>NC_140130.1:26648141-28083141 GCF_964035555.1 Netta rufina | reverse complement strand
AACTAGAGTGGTGCATGTTCTTAGGACTCATGGTCAATCTAGATAATTAGTGTTAATTTTACCTATTTTTTTTTAATATTATTAAAAGGCACCTTTTCATAACATCTTCTGGTTCCTCTCCATTGCTCATTAGGAAAAAAAAAAAAAAAAAAAAGCACATGTAAGCCTTCAGTGTCTTTCTCCAAATATGGCCACCCCTCCCCCCCCAAAAAAAAATAAATATAAAAATTAAAGAACAATTAGTGTTAAATACTCTAAATTTTGTGGAAAAAAAAAATCAGAATCCTAACACTATTACACAGTATCTCTCAAGAAAGAGAAGAAGAAGTGGGAGAGATGCTGGGGGGGGGGAAGCAAAGGAGTTTAGAGGATAACAATCCTAAAAAGTAACACAGGAGATTTAACAACAACAACAACAACAAAAAAATAGGCAGAGAAAGAGTGGGCACAAGGACCAGAATATTATAATTGCAGAACAGATGTATAGTGCTGTAGTGGTATACTAAAAATTAAAAGGCTAGCCTGCTATGCTATGGAAGAGGGGGAGAATAATCAGATTTCACATTGCAGTGCAGAAGAGCTACCCAATAAAAAGAATTCTCATGTAGTTGTATATTTTTTTATATACTATATAAGCCACAATTCATCTCAAAAGTAAGTCGTAAGCCCACAGTTCAGTTCAGTCCTACTGTGAGCAATTAGAATACTAAAGCACGGCGAACTCAGTGCTAACATTAACTCAGAGCAGTTTCTTACCTGATTTCAGAACCTTTCCACCAAAACCATACTGTAATGAAACCTAATTTTTATTACAAACGATGGTGTTATTTACATGGTTTGGCTTTGGAGGCACACAGCCCTTTGGTCAGGAAATGTGTGCCCTGCAGTAGCAGCTGATGCTTTCAACTGCTCCCCACCCCTCCCCAAACTCCTTCTCCCACAGTATCCCGTGCTCCCAGAGAGGTGGGTAGTGAGGTGATTCAGTGCGTCTTGCAGCTTCAGAAACAGCTTCTATCTGGAGTTATATAAGGAAGTTTTGCAAAGTGGCATGCTATCACTAGAGATTTTGTCATTCCATGTGGGCTGGATTCAAACTGAGATATCAGGAGCTCAAAAGACAGAGCGGCACAGCCTCCGTGCAATCCCGTGTACGGTGTGTGTGCCAGAATAGAGCCCGGTAATGAGAGGAAGTGTAGGTTTTATTAACAAACAGTATGGCAAACCACAATTTCTTTTAAGATCTGTTCATACCTCCTTAGGAGAACTATAATTGGGGATGCCTTGATGTTTCACTATGCGATGAGTTAAGAATTATGCCTGAGTCACCACAGTAGCCTTCATTTAAACTTGAATGTGCATTTTGCACTCAGTGTAAAAACACTATTGCAATTACAGCCTATCCAACGCATAGTGGGTCTTTAAGTAGAAGAGAACAGAATGCTAACAATCGTTTTCTAAATTATTTTTCTCTACCTGTTCAGTTTTGATCTAGATAAAATGATAAATCCATTTATTTATATTGCTTTGCTGCTGCTCTCACAATATACAGAGAAAGTAACTTCTGAGGCTAACAAGGAAAAAAAGAAAATACTAGAAGCAATGTCAAAAAATGAGAGTAATTATAAGCTCCTAAATGTATGCCTGAGTTCAGTATAGCTCCCAAGTCCAAGCCCTGTGCAGTAACATTCTAAATTTTCTCATTTGCCTGCACAGCTATTTCAAAAAGAAGAGTAGTTAAGTAGCAGCTTTGTTCTTCATATCTGATTAAATTTTCAGAATAATTTACAAATTAGGAATCCGTACGTTTATAAAACTATAATCACTGTTTGCAAGCAAAAATGATCCTAGTATATTATTTTACAAAAGCACAGAAGCAGACGTGCAGGTGTTGTTAAAGGGTTGGACAAATGAATCTTGTTCTTCTGAAAGTAATCTCGGAAATCAGGCTGTACAAACCCTTGCAACAATATTGTCATCTGTTTAAATACTGGGACTATTGGGGAGGGGAACTCAGCAGTGGTGGGAGGGCTTTCATGTGGTTACATGTTTATTTTATTTTTTTTTCCGCTGTTTTACACTGTAGCTTTAACATATTAATATCAGCTCCACAAGAAGAAGGAAAAATAAAGCATTCAGGGAACTGCTGAAAGAATCTTTATATCACAAATATCTTACTGTTTCTAAGAATTCCCTGTAATTGCCCTTAATCTGGTTACTTTACAATTCTTTGTCATCCCCATTTCTAAAACTTACAAATCCTTTTCTCCAGAGCTCAGAATTCATTACTGTTTCAAAAAGATGATACCAGACAAATATGTGATGTTAAAATAGTCGTGCTTCTAAATATATTTATTCAAATACTTCACTGGTTCAAACTCCCCATATGAAATCCTTCAAAAATCTGACCCATAAGTAATCCTGACTTTATTGAGACCTTGGCTTTGGCAGCTATCAGGAAACAATAAAAAAAAAAAAAAAAAAAAAAAAAAAAACACAAAACAAAAAAACAGTTCAGATACCTGTTTTGCTACAGAAGTAACAGAGGATATTAATTTCAGAAAATATACTGAAACATTTGAGGAACTGACCATTAAAACAGACTTCTCTCTCTAAATATTTATGAGTCATTTTATAACTGGAAGAAAGGTGTTCTGGAATACTGATCTCTAGTGTTACACCTACAGATCTACAGCATGCACAAATAAATAATAAATATTGATATGCGTGCGTAGGTCTACCTGTACTGTATTTTCAGTGGGTATACAATATCCACTGTAATACACAAGCTGCTTCAGTACCTCACACCAAACATTACAAAATACTGTGTAATTCTTAGTGTTTCAGCACAGGTTTTAACCAAAGCAATGCTTTCACTTTCAATACCAGTGTACAAATGTATTTATTCTATCAAAGATTTTTGTGATGCAAACAAGATTATTACTGTACCTGATTTGATCATGCTATTCTAACAAAGATCAAATAATAGGTTTTCCTTTTTTTTCCTCTTCTTTTTCTAGTGCCTTTAAAAAATCTGCTATCAAAGAATGTTAATTTCTATGGTTTGATCTAGAGATTCCTATGTAAGTATACAATTATTAGGAAAAAAGAGGCACAACAGTGAATATTTTAAAGCAATGTAATCAATATTTTTGCTTTGTGTAGATTTCCCTGCAACAATGAACAAAAAGATCTACTTCAGATTTAGAAACTCAGCTTTAAAGGGAAAGCTAGACAACAAAAAGCAAGAAAGTACTCACCTCTTCACGTAATTTTATCAACTGCAACATGAACGCACAAAAAAGATAAAAAGGAAAGAAATGGCAGGAAAGAAAGATCAGTTGTGTGACAGGATACAGAATTAACATTGACAATTTATCTGTTTACATGTTTAGCATTTAAAAATCACAGACAAACACATTAAAAGAACCTAAACATAGACTACATGCAGAGTTTTTTGAACGAATAAAGATCACTTTCTCACACTGTCACATTAAACAAAGAGAATAGTGTGAAATTCTCTTTTAAACCACATCTAAGACACCATCATGAAATAAAGGGGAATGACTTCATAGAAGTCTATATTATAAAGAAAAAAAACAAGTTTACTATTCCTCTCCTCGAAGATTGTACAGCTGAAGTGGTTTTGTATATACAAGTTTTCAGAATGTTTTCTGTATATTTTAGTTGTGACAACTGATTTCTTATTTTACTAGCAGATCTAACTTATTAATAGATGACTGCATCTTTATAGCATGTCACTAGTACTCCAATTTTTATATACCTTAGTTTGAATCTGACTATATTATCTATTTTTATTATTGAACCTCAAATGGAAACACTTTTTCAGGTTAAAAAAAAAGCAGCTTAGTTAAATGACTCAGAATTATGTTTTATTGCACAGCATATTTAATAATAGACAAAGGAACGGGGAACAAGATGAAACAGATTTCCCGCAGAAAAGACCCATTGCAGGCTCTTAATCCTAGACTATACAGTGTATGAATACACACACAGTGTACGTGTGTATACTTATATACTATAGACATTCATGTTTATCAATTTATGCTTGTAAATCAATGCAGTCTAATTCTACTAATAATATTGCTCTGACAGGTTTCCTATTAAACTAAATAAAAACCAGTGTGAATATCAAGCTATGTTGTAACATCCTCTCCATTTACAGAGATAAATTATTTGTACTGGAACAAAAAGTACAATTACTCACAACAAATGTCTGCGTAAGAGTGGCTCTTTATGAAAAAATTACAGTTCTCTCACCGATTCCAGTTGAATTCGAAATTATAACAGCTACATCATTATCTCATTTTATGCAGATACTTCACCTACAGTTTCATAACCCTAATTTTCAACACGTGTGTAAGCTGAGAATGTTTACTACTTATGAAGTCTCTCCAGCCGGGAGGAAACAAAAGCATTTCCACGATTCTCTATTGTTTCATATGGCTCGCCTGAACCAAACACCCGCCTCACCCCAAAACGGACAAAAAGCCTCTAACTACGTGTAATTGGGAGGGCTACTACTGCACCAAGTCGAGCTGAGACGGCTCCTCAGCACCCGGCTAAAGGAACTTTGCTAGAATTTGGTATAAAGAAAACAGCACTGTCCACCAAACTGGTTCTTAAATTCAAATGCTTGGCCTATCATAAATTGGTCTCTTTCTTCAGTTCTTCCCCCCCTTTTTTCCCCAAAAAGGCAAACATTAAGGCTCTTTAGAAAGAGACGATCTGGGAGTTGATCGCATAGCTATCTTTTCTTTCTGAGGCCACCATTCTTCAGTTGGCTATGATACTTAAAGGGCCAAAGTTTAAAACTACTCTCCCGCAATAGAGTCCATTTGGGCATGCCACCCTGCTATAATCAGTGAGGGTTTGAAAATGCTGCACATTTGTTTTTTCAATAGGTCCCAAACAAAAATGTTCTATCTTGTTTGTGCTGCATGGCTGAATTTAAGCTCTGCATAGGATTTGCTGCTAAGCTAAGTAATGGGAGAAGGTTTCCTTTTCTTTCTTTCCTTCTTTTTTTATTTTATTTTTTTACATTGGCCGAAAGATATTCATTCAAATTAACAAAAGATGTATTTTTCCCCCATTTAACAATGCATTTGATGAAAATGCGTTACCTTTACTTTTCTATTTTTAAACATTTTCTGGTATTTTTATCGTGCTTGCCGCTCAACTGTAAACTGCACTAAGCTGTGTGCAGCCACCATTTTAGGTTATGATAATCAGCATATTTTTGAAACAAAGATTTTTTTTTTCAATACAGAATTCGATACAAGAGGTAATCTGTTCCTTTGTAGGCTAAAAAAAAATCTGGTTTACGCTGGTTTGAACCAGTGGAATCTCTTGTGGCTAAGCCTTCTGCTGTGACTAAAATCAAAACTGCGCCGCAGAGAGCGAGCGAGATTGTGTGTATGTGTGTGTATGTGCGTGTGTGTGCCCGTGTGTCTGTGAGGCACACCACGTGATGCAGAAAACTACCGAATTTTTTTTTTTTTAAAAAGCTGATAACGCTACTGCCGTCTCTGTCCGCATATAGATAACGAATAAATGCTGAACTCTATTAAACGCCCTTTACACATTATCGTGGGTCGAACACACAATTTTCTGAACTTATGATGACAGTCTATTTATTTTGCTATAAACCCTCGGCATGTAACGAACAGATTTGTGTCTGGTAATGATCTGCTCTGCCAGGGCTATATGAAATGATACCGACCTTCTTTAGATCTTGGGGAATTAAATTGACCAACTTCACCCCCTGGTCTGTAGCTGAAGTTTGACACACTTTATGCACAGCAAGCCCAAATCTAATATTATCAGAACTTTGTAGTCAGAAATTAAGTAGCCACAAAATATTTGTTCACCACAAATCACATATGCAGTGTATGTACATATGGACACATAATTTAACCTAATGTGAATTTACTTAAGCATATTAATTAACATAGTTGTGGAAGAGAAAGGATCAGTAAAATATTTCAAGAAAGTTGGTAACAGGGTACCTGACACTATTTTGGTAGAGAGGGATTTCTGATTTAACCCAATGCATACTTAGTAAAACACATAGAAATCACTGCATAAAACCAGCTCTGTGATTATTGAAGTGAAGCCACAACTTTAAGTAGCGTATCACTGCACTGAAAAGCCCAACAACTTTCACGGGATTTGATGATCTTTGAAGTCTTATTTGTCATTCTGGCCACCAAAGTAATAGAGCCCATTTAATACCACTTCTAGAAAATAAGTAACAAGCCGATGCACATGGATTTTTGGAGTTGTTCGTTTTGTTTGTTTTTGATGGGAGAAGGGATGTCTCCTGATTCTGCACCTCTGCACGTGCCTCACCTGACCACATCCACCAGATATATTTCAGAGGGAATTAATGTACACTAAGCAATGACTTCATTAAACACTAAAAAAAAAAAGTATTAAGAGGTTTGTATCGCTTATTAAACAACAATGCATTTACTTTAAATGAAGTTTTGATTAGCAAAATTGTATGATTTTCACAACCTCTTATAAGAAGTTTCTGTATGTTTTATCTAATAAAATTAGTTAACTATTAATATAATCACGATAAGGCAACCATATTCTAAACTGTCATCTACACATGGAAGACATGTAGGGGAACAAAAAAAAAAGAAGAGGAAAGGCCAATCATCATGTGGTAATTCTTCGCTCTGTTCTTGTACTTAAATCTTTCTTCTTGGGAGAACAACTGGAAACTCATAACTACGTATTCTACCCTGTTCAGTACAGCTTTCAAATTGGCTGTGTTTTGCTGTAACTCCACCTTCGAAATGCAACTGAAAAAAACAGAAGTTGAATAAAGAAAAAATTCAAATTGTTTATTTTTCCAGCACTGCCCCATTTATTTCTAGAAACTTGATATATTCACACTAGCCAATATACATTAAGTTCCTTTTGTCTCCTCCCTGCACCAAAAACATTACGCAAACATTCATCATGATGACAAAGACCATACCTTAAATGTACTGCTCATAACTGTATTTCCCTTGGGTAGTGTCCAACTCTAACCAGATATTCAGCATTTCTACTGGCAGATTTTACCAATATCTCAAGATTGCTGTAGGAGCAATTCTGAGCTGGCAACTGTTTTTGTTTTTGACAGCTCAATTATCAGAGGAATCCCTCTTCTCATCCCCTCTCCTCTTTTCAAGTTTGGTGACCAAACTGGGAAAGAAAAATCATCATTTTTTGGTTTAACTAATTTGACCTAACCAAAACTGATTGAGAAGTAAGAGTCCTATAACAGTAGTCTGAGGGTCAGTCTAACCATCTGTATTACCAACAGACAAAAATAAAGCAAGAAGTTGAAACATCTTCAAACATTTTATATGCCTGCAAACTATACTTTCTTCATACTTTTTATACTTCATACTTTTTATACTTCTGATACTTTCTTCACTTAGTCCAAGTTTTATATTAATATAATAATGCATAGGAGCAAATGTGGGGTAGATCTGGAGTTACTGAGTCAAATATGTTATCACATCGATTGTATGGTATATACCCAAACCTTGCACTTCATTTGGATAGAGCTGCACATCCTGATAAGCTCAACCAAAGACTGAAGCTTGCACACTAACTGCTTGTTGATGTAACTAAAAGCACAAAACAAATACAAATATGAATCATGATATCTCATATATTGTGCCATTCCAATAATTGACCACAAACAATTTTTTTTGGAAATATTGGCTTTTACATTTTTAAAAGAAAGATAGGTGTTTCCTGTATGTTGATATTTTGTAGCATACTTCAAGAAAGCAAAGAAAGAAATTCAGTACTTTCAAAGATTATGGTTAAAGTTTCAAGTTAGGTTATAAAAAAGGACTTTTTTACTGAAAAGACTAGAAAACCCTTCTCTTACCCCCTTCTCCCCCCCCCCCCCCCGAATTACTACCCCCCCTTAAATGTGTGCCATTTAAGAAATAGTTATTTGAAAGAAAAACAATCATGTTGACAAATGCATGGAAGTACTATTTGGTTCCTTAATGTGACCATGTGTCTTCCATCAGGTTTTCAAAAGAGATCACAACTTGCAAAAAGTGCAAGTGAACCCGTTATTTAACCATTCCTTAAAAAGTGAAAATAAAATAATTTATTTCATCCCAAATATAAGATACTTTGTTATAAGCATCACATTTGTCCTTTTATGTTTGAATTCACTTATTTTTTCTAGAAACATAAACATAGCAGCACCTGAAAGAAACAAAACAAGAATCTTAACACTTTTACAGGACTGAGTTAACTTCCATGACACACAGCCTGGGAAATTCTTCTCCCTGAAATTGTCCTTTCTGCAAATGTATTATTTAGGGATAAAAAAAAACATCTTCCTTTTATTAAAATTGTGGACACCCTCCCTTGCTATAATATCTAAATTTGAAGATTAATATCTTTTACTTTTAACTCTACACATAGATACTACAGCTGCTATACACTGAAGTCTACAGATAAACTGTACACTGTGCATAATTTCACTTACATATGTATTACAGTCTATCAGAGATAAAAATTTACACAGCACATTTAAAACACTGCATAATATTAGTGTTTAATGGGGTCTGTGTCTTAAAATTCATTTTATTGGTATAAGCCTCCAAGACTTACTTTTTTTCTACCCATAGTGAACTTATACTGAGGGTAGAAGATACTAAACATTTTGGAATGTGATTCTGTTTCCTTATTTAATGCTGCATTTATCAAGTAAACATTCAAACAAGCTTCAGTAGCAGTACCAAAATGATTTAAATTCTTTATCTTCAGAAGGGAAAATCTGATATTTATGAAAACTTTCAGCAAACTTCTCAAAATCTACAACTTGGATTTACAGCTGAACTGACTTTCTAAAGAGAAAAAGGAAAATTCAGCGTTTACCAAGAGATTGTCAAAGAAGTTTCAGCACCAAAAGAAATATTAACATGTGGGTAAAAGCCCCCTGAATATAATGTTCCCTTTAGAATTTTCAGCAGTCTAGTAGGATCCTCACTGCAGTGTCCAGAACAACAATATGTCTACAAGATTTTTAAAAAGCCTTAGAATTATCAAGCTTTCCTTCATTAAAGAGTTGGATAGCACTCTGCATTCTAGTACAACATACATCATGAAAGCATGCTTTCATTAGTACAACTTGTGTTTTTGGTACAAGAAGAGAAAATCTGTTTAGGGAAGGAATCACACAAGGAAACTGAGTGGGGTACAGCCTAATTCTGAGAGTGCACTTTCATTTGTTTTGCCTGCCAGTGTTGATTTAATTATACTGCATTATTATCAAAGCAGCATTATGTACTTTTTTATTCCTTTTACATGTGTTTGAGGTGAAGACCTTGGCTTTGTCGGCAAACAGTGCGTTTCAAGTTATTTCTTAAGTACTAAATAATAAAGAAAAGAGAAGAAAAGATTTTTTTTAAGATAGCAGACAGTGATCACAAGTTAAAGGGTTAAATGTAAGATCTCCAAGAAACATTTTGAAGTTGATTAAGACCCCAGCTTTGCATTAAACAGTATCACTTCCACATGAGTTGTTGCTAATGCTGTTAAGGAGCAGCTTGAGAAGCCCAGTGTGCCAGTGACCTCCTTCACCCTCCAGCCACCCACTAGGGCTTCTTGATTAGCATCCTACCTGGTTCTCTGAGGAATTCCCGTCATCCCCTAGGAGCTCATTCCGCACCTCATCACTGTAGGCGATCCGTGACCTTTTCTGTAAAACAAAAAGAAAAAAGGGTTAGGAAGTAAAGCTCCAAAGCCATTGGCATCAAGGCTGATCATCTTAAACCTCGAGAGCCCCCTAATGGATACCTATTTGATAAAAAAAAAAATAAATTAAAAATCTGCAAGTAAAAGTTATTAAAAAGTTCTTCAACTGCTGTATTTTGATAAATCAGCATGGAAAAGTCTTAGCATTTCTAAGAGTCACATCCTCAATATTTCATCAATGCAAGAAGTTTAAGCCAAGCCCAAGCCAACTCATGTTGGATCGGTTCTAATAATCAGGTAACCTTGAGTGGCGAAGTGCTGAAGTAATGCATGTGTAGGAACAAAACGCATTATTCTGAAGAACACTTATTAGTTGGACATAGAACTCAGAGTAACACTGCAGTAATGCTATTAAATAGGAGACTGACTTTTTTCCTTACAAAAAAAAAAAAAAAAAAAAAAGGAAAGAAAAGAAAAATAAGAATGAGCAATGGGCATTTGACAAAATTGGTTGAATTTACATACGTAGAAATTTAACAAGTTTTTCCTTTGTTGCTAATGCTATGAAGGCCTCCAGAGAAAGGACTAGAAATCAAATACCAAAAGAAAAGAGAGAAAACAAATACCAAAAGAAAAGAGAGAAAACTGCAGTACTCTAGTTTACAGCAGTTCATGGAAATACCACAAACCTGAGACAGTCATTCATTAGACTATTACAACTGATAGGCATTATTCACAGTTGATGAGCACTGGATTTTCTCATGAGCTGATCACTATATTGACTCTTAACTAGATCAAGTGGCAAACAATTGAAAGTAAATGACTGAAGATTACCAAGGTAGCACAACATTCACTGGAACAATGGGGAAGTCCATAATAAGAATATTAGTCCAGCTTTCAATTTCTTGGCCAAGTAACACACTCAGAGTTAACAGTATAAGTTAGTTAATATTCCCACATTAACCACAAAAAGAGAGAAAGGATTTTTAACATATTGTCTAAAATTATGCATTTTGTATAACTGAGCATGGCTATGACCAGTTCTACTCTCCCTCAGAGGAAGAAGCCCTTTTTTTTTTTTTTTTTAAACTGATGGGAGCTTCCCTCCCACTCCACCATGTAGTCACTACCAGTAGGAACTCAGCATAAGAAACTCCCTCCTCAAACCTTCCCTAATCAGAGAATTGTGCTAAAAAATGTTCCTGACTGTAACACAGGAAATAATTCATTAGAAATCATACTGAGCATATGGAAATTCATTCTCTTTTCACCTTCCACTAGGAAAATAGCATTTGAGTAAGCTTTACACTGGTCATCTCAGAGCAACACATTTTAACATTTTATCTTGTGCATTTCACCCTTTATTACACCATTGTCATTGCAATGCTTCACAATTTGTGATTTAGTAGCTAGTGTTCAGATCTGGACTATATACTAAGGCTAGAGATGTACGTAGCAAGGACAAAGCATACCATGGTCCTGCTACAAGAGCTGAGTTGTGCCAAATCTTTTGGAGATCTCAGCTGTCACAGTTTCATACTAACCAAGCTAAAAGTACTCTACAGCATTAAAGGAAATGAGAACCTTTAAACAGGCTGTGGTATCAGAGCTGCCTGTTTAAATTATTCATTTCATCACTATGGGGGACTAAAACACTCCACAGTATGCAAGAATATCATATGGAGATAGGTTTTGTTTTTCTCTTTTTTCACCAAAAAGCCAACAAATTGGCATAGATTGCTCAATTACATTATTTTCCTATTTTTATTTGATACACATCAAACAAGGAAGGAAATTACAAATATATACCAATAAATATCTAGACTTCTTTTCTGATTAAGATTCAATCTCCCCACTTGAGGTCCAGTACTTCAGCTGTACAGTCTCTCCCACTTGCACAAAATGACTCAGCCCCATTGATTCTGTCAGTGTTAAATGTATTTTATCATTATTAGGCTGAGATGGGGAGCATGATGCTTCATGAGCTTGTTCTCCAGTGAACAAGTTGCCTAATAATATGTGGAAACTGAGATGGGCCTTGGTTACATATCCTTTATTTGAAAGATTTAACTGGCTGATATTCTCATTCACAAGAGACTGCATGAAAGAAAGGAAGAAGAACATTCTTCATGGGAAAGAAGTAAATGTTAACAGCAACGCAGTTTTTAAAGGCTCTTTATAATCCTTACATCATCACCGCTGAACTTAATAAATATATTTGTATCATTGTTCTTTCATTGTAATAATCTGTCATGATATGAAAATTGGCAATTTTATTAAAAGAAATAATCCTTTGACTACAATTAGGTGTAACTCTTTGCCATAATCAATAAATAATTTGATACTACTTTTGATCACAGTTCCACTGCCAAATGAATCAATAATATAAAAGGAAAGGCCTTTGAACTAAAGTGTTCGTTTGTTCTTCCAGGATTTGTCCAAAATATCAATACATTCATATCTTCAATTACTATTCTTATTTTTATTAAAGTAAAAGTGCCAACAGATTCAAGTGTGGCTAACAAAAATAGTGAAAATGAAATGGTTCATCTGAACTCAGCAATAAAATGAGTTTTAGGGTTTTTTTTTTTTTTTGAGTTTATAACTATCAGCTGTTTATAAATATATACTTTAGCCAAATGCAAGAATGATAGTTTGAGCTGGAAATGTCACACACTCTGCTACAGTTTGAAGGAAACCAATTCATAATGCATTTTATAAATAGTTAATGACTTCTATACATAAGCTAACCAGGCAAATCAAGAAATTGTCAACATTTTTAGTCTTAGTTGTCAGTTACCACTGTCTACTGGTACTTTATATGTATGTTTCTAGAAAAGACAGAAGCTTTACAGAGTTTGTAATCCAAGGCATTTCTGGGCAGCTCAGTATAAGTTTAAGAGCTTCTATGTGCAGTTTTTCGTCCGTAAAGGTCTGTCATACAGATAAGTTTTTCTTGTATTTTGTATTTTTCTTGTGTATACATGCACAAAAAGTCTAAGCACCCAGGAGTTTTTACTTCATTGTACACGCTTCCATTCAAATGCAGCATGCACACGAACACACCGCTACACAAAAGGGTTAAGCTACTTTCTACAAAACTTCAAGACAGAGAAAGTTTCAGGGGCTGTTTTAAATGTACTACAGTATCCAGACCTTCCGACAAGGAAGAATTTCTGATTCCAGGCAGATCTCTCTTGGTTTATGAACAGGATTTTTGCATACTGATTGGGTGATTTTCTTAAAGCCCTGTTCAAACAGATACACTTGCTCAGTTCTGTCTGGCAATTTGGCTTTAAACAATCTGTCTACTTGACCCAAGCCTTAACATTTCCCAATAGAACTGAATGTGTTCATGGGCAAGCACAGCTAAATTAGAATTGAAATGAATTAACTCAGCTTAAACTAATTAAGATCTGTGATCTGCAGTACCACCCCCCTGTATGATTCTACATGTGAAGCAGGGTACATGTAACCAGACTGTAAGAATTCTGCTACACTACTAATCTGAGCATAACAATGAAGTTCGTCTATTACTAAAGCATATGAGAAGTTAATTTCCACGGCCTACACATGGCAAAGCAATTGCTTAAATTGCCTCACCTGGGAATTTAATACAATGTTATCATCAGACCAGCCACACTGTAAATAGATTTATAATGCTTTCCATGTGCTAGGCTAGGTTGCATATGAATTAAGTAATGATCTGGTATTACAATACAATCAGCTAGTTCCCACACCTGGCAGACAGGGTATTTTGCTAAATTACTACCTATATAGATGCATCACAACATAAAAACAGAAAAGGCAATGGGAAGAGAAACAATCTACATGGTGTATGACTGATTTTTACATGGTAACCAAATAAGATGTAGATGGAAAGAGGTATCCAAAATAATCTGTTTCCAACATCTGTACAACAGAACGCATACTTATTCATTTCTATTCAATTTTGGCTTAATTTTCCGCATTCTATACTTTAATTACTCATCCACATTCTGAAATGTTCCCATTAGTGAAGGCCACAACTAGCCAATGCCCTCTCATTCCAACGCACTTTTAGCAATCAGACAAATAATTGCTATAAAGTATCACGTATTTTCATACCTAAACTAAAGAATAGCTTTCCTCCTAAATGCTAAGCAGCCCTCTGAACAGATGACCAAGTCTAGATACATTTCAGACAAAGGGCCCAGCAAATCCTTTTGTCCCAACCTCTCCATTTTTCAGCCTCAATGTTTTAAGAATAGATTAAACAGATTTTTTTTCTGTAAAATTTGTAAACAAACAAAGGGGCTTATTTATTCACAAACATCTGTTTTCATTAGAATTTCCTAGTATATATAAATGGTTTAAAAAAACATCTTCAGGCATCTGTTTCAGAGTTTGGCCCTGCTCTACATGCAAATAAATACACAAGATTAGCATAACCAGAAATAATTCCTAGGAATAAATTATTTTACTTTGTGTTCTTCAAGAGTACTCAATTTTACCATTTTTCATGTTAAAACAAGGTGAAAATGTGACCTGATCTTCAAACACAGTACTGCAGATTGTAGACTTTCACCTCTGCTTTTCTGAATAGATGCCTTAAGTATTTTTGCTGAGTAGAAATGGAAAAGAGAGTTCAGCAAATTTAGAAGAGAAACAAGTGACCTTATCTAACAGCAACACAACACTTCTTCAGGAAATAACTGACATTGATTAAAAAATTGTGTTCAAACTACAGTTTACAAAACTTCCTCATTTTGCTGTAAAGGTGATGCAGGAACAACAGATCAGATACTTCAGACTGCCATTAGAAATGGGTTTTCCTGTTCCTAAATAGCTCAGTTTGTGAATAAGAACCAGGAAACTGGTTACGTAGTGTATATATATGACATGATGCAATGCTGGACTTTCAAGCATTTCCTTGTGAAAATAAAACCATAAAGCCGATATATTTCTGTCTGAAAGGAAATAAACTATTCTACAAAACCTATGAAACTTCTGACTGAAAGAAGTAATTCAACAGTACATGTCAGCTGGCAAAAGTCAACGTTTAAGGCACTCTCAGTCTCTCCTCTCTCCTAATACACACAGAAAAGATCTTAAACACCTGTGAAAGAAAATGTACAACTTAAAACTTGTATTCTGCCACTCTGACAAATGCTGTTGGCATCCTACAACAGAGATGAATCAAACTTCAAGCGCTAATGTGAAATTAGTACAGAGATACTATCACCCATGTTAAGCAGAATTCACAGGTCTATAAATACTCTTCCATAATCATCATCAAATACACTTTTAGTTTCATTATGGGGTGAGAGCAGAGAGGAAGGTCAAGGAAGGTTGTGTCCACGAGGACACAACGCATTGTATAATATTGGTAGAGGAAAAATGAAGCTTCTGCCCACAAAACCACTATCTCAAGCTCATGACCAGTGGACCATGTATGTCACCAACAGGGCTGATGCTTAAACCTGTGAGATTGCATATGCTGTGGTTAGGGAAGAAAACAGGTGACCTGGGAGAGAACTGTATCTCATCGTCTGTGTCAGATTAAGGAGTAACAGTGGATGATTTCTGTTGTGAAAAGGCATTTAGATTGACAAAAACAGCTAATATTTCGTTGACCTCTGCCTTTTAAACTTCAAAACATAAACAAGGAAAGATATTTTTTGAAACTCAAAAGGTCTGGAACTAAATGGCCCTGCCACCCTTCTATTTTTTAGATAATGCTCAAAAATTCACTACCATCACTTCCAATTTAACCAGACCACATCTACAGAAAAGTGATATGAAATGATCCAATATGATGAAATACTGGAGTTACAAATCCAAGCATGGAAAACTTCAGATAAGCATTGTTTGGGTTTGGATAACACTCTCCAAATATAACAATGAATAACTCCCCTTGGCCTAGTGTTCATATTAATGCATATATTTTTAATTAAAACAATTAATCTTTTTGCTTGTTTGATCGACCACATCCTATTACCAAACCTTGGTCCCTACATGCACACTACCTTATTCTTTACTCAGAATTAAATTTCTCTACGGTGCTTTCAGCTTTGGGCTGCTGCGTGTAACAGTTTGTCTGCCTTTTCACTTGTGTGCCATAATCTCAAAGAACATAAGCCAGGCATTGGCTAACACATGAAGAGTGACTGAATACTACTGCAAATTTAACTGTAACCTCTCTGTAGATCAACATATTGACATCTGCCCATTTGCTAGTCTGTTCCTGTAATATACTTTTCAGTACTCTAATTTCAGTATTTCATACAAGTCCTTTATATTTACTACTTCAAATGATCGTTATTAAACTATCATATTTTGTTATAAGAACCATCTCCGCACATCAACATAGCTGGCTAAGTTAACCAACTTGGTTCTTTAGTCAATGGAAAGTCCTCTAAATGGAGTACAGGATCACTCGAGTTCATTCCAGCTGAGGCTCACCTTCCCAAAAAGCCCAGTGCTTCCCTCTAACTACTCTGCGTGTGTTCAAAGGCCACTCAGAAAATCTTGCTTGCCCAATTAGGTGCCTAAATTTGGCTAGTGTTACTGCACTTTGCCTTGATATGTATAGTAAACATTGGCATATATTCACTTAGTTTGTTGACAAAGGTTTTGTAGCTACAGAGCCTTTTTTACCACAGTCATTTCAACCAGCAACACTGGGGAAAAAAAGAAAGAGAGGTCGGAAAGGGAGGAACACCCTCTCTCCCCAGCTCAGTGGTTTGAAAATTTAAATATCTCTACAGGAAGACCATATTAAAAAGGGCTCCTGCCACTCTGCACTCCCAAGTGCCTATGGGACCACCATGAACTAGGTACTAAGCTGATCACGTTCAAAGTAATGCAAAACTTGACTAGTTGTTTGGGTGTAGGAGGTCTAAGAGGGATAAATTCTGTTGTTTATAGCATTGGTCCACTCTTGAACATGGAGGCAAAAGGGAAGGGTCAAGACTGAGGCATCAACAAGAAATTTGCAAAGAATGGGAACAACCGAAACTAAGCCAGAATTGTTGAGAGGTAAATTGGTCCTCAGCTCATGTTCAGGCTAATCTGAGGAAAGGTTTAAGGGTGTCAGAAGGATCACTCAGGTGGATTTAGTCTCTACACCACACCCCAGAAAACACTCACTCCCAAAACAGATTTTAAAGTCATATATTGGAACAGTCACTAGCATCACTAGGCTGCTATTCTTCTCCAGAGTTCTCTATAAATACGAATAACTCCAATACAAAGACCAACAAAACTAGGCTGCAAAAATAAGCCTGTTTTGAGTCTCTTTAGCAGACCTTTGCCCTTAAAACTGGTGTATGTATATACAAGTGTGCATGTAAATAGCTACAAGTTTCATTGCAAAATTACCTTTTAGGGAAAAGTAAGTATGATGTTTTTTTTTTTTGTTTTGTTTTGTTTTGTTTTGTTTTGTTTTGTTTTGTTTTTGGGGGGGGTTGTTTTAATGAAATCTTCATTGGTCATCTTAACTCATATCTTCCTCATAAAGACAAAAATAGTATATTAATGTTTTCGTTTTATTTTACTACAAGCTTCTTTTTTTTTTTTTTTTTTAAATACTTGTCACCATGCAATTTCATTGAATCATTTATCCAACAAATGATAAAGCATGACAAACATCTCAGATAAAGCAAAACATGAAACACTCGGAACCTATGTTCCTGTTGCCAACAGTAATAGGACATCTGCTGGTACTTCCCACCAGTTCCCTTTTTTTCCAAGAAGAAGTATTCAAGTATTACTTTTGGTTCTTCATTGGCTTTGCTAGCCTGTACCTGCACTTTCTGGTCAGATACAAAAGAGCCTGGCAACTGCAAAGAAAACCTGTAATGGGGCTGTGGAAGTTGCCATTCCTGAATGCCATCATTCTCCACTCCCGCACCCCTTGGATATCTAGCAGTGGGTAAAGCCTCTGACAGCTGGTATGTTTTATGCTTTTAGGCTTTCCATTTTAAAGTATAATTTTGCTACAGAGCTCAGTTCTATTAATAAAGTATGTATTTTGTCCACTGTGAACTCAAAAGTAAAAAAACAAAAACAAAAGGAAACCACATAGACTCGTACACTTGGAATGAGGGCAAGACAGATGAATGAACTGCTTCCAAGGCAGCTGAATTGTCCCACCTAAATTTGTGCCACTCTGATGGGATCTATTTTAAACCTAAGAAACTTAAGTTGGCCTTTCCAAAAATACTTTTTATTGCATAAAAAGCTATTTTTAGGCACTGTCCTTTTTTACTGAGCATATGCTCTCTCTAAGATATCTTTCAACCCATAAATGTATACTAGTATACACATGTATAATTCCTGAAACTAATATATGAAATGAAAAAAATTCTGCTGACATCCTAGTGTCAATCATAATGAATCTCAAAAAAAAAAAATCAATAAGAGTAGCAGAGTTTAATTTCTGACTTCACCATTAAATATGAAATAAAATAACGCTTGATGCAAAGAATAATAAAATAGAAAAACAGCATAATTAAGGTGGCTTGCATACTGATATACCTACATGTTGCGTATTTTGTGTATTTCAGTACAAGTATTTTGGACCATAAGTACATTTGCTCAAGCTATAGATTACTAAAAAGGAAAATTAGAAATAATTTGTGTATAACATGGCTCAGTCAAAATTGATTTTGAATCCTACTTTCCATGTTTCCTGACCTACCTATTTTTGCGCTGACATGATTTAGCCAGGATTCCTTTTCTTCCTTCTAGTACTTACACACAGACACACTGCCTTGTTTGAAAAAGAAAAAAAAAGTCTGAGCTTAATAATTTTAGTAGTTAAGCGGTCACAATTAGGCTTTGATGTTTGCAGCAGATTGAAGGACGAGTAAATCTGCACCTTCACTGCTCCCCACCAAGCACTACTGGGACAGAACCAGTTGTTTCATGCTGTGTTAAATCAATAGTTAATATGATAAAATACTAGCCCAATGTTCAAACATGGCATTTTTGAGTTTTATCACAAGTGATGATTAGCAGTTCTTGCTTTACACTACCCGAGATAAAAGTCAGTAACTAATCCACTACCTATAATATATCTAACTGAAGTCCTCCTCCTTTTTATACTGCCTCTTTATTTGTGCTCCGCAGTCTCCCACATTCAGTCAAAACACTTGTTATTACCAATATTCATTTCTTGAAGTGCACAAAATGGATGAAAAAATATTACTATGATGCACGTATCTATATCAAAAATGCCAGTGCAAACTCCAGCCATACTTGCTTTATTTCTTCAGATCCGAAGCCTTAAGCCATTCAACACAGCATAGCTGAAAGATGGTATATTTACACAAAGCACTGTTATTTACAAAATATTTGGCATTTAAAGCATATTTCTGACAGACAGACTTCAGCTAACTTGTTATTTTTTCCTTTACCTGTACCATAGTCAGAAATTCTGCTTCTGAGTGGACTAACATAGAACAAAAAGAATAATGAGAAACACTGATACTGTCAGTAGCTCATTTCCCAGTAAATATTGATGTCCAAACTCAAAAAATTCAGTGAGTAGTTCTGTTTTGTCCCTGTTCCTATGTTGTCACCAACAACGCTTACACATTTCTATTGATCTTGTTTGTAGCTGCCTGGATTTTCACTGTCAAGACAATGCAGTGTGAACCTTAAGGAAAACCTCTCTTTACAGTGAGTATAGACTGCATAAAGACTGCTATATCAGTCAGAGCTTCAATTAATCCAGAACTTGTACTACCTCCTATAGTGGTCATTAATGGAAAACAAGGGGAAATCTTAAGGAACAGAGCAGGTATGGCACTTCAGTAGTTGCTGCCAGTTCCTGATGATCAGCAGTTCAGGGATTTCCTGAGTGTAAAGTACATCTAGATCCTCATACTTAATAAATCTTGATGGTTGATGCTTAACACAGAATACTTCTTTTATTTATATAGCAACTGAACATGCATCAGATTAAAGACTTTCAGATCTCAATATTAGGGCAAAGATCAAATTCCAAAGCTCTCTTAATTTTCGCTTGAACAAAACTGAAGTGAAGCTCCAAAGAAAGAAGGTAACATTTCAAATACGAAAAGCAATTAATTTATATATCAATGCTTTAACTTCTCTTCGTTTGGGCACATCTTGGCTATAAGAATTTAATTCAGAGGTTCTGAAACTATGTTATAGGGTAAATTCCACAATAAGAGAAAGATTATTGAATATAAGAGAAAGATTATCGAATGAATCAATTCCCAGTTCATACTCATACAGGTCATTTGCTCTCCCAGTCTCGTAATAAACTATTGCAAATATTCAAGTCACACAGATTAGAAAACAGAACTATACTCTACAGTCATACTATATATCTGCTTAACTCCTTTGAACTGCAAGAAAGTCCCAATACCATTTGACCAAACATCTGTCCCTCCACCCCACCAGCTGTTCCTGTGTGGTACAATTTTGAATCCTCTAGTATAACAAAGCTGTTAGCATCAAATAAAGATGATCTGATACAAAGAAAAACAAAGTTAGGTAGCATATGGCAAACATTGTATTTCCAACTCCAATTCCTGAACCAGACATGTAAACCTAACACAGAAAGAATGGAAGAAATGGAAGAAAAAAAAAAAAAAAGCACGTAACACATCTACATTTTTGATTCCTAAGCATTCAGGGACAGGTCCAAATTTATTTTAAAATTTCAGGTCAAAATTTCATCTTCTAAACTCACACAAAGATACAGAGAATGATAAGCACTTCTATTAAACTCTCAGGTGATGTACCCAACATTCTTTCTCTTCTATCATTCATCAGTCTTACACCTTTTATAGTTTGTAACTTCTTCCCCCAATTTGTCATGTTTTCTCCAGTGCAATCATACTTCTCTGCATCAAAGTGCGATGAAACATCATCTTGTGTGTCCTTTACCACCACTCCTTTTGCCATTCCCTGTCATTTATGTGTTGTCACTGGACTCTAAACTACAGTACCCACACCTATCACAGGTGACTTCATGGTTCTATAGAATAGCAATCTTTAAAAACAGGATCACAAGATTAATAAATAAATAAATATCTGAAGTAGTGGCCCCATGGAAAAAGCTTAGGTGACTGTTAGATGACATCTTTCACTATTTTTCCCCATTAAGCTGAGATATGTATATCTGATAATGTATGACATAAAACATTACAAGAATTGATGACGGACCACAACAGACCATTTACTGGCAACAGAATTATGAAAATCTATCGGCATACTTTTATTTTAAAATTTACTGAACATCAGTTTGCCTGTTGGAAGTATTTTGTTACATTTTTTCTGCAAAAAGAGAAATTCCAATTCAAAGAAAGAATTCAACAGGTAAGATATATTCCATTCTGAAAGACTGAGGAAAAAACACAAAACATAGTCACATCTGATCTTGGATACACTGTATGATGAACTACCTATGCTTTTTTTTTTTTTATTTACTTAGATTTTGCAAGGCATAAAAATTGCATGATCACAGCATTTGAATCAAATTAATAAATCTACAGAGTTGAGAGAAACAAGCAGGAACTAAGGTCTTTCAAGAGATACTTGTAAGTAAGTTGATAAGAAATAAACTAACACATTTGTCTATAAAAAAAAGTGATTTCATAGTCAAAGATATCCTGAGAATTTCCAAGTTTAAACCAATTGCCCATGAAGAAGTCCTTGGAGTAACACATTGTGACTAACGAGAAGTTTTCAAGACTAAATTCATGGCTTGAATGGCTGTCAACCTGGGAAAAACTTGTCCTACAGTTAACCAGAAGAGCAACACCCAAGTCTTAACTCCGAAATGTAGGAGATTCCAAAGCTAAAAAGGAAAAATGGGATGCATAGTTGCATATAGCTGGCTGAGGATGAAAAGCAGTTATTGCACCTTAAAAACTACCAAAGATGGTTGGGATGCCACTAAGATTCTTAGTTTGGATTTCACATTATTGATATAGCAACCTCATCAGAAAAATAATATTTTATTATGTGATTTTATGCCAGAAAAATCTTTGCAGAAGGTCATTAGAAACCAATGTGTTTTCCTAAATGACAATTCCACAGATGGCCACTAAAGAGTTCACGTTGGTCTGTATCAACCTGAAAAATACACCCAAGACCTAGTGGCTGGATTTCCTATTCCACTGTAGTATTTTATTATGGATCAACTTTCAGATCTATAATAATCTTAATTAGGTTGTAAAACAAATAAAATTCCCTAAGAGCACAAATTGCCAAAAAGAGACATAAGCCAGATCCACTGAATAATTTATTGGACAGTATCTGTTAAGGGTAGAGAGAAGCATTCTATATTTTTCTAAGAATCTTCTAATCTGTCTAATTTTACATAGGAACATCCCTTGTGTCTGCTTTCCATTGTTCTCAGAGGTTAGATATTCCCCATTGTTATTAAGAAGAAAATGCCAGCCCACTATCTCAAAGAGAACGGTGTGCATACACATTTCTTCTTTGTTTGATTTACAGACCTGAAGAATATGGATTACCTCTGTTATCTGCACATACAAGCGCTGCTAAAATCTTGGCATTCAGTCAACTTTTATCTTGGGGACCCCAAATTGTACTGTTAGGCAACACAGAGCACCTATCTAGACTTAACTGTCATACAAATAGATTTTTGTTAGATGTTCAATTTGTATTGGGGAGCACGCCAACAAAAACAGAAGTCAGCAATTTGAAACAACAAACCAGCCCCTGCGCTGACAGGAACAAATTACTATATTCCAAATGAATAAGAATTACTGTAGATCACAGATCCTCAGTATGAACACTATGCAAAGGGGGAAAAAGTATTCCTCAAATTAATTCTTTATGGTAACTCCATGCTCTGAAACAAAGAACAGACTGAGTACAAATAAAATACAATACAAAATAATACAAGTTTATAAAAGCACATATAGAAGTACAATCAAAGATGAATTAATTAACAACTGGTAGTGCTATGAAATGAGATGAGCAAAGACTCATTAGAGTTCAAAACTAAACTTTTGCAATTGGTCAAACAGTGCAGCAGCATGTTGTACTTCTAACAACTCCAAGATCTGGTTTCTAGGCAATGACCTTCAAGAGGCTGAGTGCACCGTGAGGTGATGCGTGCATCTTCTGGGGCAAAGATAGAAGTAGCTGCAAAAACACAATACATTTTGTTAGCCCACCCTAGGAGAAAAACTGATTTCTGTTCTTCCACAAACCACACAGAAGGTCTAGCACAATCTTTTCAAAGAAATCTTCTGATCACTCTGTAATTATTCCTTTTTGAGTGACCCCATTCCATATCACACCATTCATGAAAAGACCTTGAAAACACTTTCCCTCTGAAACTTGGTAGTACTCTACAGACCTCACCATTTGAACTAGGAGTTGTTTCTCTTTTATGGATTACAGCACTTAAAAAAGTAACTTTCATCTGCAAGCTAATTAGAATGAAGTTTGTCTAAATTTTTTCTTTTCTCTGCTGTTTTCAATATTCTTTCCTTTTCTTTTTTTTTTTTTTTAAAAAAAAAAGAAAAAAAAGAGAATAAATAAAAACAACTCAGCTTGTTCACTGATTTCCCAGCTCCTTCTCTGCCAAAAAAGGAAGCTTCAATTCTGTCTCCAAGATTCCTAAGGTTTCCATTAGGAAAATATTATGATGACAAAAAAGCAACATGAAATAATAATGCAAAATTGAGTGTTCATGGAGATAAAATAATCTAAAAAAAATGACCACTTGGATGAAAAACAAATACCACCAATAACTAAGATGATTGAAAGAGTGTACAAAATCAGGTTAAAAAAATCTTTTATTTGCTTGAAGGATACCTGAAAGGTAGTTGAAAGATCTCGTCAAAATTCATAGAAAAAGCTTTTCTAATACACTCTCTGTAAATACATAATATTAGAAAAGTAAACCTGCAAGCAGGCACATATTTAAGTTAATTTGTGTGGGGTCATTGCATTATCTAAGTTATGTACATAGTGATTCCATGGGTCCGAATCTAATTCAAAACATCCTCCTTCCCTCACTTTAAGACTTCCCAGTGAATCTTTAAACAGAAAATAATTCTGCTACTGATATATCTGAAGTGTAAATATATTGGAGATTAAAAAGACAAATGGTTCAAGAAAATTTTGTCTGCAAAAATATTATTGAACTTAATGTCCAATATCTCTATTGCTTCACTAGTTATGAGGGAAACAACTACCTCTATTTTTTGCATTGTAATTTTTGCAGTGTTATTTTCTTATTAAAAGAAAAATAAAAAAAAAAAAAGGACGACACAACCCCTATGATATTCTATGGTATTTCAATGCAGGGGAAGAGTTAAAAACCTCAGGAAGTCTAAAGAAATATAAATACATATTTATATAATCTGACTTCTGCATGTTTGCAAAAGGAAGATTTTTTCCAAACAAATTATTTTATGTCAACCTGTGTCCTTGTTATACTGGCTGCATAAGATTCTTGCCCAATATTTAATCCCACTCATCACAAGAACAAGGTAAGGCAATGTAAATCTGCATCAGAGTTTGATTCAGTTTGCTGAATGCAGTAGAAAATTCTTTAAAAAGTTATTTGCTGCCTCTTTGCTTAAGTGCTCCTCAGTGTTGGCAATTTACTAATCTTCACTCAGTATATTTCAGTGGTTATGTACTGGCCGCACAGGTTCCTCAACCTTTAAATAGAATGACATACCACGTGTCCTGGTTGACTCTCAAAGAGTCATGCTATGGTAAGGCTGGTCCTTCAGCAGTCTTCTATTATCTCAAAAAACAGAAATCCTGATAAACAGGGTGCCCTCTTCAAAGATAAAAGACTGTTCTTACAAAGCATCTTGGTTATGCTTCAGAGAACCCAGAATTATTTTTTTTTCCACTTCTATGTTTTCTCCAGTTTGGACTGTAGATCATTATCTGCCTTTCTCTATGACTCTTCACCAGTTTTTCTTTTTTCCCCCCTTTTCAATCATCTGAAGCATCTTCAGCAACGTCTTCCAAACTTGTTAAGACCTTCAAATAAATTTCAGATGCGCCATTACCATGTTTTATTAAAAAAAAATTTCTATAGTCAAGAGACTTCTTGCTTCACACGCATGAAATAAAACCAGTCTTCACCACAGTATGATAACAACTCTTTTGTTGTTGTTGTTATTTTAAAGCACATTCAAGATATAGATGACATTATAAGAGGATGGAAAAGGGAGTCTTCCATTAAGTAAGGGCATTAATATTTTCTATAAGCTATTTAGCCCCAGGAGAGCATCCTCAATCTTCAGAACAGAACTCAAGATTCTCATTTTCCCATTTTGGGTTATACAGAAAGATGTCACACTGTAAGGGA
Organism: Netta rufina; assembly: GCF_964035555.1. Taxonomy (NCBI): domain Eukaryota; kingdom Metazoa; phylum Chordata; class Aves; order Anseriformes; family Anatidae; genus Netta; species Netta rufina. The sequence continues at coordinate 28,058,060 of NC_140130.1, read as the reverse complement.
GCTGGCACACCAACTTGTATTTCCAGGTTTACAAATGCAAAACATGCCATTCCTCTGGTACAGGGCATGAAAGAAGGCCTTGACTATGCATTCACTGCCTGGAATTGTTTCAGTTTGAGGAATCAGAACAAAAGAAAGAGCAGTAGAACACTAAGGGCCCAGAGCTCAACCTCTATCTTAATTAAATAATTTGCATATAAATAGTATAAATATAAGGCATTAGTAAAATAATTAATAGCTACAAAAAACCTGGCATTGCACGAAATACAGAATAGCCCTGTCACTTTCAAATTTACTTTTCAAAATATATTTAGGTGATAAATAGGTTTGAGTCTTGAGTTCAACAGCAGTTACAAATACTCAGCATCTTAGCCTCAGACCTAATGCAGCACAATCAAGATGTTTTTTATTGAATACTGCTACAATTAACCTAAGCAAATCTTGATGATCACTTTTCATATCTTACAGGGGTATGGGTAAATGTAAGATGCTCTCCTTCTCTATTTCATTATTTCCCTTTGCTCTCCAAATCCTATGTACATTTTCAGAAATTACCATGATAGCCAGCAGAATGATGTGATGCTAACCCTCGCCCCTGCTTGTATTAGAGAGTATCATCTCTGCAAGGCCACATCAGAGAACAAGTCTAGAAAGGGAACTGTGTATCTAAAGAGCAAAAAAAAATATACAGGCAATATACCTGCACAGTTAAATACCTACTTCATTTTAGTTCTGCTTAGCAAAAAGAAAAAGAAAAGTAAAACTCATTCAATTTTAAATGACGATTTCATTACTTCCTGTGACACTAAAAAGACATTAACAAGGCAGTGCAACATTTTTTCATGGTATCATAATTGGTTTGAAATTGTTCTTGTGACAGTGATTATTTGCTGTTCAATCAATACCTATGTGGTTTACAATTAAGACATGAATTTCAAAAAGAAATCTTACATCCCGCCCTAATACATCCTTAGATTAAGCACAGTGGAAGAATATATCTGCTGTATTAGATAGAAGTTATGCAATATACACAAGTGCTCAACTACATACTTCCTGTGGTCATTGTCTTCTCGTATAAGAAGGAAGTCTTCCCTCATATAAGAGAAATCTTTTGGTGGAAAAGTGGATAAGGGATATGAGAAGAGATTGACCAGTTCATTACTTTCTGAACAGTGAATGCAAGAAAGTGACTTCTCTGCCATGACAAAATTTAAAAAAACATACCTCTCCAAATTATAATGGCTAAAGTTCTTTGTAATGGGACTTGATCTGGGGAAAATATCAAACTTTTCTCACTGCATAGTGACAGCATTCCTATCATATTTTCCTAATGAATGAGCATGGATTATATGAACACTAGCTATGCAGTAGCATCAATAAGCTCTTTGACACAACAATTACCAGAGGAACGTGGCTTGATGTCTAGAGATCAAGTACTTCGTTTTTAACTTTTTATATCATTATTAGGAGCATAACTTTGGAAAATAAAATATTGGCTTGTTTTAAAACAAGCCAAACACTGTGTTTTTTGCATAAGAATGATATCTCCAAAGTGGCTTTTTTCTTCACAAAACAAGCTGATGTGAAGGTCAGATACTTAAGTTCTTTGGGCAGAGGACATCTTTCTGCCTTTGAAGCACCTGCTGCAGCATGGCCACAAACCCTGAGAGAATGATTTGGACTCTACTGACTTACAAGTAGCACCGGAATATTGCAGAACACTGTTTCTCATTAATAAAAGAGCTAAATGGAAGATATTAGGTTTACAATGCAGTTCTATAGTAATACTTAAAAAACAAAACAAAACAAAAAACAGTCTGAGTGAACTGTTACACTCAATAGTTGACTAAATATTACTTCAGACAAAAATTAAGTAGTACTTCTGACACAGCTTTCAAACAACTTAGATACAGGAAAAGAACAGAATTATCCCAATGGGTAGTACGAATTCTCAATTTGTTCATAATATTTAATGGTAAACAAATGAGACTTTATTCAACACTTAAGAAATGTGCATCTCTTTCTTTAATTGGGGTTCTCTATTCAAACTTGTGCAATCAAGTTAAAAAGAAATCTAAGGAATTCTTTCAACACAAACTTTTCATTTCCTGGAAGTTTGATAGTTGTTTGCTATATGTATTTTAAGTGCTACTTTTTAAAAACAACATTCATATGGTAACAGTCTGGTCCCCAGCTGGATGACTGATGTATAACAAATATATGACAAAAGTACAGCCTAATATTTGCATTACCTTTCAGTGGTCATATAAACTGAAAATGAAAAAAAAAAACCAACTTTAAAATTCTTCCATTTACAGAGCATTTCTTGAGAATGTTCCTACACAGTGAATACAACAGAAACATGGAAACAGATGAAATTTGTTTGTATTCACAGTAATTATTTGCAGCATTGTACCCAATGAAGTTATACTATTTCTAGAACCAGTCATCACTCCAGAACAGAAGTAGTTTAATGTATTTTCTGTACAGGATGAATCTAAATATATGCATTTATCAGCTCATATAAAGCAACACGTGCTTGCTATAGAATTCTGTTCCCAGAGCCAGAAAGTCCAGACACATCCATTGTTTATATCTCCCCTGGGTGCAAACCTACAAAGGGGATGGCATCCTCCTCTATGTCACACGTGGTCAGGACATAGAGCCAATTGGCCATACTAATTGAGATCAAAGGTCCATCAGGTCTAATGAGCAGTATCCAGTAAGAGCCAGTATTAGCTGCCCATAGAAGTAGTAAAAGTAAACGACACCTACTTGTTATACTCTCCTCACTCATTCTGTCACCTTGTGATGGTCTACTTATCAGGCAGTTCTCAACTTTGATGTTTATTTATTTATTTATTTATTTATTATTTTAAGAAAACCAAAGATAATTTTTCCTTGAATTTTCAAATATTTCTTCAAACTAAGTCATCTTCTGGCTTCTACAATATTCTGCAGCAGTGACTTCCAAGGTCTAATAAGACCTTGTGTGGAAAAACTCCCTCTTGCTTTTTATCTTATTCAATAAATTAATTTGATGACACCTGATGTGTATTACGAACAACAGTGATTTCTCTATATACTTCTCTTTAATTTACATATCCCTTCCAGGTGCCTCTTTTCCTAGCTGAAGAACTTGCATTGAGTTGCTCCAGAGCTTTCATTACAAGAACTATTTTCCAGTTTTATTGCACTTTGGGGGAACAGCAAATAGTAATCACACACAGAACTAAAGTCATACACATATGCAAGTAGAGGGATGATTTCTCAGTCTCTTATTTTTCCAGTCATTGCTTAATTCTGATTTGCTTTTCTGGTAACTACTGACTCCAGGCTTCATATCATATATTTTTTTAACCAAACCATAACACTTCTCTACTTTGTGAATAAAATGTCACAGTTGTTTTTCTCCCAAGTGCATGACTTTATAATTACCAACACCAAATTCAACACTCAATCACTTAGTAGTACCCCAAGATACTTCTGAAACAATTCATTAAGCTTTCCCTTTTACCACCTTGCATATTTCAGTATCACCAGTAACTGTCAACTAGCTCCTCTTTGTATTAAGATCATCTGCAAATACAACAAGAATGGGAAACTGTGGGGGCTCCACTGATGTGCTTCTGCCACTGTGAAAATTGATCATTTCTTCTTATTCTTTATTACCTATTTGTTGACCTGGTCCATGAAAGCGCTCTCTCACACACCACAATAATTTAATTTTTTGAAGAACATTTGCTGAATAGAAATCTTCTCCAAACACACTAAACTTTTTAATTTTGCTTAATTAAAGAGAGGTTCAAAGTTACATACATCAAGAAAAATGCAATGGAGTGAATTAATTAAATGAAGGGTATGAAGTGCAGCTGTATCTTCTAGACACTGAGTAGTATTTATTTCCCTGAATATATCCTTAGAAATTCCTTCTCACCCTCTAAACAGATTTGAGACACACAGCCTCAAGATCTGTTGTGTGAATGCATACAATTTTTAATTTATTTAACTTAAAGAGAACCTTTGCTGACACCTAGCAGATAAATGATTAATTGCACTTCTTAGCATCTTTATGGAAGCCCTACAGGAAATATTTTTGAGCCTGAAGTGACATATATAAAAACCCCACAGATATTTGCAAGTAAACAAAAGTGCAAGTTACAACCATAATGAAGTATTTCCTAAAATGATTTTCTTTGGGTACAGACATCCTCATCTGTTGTATAATTCCAAACGTCTGCTCAAATCTAAGTAGATAATAGCTTTAAGACAAAAATAAATAAATAAATACAGAGAACCCCATTTAACTTCAGAGCCCTGATTACTAAACCGGAGGTATTACTGTGAACTGTACTAGAGAAACACATCCCTCTACCCACAAAATAATAGTGTCCGATGACATAAGACGAAACAAATTAAACCGAGTGAAGGAATCTGTTAATATGAACCAAACCAACATAGTCTCATTTGCTGCAATGTCTGTTTCTACGCAGTTTTTACCCCTGCTCCTTTCCAAGCTCTACAAGGAGTCAGGAACAGCTCAAAAGCATAAGGCTGCTCATGGCAAAATCACCCCTTTTCTCTCACCTTCAGGCCTGGCCCTGACACTTTTTGCCACCACAGGCCTTAACTTCAGTTCAGGTCTCACACTTTCTCTCCCCTAGAGCAATGAGCAGTAGAGACACAGCCATCTCCAAGCAAAATATTCATGGAAAAATGAGAAATAGACCATTTACCCATTTGCATCCCACTTCCTTATTCTTACCATTTTCTGAGATTAAGAAAAAAACATAGCTGACTCACTGCCTGCAGAAGCTCTCCTCATATTTTCTTCCTCTGATCTGTAACTCCTAAGCCACAACTGTGATAACTAATTCTCATTCCGGTGATACAGCCCCAGGTTGGAGACACCACTTCACTCAGGAATCTCAGTCACAATTGAGAAAGACTGGGACAGCGTACGAGCAGCATCAATACACATCCGCTTTACCATTGCAGTCTTCTCCAGTGATCTCCTACTCACAAAGAACATGAAAGTACATATTTTTTTGGTCCAACCTAATGCAGCCGTTCTTATGGTTGTTGGGGATATACCACTGCCCTCAAACTACTACGTGAATTGTTTGATAGAGGTTTCAAACGTGATATAGGAAAATTTGACAAGAACTATACTTCACTAAGGGGACCACCTCCAGTATATAATACCTCTATAATACTATTTTCAATATTCTATACAATTCTCAAAGTGTATCTTTCGGTTGGCTATAATTCCAGTTCCACCTCAATCTTTTCATCAATCTACCCTGCATCATGTTAAAATAGGAAAATTTATCCCTTTTTAGAAAAAGGGAGTAAGATTTACCCCCCCCCCCCCCCAGTAAGAGTTGTGTAAGGACAAACAGATTGTGAAATTGCAGAGTCATCTTGAATCAAGCCCCATAAAATCATCACTTTGCAAAGACTTCTGTAAGGTCTAGAAAATTAATTCTAGAAGTTCATTAATTCCTCATTCTTTGTAACTTACAACACTTCAAAACCTTCCATGCCACTTCTGCTCCTTCCTCCAATGACTTCAGAATTAACTCTGCTACAAGTTTCCATTTTTATTACTTTAGCTGGTACGTCCACAGACCTGAAAAGCCTCTATATTAGTTGCTCAACCATACTGGAACTTCATAGGAAAGAAAATATGTAAGGGACATTGTCCAAATTGCAAGTAACTCTGAATTCACAGCTGTTCAAATGCTGTCTTGCTAAGACTGAAGCATGTTTCTTGAGACAAGACCTTGTCAAAGGATGAAATTTCAAAAGCCCTTACATAATCTAAAAAAAACGAGTCCCCCTGAACCACAAAATGAAGTATTCATCTTCCCTGGGGTTTCAATGTATCTTCCTTTTACAGGTTACCCATAAAAATTTGAAAATCCCACCTGAAAAGACTTAAGACTAGGATTTTTAAGAGAGTTCTAAGCTGCTCAGCTCTGGAAGCCATTGAGGATTGAGCACTGACTTCTTCAGGGTCCTTTCTGAAAAATATCAACCTATGTCTTTTAAGCTTCCACAGGTAAAAGCTTACAGAGGCTACAAACGGTGGCTTGACAATGGGGAAAAAAGAAGACAAAGATGGCAATGGCTGTAGTCAGAGGTAACATTTTAGCATCTTCCTACAGACCTAGTAAGAAAGCAGCTTTTGATAACAGCCTCAGAAGCAGCTCAGTCTTCTGCACTGGGGCACGAAGCAGCTGCAGCATGGACTGACAAAGGGGGAAACAGATCAGGAGGAGTAAGATGAAGAAAAGGAGATAGTTAAAGCAGACTAGCACCTAATTATGTCCTTGGTGAAAGAGAAATGCAGAAAAATATCAAGATGAAAAGAGTTTTGAATCAGCACCTTCCCCTAAATGCAAAGAAGAGATAGGAAGCTAATAAATGTTGTCTCACCAACCTACAGCAGTAGCTCCCTTCCCTTGGACTCTCACTTAATAATTAGGTGAAGGAGAACCACACTGAAAGATCCGATGCTTGGCTTCCTTCAAGCTTAATTTCACCATGCAATAGACACAAGTATAATCACAGCACTTCAGATTTGGTATACTCTGGTAGCATGGTTTTGCTGAAAACTGATTTTAAAAGTTGCATGCACATCCAGCCAGGTTATACAAAACGATCACTCCACTTGCTATACCACTGCATTTATTTGTACCTAAAAGCATCAGAGAACAAAAACTATACATTAAGATACTAAGACATCACTTTGAGATATTTTCACTAAAGCGATCGCTAAGATCCTGATTTACAATGCTAACTGGTCCACAGAAATAGTAGAGAAACCTTCCACTTTAAAGAGGAAGACTTCATATGAAAGATAGTTTCAAAGAAGCAGATCCAAAACCAGGACATTCCACATTTTTTGCCATCCTTATTTGAAAATATTTTTGTCTGAATCATAGGTGAATTCATTTTGTTGAGTCAAAGCTTGCTGAACCTTCTAATTATTTCACAAAATAAAGTCATAAACGTTGCTGCTGCCTGTAATTTCATCTATTTCCTGCCTCTCCTCAACATACTCCAGAAGCAATGCAAAGACAAAATTAAATAAAATGTGTTTATATATTAAATAGTCTTAAATTATATATAGTTTTAACCACCCCGCAGCTGCCACAAGCCAAGTTGGCATCAGTGCATTCCATATATAGAATAATATTGTATATGCATCCCCAGACACATAAAGGGGTATATAACCTGGTCTTGCACAAACTTTGGGCAAGTTTGTAAAATGCAGGAAAGGTTACAGTAATAAGCAGTTTGGCTGAGGAACCAAAGACACTTTGAGTAAAGGCAGTTCAATACAATTACAGTTTGCTTTGTATAATCATTGTAGCCTACAGTTAATATAACAGGTATATTGACATATCCTAAAGTTGCCTTCTCAATCTTCCACTTTTTAAAAACAAACAACAACCAAAAAAAAAAAAAAAGATACATTTTGCTCCATTTTACATCTTATTTCACTTTGACCCTTAGTTACTGTCCCCAGATGGAACATAAACCTAATAAAACTACAAAAACAAGACCATTATTTAGCCTTTGTTCCCAAAGTTGGAACTTGTGGAACAAGCCCCCTGTTGGCAGACCATGACTTCGACCAGCCCAAAGAACTCACTGCAATAAAACCACGATGTACAAATACGCCATGTCACACATTCACAGGACAGAAACATTGTAGGCTTGGGAATGAGCTTTCCTTATGGGATCAAGCAGGAAAGAAATTGGGTCAGAACGAAAAGCTCTGACTTGGCCACAAACACCTGAAAGAACAGCTAAGGGCACCAGATGCCACGTTCCTTCTCCGAGGCACATTCTTTGTCTCCAAGTTCTGTCCACCGTGGAAGTCTTCGAAGAAAAACTACCTGCTTTAGACCTCATATGTAAAGAAGTAAAATACATGTTTCAGATATGCATTGATTACTTTCTAACATCTCTAAACATTAATGTATTTCCTCTCACTTTCCTACAGCTTGCCCTGCCATTATGACCTGAGCAATAAGATCCATCAGCTTTCCAGTTGAGCACGACTCAAAGGGCCAACGCCACTGTCAAACCTTGCCAGACTTTCTGCCAAGTTTGCTACCAGAAGGGGGGGAAGCACCATGTTCTGTAATGAGGAGGGAGCAATGGTAAGAGGGACAACTGTCTCCTTTTAACAATCTTGTTTCTAGCTGAGGAGGTGGAAGTCTGAGCAGCTTTCCTTCCACTCCCAGCCATCTGTTATAAAACATAATAAAGGACAGTTCTGCATCAGCAATTACTACTGATGAAACCAATGTGCTCTGCTGCAATCTCTAAAACAGGATGCCTAATTTTATCAGCCTACAGAGGAACTTACTCTTTCTCAGAACTATGGACTCAGAGCAATCCGCATTCCTCAGTTCAGCCCCCTCCTCAACCTTTTCCCCAATACGCAGCATGTTTTGTGCCGGTGATCTCCCCTGATTTTAACACTGTTATCTATGTTTGGGGGGGGAGAGGGGAAAGCTGACCTCATGCAGCATTTTACTGGGAAAGCCTAGATGTCAGAGGGCACTTGTACAAATACCACAAAAATAAAACTACGGAAAATAAAACAGAGAAAAAAAAAATCCACAACCCAAAACACAATAGAAACAACACTTTGTGTTCCTATTTTAAGTGCCTCTCTCAATGCTATATGCATAGCAGCTAAAGGCAAGCTGGAAACCAGCCAGGTCCTGGCTGCCAGCAAAAATTTTGTCACCTCCTTTGAACATCTGAAGTATGTTTACCCAATAGATTTCATTAAATTACACTTCCATTAGGAAGCATACAATGTTGATACTCATCTCAAAGATAAAAGGGATCGCTAAGAGGCATGTCATCCTGCTCCCCAGCTGATTGCTATTTCTGGGCCAATCAAGGAAAGGAGCCAGAACAATACTTAGTTAAAAAAATGCAGCATCTCCCCAAGGACTACATACTAAGAGACTGCAGCTCCATTATCAAAATGAGCATATCATTAATGACAATACACATACAGTGCGTTATTTTAATACAACTCATACACAACAAACAAGCTGTATTTGGGTCATTAGCTGAATTTGTAAAGCAGTATTTCCAAGGGTTAGAAACTCCTTATTGAGATAGGAAGTTATAGGCTGGGGGTGGGGGGGAACAAATATTTCATATGATCCCAAAATACAGTGAATAGAATAACACTGTGTGGTTTGAAGTGCATTGTAGTAGCTAACAGAACAATAGGCTATTCAAGCATGAGTTCCCATTTTAAAGTAAAGCAGAAGTAATTTAAAACACCAGGCAGTGTTTTGCTAAGTATGTGAGGGATAATGAAAGCAAAATGTAGTTTATACTGCATGCATCACCTTTTAAATTATTATTAGAGTACAGTTAAAAAAAAAAAAAAAAAAAAAAAAAGCAAAAAAGGGGCTCAAAATAAATGTTAGAAACATTAAAACAATCTATAGAAAAAACATGCTGATTTTGAGGCAAGACACTAGGAAGGGAATGACACAAGAGACTCAAATTCAGAAGTCTGCTAGGACTGTTCAGCTGTTATCCTACAGGAGGCTGAGCCTCTCCTAGTGGAGAGGAGGAGATATCTTTGTCTCTATGCATTGGCGTTAGATGTATGATGTTTACTCTGCTTCCTAATCTCCAATTCACATAACAGCAATAAAGGCATGAGGACAAAACCAAAACCATACTAATTAAAAACTGAAGTAATAGGAAAGGGCTGGGAGGGGATAGCTCTTCACAGCCAGGCTCTACCCAGTCCTTTTGCAGCAATCTGTGATTATTAATCTCTAAAAACACTCCTTGCTCAGTATTCTGCAATCTAGACTTCAGCCAATCTCTTTCAAGATACAGAAAACCTTTCGGTTTAGCCATATTTGACATGCAATATGAACTCCAATTATCCATCTTTTTGCAATTAATCATCTCACAATTACATTTCCTGCACTTATAAGCATCCAGCTGGGAACTGAGTTTTAATCTAGGAAATAAAAAAAAAAAAAAAAGAAAGATTCAGGTTTCTAACAAATTACTTCTAATTAACCAGAACCTTTTCTAGTCATTCCAACCTAAAGACGCCTACAGCAAATGAAAGAATTTATTGTTTGCATTCCTAATGATATTTTAAAATTTCATTTCAATTTCCCCAATGAATAACTTTCAGGAAACTCACTGCATTTATATTTACTTAAACAAACATGTTGTTAAGAGGGAAACACACAACAACAACAACTATCCTAAGGGAAGAAAAAGAGAGCTGGGATTATAACACTGAGCAGAAAAGCTGCTAAATAAAAATAAGGAACCAGCATGGAAATTTCCAGAAGTACGTTGTAGTTATCCCGCCCAGACCCTGCAGAGTTATGGGGAATCTCAAAATTGTGTTCCCAAATAACGGTTTAGAAATGAAAGGTGCATATAATTTTCAGAACAAAACATTCAGTTCTGCTGATGCGAGGCGGCAATTTATAGACAATATAAAGGAAGTGGATTAAATGAACCCACCTAGTTAGATAACTCAGGAAACTCAGTCAGTGGTGGTTAAAGAGCACATGAAAGAGCTTCGTCCCACAACTTTCCCTGATTTCCCCAGGGAAAGATTTGGAATAAGACCCACGCAAAGCATGCTTACTGCCTGATTGGGAACTGCTTAGTATCACAGGGAGGTAACACAAGGTAAATATCAAATATAACAGTTTCATTTACATTAAGTCTTATCAATTTTCTCCAACTGCTTTAAAAAGTCAATGCAACCATCTGACAGAATATGATTGTTGCAAAGTAGAGTATACCTTTCATGTTCTTTGGACAGTCAAATACCAGAGGGTTTTCTGTCAATTATGCAATATCACAGATGTACATCCCAAATCTGTCCATCTAACTTACAAAAAGAAAACACTATACAGCAGAAAAATATCTTGTGAACTACCCTTAAGTAATACATAATATATAAGTCAGTCTAACTGCAGAAATATTTCTGCTCAAAAGGCTGGTGTTCATTAATAAGCTACCAAAGTTTCCACAACACAAAATAGGACTGCATTAATTAGCTGATTGATTCAATACCAAGTTAGAGTAGTTAATTATTCTGGAAAAGAATTATTTTTAATACACCTGAAGCCTTCCAAATCTATTAAATTTTATATGCCTTCACCAGCTTCCCATTACTTTGAGTTTCATTAACTTCCTCTGTAGGCACTTAGAGAACACCGAAACTGTTGGTGTAGTTTTGTTTTTCTTTATAACACAGAGGGCCAATTGTGACCATAGACATCCTTTAACTCATTTAAAACAAAGGAAAAACAAACAAAAAAAAAACTGGTAGTAACTTCCTCCACCACTAGTAAGATGTATCAAGTTCTAATCCCTGCCACAGCAGCAACAGTTTTAACTCCAACAACTCCGTGTCACGAGGCAATTAACACCAACCTCCACATCCGAGCTTCTCCTTAACTTCTCTGTCTCACATGCACACACGCAGAGTACAGGGCATTCAATAATCACAGAATCACAGAATTTCTAGGTTGGAAGAGACCTCAAGATCATCGAGTCCAACCTCTGACCTAACGCTAGCAGTCCCCACTAAACCATATCCCTAAGTTCTACATCTAAACGTCTTTTGAAGACTTCCAGGGATGGTGACTCCACCACTTCCCTGGGCAGCCTGTTCCAATGCCTCACAACCCTTTCAGTAAAGAAGTTCTTCCTAACATCTAACCTAAAACTCCCCTGGCTCAACTTAAGCCCATTCCCCCTCGTCCTGTCACCAGGCACGTGGGAGAACAGACCAACCCCCACCTCGCTACAGCCTCCCTTGAGGTACCTATAGAGAGCGATAAGGTCGCCCCTGAGCCTCCTCTTCTCCAGGCTGAACAAGCCCAGCTCCCTCAGCCGCTCCTCGTAGGACTTGTTCTCCAGGCCCCTCACCAGCTTCGTCGCCCTTCTCTGCACCCGCTCAAGCACCTCGATGTCCTTGTAGCGAGGGGCCCAAAACTGAACACAGTACTCGAGGTGCGGCCTCACCAGAGCCGAGTACAGGGGGACGATCACCTCCCTAGCCCTGCTGGTCACGCTGTTTCTGATACAAGCCAGGATGCCGTTGGCCTTCTTGGCCACCTGAGCACACTGCTGGCTCATATTCAGCCGACTATCCACCATCACTCCCAGGTCCTTCTCTGCCTGGCAGCTCTCCAACCATTCCTCTCCCAGCCTGTAGCTCTGCTTGGGGTTATTGCGCCCCAGGTGCAGGACCCGGCACTTGGCCTTGTTGAACTTCATGCAGTTGACCTCAGCCCATCGGTGCAGCCTATCCATATCCTCCTGCAGAGCTTTCCTACCCTCAAGCAGATCGACACATGCACCTAACTTGGTGTCATCTGCAAACTTACTGCTTACTTACTTAATAAGGTGCAAGGAAAGGGTGGATCATCCTTGCTGAGACTCACAGGCACGTCTTTAGCCGTTTTCAATATTTAGCCAATATTCAAAGCACTCTGAATCCCTCCCTCCTGAGAGCTGGGTTCAACTTCCCAAGATATCCACCAGAGCAATTCCAACCTACCAGCCTACCAGTCCTTTTCCAATAGTGATAAAGGAAGACCCGCCAGAAGAAGCAGCAGGAACATTATGGAGAAGTTCATCTCAGTCATGAAATCACCAAAAGCCAGAAGAAAAACCTATGACAGTGTGAAGCACAGCAAGATTTTCTTCCTCATGCCCCTCATGAGCCTGAAATGTGAAATTGGGAGACAGCTGAGACAGGTTACAGAATTCTGTGGGATCTCTGCTCACAGCTCTGAGGATTCAAGTCATCACTGCCATGCTGGTAGCAGGGCAAGATAGTCCATCTTTCAGCATGTGCTCTAAGTAAGAGCTAAGGAATCCCACCAGAGGCCCCCAGTGCTGGTGCACAAAAGACCACGTACTGCTCACCCAGGCACCAGGTAGGCGAGCCTAGGTGTGTGGTATAAAAACATTACTCGAACAGTTTGGAACAGGCAGTTTTAGGACTCAGAAAGACAGAGGGCAGAGAACTCAGAGGTCACTTGAGACACCTGGCCCAGCTGCGCGGCTCCCAGCACCAACAGGTTCAGGTCAGCAATTTTTCAGGGCATGGGTCGACAGCTGAGCAGGGCTGGGCCATGGGAGCTGCAGACATCTTACAGCATTGCTGGGGCAGGGACTGATAGCCTCAGGGTTGAAATGGGGTCCTGGGCCATGAGCAGGACCTTCCTGGGGTTGAAATGGGGTCCTGGGGGTAGGTTACTCGGGGCTGTGAAAGGTTATTGGTGCCCTCCAGGCCCTGACACCTAAAGCTGTGGCTAACCTCAGCACAGCGTGATCCTAACCATGGCTCACAGAGGTTGCCGAAAGAGGCAAACAGACAACACACACTGGCTTCACGTCACCACCAAGGAGACCAGAAACACGCAGGTTAGAGATATTTTGCATACAAAGCAACCCTGATCCGGGTTAAAGGCAAGGCCACGTGTTTGTTGTAATAATAAACCGCTCCAACATTTTAAAAATAGTTTTACTGTTTTACTGCCCTGGAGTTACCCTTAGAAGCCCTGAAACTTTGGCAAGTCAGGAATGAACAGGTGATGTAACAGTGAGATTCAGAAGATACCAGATGAACATGAAAAATAAAAAGAATTAGAAGAAAAAACAACCCTCTCAGCTGCAGTCATTTAAGTAGGAACACCACAGAGAAAAGCTCTTAAGTGCAAATCTTTCTTATTGCAGCGTTACTTTCAGTGGCACATGAAACGGCAATGATAACAGGCTCAAAAAAAAAACTTTGAAAATAAAGTTAAAAGATACATGTAACTTAAAACTAACATCTTTTCCTACACAGAAAGGTTAAATTGTGGGGTTGACATTTGCATTTGTTACGTTGTCAACGTTTCCTGCCTATCAGCCTATGTACAAACAATATCTAAAGATGTCATCTACATATTTATACCAAAGGAGTTTATGAACAAGACCTGTCAGTATATTTTAACACCTTTCCAAAACGTCAGCTTTCATCAGGTATAAACACAACATGTTTAATTTATTAGTTTGGTTTAATATAAAAAGTTGACAATCATATGTCACCATAACTATTGATAAGGTAAATAAGGACTACGAAAACGTCAAAAAGTTATTAAAATGTTTCTCAGCTTCCTGAATCAAATTGGGCTTATTGGCTTTTCTCTGCCAATAAGTGCATCATGCATTTTTCTCCATATGGCTATTTTTTAAGTGATGTGTCCAACAGTGAAGTTTGCAGACAGATCATAATTCTTGGAGAATGTGAAATTCATTTTTGACTGTTTTGGGCAGGGGAAAGGGTTTTGTTTTATATTAAAAACAAAACAAAAGAAGAACAACAGAAACAAAACAAAACAAACAAACAAAAAACTTGTTCACCTGTATTTAAACATAAACCAAATATTTCTTCTTCTGAAGTGATCTAGAGTATATGAAGCCTGCACACAAGAAGGCACAAGAAACTTTCAGTACAACTCTGCAGTTCAGCAAAGCAATACATTTATTTTCACTTCCTGCAGTAGGCATTTGATTCAATTGCCTTGGGAGGAATGCTACTGTCACGTTCCCCCTTTTTTGTTTATAATGTCAGAAGGACAACCTTCTCCCACTTCTTCCTAGATATTGCCCTCAAAAATGTAAAAGGCAGCCTGGTCAGATTTCAAGAATTTCCCACCACCAGTACACAACCAAACAACTCATTGGTGAGGCATTCCAGTCAGATTGTCACAGTTCACAATACAGGAAAAAAAAATCTTATTTATCTGAAAACAAAGATAAACTCCATTGCATAGATTACTTCAAACACCCAAGCCAAACCCGTGCCAAATTTCACCAGATACTACAAAAGAGATTAAAGGGGGTGGGGGGTACAGAGAGTGGTCTGGTAATTGACAATTTATCTCCTTGCTAGAAACAGGACATGTAATTCTTTACCAAGCTGATACTATGATTTGATAATATGGACATTGAGGACTATTGCATGCCATAGTCTCTTAACTATTCCATTAAACTTAGAAGGCAGAGAAAAGGATAATGATTTCTTAGAATACGCCACACTTGCTGAACATAGTTTTCAATACTTGATTTGGATTTCCTACTGCTTAGATAACAAGAATTTCACTAATTCATGTCACTTTTGCATCAAAATGGCAGTGAGTAAAGCCGGGGACTTAGATATGGAATATCATAAGTATCAGCCACTAATTATTTGTTGATAGCATAAGTTCAATGCTGAGGATCTTTAAAGTGCATTGGATATAATGGAAAATTAAAGGTTTTGGTTTTTTGTTCAAATGACAAGTAGGTGATAGAATTGACACATGAACCATCATAAGTGATCTTTCCATAGTAATTGAAATGAAAAGACAATTTCCAAAAATGAAAGCAGTCCAAACATACTAATAACCAGACTTCAGGCTGTAAGACCTTGTACCCTGGTTTCTTTTATTTGAAATATATGAGAAGGGGAATGGAAATTTACAAAGGCCCTGAAACTTCTACAAAAGAAGGAAGGACCTTAAAAGATATTCTTGCTCCAAAATAATACATCTAACTACATCAGAAAAGATGGTATCTTGGTGTTTGTCCACTACAGTTGCTCTGCTGTGGAGATCTAGCTTACTTCTTGACCAAACATCCTCATTTTACATAGGGTTCAAAGCTGCCTGAAACACCAGGCTTTGGTTCTGACCCTTATTTCCCCACTGGGGCTGGAGTGTGTTTGGTGCACACCCAAAACAGAGATTCCATTTTTTTTTTCTCCAAAAGCAACCCTATCAATGCTTATGTGCAGTAAGTGAGGAGACTGGGGGATTCACTTCAATATCATAGCACTGCCAAACCAAACACCTCTGTACATGAAGCCCCATGTGGGTGAAAAGGCAACAGCTAAGAGATTTTTTAAAGGTACAAATGGCTTGCAAACTGGTGCTAGATTGCAGAGAAGGAAACTGAGCAAGTGACCTTAGCAACCCAGTACTTTCTAGCTATGAATTAAAAGAGAAAACTCCTCAAGTTTGTCCCAGAAAGAGAAGCAGAAAAAGAAAAGCGAAACTGTGGTGGGAGAGGAACAAATTTTCCTTATTCTAAAGTTCATGCATTTTAAACTGAGATCTCTACAGGGCACAAATGCTGAGCCACCGATCCGCGCTGCTGAACACAGTATGTGTAGCCCAAGAACGGAAAAAGGGGACCTTAATAACACGTTTGAAACTGACTCCAAGTATGGGTTGGAAGAAAGATGCAGCCCAGGTGCCTTCAACTGAAATAAAGATCTAACAGGAGGACAACGTGATAGAAGGTGAGGAAAAGACAAAAGGAGCACTAAGGGCTTAAAAAGGCTAGGAAAGTGATTCAGGTTAGTAACCTCTAACTTAATCCTGACCTTTCTATAACTTTTTGTTTTGATTTAGTTGACTGAACTAACTTTGTGGGAAGCTTATACAACTGAACCACAAGAGTCTGATTTCTCCTGAAGGCTGGGCAGAAAGCAGAGGAAATCAC
Source organism: Netta rufina (assembly GCF_964035555.1). Taxonomy (NCBI): domain Eukaryota; kingdom Metazoa; phylum Chordata; class Aves; order Anseriformes; family Anatidae; genus Netta; species Netta rufina. Next base: position 28,041,476 of record NC_140130.1, on the reverse strand, counting down.
ATGGTCACGTAAGGGTACCAATAACATTGAATTACAAAACAATACACAAATGCAGTCATTACAAATCAAATACTTTTTAAATAAAAAACTTTTAAAATTATAGTTAAGCTTACCTCTACTAGTTTTACTCACATAATAATTTTAGGTAAATAGTAGCTTTTTTTAAGGATGTTAAGTACTATAAAAAAAATAAAACCTCTAGTTTCAAAGACAGATGTTAATAGAATAATCAATAATATTGAAACTAACCTTCATTTCCTAAACAACACAAACAAAAATAATTAAAAGAAACACATCAACATACCAACTCCATTCTTTGCACAGTTCTTTATTTAAGTTCTTTATTTAATACTCGTTATCACAGTGCCAAAGAGCTGTACTTGTGGATGAGAAGCGCTCTTCTGCTAGGTGCTCTACAAAACAGGCATGCCTCGGTCAAAATGCTTGCAGTTACATTTCCTAAAATATCATTATAGATTTAATAAATTACTTTTCAAGTTTTGAGATAAGAGAAGTTGATTTGGCATTAATGTCATTATTCTCTCTTACATCAAATATTAAGTACCACTTTTTTCCTGGTTGGTGATATGCCACAGCAAAGGATATAGTTTGATTGAATAATGGCTCAAAACCCTTCTACTCATGAATCAGTGTGGAGGAAGGTGCTAACGTTATAACACAGGCACGTTTTCTATCTAAGGCCCAATCCAAGACCCAAAAACCACAGTAGGAGTCTTCCCTTTGACTTGCCAGGCTTCGTACGTGAATTCCTGTTGAACAGATTGGAAGTATGAAATTGCATTTTGGTCTTTTCCAAAATCCTACCCATTGTGCTTCCAAGGTAAGTTGGCGAACACTATCTGTACTCATTCTAATCTTAACTTCTCTGAAAAAAAACATGTTGGACATGCCACTCAATAGCAAACATGCAGAGCCCCCATCACACTCCCTAATATTCTTTTCTTAAGCAGCAGGCACCAAATAGCAAAAAACTGCTTTTCTTTTTTTTCTCCCTCATAAAATCCATCAGAAATGGTTAAATTGTACTCTAGCAGGGGAATATTACTCTATTCTATTACTGATCCCAGAAGTAACCTCTTATATCCTTTTTTTTTACTATCTTTTTATTTCTACTCTAATGCTCATTGATCAGATCTTTAAGGAGTGAAACCTCTGCAGTAATTATTAAATATTGGAAAAGGCTTATTTTCCTGGCACAGGCACTCTAACGGCAGTTTATAAAAATCACATGAAAAGTAAGGGAGGTGCTGTACTTGATCCACCTGTTGTAAATGGAGACAAGCATTACGTTGTCAAATGTGCAACTTATTCTTAAGTAGTCTTTGCAGGGATTTCTCCTCTAAGAACAGCAAGCTTAAACAGACTTTGTGGCCAAGAATCACTTTTTGTTGTGGTTTGTACAGCAGCTTGCAAAGGGAAACTGACTGTAGTTGGGACTGACTACTAAATGATTGCAGAATACAAATAAAAAGTTACCAAACAAAGGAACAGAGATATTCACACTTCTTCCATATGTTTCAGATAGTAAAGAACATTACAAGAGGGGAAAAAAAAAATCATTCTATTCCACTTCCAGCTGCATTTTTTGCTTTATATTCCTTCCTCACGAAGCCTTACGCCAGAAACAAGGCCACTCCACTGTTGTAAAACTCCATCTCTGTGTACCTGCACTAGCCAATTTTAAAGAACCATAAAGTTCCTTCTGTGCTCAATGCTGTTGTGTTAAAAAGAATCAATGCAGAGCACAAAATGAGAAGGTTTTATCTGGGAGAAAACAGTTTAACATTGCATGTCCTGGTTATTAAATGACATTTTTAAATATTTGCAACTTGTAAATATTAACATGTAAATATTTAATAAGTTTAATATTTTTTCTCTGGACAAATGAAATTCTACCTACATAAGGAAATAAGATTCTATTGAACACTGAAGGCATAAGCACAAACACCTACTTTGTTCTTGGGTTAGAGTCTGGGAAAGGGTGGCAGCAAAATTTACAATTTCAGTTAAATTCAACTGTAAGTTGCAAGAAAATAACGGCTGAATGAATGGATTGCATCATTCTCCCTAAGTATCCTTGACACTGTGAAGTTCATACTTAGGTGTTTATACTTCACAAATGCTTTTCAATCCACTACAGTAGATTTCTGAGAGAAAAACAAAACAAACAAAATACAAATACAAAACAAAAGCAATTTAACTTAAACGTGTTTCTATCACATTGAACTTTTTGTGCCATTTTTGGAAACTCGAGATTAGCAAAATAAAACTAAGTAACACGAGGCAACTTCAATTTCTGGTAAAATACACAAAAGTTAACATACAACATCACTAAAACAGCACACTGTAAATCATCAGAAAGAATGGGAGAACACATCTATCACTTTCTTCATTTCCCTTATTAAGAAATTTAGAATACGTTTGCATTTACAGTAATTGTTAACTGTCACAGAAGAATTTTTACTACGTATTATCATAAATCTGCTATTCTATGGTAAAGGTTTTCAGCAAAAAATAAGGTAACTAAAATATTATTTGTACTAGCTGAATATAATGAATGCCACTATTTGTAATGTTTGACAGCTATTTGACACCCTGACATACAATATATTTGGTTATGCAAAGAGATTTTTTCATACTCTAATATTTGCCTATGACGCAATAGGATTTTCAACAAGCGTTCAATATGTAATGATCATATAAAAATTTCCCCTTGAATTTCGACTGAGAAAATATCAAGATGAAGAGCAAACCTCTTGAAGTTGGGTAGAAATAGCTACTTTTAACAGCACTGCCTGTTTCAAGTTTCATTTTATGAAAGCAACAGAACCCAGCATGCAGCCAAAATAAAAATAAAAATAAAAAATTAGCCATTAGCCATTTGTTAAGCAAACTAATTTTTGACACAGGACAGCTAATCAGTTACCAACAGAAAGTTCACCATTTACCAAACTGCTACTTCACCATAAAGGAAAGCTGGCTTTGACCACGGCAATTAGTATCCTCATGTTTCAAACACTAAATTCTATTTTCACATTAATTTTTAAAACTATGTGGCTTTAACTTAAAATAAACTGTACATCAAAAGAATGGAAAATAAACAGCCAGGAACACAATTTGACGAATTGGATTTATTTAGTTTATTTAGCTAAACAGGGTCCATTGGATCTCTTTAATAGGCTGACAGTTGCACTGGGTTGGTTAATAAAACATTCAACACAGTATCTTCAGCCAATATAGAAATGCAAATCCCACCAGAAATATTTTATTCATGAAACAGTAATTTCAGTTACTACCAAAGAAAAAAAAAAAAAAAAAGGAAAAAAAAAAAAGAAAAGGAAAAAAAAGAAACGTAAGAAGAAAAAAAGGACTTGCTTTGCAAACAAACAGTGCCATCTAGTGTCAGTCCTTGAACAAACAAACCAAGAAATCCGAGGTCTGTAACTAATCCTTCCAATGTCAAAACGCTACCTTCTCCCTGTTTTTTCCTTTATCAGTAGCACGTCTTTCCCCACTTTGCAGTCAAACACAAATTAGCCTCTCTCTAGTCAGACGAAATAAAATTAAAAAAAAAAAAAAAAAGTGAATCATGCTAAGGAACTTGAGTGTAGTTCTAAACCAAAAAGTAAGCATGTTAAAATGATGGTTTTTTTTTTTGCTCAGCTTATCAGCTGTTTTTTCCTGAAATCTTTATGTTTAACTCATGATAGCAACCAAATCAAAATTCTGTTTATATGAGTGCAGGTGAGGCAATATGATGACAGGAGAGTGAGATATGCTCTCTGCTGCTTTATTCATCATCACAACCGCCTGCTGCATTCCAATTGCAGAGTCTTTATTACTGCTGCTATCAAAAGCAGGACAACGACAGCTTGCTGCTTTTTACATGGCAGGTAGGGGAGTATCACTTGACTAATATACAAAATCACTCAGAAAGAGGGTAACATTAAAGCCTTCCTCCTTCTCCCTGCCCAAAAAAAAAGCAGAATTCATCCTCTTCTGTATAAGAACTCACCTCACTCTCCAGCTGGCTATAAGTAATTTTGAGCAGATATATTGCTCCTTCCAACATTGGCAAGGAAGACCAGCACTCAGATTTAATATTACTACGTTGAGAAGTGGAAGTTCTGACATAAGAACAAATTATGTGGTAAAGAGAGAAATGATCCTTCTTTACGTGAAGAAGGCTGATGAGGGTTGGCATCCAGACATGTCTAAAGACTGCCAGGTGAGAAAGCGCGCTTAGTGAAGAAGGCATGTGTTGCTATACCAGAGCTGACATCATCCTGAATTTATATTACATGCCTTAAAATATATTTTACTGAAGGATTTCATTCTGCTGTAGACCAATTTTTGGCTTCGTTTAATTAAAAAATGTTTTTTGTGTGAAAGGAGAAAGGAAAGAAAGGCATGAATGTCTACAGTGCACTGTGAGTCAATATGCCTTTCATACATAGCCCCCAGCCAAACACAAGAACTACCAGACTCACCAAACTATTTTCTGAAAGTGCCTTTATTTGTAATCACCAGGCCAACACTATTGTTCCACAAACTGCTTTTTCATAAAATCACGTGCAACATCTCCACCACAACAGTCACTAAGTTGCTTAGGACCAACAAACTACGTACCACAAAGCTTGCCAGTCTCGTCACCACACATAAACCGAGAAGCAACATCTCTGGAGAGAGCTCTACAAAAGTTCCTAGGAGCATCAAGGGGAAGTTGGTTGAGAGAAGAATCTGGTTAAGGAATTAACTTTATAGACAATTAAAATTTGCTGCTTAGTTGACTTTATCCAGTAATATATCTTCACAAATCGTTTTCTGAGATGCACCTTACTGGTCAAACATGGGAGGGTTCTTTGTAAAGCATACCTACAAGTATTGTATTAAAAACCCAGGAAGTAAGGTGTGCTTCACCAGTCTGGCCTCTCAGGAATCTCAGGTAAATTGATCTAACCCCTTAGGTTAATTATAAATCAACCATGTTAACTCCTGTCTTTCACGTTTTCCTCTAAGGAAAAGCATGTCATCACGAGTAAATTTCAAGCTGAAATAAAATTCCTCCCCTCTCTGCTCTTCCACATGAAATTAAATATATTCTGAAGATGTAAATAAATGAAGGTAAGTTTTCTTCATGGAATCTAATTTATTGCATCTCTTAATCTTTCATTAAAAGCTCAGTCTAAGCCTTGAAAATTATAAATAAATAAATAAATTTCTAATAAGTATTCTATCCTGCCTCATTTTTTTCCCATTTAAAGCAGCAGTAGTGTAACAGCAAAATGTCAAATAATACCTCCACCTTCTTCCACCACAAACCCACCGAGGTGGGGAACAGAAGTGAAAACAAACTGAAGACAACATGGAATTCTCCTCTACAGAGGAGAAGTTAGCGCAATGTTCAGCAGCAGCCAAGTAGGCAAAGCAGCTCAAACTGGAAAGCTAAGGAAGATGCTGGTGATAAAAATGCAGGTCTCTAAATCATGTTTTGACAAGCATCTTTCATTATGCTTATAGCCTTATGATTATTTGTCTGGGTAGGTGACAGAACCTGAAATAAGGGCGGTGGTGCTGGCAAAAAGAAGCCAGCATGTGACTGGCACTATTGTAGCTGTTCTTCAGGTCAGCTCCTGGACTCAGGTGGTAACTCAGAGCCCCACAAAAGACCTAGCTTTATCTAATGAAATTCCATTGCTTATCTCCTTAAATGAAAGCTTAACAGTAGCTGTCATTTTAACTATTATATTAAACAGAACCTGTGGGATTTATGCAATATGAATATGTATCTTCACTATTTACTGAACTGAAGCTAAATGCCAAAAACATATCAAATTTGTCCAGTTTCATACAGTATATTCGTGGCTTCTCCTTCTCTTTTTTGATCCTAAATTGAAGGTCAGAATTACTAAAAACAGTAGCAATTCTGAATCTTTATCAGGAACAAGTACTGCTTCATAGACTGATAACAAATGCTACCCTCAAATTTTACCTTTGGGCTACCATGATAGAACAGAACAGTTCTTACACCTCCTCTGTTTGATGGCCATTTTTCTTGCAGAATATCCTATCCTACTTTCAGCAATGACTGTGTGGTACTCATGTTTTATAATACATATATTAATACATAATATTGCCTTACTGTGTATTTATATTACCTATCTATTGAATGCCTCATACTTCAACTGTGAGCTTCATGTAAGCATAGATTTGCTGTTTAGATAGTTACAGTTTGAGGCAAATTGGGATAAATTCAGATCAAAGTGCATTAACAAAATCTGGACAGCCTTTTAACCACTGTATATTTCCAGTGTTTAAAGATCACTGGCTATTTTGGGAGTTAATGCCTATTTGAAAAAATAAATCCATTTAATTAAAAGGTTGCAATAAAATATAGGCATTTGTTTGCATTTATAACTTACATTGTGCAGTCAGTTACCATGGACATTCTACATGTGGAATAATTGAGAAAAAAATATTTACAAGCTTAAACTACACAATGATGCCTTTGCAGGTGCAGAAAAAATAAATTAAAAAAAAAAAAAAAAAAAGCTGCTCATAGGAATCTTGGCCTGAATTTCAGAAACTCTTTAGTAGGTGGTCCAAAAACTTTAATGAACTCAGAAAGCACAAGTACGTGGTCTGCAACTCCACTCGGGGCCACAAGATAGAGCTATTACCGCAGCCTCTGCAACCCGGCAAACCTGCCCTGTGCACAAGCCCGAGAGCCACCAAAGGTTTGGGACTACACTTTGCAATACTTATCAGTACCCGTGGTGCTGATACATATTATTGAAAATAAGATAATCTAATTACGGTTAAAAAACAAAAACAAAACAAACAAACAAAAAAAAAACACAGCAACACATAAGCTTTAACAAACAGTTTAATTCTGTTTTGATACATGTTAATCAGGCATTTTTTTTTTTTGCAAAGTATCACTTCATTCTTGCCCTCTTCTTATGCTTCTCCCAAGGCATCTGGAACTCTGCCAGGCAGCAATTTGGTGTGACCTGACACAGCCAAATCAAAACTGCTTGCTACATGCACGGATCCTTCCCAAGGAAGGCTGCACAGCCCAGATGCAAGTATCAGAAATGTCTAGCTTCAGCTGAGGTGGAATGCATTCATTGTTAAATTTTCCCCCTACATAATCACAGTGCTCTGGTATCTGAGTACTTTTATTGACAAAATTGGGCTATCCTTTTATTCATTACCACTGTTCCTCTCCAACAGGGAAGAACAAGATAGAGCAAGGTAGTTTTTTTCTCCTCTAATATCATTTAATGCAGTTAGTTGGTAACCAATTACCCATGTGGGATACAGTGCATGGTAGTCATTGCCTCCAGACATACCTCTGGACTGCAGACTACTGATGAGTAATTGTGTGCACGACTCAAGATAACAAGGCTTAGCAATGAGGGGAAATAAATTTCTATTAGCAACTTTTTCCTACTTGATCAGAAAACTAACTAGAGACAGATAAGTGATTTTTGAACTTTTCAAAGCATAGCTCAACTAAGCTTAAATCCATATTTTTCAGAATATACTTCTGGCATGGTAGCGTGCATGAAACTAACCACATCATTCAAGTAAAGCGTGGACAGTGTACATACCTCACATTTACTTCTCCTAACTTTTAAATATGTTGTTGTGCTGCTGTTCTCCATAACTTCTTGGGTATTGGCAAATTTGCAAGATGTTAAAGGCATACAAAGAACCACAAAAACAGAAGTCTTATTCATTATGATGAATATAAAGGTTCCAGTTCCAGATCTATATTCACTTCTTGTCTGAAATATACATGTAGAACTTGTTTTAAAAGAATATATAATGATTTATGTAATTCTTGCAATTCATTTCACAGAGATTATTTCTTTAAATGAAACACACACTTCAAGATGATTGAGAAATGTCCTGTCTTCAGCACACATGTGCTTTACACAGGAAGAAAGGCCAAGCCAAATACAATGCGATCCAGCTGAGATTCCAACCCGTTTATAAAGAACATCACAAAACTTTGCAAACTCACATCTGCCTGCCTTTTGGAAGAGCTGAGAACCTTTAGCAGCAAACCTGTAAGCTGATCCTAACCCAAAACTGCCAGTATCATTCCCAGTTAAAGATTTCCCTTCAAAAAAAGCAAATTAATTTTAGAAACACTATGATCTGCTTTCTCTAAAGGTCTGCTAAAGCTCTTTAAAAATCTCTTACAATCAAACAGGTCACAACTCACTCAGGACAACATTCAGACAGAACGCACAAAAGCACTTTAATTTCAGCAAACATTTTCAACTTCCTGCCTTCAGTGGCCCTCCCGCCAGAGCAGTTTAAAGAGTCAAAATAACATTTCCTTTCCTTCCTCCTCTTCTTCTTTGAACTCACAATTGAATCATTTTGTTATACAGTTTCCAACAAATTGTTATTTGACTGGACAGTAGGACAAAAAGATTCTCAAACCTACTCATACAAACTTAGAAGATGTGTTAGTACTTAGAATCTGGGATTATGCAGGAAATTTAATCATAACAGCATTCTATTTTCTATACAACTGATTTTTTTCCAGGCACAACCATTGGCTTATCCCCTCCTCCCCAGTATTTTGCTTCATTATTCACTCCACTTTCTTCCCTTGATCTTTTGCTGAATGCCATCCTTGGATTTGGGGACTTTTTTCCCATTCTTATAATTTATTCCTTCCTCTTTCTCATGCCATTTTTTGCTTCCTCACTCTGAGCAACTACTTACCTTCTTCCAATCACAAGTCCTAGTGTTCTGACACATTTCTTGCACACATGCTCATTTCTCCTCTTCTGAACTCTCCCATTCCCTATTGCTTGGGAGTACAGAAGTGCCAGCTCCTTTCTTCTGGCAGCATGGAGAAATTGGCCAGCAACAAGTATGCTGACAGGGAATTCTCCTACACCTGAGGAAGTAAACAGCATTCACTCCTGGACAAGAAATTGCTCTCTTTTGGAAGCCACTGTTTACTCAATAAGACCATATACACTTCCTACAGGGGAACAGCATGAAATCATCTAAAATTTTGATGCAAGTCTTTTTATCCTAACATTCCTTAAACTTTACAGAATTGCAGACATCTTCCTGCTAATACATTTTTGTGCAACTCTTCAACTTGGCAGAAGCACAGAGGAGTGACAGTCAGCTGGATTTCCTGGCTGCAGGTACAAACATTGACTCCCCTCCCCTGTAGGGATAAACTGCTGCCAGCAACCGGAGAAAATTCACAGTTCTCTAGTGAATGGAAAACACTGCCAACAGTTATTTCTTTCTCCCCACCCTGGAGGAACTGAGCTGTTGCCAATTAACAAAGCATTTTCCTACACTTTGCAATCCCTTTGAACTTTTTCAGGACTTTAGAGAAAACGGTTTTGTCTCTATGTAAATCTATTCAATGCAAATCCTAGTCACAAAAAAGGACTGATAACTGTAGCAGAAAACCCTAGACGAGGGAATCTTGTTAATTTGCGTCCATTACTTGAAAAAATGTAGTATTTATAACAGATTTTTCCAAAACCAAGAAGAATCTAGGTGGAATGGAAAAGAAATAATAGAGACTAAGAAAATAAATGCATAGGAGATAAATTATATTCAAAAATTCCATGGATTGGAGATTACACTGCTTTTCATGTTACTGCCCACACTGCAACAAGCTGAATTAAACAAATTGTTATTTACCATGAAGAGTATACTTATGTTACATTTTTAGTATTAATTCTAACATTCTACCAATCTTTCCTTGAGAAATAAGGTTACCAGCTGTTATTCCAACAGCATAAACACTCCCAGTGTTTAATGTCGCAGAAACAAACCAGATCTGGGACAAAGGGGCAGAAGGCTACTGACCCAAATTGAGAATGCTACAAAAATAAAAGCTTCTCTTCCCTAGATTTTATCTGACCACAAATACAGAAAAATACATGCAGAACTTCTCTCTCACAGTAATCAAAAACACAGACTCAGTTGCCTGAATAACTGATTACGTTTGAAAAAAAATCTCATGGATGCCATCTTATTTTAACATGTGATATGTTAAAAACTCACGAAATCAGCTTCAAGTTTTCCCATTTCTTGTTTGTAGCTTCTCATTCGACTGCTGTACATTCCCCGACTTTGAGGCGGGATCTCTCGAACTTCAAGCTCCATCTGCTCAAGCTAGCAAGTAAAAATAAGGAAGAGACATGTAAATCAAAGGGATAATTAAAGCAAGGATAAATTTCTAGTGGGAGTTGTCCCTACCAGGGACAGGTTGGAACCAGATGATCTTTAAGATCCCTTCCAACCCAAACCATTCTATGATTCTATGATTTACCTAAATGTTCACAAATACAAAGAAATATTGTTTCTTTAACAAGAAATATTGTCTATCTTGCAATATAGAGACAAGTTATCAAAATCTTTGCACAGCCTTAAGTCAGCAAACAAATGAAAAAATTAATATTATTAATGCTTAGAAAAAAAATATTCTGTTCAAACCTTTTTGGATTTCAGTGCCAAATGTGATGAATACTTTTACAAGCATTATTCAGAAGATAGCCTACCTACACATAGATGTGTGGTTTTGGAAACCTTTGGATGCAAAAGGTATTTTATTTATTTTTGGATAAACACAAACATATATATATATATATAATATATGTGTGTGTATATATACACATATTTTGTAAATATATTACACACATATATGTGTATATACATACACACACGTATATATAACACATATATAAATGCTAAAATTTCATTTACCAATCGATTCTTTGTTTAATAAAATAATTCTTGTACTACTATGCTTAGCCAGCAGAATTAGTAAACAGCCTGAGCTTCCTCAACTGGCTGCTTAAATCTACATCCCAAATCTGCGTGCAGGTATATTATATAACTGAATTTTAGAATTATAATGAAAATATTGTTAAATAGAGTTGAATGCATAAAATATCAGAGAATTTATTTTTCAAACACTTTTGCTATTTGTTCTTTCCATGTAGAACTTTAAGGGGCCTGAAATACAAGAATATGGCACGGAATTATAGAAAATCAGGAATTATAAACCAGCCTGCTAATTACCTGACTGCTGGGTCAAGGAACCTCCTTTACACCATGCTAGCTGTTCAGGAATTCTGTTTTGCACAGCTGAAGAATACCTTACTCACTTTTTAAAATATTTCTGACTTACTTTAAAAAGATAAAAGAATACCTTTCCTTGGTTGCTCTAGGTACCTGAAACAATATTTACTCACCTCCTACTGAGCTCAGCTGAGCAATACAGCACCAGAACAGAAATGCCTGTCAATTAGGGTCCCAAGCTGCTGTTTAAGGGTCTTCACAAGGGACAGTTATAGTTTATTCCTATATAATCACGTGCTTATACTTTGAAATTTCATCCTCATATCATAAGAAAAGCATCTGAATGTAATCAATTGAATTACCAGATACTCAAAAGTCATTCAGCCTGATCTATTTTGATTATACAAAATGTTTTTTAATAATGAACTGTAAAGCAGACTTTAATGAAATAGTCAGTAATGAATTAAAATGTACAAAGCTATTTCTAGTTCTACCCAGTTCTTTCACTCAGGCACAACTTTCCAAAGGGGTACTATAAATTAAACTGATAGCTGGAGTTAATGGTTTATTTCTTATCATTTCACATCAGTATATTTGATCTCAAACGTTCCATAAGCATAGAAAACATTCCTCTTTCATCTATACAGTTAAGTGTGCAAGGTCAGGATATTTCAATGAAGTCTTAATTCTTATATATTAAATAAAAATGAAACAATTTGCCATATGAATAAAGAATTTGCAGCAAGGATCAGACCATAGTCCATAAAATCCCAAATCTTAATTCTAAAGAGTCAGTATCAGAGAGTGTAAGGTCCTAGGAACACACCCATTATATTCCTGGAAATGTTACAGGTAATGATGAAGAATTCACATTTGAACTGACTGAAGTTTCACACCTGCTGTTTTGTTTATTTTCTTTGTGTGTCATCATGAGTTTAAACAGGTACATTTTGTGCCTGGGATGACAAATTTCCATGCCATCTCATGCAGAAGATGGTGATCCAAGCAGGTGTCAACCTAAATGCAGCCTCATTTCATGCATCTTCACTTTCACTTTATTTGTCAAAATAATATGTTTCATCCATAAGCAAAAACAGGACTAGACCTACAAAAAAAAAAAAAAAAAAAAAAAAAACAAACTAAAAATAACCTGGCACTTGAATCTGAAAACATTTGTAGATGTTTCCTTCAGAAAACCTGATAACCCAAACTTCTGTTACTGCTCATGTTCAAATATGCCAACACTATGGTGAATGAAGCTGAGCATTTTGGCACCTGACTCCTGCACAAATTCATTAACCAGGCCCCATCCCTAAGTCTCCTCAGGGGTTCAAACTAGTGGGTTTCCTTCTCACAACACCCAGTATGCCGTCAGCACTGAGTACAGCATAAAGCAGAGCAGCCACTGGTATTTCCACTCCAAACCCCAATGGGATAAGATATGCTGCTGCTGCTGCTCTGTATTGAGACTCCAGAATAAATCTCCCCCTCCCACAGGGACTTCCAGAGGCTATCCCACATGGAAATTGCTTTGGACAGTTGTTAGCATTTTATGTTCGCATTTCATGTTAGCATGAAACATGGGGAAGCTTCACTATTTTATTCTGATTCTGAAGTCCTTGAGCTAAAATAGAGATTTACATTAAAAAAAAAAAAAGCGTCAAAGTAAGAATAACCTACCATTTGCAACACTAAACTTAAATAGCTGCAATGGATTTGTGACGTGCACATCACCATAATGCATAAAGACAGATAACACATGGCCAAACTTTATTTGGCCATGCTGTTAATTCCAGCTCTTCTAGCACACACCAGACACTCACAGAACCTATCTAAGTTTATCACTCACCTTTCTTAAAACCCAGCAAACGTAACTTTCAGGTGCACTGGTGTGGCCTCACTTCAAGCACTGTGTGCAGGTTTGGGCACCACGCTATAAGAAGGGCATAAAACTATCAGAGAGTGCCCAAAGGCACTGCATCTGCTACGAAGACGGTGAAGGAAGGACAAGAGGACAAGAGATGTGAGGAGCGGCTGAGGTCCCTTGGTTTGCTCAGCCCAGAGCAGAGCAGGCTGAGGGGAGGCCTCATGGCAGCCTGCAGCTCCCTCACAAGGGGAGCGGAGGGGCAGGCGCTGAGCTCTGCTCTATGGGGACAGCAACAGGACCCGAGGGGACGGCATGGAGCTGGGACAGGGGAGGGTGTCGTGGTTCCGCTCGAGTGGGCAGCCGAGCTCCACCACAGCCGCTCTCTCACTCCCCCTCCTCAAAGAGGAATGGGGAGAAAATATGTGAAAAGGGCTCAAGGATTGAGACAAGGACGAGAAAATCACGCAATAATTATTGTAACGGGCAAAACAGACTCGGCATAAGGAGATAGTAAGATTTATTGCCTACAACTAACAAGCGAGAGAAGTGAGAAAACAAGGAAAAAAAAACCAAAAGCACCTTCCCCCCCCATCCACCCTCTTCCACCTCCTCCCCCCGAGCGGCGCAGGGGAACGGGGAATGGGGGTTATGGTCAGTCTACAGCACTTCTTCTCTGCCGCTCCTTCTCGGTCACTCTCGTCCCCTGTGCTGTGGGGTCCCACCCACGGGATGCAGTCCCTGATGAACTGATCCGGCGTGGGCTTCCCACAGGCAGCAGCTCTTCCAGAACTGCTCCAGATATGGGTCCGTACCACGGGGTCCATCCCTCAGGAGAAAACTGCTCCAACCTGGCTCCCCTACGGGCAGCAGCTCCTGCCGGGTCACCTGCTCCTGCGTGGGCTCCTCTCCACGGGCTACAGGTCCGGCCCGGAATCTGCTCCGGCAGGGGTCTTCCACAGGCGGCAGCCTCCGTCGGTGCAGGGCCACCTGCTCCACCGTGGTCTCCTCCACGGGCTGCAGCATGGAACCCTGCTCCACCGTGGTACTCCATGGGCTGCAGGGGGACATCCTGCTTCACCATGGTCCTCACCACAGGCCACAGGGGACTTCTGCTCCGGCGCCTGGAGCACCTCTCCCCCTCCTTCTACACTGACCTTGGCGCAAGGCTGTTCCTCACTCCTCTCACTCTCCCGGCTGCTGTGTGGCGCAGCGTTTTTTCCCTGTCTTAAATATGCTCTCACAGAGGCGAAAAACAACATCGCTTATTGGCTCGGATCTGGAAAACAATGGGGCCCTTCCCAAACATGGGGCAGCTTCTAGATCTTTCTCACAGAAACCACCCCTATGGCTCCCTGCTACCAAAACCTTGCCACGTAAACCCACTACAGAGGGTCAGGCTGGGGGTTAGGGAAAGGTTCTGCACCCAGAGGGTGGTCGGGCACTGGGACAGGCTCTCCAGGGCAGTGGGCACAGCAATGAGACTGACGGAAGTCAAGAAGTGTCTGGACAATGCTCTCAGACGTAGGGTCTGATTTTTGGGTGGTCCTGTGTGGAGCCATAAGTTGGACTTGGTGATCCTCATGGGCCCCTTCCAACTCAGGATCACAGAATTATAAAATAACCTGAGTTGGAAGAGACATTCTATGACTCTATCACACTCTGCATGGGATGTAAGAATGACACAATTTCTCTCCAGAAATCTCTTACTCAGCAGCTACAGTTTTAAAAGGCAGCCTGGGAGTCTGTAAAGTCTTGGTGTCAGTTCTGCATATAGCTCAAGTCAGTTACACCAGTGACTTTACCCAAACAAAGCAGACAGTGTTTTGAAACAATCAGTGATTAGTCAATGTAAATTAAATGTCTCTACAATGATATTCATAACACGTGAGAGTTATTTTCTAACCAATTAGGAAATAAATTCTGCTAAACAAATCTTTTATCAGACAAGACAAAGAAGCAAACCGATGTACAAAAACTATCAGTGGCAAGGAATTAGGTCTATTTTGGTTTTCTATTGTAGCCTTTAGTTTGAAAGGGGATCTTTTTAATCAGTTCTGTTATTAGCAGGTTTGTTCAAATTGATTTTAAAACCCAAGCCTTGACATTAATCACAAACATGTAAGGTAATTGCTTAAAGCCAGTAATTGAATTAAGCACCTGTCTAGCAGCATTAGCAACAAGATCTAAAACAAAAGCGTGAAAGAAGTCAGTACATGAAATCAAGATCGTCATTAGGATGAAAATGCAGCTACAAGAATTCAATTTTTACTCTCACAATAAATACAAATTCAGATGATCTCTTTTCTGACATAAGAAGAAAAGCAATGAACCATTAACTCAATTTCTGCTCCTTCCAATCTTACTTTGAATAGAGAACCAAATTTGAATGATTTTTCAGCAGAACACCCAGGCTGCAATTTCCCTGTACTGCAAGATGCTCTGCCTACAAGACTAATTCAATCCTTAGACTAAAAGCACAAGGTATGTCAACAAACACACAGCCACCCTTTTTCTTTCTATGCCACAATCTTAAAAAAGTGAGTTTCAATATTACCATTTGGTTAATAAACAAATCATTGATTTGAGTTGCTCAATTTGAACAGCTTTTAGTCTAGCAGAACTAATTTAATTTCCCTACCCCAGGAATCAGATTACATTTCTGACACTAGATAGACCAAACTCATTTGAAAGCAATAAACAAAAGCTGCTTCAGGGTAAGATCTATTGGCTACGTGGAAAAAAGTCAATCTCAATTGTCACCTACACCTTTGCTCAGTTAGTCCACATCTACAAAGCTTTATTTTTATACTCCTTCCAGATGGAGTACATGACAGGTTGCTGGAAACAAAAATAGAAAAAGTCATAGATGCTTTATCTGTATTGCTTTCTTCTGTTAGTGCGGACCACTAACTAATGCTCAGTTAACATATATAGTCTTCCCAGATGAAGAACTCACACTGCTATTACCTCCTTGACCTCAGACAGATAAATATTTTTTCCTTCACTTGCCGAAAGAGAAAACAAGACCTATTACCCTACAAGACAACCAGACAGATTAAATCAAGTAGATGAATGGATCCTAGAAGAAAAAAATATTCCAAGTGTACAAATATTTAATTCAATTCTTAAAGTAAAAAACCTAACCCATAAATCAAAGCCTGTAGCAACCTGTAATAGCTTGCAGTAGTAATATAAACCTTAAATCACTTAACACAAGATTAAAATGTCTGATACACTTCTCTTGGGTATTTCATATTCTCATATATTAACTATTTCAAAAATACTATGTAATATTCTAATATATTAAATACTTCTAGGACATCACATGTTAAGCGTCACATGTTAAGCCTCTAATAATACCATTATTTTCTCCAGCAATTTGTGGTTAGGCTATGAAAAGTCACAACGTACCAGTTCCCTTGCTTCTTCAAGCTGTTTCTCAACATTTGCAACCATCTGCTTCTTCTCATCTGAAAAAGAATGGTGAAGATACCAATATAATTGTGATCTTGCCATGAATGCTTAACTACTGTAGGCTGTAATGCTGCCATTTCTACTGCCTTGTGCCCCTTGCATGGCCACATCTTCCATCCTCCTGACTGTAAATCCACCCCATTGCTTTGACAAATTTAACAATAAAACTCTGAAGATGCCACTTTTTATACCAATGTTTGCTTGAAACTAATAGCATCATCTGTGCTGGTGTTTTGCCTGATGAAGTAGATAAAGTGCACACACTACAGTATCACCAGCCACTGCTCCCCAGTGCTGCAGGCAAGGAGCAGTGGATGCCAAGATAGAAACCAAAACTAGAAGTCCTGCCACATAAAGCAAAATGTGCCCTTGAACCAACCTTCCTTAAAAACAACAGAATGACTCCTGCAAGGACTAAATTGCTAGAGATTTTGGTGAAGCACCCCCAGTATAAGCAGGTTGAGTTTCAGCTGAGACCTCCTGTTGGTGTTAGTGTCCTGCATTACATTTGCATGGGCCTGTGCATCTATCTTCAACTTCACCAGAACTAGTCTCTACAATCTTCTCTACTTCTCCCATTTACATAATATACATTTTGCTCATTGAGGGACATGATCATGATCAGCCCTTCCTCAGTTACATACATTGGAGCTCTGCCTGCAGGGACGATCAGGTTCAGGATCATCTTTCTGCCTTGAATATAATGCAGAGATTTTGCAAATAGATAAGAATTAGAAAATATGTCTTCTGAAGATATATTATCCTGCACATGGCAGATTCTCAAGAACAAAGCATATGGCCTGAGTTATCACCTAAGAAGCTGTTAAAGTATTGTGAACTAAGTGGGCAACTCAGCTTCAATCCCCAAATGAGACTATTATCTGCGGTAAAACTAAGGCAAAGCTACTCTTGCAGAAGCCCAACTTCTGAAGAAAGTATTACAGCCAACTGGAGAGTCAGTAAAGACTAATTCTGAGATTGGACTGCATAAGCAAGTGGTCCTGTGCCAATGAGGCTCACGAGGAGCTAAGAGAATCAGTTTGGACTCCATCACATCCTATACAAGCAAATCAAGGTGTCTCTGGGTGGCAGCAGTAAGAACAGCATGTCTTGAACAAAATATTGTCAAACACTGATGCAGAGTAATGGGAACTCTGTCAGTGATGCAAGTGAGAAAGAAGCAGATGAATCCTCTCACAAATAAAAAGTTACAGCTCACCTTTAAATCCCTCACAAGTAGACCTGCTCTTCTTACGCTTGAAAGAGGCCCAGGATTTCATAAAGCAATCCTCTTTACAAAGCTGAAGCCATGGAAAAAGCCTTTCTTGTAAATCTTGAACTTGCACTGCAGTGTCTGATTGATGTTACTATAGCAGATGTATGCTAACAATGGCTTTCTGGAATTTCCCACCATGTTCTCATGATAGCACCCAAGCCAGAAAATGTCGTGGTTAGTGATTTATCTTCTGAACATAACTTACCCTCTTCCCCCACCCCAAGAGAATCTGCCCCTTCTTCATTTCAGTTCCCCTACCCAGCATCCCAAAACACCTGTGCTCCTCCCTCCACTTGGAAGCAAGATGACAATGGACCAAAGGAAAAACAACATGAGAGATAAAATATACAATATTGTTTTATTGAAGCTGAAATAAGATTAAAAATATAGCAGCAGAAAATAAATGGACTACAGCAATGTCAACATTTCCCTGAGTTTTACTGTATTACAAATTTAATACACATTAAAATAAATAACCTGAAATCTAGGGATAAAGTTTTGTTGTTGTTTAGTTTTTGAAGATATTTCATGCTGTTCAAATCTGGGTATATTTCCGATTACAACAGCTACCTTGCACTGCACTGAATACTCAGTTACCCACCCTATTGCTGAACCCAATGAAGCCCAATGCAGTCATTTACATTGTTCATCCAGATGATTTCTGTCAAGCAAAAATACAAATGCCTGTCCCAACTCAACTGCTATTGGTGCAATTCCAGCACTAAGTTTCTGATTCTCCCTGCTACTTGGACAATGACCATGTTTTTCTTTGCTGGTACATGAATGTTGCAAGGAACCTACAACAATGTTGACCAGACCTTGAACTCCAGATCTGTAACATCCCCTGTTCTTTTTCCAGTACTCCAAACGCATAATACATCTCCTCTGTGGATATTCAAGGAACTCATCTGTCCAGCAGCTACATTTGCCAGTAAATTATTCTGCTGAGAACTTGCCAAAAATTATTCTGGGGAACTGAGGTTTAGCAATTGCACTCAAACTGTTGTGTACAGTGATTTTGAGAGATATCCCATTCCCTACATGAAACAGGCTAGGCGTTTAAAGACCTTGTCACACTGAGTCTTCCTCTACTATCATCCAGTGCAGGCACAAACCACCTGTGATAACCAGTAAGATCTTACTCACCCCCAGAGATACTAACCTACAGACCATGATAGGGAAAACTCATCAGTATACTAGGAGGTCCAGCTACAACTGATTGTATAAATTTGAGGAGGTATTCAAATGATCTTCAATAGCTTAGCTAAGACTAAAATTTAACCCAACTCCAGAGCAGCATGTTAAGATCCTCTCATTTATGTATACATAACCATCCAGCTGGTGACCAAAACAACTGCAGGGAGGGAGGCCTACCCATAACAGGGTAGTGTGTCCTTTCAACACAAGTGTGTGAGCAGGCACACAGCAATATCCTGGCACGGCAGCTTTGGAGCAGTACCTCCATAGATTTCCAGGAAAGCAGACAATTTTTGCAGCTGCTGATCCCCTAGGGCACACAGTACCATACGCTCGCTTCCCTGAGCAAGAAGGGGTGGCAGGGTCCCAAAAGGGCACTTTGGTGAGGAAAAAGTCAACTTAACCAATTACCATTAAAAGTACCCTCTTGATTCCATTTGCCTCCTTCCTCTAGCAGGATCCACATAAATAAATCCAGGTGCCAGGGTGCTGTCTGGAGCCATTTGCCTGCGGGAGTGTGGATACATCTAGACCTGTTGCTGGTACCAGCAACAGAAGCAATGAAATGCTACAAAAGTATCAGAAAGCACTTGCTGGAATGGTGTGCACACCCTTTAATTTCAGGCTTAATGCCATGCCTAAACTAAGGAAGCAAAGACTTCTTTCGCAGTCAGAATGCCGGTAGAGAGAAGGACGCAACATCCACAGGATGAGTTGCTCAGAGACTGCAGATGAGCTCTGAGTGGCAAGCGAAGCTTGCCACTAATCTAGTAGATCAGGACAAACAAGTTGGGATCCAATTAAAGATTCTCATATTAATAGTGTTTTACTCCACTTAGTCACGTCTTAGTTTTTAAATCTGCCCACTTAGTGATTTCTTTAAGTACATTTTCATCATATAAAATACTGGCAAGTGTTTTTTTTATTTTTTTCTTAATTCAGAACAGGCAATACCCTTTATAATAATAATAAAAAAAGCAATGTTCCCTCAAACATATCTAAATTTAGAATGCAATTTGTGTTTCCACACTGCCAGACAAAATGTCCTAAAGAAAAGGCAGCACTTAGCTTGCATAACTGAACTGGTCAAATTGGCAAAGTATGGATACGCGCAAAGACTGGAAACAAAAGTAAGGAATCTGAGTAAGGACTACAAAGAAATCAATTCTGTGTCTGTACACAAGGTTTTATCACTTTCTTAAATGAAATAAACTTTACTCCATTTTCCTCTGTTCTTTCAGCTTTTTTTGCCCTTGTATTAGTCCCCCAACGTTGAGCAGTTACAGAAAGGCAGATGGCTGCCTACAAGTATAGAAAGGTAACACAGCACTGGCTTGAGCTCACAACCATGGAAGATATTAAAAATCTAGACCAAGACTATTAAGTCTCATTACTTGTGGAGTTGCTTCTTTTTATTAGTACACACTGAGGAAGAAAGAGACTGAGTGACAAAGAACTTTAGTTTGTAGACCACTTGTAGATTTCACTACACTGGCTGAGGTGTTTTACATGTTCACCTAACACCCCTTTGCCATACAAACGGAACACCACATGCTTTTTTTTTTGTCTTATAAAACTGAGTTCCAGAGGCATGTCATAATGAGCCAGCCCTGAAATGAAGACAGTAAACTCCATGACAGAGGTATGAAACAAAATTAAAGGTAGGACTTTCTTTAGTTAAATCTGTTGGAAACTGAAATACAGTGCTTTGATTGCCCAGTAGAAGATGCAGGTATCAAGTATGAGAAGAAATAGAGCACTCCAGTTGAAAAAACATCACCACACAGAGGCTACCATGCTGGGAAAAGGCTAAATATAACAGTTTACTAACTGAGAACATTCTCTTTCAGATCAAGCAATTAAAATTTATATATGTATTTGGTCAAATAACAAGACAGATGTTTCTCTAAAACACCAAGGAATATCAGTAAAACACATCAGTCAATGATCTTTGTTTTCCAAAGACCTGCAGCACCATCACAGAAAATCTACTTAAAAGACATTTCTGAATTTAGAACACTTTCTTTAATTCTCCAGATGACGTTTGCCTCAAGAGATGATATTTCTTTCCCAGACGTTCTATTGTCCCTGCTGCTTATTGTTTCTGTAGTATCAGACTGTCTTTGTTACATTTCTTGCTGAACTATTTATGCCTTTGTGACAATAGGATTGTTTGTTGAGCCATCCTCCTCCTAGAACACGAGGCTGCATCAAATCCTGTCAAACTCTGAATGCAGGAACATTAGAAAAGCAATTAACCGTCATTTCTCCAATTCAACTGAACATGAAGCTTACAGCAGGTCCGTCTTGGGAAGCAGAAGGAAACAAACCAGTCACTAGACTTCAGTAGATCTCTCTGTATTATGCAGAAGTAGCTCAAGTCCTTACACTTTGCATCCTGCTTCTTCCAGCGTGGAGGAAGAAGGCCATCAGCAATCTCTCTCATATCACTGCTTCTGAAAAATGCCACCTCATGTGCATCTGTCCTCACGTCCCCCTCCCACCTTGAATCATAATCCTCTTTTTTGAGGCTCTCCCAGCCATCTCCACAAGAACTAACTGGAACTTCTGGTGATGAAGAAGCAAAGATCTTGCAAATATTCCTAGTAAGAAACAAGGGAAAAATGTGTATTTAAAATATTCTGTTTAAAGTGTTCAGCATAGTCAGAGTTGTTTTCTTTTTTTTGTTTCCCCAGGTGGACAAGCGCCTCTAAGCCAAATTGCAATCTTAGATAATAAAGTTATATGTGAACTTTTTGCTGATGAAAGACAAGAGAAGTTCTGAAAACTGAAGCACTCCATTCAGAGCAAAAAGTAGCTATAAAGCAAGCCAGCTCAAACCATATAAGATCAGCCTCAAATCCTAACATGGAAAAGCCACTTCTAGGAAAAATAAATTAGTTGTTGTATTATCTTGAGGCCATTTAGCCCAATACCACACTATCAATCCCACAGGGAACATGCATTCTTTCTCCTCTGAGAGGACAGTAAGTTCTAAAAAAAAATAAAATTAAAAAAAATAAAAAAAAAAATCACTAACAAAAACCACCCTTTTAATGGCTACTTAAAAAGAATTATGATTTCAAAGCCTGTTGCTCTCAAGCTATGTCACTGTTAAAGACAATGCTCTTCATTCATTTCATGTTTAAGCTCCAAAGTCTCCCTAGAGTGAATAAGGGGGGCTGACTTTAAGGAGAGGATTATGGAAATCCACTACTGCGAAGCAGAATATTCTTCAGCAGCTAAACAGACTCCAATGACTTCCATAATCCACGCAATTAAGAAATGAAGTCTCTGCTCCTTTTCAATAAGCATGCTCACTTTGTAGCACTACCAAATTTCAGAATAGGAGACAGCTGTGTATTTATAATGTCTTCCTTTACTTGAAAGAACTCCTTGTATTTACTGCTATAAAAGTCAACAACTCTTTCTGATGCAGTGGAAAAAGAAATACTGCCTCGATTAGGAACTTCACAATAGTGAAGAATTTACTGTCACTCTTCTGTAAATGGTTTCAGTGGCTATTTACAGGTTAAATATTGTTTCTGGGCAATCTAAATTATACCCGTTCTAAATCTCAAACACAAGAACGCTACCTCATAAGTACCTGCAGACTGTGTTTGAATTAACGCCAAATGCCTTTTATTATTAAGCCCAACAGCAAAACAGCTTTGTTAAGCCAATGAGAAGACAGATTCCTGTCTTTCAGTTATTCCTGCGGTTGGTCTCTGATCCTCAATTTATTAGAAGACTTTCTAACTTCCTAACATTAGAATTAGACATAACCTCTCAAAATCAGACTTTTACTGAAAATCCCCATTGATTCATTTCAGGTGTACTTTGGACCTCTGACTTAACAATGCACTGGGATTATATGTTTTAGTTAACCACCTACCTCAAGTCCTCTTTAGTCACTACTTCATCACTTCATGATGCACTTCTCACCCTAAAAGTAAGAAGTTATTCTTTGGTCCTGGATATATGATTTTTTTCCCCTTTAATCATACAGATGTAACATCAGTGCGTGCCTTTTGATTGCCTGTTTTTAAGATAACCACTTCCACTGCTTAAGCATCGCAAAGCTTTGCAAAACGTGCGTGGGAAAAGGAGGCAGAAGTCCTTAGCAGCCTGGTCACAGAAGAATAAGGTGAGTTGCACGAGACACCCAATTTCAGCTTTCCTCTGCCTCGTTCTGGGAGCACCCCATCAGGGCACTGATTGCGTCTGTTAGAAGATTCAGCTGCCTGGTTCCAGAGATTATCATTTTCAGCCTTCTGCCCTGACACTCGTGGACTTTACTGTCTGTACCACGGGGATACGTAACGCACCAGCCCGTGAACGCTGCAGGCTGGTGACCAACACGTTAAATACACGAACACTGATTTACTTCAATCTCCTGCTCCACGTGAGTCACCACAGCCAATTACCCAGCTCCGGCATCGCCTACACCACACGAAAAAAAAGCTCGATTTTCGTTATTCACCGTGTGGCAGGATCCCAACAGCGAGCCTTCAGCACCAGGCAGGTGCAGCAGCAGCAGCACCCCCCCAGCCCCAGCCCTCCTCCTCCACCCCCAGCCAGAAGCACAGGGACCCGCAGCCAGCTTCGGGAGGCTGCCCCTGCCCTGCCCCGCCAGCCGGGCTCCTTGCCGAGCCCCCTCTCCCCGCCGGGCTCACCTCCGAGCAGCTTGGGCACCTTGCCGATGCGGCCCGTGATGTCGGCCGTCAGCACGGCGAAGTCCTGCTCGTAGCTCTCGAAGTCGGAGGACATGGCGATGGCGACGGCGGCGGCAGGGGGGGGGCGCCGCTCCTCGCAGAGCCGCTTCCGCGTTCTGCTCGCTGCAAAAACGCCTCCCCGCCGCCCGCACGGCGCTTGGCACAGGGTTCCGCCGCAGTTCTCCTCCTCTTCTCCTCCTCTTCTGGGGGATGGCTGCGGTGTCACCCAGCCAGCCCCTCGCAGTGAGCCATTAAGGCTTAAACTGCAGCCCTGACGCTCAGGAGGTGGTGGTCGGCCCGTCCGCTGCAACCCCGCTTGTTGAAAACAACCCCATGGAGCACTACAGCCTTGGGGCAGAATCACAGGATTGTCTCGGTTGGAAGAGACCTCAAGATCAAAGAGTCCAACCTCTGACCTAACACTAACAAGTCCTTCACTAAACCATATTGCTAAGTTCAACATCTAAACGTCTTTTAAAGACCTCCAGGGATAGTGACTCCACCACTTCCCTGGGCAGCCCGTTCCAATGCCTCACAACCCTCTCAGTAAAGAAGTTCTTCCTAATATCCAACCTAAAACACCCCTGGCGCAACTTTAGCCCATTCCCCCTCGTCCTGTCACCAGGCACGTGGGAGAACAGACCAACCCCCACCTCGCTACAGCCTCCCTTGAGGTACCTATAAAGAGCGATAAGGTCGCCCCTGAGCCTCCTCTTCTCCAGGCTGAAAAAGCTGAGTGGCTGGAAAGCTGCGCAGAGAAAGACCTGGGGGTGTTGGTTGATGTTCGCCTGAACATGAGCCATCAGTGTGCCCATGGTGGCCAAGAAGGCCAACGGCACCCAGGCTTGTATCAGGAGTAATGCGGCCAGCAGCACCAGGGAGGTGATTGTCCCCCTGTATTTGAGTACTGTGTTCAGTTTTGGGCCACTCGGTACAAGAAGGACATCGAGGCCCTGGAGCGTGTCCAGAGAAGGGCTACAAAGCTGGTGAGGGGTCTGGAACATAAGTCTTGTGAGGAGTGGATGAGGGCACTGGGGGTGTTTGGTGTGGGGCAGAGGAGGCTCAGGGCAGAGCTCGTTGCTCTCTAAAACTGTCTGAAAGGTGTGGGGAGCTGGGGTCAGCCTCTTCTCATGCATAACTGGTGATAGGACCAGAGGGAATGGCCTCAAGTTGTGCCAGCAGAGGTTCAGGTTGGGAACGAGGAGACATTTCTGCTCAGATAGAGCGGTCAGGTACGGGGATGGATTGCTCAGGAAGGTGGTGGCGTCACCATCCCTGGTGGTGTTCAAGGAGAGGTTGGATGTAGTGCTTAGAGACAGGGTTTAGTGTGTGACAGTGGTGGTGTAGCGAGGGCTGGACCAGACGAAGGTCTCGAAGCTCTCTTCCAACCCTAACGCTTCCATGACTGACCCCAACCCCCCCCTCCACACGGGCCGGGACTCCGTTTCCCAGAGGTCCCCGATCGCCGCGGACTGCCAGGCTCCTGAGGCCGTGCGGGGCGGGGCTGAAGCCCGGCGCTTCCCTTTCCCTTCCCTCCCCTCCATCTCCCTCAGCGGCCGCCGGGGCCATGGGCGGCGGGGTGGAGGCGGCGGCGGCGGCGGCAGCGGGCGGGCGGCGGTAGCGGCCATGGGCGGCCCGGGGGGGCTGCGCCAGGCGCGGCGGCTGTGCCACTGGGGGCCGCTGGTGGCCCTGGCCGTGGTGGCCGTCTGCTCCGCCACCGCCATGGCGGACGCCGCGCTGTGGTACTGGCCCCTGGACACCGCCGGGGGAAGCGTCAACTTCGTGGTGCTCCTCAACTGGACCGTCATGATCCTCTACAACTACTTCAGCGCCATGTTCGTCGGCCCCGGGTACGTCCCGCTGGGGTGGACGCCGGTAAGAGCTGCCTCGCTGCGGGGATGGGGATGGGGATGGGGATGGGGAAGGGCAGGGAGGGGAAGGGGAAAATGGGAAGGGGGGGGGAGGGCTGGGGAAGCCCCATGTCGCGCCTTTGTCGCGGCTTTGTCGCGCCCTGTCGCAGGAACTGGAGCTTCGGGGTTCCCTGCACGCTCATGCAGGTGCTGGGGTGGTGCAGGCTTCGCCGCCAGTGGTACGGGCTTCATTCAGTAAATTGAACGTGAGGCAGCAAATTACGTGCTAGGCTAGGGTTCAGCACGGCGCTGTGGGCACGGAGTGGCCTGGGTTGGAAGGGAGCGCACAGGGCACCCGGTGCCAGCCCCACCACAGCAGGTTGCCCAGAGCCCCATCCAGCCTGGCCTTGAGCACCTCCAGGGATGGGGCAGTCACAGCTTCTCCGGGCAGCCCGTGCCAGTGCTGTACCACCCTATTTGTAAGTCAAGGTAGAAATCCTCACTTCCTTCGCTTCAGTAACCTCTCAGAATAGCAGCAGTCAAGGACCAGTGTGATGGAGGCTTGGTATCTCAAGACAGCTGGCCAAAGCTTGTGTTTCAGGAACACCAACACTAGGAATAATCGCACTTCTATTCATGAACTAGTTCTTAAGACCAAGTGTAGGGAGAAGAATATCCAAAGGTAGTCCCAACAGGATTACTGTCTACTCCACTTTGTGCAGCATAAGTACATGCTCTCTACAAGTTTCTCTGTCTCTGTAGCTATCATACAGAAGTGTTTCTGTAAGACAAGGAGACAAGAGCATGATGAGAGCCAGCTCAACATTAACGCTCAGTAGTACCATTTCTAGTAGCTTGCCTAGACTGGCTCATAGGTTAAAACAAAAGACAAGGCATACAGTTATTTTTTTTTTAATGATACAGGCCCCATGCTCTTTTAGACTCTCAGTTCGCTATCAAACCCCGTTTGCACAATTCCTAATCCTGATTGAAGAATTGTTTGTTTATTTTAGCTAGGAGCACTCTCAACAGTGAGAGATGGCTGTGTCGATAGCAGAGAGATTTTTTTTTCTTCTTTTTTTCTCCCTCCCACCACCTACCATTAAATAGGGTTGGGTTATGGAACACACCCTGTCAGAAGAAAGCAAGGATGCATTAGGCTGTGCAAGTGCCAAGATGTGTGTTGCCAGTCGAATTATGTATTCTATCTAATATGCCCATTCTTCTGTTTAAAGGAAAATTCTCAGGATTGCATGTATCTCCAATACTGTAAAGTATGTCAGTCTTACAAGGCACCACGTTCACACCACTGTCGAAAATGTAACAGGTATTGTCTCTTTAAAATTGCTTTGTTTGTACTGAAAGCAACTACTGTGCTAGTGATGAACTCTTAATATTATTCATTCTTTAAAGTCTTGTATATTTTTAAAAGGTTTCCCAATGGACACTGTACCTGTTTCAGATATTTCCAGTTGTATGACTTCTGTCTGTTCTTACAGCATTATAGTGAAGAAAGATAAATAAGTTTATCTGCCTTTAACATTTTCTTCTTAGTTGAAAATCAGTTTCTCTTAAGAACTTGACAGTATTAACAGAATATTTCAGTACTGTTTCAGGGAGGTGAGCCTAAATACCTAAAAATCTTGCAGTCCTTTCTAAGATCTGAGCCCAAGCGTTGCCCTGTTCAGGCAGTACAAAAGCCTGCTCTGTTATCTTACCAGTTAAAATGTTGATTTGAGTGGAAATTTTGGACTGCTCTTTACCATTTGCTGAAGGTTTTTTTTTTTTTCAGAGGGAGTTTCCTTGTTAAGTCAAGTCATAAGCCTTTGTGGTTAACTTAAAATATTTGTGCCTTTTTTATGTGTTAATCTTCCAACAGGTCTGTTTAGAGCTAATGTTTATATGTTTTTATTATAAATAGCTGCACTGAAATTTAGTGCAGCTTGAAAAAAAAAAAAGCAAGACATTTGCACTGTTTGCAGTCCACACTGTAGATGCCTTTAACTGTTTACTGTGCAGGTCCTCCTCTGAAGGACTAACTAGAGATCATGGTAAAAGGGTATTGTAACATGCACATTCATTTGTTATTTCTATAAATACAAGTTACCCAATCACTGTGCTTTCAGGAAGCAGAGCCTGAAACCACAGACCAGGGCTGTCATTTAGCTGCATCATCCCAAGTTTTAAAATTAGTTTTTCTCTGAGTGACAGTCCGTATGCTGAGGAGTTATTTAGAAATGGCAGCAGATTCTGATGATTGTCTCTGCAAAAGCAAGTTATTTTAATAATTTATTGTTAGTGAAATAAACCAGAAGAAACTGAAGCACGTATTAGCAAAATAATCTGAGACTATTTCAAGAAGTTCCTGCCCCCTCAGCTCTGGCCAAAATAACTCACTCTGTGTGTATTTCTAGACTGTCGCAGTGCAATGAGGTATTTAACTTAAATCACCACAAAGTCTTTTATGCGCTGTCAAGTTTGAATGGATTCAATTCCTGTGGCCCTCATGAATGGAGTGAGATTTCTAGCCAAGACCCAGGAACTTCTTCAGAAATACTTGTGCTGCTAATTGTGACTACATATTCAAAAACTTGTACAGCAAGAGCTGAGCATACGCTAACAAAGTGTTAATTTTTTTTCAAAGGGAGAGACTGAACTCCCTGTTGGGAGTGAACTGTCTTAACAGATAAACGACACTGGTAGTTCCAAAACAATTAACTTTTGATTTCAGAGGAACTGGATATTTTTGCAATCCAACCCTTTGTTTATCACTTACCTTTGGTCTGCAGTTGTAATTAAAATTGCAATTAGTGAGTTTTACACCTGCTCAGTTAAATCTAGGCAATTTGGTATGTGGACAAATCTTTTATCATTTCTTTTTTTTTTTTTTCCACCTGTAAGTCGAAGCAAAATAACTGGCTTAATATTGGATACAAGGGTGTCTCTAGGGTGTTTACACTAATAAACAGATTTAGGAAAGGACTTAGAGGGGTCTGAGGTCAATATGTAGCAATTAATGAAGATTTCAGAGGATCTTCTACCAAAACCAGGAGAGTTTAATGAGAAATCCCGCTTCTTTAAGCAAGAAGTACACATGGGATTTGACATTTCTTTTGTTTTCGTGTGTGCTTATTTAGAAAAAAATGGCAATAACATTAGTGATTAATTATGATGTTCATAATTGGTTCTTAAAATTCCCTTGCCTGTTGATTCTGAATTCTGGTGTTTATTAACACCTAGAAAATTTGAGTAAGGTGGAGGGCAGATGATCAGGAAGAGTAGGACCTGCAAGTACTTGTTTTGTTTTCTTTCATTCTACAACATGAAATATTATTTTGAATAACAACAACAAAGGACACTGCTGTGTTGATCTGTCAGAAATGGATGGGTTTAAATTAACGAATGAAGGTTGTAGAAAGCTAGCTGTCCTTTTCTTTAAGCTTTCTTAAAAAAAAAAAAAAAAAAAAAAACCCACAAAACTCATTTGTCTTCTATATTAATCAGAATTTATTATTCACAGATGTGTCATGAAGATGGATCACCATTGTCCTTGGATCAACAACTGTTGTGGATACCAGAATCATGCATCTTTTACTCTGTTTCTCTTCTTAGCACCGTTGGGATGCATTCACGCTTCTTTCATATTCATAATGACTATGTACACTCAGCTTTACAACAGAGTAAGAAAATATAGTTAAGTGCTGAAAATGTTATTTAAGCTGGATGGATAATTTGTTCCTGGGAGTATGGGACAGTTTGGTTTCCTGAAAAGATGTATGTGGAGTTCCTTGCTGTTGATTCATCATGTTCTTACTTCTCAAACTGCAGAGAGCACCACAATGTTCATTAGTTGGTGAAGGAATCAGAAAAATACTTGTTTTTTTTTTGTTTTTTTTTTTTTTTTTCTCAGTTGTTTGTCATAATCGGAGGGAGTTTCCTAGAGCTTTGCATTCACTGGAAACTGATACTGAGTAGCACTCTTTATATACATACAAGATGTGTTTTGGCTGGCACAGAAAGTATCTGCTGTTCATTTCCAATACACAAGTTAGATGCTATTTCTTGTTGCCTGCTGCTTTTTTTTTAGAACTGTATCACTTTCTTCAAGGAAAAACTAACCTACTTTGTTTTTGGAACTGCAAGCAAATTATGCTGAATTTAATCTAAAATGAGAAAAGCAAAGCCACAATGAACAAAGCTTGTTCTGGAATACATTCCTCATTCCAGATCCATGGTTAAGATTCTGAGCTTTGATTTCAGCTTTTGCAATTGCAATGAAAAGCTCAAAAGCATCAGTGGAGTGTAACAGGTGAAGGCTGTATGCTGTGGTTGCAGGACAGTGACGTTGAGAACTAGTGTTTGCAAAAGCTTTCAGAGGAAACCTGTAGCATTTCCATTCAAAATGGGTACTGTGCTATGTACACGTTTTCTGTCCAAAACTGTTCAGAATCTAGATTTTGCTGCACATTTTAGGCTGTGCTTCTGAAGCTTGACAGACAGTGATTTTGATTTCGCTTTCTATTTAGCAAAGGCCTACACATAGCAAAGAATATATATATTTGATGAGGAAAAATTGGAACAGGAAAAATACTTTGAATGTGTAATATAAAATAAAATATGTAATATATATATATATATACATATAATTATATATGGATAGTTTTTATTTTGTAACTACTCTGCTTGCATTATAAACCTGTCAGAAGTTGGGTGTGTTTCTTACAGGTAACCAGTTTTGTTTCAGCAGTCGGTATGTTCTAGAACTGAACGATGCTGTTTTCCTTTCGCAGATATCTTTTGGGTGGAGTTCTGTAAAGATTGACATGAGTGCAGCCAAAAGAGATCCTCGAACCATTATTCCCTTTGGACTGTCTGCATTTGCTGCATCTTTATTTGCCTTAGGACTGGCATTAGGAACAACTATTGCCGTTGGTATGCTGTTTATTATCCAGGTAAGCTTATGGGGTCTGTTACATGGAAGTTAAATGCTGTGAGTTTTTCCTGGCTTGTTGCTGATGTCAGTTGCAGGGCAGAAACAGAATTGACTTGAGATAGGAGCACTTGTTTAGAGCTAATGCAGCTGCATAACTTCTCAAGGTTTTTAGGTTGCTTTCTCCTCCCACCTCCTCTGTTGTTACCACAATTTTTTAATTTTCTTTTTTTCTTTCTTTTCTCTTATCCACTGCATGGGAGAACTTAAAGGTGAAAACTTAATGGGGGAAAAAAAAAAAGTGCTTTAAATTCCGTTCTAGAAAAGGCAAAATACTGGTATCTCTAGATACCAGTTATGTCCCTATCCATGAAATAGCCACACCTGATACATTATTACAAATGTTTCGGATTTTTGGAAGGGAAGAAAAATATGCATAAATGGAAATATGGTATCCTTCCAAGTGTATAATTCTAGAGGATAGCACTAACGTGCATCTATGCTGACTCTTACATTTGAATATTTTACATGTTTCAGTTGAGCATATAAGAGTTGTTTTGTTTCAAGTAAATTTAATTAGTTAAATGAAGTTTTCTTTGCCTAGCTGAGGTATCTCTGCAGAAATCAGTGCTATTTTCATCTAATGCTTTTATCTATTTTAGATGAAAGTCATTCTGACAAATAAAACTTCAATCGAGTCCTGGATTGAAGAAAAGGTAAGCTTTTATTACAGTATTCTCGTTCTGTATTGCTACAAAATTTACTCTCTGTATCTACTAATTTATTGTTTCACCTGTCTGGATTTAAACGAATGGTGTCATTTCAATTCAGCACTCAGTTAACACCTACAATCAGCTTTTCCCTTGTTGTCTCTGAAATTCACTGAAGTAAAGGAGAAATCCTTTAACTGCATAGTTTTTTTTGTTTTGTTTTGTTTTTCATGAGAAATCCAGAGTGGCCCTAAAAACTACTTGCAGGAGTCTTTGCATATCTATTCGGAATATAAGCACACTTCATCTGAAACTTAAGTTGTCTTTGCTTCTAGTTATGCCTGTCTGTCTTTAACTGTCCAATTTCCTTACCTATTCTAGATAGTCTGTTTTCCCTTGGGATGTTCCTCACTTACTACTTCTCCAATTAATCTTGGGAGTATTTTCCTTCATTTTGAAAAAGTCCTACAAAACATCAAGATACCTACTCCCATCTCTTTAAATTTCTTGTCAATTTCTGTATCTTCAGAGGTTTTCCAAAGGCTTTTCAAAAGTAACAGAAGCTAAGTTTAGTGGAAGCAAAAGCTGACTTAATGTTTAGAAAATAGTTCAGTGCCACCAGGATATTTTATATAACGTCATAAACATTTCATTATTATCTTTTTGTCTTGTTCGGCATCAAATCTAGCAGGAAGATCTTGGGCCTGTATAAGTACCTAGATACGGTAATGCCTTCTCTTTGCACTGAATCTAGCTTAACTGGATCATAGTCCTGTTAGACCTTTGAGTATTAGCACAACTATTACAACTACCTAATTAAATGCAGAATAATCTATTGTAATTTTTGTTGTCAAATGTAGACTACTAATACGTCCCTTTGAAGACTGAACACAGACTGTAGTATGTATTTAATAAACATTGCTGCAACAGAGAAAGAATTCTTTGACTGTTCCACTAGATGTCAGTGTTACTGAAAGAATGAAACGGTCACAAAGGCAGGAAGTGGGATGCTTAAAGCATGTCTGTATATGCGTTTCTTTCAGGTGGAATAAACACTAACAGTATTGAATTACGTTTGTGATCGTTAAACAAAGAATCCTGAGTTGTGGAAGTCTTTGTTAAAAAAAAAAAGAAAAAAAAAAAAAAGAAAAATAGTGAAGAATGAATCTTTTTTTAAAAAAAGGCATAAAGTAAAATTAAGGCATGGAGTGAATTAATCAGTGGTATAGCCAACTGACTTTGTTTTTGAAGAGTAAATCGGGAAAATGAACAAAATCAGATACACTTCTAAATGCCATGATAGTTGCATTTAATGACATGTAGTTTAAAAAGCCTAGGTTAGTATGTCAGGAGTTTATTGCTCTTTCCCTCAACCTGTAGGGTTCATGGACCCATACAATGCATATGGCCTGTCCTTCCTAATATTTGTTGCTCAGCTGTAGTTTGTAGGATATTTTTTATGTACTGTATTTCTTTATTATTTCCAGGCCAAAGACAGAATCCAGTACTACCAAACGGGTGAGACCTTTATTTTTCCTTATGACACGGGAAGTAAATGGAAGAACTTCAAGCAAGTGTTTACATGGTCTGGGATTCCTGAGGGAGATGGCCTGGACTGGCCTGTAAGAGACGGCTGTCATCAGTACAGTTTGACGGTAACTGATCTTCAGTGTTCTCTCAAGTTAATCCTCCCTACTATCCAGTTGTCTGCTTTCCTCTGCAGTAATATACCAGATTTTTAAATAACTGAAATAGACTAAGAAATGGGAATTCTGTCAAGTTTTCTGCTATTTTTGATAGACTAAGAAGTTAGGCTTTTGTGAGTGCTTTTGAATGCTAAATATATTTCCCTTACTTTATTGGTTTCAATACCTAACTTTATTGTGTTGAATGCACAAGTTGTCTTAAACTAAACACTGCCTAAATTTCTATTTGTAATTTATAGATAGAGCAACTGAAACAGAAAGCAGACAAGCGAGTAAGAAGTGTAAGTATCTGGGATGTTTGTGATCTGAAATGTCACTTTGAAATTTCCATATTAAATAAATGTAACTAATTACTGATGCTGTTTCTTTTTGTGATTTTTATACCTGGCAATTAAATAAAGACTTGGTGTTTCCACATAAACTGTGCTGCAACCTCTGCTTAATTAAATTTAGAATTTAGCTTTCTTTGCATTTGCTCCCTAGTTTCCAGATAAGAAATGTGATAATAAAGATGACTCTGTGCTTCACTGTTAAGCAGCTAATTTAGAATTTAGAGTCTCTCTGACAACCAGTTGTCATTATGCTTTGATTTTTGGTATGAGACTGTCAGCAGGGCCATAACTCCTTGCAGTAATACATTGCCATGTTTTGTTCAAATTTGTAGGTGCGGTATCGAGCAATAGAAGACTACAGTGGTGTCTGCTGCCCTGTGACTAAAGGTGTTAAAACATTCTTCACGACACCATGTACTGAAGAACCTAGAATTGCACTGAGTAAAGGGGATCTGATTTTAGCCACAAGAGGCTTAAAGTTAGTGCCTGCACAACTTTGTTTGGTTAAAAGAAATACTGAGATGAGTTCTGGCATCTAATTACCTGTTACACTTTCTTCCCCAGACACTGGATGTATGGTGAGAAGATTCTTGACTCGGCTGCTGATGGTATGAAACAGTTATTTTTACTTCTGTTGTTTAAAAGTTGCAAATCAGTTGTGTAGCTGTCTAACTGCTGTTAGAAATGTGGATGTCATTATGTGTTCAGTTCTCAAGGTGTAGAATGACTTACTTTACTGATGTTAGCTTCTCTACTCTTTAAAACCACATCCCCAGGTTTTACTATTTATATTTGGTAGGTCTGTCAGTTTTGATAAATGATAAATATTAAGGGAATTTGTCAGACTTAAATAACATTCATGTAGTGGTTTATTGAAGGTTGAGTAGCAAAGGGAATATGTCTTCATATTCAGAGAACTACAGATATTTGAGTATTGGTTATTCTTAAACACGTTCAGATTACCTACCTCAATACCCCATGTGAGTATAAAGGTTAGGCTTACTCTTTGTCTTAAAAATGAGATGTTAGATTTAGGATCAATTCTAGGGACTTCAACATGTATTACATAACTAGCAAACACAGTTATCAAAGACAGTTAAAAACTCCTGGTAGTCTATAGAGAGACAGTATCATAGCCACCTGCACTTGAATTGTCACATTTCTCCTGCTGAAGTCTAAGCGAAAACATTACCTGACAGATTTTCTGTTGAGGGTGCATTGGATTTTGTTGTCTCTTAGAAAAAATTGTGAATTCATTGCATGAACGTTTATTGTTGACAAAAGAGAGGCAGCCAACGGTGACTACTTTGAAAGCATCCTTGCTTTTCATGGGAAGTTGGAGACCTCAATGAGCTAGACATGTTTTCAAACACCAAACCTAAACAAGTCAATGAAATGGGTACAGTAATGGCTTGTATTGTGGTGTTCATTTTGAAGATTAGGAGATGATGTCTGTGCTAAATAGAATATCATGTTTTTTTCAATTTCTCATTCAAAGTGAGGTCTGACTGGGGACTAACACTGACATTTTGGAGAACTGGACTTCCAAAATACGATGAAATTTGTTAGGAATGCATAGCAAAATTCTATAAATGAGAATACCTAGCTGTACTAAAACAAGATAGAAAGAAAAAAAAAGATTAAGTAGCAGTTCTTCTGATGGGAAAAAAGTAGGCAATCATAATCTTACGATGAGTCAACATTTGCAAAAAAGAAAGCATCTAGCTTCACGAATGTATGAAGTAATCCTTCCATCCCACTCAATATTGTCAGAGACTTGTCTGAAATACTGACACAAGTGAAAGTGTGTACTGTATCTCCAGAAAGAGTAAGATCAGCTGTGGAGGGTTGAGAGGAACACAATGAGAATAATCGCAGTACTGAAAATAGACCTAAATGGAAAAGCTGAAAGAATTCTCAGCTGGAGAAGAAAAGTAGATAGTAAAAAGCTAAGGAATGTGCAAATAGCCATTGTTGTAGAGAAGGTCATTAGTGACCTCCTGTGTTCCTGGTGCTTAGAAGAGAGTTGTGAACATGAATTGCAGAGAGATTCAAATTAGGTATTAGGAAAAACTTTCTAATAGTAAGGAAAGTTGAGCACTGGGAAATATTGGAGATCTCTGAAAACAGGTTAGGCAGTGGGAGAGAATCCATGCATCCCCAGGCAAATAGATTAACAATGACTCAGTTGTGATGCCTTGGAGAAGAAAACATATTAGGTAACCTCTTGATGTCTCTTCCAGTCCTGTGTTTTTCCTAAATAGTGGGTCACATTCTGTTCCAAGTTAATGTAACTTTTCATATCTTAAGGTGGAATAAGAGAACGAGGCTGGTTCCCTAGGAAATGTGTGGAAAAATGCCAATATGACTCTGAAACGGATCAACCAGTGGATGGAGAGAAGAAAAACAGATAGCCTTCTCATTTTTTTTTAATAAGAAATGGAATTTTTACTTCAGACCACAATCCTTTACTTGAATTTTTCTGTATATTACTTATGCAATGAATATGTTAGGACAAGATTTTCTCTTCTTCACGGCTGAAAGCGTTGGATATGCCTGTGCCATGTTTTGCATTCTTTTAAAATGCTAAATGAAGAAGCCATTCAGTGGATTGCCTTCAAGATGCATCTCTTTTCATCCCAAGTCAGGTTTCTTTTCTTTTTGCCATTTGAATTGCATTCTGAGGAATCATCTTTTAGTTTTTTTCCACAAGTGCATCTGTTGTGATGCGTGATGCGTATCTCTTGTATTTTACTTTCTTTGAAACTGCCCCTGAAAAGTACAAAAATAAACCTCTAATTCAAATTCAAGATAAGATTTGTTACCTGTGACTTTTGATGATGTGAATTATCCACCTGAAATAAATAATACATTCTTATTCAATTGTGGATTTAATTGTTCTTAGAGCTACAAGGACTTACTTATAGGCACGGAAATGTAAACTGATTGGGAAGTACAGATTTCACCTGTTGTTTTTCAAGGTTAGAAAGACTTCATCTCTTACTATGTAAATATTTTGTCTTTCTAATGGCAAAACATTATAGCCAGTTAATCTCTTACCCTTCTAATATATGAGCATTTCTCCAAGGGACCAGAATTGTTGATCCGTCTTAGACTGAAAAGAAGCACTAGTTTCTAGAGTGAAAACTTTTGTAAGTGCAGTCACTACTACGTGATTAATATCTTACTTAAAGCAATTCGTATTTAGCATCTAATGTGATTTATTAGAAAGAAGACCTTAAAACAGAGTAACTTGTACCAGCTGAAAACCTTGTAAGTGTATCCTAAGTTCTGTAGCTGGTTTTGTTCTCTCAGTTAGGCTAGTTCCCTATCACCAGTTGAGAGTTTTTGCAAATGATAGTTCTAAACTAATACCTTGTTTATCTCCACCTGCATGAGTTGTCTCAGGCAGGTAAGCATATGTCTTAGACAATATTAACTGTATACAGAAATAACCACATAACAGACAAGCCAGCACTGCAACTATATGCTGCTGTGCAGAATCATTACCTCCAGCACCAGTGACTTTATTGCTTCAGCCTGCTGTGCATTATTGCTGATGGTGAGCCACAGTCTTAGGCTATGTTTCTGAGCTCTGATAATGGGGAGCTAACATTCAGTTTCAGTATGTCATTCAGGCTGCTTTCCCATCTTAAAGTCAATGCACTCTTATTTTCTAGAAGCAGGCTGCTATAGAAGTATAGGAATATATCATACTTCTAGTTTCCCTGCTAGCAAGAGCTGAAGGGCCGTAACCAAGCAGAATATAACAAAAGGGCTAATTTTCCACTATTTTGTAATGTGATTGGAAATTAATATGAAGGCCTCCAAACTGTATGGTGTAAAGTCTTAGTCTTGACTGGAGTGCTTTCTGTTTGGTGTTTTGGCTCTAGACTCTACAAAGAAGGATGACAAAATAAGCTGGTCTTCCAGCTGAGGAACTGTCAATGCTGACTATACAATGATTAAATAGCTGCTATCTATATTAACAGGCAGCAATTAACAATTATTTGAACAAATCAGCAGCACTGCTGACCATTGTTGAGTGTTATCTATTTGGAGAAGGGGCTTGGGGGGCAGGAGTGGAGTTTATGTGTTCTTGTCTGTTTATAGGGACTTGATGTCTTTTTGTGTTTGAACACCTTCAACTGGATTTCAACTTTCACCTGAGCAGAATTTTGCACACCAAGATCACTCCATACTGCACCATAGAATGCCCAGGAGCTTTGCTTCACAAGAACACTCAGAGTCTGAAATGAACTCTAAAGTATATGTGTGTTCCTTTTTTTAATGCTTACAACTTCTTTCCTCAAGGCTGTAACTGCAGTCCTACCTCGTCCCTTTTGTAGCACAGGTAACTGTTGTTTCTACTTACCATTCTACCACCTTCACTCAGCCAGTGCTTTCCTTCAAAGAATCAGCCAAAACAAAATTGCCTACCTCCTGAAGGCGTTTAGAGGTCCTGCAGTGAAAAAAAAAAAATGCAAGCTGTCTTTTCAGTGCCAGAAGCAACTGTATCAGAGAATGAAATTTAAAGACAAACCTATACAGAACTCTCATGGTTACTGATAGTAAAAGATATCAACAATGAAGGAGTTATTTCCTCCTCTGTAGCCTTGAACAAAAGGCTGCTTTTTTTTTTTTTTTTTTTTTTTTTTTTTTTTTTTTTAAACAGAGCTTTAGCACCTCCCATAGAGTTAGCTTTTTCACATGCAAAGCAGTGGCCAGGAGGAGAAAAGATAATGTACCAAGCTAAGAAGCCAGGGACATGCAGGTTCTCTAGTCTTTACACTTGACTGTCCTAGCTACTGCATTAGAGAATGATGCTAGAGCTGTCTTGAGAGCACTGATTTAAATAAGGACCTCATTAAAGTTAAATGATGCATTAAGAGTCAATATTTCTGTCCAAACACTTCCTCTCTGGATAGAGAGGAACGAGACTAACCAGTTATTATTAAGTGAATTGCAGGCATAGGTGGCATTCCACTGAGATGGAAAGAAAAGACGCCTAACCAGGTGTATTTTTATATACAGTTCTTGCATGATTTGGAGAGTCTAAATCTGGCACTCTACAACCGTGGAAGGAGTTAGCTCTTTTTACCTCCTATCTCTTTATCATTGGAAGAAAGCTGCAGTTACCTGATTGAACTTCACTGTGCCTATAGTTGTCCTTACATCAAATCTTTGTTCATTCTGTGTAATAGTGCTTCAAGCCATCTTTAGTTTTCTTCAGTTCACAAACAATATCCTGAAATCATTTTTGCATCATTTCAATGCCAACATGCCTAGAGCACTCCTGTTTTCACTTTGTAGCTTTATTCTGGAAGCAGTTCCTATGGCAAAATCATCATCAGGAGACCAGACTAATTTACACGTGAATTGCCATGTTTGATTTATTATTCAGACAATGCCATTACCCATCCAAATCAATCTTTGTAACAGCTAGTAGTAGATGCCACAAATGTGAAAAATCTAGAAGTCTGTGAAAACAAGCTTAATTTCCTCTAAGAGCAGACCAAGTTCAGCAACATGAAAATGTTTCCTGTGCCAAAAGAGAAAGCATCATTACTATGTTTGAAAGTGACCTGTATGGAGTTACTACTTTTTGAGACATAATGCAGAAATGTAGGCATTCCCCATTCACTACAAAAAGAAGAGATCCCTGTAAGCTGAATGAAGCACGGTGATATAGTCAGAGGGCCCACCTCGGACTGCCAGGCTGCAACTTCCAAACAGGTCTTGGTGGAATAATTTCACTTGTTGATAAAACGAACAAAGTATCTCGGTTGCTCTAGATTGCTGCCTCCAACTGAGTTGCTTATCAGAACCCACAACCATTTTAAGTATACATTTATACATTGCACCTTCTCCCCAATCTGACAAAAGATTAAGCCTTTTTGCAACTCTTAAGTCTTTTTGTTTTAATGGAATGAGAAAGACATGCAGCACAGGTAGTTGCATGTCTTTCAGGCTCTTTAAGTCTTTATACCCTGAGGTTATGACAAAAACTGTGCTCAGTGCACATAAAGTAATTGAAAGTTACCTAAAAGCATAAAGGTCTTTGGGCCTAGACTTGAAACAGAACTGGATTTAGACTTCTGAAACAGAAGCAGGTTGTTTTTAGCTAATTGAAGCTAGAGATGCCTCACAGCAAGGGCTGGAAATTTCCTGACCAACTGGTTGCATTCAGTTTGGAGTATCTGACCGTGAGCATTAAATAAAGAGATAAATGGCCACTAACTGTAAGAATCGGGCACAGACAAGGGGAGTTGATATAGTAAAACTATATGTACTCCTCTCATACATGTATATTACATCCTTCTTAGAGCTTCATTGCCTTTAACAGAAACAAAGGCACACCAATTCAAACTATTACAGAAACAGGTAAAAATTGTCAGCAACTTGGCTTAACTCTCTCCAGAGCCCCGTAACCCTTTCTAAAGATAGAGGAGGACAGCACTCATTTGCCTAAATAGTTTTCCTAAAGAACCTAATCATTTTTTTGCCCTAAAATAAGACATCACATTTAATTTTCTATGGGACAAGCTGAGTAAGAGACTATGCCGAAGACTTTGACATATATTGTCTTACTCTAAGAAAAGGAAAGCTGATTAGAGGAGCAATATCTTGTTTCACGCTAGCTTATTGCCTCATGGCTTGAGCTGCAGCTAGGCCCTGACAGCACAGGAAACAAGTTTACAGACAGCCAGAGCACAGCCTCAGAAGGAAACCATCGGTAATCAAGGCAGCAATAAGCCTGCAGGTGGATGTCTGGTTGCTGAAGAGAAAGAAAAACAGGCTTTGGTCTGAGTTTGTAGTCACAATTTATTGCATTTTATATCCTTAAGAAGGACACTTAAGAGTTTGAGTTACTAGGCTCATAAGTTCATAAGTGTATTGGCTTTATAATTGCCATTGCATTTGAGAACATGTGCAAAACAAACAAACGATCCAGTGCCTCCCATAGTAAAGCTTGAAACATGTTTGCTTTACACACATGCATTTCATAAACCAGTTTATGCCCAACTAATCACACTTTCATTAAAAACAATATAGAGTATGCAGTCCAAGGCTAGGAGCAGGAAGTTCATTTTGTAGTTGCTGAACAGATGTTAAGCCCCTACTTATATTGTGACAGTTTAAACTGAGACAGGTGTGTTGAGAAGATTATATCATCCTGAGTGGAAACTGAAGTG
Source organism: Netta rufina (assembly GCF_964035555.1). Classification (NCBI taxonomy): domain Eukaryota; kingdom Metazoa; phylum Chordata; class Aves; order Anseriformes; family Anatidae; genus Netta; species Netta rufina. The sequence goes on along the minus strand of NC_140130.1, from coordinate 28,001,117 downwards.
TTATCTTCCCGCACTTTGTCTTTGAACTACCTCGCCCCCGAACATACAACACAACTGCATGAAAGTTCAGTCTGATTGCAGATCAAGCCACAAGTTCAGAATGGAGTTCATACTTGGAGCAAGAAAATTATATTTGCTTTTAACAGCAGTAGGAAGTGCATACTTGGAAAAGGTTGGGGCTCTTCAGTGTTTGTGTGCTTCATTCACAGCCTAAGGTAGAGGGAAGTTCTGGCTTTGTCTAGACATCTGACGCACAGTCCCATGAGATTCTACACTGCCAGTCACCAGTCACAGAGTAGCCATCTTCATCTGAAAGTCCTTTTTCCCAGGATGCCAGAAACAAATACATTTAAGTTCTCCTTGCTCCCCTCCACTCATGCTTGTGTTCTCCGTAAGTCATGTAGTGTTACAGATTTGTTTGGATACTCCCTTCAGTTTACTTGAAATTAGACACTTATTCCTGCATATTTGAATAGAGGTCCTCAATATGCTTCTGGAAAAGTTTAACAAGTTCTGCTCTCTTTGCCTTCAGTGTTGGTGTCAAGAGTCCATTTTCTACAGAGAAGAGCTCAGTGTGGATGTGAAGGTCTTTAACCTATTAAAAGAAAATAATTTAGCACATGACACAGAATTACTTAGAGGGCAAACAACAGTTCTCCCCAGCTGCCTTGAGCTTAGTGCTCAGTCTCTACTAACTCAGTAGTCTCTACTAACTAAACTGCTTCTCTGGTACAAGTCAAACTCCTTTTGACTAGGAGAAAGAGGATGGACTGAAACTACAGTTCAGGTCCTGCAGCCTATGGAGAACCTCCACTCCATTTCATAGCGATTGCAATGGTTGCCCTGTACACCTACCTGCCTCTTGGTAAAAAGACAGGTAACCAGGTAATGCTTCCCTGCCTACTGCAATCAGTTTTCCTGGGCATCTGACTTAGGTAGATGTCTTAAGGTCCCCGTCCTGGCAGTCAGTAACAGCAGGAATACAGACTTCCCACCCATTGTATTACCAATACAGGTACTTGTGACAAGCAGGATTTGGAAGTACTCACTTGTTCAAAGGATTTCAGACCAGCCTCTTTCCCCAGTCTGACCATATCTTCTAAAATAGCTTTCTTCACTTCCTAGAAGAGAAAGCAGAAGCAGTGTAGGTAAAGCTGCCATTTTGTGATTGGCTCAGGACCACAACCAGTACCCAGTCAGTGAGAACTAAGGTGGCAAGAACATATATATGTATATATATTTCAGCATTCAACATTTCTCATGTTAAGAAACATGGTGACATCTGGTGACATGACCGCTACAAGGTCATGCCTTTCTTCTCATTAGAAAAGAAACAGTGATAGTCACTGAAAGTCACTCCATATTAAGCTGGTTTAATTTACAAAAAGATGGGTAAAAAATGAAGTCAAAGCGATGCAAGATTGGACTTCAGAATTAAAAATCTACCTATAACCTACTAAGAAGGTAAGAAAACTCACTGAATTTTTGCAGATATCTTCATAGGAACCCTTTATTCCCAGTTTTGCTGCAAATTCTGGAAGTGTCTCATGATCAGGAACCACTATACCTATTAGACAAGACTGAAAACAAGTAGGAGGAGTCACGTTTATATCAAGACAAAGCATTTGGAGTTACTTAGAGATGAGAACTTGATAGTCAAGAATATCTCTGTACTAAGCCCCCTCTACATCCCAATCTGCAGAATTTGGAAAGCAGATACATGGACTTTGAAGCCCCTTATCTGAGTTCTGACAGCAGCAGTCCAAGTGCTCATGCAGTATGTCTATTATATGCTAACCACTTCAGCAACTGACACCTTTATGGCAAAGCAGTGGAGACACTGCTCACCTGACATACTAACTCCATACAAGTACGTAATTAACCTTTACCCAGCTTCCAACTTGACACCAAAGAAAAGGAGATCTTGGTATCAAGAAGGAAGGCTGTAGAGAGGATATGCCTATAAACGTCATGCCCTTGAGAACAGATCTTGTTCAAGTGCTGTAGTATATATTAAAGTCTGTGCCCTGATATTTCAGAACTCATTGCGGGAGGAATCTTGCAGGATGCACACTCATAATATCACTTACCCTCAAACTTTCTCCATGTACAAAGACTTGGGCTACAGGAGCACTTCTAACATAGACATTTTCAATCTTCTCTGGAGCAATGTATTCTCCTTGTGCAAGTTTAAATATATTCTTCTTCCTGTCAATGATCTTCAGTGTTCCGTTCTAGAAGTTAAAGGTGGATGCCATTAGTTTCAAGTGCCTGTTTCCCTTCTATAGGCAGCAAAATATAATGTTTTGCCTTTTTTTTTTTTTTTTTTAAAATGAAAGGCACATGATAGTCTGGAACTGTTTTTTGCTCTCTACAGAATAAAAGGGCACTTCATCCAATTTCTCCAATAGCTGCAGACATGATTAAACAGTTTCTGTGTTCTGTGACAAAAATGATAGACTTCATTCTTTGTTGTAGAAGATGCATATTAACTACTGGCTTAGCAGGCACTATGCAGGATCCTATAACCTGACTGGCCTTTGGAGCTTTGCCTGGAGTTACATAGCGAACAATTTAACAAAATATTTTATAAAGCTTCTATCCTAGAATTTATTTCTGCAGCTTTGCAGCGTGCTGAAAATTCACATCCAAGAGATGTTTTGTATTAAGCAATTACTTACTGGCATCCATTTCCCTATATCTCCAGTGTGAAGCCAGCCATCTTTGTCAATTGCTTCTGCTGTCTTCTCAGGGTCTTTCAGATAACCCTTGAACACATTTGGTCCTTTAATGCAGACCTACAGCAAGCACAGAATATTGTTAGTCACAAGCCCCATGTTGCAGTATTTCCTGATACACAAAGGAGATGGTACCTACCTCGCCTTCATTATTGGAAGAGTAGTAGTTCATTTCTTCCACATCATCTAATTTTATGATGTTACAAGCCAGGGGGGGTCCAACATGGCCTGAAGAGAAAACACAAGGAGTCATGACTCACAGATTCTGCTGGGAGTTGGACCTATTTGATATAAAACTAGAAAGACTAGGTCCCCCTACATATGACTTTAGTGATGGTAGATACCTAATGGGTCTATTCACTACTTTAGTAAGAAACAGTACTGTTTAAAGGGGCCTGATACCAGAATTATTTATTATAAATCCATTTTCAGACACTTAATGCAGGATAAGTAGCAGTTCAGTCTCAAAGTTTAGAGACATTTATTGGTCTAATCAATCACACTGACCATGTGCCACACTTGCCTCCACAGAACTCCCCCACTAACCCTGGTGTTTTTTTGCATTTCATCCTCATTATGATCTGCAGTTATGGTGCAGAAGGATGGTGACCTAAGCTTGAATTTAGAACGCTGAATATTAAAAACAACACTCCTAAGATGAAACTTAAAACTCTTAGTGTTGCCCTTCAGGAAAGTACTCCTATCTGGCATTATAATCAATTATTTGAGGTAAACATGATTTGTGGGCTAAAACTAGTTTTCTTAAAGCCATTTGGGAAGTTCTTGTCAGTTTGCTCAGTTCTGTACAGACACTCCTGCACAGTGGGGCAGGATATAGGCTGAGCTAGGAGCTAGGTCACTTTACACAAGAGATGCTCATCTATTTGAGCTGAATATTCTGGTATCCTGTTAACCATACAGGTGACATGCTGCCAAGAATCACTTTGAGGTTAAGCACTCAGAATTTGTCTATCATTTAACTAATAGCTTGAGTGCCACTTTCTATTGACAGTTGTGCAAGAGTTTCCAAGTCTCAGCTACCACACCTGTTGTCCAGTCTCCAGGCATTGAGAACGTGCATCCAGCTGAACATTCAGTCTGGCCATATGCTTCAAAGATCTATGTGAGAAAGCATAAACATCTTTCGAACACCAAGCCCTTGGTATAAAAGACCTCACAGTTTCAACTATGCCCGTGCACAAATCTCCTCTTAAGGAGGAAACCAAGACAATATTATCCTACTTCAGATTTCCTGGTCTTACTGATGTGACTGGATGTTCTTCAAGTTCAGCTATCTAAACCTTGCTCTGGTTACCTCATTCTCCGCGCTCTGTTCTCAGATGTACCGCAGTAGGAGCTTACTGACTGTCAAGATAAGCCACAAAACTCAGAGGCAGCTGCCTGACTTGCTGCGGTTGCTGCATGTTCCTATTTCTGCTGCTCTATTCCTCCTCCCAGAGCATACAGGAGGTTTTGCAGTACTGTAGTTTGATGTCAATTTGCTCTGCAAAATTTTGTTCTGTTGCTGTTAATCCTCATCAAGCTGCCTGTAAATACTGAAGACCCTGACAGCAGTGCCTCCAGGAACAAGCTGAGCTAGACCACAGCTGCATCACTGATTACACACCCAAGTGACCATCAAATAGGCATTCAGGCAAAAGAATCAGCTTACCTGACAGCCCAATGCTGCTCTGAGAAATGTCAGGACAGAGGGAGATATAGGGGCTGCACCCGTTACCATTATACGCACTCTTCCACCCATGGTCTCCTACAAGTGAATTAGAAGCCATCAGATCAAACTCTTAGCATTACATTGCTTGGGTTACTTACACTTGTAAGAGCTTACCTGAACTTTTTTGAAGATCATACGATCCAAAATGCTGTCATTTCTCATTATGCCTTGTTTTACTTCAGCCATCTTCAGAGTCATAGCAATATTTAACAGTATTTTTTTCACTGGGGTATTTGCACCACTTTGTATCTGTAAGGAGAAGTATCAGACTCTCAGGTTTCAACTCATATCTGTACCTCCAGTTCTTGCTTTATTAGGAGGCACCATGCATTACTTTGTTGCTCTAGGATTTGTCTTCACTATTGCCATGATCTAGGAGACGAACCAAGGGGAAATACTAATTTGTGCTGCTGCAGTCATACTTCAGCTACAACTCTGAGGGCTAGTGAACCTTCTAGCTTTGCACTTGCTTGATTTTCATTCTGAAAGTAAACAAGATCTTTGCCTCAGAACAGCAACAGACCTATCTCAGCCATGACTGCATGAGCTGCTCATGTAGTCCAGGTCTCAGAGATCTTTCCATCTCCTGGAAAAGGATTTTAAAAAATTCCTTCTGATAAGGAATAATTAATGTAGTGATGATACTATGATGTATTCAACTTCAATTTGAATGGGCATACTTGCTTAGATACATGAACGTTAAGAAGAATTTAGCTAAAAATTGCTCACGTACCTTGTCATATATTCTATTGAGTAGTCTTGGTACAACTGGAAATAGTGTTGGCTTCAAGGTTTTCATGTCATCTGTCAGCAGTTTGATGTCTCCTTGGAAGAAGCCTACTTTTGCTCCACAGCTGTAGATCACAGTCTAAAAATCAACCAAATGTCAGTCAAAGATAATGCATAGCTTTAATAATAGCCATAATAATTTTACATGGAAACCAGCATGATTTCCAATACTCAATAGTAGTGTTGTTCATGTGTAAATAGACTTTGAATAAATACAGAAAGCCAGCAGTTTTTGCTGTAATTTGATTTATAGATGGCTAATGGCTTGATGCCACTAATTTGGCCTGCAGCTTTTCAGATTGGTGTCACAGATTCAGTGAAGCTGGGCTGAAGAACAAAGCTTCCTTACAGGAAGTTAGTAGCCATATCTCGGAGAAGTAACTAGGCATTATTTAGTCCGTTTAAAGGTTTACCTTAGGTAGGCGGGTTTAGCCATTTAGGAATGACTCCTACCAGGTGTTACTGGTAGGTAGTTTATACATCCTATGTAGAAGACATAGGATGTATAGCTTAGTAGCATGAACACAGTCTACTTACCTGTACAACTCTCTCAAACATGTGAGCCAAGGGGAGATAGGATATGCTGATATCTGAAGGCATACATTCAGCTGTATTCTACAGGAGAAAGAAACAAATGTCAGCACTCCCTACGCCCGCTTGAGTAGAAAGGGAGTAAGTTTGGATCAATTTGAGCACTTTAAAATACATGCTTTTAGAGAGACTGAAGCAACTTAGGCTCATCCACCATCTCTGCAAAACCCGCTGCTATAACTGATTCAGTCAAGTTTGTGACAGGACACTGGGTCAGGGTTAGTTTTGTGTTTCAGCAAAGCTTGAAATATGGTAGTTCAGTACTCTTGGCATGTAGGTCTTACTCATTCTAGAGTAATGTTTAGTTAGTTCTTGTTCAGGGTCAAACCAAGTTATTTAACATACAATTCTCCCATGGAAACAAGAGCACTTAGTAAAGTGCCTACAGGGAACGAATGGTTTGCAGAAGACTCCCACAGTAAAGCAATTTTCACCACTCAGTCACATAGCCTAGAGACCATCATTAACAGTAGCTTACCTCTATGCTTTTAAGGAAGGCAGCGGCATTTGCAACAACATTCTCATGCGTCAGCATGGCTCCTTTAGGGTTACCTTTGGAAAGATCAGACAAAGTCAGCTGTGAGTGACTGCTGCTGCAGTCAGTTGCTCATGTCTTCTTTGGCTCAGTCACTTTGAGCTGCCTTGGTATTAGGCTCAGTCATAGCTTGCATTATCTCACATAATCTCACAAATACATCTCATCTTGAGCACTTTCAGCTATGGCCCTAAGACCCTGTATTTTTCAAAGTAGGACAGCATATATTTGGTTAGTCTCCCCTCTAAGAAGCTTTGTCTTTGTGTACTTGACTTTTACTGACAATGTCCCAACATACTAAGTGTCCTCAGTAGTGGCTTGACATGGCTCTAACTTAATCTTATATGTTGTTTGTATTTCCCTTTTTGCACTGGAAAGTTAGTGTTTTTAGTACAGCGATTGTTTTAATATGGAAGCAACAACATGCATTCTCTTACCTGTTGTACCACTAGTAAAACACACAATGCAAAGATCTTCAGGCTTAGGAGGCTAGAGAGAAAAAGCCACATTAGGTCAACAGTGTAAGGATTATTATGTTAGTTATCAGTATCTACTAGAACTAGAAGTTGTTTGGAAACATCAAGACAAAATCTACAAAAAAAATCCTGTCAGCCTCCTTTCCTAGCAGCACATCAAGAGGTCTCTCAAAGACTAGTTTCACAAGTTTAGAACTATTCCACAGAGATACTTACATTTGGTTTTCTGATGTTATTTCTTCCCAGCTCCTGTATTAGAGAAAATACAGCTTAACAATTGCAACAGAAAGAAGTGCAGCAATAACAAATGAATAGGTAATTGGATTTCAAATGCAATGTTATAAAAATTATCTCATTCAGTGAGAGAAGTTGGTCTTCATGCATTTAGTACCTATAACTTGGAAAAACTGACTCCTGAGACTGTGAAAATCGTGAATGTGTGGAAAGTGAGTAGAGCTGCCTAAGGAATTTGGAAGTCCTGAATGGAGGTAGTTCATTTCATTTAATATAGGCCACATCTCTTACACTCCACATTTACACCTCAGATCTGGAAATTAACCCTAGTATTGGGGTGTCAAAACAGCCAGTAATTTTCACTTAGAGTTTTAATTAGAATCAACTGGCAGCTTAGAAGCCTGATAAATCCTGTTACAACTGTACCACGAGATATGCTAAGGAAATCTTCAGGTTAATGTGTAGAGTATCCACAGCATATGAGCACAACTTTAGTCAATCGTTTGACCTCTGCAAGTCTACTTGTTTAAATATATCAAGTTTCAAAATGACTGATCATTAAGATCTCTGATACAGGCATGACAACTGGATGATTCTTACATTGATGTGTCATTGTTGCCTATTTAGCAAGGTATTCCTCTGCAAGATAAGAAGTCTTTAGTCACCTACCTCAACCTCCTGTAGTGCTAGAATTTCAACTCCTAATTTAGCTGCTCTGTCATTGAGCTCTTTATCGAAGAGATCCATAAGAATTATAGTCTTCATACATGGGGTCTTTCCATGCTCACAGTTGTCAAGTAAGATCTGTGCTTTCTCCGGCTTGTCACAAATCACTACGCTTATATCAGCTACAGAAAAGAAATTACATTTCATAAGTCTGTTCTGAGGACACGAGACACTACTGAGTGATAACTCAGGAGAACGTATACTTAGAATGTAATATTGGTTATGTTCCAAAGCCATTTGCATTTAGTTCACATGGATTCACTGGCTGGCTTGACAGTGCTAAGAAAGTTCTTTCCTACTAGGGACAACTGACTTTATAGCTAGAATCTCAGTTTTACCTAATGTGAAGCCTTTACACTGAGGAATCAAAGACAAATATCTTCAGTCATAGGCAAGACAAGTATTTATTCTTTTGGTATTGCCATAAAAGTGCGCTGATGGTTTAAATGTAACCACTTTCCTTAAATCTAAGAAATTTTAGACCTGTTCAAAAGAGGTAGCTAAAATTTGAGTTAATGCCTCTACCTCCCTGGATGTGCAAGAAAGTTTTATGCAATTACAAAATCATTTACCAGTAAGACAGCAGAGGAATTGGATTTGTCTGAACATGCTGGTTCCCCGTTAACCTTATAAGTCACAGCTGTGTAGTACTAAGGCAAGGCCTGTTGGCAAGATTCGCCGCCATGATTGTTGAAGTGATTTACTTGGCAAATCCTGTTTATAGGTTGGATCCTAGATAGTTGTGACAGCAGTTGATTTTTATTTCCTCTTTGCCCTCAATCACCCCCAGACTAGGGAAAGAAATTTTGAAGATGCATTCAAGCTCCCTCTCCAGTTTCTTTCATGGTGGCATGCTAGCTGTTAATTCTGTATAACTAAACAGATTTGGGCTTATCTCTACTCCTCCCCTCCTCTGCTCTTTGCCTCCTAGAACTTTTTAAATCAGAGACACACATCTAGTCTTAATTTGCATGCAAATCTGTCTGCATTGTCTGTTTGGCAAACAGTGTGGGAGTTCAAGATTGCCAAACCTCAAACAGCTAGCAGTTGTTGACCCCTCTGATTGCAGCATGGTCCACAGAATCTAGCAGGTTGTCAGTGGACTTGCACCCAAGACACTAGAAGACATACAAAACCCACTGCCTTCTTCTAAGCATTGAATCTCATACCCTGCAAAGCAGCTTTACAGAAGCAGTGTCTATAAAACTATAGGGTAAAGCTACTCTATTTTTTAAATCAAATTCCTTTGCACTTTAACCTTCTCAAAATAAAGCTTCTTAGAGAAATCATTATTATGAAGTAGTTGAAGTCAATATTTACCTTTGTTGACAATATATACAATAGCTTCTGGCCCCAGAGTGTCATAGAGTGGAACAGCAACCATTGAGTAAGTGTAGCAGGCATACTCTGAAATTATCCACTGAAAAGAGAAAAACAGAGCTAAATAGCAGCTCACAAGACAGGATTACCTAGTGACTTCATACAGCTTGACTAGCTCATGCACACATTAGTAGCGGTGTTTGTGTAAGGAGCATGTCTATGAGGTTCTTACAGTATCAAGGGTTCAAGATATAGACTGTGTTACATGCCCAGCATAGTATGTGCCCAATCAGTAATAAGGGAAATACGGGGGTAAAAGCCAGTTGTGGTTGTTCCTCATGTGGCCTCAAACTATTTAAATAGCAAGCTGAACAGACCCTCTTCTCCTCAAGATGTCAGAATATTCTGGGAAATAACATTCAATTTGTCGCTTACCTCTGGCCTATTCTGAGCAAAAATGCCAATGAATTGGTCTGATGATGGTGTACATCCTTTCTGCAGGAGTCCTGATCCCAAGTATTCAGCTCTGTCCAAAACCTGTAAGAAAGTTTCCCCCTGTTTTAGTGCTACAAAACAGCATCCCAAATTATGTCATCTGTGATGTACAACACTCACCTGCTTGTACGTCAGCCACTGATAAGGTTGGTTGGGTTTTCTGTAGCCTAAACAGTTGCCATTTCCTAATGGAAGAGTTCAGAAAAGCAGCTGTAAAGCTCAGTACTGAAGTGGCATCACACTTCAATGCAACATTGGTAAGCGGGAAGTGTTTTCAGACATCTACCTAACTGTGTGAAGCATGGAAGTGTGCAGTATCCACGGTTAAGTACATTGCACAAACAAGACTGATGGCTTCATCTTCATAAGCAATACTTCCAGGATCTGGTGATATTTTCCCATTTCGCAACTCAGCTGAGTTTGAAATAGTTTGTAATCTATCACATTTTCATGCCTGGGACCCTTGAAGTCATAAAGACAGACCCATTCTTATGAGCAGGCAGTAATCATACACTTAAAAAAAACTCACCCGCTTCAGAGGACAAAACAGAGATTTATTTGCACACACCCTTTCTCTCCCCAAACCACACTTTGTATTGCTAAGTCTTCACAGGACTCTGCCACCTTAAGCTCCCAATGTTTGCTCTTACCCAATCTGCCACCTGCTACTGCTTCCAAATCAAGGGGGGGGAAACATGGTCACTTGTCACTCCACCCCACAGAACTCTAGGAAACCTTAACTGTTACTACAGACGAGAAACAATGCAAAAAAAGCTTGGAACCACTTTTTTTTTCCTTGTGATGTGTAAGTACTAACTGGCAGCTCCAAAGCTTACCAGAAGCATGCAGTCCTCTCTGGAAAACTTCATACAAGGTTTTAGCATCTTCAAAGTAATAAGAAATCAGGTTATTATCTGTCAAGATTGCAGCTCTTCTGGCTCCTCCCTAGGAACAGAGCACAGTTATGAAATCAGTGCAGAACAGATACAATGCCATTTGTTCCTCATCCAGTCTGCTAGCAATCCCCTTTAAAGCATTTAAATACCATTGAGTTGTCAGGGAAGTCTCATTTTCCTTCTTGGTTTTGATCTATTCGGTCACTAGTCACATGAAGAGGAATTTTCTATAAGGCCTAGACTAATATTCAACTGTAGGTTATTAGAGATACCCTGACTAAGATCAAGCGCTACCACTTACATAGTTACATGAAGTCCTGCATCTCAGTATGCCATCAGACTGAAAACAATTGCAAATCATTTATAGTACGTAAAAAAAAAAAAAAAAAAAAAAAAAAAAGAGTCAGTGACAGCCAAGGGTAAGAAGCACACCTAGCACACCTAACCCTGTTGGCAAGAGTTGCAGTTTCTTACTCTTGGCGTCTTAACACTTCCCTTCCCACAATAGTGCTGAGCTGTACAGCAGGTTTTGTATCTCAGACAGGAGAGTTCCCACAGATGCCCAGAGTCGAAATGAATTGGTATTCAGAGCAAAATCTCAAAATGCTCCATCCCCACATGCAGAATAAACATTACCTCAATTCCTATCGACTGCTTGTTCAAGTCAACAGAAGGAAAAACAGGTTTGGGCCTGCTCATCACCCACAGGGAGATGACAACCCCAAATACAATAAGAGTTATCAATGCCGGTGTTGGGAGCGGTGAGAACAAGACTTGAAGTATCCAGATCATTGTGCTGGATCAGTGCAGTCGGAGTTGAACCTGAAACAAAACAGGAGGTTTAGTAGGTATACGTTAGAAGCGCTCACTACCTGTAAGCCAGGGTTACTTAAGTAGTTTGTTAAGCAATACTACAGATTGTTTCAGCTGTTTGCCCCTAAAGACTCCTGGTACAATAATAAAGCATACTTGTGCAATACTTTAAGCCTCTTAAGAGATCTGAAGTCACCTGTCCCCATAAATCTTAATCTATTCTGCATCCACCTCCACAAAAAGCAAGTCCAATGATATCAGGCAAAGAACAGATGCCATTTTTTTCCTATTCAAGAGTAAAAATCTGCCAGTATATAATTTCCCAAGTTAAGTGTATACATATATAAAAAATAATAATAATGCATACATGTATAGTTCAGAGAGGTGAACAGTGGAAGAGAACACCTCAAGACAGTTATTGCTGTCCAACAGGAGGAGGTATTGCTGAAGCTTACACAGACATAATAAACTTGTAACAGTCTGCAGGAGAAGCAATGTCCTCATGATCAGCTGCTCCTACTGGAAATCTGGGTCTATGCCAGGAAAGTGCTTCTGATACTGGTAGTGTCCTCAGCATGAGATACAGTACAGGTCAAAACTCTTAAAGATACTTTTGCACAAAGAAATGGTGCCCTGGAAGTCAACATGTGCAACAGAAGTCTGGTTGGGAGATACAGAAGCAGTTTTGCTGCTTACATGTTGCAGAATCTCTTCCTGCAATGGCAGGGAAACAAAAACTGAGAATGCAGGATTTCCTCACAAGAGGTGCAAAGAGACATCTAGTTCCTTCTCCTCTCTTAGGAGCGAGTATTTTAATTTCCAAAATGCTCTGGTATTTTTCAGATTGAATAGCCAAGGCAAATATAGCAGATCTGACTGTATTTGGTCAAAATGAACTCAGATCTCACTAATTTATCTTTGCTAGTATCTAAATAGGTACGCAGGACACGTCACATCATACTTGGCAAGGTCATTAACCACACCCTTTCAAATTCCTTCATGCAGAATTGAGGGGACCCAATCAGTAGATATGCCAGCTAGCAATTAACTGACTCCTTATACAAGAATAATACCAAGTATTCTGGAACAATGGGCTCCAGGTACCCTTTAATTAGAATAACTCGAGAAGGTTGAAGGTATTTTTCAAACAGTAAGTTCAGCCATGTCCCAAAGTCAGAATTTGGGTCTCTGAATCCAGACTGATCAGTTAGATCACCCACATGAGGTTTATGGGTTTGTACTTCTCAGTTTCCAGTGGCTATGTTAATTGGCAATCCTAATGTGTTCTCTGGTGAGAGAAAAGTAAGACATGCTTTGGATGCTCAGCATCTGGATAAGAATGGGTACCATGGAGGCTTGTCAAGTCCAAGCTGCCAAAAGCACATCACCCATGTATCTGGCAAGCATCAATTCCATAGACCTACTCATTTTGAGTTACAATGTGCCCTCCAAACGCCTGACCTAGATCTCACACATTGAGAGAACTGCCCCAAAAAGTTCTGCTACGGCAAGAACGGCAGAAGCTACTGATTTATGGTGACATTGAATGAATCTGGTCTTTGGACATACCATGCCTAGGAAGTACAAACCTATTTTTTCTCAATACAGAATATTGCCCATCACCATGCCCTTCCTTTGGCTTTTATCAACTGAGTCTGGAGGGTGGGGGGGGAAATTCTCCTAAACCAGGTCTGCTGATGAAGTTTGAATTCATGTCAAAGTCACCCAGCAGTCTTTTCTATCACTGCTTTATTTGGAAAAATAAGAATTTAATACTCTTCATGATGAATACATTTGGTCTTGTTAAGCTTTACTTCAGCAGTAAGCAAACAGCTTTCTGTAGGTGGCTGAACAGTATCTGGTTTATGGTGGAAGTCAACTACTTGCTTTTGTGTTATAGTATGAGAACTGAAGCAGCTTGGTATGGGTATCTCGCTGTTCAATATGCAGAGGTATTTAATATACAAACTTTTTTTGCTTTAACTCAGAGCCCATTGCTAGATTCATGTGGCAGAACAAATCACGTTTGAACCATTTGTATGTTGGAAGCTTAGCCTGTGGGAAGACAGCAAATCTAGAGCTCAGCACATCTATCCTCCCATCCTTCTATAGGGATACCAAAGTACTCATATCCAATTACCCTGGATTTTCATTCATAGCAATCAGCTTCTGCAGTCTTTTTCCATCCCCAAATGGATTAAAAGGAGTTTTCACGCAGTGTGTTTCAGATGACTCTTTTCTGGATGTAAAGTTCTCCCAGTGAGCAGTAAGAGAAGGGAGCTATGTGAAGGCAGCTGAAGGGACCACATGCCTGCGTAGTTGTACCAGTGTTAATGGCTGAGTTGTGTTCTCATGCTCATTTTAATAGCAGTTTAAAAGGGCTATTTCCTAGAAACCAGGAAGGATTGGTTGCCTTTAGAATATCGTGCTAGAGGTAATAAGCAGAACTGTCAATCATATCTGTAGCACAGAGTTCTTTTCATTAAAAGATTAACACTGATTAGCAGTGTTAATTAGCCTAATCAGGCAGATTGGTGCAGTTGTCACAAACAACTACTGTCTGTTAAATGGCCTTATTTGACAGAAAATTAGTAGAAGACACTTGTCTAATCTTGCTGTGGTAAGGATTCCTAACCCCAAATGTTCCAGGCAGCAGTAGGTAAGGCACTGAAAGCTTTCAGTCATGGCATTCTCATCTCCTCATTGACTCACATGTAAGGTGGTCTTCCTAGATGCCTTGGCACGAACTGACCATTGAGCTCTGAAAGATGCTCGGAGCAGAGAGCTCAGAGAAGTCTAGGGACAACACCTGATCAAGCGTGAGAGAAGCCTGAAGGTGACTGAATGCAGTAAAGCTTTTGCCTTCAGGTTGAATGGATTCCACAAGTCTCTTCCATAGAGAAGAGAAAGCAGGCAGTAGTCTTACCCCAGTGTGACCTAACCAGCATTCCTATAACTGAAAATTTTTCTTGAGTAGTTACAAGCCAAACCAAAACAATTTTAAGTTTAAAGAAACATCCTATGTCAAGCTAATGTCCAAAACCTGGGAAGTATCATGTGTTCACTTGCTTCTAATTAGTTTTTTTCTAGTAACCGTCATCTCTAGCCCACTTACAATATCAAATAAGCCTGTATATGCAAGAGGCAAAACCTGACATCCTTTAAACCCACAGAAGTTATTGGTGTGTCAGAAGTACAAATACCTAGATCTTGTTTACATTACATCAAAAAAATATGCCTTTCTTACCTGAAAGGCTATTTTAAATTCCCTTTACTTATTACAATGTTTTGGTTTTATTTTCCAACTGTGTTTGCTTAGGTGGCTTTAGCCTCTACTGTCAAAGTACACAGGGTGTGTTATTCAGGCTGTGAGAAGAAACCACAACTGAATTTATCTCAGCTTCCAGATCTAAGCCAGTTGTCTACTATTCCTAGAGTTTATACTGTAAATACCTGTGAAATCCAAGGCACTGCTAATTAACCACCTCTGGCATCCTTCAAATACCACTTAATCCTGCTGCCCTGAAAACAGAAGAGCCATCAGAGAGGACAGGAAACTTTTTTCGTCATAAGCCCTTTGTCCATGCACTCCACCCTCAATATGTGCCATGGAGTAACCGCAACCTGAGCTTAACCCACAAATCTGGTACATTATACATAAGTGATAGCTGATCTATATGGGCTGAGTGAAAACTCAGCTTGGCGCAACATGCAACAGTGCCAGGACATTTCTGATTGTAGGGTGAACGAGCTCTAAGGGCTTTCTTAAGCATGCAGAGAGGCTGAAGTGCTTAAAACCCCAGGGTTTTGAGGGACTTAGCCCCCAGTGACCAGAAAGATGGAAAATGCACAGGATGTCTCAAGCCACCTCTGTTAGTCCTCTTGTGCAATAAGATGGTAGATGGTTAAAGTGTACTTAGGTTGTCTGACCTGATCAATGGTCAGGGATAAGGTGCACCAGGATCAGGAGTGCAAAGGCTTAGGTTCCCTTCCACCAACCCCCTTTTTATCAAAAGAGATTACAGTGATTCCAGTTACAGCCTTGAGTTCAGGACTGTGTGTTCTCTTTTCTACTGTACACTGTCCACTCCCCCCACTCCCCCCATAATCTCCAGCATGATTCCTTCATTAGCTAGAGGAATGAATGAGAGCTGTTCTCAAGTCAGCAATCATCAGAAAGTAACTGAGCTCTGTGGTTTCAAGCACAGAGGTTTGAAGAAAGAAACTTATCATCTATCTCACAACAGTTCTTTACAGACAGCAACTCTCTCGTACTTGCACCGTTTCAGAGGCAAGGATCATGCACTGCCTTTGAGATTTTTTTCGAAGATTATATTCTTTGTCTCACACCTGCCCAAGAAACAGTTTAATTATGCTTTTGAGTCAAGCACAAGAACTTGTTATCAGCATTAGTAACATAACACACTGACTGAGCGGAATGAGTAAGTAGCAGCCCCAGTGTAGTTGGCTCTACCCTAGTTTGTTAGCTAACCACCATTAGCTCACCCTTCGCATTTGCTTATTCATAGTGTGGCTCTTGCCTGTCTCCTGCAGATGTGAGCCATGTGCTGGTTTGTGCTTAGAAGCATTATGTCCCATCTTCCTCCAGCTGCAGCAAGGAAAGCTGATGTTCTGCAGGGTTCAGCATTCAGAGGGAAGCTAAAGTGCAAGATCCCAACAGCAACTGCTGCACCATGCACAAACCACATCACCTATTGCCTTGGGAGATTGGGGCTCTGAGGACAGCTCACTTCACAGACTCAGTTATGTAAAGAGAAGTAAAATCCCAGAGTTAGCTGCAACGGCTTTTCTCAGAACCGTGTTTAGAGGCAGACAAATTTATATCTGAAGCAAAACCCACAGTAACTTGCATTAAGCCTGAGACGCACTTTGCTTTCAGAGTACCTCTTACAAGAGCTATGGCCAAACAGTTCAAGTGTCCTTTGATCTTGCCTGAGAAGCGCTCTGCCATGGGAAAGCACAGGGCCTCAGTAGCTTACTTTCAGGAAGTACAGCACTTGTGGTTTCAGACTCGGTGTTACAGACTATTTCTGGGTCTTCCTCTATTGAACTCAAGCTCTCAGTACTCTAAAATAGAAAGACCGTTTTTATAAAGAACTTCACTTATATTACTGTCCGTCCATCAGGCGCACAGTGACGCCATGACAGTGCTTAGTGCTAAGGCTTTGTCAGATGGCTGCTAAAGCCAAGCTTTCAGGGGTAATTTATATCAGGTTTTCTCCTTGAAAGATACCTATTCAGAAAGTATATTGGTCTCACAGAAGAACAGAACAGCTAGCCCTTTGAAGTTTTGAAGAATTTTAAAAATAGTATAACAAGTTCTGCTACTGTTTCTTTCCTCTATCAGATAGTACAGGACGATAACCTCATAAGATATGCACATGTCAGCATTACGTTAATGGGAAATTATTATTAGACACAAACACGCACAGCTGAAACAGCTAAAACTAGAGCTCAACTTAGAAATCCATAGAGAGCCCCTCAGAAAACTAGAAAATGATCATTTAGCAGCTTACATAGCCACATAAAGAACAGGCAGCACTAAGAACTTTTAAGTATGGATGTCTTTTATCACAACATATTACAGCAGCCGTATTACCAAGAGCAAAGAGCAAGAGTATATCTGAATTTAACGAAGCTTAAGATTAGCATCTGATGGCATGCTACCAGAGCTTTCCTAGCAGGTTCCTGATAACTACGTTATCTTGAACCTCATAGCTAAGCACTACATTTGTACGTGGTTTGTACTAAAACTGTACACTGTGAATAACCATCAGCAGGGCCATTAGCAGTAAAACAAAAGTGGAACTTTATTACTTGTCCAAAAAGCGCCTACAGAGAAGAGAAGCAGCAATCAAAAGCACATACCATGCTGTAGATGAGGCAGGAAGCCAACCTCTTTTCCTTAAACACAGGGAGCCTTATGAGCATAATAGCAAACCAAAACCAATTAGATAGTAATCGTGTTAAAACTAGAGCTAGTTCCCTCTCCCCGGTTTAAATAAATCAGCAAGCAGAAAAGCATGCTGGGAGCAGAGGTTATGAAAGGGAGGAACTTCAGTGGTTAGAAAAAAAACCTACAGAGGAAGTTTTTCTTTTTTATTATTTGGTGAAGCAAGGAGGTTGAAGTTTGAATGTTTCTGAAAAAGGAGATAAAAAATGTTCCAAGATCTTTTGAATTTTTATTTGTAATTTACCATTTATAATCCATTTGCTTGTTTTCCCTCTGTGTATAAAGCTGCACTTTCAATACCAGGGATTATCTTCCTATAGCTGTGCTGTACAATAAGGTGAGCAGAGCTTTGCAGCCTCTAGTGCTAACAAAATAGTTGGGGTACAGTATTTCTTATCTACTGCTCTAACATGCTTGTTGGTAGGCTGCATCATGGTTTCTGCTGATTTTTTTTTTTCCCCCTAAAAGCTGCCTTGTTCCTTCTAAACTGCTTTCTGCTGTGCTGTCATTTTACATGTGCACAATTATTTGCACAATGTAAAAGTGAGTCATGCTTCAAACTTTAATTTTGTTTCCTACCACAGCAGGAATTTTCTATCTAGAGTTGTGTTCCTTTGTGTGAAAGTTCATGGCTACTATTGTTTCCCTTTTTCTCCATGGTGCTTGCCTGATATAACTGGAATTTTGCAGCAGGCTTTGAGAGGTAGGAAGGCAGTAGCTTTACTTAAATTTCTTCTTTAGTGCCTTGACCTCAGTTCTTGGAAATGTTTTCCCGCTTAACAGTTTGCCCATCTGAAAGCTTTTCTGTGCTTTATGACTTCAGAATAATTTACAATAAAGCTAAGAAGTTACATTGCTTGTACTTGCATAAAGAGTTCTACCTATCCTGGACCTTGGCTTGCTAAAACTTAGTCTGCTAATTGCTATTATGTCTTCATTGCTGCTGCAGGCTTTATGTTATTGAAGTAAAGCTAGCTTACTCTGCAATTTGGCATTATTTAACAACACAGACCTGTAGAGAAGCTGGGGGTTAAATCACTGATTTTGTCATGAGCTTTGTATGAAAATGAAAAAAAATAGCTTGTTCTGCACAAAACTCCTTTGCTTTTGCCTACCTAGAGCTGCTCCTGTGGCATTTAAGTGAAGTTGTAACTTTGAGCTCTAATAGTGCCAATCATGGTGCAATTATGCTTAGAGAAAGGCAATGCCTCTTAAACAGAAGAGAAAGAAAAGACAGGCTCCCAGCCCAGCCGGCTGCATTAACAACTTCTGTGAGTTCTTCTCTGAGGATTTCTCCATTCAGATATCTGACCTCAGGCTGTTATTTTTTGGGGAGGAAGAGGAAAAGTAGAGAATCTGCTCTGTCTGTGATCAGCTGTTGGGTGGCAATGCTGTACGTCTCAGTCAGATGCCCTGACTTTTGCTGGGGGTGTGAGAAAACTTCACAAAAGCCTTGTGAAGGATAGCTTGTCCTTAATGATTTGTACTTCTTAACACTCTTAATTAAAATAGAGCTGATGTTCTTTCCCCAGTATACATAAGAAATAATATGATAGTTTTGAGGCTTATTATTTTTGATAGTGCCTCAAATGATCTGAATAAGCCCTGGCTTTTTAAAGAAGGCACAAATCTATTTGTTGCTAGTAATTCTTTGCCAAAAGATAAAGCAGAGCAGAGTCATTAATAACCTAACCTTTGTTTCTTTTTGTACACGTATATAAAACATATAACTGTATCTTTCATACCTACTAGTAAACTAAGATCAGCAGAGCAGAGATAGTATACAGAGAGTTCAAATTGATTGCTACTGTCACTATCACCAAAGGAGAAGTAAGATGAGCTTTCATAAGAAAAAAAAGGTCATGGCACAACACAAGCAATAGCCATCCAAAGATGCCCAAATATCCCATCTACCTAGAGCAAATAGAATCAGTTGTAAATAAGTGAAGGAGAAGCACTAGCTCAGTGCATAGTTCTCTCTGTTGTCACTTCAAGACCTGGAACTAGGTTTTGTGAGTCTGTGGAAAGGGGGAGCTCACTTTATCTGAAGGGGTTTTCAATTCCTCTTTGTTGTCTGAAAGCTATACAATTAATAATTCTTAATTTGCCTGCTATGTTTTTTTGAGGACAACCTTCTGGCTTTGTAAAACAAAGAAACCGTACAGGGACATGAATGATCTTCTCAGAGCATAAGTGGGTTCCTCGGAGAAGGCAGCACAAGCAGGATGATGGAGCACACACATCTTTCCAGCTTACTTGCAGCTCGGTTTCTGGTTACCCTTTCTCTCTGCTGTCCTTTCCTCAGTTACAGCTGCAGCTCTATGCACAAGCAAGAGCTTAGAGAAAGCTCTATCTCTATAGCTCTGAAAACTGTGCTTTTATATATTTATTTACTAAAAGGTTGTTACAGCCAGCTTCTGTGGTGTTAGTTAAGGATTAAGCTCCTATTGCACTAAACATTGCCGATACACTTGTGAGTGTAAACAATCCCGTTTATAACACCTTTTTACTGACAACATTTCAAAACCTGCCTGTGGTGCTGTGGAACCCAACGATGACTTTTTCTGGAGCTCTGTTTTCACGAGGAACCTGAATGGGAGCTGGCACTAGCACCCCGTGCACTGGATCTTTAAACAGACAAAACCAGCACGCTGATAAGAAAATGGCTTCAGCCATGCTTCAGCAGTCAGGTTTCCCATTCCAGGCAGGTTATATCAACAGGGAGTATTGAGATGATTGCTCTCGCTCAGGCACTTCCCTCTGGCTGTGATTTCTTTGTATGCCTCTGTGAGCTCAGACCCTCTCCTTCAGCAGCCAACTACTCAGTTGTCACCTTTAACAGCACCCAGCATGCACATTACAGCGAATTTGGGCTGTTGTCCCCCTTGCAGTACTCCTGTGCAGAAGCAGGAAGTCTAGTGCTTTGGAAAGCTTGACTCCATCAGGAGGGATTTGCTTACCTTCTGTCCGCACAGGGTGGAGGGGCCAGTACAGCTGCCTTGCTTCTCTGCTTTAAAACTCCAAGTGGGTGCTTGAGGGCTGGTGCTTCCCCGGCTCCTGCGGCAGGACTGAGCCCCGAATCATCGGCGTGTGGCTTTAATAAACAGGCGATACTGCACCCAGGTAACCCTTGAACCTGCGTTGCAACAGGTTCAAAGGTAAAAATTATTCTTGATCAAATATAAAGAGCAATTTTGGCTGGTTAGAAATGTTAAACATACAACTCTTGCGCAACAGCTTCAGAAGAGAGCAGCGTGAAAGTGAACCCCAGCCCTGCGAAAGCTGCACACTGGGATTTTCAGCAGGGCTCCCATTTATTCTGAGTGTGCGTGGAACACCAAATAGGCATCGTTTCACTGAGATGAGGTACCTCTTAATTGCACTTAGAGTTTACAACCACGTTCCCATATTTTGCCTGCCCTTAGCCATGTCTGACTGCTGAGGAATAGGTTTTCTTTGCAGCTGAAGTGGTCTATGAAAGAGCATGTTTCTTTACAGCAAGAGCTCTGAGTGCAGTTGGGATACATAGGGTATTGATTATCTTACCATTATACATCTTTGCCCTTGAAGGTGTGCAAAGGCTCATTGGACTGGAAAGAACAGACAAAACCTCCTCCACCCAATTTGCAAATTGACAAAACATCCTCCATCCAAACCTCCTCCTCCAAGTTGTTTTAAGTGGGATTTATTTATTTTTGTCTCCCTCCTTCTATAGAGTGGGAGTAACTGCTGCTGTACTCAGTGCTGATTGAGAACGGGCTCAGCTGTGCAGTGACGTACTGGGACCTGGCTGTGAGGTGGAGCAACTTTGCTTCACTTCTGAAGGTTGTGGGTGTAATCTCTGGAAGAGCTTTGCTCCTCAGGATCCAAGACACAAAGCTAAAATGACAGTTTTTTCTGCATGTTTCGTACTGTTTGGACCGGTCAAAATCATGAAGCTTTTGTTGATTCTGGCTGGGTTTGACTAGTGCTGTAATTTGACTTCTGTTTAATATTTGAATTCTACAATATTAATGCTTTCCATTTAGGATCCTAAGTATTCTTGATTGGGATGGGGAATCTGCCTGTATCAGCAGAGATTAGTAAAATTGGAAGCACCTATGGCAGCAGTAATCATCATCCTAGACCTTCTGATCTGTAATCTTCTGTAAGTTTTTAGAAAGCATCAGTTTGGGGAGGATGAAAGAATGAGTGGGATGGTTCCACACTTGGTGTAGAGAGCTTGTTTGTTTTGTTTGTTTTTTGTGCAAATCTCTTGTCTCTGCTCTGTGGTGCACCTTGCATGTGGGAAGTAAAGCCATCAATTTAACGCTGTTATGAGGTATGCACTAGATTCCTGCCCACCTATTTTTTTTTTTTTAATTGTAAGCGGGTGTTGCCTCACTGCTTCAGAGGAGCTAGAGTTATTGACATCAGCTGTGGATTTGGCTCCAGATACATTGTTATCTCAAACATGTAGTGGAAGAGTAGCAAGGAGACTTGAGACAAAGCAAATTACCTAGGCTGACTGTATGTGTTAAATGGTAATGGCATTTCCTTCTCCACTCTTTCTCCCTGGTACTTAAAGTACATGGCTTTTTACCTATTTAGAACAACAAGTTAGTGTAAGTTTTATACCTTTCACCTCTGAAGTTGCTTCCTGATGAGTGAAGACTATTGATTAGTTTACTTCTAAGAAGAGAGCTGGGAGTCCTGAGTGACTCTGAGTGGTCAATGTCTCATCTCTGATTCGCATAGGTTGGGCTCTAGAGCAAAAGTCTTGCTGAGCTGTTAATGGTGGTGAACCTTTTTTCAGTTTGTTTTGAAAGCAAGTGTGAGAAAGCAGGTTCACAAGCCCCAGAAGACCCATGGGGTTATGTTCTGTTATGTAGGCTTTCTGTGTATGTTATCTGTGTTCCTTGTTGTTTCTGAATGAGTGATGCTGTAGTCGGTGATCTCAGTAACTAAAACACACAACCAGTGACATAAGAGAGACTAAAACAGTTGTGGAAACATCACCTATGTCCCAGTTTTGAAAAGGAGGGGCTCAAGGGAAAGCTAGTCAGAGTTAACAAAAGCTATTTTCCGGGAGACTGGGATAAATCATTCAACTTTCAGTTCACAAAAATGTTGGTACTTTTTCCTCCCAAGACTAAATTCTGGAGAAAATAGAAGACAAACGACATGAAAATCTCTCTGTATACTAGCTAGGATGATATGAATTGTCAGGTTCTAAATTTCTTGAAAAATGATATTCCAATTTAATTGGAAATCTCTGAGCAGGGTACGATATAAAATACTCAGAATTATTAATTTTTGATAGAAGCATCTGCATTTAGTGTGATTTTTAAGCATGTGGTAATCCAGATTTTCTTTAGCTAGTTTTCATAGGTGATAGAAAACTCGTTTCTTTTTTCTGATTAGATCCACTTTCTGTGCTTATGTGAAGTACAACTAGTCACTAACTCCTCTTTCAAATATCACACAAACCATTTAAACATTTACCCTTTGTACAGACTTGACACTTGAGTGATGAGCATTCACCAAAAGGGAACAAGAAATTGCAAGGGGTGTGTCTTCCCGCTCACTTCCATCTTCGTTACCGACAGTGGGATTTGTGGGCATGTTTCGCTAGCCTGCCAGTGAACATATAACCGTGGGGTATCCCTGAATGCTGATTAAAAGTGATTCTTGCTGAGGTTGTGCAACCAGTCCAAGCTGTATAGAGTGGAGTTAAAGGTCATTACCACCCAAAGCTGGAGTTTAATCACTCTTCTGCGTAACATATAAGAAGCCTTTTCTTTATTGGTCTTGTGAAATCTACTCATATGCAATAGGCTGTCGAGTGATAAACATGAAACAAGCTCTAACCCTTCAGCCTAAACAATGACTGGGACAGCAATAAAGTTTGGTGCCAGGATTTCATGTCATTCTTACTGGGTTAATGCTTTTGAATAAAAGGGATGGATGTTTAATTAAACAGTTTAGATGAGTTAATGAGACTGCTCCTGTTTGTATATTATCAGTGTCGTGGACTCTGTGGTGCCCAAGAGAGCTGCACACTTGTTTTATTTTCTGGTATTGCTGTTGTATGAAATTGAAGTATCTGACTTTTTTTTTTTTTTTTTCTTTTCCCTGTTGAAAATCAATGGCATGTCCCCAGAACTTCCAAGGGGTTTGAAGCCAGACCCATCATACTTTTAAGATAACTGTAGATGTTAATGAAATCTGCAGAAGTATGAATTGGCACAAATCATTATGCGGGAGCTGGAAGCATTGGATTTATATCTTGACTTGCAGACTGAGAATTTTACATTAGTCTATTTAGGATTAGATATTTTCCCCAAAAAAGATTAGTTCTTCTGAGCTCTGACACAAAAACCATTTGGTATTGATCACTTTTATTCCATCTGATGTGTATCATAGATGAAAAATAAAGGAAGCTGTCTCTGCAGCTCTCTCTCCATCAAAGTAAACCTATTCCTATCTCAAAAGCAGTAAATGCTGGGTATTGCATGCTAACTCCAGAGACCATCCAGCACACGTTCTGCCAAGCTGTATGGCTGTGATGAAAGTCTGTGGACAGATTAAATTATCAGATCTTTTCTTTCTTTAAAGGTTAATAATATAATGGAGGCTGCTCAAACATAAAATGGGCAAACAGTGTGGATACGGAAGAGCTCAGATCCAGCTGGCAGCAATCAGTGAAGATTTCATGGTATTTAACTCTTGATGAAAATGAGAAGCACCTACTAAAGCTGAGGCTCTGATGACATTTTGAAGCTCAATCCAAGTTTGTTGTGTCCATGCAGAGCTTGGCCTCTGCATCAACTTCTTTAGACTTTCAAATTCAATCTTGAGATATAATCCGAGAACTGAAGCTTCAAATTCATTTTTCAGTAGTTCTCATATTTTGGCTCTATTATTCTACCTAAGCACTTATCCCCCCCAGAATTGCTGCATTTAACCTCCCTTATTGCCAGGGTAAAATGTGGGCAGGAGAACCAGTCATGACAATTTTTGAACAGAGACTTTGGTTATTGACCATTCAAACTGGAAGTAGGAAAAAAAAAAAAAGAGAGAGAAGCAAATCTGTCTTAGTGACTTGTGACTTTAGACTTTGGATCTATGGACTAATAAAGAGCTAATGTTCAAAGGGAGCAATATCTGACGTGTAATATTTAGATGAGGAAAGTTTAAAGACCACTTGGAATGCTTGTAGGTGTTATCGCAGTGCTGTAATTTGTTGAATCAAACAATTTCCATTTATAGTATAGATAGGCATGAAGATTTGATTTATCAAATCTTTTTATTTGATTAACTTAGCTGAACAAGAGAACTAGCAATGATTTTTTTTTTTTTTTTTTTTAAGATACCTTGTTACTAATGGCGGAGGAATAAATACATTGGAATTGCTAATATTCCTGTTACAGTCTTTCATATGTTGTGCCTTGAACCTCTTCTGTTCACCTTTGCTTAACACAAAGGATAAGCCTTGGAGTTCAGTTCTTGTTCTGATATGCAGAGGAGGTCCATATCTAATTTAGGAATTCTATAGCAAAGAAGTTTTTTCTTCCTTTTAATCTAGAGGTAATTCTATCACTGTTGATAAGATGCCATTATAAAACAGTACAGAGTTGTCTCTAACATCCAACCTTTCATATACAGCAGACCTTCTGCATAAGCATAGTCACTAGAACAATGCAGATTGCCTATAATTTTATAAAATCTTTTCTTTCTACCTGTGTTTCATCTCAAGATTGGACTGAGTTAATTTTGTCCCAGTTAAAGACCAGGCTGGGTATAAGAAGTGCAAGAGGTGGCTTGTTATGCTTTTGTGATTTAATTCAATGGAGTTCATTAGGTCCATGCATTTAAAACTGTCTGATGAGTACTGGCATGACCTTTAATTTCCAAAGTAATTGGACATATTTCTTTAGAACTCTCTTGAAACGGGTCATTGGAGCTAAATTTTAGAAGGCTTTTGAATCCTTCTAGTGCAAAATCATAAAACAAGACATTTCTTTAAACTGTGTAGTTCAATTTTAATAAGCCTCTCTTTTTGAAAGTCCTTATTACTGATAAAAGTGCTTGTATTTTGATGCCTAAAATTAGGTTCAGATATTTCGGGACATTGGGATGGTTTCAATAGCATGTGTGGTTTTTCAGGGTTGTGCAGATAAAATTGAATTTGACTATTCTTTACGCCAGTTGAAGCTATTGATCTTGAAAAAGCAGTTTGCTAGAAAGAAAAAAAAACGCATTTCAGGGAAGTACATCAAGAAAAAAAAAATCAGTGATATTCAAATTCAGGCAATCAAGTACTTCCTGTGGCTAAGTTGTAACCCTTGGGTCATGTTTAGTAAAGGTTTGGAATGAGGTAAGTGAATGCCCTTGACTAACTGATTAATCAGTGTATGATGTATGAGTGTGCAACATGTTTAATGTATGTCTATGGTATTTACACTGCAGTCACTGCAGTAGACTTTTCTTGTTATCTTAGAAGATTTCAGACCATAACTGGGCCAGATGCCTGTTTTGTTTGTTTGTCCTCAGCTGTCTATTCAGGGCAAGCTAAATCACACATTATTTGGGTTACATCTTCTGTTTTTGACCATGTAGGCTATTTCATGTGAACTATGTTAAAATGAGACTCAGTTACAAACAATCTGTGTTGGATTTGCTCCTGAGGTCCAATGAAAGACAGGGAGTACTAAAAAAAAATTAATAAATAAATAATAAAAAAAAAAGGCACAAAAAAAAAAAGAAAGGGGAGGAAAGTATCAAATAAGTGGAATGCAAGAGAAGAGAAAATAAATGCATGTTAGCTGTAAGAAAAACAGAAGAACAGCAGCCTATTTCACCTTGGTAGTTTCATGATCTTTGTTGCCAGTGGTATTGGACTACCTGTAAATTCTTCATTGTAAGTTTAAAAGTTTAAAAAAAGATTAAAAGGTTTGGGTAGGAAAAAAAAATCCAGTAGATGTTTGCAGCAGCTCTTGGTAGCCCCTTTCTGCAGGTCACAACACAGAGGGCACTGAGTGCCGTCTACTGCTTCTCCTGGACCTCTTGCTGGTATCTGGAGGTGTGTACTTAGGTTACTGGTGGATCTGGAACTTCCTTGGCTGCTCTGGTTGCATTCATTTTCAAAGCAAATTAAGCCAGACACCATTCTACCTAAAATGCGAATATATGTTGTCTCTGATGGAGAGCTGAGTAGGGGAGAATGTCCATTGATTTATCAGACTGTGTGTTCATTCAGTTCTCACTGGAGAACCAAGGTAAATACTTGAAAAAAAATATCTAAATATTGCCTTCATTCTCCCTGATTATCTGCCAGACTTTTCTGTTCAAGAAGAGAATTTGTACCATGCCCATATGAAACATGATGCAACTTGTCAGATGGAGAGAGATGAAGAACAGTAACACTGAGGCGATCTCACACTTCACAGCTAGCGGTACTTGCCCCATCCCTCAGTTAATGTTATCCCACATACTGTCTCCCCACTTGCTTCTTTCCAACCAGAGTGTGATAAACGATACGTGACTATCTGTAAAATCTGACCTGCCCTGACTTGTGGTATCTATTCAGTCCAAACTGAAAACGTCATTGAAATAAGTAAACCAAAATCCTCTAGTTAATAAGGATTATTTAATTAAATTTTGGTGACAGGCAAAGAAGTTGGAGCCAGCAGATTACAAAGAGGAATAAGAGCAAAGGGCCATGTCTCAAGTTTGGATGTATGGCCACTTGGTAACATCGTGGTCTCAGGCCTTCAGTACCAAGGAAGGATTCCTGTCTGTTACACTGCTGCCATAGCTCTTGTTCTTCTGAATTTTCTGGCACCTTCAATTCTTCCTGCTCTCATGGCAGCCAGCAGCTGGGCTCAGATGTCCAGGTTACCATCAACAGTCATTTCAGACCAGTTGCCCTTAGGTAACTTTATCCTGGCTTTTTTTTGGGTGCTGATTGTGTTTGTGATGTCAACAAGTCTCTTAGTGCCCTCATCCATCAGGTTAAGCAGGCAAATATTTCAGCCCTTTTATGCCAGATTGTTCAGAAGCAGCTGAGATGGAGTATGTCTTCCCGTTTTTTCCCCTGCCCTGTGATTCTGGGCTTCTTTTACTTGAGCATGATGCTTAGACCAGTGGCTTCCCAATCTCGATGGGAAGTGCTGGAATGGGGGAAGATTTTGCCTAATATCTTGCTCAGTTCTGTCCATCACCCTTGGCAAGATGCAGTTTGACTACTGCTCTTCAGTCAACGTGCTAAAATATTGGGTTCCCTTTTCAGACTTTTATGGAGGGATGCATCAGAGAAAAAAAAAACAAAACAAAACAAAACAAAACCACAACATTGTCCTGAGGAGCCAGGAGGATTTTATCAGGGAGCTCTACCCCTCTGACATGTTTCTTCTGCCTCTGAGCTCATGTATTAGTGTGGTGCACATCCTGGAGCATGATACTCAAATACTTTCTTTCTCAGTAAAAAATACTGACATTCTTCCACTGTTAAATCTTTTGCTGTTAATTATAAAAACTTATTTTCCTCTAAGATTGAAATCACATATATAAGGTGAAAGCTAACAAGTCTTTTCCTAGTGTTAAATTTTGACATCAATGTGTTCTGAACTGCAAAGTTTTCAGTTGCTGAAATTACGTTCAATTTGCATAGGCAGCCATTAAAAGTTTACCTGTATTTTAATATCTAAAACATTGTGGTCCAAATTAGATTGCTTTTTAAAACCTTTCAAAGGTTTAACATTTTTAAAGGTCTTAAACCTTCTGGCTTTACAGTAAATTTTGCACATACAAAAAGAAAACTAGATGAAGTTAAACAAGGTTTAAGCAAGTTAAATTATTTTTAAATGAAGTTAAACAAGATTTTGGGAGCTAAGTTCCTGATCTGTTTCTAAGTCAATGAGAAAAGACTCTTGAGTAAGGATAGTAGGGAGACTGAATTGTGCTTAAAATGAAAAGGAGAGAAAGGAAGCAATCTTTCCTCTCAAAAGCTTTTCACTTCTATTTGAGCATGTTAGAATTTCTGGTGAATTGTTCTGATGTGTGATTTTTCCACCTCCAGATGTTAATTACTGTCCTATTATTCAGCCTTTCCGTGCAACGAGGTAAAACCTTAGTATATGTTTGTTCTTATCACAGTGTAGTTTCTTTCAGCATAGGCTGAAATTTAACCCGGGCTGCAGTTTGTGTGCTTCATTTTTACTGGAAATGGAATCAGTGGCTCCAAATTCCCCTTGAGGATCGGCTGCTCATCTGTCATTGATGAAGACATCCCTGTGCTCCTGCCAGGAGCTGCTAAAATGAGCAGGGAAATGGGTGGGGGGGAGGACGTGGACACAGGGGTTGTGCTTCTGTTAAGTGTTGGGCATTAGTTTGCATGGTGCTAACACGGTGTTTTTGCAACTTCTTGCCCGCCGTGGTGGGGCCTGCCTTTGATGTGGGTTGCTTTGTGCCTGTGCCAGATCTCAAAGCATATTGCTCATGCTGTGAAGTTTGGTATTTTCTGTTAGGAAGTGGGAGGGAAGGGGATTTGTTTGTCTGTTAATTGTAACAGCTAACAGACGGGAAAGCACTTAGCAAATCCAGGCAGGTTGTGCTCTTCAGTTGTGCTGAGCTCTTGAGCCCTCAGTGGTCGCTGCCAAGACTTTTTGCAGTCAGATCTATCATATCCTCTAAAGAGGAGCTGATTTCTTTTCAGGGAGTTTCCTACAAAGTGCTTTCTAGAAGCAATCAGTGCTAGAGCAGATTGGGAAGAGGGTTTCTTTTGTCTCTTGCAGTTGCTGAAATCAGCTCTAGTTTACTTTGACGATCTTTCAAACCAAGTAAGCAAGAGGATAGATATTGCTGAGCAGAAATGCATTATTTTATTTCCAGAATGCTGAAGCACAGTATCTTGGTACTCTCCAGCTGAATTTGGCCTTTTTTTTGCAAAACGATTTGCCACAGTTGATACAAATTTGGTAAGTGCTTTAATTGGCCAGCAGCAGACTGTGTCTTCAGCTCAGGTAACATACAGAGAGGGATGGCACTTAAGGCTCTCCTCATGCTGCCTCGAGTACCTTTGAAGTGTGAGGCAGCCATTTCATTCACAGCAGCATGTGCTGCCAAGATTCGTCCCTGCACCATGGGACCTCTCTCTTCAAGGCCTCCCCGAGCTCCTGAGTGTTGCCTGCCCTTTGGCACGCAGCCTGCTCTTTTCTTAACCTTTCCCACCTACACCAGCCATGCTGTGGTTTGTCCCAAGGTCATGCCTTGAGCTTTGCTTCTCTGACTGTCTGTAGTTTTAAATAAATTTTCTGTGACTGCAGTCATACTATTTTGGCTCAGTCTGTAGCAATCCAAAGAAGGTGCTTCTTGGTAGAAGTATTCAATGGGAAGATGAATTCTTGAAAATATTCCTGTAACATCACTGCTTACAGCTGGTAACCGCCAACTTGAAACCTTCCTGGAGGCAGGTATGACATCCAAGCAGAGCCCATGCCTGTATGATAGGATGTAATCTGGCTTCTGGTTGCGGGAGTATGCCATAAATTCCATAAATTCTATAAACGTCAAAACATCATCATCAGTGACAAAGGGATCGTTAATTATATTGATTATTTGGCAGATCGCTTCAGCCGATTTGTAAATACTAAAATCCTCCTGGCCATAGTAAGCATTTCCATATGTTGCATATACCCCATAAAAAAAAAAAAAAAGGTTTGTACTGTAGTAACACCTTCTGCTGTGTCTTCCTTTGGATGCTGAGATCCCAAGCTTACTCATCTCAGTCCATGGTGTGGAGCTCAGATGATTGTTAGACTTCCTCTTGATAGGGAGTCACATGCCATACTTCGTTTTAAACACCCACATATTGTAATACCTTTGGTGTAAGTAATATCACTAATTATTTCAGATGAGAGTAATACTTCCAGATGCCACCTTGTTGCCCAAACATAAGGAGAGATGGTCCCACATGTAAAAGTAGAGCAGAATTGTAAAAGGTCATTGACCTCAGCCTCTCAACAAAGCTGGAGGGAGAAGCCAGGGCTCTGGAGATCCTGACAGGTGCTGGAAATGGTGAATCTTTCTTTAGTTTTTGTCTCATCTTTTTTTTTTCACTCAAAACTGACGCACACTGGTGCTTTTGAATGATTTTTTTTTCAGCATAAGTTTTTGCAAGTAGTCGCGTTATGAAACACTTCTGCAACACTCAGCTAGATTTCATCTCATTTGCATTCTCTTTATCTCTTAATTTTGCAATATGTGTTTGATTTTTATAAAAAACAACAACTAAAAACCCCTACGATGTTTGTCTGAAAAGGTGAGGTGTATCCAGGTAGTACTGTCAATAGCTTCATTTAGTTTCGTGTGATCACCGGCATGGTTTATTTTGTTAGTACTACTTTGCTATGTCATTATTTAGGGGAAAAACAAAAAACTAGTATCCATGCTGTTGCTGGGATCTTCCTTTTTTCATTTGGGTCCAGTGCTATTTGCATTCTTCCAGTCTTGCAGTAAATCAACACACATGTAATCTTCAAAAATACACACCAGTGTAAAAATTATTTCGTTATCTCCCTTAGCCCTTTATATACCAAATTATCCAGTCCACATACTTGAATTTTTACATATGTCCTATTTGTCATTTATCTGTTCAATTCTGCTCTCTCCAGCGCAAATTTCCAGGTATAAAATAGTTCTCACACGAGTTAGCATTTCTTCTTTTCTCTTCATCCCATTTCTTTTCCTCATCTCCAGCCCCAAAATACAAATGCACAAAGCAAGGGATCACATAATAGTCGCTGTTAGTCAAGAATGGTATGTGGAAGTAGATAGTTTACAAAATATATTCAGCATATGTAAAACTATACAACTCTTAGCGTCTTTTAAGGAGCCTAGTACAAAAGACCAAACCATTCAGTAGAGAACAAAAGAGATAAACGGTATCATTGAAGTCTTAATTTGGTGGTAGCAGGGAGCTGTTAGTATCATCTAGGCATCTTTGTCCAAGTGCACAAAGAAAGCAACATTATTATTATTATTATTATTATTATTATTATTATTTTTTCTCAGTCACTCACCTCTTTCAGTATAGTGTTGGTTCTTGTTTCTGTAGCCTCCTTAGCACTCCTGCTAGCTTCTCACTTTGCTACTTGGTTGCTTACTCATCCATCTTTTATACTGACAGCTACACCCTCTCGTAATAATAACTTGTTTTTATGCAGTGCATTCACCTTAGTGATTTACCCAGCCTACTCACAAGATTACAAACCAGAAAACACTGTGTTAATAGGACACTGCCTGCCAGCAGGCTCTCTAGTCTGTTAGTCGAATGTTTTATGTGATTACAAGATCACCTCCAGTATGGCTTCGAAGATCTAGAGCAAAGTGGAGAAGAATTTCAGTCTGTTTTGGTGGTGGTGGTGGTTTTCCATTAGATATTTGCAGTGATTTGGGAAAGGATTTTCTGAATGAAGCCACTTTTATAGTAAAGGATTTCTGTATCCTTTTCAGACATTGAAACTGTTCTCATGAAGCTTTATTACCTAGAGTTTACAACTTAGAATTGAGTGCCAAAAACAGTTTTGTTGTCAGAAGGGCTCTTGTGATTGTTGGTGCCAGTGGGCTGTGGCTCTGCTCTGAGGGAGCCTTGTTGCAGTGTTTTAATGAGCCTGTAATAAGTCCATATAAACGATGCCCAAGAGCCACTGGTGTGGCAGCTCTTCCTGCTTGTGCCTCCAGTCAGGCTGCAGGGAGCAATACGCTGTTCTCCTAATGCCGACATGGGGTTGCTGCAAGTGGTGTTGTGCTTCTACGGAGCAATGGTTAACTTGCAACTTGCAACATTTTTGTTTGCTTAATTACTGTTTTCATTTCTTACTGACTTTTTCCCAAGCCAAACTATTATTATTATTTTTTTCCGTCAGGAACTATTTAGGGCCAAAACTCATTCAACCACTTTACATTACTGAATGTAAATACAGACACACATCATGGGGGGAAGAGAAAATCTATTACTGATTGTATAGGAGTTACCTAGGTAACATATCATTCTGTATTGTTACTTCTGTTTGTCCTCTGTTTTTAGTCATTGTCACCTGTTGCATCCTCTAACCACCCTGCAAGTTCTTTGGTTTCAGTGTGGTCCCTTCCTGCATGACCGTCAGGCCGAAGACATTGAAATTTGGTCTTTGATACAGATATTATACCTATAACATAAGTGACAGCAATATTTTGACAGAAGGAAATTAAACAATATGTGTGGGTTAGTAATGTCGGGGAAAGCCCTTGACTGTATCATTTTCTAGAGCTTATCGAGTGCTGTTTGAAAATCCTCCTGAAACCATCATGGGAAGGAAGGCATCCATTTTTTCTTGATTTAAAAATTGGAGAATTGTTGAATTTTCTACTATTGAAAAGGTAGGAAAAAGTGCTGATGGTCATGTTACAGAAAAGACACATTCAATAGGAAATAACCCTGCTCAATAGGTGAAAAAGGAGCATAAACCACTGAATAGAACTGCAGGGTGTTTACACTTAGCCTGTGCAAATCAGCAAAGAGAAGGTTTGTGTCTTTGTTTGAGAAGCCTCCAAGCTTTGATATTCTTTTCTGCTCTGGAGCGATTTCCTTGCTGTATCCTGCCCAAGGATAACAACAGTAGAGCTCAGCCCTGCCAGAGGGAATAAGTGGGTGTGAGCAATTCCACTTGCCCAACTGAAGATATTGGCTCACCTTCCTTGCTGAAGGTACAAGCATGCCTCTGGATGGTTGAGTCATGGGATTTAAAAGCAAACTGTATTGGTTGATCTGTGTATATGGCTTGCTGGCAAATTTCCTTTCCTGAGCAGAGGACAGATCTGGTAATTTTTCAGCTGTATGACAACTGCATGGGTAATAGTCTATGATTTCTCTTAGAATTTGCTCATAGTGCTATAAAACAACTGAAAACTGTTGGGAACCAATAATGCCAAACTAATCTGTAAAATGACAAGCAGAATCCAGTGGCAACTGGGATTAGTGAGGATTATAAAACAATTAAGAGCTGCACAAGAGAATAACTTTTGCTTTCTATTTTCCAACACTAAATAAAAGGCTGTCTTGCTGTCACCATCTCTAGGGTACTTTTTTTGCCTTCTGACTCTGATATTCCTATGTTTGGATGTGAACAGATAGCAAAGTTGGACAATATCCTCCTCTGCCACTTATGTCAAAATTGTGTCTCCTGTACAATGGGTAGAAAAAATACTACATAAAAGTCTTGGGTAGTTTGGCTGGACCTGTGCTGCACTGCAGTACTTGGAAGCTCACCTGAAGCTACTGCATTGGAGTAAGCAGGTGATTTGTAGATCTGCCTGTAAAACCTAAGCTCTAAGCCCTTGACTTAGAGCTCTACTAGCTCTAAGTCAAGGGCTTTTCAGCTTCTCACACTGTCCTGCCAGCAAGGAGGCAGGAGGCTGGGGGTGCACCAGGAGCTGGGAGGGAACACAGCCAGGACAGCTGGCCCAGGAAGGCCAGAGGGATGTCCCACACCTTACAGGGTTATGCTGAACAATAAAACTGGGGCACGTAGCCAGGGGGTGGCCACTGCTCAGGGACTGGCTGGGCATTAGTTGGTGGGTGGTGAGCAATTGCATTATGCATCATTTGTTTTGCATATTCTTTTATCATGATTATTATTTTTCCTTCCTTTTCTGTCCTATTAGGCTGTCTTTATCACAACCCACAAGGTTTTTTTTACCTTTTTTCCGATTCTCTCCCCCATCCCATTGTGGGGGAGTGAGTAAATGGCTGTGTGATGCTGAGCTGGGCCAAACCACAACGCGAGCTCTTGCAGAAAACATGTGAGGCTTCATAAACAGGAAATGTTCCTCTCCAGGCTAAGATGGAACTGAGGTATTGTGCTGTTAGTGAATGCTGAAAAGTGCCCTTGTGATTAATACTGCAGCCACCTCTTTGCAATTTGCTGTATGTACTTCATTACTTTACACGCTTTACTAGCATCGTGCAGGTCAGAGTGCTCAGCAAGGATTACCGTGTGCCAAACACCGATGCAATTCCCACCTAAATGATTCTGTGATTCCTCTATCCATCTTTGAGTCTATAAAGTGCTTTTTATTATGCTTCCTCTATGATCTCCATCCAGAATATCCAATAGTTTAAAAAGGCAATTCATCCACAGAGCACAAAACTCTGAATTTAAATGGTTGTTGGATGCAGTTGTTGGAATAGCCCTAGTGAGGATGTCTGTGCTCAGGACTGCTCCATAACAGCCTGCATCTGAGCTCAGTAGGAAGCTGTTGTTCGTGTCCTGCAAATGCACAGGTTTTTAATCACCGAAAATCTGCTTTTTAGTCTCCAAACTCATTGCTATGTCCTCTTTAAAATACATATATAAAGTTCTGCTGTGCTACCTTATAAAGACACATAATTCTATATTGGAGCAATAGATAAAAGCACAGGCCACTGAATATAGCTAGGTAAATTGTACACGAGAAAGTGATCTTTTGTCAGCCTTCTTGCTGGCATTGTACTTGGCCCCAAGACCATGCTGATAGCATGTGCTGCTTTCCCCTTGCTGCATCCTAACAATCTACAGGAAGAGGACTTTGTCCGACTTGCTGTAGATTAGCATTTTGCTGTTTCCTGGGGGAGGGGAGGAAAGCTGTGTTTGCATATGAAAGCTGGAATAAAATAATCTCTGACCTAGGTCGCTCCCACACATGACATTGTAGCTGCACATTCGGCGCTTCAGAAGAACAATGCAAATCAGAGCAGTGACTTTCTGTCCTTCCTGAACCCCAGAGGAACACACGTCAGAAAACACATGTAAAAGCAAAAAAGATAGGAGAGAAGGCAGAAAACCGACAGTGTGCTGCTCGTCCACCCATCAGGCTATTTAGAGCCAAGTCAAGAGTAAATCAATGGCAGAGGAGAAGGCAGAAAGTGCGCTTTATGAATTGCTGCAGCAAAGGGGGTTGTGGTTAGCAAACCACAGGCTGTTGAAGCTAGGGCTGAGCCTGTGAAGAGCTCTGGGTGAGGTGTGCGTACCTGCCAGCCTGCTGATTTCCAGAGTGGAGCAAGAAAGGAGGCTGCACTGCTTCTCCTGGGCTTTTCCAGGGCACGTTGTTCTGCTGCTGACCATGGCTGAGCTCCTTGTGTAGGGCTCAGACCATTCCTGCTTATCAGCACTAGTTAATGCCCATGGTAGTGAGATGATCTCTCCACTCTCCTGGCTCCTCCAGATGCTGGAGTTACAGCAGTAAACCTGGACCCGTGAATGATGTATCCTCCCTAGGAAGGCTCTAAAGGTAGTAGTTACTTCAGTATGTCAGGTGCTGGCCTTTAACTGATATTCCCAGTAATTCTGGACATGAAAACTGGGATATTTTCCCTGAGCAGTTGCATGTCTGTGAGGTGGTACTTTGTTCTTGAACTTGTTACTTTTACCCATCAAAAAAATGTTGTTTCTTTTTTTCTCAAAAATTTGAAAAAATAGGGAATGGAATTTCTATTTTCTTGACTATTCCCACAGCTCTGAAAGAGAAATGCCCTCTTCCATATTTTTAAAATAGGAAAATACTCTTGCAAAACCGGAAGCTGTTCAATTCCAAGATATTGAAGAAGTTCTGAACTTTTAACATAACACTGCCAAAGTTTGATAGGAAAAAAAAAAAAGAAGTTTCAATATAATTTTAAGTGAAATATTTATTTATCCATTTCCTCTGTAAAAGGAGAGAGGACAAGAAGATGAATGAGGCTATTTCTTGTTGTCTTTGCCTTGTTTGCAGATGTTCCTGTGCTGGTTTAGGTTGCTGTTCACCATCACTCAAGAAAATGCTTTTTGCATTTTTTTTTTCTATCAACTGATTTAGTTTGATATTTTGGCAGAAATTATTTTTCTCTACACCAAAGAGAAGCCTGCAACTGGCAATCTCTTTCATGAAATGCTCTACTTTTTTTGCATTTCCTCCCAGTGGTGTACCTGCAGGAGTGAATAATTAATAAATTATTGGTGGCAGTTTCCAGCTGCCACCAAAGTACTTAAGTTTCCATCAACATAACTAATTGTCAGCCAACTGGTATTCAGCAAGCCATACATGTTTACCTACTAATATAATTGTGTAGCCTAGTGGCCTTTCCAGGGACATGTATGTGATTAAATTCTGTACATAAATGTTTGCTGTGGGGTGACAAACAGTTTAGTTCAATTCATGTAATATTAGCTCTGTTTGTTCTGTGACAAATTGGAAGGGAAATGACAATATGTGCTTCTTCACCTCCCCCCTCGTTTGCAATCATTGTTTCGATTTCCAGCTCAGCTCTTCAGATGTCAAGTCTGTTATGCAAGAAGTTAAACAGTGAGATCTGATCAATGGGAAACTTGCTTTCTTTGTTGTCCAACAGTCTAAGGTCTGTAACAATGCAGCAAGTAACTTAACTTTTTTATTATGTACTTGGTGGTCCGTAGGAGAAAATCAACAAATAAACTAAGGCATTAAAATCTCATAACCCACAAGCCAGCTAACCTTAGTTTCTAGCCTTTTTCAGGAGATTGGGTTAGATGTTGGAGATGCTAATTTTATGCCAAAGGAGGCACGTCATTTCTGTTTTTCCAGGACATCTTCTTGGAAGATGCACTGAAAACAACAGTATGTTCAAAGGTAAAAGCCGTGTGTACCTGGTCACCCCCAGTTTTCCAGGGGAATCTGCTAACTATTTAGATTTTACAGAAGGAGGCTAGGAAAGACCTGCAGGGACAGCCCTTCCACGTTTTCGTTCTGAAGAAGTTTGACACTGTGCCCCCTGCTTACAGCACTTGGCTAACATAAGTTTCTGAGTAAACCTCTTCCTTTTCCCAGTTTGTCATTTCCCCAGATTGGCATACCCGACTAAGTCTGTCTCCAGACAAAGTGCACCTGAGGTTTCTGCATGTGCTTTTCAGTCCCTGGGGACTACAAAATCCCAAACTCAATGTGAGAACAATATAAGGCATTTCTAAGCACATTTTTGGTCCTTAGTATGTGAAGAATGATACTGGTTAGTTTTAGGTATGGACTATCAATTACTTATTGTGGTCTGGAATTACAGTTGCATTTGGGGAAAAAAATGGAATTAATTTATTCAAAATTAAATGTACTTTTAACTGAAAATGATTTGGCAGATATCAGAGCCAGGTACCAGGCCTTTCATCTCTGGACTGCTGCATTTTTTTTTTGCTCTTTTGTTTTGTATTTGTTGTTTAAAATGAGTTCTTACTCTGTGTACCCCCATGATGCAGTAAGTGTTAAACCTTGGGGCTGTGCCTGTAATGGAAATATGAAATGATGCGGCTGTCTGTAAAGGAAATGTTAAACAATGGGAAGGACATCTGAGATCAAAGAGCACTGATTGCCAGTATGAGAAGGCAGTAAAATCTGTTTGTATGGTGAGCATACAATAAGAATTTCCTGGTTGTGTACAATCGTATTAAACCAGCATGCTTCCTCCCATGGGTTGTACCCGTAGGGGTGGTTGCAGGACTTGTGAGCGCGTACCAGCAGGCTGTATGTTGAGTTGGTAGCCCAGTGTATTGTTTTGGCTGTCACTAACTGAGGTTGAGATCAGTACCTCCAAATCACATCCCAGTAGTTCTGACAAAATGATGTGGTTACCTCAGACACTTCTCAAAATAACCTTTTGGTTTACCTTTTAACTCCAGGTCATTATGAGAGAGCTGGGTTAGGGAGAGGTACTGCTTGAGGGTAGGCAGGCAGAGGAAGCTGAGTAAGGCACACAATCACTTTATAATCTGACCAGCTGCAGCATCACCGATTACAGCTGAACTGGCTTGGTGCCAGTCCTGTGTGGTTCAGACAGTTCGTCAACCTGCACGCAGTTTGTCCCCACCTGGCATCCTAGAAAAATGATTTTTGAATGTCTGTTGTCCTTGCCTCCACTAAGAAGTGAAGTTCTCCAGCGATCTGTCCTGTCCTTTTGTATTGAATTATAAACCTTGCTGGAAGACTCTTGGCAGTCTATTGTATTTGGTGATGAGTGTCTTGGTTTAGCCCAGACCCAGGAATGGATGTTGTGCTTTGACCAGGTTCATTAGCCCAGCTGCTCTGGGGAACAAGCTCTGATCTCTGCTAAGGTCATTAGTTGTCTGGAGGGGATCAAGATAAGGAAGAGAAAAAGAGCATTTGTCCTACCTCCTTTGTCTTGAGGCACAAGAGCACAGCATTCCACCTCCATGCCTTGGATCAGGTACCCTGCTGCAGTGCTGGGTTTGGAAGGTGATGGTGACAGCCCTGTAAAGGGTCACACAGACAGTGACCAAACACTGTCCCACTCTTCTGCCTCAGGACTGGGACTGCCTACACTTTCAGAGCAGCAAACTGGGAAAGCATGCAAGGATTATGGTGTGCTCTGCTCCTTTACACTATCTGATGGTTGTGCTGCATGGGGCTACACAGACTCAGAGACTGTTCCTCATGCTTTCATCTTTCACTGTGCTCTGCTCTGTGGTCTAGAGTGACCTTCTTGTTGCCCTTTGAAGTTAACAGCATACCCTTATGTTCCTGAGGACCAACAAAAGAGCCAGTGCAAAGGTCAGGAAGGCAGGTATGACTTGTCCTAAAAGCTGCCTTAATGTCTTTTCTGGACTATGCTGGGAGCTGAGGAGTATTCAGGAGCACAGATGCCTCAGCCATGTCACCCCCAGTAGACACACAGTGGAAAGTACCACATTTGAGATGCTCTGTCATAAAAGCAGTGCTGTTGTCTGTGCAGTAGCTCACGGAAGATCTTTGGTGTGACGTGAACCTGAACCCTGATTCAGCAGCAGTTCTTTCCCAGGCAGGGTTGGACCGGTTGGTTTCAACATGAGCAGAGCTGTTACCATCATGTATTTCTCCAAACCCTTGCTGTGAAATATCAGTCCTTTGGCTGGCTGTAATTAGCAGCTCACTCTTATGGTGCCTGAACAACCTGAAGAGGGTCAAATATGTAGTTAAGAATTTGCTCTGCAGATCGTGATTAATTTCTACAAGGCAAAAGGGTGAAACTAATGGGGGGAACATCAAGCCCAGCATGCAGCAAGGGCAGAGAGAATGTGAAGCTGATTGTGTTCCTCTCATACTCTGCTGTAGTGTGATAAATGCTTCATCTTCCAAGGAATTGCTGGCTCATCATGCATTGAATTGGGAGAGAGGAGCATGTCTCAGGAAATTGATTACATTTTATAGGTTGCTGGAAAATTTTCGCTCTCAGTATTCTTCACTCAAAAAAAAAAATAAATAGATTTTATATAGATTTTTTTAAAATAAAATTTTCATAGAAAATAATAGAGTGTTAGAAATGGATTCTGAAGTAGTTGCTGGCATCTGCAGTCCAACACAAGAAATTGCTTCTGTTGGCTGGTGAGGAGGTTTTCCTCCTACGGACAGGTCACTGAATTTTGTAATGAATATTGCCAAACTTCAGGCACAAGTGGATATGGTTAAGGGTCAGAAGAGCTGAACTGTCTGAACTCTGGGAAGTGAGGAAAGCCTTGCTCTTTTTGCAGATGACAGTGACTTTTTATAAATGTTAACTAACGGAAGTTTGTGGCATGCACAGTCACAATACAAAAAAAAAAAAAAAAAAATGGGGTGGGGAGGAAGTGAAGTGGGAACTTAAGGAATAATCCTTAGGTTAAAATTAGTGTCTGTCTTCCAAAGTTAGTCACCAGAATTGAACCCTGCTCGAGAAACTAGGAGCCCTGAAAATTAGGGAGTGTAGCTTTGTGAGCAAGCTTTAAACCTTTAGCAAGTTCAAAATCAGTCCAGACATTAG
The DNA here is from genome assembly GCF_964035555.1 of Netta rufina. Lineage (NCBI taxonomy): Eukaryota > Metazoa > Chordata > Aves > Anseriformes > Anatidae > Netta > Netta rufina. Next base: position 27,961,003 of record NC_140130.1, on the reverse strand, counting down.
GCCAGTCTCCTTAAAGGTGTCCCCTAGTCCAGCTCCACAATTGCCAGCAGGCAATTGTTCAGGCAGATTCGCAGGGCTTTGCAGACCTGCCACTGAAATCCTGTCGGGAAGAGCCAGGGCAAGTACGGCAGAGCCCAGGGTTGTCCCACACCTCGCGCCATCCCCGACAAGCTGATCCAACCAGTTCCACGGTTGCTCTCTGCTGCCAGGATGGTGCAAATGTGCTGAAGGGCTGCCAAAGACTTCACGGCGGTGAAGCCAGCTGGCTGTGTTCTCCTGCACTAGTTGGGTTTTGCTGCAATAGCGTCATTCTACAGTTCCCTGTACCTAGAAATGAGAGGTGTAAGAAAAATCTTAATCCTGTTGTTTTTATACATTGCAAGATGTTAAGAAATGCCAGCAGCTGGGCAGCCTCTTGTGGATTTATGCCCAGCCTTCAGGTGGAAAATTACAAAGGAGTGTGAAGGACTTACTCCACTCTTGAGCTGGAAACCTGTGCATGAATGTATATGCTCAGTGCCTGAGTTACAGTGTCGCTTCTGGTCTCTGATCACAAATGGAAAGCTGCAAGAGCAGGACTGCACAAGAATTTTCATCCTGTTGTTGACAGAGGGAACGTTTAACCTGGTTATTTGCCTGTGGTTACCCAAACCAGTTTTCTTCCATTGGTGTTTTTTTTTCTTTGTGTGTGTGTGTGTGTGTGTGTGTGTGTGTTCAGTTCTGGCCATTGGGGTGGAAAATTCGTTCTTTGTAGAGGCTCTCCCCATGACTCTACACTCTCTCTGTCCTTGATTTTTTAATTATTATTATTTTTTAATTTAACGTAGCTTTAAATTTAAGGTCCTTTAGCCTATTTTTGGACAGAGTTCTGCAGCGGTCTGTTGTCACTGCTGTATCTTTCCAAGCATTTAAATTTTCTACTTGTTTTCTTTATTCTCTTTATGCATCAAAGTCAGGGCTGGCTCTGTGTTCTTAGGTACCACTAGACACCAACTCATTTGCAGATGTCTGAAGATAGATGGGGTACTGCTGTGTAGCCGTGATGATGTGTAGGCTGACAGGAAACAAGAATTTCTCCACTAGAGGAAGATTGCAGGACGGAGAAGTGACCTACCAGGGATTTCTGCTGTCAACGTTGCCAGATTGTGATATTGCTTGGTTTGAACTTTCACACAGTCCTTTTGGAAGTGTGTAATTGGCATCCTGAAGGAGCTGTACTTATTTGCACAAAAGCAAAGAAACCTGAAACAAGCATAAACAGAGAATAATGTAGCTATTTACTAAGGATGAGGACGAGAAGTTTCATCTTTGAAGACTTGTGTGGATTTTGACCTTTTACTATTATACAGGAGGAAAGAACTTACTAAGCTTACTAATAAGTCCCTTGTTGGATTTCTAATGCAGGATGGAGACCCTATTACTGATTATAAACTGTTACAAAGACAAACCGACCAAACAAAAAACTACAAGAAAAGCCCCGACCACATGCGTCTCTTTGAGTCCCTCCCACTGCCCCCAAATTTCAAGTAGCTCAGCAAAATTACTTGGCAACTTTTTAAGTGATTCAGCAACCATGGTCTCCCTTTTCTTGCCCGCATTTTCTCTAAAGCCCTCCCATGATATTTCCTCATTCATTTCTTTATTTAAAAAATAATTTATCTTTATTTGCTATTTTTATTTGCATAAGTTCCAGCTCTAATTGTTACCAGTTCCCAGTTGCATGCAGTTCTTAGCCTGTAAACTTTCCCAAGTGAGGGGCTGCAGCCCTTTATGGGAAGGACACCTGCCTTTTTATGCACCTTCTCAATCAAATTTGGGTAATACTAAAATGAGAGTAAGTACACGGGGACCTGGGATCCTGATGGATCATGCTGCTGTATTAGGGACTATTAGCAAAATAAAGGATTCATTTGCTATGATTCCCTTAGAGCCATCCCAGACTGTGTGGAGAAGTGCAAGGAAAGGATCATCACCACTTTAAGAGCTTGTTAGGATGAAAATGCAGAACAGACACTCACTTTCTTGTTGGGGGTTGAGAAAGACAAGCCCTAAAGGGTGTTTTTTCACTTACTTGTGAATGTTATTGCCGCAAATGGGCTGTACCTTTCACCTAACAGGTATCAAAGGTTTTGTAGACCTGTGGACCATGCAGGAGTTTGTTCACCATTCAAATGCAGCTGTTCTAGAGCAGGGAAATAAGATCTGCTAAACAGCCCACTGTGACAGTGTTAGGTGGCTTAGAGCAGGAAATGGAGATGAGTAATATGCAGTTGAAACTAGATGTCATGTTGGTTAGTTGGTTAGACAGGTAATAAATGAGACTTCCTTTTTTTTTAAAAAAAAAAAATATATATATATATTTTTTATTATACAGACTTCAGCTGTCATGGGTGATAGGGTGCCTCCTGTAAAGTTTTCTGTATCTCTAATCAGTACTGTCCCTTCTCATTCTAAATGTTCTTCTAATCTCTTCTTGAAGCAAAATAGAGGAGATTGATCTTGCTACATGTGAAAAAAATCAAAATAAGATAAAAGGTTAAAATGCATGAAAGTACCTCATCCTTTCGAGTTGCAACTGTACTTGCTAAAAAGTACACACCCCTGATCTTCCCCCTGCATCCCCTCCTCTCAGGTTATTAAATGTTATTGCTTTTGACATCTCAGTATTTTACTATGTAAAAATCTATGATGCGATTTGGCCAGGCTGCAAGCTTACTGCTTTGCGTCTTGCAAGACAGCTGTGGCTACCACCGTTGTTACAGGGGACCACGAGATTCATAATGTACCTGCTATGGTGCTTTGAAGCTTTCTGTAAGCAGCTGCTGGTGGCTACTGTCAGAGGGAGGCTTTTGAAATAGGTGAACCAGTGTGTAAAGGTCATTTCTTCCATCAGCTTACTACTCTTTAAACTAGGGTGAGAAATAACTATGTAATAAGCAACGTATTAGATTCTGCAGAAGGACTAAAATTTGATCAAAATATGAGACGACATGAAAAGGCCTGTAATACAAAATAGACAATTCAGTCCTTCCTCTGACATCAAGCCTATCCACCAGGAGGGAATTACTGGATTGTAACACTGTACACAATACACTGTGTTGCTTGGCTGTTAATGGATGTTAGGAGGAATCTGTCAAAGAAAAGTGTGACGTAGTTGATGACCTCCCCTAGGAATAAGCCTGAATAAAATTTCAGCTTATACCAATGAAGTACCATTAAACAAGCACATTCAAAACATTTTTTCTCCATTTTTATTTACCTTTTGGTATATAGTCACTGTGGGAGGGGGGATTGTTTTGTTTATATTTTTAACTTAACTATTTAAAATTTGTTTCATCAAATTATAAACCTTTTTCAACTGTTTTATTTGATAAATTTGTTAAAATTAATTTCTTACACCAGAAGAACTACTTTTTTTAAACTATCAGTATCTCCACAATCATGATGAAAGCAAAGATTAAACAGGAGGTTTTTGTATGTTCATAGTCAGAATATTCTTCTAATCCTACTGAATTGCATGTCACTTACTTTCAAACGCTGGTACACATTTAGTAATCCTTACAAAGTTCCCCTTTCAAGCCTCACTTGGCACAAAGGTAAGCATAGGCAGAAGAAGCCCTGTGGAAGGGTCAAAGCCAAACCCTGACAAAATCAACATTTCTCTCTATGGGATGCAATGCAGACTCCAGACCACAAGGCCAGTAGCATTCAGGAAGACAGCACTGAAACTAATGGAGAAAAGACATCTTAACTCCTGGTTTCATGCTTAGTCTGCTAGTCTGAATCACCTCTAAAATTGAGTGAAGTTTTTCTTGTACCCCCAACCCGTAGCATGTCTAGTAAGAGTAGTTGCCATTTTTTGTTTTGTTGCTGAATGTGGAAACTGGTGATGCTTATACGGTGGCTTGCTACCAGCACATCCACAATGGGATCAGCTGCAGTGAAGAAATAGCTATGATGTCTTTGAAATTCCTGATTGCTGAGATTTCTTTTGAGATAGGCCCCATGCCCAGAGAGAAGCTGAGGCTGCATTATCGGCCTTCACACAGGTAAACAGCCTGAGTCTGGCTGGGGGTGAGCCGGGGGCGGAGGTCTGGGCACAGCACAGGGCAAGCGATTGCTACCACTGAGGCATGGGGACACACCTATAGCAAGTGCGAGGTGAAACCTGTCGGGGTGAATTTCCTTCCAGGTGGTAAACCTTTCAGTTTTACCTTTTGTTTGCTATGGATCCTTGTGGTTAGTTACTGGGGATCACCAGATAACTCATAAATGGTACATGGGAATTTTTCCATCTGTTGTCTTGATTTTCTGTATGTATGGGATTACTCTTTCTAACACAAACAAAATAAAATTTGTAAGTTTTCTCAATTCATATTTCAACCTCAGACATCAGATCGGGCCACACATCTTTCTTTGATGACTATTTCTGTTATTCGGTTGACGTTTCCCCTGATTGGGATGAGTTAGAACTGGACTTGTTTCCTTGCTGTGCGTGACCTGCTTGCTTCATTTCTTCTCCCTCAGTTTTTATCAGCTTGTATAGGGAAAAATAAATCTTTGAGATTAGTTACTGTTTTTAGAGTACTTTGAGGTTTTCATGAAAATGTGCTATAGAAAGTGTTGGGTGTTAAAGACAATGAGAAGTACTCAGAATGCCCTGATAAGGGCTTATTATCTCTGTGTAAACGGTTCACAGTGATAAGGCCTCACTTTAGGCCTCAGTTTTAGCACCCACCAAGGAATAGAATTTACATTCCCCATTCCCCTCACTCAGTACTGCATCATTGGGATGCTGCTGAAAGTGCTTACGGAAAAGCACAGCGCAATGTCAACTTGCAAGATCTCAAAACAGAATTCAGGGCCACGTTACTGACAAGTCTGTGCTACCTATTGTGACTTAATTGTCCTTTTAAAAATTAGAGCAATATGATACATGTCCTGAATATCTCTGTCTGAAGAGCGTTGATGTATGTCACTGAGTTTATTCCGGGAAGAAAAATATTGATGTTATTTTCCATATAGTAGAGCAGGTGAGTGTAAGCAGGAAAGCAGACTGACTTGCAGCAGGGTGGGATCCCCGCCAGTGCTGTCACTGTCTGTAAACCCCCACAGGGAGCTAGCCTGTGGGAGGAGGGTGTTAATGTGGATGAAACCACAAGAAAAGAAAATTTAGCAGGAGAAGGAGACACAGGCTGCTCAGTGTAGGAACCAGTCTGGGGAGACTGCAGACTGGTTGCACTACAGAAGAGTTGTTTGCATATTGATGAATATTAGCTTTTCTTCCGATAGCGAAAGAAAGTGTATTGGAAAGCATGCTGATCTCCATGCTTTAGGGTACAATACAGCTCTGGCACCTCAGGAAACCAGTCTCTCCCTGTAGTGCCTAACTGTCTGGCAGCAAGATTTGTTATTTCTTTCTCTGAAGCTATTTGTCTTGACCTTTGTGGGGTCACGATGGTATGCTATGTGAAATGGCTGTAGGGTATAATCAATCAATAGTCATTTTTTCCTCTTCACCTGTGACTGACAGCTGCCCTTTGGATGGAGATAAATTGGACAGATTTGGTCTTCAGAATAGGGTGAGGAGATTCATTCCTAACACACACATTGAACTTCTAGGCGGTGTTTTATGTGTACTGATTCATGGTTCTTATGATAGTATTATAAGTAGGGTTCTTCCTTGTCTCTGGCTGGGGCATTTAAACAAAATGTCATAGGTTTACAGAATAAAGAGATGATGTTGGTGTCAGAATTAGGATTAAAGCAGGGAGTTTGTACACAGCTATACATGCTGTCTGGATCTGGAACGTTACCTGTATTTATATTGTGTAATGTATTGCTGGCTCGGGCAATGCATGCAATGTTTGCCTCAGTGCGCTACTGTTGAAATCCCCTACCAGAAAGGCTTGCAGTCCTGGTTGGGCTTCACTTCTTTCAGGGCCAAGCCAGCAGGGGATGTGCTATGTGGGCATATCAGATCAGACCTAGTCTGGCATCTCTGATCTGCACAAGAATCATTTGCATGCCCTCTGATACCAGCTACTGAAGATTCATTTGCAAATTTGGATATGAAATTGTGGGATCTCAGCACGGGATATAAGGTATAATGCCTGAATATAACCCATTCTGATTTGACAGTCTTGGAGCTTGCTCCTTCTTTCTCCCTGCAGGACCTGGGGTGGCAGGAGTGTTAGCAATTATAATACCATGGCACTGTTTTTTTGGAGAAACCAAGCATAGAGCATCAAGGCTGGACAGTACCAACTTGCAGAGGTAGCATGCTTGCTGGTTTGCACTCCTGATCATTTTGTTAAATATGACCAATTCTTTCACTGGCCATTTCTGTTGGAGCTTCTTAATGGTTATTTGCATCTGCAGTGCCTGTCAAAGGCCATCTAAGTTAATGGTGTTTACCACTCACAAGTGAGAAGAGTGACCTATTTTTAATGATCAAAGTATTGTGCAGATGTGTGTCACTGTACTAGTGCTATCATGCTGCAACCTGTGTTGTTGTTAAATTGACACCTGTGTGTGTTCATTGCTCTCCTTCCTGCATTGACCTCGGTGGCCTTGTGGTTCAAAATTACAGTCCCAAACTGTGAGAAAGCAAGCGTGTGAGCACTATGTTCTATTAGAGGTCATTCAAGTAGAAGGAAGATTTAGGACAAAACCCAATTGCAATCTTTGGGTAAAGAAATGCTAGGTTCTAAACAGATTGTGTTCACTGTAACTAACCTTACTTTCCCTACATCTTGGTGATTAGCCTGAAGTTGCATTATCAGATGCAGAGATCAAGGCAAACGTCTTCATACCCCACCAGATGAAAAAGATCCAGTGTTATAGTGGATCTGAAATTAAGAAGCTTGTCAAGCTTTAACTTCCACTAAAATCTTTTGCAACCACTGCATTTTCAAAAACTGCCAACATACATATTATTTAGCTAAATAAATAGTGTAAATCTATATGTTGGTTAGGAAAAATGAGGGAAATGATAGTCCATATGCGAGCTCTTTAGGACAAACAACTTGAGCTACCTTAAGGAACAGTAAGTGGCTCACTTCCAGAGGTGAAGCCTGTTCACGTGTTGTTGTCTTCTAGGGCAGATGGATCTTTCAGCAGTCACTTCTGAGAGCTGTATTATTATATTAATTTATTTGCTAGCAAGAAACCATTCTTGCAGGGACATAGTGATCCAGATTTGGATTGGTGATTGGGCTTTGCCTGTCCTGTACCCACAGCTATCTGGCTGCATGAACCACATTCAGTGTGGTGCTGTAACGCATGGGGGAGATATGTATGCCCAGAGGCTCCATCCCACGGTGGGCAGGGAGGTAGCCTGGGAATCTGGAGGCACACTTCACAGCTGCTGCAATCATGCAAGGTTTGTTCCAGAGAAACACTTATTGCATCATCAAGAAGAAAATTAATCAACCTGGCAAGGAAACTCAGCTCAAGACTTTCTGCACAATATAGCTGTGATGGGGGGAGAGCAGTGACTGTTGCAAAGGCCAGGCAAAAGAAATAAGCTTTGGAGAAGAAGCCAGTGAGTTAATATCATTTGGCAAGGCCAAGAATCTGAAAAAGTAAAGCCACTGGGCAGGGTGTTTTGAAATTTGGGATGTTAGTGAGGAGAAGAAAGGGAGGCAAAACAGCAAATGGCAGTGAAGCACCTGAAGGGTCATTATCTATAATGTTGGGTGATGATCAAAACATTCAACAGCTCTGCTCTTCTGTAGACTCTCAGAATTGCTTCAGTCACAGATCTAGTTCTTCTTTACACTCCGGCCTAATCAGACAATTCTGTCAAGAGAGTGCCCTCTGTTGTATGCAACAACTAAATGCACTTCTGAACTGACCATTTTTCTGTAGGTTGTCAGTGTGGATGCTATCTGCTGATTTCAATTTATAAACAGCCTTGTTGTTTTCAATTTTTATAAATACATTTGTATTCTATAAATACATTGAGATTACACCTAGAGGAGCAAATAAAGTCCTTGGTAAGAGGAACCTGTGTGTATTTGAAAAGTGTGGCTGTAATGTAAAACATACTCTACCTATGCATTATCTTCATAATAAAGAGGTTTCAAAAAGAACAGTGAGCTGAAAAATCTGAATTTAATATAACTATTTAGAAAATGTTCTCTCTAAAGCCTATGGCAATATGCGTTTCATAAGCTGGTGGTTTTCATGTAGTCGAATGACATTTACAGAAGGATATTCCTCTTTTCAAAACAGTCCGCTCTGTTCTGAGATAATGGGAGTACACTAAACCAAAGAAGGTAAAAGAATAGCTAATGTGACTGCTTCAAAATGTTTGTGGTTCTCCCAGTTCCCAATTCTGAGAAGGCTGTCTTGCTGAGATCCATCATCACTTTACTGCCTTAAGCCAGGGAGGGATTGATGCAGCATCACTGTGTTCACCAGGCATCAAGATCTTTCAAAACCGAACTGGGGAGAGGGAAGAATAGATAAGCATTTTTCAATAGAAGCTTGAAGAAGATATGAATGCTTTGGGGGCCTTTCAGAAAAGTGATCTGGCAGAAGGGAATATTAGGGATTAAGCCAATCTGTAGCTTTAAAGATCAGAATAAGCTTCTTATGTTGGGCGTTTTGTCTCAGGTCCATTCACTGCAGGTATATTTGTGCCATCCTTGACATGTCTGGACTGTTGGAGGGAGAACATTGGCTAGAAAAAACTGTGGGATGCAGCTGAGCAGTGCCTATATGCTTATTTCTATAATGTGCTTATGCTGTACATAAGTGTGTACAGACACATGTACACCCACTGAGTTTGTTAATGGGGACCAAAAAATAAGAGTGTAAGAGCTGTAGTCATTCTTCTCTCTGTCACCTTTAGGATCCCAAAAGATTCATGGAAAAGATCTAGGAATGTTTCTTACCTGACACTTTTAGAAATTTTCATGAATATTGTTTTAGTAGTTACTGAAAGTAATGTAACTACCATGACTTGCTGAGAAATTGTTTTATGTCCTGATACTTCCTGCTCTTTAGAAATCATGGTTTACCTTTCTGGTGATTTGTTCTTTATGGCATTTAATAGCTTTCATTACTTCAGATACAGAACTAACACCTGGACTCTGTCATATCTGACACTAGCTGTACCTCCAGGGATGTATCCTAAAGCTCACTACCTTGTTTTCCAGCCTTGAATGTGCTTAATTTGCATCCACACCATGCAGCTCTTCAGCACTAAGCCTGTCCAGTCAGCAAGAAACCTTAGTCCCAGTGGTGTTGTGCCTACTGCAGCATATGCTGAGCTCTGCTTCACCCACCCAATCCATACAGACACTGCTGAGAAACAGGAAAGAAATGTCAGGTAATGCCAACAATCTTCTAATTATTGTTATGTACAAGGCACCCTTTTCTCCTATCCTCGAACTGTTAAGTTAGTTTTTGTTGCGTTGGGAGGTTCTACAGATCAAGCTGAGGTGTTCAGGGCCTTGCAGGTGCAGACCCGAAGGGGAGTTTGATGCCACATTGAGACTGACAGAGAAGGGGGACCCTGAAGGGAAATTTGACATTGGAAAGTGCTAAGTTTCAATAGAAACTTGTATAGAAATAAATGCAGTTGGCATCACTGCTCTTTAAAAGGAAGCATGAGTAAAATACATAACTGTTGGGTTTTCATTAGTTAAAACACCTGCAGAGATCAGGGGGAGGTGAATCAGCTTTGGGGTTCTCCGATACTAGAGGCACAAAGCTAATGGAATGGTTTATTTATCTGGTGAAATGGTGCACAAGGATTTTTTTGTGACTTTAATTTCTTCTCTGTAAAATAGACATCTTCAGTAAAGAAGTCCAGGTCCAAACAGGATTGGGAAAAGTTAAGAAACACAGCTAAGCTGCTTTTTATAATAAAGCAGCACAAAATCCAATCATGAAGAGGAGATGGAAGACTGTATCTGCAAGAGAAATGAAAACTAAATGTGAGTACTTCACTTTCAGTTACCTTTCCTGTTTTATTCGCATCCCTACCATTGTAACTGTATGCCTTAACATGGGTCTGTCACCATATCAGGTTTTAGCAAACAGGCTCTGAATGGGTTTTTCAAACCCTCCCAAATAGAAATGCTTTCCAAACATCTCTGTTAACCCAGTGAGATGCATTTGTTCCTTTTTGGGAAGTACGTGTAAAATTAAGATAAGTTAATGTTCAGTATTGGAAGTTATTAGTATGATTTCATTGTCTAGGGCGAAGGATGTGCCTAGAAGAGGAAAACAAAATGTCTAACATTGAGATATAAGATTTTAAAATGTTTTCTTTTCAGTTGAATTTATAAAAGTTACCAGGTCTTTTTTTGAACTATGGGTTTTATGTTGACAGAGCCACTCAGGATTCTTATTTGGTATTGATATAATCATTGTTGTATTTTGCTGTTTACCTGAGAGTGTGTAAAATCTGGATAAACCTTTGCCTGTGTAAAATAAAAGAAAAAGATAACACTTGAATGGCATGTTTAAAATAGGGCAAAGTGCACTAGTGTGCTTTGTAAAATCAGAACAGATAACTTTTGCAACATTTTGAAATTCTGGGTATTTCTTGCTCTTGGCTTTACTCTCTGAAGTTGTAAAAGGATCCTCAATTCTTTTATTTTATTTTTTTTTTAAATTAATGGAGTTTTACTGGTGTAACATACTGAATAGCAATAATGCTGCTGTACATATATTTTTAATTTTAAATTGGCTTGCAGGATGGTGTGGTTGTGGTTGATAAACTAGTATAAAGAGCTTTGGTGAAAGTATTGATTAAGGTATACCTCGTTCCAAGGACTTGTTTCAAAAGATGCTGGATTGCAGAATTAAACTAGCTCAGGGAGAAACTCCTGGTGCCTCCAGGAGGCAGCAGTTAAGAGGAAAAGGGTTTTGCTTTGTAAGGGGAAAAATTGATGGCTGTTAGCTTTGTGTAGGAGGAGCAACAGGCACACAGGGTTAATCGGCTAGGTTTATGGTTGTGCTGAAGAACCCACTAGCTGTGCAAAGAAAACCTCGGTGCAGCTTTCCTGCTACTCCTAAGCCTGGCCTCTCTCCCACTCACGTGCAATCTATCAGCGCTTGTCCAGGCTGTTGCTGAGGTCAAACACGGGTGAACAGGGTTTACATTGCTAACCTGGTGCGTAAGTGGTTTGGCCATTTATCTTTAATGCCAAACGGGTGCAGTTACTCACTTTGTGAATGGGGAGAGTTTCACTGAGCTATTCTGTCAGCGCTACAAACCTGGTTCTGTTCAAGAACAGAAAAGAACAGCTTGAACAGAAGGACCAAAGACCAAGTTCTGTTCAAGATTCCTGCTCTCACAGGGGAGCAGTTCTGCTCCCTGTGCTTGCCCCGCTCTGCAAGTCACTGGCTGCTCCCCAGTTCATTGCTTCCCAAAGGGAGAAACACCCCAGAAACCCAGCCACTTACTGCGGACAGAGATCTCTGCCACCAAAACACCTCCGGTTTGTTCCATGCGCTGTTTTCGTTTGTCACATGTCTCAAGAGATCAGAGAGAAAGCAGTGTATAATGATTGAATTATACAAAATTAATATATAATCTAAATATTTATATCCAAACCCAGTCCTCATATTTCCAACCAAGTAAATAAAATCTGTGTAGATTTTGCTGCATATTTTCTAGGGACTTTTTTTTTTTTTTTTTTTTTAATTGGGACATTTTAATGCAGGAGACGTTCAAGGAGAGCTTTTACTGCGTATTTTATGAGGATTTTAGTGTGCCACAGCTTTTATGGTGGCTGTCAGTCTAAGTGCCCTTTTCAGTTGTGATGTGGCAGGAGCGCAGATGGGCATCTGCTGGCTGATCACACCTCCTCTTGGGCTGCCCTTTGCATGCTGCCACAAACAAACCTCCTGTCAAGAAGGAAGGGAGTAGCCAAGCTCCATCTATTTAACCCATGACCTCTCTGAAGACTTCTGTTGTTGTTTATTGCTAAGTGTAATTGTTGCCCACTGGGTATGAGCGTGAAGCATCAAAACCCTTCCAAACCGATCATCTCTTACCCAGCTCTAATGACTCCTGTCACAGCTGACAAGGTCTGTATTGGAGGCCTTGCTCTCTAGCTTAAAGGTCCTTGTCCATTCCCTGACCTTTGCAAGTCCCCATCTGTGAGCATTTTGTACAAAACTGGTGTGTGGTAATTCTGGTTATGCCTTGCTTGGTTCAGCCTTAATTGCAGCAGACCACCAGCTGCATTTTTGGGTTGGCTGTGGACTCTGTGGAGGTTGGCCTGATGGAGCAATTACGAATTCAACCCTGTGCCTATAAGGATGATGTAGATGTTTGGCAGCAATGTCAGAAAAGCAGATATAGAATACATTTTGTTGTTGTTTTGTTGTTGTTTTTTACTATTATTTTTATTTTTTTTTATCCTGGTCTGTGGCTGGATAAAGAGTTGGAAAAAATCTTTAAAAGCAAACACAAAATGTAAGCTGAAAGATTTTTCTTTTGCCTTTGAAATTTGGAATTTCTAACAATGCATTTCTATCAGATCTGTAGCTTTTGCATAAATCAGTCCCCCCTGCTTACTGCTGTGGCTGGGTAATAAACTGCTCTCTTATAGTGGCTCCTGGACTGAGAAGGGGTTTATAAAGAAAAGTTGGCTTGACCAGGAGTGACATTTTCTCTTCTTCAGCAAGAATTAATTGTTGCTGAAATGACAGGATATGTGCAAAGGAGTATTTTGGGCTTTCATTTCAGATTAAATAATATTCAGCTTCACTTTATAGCAAAGAATTACTCATTGAGTGAGAGAAGGAACAGTGAAGACTTACTGAAGGAGGTGGAGAAGTCTTTAAAGAAAGACCCTTTAGTAACCCTCACCCTTGCATCAGTTGGTGCAATTGGTGCACACCTCCCCGTGCTAAATAACTGCACAGCATCTCCCCCCTCATTCCCACCTAAGGCCACTGAAACATCTCTGCCATCTCAGTTCCTGCTCCAGTAACAATTTGCGTATTTCCTGCAGAATAGCACAGCTTCAAGAGCAGAGCCTACTGCAGAGCTGCAGGATAGCAGAGAGGACTTTCCACGAGAAGGAGGACCGGGAGGTTTTGTTTGGGCTGAGGTGAGCTTTGAGCCTTAGCACTGAGACAGTTGGTAAAATGGGAAGTGCTCTACTTCCTCCTTTCTTTTTTTTTTTTTTTTCTCTCATGCTTTTATTTAGCTGTAGCTAATTGTCAAACAGGAGCGTCGTCTGGCATATCGACAAAAACTGACTTTTTAAATGGCTACATTATTTCCCAACATGTTTAAACATATTGCCCAATGTGGCATGACAGGGATCAGGGTGCACAGCCCACCACTCAGGTTAACGTCTCGCGGTGGCTCCATCTAATGCAAGCTCTGCTGCCAGCTCCCCAACCGACGTGCCCCCAGGAGCTTCTCGACATCCTCTGTCCAAATTTAGTAAGTTTTATCTTAGAGGGAGGCCTTACCACTGGGCAGGAGAACTTCTCACTGTCACAGACATGCGTTTCGCAGTGCAGCCAGACCTTGGACAGCTTTGGGATGTTTTGGAAGCGGAAGGCATTAAACTGGAAGGTTGCCCGGCTTGTCTTCCCATTCTCATGCACAAGAATGGAGTTGTCTGTGGCACACCTGTGTTGCGTGTGAAGAAGCAGTGTCAGACCCTGACCTGTGAATAACCATGTCCTGAGGTCCTGGTCTGATGGAGGCATTTGCCCAGCTTTCAGGTGCTTGAGGAGCAATAAGACATGGTGTGAAGGTGACTGTTTGGGCCTGCAGAAATCAAGACCTTTTGGCATCTGAGTGATTAACAAGCATTGCAGGGTCAGCAAAGCCTTCCAGCTATTCTCAAGTCATCTCCTTTTAACCAGCACTCAAAGTCTTGTCCCCACTCTTGCTTTCCTTCCCACCTATTGTGACTGCAGGTGGCCCAGGGCCTGCTGCATGTTCAGGCCTGTGGCAGCCACCGAGGGTAGCAGGCTCCAGTGAGCAAAGGGAGCTGAGAACTCACTGTGGTGCCTGCTGGTGGGCAGAGGAAGGCAGCACAGAGTGGGGACAAGCCTACGGCTGGAAGGGGCTGCTCCCCACAGCACCAGTTAGAGCTCCCAACCCTTCCCTTGCTGCCTCGAACACCAGGGGGTTGCCCTCTCATTGCTCTCCACATTTCTGGGACGGGCAGAGCTGCTCCCCAGGTCCCACGGGCACCTACCCCTTGGTGATGAGAGGCCAGTGGATCTGGTAGAAGTACTCCGAGGAGGGAGTTGCCCAGCAGTTGTTGAGAACAACTTTGAACCTGGGGAGGCACAACCATCAGATGAGCACATAGCATCCTGGTTGCCAACTTACTGTTTCTCCTTTCTTACCTACCTGTCACTTAAGCCCTTAGCTTCCACTCCAGCAAATATGTCAGAACCAATTTCTGATGTTTCAACGACAAAAGGGGCTTCTTTTATGCTTGAAAACTTGGCATTCTTTAGAAGAGAAAAAGAAAAAGCATCAGATGCTATCAGTACCATGCAAAACGTGGCAGCTTCAGACAGTTCTGGACAGACAGACCCAGAAGTCTGGATTTTTATCACTTTCAAGCTCCAAAATGTGTGTTTAGTAGTAGGGCTATTGTAATACTAAAACAGTTTTTAATAATCTCAAGGTTGTATTTAAAATAGGACATTACTCTGCCTGCAATTTGAGCTGTTGGCACAGGAGTCATTACAGAAGTACTGTCACAAAACTCATCTTGGTCCTTGTATTAAAATGAATTGATCCTGGAACAGTGCATTAGAGAAAAAGATCATTTAGTTGAAATTAACATTTTCTTCCCAGCAAAATATGAACAAAATAACAAAACAGTGGTTTATTGGCTTTCAGAGCTTGTTCTGCTCTTGTTCTGTGGTAAAATGTATTATGCACGGTTCAGCTGCTCCCTCCTTGACGCCTGGGAGCCCTATGGACATTAGAACAAAACCATAATTTGGCAACAACAGCAAGTAAGCAAAGAATAATAACAACAAAAACCTACCAGAGATTCATTGCTCACTGCCCATCAAATATTTTTGCCGTCATTCTGTCAGGAGTTCACAGGAACATTGGGGCACCTCCTGGGACCTTGTCACTATATACTACCAGCATGCCATATGTCAGAAAACAAGAGCACATGGGCTTTCATGTAGCATGTAAAGGCTGCCAAAATGTTTAATGCCCTATCAACTGGTGCCCTAAATGCAGCGTGTGAGGGGAGAAACATCAATCCGCCTTGTGCTCAATACTCCCTCCACCTGACCTATCAATTTAACTCACTGTGTTTCTAGCTGTGCTTTCTGTAGCTGTGCTAAAATAGAAAGGCTGCTTTGGTGCTTTTGAGTGTGCTTTGGTGGAAAAAAGACCGAAGGATCATGAGCTGGCTGCTCCAGCAGCACAACAGGGCTGTGGGGAGGAGATGGCTGTTTCAAAAGATCAGCTTGATATCCAGGTACAAATGCTGGGAACAAAATTCCAGCATGACCTAAAGATCTCAGGGGAACATGAAATGTCTGTCAGATGAGAGGATGCAAACTGCAAGAGAGATGCATGGAGCTTTTCTATATCTATAGAGACAATGTCATAGCAGTGGTGCCTGCAGGTGCATGCTGCTCTTTGAGTGGGACTACAAACAAGTTTTTATTTTTTTGTATAAAACCTGTCAGCATGTAAGAAATGTACTTCTCAGCAGAAAAAGCTGCCTCATGTGGAGGGATTAAAAGAACTGTTGGCATGTGCCTGCTCTGCTCAGTTTAAGTTATATCCTTATCAATCAGTAGAAACAAGGACCTGTACAAACCCTGCTGTAATTATCTGTTACAAGCTAACAATGTGCTCCATCACACATGAAGGTCAGGAGCAGCGGCCCTTTTTTTCCATCTCTTAGGCTGAAATTTGTGGAAGGTGAAAAGCTGGGTGGCAAAAAGCACTTACAGAGTAGAAGTTGAGGGATAGCTGACTTTCAAATGAGCCAGAGCTCCCATTCTTCACGTGGACAGTGGCCACCCTAGGGATATAAAAAACACACAACTCTGTAACAGCGAACAGTGGTGTTGAAAAAAGGGTGACGCTCGCTCCCAGAGCAGGATTTACCTTTGGTCAAAGGCAGCCTGGTTCACCAGGTAGTTGGCATTGTATGTGCAGGTGAATGAGTAATTCACAGGCTGGCTCTTCACAATCACTGAGGTGTCATTGGAGACAATGGAGTTGTAGAAGTGATAAACGGGGTTCTTAAACTGTAGATGGTAAGACAGAAATGTTAGATTGGTAGGTTGAAATGTGAAGATTCAATCTGGTGACAAAACACTATTCCTAAGGATTTTTCTATTTATTTATTTATTTATTTATAGCTCTTTCTATGCTGTGCTTCCTATATATATACCTTACTACACGTATATGTGCTGTTTAGTAAAGGCAGATGCAGATGGATGACTAGCACACAGATTATCATCACTGAGCCTGTGAGTATTTTGCCTGCAGATGCAAAGCATGACTATTTGATTCTTCCTTCTTCCAAACTTCCAAAGCCCTGATACTGGAGTATGTCTCCCCTTCAGTACTTAAAGCCTACTCCAAACTGAAGCAAATGGGCTCTTTCAAGCAAGTACAGCTATTTTCTGAGTCCAACTCAGGCTGTGCTGTATTGCTGCCTTTTAGAAATGATAGTCTTACCTCTTTTAGACCTTGACATTCTTACCTCTGACTGTGTCCCACAGTATGATTTATTTTTAGGTGACAGGTCTGGGATTGTGAATTGGTAATATCCTGAATCGTGGATCCCATTGTAGCAAATGCCTCCAAGTGCCAGCTGATTAACCTCCCATCCATAAGGACACTCTGGAATTTTGGTAATGATGGTTCTAGGGTAGCAGTATACCAGAATTACATCTGAAAGGAAAACAGCACAGCTTGAGTGACATTCAGGGGTGTTTTCTTTTCAAAGAAGCAGGTCTGCACATCTGCTTTCCATGGGGATTAAGTTCTTGTGGGAAGGAATGTGTGCTGGAAGGTCCCCTGTTGTGATGAGCAAGGGAATCGGGACTGCATGCACTACACAAAGCTGACCTTGGGGTTGTTAAATTCAGTCCTCCCTGAAGGAGTTTTGCCTTTGCCTTCTAATCAGTGCAGAACTTCATGTACATTTATCTTTCTGGAATAGCTGATTAGGAAGCAAAGAGACTGCTGAGAAACGTGAGGTCAAGAACTGCTGCACTGAAATCTGTCATGTTAGCTTGTGCTGCAGAGATGGCTTCTGTTGGTGTAACACCACTGACAGTGTAGAAATAGTATCAGCAAAGTTTGTTAGCCTTCAGTAATTTGCATCTTTTTGTAGCAGTGTTTGGTCTAGGCTACAACATGTTCTGCTCTTTCCTTGCACTATTATTGCACTGCCAATGCAAATAGGAGTTTTACAATTTTCACATTAAAAGTTAAGATACAAAAATGAACTGAAAAGCCTGGCTCTGTTAACAGCAGTAGCTAATAGCACAATGGCACCACAACTTGTTTCCTAATGTGGTTATTGCTAGAACAACCACAAATATTCAACATCATAACTTACACTGATTGCTTTGTGATACCAGAAGAGTTGGGCCTTTTATCAAAGGATCAGGCAGCGTGAATTTGAGGGTTTTATGTGAATGTAAAGGACAAATAATGACTAACCATTAGTGAACTGAAAATTGAGAAAGACTAACAATTACTACCTTAAAAAACAAACAAACAAACAAAAAACTCTGTCCAGAATTATTCAACTGTGTATTTTAAAGCTTCTGATATAATTTTTATGATAAAAGTCTAATTTTTTTCAGCCTTTCTGTGTCTACAGAAACTTAGGAAATACACAGGGGAAGTCAAATAGGGACCTTAACAATGTGCTCCTTTCTGTTCAACAAAACCAGGCTAGTTCTGTTTGTGTTGGTGGTCAGATCCATGACACTGGTGGCTTCACAGCTACGTAAAGTCCTGCATCTCAGAGAAACTGCTTGTGTAAGTGAGGGCACTGAAGTACATGGATAGAGGGCCAAATATGCAAGTATGCCATGACATTACTGGCAGTAGCATACACCAATCTGTTTTATAAACACATGCCACGCACACAAATCAAAGACTCTGTATTGAGGCACATTCCAACATGTTTCAAAAGCGTGTTTATTAATTTTAGTGAATTCTGCACTGAAGGTCTGTCTGACACCAGAACATTCACGTTTCAAGGCAGAAATCAGGAGGTAATTAGGGCCTTAGCTTCAATTATGATGATTATTATTTGTATTTTAATGTAGCAGTGGCGTTCAGAAGTTCAGCCAGGCACATTCATTCAGCACGAGTCATCTGATTGCAGTCAGCAGGACTAAAGCCTGTCTTGGGCAGCAAAGATCTGCAGCATCCAGCCTGGGCCATTGCAGCCAATTTCTAATTTCTACTGTTTTCTTTGCCTTCTTATGCCTGAATTCTGCTCACACCTAACCTTTTTACATTGGTTATTGCCAAGTTAGTTAAGCATATACGTAATTCTCTGTGGGGATAGGACCTTGCTTTACTGCGCTAACTGGAAACAAATCGTTAAAAGATGTACAAGCATTAGCTTTCCAGAACCAACAGTTTAATTCTCTGAAAAAAAAAAAAAAAACACAACTAGTTTTAAATAGAAAACAACCTTTTGGCAGCTTAAATACAAGGAAAGATCATAGGAAACTTGAGTTATTCTACCTGCTTTATTTGGAGTGCAGGGTCCTGCAAGAGCTTGAGCCAAGATGACCAGCAGATAAATAGTAACAGGCACCATTTCTTGCAAAGATCTGAGGACACAGGGAATAAAAGCTAAAATTGTCTTTAAAACTAGAAAGGAAAAAAAAAAAATACATTCAGTACAGACCTGAAACTGTTAAACTAGCTACTTTTAAACAGAGAGAAAGAAATAATATTGCTGGTATTCTGTCATCCAACCTAACTGCATCAACAGGACATGTCTCCAATGCCACTATTATCACTGTGTCACCACTGTGACAATTTTACTATTTCAGTTTAGTGCTGGCTTTGATTTTTTCCAGGATTACTTTGTTCTTATAGATTCTAAACCCAAAGCTTTAGAATAACTAAATTAAATGTAAACAATGGAAGTTTAAAAACAAAACAAAACAAACGCAGAAATTACTAGAAGAAATATTATGCCAAAAATATACATGCTGTGTTTAATAATGTAATGCTGAAACTTATGTGTTGATGGCTATCCTGATGTATATAGTCTTAATTTCATGTAGATAAGTTTTGGTAAATGATGCAATTTCTCCTCTACTACTAAGCTTAGAGTTTTTAGAATTATCATATGTAGCTGTAATTTCCACTTCTATTGCAGGCCTCTGACCTACAAACTGTTTCCCACAGGCAGAAGCACACTCCGGCACAGAGCAACCTGTGGGCTGGGGACTGGAGCTCTTGTATTTTCCCTTTGTAGACACTCTTCAGTGTCTGTCCTCATATCAACATCACTGATCAGAGTGCCAGATGTAACAAATATAATTTAGGTAAAGAAAAAAAAAAAAGTCTTGCTGTTTAAATATTTCCAACAAAAGGAATCAATTTCAACATTTTCACTCAGCCTCTTTAAATATATATATTTATAAAAAGCTCTTACAGTACATCTCAGTGATAATTCCATCCAATTATAATGCTATGCATTCTACAATAAATGAAGTATAATACCTACAAGAGAGGAAGGAATTAGGTATTTCAGCTTTTCATTGCGGTCTTATTCCAGTAGCTGCGTTGTCGGCTCTTCCCAAGATGTCCTCTTTCAAATGAACCCAGCTGCTCTTATCTTCGCTTTATATAAGCAATCTTGTAAAAGGAGCCCATCTCTGGTTAAATCTCAGCCTGCCGGTATTGTCCAGTGTGGGAGGAAAAAAAAAAGTTATAGAAAAGCAGTTCCTTTCCCTTAGATGGGGCTGTATTGCTGCTATTTGATTTATTTATTTTTTTAAAAGATTTTCTGTGGTGTTTTTTGTACAGATCTTGAAAATAACAGGGCAGAAACCTGCTGAAGGTATATAACTGGCATATTTTTTTATAAATTAATTAGGAAAATGTAGAATTTCTGTAAGAGCAAAGCCATGGCTATCTTTCAGAATTCAGTGAAAGAAGATGTTTATAGGAATTAGATGTCTCGAATGGCTTATCAACAAGGTCAATGTTTTGTGCCATGGAAGTGGAAAATGGACAGAAGTAATTTCATCAGATTGTATACCACCTTCAGAGTTATTTCATTTACCCCTCCTTTTTTTTTCCTATAAATTTGCAGGCAGGTAATCTGAAGTAGTGAATTCAATAGTCTTAAGGACGGTCCTACCTATACTTTTCAAGTACGCTACATAATACATAATACTGCATGTGTATAGGACTGTATAACATATTTTAAATATTACACTGTAGAAGTGCTTATTTATTACAATTATATATTGAAGATTACACTATCTTACAGTGTAAAATTCACCACTGTACAGAAAACTCTGTCAGTTTGCCCTCCACATGACCATTGGTCATGTTTGCCATATGACAATCATAGGTAGTAAATTTTTCATGTGACCTATTGCATCCTGTTTATGTTAGCTTACAGTGACAGGCCCAGAAAAAGGACTTGGGTATTCTGTTCCTATTTTAAAGGCCTGCAGAAAAAACCTGGGTCATAAAGCAGCCTTGCCGTGTACACTGGCATGGCCGATGCTTTGGGTAGTGTGTATCCACCCAGATCCAGGTGCTGTTGGCTATTTGTGCTCCAGTCTCCGACTGGAGTCACAAAACACAGAGGATCTTGCTGACCTTGCCTGGGGCACCCAGTCCTATGGGCTCTTCAGAGCTGATTTTGGTGCCTCCTTGAGTAGAGTTCTCCCAGTGGAGGGAGCCTCCTCCTGCCTCATCTCTGGCAGGATTTGATGTGGGTCTGCCTTCTCCCAGGCAATTTTTGGACTGTGGGGGGCATGCAGTAGTAAAGCTGTTCCTGTTGTCACTCGTCTGGAGTTTCTGAAGGAAGAGGGAGTGGGACAGAAGGCCACAGTAGCTCTGATCTTAACCTGAAGTGCTGAACATTGAGGTTTCAGCTCTCTTGTGGGTGCTCTGGGTAGGAAAGGGGTGAGATTCGTGGACCCACCACCAGGAAAGCATTTACTGCCCTAAATGCAGTCTACAAGGAATGTTGCAAGCTGGATGGCAGTAGTTAATCATGTCTATAACTATGCTTTACATGGGATGCTAACGCTTGCCCAGCAATGATGGTGTGAGGGTGAATCTATCATGACATGAAAACGTTTGTTTGAAGCCTATAATGTTCTGTGCTTAGTTTTAAATAATAAACTTGAACCTAGACCTGAAGCTTCACAAGGATTGCAGTGCAGAGGACATCATGTTAAATAGGCTGCTCCTACTATTCTTGTGAGTCAGGTCCTGCAAGCCATCATATACTGATTTAAATGAGATTACTTAAAGATGCACACATGGATAAACAGCCTCAGACAGGGTTTGCTTTTAGTTTAATTGAATTAAAAATAATCCACTGAACAAGATCAGAAGCTCATAAATTATTTAGTTTGATCTTACTAGGAATTACCCTGATCAGAAATACTAAAATCAGGGAAATTTAAATTCAGCTTTTATAGCCTCACCCCAAATCTTCCTGCGGGAACTGAAGCCCACATTTGGTTTCCAAATCCCAGCTCTGGCTGAGTACATGCTGTGTAAATATTCACTTGGTTTTGTGTGTGTGTGACTGTGTATTTGGTCTGGAACTAGGAACAAGGGACTGGTAAGACAGTGTGAGCCACTCTGTTAGCAGGTGTGTTAGCAAGGGGAAGGTTTCCACAAGAAAGTAGTGATGTGCATGAGGAAGGCCTCGTAGTTTTATCCAAACTGATTCTTCATGCTCAAGAGATCAGCCTCAGCCCTGGGGTTGGACTTGGTCTCTCAGGTCTGGCCATGCATGTCTGATTTGGAGCATGAGATATTCGGCTAACCTTGATGAGGCTTAGTGTAAATACCTTGCTAAAAATTCTGTAAGTAGCCAATTTCACAATACTAACATTTTCAATGCAAATTAACTTTGTTCTGATCATTTTTATCAAAGAAATGAAATTAAATAATCTTTGATGTAATGCTACAGGTTTCAGTGGAATCGCTCCAAGATGGATCTAATCTTATAATTTTTGAAAGAAAATAAATCTCTCATTATCTTATCACAGAAAAACAGTCTCCATGTACATAATACCCCTTTTAGGTGAAAGGTAGAAAACAGACTGAAGTCCATGAAACAAATTTGGTGAATGTGCCAGCTGGTTTATAGCAGTTTGCATTTGCATAAGAAACAAGCACAAAATGTACCTAAACCAAACAGCATTTGATACCTGCTCTGATCAAAGGTGAAGGCTTGGGGAAGGGTTAGGTTTCTCTCAGTAACTGGATATGCAGAAAAAGAAAAGCCATTAAATTGCAAAGGAGACCACTGAGGTTTGTTGTGTTTCCCTGAGTCTTTCCAAGCCCATTGAATAATCTCAGCAATCTAAGCATCTGCAGAGATTTTGACAAAGAGCAGATGAAGGCCTTATTGTGAGTTTCACCTACAAGGGCAGCTTGTCTCTCTAGCGTTGTTCCCGTCTTTGTGATTGAAAGCCGTGCGAACATCTACTGTCTGGTTCTTACATGAAGAAAATGAGGTTCTGCTGTTTGAATCTGCAAGGGATATTGTGACATCCAATTTTCATGGTTTTAGAGACGACAATGAGCCTGAAGAGCCCCTTAGCTAAATGGAAGGACTTTAAAAAGTAATGAGAATCAGTAGAGAGGATTCAGTGAGTCTAGGAGGAGTGAAATCTGGCAGAACTTGCCCAGAACTAGCAATGTACTGATGATGGTGTTTCCAACCACACCCATACTTAGTTTTGTCTGAGAGAAGGGGTGCATTTAGGCTACAAGGGTGGAGATACCCTTGCTGGGTCTGGAGGCATGGTAGCTACATTTGTGCTGTGCTTGTTATGAGTTAATGGATCCTATTGTGGAAATGCAGCACTGGGTTGGTACAGGCAAACTTGTCCTGTATCCTAAGTCTACAGTGGGCTGTGCTGTGGAGACTTGTAGCCCCGAGTCATAAATACCTTATGGATGCCAGCATTGTTTTGCTTTTATAGAATAAATGCCTTTCCAATCATTAGTTATTCATGGCATGTGATCGGTCACTCACTTCTCACACGGTGTTTCAGGGTCAGGAGCAGATAACAGAAACGTGCAGTTCTCAGGTAGCTGACATTCTTCAATAACTGCACAAAATCAAACCAGAAACGGGGGAAATTAGAGGAAATCACGTCTGTGGGAGAGGGAGTCATATAAAAATCAGAAATGCAGGTCAGGACCACTGGAAGAGATGGTCTTCTGCTTTAAAATTCCTCGTGTATCACCTGTGTAACTACGTAACGCTGAATCACAATTTTTTTTGGAATCACCTGCAGCCATGATGAGGTAGGTAGTGCCTGCTGCTGTCGGTACATGCACTCCCTGGGGTGTGGGTGAGCACAGGCACCCTGCTGTAGGAGCATTCCTGGGACATTTCTGCTGTCCGGTGCATGCACACACATTCACAACAGCAAATCTCGCTGCGCACAGAATTGTGGCTGAAGTAAACAGTCATATTTCATGTTCATTTGACTGCCTGTTCCTGTTGCTGTTTAGCTTTGGCAGGAAATTCAAAGTAATATTCTTTGGAAGCTTCTCCAGCAACGTTTTGCCTGGAATTCACAACTGTTGGAAAAAAACACTGGTTTCCAGCTGAACTTCCTTGAAGCCTTTGTGTGGGTAAGTGTTTTGTTTAGCATATTTCTTTACAGGCTGTTTTAGAGCTGCTCAGGATAAGGGGTTGGGGCTTGATTTAATGAAGGCATAAGACATTTAAGCAGGTCATGCGAGACCGGAACTGATGACTTAACCCATCACGTGAGGCCACAGCCATGCTTGGGCTGCTCATTCCCGTGGAGGTGCCTAAACTTGTCAGGCGTTTGGTTACTTGCCCAAACTGGGCATGTAGTGTGTTAACAGGCACTGTGAAGTGTCCAGGAGATCTGCAGCTGGGCTGCGGGACCTGTAGGAGACTCAAGTGGAACCCAGAGGCCTGGATATGCAAGGGCGTCTCAAGTGGGGCCGGGTGTTGTGGATGTCTGGATTGAGACCTAGGCATGCTGCTCTGCTTGGCTTGATGCTTATTTTTTATTTTGCCTTGGAAAGTGAAGCAGCCCTGCATGCTCTGCCGTACGTGTGCCCAAAGCTGCTGTGGTGGGCACAGCACCCTCAGGTTGTTCACTGAGCACCCACAGCTAGCTTATGTGGGAGTCAGGGCACTGCTGGGGAAAGATAACTTTGAGCTCTGTGGGCTAGGAGAAGTACATCTCGATCTCCCACAGGTCGAATTAAGGGCTCTGACCCACAGACCTGTCTTCTCCAGGATGCTGTAAAGAGAGAGTGTCTGTGGCAGCTGGACTCAGTCGTTTTCAGTGCTGCTGTGCCACCCGCTGTGTGCCAGAGCTGAGATGCAGGCACCTCCTGTTGAGAAAACAGGAGTGTGTTCTAGGAGAATGATGTTGTTGGGAAATAGTGTTCTGGAATCACTTGAATTTAGCCTAAATGGCAATGGCTTCTGAGGTGCCTAAGTGCTTTTTTGGATCCCAGCCACGCCATGCTGTATAACACCTTGTAAGCCTTTCAGGTCTTGTTATCTCAGCAACAGGTCTTCATCTCTTGGTGGCGTGGGGCGAGGGGGAGGGTTTTAGTAGAAGGTGAGAAAGAAGGCAAAATGGGCTCTTTGTGTCGTTTATTAGTTTAATTTTCCCAGGTTGGCAGCTGGCTCTGACATAGTAACCATTACTCTTCCTGTTCCAGTAATACTTTTTTTTTTTATTTATTTTTTTTTTCCTGGACATTATCCCACCAGTGCTGGGAAGGTTGCAGTAATATCATGTTTCTCAGCGTGGGTTGGGGTATGTCACTGCAACTTGGAGAGACTCTGTAGTAGTTGTCTCATCTTCTGCCTGGTTCCTGGCCATTATGGGTTGGTCAGAAATAACGCTGCACACCCAGTCTACATGCTTTGCTACAGGAGTGAAAAAAAAAAAAAAAAGAAAAAAAAAAGACTGCAGTGCAGCGAGGCATTAAAGAAAATATTAAAGGCAAATCACTCTTCTGGTATCACTCAGTGGCAGTCCCATTAAACTCTGAGAAAATGACCCTAAATTCTTAAAAAAAAATAAATTGTTAAATAAGAATTCTGTAAAAGTTAGGTTAAGTAAGAAAAAATAAAAAGGCAAAGAAAAACAGAGGCAAACTGATAAAGAGATCTGAGAAGCAGGAGAAATACAGAATACAGGAAGCAGGAACAGAATACAGAAAGCAGGAGAAATACAAGAGAATACAAGACTTGAAGCACCTCCTAACTTGAGTTGCTTCCATCCACTCACATTGCCAGGCCTGGAATGATCTCCTCAGATTTGCTACCTGTATCGCCCTGGGAGCCTGAAGTACTCTGCTCCCTCTGTAACACCTCCAGCCTTAGCTGAGCTGCAGAGCCTAGCTCCAGCTGTCTCAGCCAGCTGAATTACAAAGCCACATTGTGGGATCTGAATATGATTGCACACAGGAAGGACTGGAAAAAATAGTTTCTAGAAATTGATCAGCACTATTCATGTGGCTCACAAAGTCTGAATAGAAAGCTCCTTTAACACATTTGGTGCCAATTACTAAACATCTCATTATACAATAGGAGAGGGATGTCTGGAATGAGTTCGGGGAAGGGTGGATAGACTAGATTGTCTTCTCCAGGTCTCTTCCAGGCCTCTTTTCTAGCACACTGTGACACGGAATCTGACCCCTGAGAAATGATGGAGCAGCTAGAGAGTAGCATGTGCTTCCATGGGAAGAGACCAACTTCTACCCAAGTACTAGGAAATATTTATGGTGCCAGAAAAGCTAAGAGCATCTGCTTTAATAAATAAATAAATATTTTTGATAAGGAAAAATCAGGCCTAGTTCTAGTCTTGCAGAAAGTTTTGCATGACTAATTAAAACATTACTTTAACTCCAGTCTGACAATATTTGATTTGGTTCTCATTTATTCCTCCAGTTTCTAAGCCTGTGTACTTTGTAAATCTCAGCTGCAATATAAAGCTACAAGCTTTCATCATGCTAGCCAACAGGAACTCTAAAAGCCAGAGTGCAAATAAACAGGACCCAAAACATGTTATATTTCTAGCACCATCTTTACAGTTATCACATTATTTCACTTTGAAGTTGACCATTCATATGTATAGAAATATGAATTGTCCATGTTAATCTGCTCACTCTAATGTCTATCCTTTGAAGAGTTAAGATTCAGTCATTTTCTGTATGAAATAATCTTTCTCTGTCTGTAGTGCTGCCCTCTCAAATCTAGTGCAAAACCTCTGCTCTTCTCTCAATAGCAGCTGCTGATTGGAATCACAGTTCTCATTTCCCGAGCTACGTAATCCTGCTAGTTAGTTCATAGACCTACTTTCTTAGCACACTGTATCCATTATACTAGTGTTGTCCCCATTTTTAAGTTTGTGATTTTTCATCAGGCTGATAGCATCATGCTCAGAGACAGTCTCTCTTGCTGTGAAGAGATCTGTTTGTTATAAGGAATTATGTGGCTTCAAGAACGACATGTATCTAGCTTAACCGTATTAATTACCTTGTGCTGTGCTTGTAAAGTGATCATAATAATGCTTATCGTGATCTTAGTACCATTATCGCTATTTTGCGGATAATGGAAACGAGCTGGAGAAGGGCAAAGCTCAATGTAGGGCTCTGGAGCAGGCCATGCTGCTTGTATTTTCCCTGTGTCATTTAAACTGTAAGCAGCTTGGAGGAGGAGCTATCCAAGCAAACTTCGGATGTGTTTGTCTTGTGAATAAGAAGGCCTTTCTGTGAAGTTACAGGAGGATTGCCTTAACTGTCAGGCCATGACTCCTGGAACAGAGGACTCATTCATCACAGTGGCTATTTTGCCACCTGAAGTGCCAAACTCCCCCTGCTTGACAATTTACTATTCAAACTGGGACTTACAGCTTTTTAACGATGACTTGATTACTGAAATTCCATCATCAGTTGAATGTCGCAGTAGATTTTCCTTATCAGGTGCTGTAAGCAAAGTTCTCCTCCCCCGTTTGTCAAGACATATCCTTTAGTGCATTCAGCCTCCAAAAAGGTTGCTTTCTTGGACTTTGCATAGAAAAGACTATCTAAAGGATATAGTTTTCTTCAAATTGCACCCAACACATACACATATCTTAATGATATATGAGATGATTAATGATATATTAATGATATATTAAGATGATTCCTTCTATTCATCATGCTTTACAGTAGTAGAGAGATATGTGGCTCACAGTGCCCACAGAATGATTAGTATAATTGCAAAAAGTATGCACTCTGAAGAAAGACACAATTTCAATCTAAACTAGTTGAACATTGTGTTCATCTGCAAAACGTTTGCACTTATAATACACTAGAGGCATTCATGTAATATTTCCCACAAGCAATTCCAGAAAGCATGACACTGCAGTTCTCTTCTATGAAAATCCCTCAGGACTACAATAATCTGATCTCTTCCAAGGGATTCATAGAGTTGTTCTCCTCTAAAGCCCACTACAGCTCCAAGTACTGAATTTTCTCGGACAGGCTGTGCTGAAGACTCCAGATTGATTAGGCTGTTGATGACGCAGGAGGCTTTGCTGCAGTTTGTTTGTTCTGGGATTAGCTAAAATTAGAAGTTGACCCTATGTTCCTGAGCTAATTTAAAGGCAAAAATACATTTTACTGATTCTGTTGATTTTTCTGGATATGTGGTCTCTTATGTCAAAACTAAGAAGGTATCTTCCTTGAGTTGTGAGTTAGGTCTTACATGATTTTGAAATGAAGGTGTCTGGGCCAACTGATATACCTACAAGAAAAAACACTGCAGTTTCCAAGATAAGTGCTTATGATGCTATGTTGTACACCTAGAGATAATTAAAATTGGGTAATTTGAAAGACCAAGAAGATGTCAAAGCCTTGTTTCAAATGCTTGAAAACGGCTGGATAAATTCTATCAGTGCTGACAAGCCTTGGTCTTTTAACAATTCAGCTGTACCAAAATCAAGGGAAGTTGGCTATTGTTTGCATCTGTGGATGGTCATGATATCTGAAAAACAAGTAACGTCAAGATTGAATGCTAAATCTTTGATAACAACAGGTGAAGAAGATCCATTATGGATATTTCAAAAAGTACCTGAAGTTTAAAATACTGAAATTGATACCC
The DNA here is from genome assembly GCF_964035555.1 of Netta rufina. Classification (NCBI taxonomy): domain Eukaryota; kingdom Metazoa; phylum Chordata; class Aves; order Anseriformes; family Anatidae; genus Netta; species Netta rufina. The sequence goes on along the minus strand of NC_140130.1, from coordinate 27,932,660 downwards.
TGGAAAAGGGTCTATTTTCACAGACTTTTCCTTAATTTCAGTTTTGGTTTTCTCAGTGAGCCCCCCAAAACATATCCAAATCAATGTTTACTTCTGAAAATGTAAACTGATTTCAAATTTCTTTGATACCTCTTACTAGAAACCCTTTAGGAAAAAAATAATGTAGTTGAAGTGCCTGCACCCTATATCCAAGCATGTGTGTGTGTTTTTTTTTTTGTTTTGTTTTGTTTTTTTTGGGGGGGGGGGGCTGCTGTCTTATTTTGACATATGTGAAGCCAGAGGTGAATGAATATGAGGTATGGCAAAAATAATATTTTCTCTGTTTGCAGTACCTTTCTTTCCAGACTCTGAGACCTTTACAAAGATTTGACTCCAGACACTGACTGGCCAGGAGATGGTGTTAGTGGTGTACTATAAACAGACAACATGTGACATAGGAAAGCAAGATGACTAAGTCATACGAAATTTGGTGATCGTGTCTCACCCTCACCTGAGTGCTGCCCCATCACTTGAACCTTCCATTGGCCTGTTCCAATTATTTGTGTTATCTATAATGATAATTATTTAGTCTTTTTTTTTTTTTTTTTCTCAACATAGCAAGCAAGTAATGATATAAAGGCAAACATAATCTCCTTGAGTCACCAGGGATGCATTAATTGACTAGTAATGTAGATTATTATCTGGTAATGTACAATAGACTAGATCAAAGCCTATGTCACTCAGGAATAGCAGATGTGAGTGAGAGAAGTCATCCAGACCTTTTTGAATTTGGTTCAAAATATTAATCTTATGGTGAATAACAGCTAGTTTGGAAAGATGTTCCCTTCCTCTTTCAAATCCTCTCAGGAGCCAGCTTAGCTGAGATCTTCAGTTACAGAGTGACCTCAAACCTTTCAGTCTCCTTTCCTACCAGCTTAGTTAATTCATGTGCCTTTGCCAGCTCCTCTCCACTTTCCAGTCTTCATTTTCCTCCTCTAGTTGCAACCCTTACAGTGTATCCAATATGCTGATAAAACCACATCGTGCGCAGTTGATACTACGTAATGTCACCTTCTGGGAATGTGGGTTGGCTTCTCGTCTTCACAACCCCCTGACTGTTTCTCTCCCACCACCCTTCTGTTCGGTTACTACTTCCATTGAGCTCTGTAAACATCGGTACTCATGTGGTCTCCTTCGCTTCTTGACTTTGTGCTACTTAAATGCACCTCTGTGTAAGGCTCTGTTGGTAAATCTTTCTCTCCAACACTCCCTCATTTTGTGCAGAGTTTCCATGGTGGTTTTATCCTTGTTCATTTGCTTCTCCTCTCACTGTTGGTAATCCAGGCAAGGCTCTGTGGCCAGGGAGACAGAGGTTGGTGTTGGGTAGTAGATGGTGATCAGCTATCATAGCTCCTTGGCACCAGGCTGTTGCTGTGATCCCAGGTTATCTATGTGTGGTTTTGCACTTTATCATCTATTTTAATCATTACCATCCAAAGAGAGGAATAAAGGCTTTTATTTGGTCCATGTTACTGCGCAGTTATAGCCAGCCTGGACCATCAGTCCAGCTATGTTCTCATGAAGTGAAGTGAGGAGGCCAGCTACAGCCTGAGTTTTGCTGTTTAGAGGCCATAGAAACTCAGAGGAGAAAGAGGGAAACTGCATCTTGGTATTTCATTGCTTTGTCTTCATCAGAGAGGTTTCCAGGGCTTTGCAGGGAGGGGTTTGCATGGAGACTTGCCCCAGCCTTCTCTGGTGCATGGTCTGTTCACCTCTCATTTTGCATGGGTGGCACAAGAAGGGGCAGCTCCTCTCATCCTCTTATCTTTTATTTGTCTGTCCACACCAAAGTTGAGGCATCCTGAATAATGCACAATATAGTTCTTGTGCAGATAAATGCCTTCATAATTGTTTCTAAATGCTGTATATAGCCATGTTATCTACAATAATTATTATCTTTCAGATTTAACATACCGGACAAAGTGTCCTAGATGGCCTGGGAAAAGAGCCATGAGGATTAAAGGCCACTGAGATCAATCATGCCGATGGTTTATTTATGTGGTTGACTATTGTGATGGTATCAGCTTTTTCTGCTTGGCCAGTATAGTCTAATTTATATATATATATATATATTTTTTTTTTTTGAAATGACATAGCTAATCTATTCAAAACTTCATATTTATTGTCTAAAATCTTAATTCTACAGGGACTTGGCACCTAAATATCTTTAAAAAAATGATCTAGGTGATTTAGATGACTAATTGATATTTTTCAAGAAAAATTATTTAGGAGTTGAAATCCAGTGATTTAAAAGATTGCAAAACTGATAGTCCTCTTGCCATTGTTATTCAGCATTGGAAGCTTCTCCATCTGTATTTGCCAAATAAATCTCTTGCACTTTGAGTTTCATGCAAAACAGCTTTTCTGTCTTTCAGAAAGTACCTTTTGCAATGAAGCTACTTTGCATGCAGTGAGACTGCTTTACAATGAGGCTACCGATCCCACCATCAGTCCTTCAGATTGTTCTTCATCCTGTAAGTACAGAGAGCCTCCACTATTCCTGAGGGCAATTTCTCAGGGCAGTTGCCCTGAAGGGTATTGGCAGAGAGGGCTATTATGAAAAGCAGTGTTTACTCCAAAGGTAATCTATAACCCTTATGTTATTTTTGAAATGAGAACCAATAGGGAAACAATGCCTCTGTTGCACGGGGAGAATATATCCATACAATACATCAGTATTTCCATAGAGTCATTATTTCAGCTTTCCACCCAAATTCTGTACAGAATGAATAAAGAAATATTACAGTGTTCTTCAGGGTGAAAATGTCTACTTATTCAGTAGGTGTCTTTTTAAGGGCTGGTCTTCAAGAAACTGAAAAGGTATGAGAGCTTGAGGGACAATTGTGTCCAACAAAGGACAGTTAGCATAGAATTAGATATTAGCGTATGAGAATGTGGGAAAGCAGAAAAAAAGGCAAGTGTGGTGTAGGTACCCATATATGGAATCATAAGGAAAACAAGGATAGAATTCAGGAAATATTTAATCAGTGGTTTGACCGTGTCTACAGCTCAAGCTTGGTAAATAAGTGACTACTCAAGGTAAGGTGCCAGAATGGGAATATTTTTAACAGGCTACTGACTGTTATGTTAAAGGGACCTTGTAGTGTCGTGCCTATTTAAAATTTAATCTTAAGAAATTGCTTGGGTGTCACAGCATCATGTTTTGTTAAAATACTTTATTAAAACATCTTATTATTTTCACCAAACTGACTGTGAATTGAGAAATCTATTGATTACAATTTAATTTAATTGTTACAAGTGCCCAATGATAACATTCAGGAGATGACCATCCTCATACCTGTTGTTGCAATAACGATGTTTTACAAAAACTGTTTTGGAAAAAACACACACAAACACACACAAAAACTAGGGTTATCATCAATATGTAATTATGATAATGAATTATGATGGCCTCAGTTTGCCTTCCTGTGATGCCAACGGAAATCTTTGTGCCAAAATGTGATGAGTCTTTAGGTGGCGTTTACAGTAATAATAATAATTAGACAGTTGTTAGGATAGCATTATTACTTTATAGCCCTTGGACTGATTATTTTAATAGTCCATGTGCATGGACAATACTTCCCCTTATTTTAGAGAGTAAGGACTATCAGAGTTACCCAAGCTCATGGCTTGAGCTGGAGTATGAGGAGCACATCTGGCCGTGCAGTGGTGGAACTGATGTCCACTCATCCAAAAATAACAATGTCATAGAAGCATTTTTTTTTGTTTCACAGATGTTGAATGTGAAAAATACTTCTGATAAATTGGAAGAAACTCAGGAAATAAAGAACATTTTGCATTAGCTGGCTACATATATTAAACTGTGTAAGTGCCTGAGTAACACCACACTTTTCTGGTTGTTTTGCAATCAGAACTTTTCTCATCTTGATTTCTGCATTTTGCTTTTCTTTCAGTTCACATACTTATTGAACTTAACATTGTCGGCTGCATCTATTTAGATATAAATTAATGTGAGAGGTTCCATTGTTTTTCGATTATATCGAAAATATATATATATATATTTTTTTTTTTGTCACCTTTATTGAGTGTATGTGTACATATCTACACAAAAAATACCTTATCATTTTGGAAATGGAATGAGTCCATTTTTTGTTCACTCCCCTCTTTTTGATGGTGTTTAAAAGCTTACAAGATTGGCATCAACATTGCAGTTGGTTAAATGGCCCCGGTGACACTTCAATCATGGTTAAACAGATTCTGCTGTAAAAAAGGCAAAGAAAAGGAAACCATAGGGCTTTGTTTAGAGAAGGTTCTGAAGTATGTGTACAGATGAAGAATTAGTGTGTCAAAGCAAGCTGGACAATTCTGGAATGGTCTGGCAAGCTCTGAGGCAGAAGGGAATTTAGCAGTTGCGTGCAGATCCTGACAGTTCAAGCAATTCCAGTTTTAAAATTGTAGAAAAGGAGTATGGTTTCTTTTAATCATTGTGGAAGGCTCAGAGAGGCAGAGGTGAAGGAGAAAGGGGCAGGCTGGTCAGTTCAGGCACTAATTAGGGTCAAGGTCTGTTGAGGAAGTTAATGAGTTTCTAAATAGCCAACTAGCAGCTGATAGGGAGGGGAAAAATAGCCTCTGCATCCTGTTTTTATTTCTGCCCTAAAGTGAATGATACTTTTAGGAGAACTAGACAGGTTCTGTAGTCAAAAGTCTACTAGGAAATATTTTCATCTGGTGTGAAATGTTTTTCGTACACAACATAGGGAAAATTTGAGAAAATTTTTAACCTGTTGAGATTGGTGATTATTTACATGAGTATCCCTTGAGTCTTGCTGCCGTACTCAGGATAGGACATTTTGACTCATTTTTGCTGTTGTGGTCTCTCTGACCCTGCATTTGGCTGTGCTTCTGAAAGTGTCTGGCATGACTGCTTGTGTTTGCATTTCTCCCCCACCTTTGTATGCCAGATAGCTTTTGCCATCTTCCTGACCTTGCTGGGTAAACATTGCACTAGCACAGCTTTTGCATGGCATTCATTTTTGAAAAATGTCAAAAGGTAAAAGAAATACGAGCAGGTAAGTGAATGATGTGTGTGTATATATATATATATATATAATATATATACTATATATCTTATATATATCTTATATATAAGATAGGAGGTCAAGTTAGCACAAAGACCAGAAAATTGCCATGAAGGGGTGTGGGCTCTTCTTTAGTGTGTGTATGATGCTGAGAAGATATGTTATCCTGAATCAGGACATGGGTACATGCCTGCTGGGATGCGTGTTGGGTTGTGGGTGTAAGTACACCCATTAGCTAAGCACCCACCTGCGGATATCTGAATCAACAGTGCAGCAACAGTGAGGATTTACTTACTGGGGTTCTCCTCTCTAGAAGGGCCTGGTCTTTCCAAACCACTTGCACAGATAACTTGACTATATCAATTTTGTTCCCCACAGGACTGTATGCTACTCATGTCTAATAGATATTTAATAATATGCATGGGTTAAGAAAAATATTTTATCTGCTGTGAGATTCTCTTTCGTTTTCTCTGCTTTACCTCCTGATGGATCTTCATCAGGAAAGACCAGTGCATTTCTTTCAAGTTTGAAATGTTTGTCGTTCCTGTGGTGGCTCGTTTCTGAGTCACGTCTTTTCTAATCACCATAAAAGTAACATTAATATAGCAACAAGCAATTAAAAACTCCAGCATCTATTTGGCCCACGCTATCAATTGAGTGTGATTCCAAAGCGGTAATTAACTCTGCAGTGTTTGGAAGTTTGTTGTATCCGCCAGCTGACTCCCCTATGCTGAATTTCTGCTCTCTGTTTTATTCTTATGGAACTGAGCAGGTACAAAAAAAAAAAAAAAAACAAAAACAAAGCTTAAAACCGTGACATTTCTTGACTGCACATCAAGGAGGCCAGGACCTCTCCTGTGGTGTGGTTGCATGTCTCCTGCTCTTCTTAAAACAACCTGCAACTGTGGCTTAAGTTTTATTATCCTACTATTGAAGGCGTTAACTATTTCCAAAACAAATTGTCTGCCACCTTCCCTTTGAAAACATATCTCTCCCACCTGTAAATCAGGGAGCTGTTAATTCATTTGTAGATTATGCTCTGCTGTTATGTGATAGCAGTTGTTTTGTCATAGATGTAATGGCCTAAGGATACTGCTTTACTTGTGTCATGTTCATCATCCTCTTGTAACTGCTTTTGGTTAATAATCTTTGGCTCAGGAACCTGGTTAGTGGACAAAATGACTCAGTGCCAGCACTTATATGAACTGGCTATCTAAATAGGATATAGTTTACTGTATAGGCATAATTTCATGAATTTCAATATTGTTCCCTTTAAATAAGCAGATGAAAGGGAATTGCCAATGAGTCATGTGTTATTTGCAGGTTATTGCCATCTAGACCCTGGTGCCAAGGAAACTGATTTATGCTCTGTTATTACTGTGTTGTTCTTGCATTGTGCAACAGATCAGTTCCAAACATAAATACATCGAGTAGCCCGTGCATAGGAATAAAACCTGTCACATTTAGGTATATGTACATGCTAGCCACCTTGCCAGGGAATCAGAAGTTTCTTTAGATTTTTCATTTTCTGATGGTTGCACTTTGATGCAATTTTATTGTGTTGCCTTTTTTTTTTTTTTCCTCATTTGGCTGCTTCACATTTAAGGGCAACTTTCAAGAAGTGACTTAAACAGAACATTATGGATTAGTTTTGAAACTCACCGTGCTCATTTGGGTCTCTTGTATATTTTTCAGCCTTGGGTGTGTTTGACAGTGGCATAAACTTTTGGGAGGACATAATTTCATCTTGACACCAGGATTCTGCGGTCAAGGTATGCTTATTTTTGTATTGGTTATGTTTTTTTTTTAGGTGTAAAGGCAGCATCACTTATGTTCCACTGTTGAACCTCTGTTTTTGTATGGAACACATTCCTGTTTTTTTGTAGTTCCTTGTGTTCAGGCTAGGGGCACTCCGAGAATTTGGTGTAGGTGAAAGATCTTTTGAAAAGCCTGTGTGTCCAGTTCAATGATTTTTGCAGTGCTTTGGACCTCTCCTAAAGCTCACTAGGTGATTTGCAGAATAGTTTCTCTAAAACAACTTCCAAATTCTTCCAATTCAGTTGGAGACTACTCATAATCAAACACCACTATTGGCTTTATCAGTTCACAGATAGTACTGGGAGGGTTAGTCATTCGGAAGCAGATCCTGCCATCAGTTTTACAGAAAACTAGGCAGCAACTCATTCAGTATTGCACTGGTTGAAAACTTTGGCTTTATATTAGCTTAAGGACAGTGTGAAAGACGTCATTACATGCAGTTTCTTTTTAGCAGTCCCTAGAGGCTTTTTAATTTCTGAAGTCACTCTGTATAAGCAGTGTTGCAGGGACAGAGAACAGTCTTTGGGCACAGACCAGCGGGGTGATCACAGGCACAGCATACCACCCTGTGTGCCTTTGGCTGCCCTTCAGCCTCTGCCTTGTATTTTTAGCTTGCAGTCTCCTTAGTGGAAGAATTGTCTCTTCTTGCTATATTTGTAGCATGTTGAGCATAGTGGGTGGATCAGCAGTTGTGTCCACTCCTTCTCTGGTCTGTAATAAAAAATAAATATTCAGAAATGATTCCTTAATTGTCATTAATGAAGACTTTGTTTCCTAACAAGTACATGACAAGGCCTCCTTGTTTAAGGGAATTTGTTTGAGCTGTTCCTGACATGGATGTCTTTGTCACACAACAGGTGCTTCAAATCACTAATCTCCTGCAGTACGAGCTGGTATTTATTACTGTTCAATGCCAGATCCTCTTGCTTGGCATAGCAGGGCATACCACACAACCTGCAAGTTGTGCTGGTGAGAATATTTAATCACATATCAGCAGATTACCTATAATTAGCTCTATCACAGCTAGATCCTTTGAGATCTTCAGTGGGAAGATAACATCTACTCCAAGGACTGAAACAACCCTGCAGGGAAGACTGGAGCCCAGCTGCAAAGTATTGCTGGGTTAGATTTGAGCTGGTTAAAGCCTTTGATGATCAGTCTGAAGTTGTTTAGAGCTTCATATTTTGAAGTCCAGCTTTGACTTCCTTGAGCTGTTCCAGTGGGTAAATACAAATGCATCAGGGCTTTATGCTAGTCCTGTGCTTCTATATAAACTCCCCAATTCTTTGCTTTGTAGCATATGGTCAAGGTTTGCCAATTGGGTTGGGGTTTACCCTGCCCAGCACTAGAAGTCAGTGGGTTGTCTCTATTTTGGCTAGTCACTTGAAGCTAATTTTGTGCTCAGTGCAGAGAAACAGGCTCCTTCAAAGCCTGTTAGGAGTGATGCATCTGAATGTTCAAGTCATCCACTTTGGGATGAGATGAACTCTGCCCTAGAAATGAATGTTTCTTTCCAGAGTGAGGTACAGATATAGATGTCAAAGCTTAGCTGGATGAAACTCACCCAGTACATATGACCTTCATTCCAGGTCAGCTTTTCCTTAGCCTCTCAGTAATCTCTCAGTATTAGCGAGACTAAGTAGGACTTGGGATGAATTTTCTGTGTTGTAGGGGGCACAGAGAAGGCAGGCAGAAAAGCAGAATTTGTCACATCACTTGTATAACTTGTTTGGACCATTAAATCCATTCAAATTTTGTGTTAATTTTTCAGAACAACTCCAAAGGATCATCACTTCTGAGTGTACTAGAGCAACACCTCTACCTTGTAGCCTGTTGGATCCCTTGTAGGTCTAGCACGTGGCCAGGGAAAGAGAATCACAGCTCCCCTTGAGCTAGAGCTGTGGTTACAATATTGTGTTTACAATACATGCAATATCGTCCCAGGTGGTTACCTCCTCTGGGTTAAAAACCCACAATGCTTCTCTTCATTGCTATTTCAGACTTTCTCACCTGATTAGCACCAAATGTGTTCTCACATATTGGAATATCTGCTAACCATACCATAGCTGCAACTGGATTTTCGTGAGTACTGGTATGTAATAATCTAATTTCTTGTAAGGGATACATTTAAAAAGACTTAAAACTGAACCTTCCCACAACTGACAAAGCTGCATCAGGATCGCTTTTGTGTCTTGGAGATTAAGTGAAATGTGTATGAGAAGTAGGAGGAAAGAGATAGATCTGAGGATGAGAATGATGGTCAAGAACACAGAAAAACAGTCAGGAAAGCTAAACTTGGTACGTGTTTGGGGGCTTATACAAAGAAAAAGAAAAGATTTCTTAATGAAAATGTAAAGAAAATTAAAAAGCAAGTTAGAAGTTCACTACTTAATACGGAAAGAGGTCAAATAGCAGATGATAAGAAAGTGCAATTATTCAAGGATTTCAAATTCCTTGTGTCCAAAAGTTTAGCAAAATTAATTCTAACTGTGGTAGGAGCTTAAGTGGAAAACAAACAAACAAAACAGAAATAACAGGTTAAATAATATTTTATAGCATTTATATAGAGAGAACCAGAATCTGAAAAATATGCATTAGAATATTTTAGTTACTAGCTAAAGCACTCCCTGAATTGTTATTTGCAGTAGTTATGGAAAATGGAAAGACACAAGCCATTTTGGCCTTCTCAGCATTATTCATGAGTAGATTTCCATCTCTACTGAATGGTGAACAGTGGAACTTAGTTTTTCCTTCCTCTTATTCATGTATAGATTTCCTTCTTTCTAACATGTAGTTAAAATGTATGATCCATGTGAGCCTGCCATTAAGAGAACTGAAACCATACATACATAATGAATGAGTTGGAAGTGAATTTCAAGTTTTGCATCTTGCTTCCTGTGAGTAATATATACTGTCACAGGCCCACAGGCCTCTTTAGCATCAGTGAGATTCATCTCCAGAAACAGAACTGTTCAGCTGAACAAATGTTGAAGGCCAGGACTTGAATTTATGTCTATATTATCTATTTATGTTATTTATAAATGCATCATAGTTGTGTGTATGTGGAATTTGTCTCTATAAAAAGAACAGAGAAAAGTTAGTCTGTGTTAACAGATTTGTACAAAGATTTCTTAAAGAGAAAACAGAAATGGTTGCCTATTCAGAAATATCATATAGAGCCCTGGAAGACACATTTCAGTGCCTGAACTTCTATCTCAAGATCTCTCTTAAGGTGCACTAAGCCAGGGAAGACGTTGCACAACATACAGCATAGCCAAGGCTTCTGGCACACTTTGGACAAAGAAGACAGGAAGTATTCAAATTACATCTCTCTTGAAACAGAGCAACGTCACTGATAACACATTGTCAAACCATGAGCTGATTGCCCATCTCCATAGGGCAGTGTTGCAATATTTCTGAGCCAACATCTTCATTTTCCAGTGAGTGACTGGGACAAAGTTGTTTGTAATTTGGTATAAAATTAGATTTGAACTACAATAAAAAGTCCCATAAAGGCTAATGTTATATAATACTTGGCATTTTTCAGGCAAAAATATCTTACTGGCTCTAGTGCAAGGTGTTGTTAAAATGTGTTAAGAACATTTTAGAATTGGTTGGCTCTCAGATCTGACTAAACCATGTTAAGGTTAGTGTATTAAATTAATCTTAAAGTTCTTGTTGTTTGCTGATGAAATAGCCACAATGATATTTCAGCATGGAGATTTGAGAGGTAGAGACTGTAACTTCCAGGAGTTGTTTGAATAGGTGTATTGTGTGAAACTAGCTAGCATTATTGTGCCATCAGTTCCAGTCCAAGCCCTTTGATTGAAGCCCTAAGCTTGAATCATCACCAGTAAAAAATAGAAATTTATGAAATACGTGCTGAAAACTTATTTCATGGCATTGCTGCAGTGATGCTGCTGCAGAGTGTCTTTGGCCTCTGGAATTCCATGACATTTCCTTCTTGTTTGCCTTCTCAGTACCTTCATTGGTGACAGGCTTTCTGTCATGAGGACTTTGTCTACATATCTAGAACTTAGTGTTTTATCTCCGAAATAAAGAATAAAACACAGAAGTTAATTTAGAAACTAAACGACTAAAAAAAAGGAAGACATTTCTTAGATGAAATCTAAAAAAGATTACTGATTAAGCTCATTGAGCATGAACATTTATTGACCAATAAAATGATGAGAGTAATGCATTAGAAGGCTGATACACGATAAAAAGAAATATTTAGATAAAACTGGAATATTAGGTGTTGTAAGGGAAAAGATGTCAACATAGTGAAAACACTACTTTTCATAGCCAAATGTTGTCCAAACCCAGTATTAACTTTGAGCAATCAAGCCTTGCTTATTTCTCTTGGCTACTAAGCAAAGCAGCTGTAAAGACCACTGAGGCAATGTCCTGGGTGTTTGTTAAACAAATGTCAGTGGATTATACGTGTCTATCTCTTCAAGGAATTAGCATTCAGCAGTCTTAAGGGCCTCTCCAAATAATAGCTAATCGTCTTTCCCAACATCCTACCAGGTAGGAAGGTATTTTGTCATTTTAGAGATAACAATAATTATAAACATGTTAATACTTTCTGACTGTATGGTATCAGATGGGAATCATAAATGATTGTATAAAGAAGAGGGTCATTCCCTCGTTTGTGTCAAAGCAGGTGTGTAGAGGTTATGGACTAAGGGGTGTGTAATGTGTTACTCGGACAACAGTAGGTACCTTTATGGGAGAAGCAACAGGTGACATCCGTCCAGCTATCAGCCTGAACTTACTCATGGCAGGTGTTAACATGCCTGTGTCCCATGCAGAAATCTCACAGCTGGCTTCAGTAAACAAACAAGATCACATACATATATTCATATCATCAACCTGCATGTAATGCATGTAAACAAGTACACTTTGCTTCTAAATTAATTTCAGGTATAAGTCTCTTTGAAAGCATGTTCTGATAGTCTAACAAAAAAAAAAAAAAAGCATGAGAGGGCTAGTGACATCTTAATCTAATAAAACTAGACACAGTTTTATGTTCATATGGGCAATGGGAAAAATACAGTCTTACTAGGCGCTCTATGTCTTAAATAGAAATTTAGAAGTCTTGTTATGAAATATATTTATCTTGACAGCCAGAGCGTTTGATGTGGACCAAAAGAAGCCGCTATGAGCCAAACACCTGTTCATTACAACCATTGGTTCCTTTCCAATAAAGCCTCCAAGATGGGAATTCTTGATGACTTTTTTAGTAGCCTAAATGTTTTAGGAATGGGGCTAGGTGTTGATTTATATAGAAATGATTGATAAACACCTACTGATCAAGTGCTTGTGAAGTCAGTGTAATGATCTGTTCTGCTTCAAACTTCTGACCTGAGATAACCCATATAATCTCTCCTCTTTACTTGGGTGTTGTAAGAATAGCTGTATGTTCCTATGTATTTGGGCACAGTAGTGGGAGCCATGTAAATGTCTCAGCAAGGCAGATAAAACAGCAGGGGACAGAGATAATCCCTGGCACATCTCCTGGGTACCTCCCCTCTAAATATGAATCATGCTTCATGAAGGCAGATGTAATTTCTGTCCTTGTTCATGACATTTGTCAGCACTGGTCAGATGTGGTAAGATGGTGGCTATTTTATCTGTTGTTTTGTTTGTTTGTCAGTTTGTTTTTCTCCTTCCTCTGGAGAGGAAAAGAAAATCTTTTCTTTTTCCTGAAGAGGAAAAGAAAATATAGCTAGAGGTGCCCGTACAGTGCTCAGGACAATAGCAGGCAGAGTGAGGAGTGGGAAATTCATGGTTTGCAAGTCTTCTATGATGAGCAAAGGGAACTGAATTGTTTGGGACAGCTTAATTGAAGTGTTATTTATTTATTTTATTTAGAATTGTGACCTGCTTTACAATTATCTTTTTGTATGTTCCTTTATTGTCACTTTTTAATCAAGAAAGGAAAATCCACAGTTAAAAATAAATCTGCAGAATAATATTTCATAACTATTTGTTAGTTAAAGCAATACAATTAGGATGTTGTAGATGACAGACAATTCTGGAATAACCAGTACAAACAAGCATTAAAAAAATTAAGAGATGAAGATAAAAGGAATTCAGAAGACAGTAAATAAATGCTTCTTCATGTTTTCCCAGATTCTCGTGTACTCAAAGATCCTTAGTTTGTACACAGCAGTTAGGCATGTATATAGAGATATAATGGTGCTTTGCCAAAAGTGGGGTGATTTTGCAAGGAAGGAAAGTAGCTTGAATGACAGTATACTGGCCTCCAAAATGTAGGTGGTAGAAACCACTTAGGAAACTATTTCATTAAGGAAAAAAAAAAAAAAAAAGTGTTCCAGACTGATATAATTACAGTGTTTTCAATCATGGCTGAATTGGATGTAAGCTGCAGCAAATATTTAGGAGAACACCTTGTTCAAGAAAAGCATCTTTTGGTGATGACTCCATTTTTAAGGGCTTTGACAAATGGAGTTTACTTTTAGTTATGGAATAAATACAAATATCTTCTGGTAAATTGAATTCTCAGCATGGAAACAAAACTAAAAAATGTGTGTGTGTGTATATGTATATTTAAACTGGAAATTGAAATGAGGGAAAAGGCATGTTATGAATATTTCTTTTCTTTTTCTTTTTTTTTTTTTTTTTCACTCCCAGAAAACAAAACTGAGCTTTAACCTGGATAATCATGTAAAGAATGTAATTTTTTTTCTGCAGAGGTTTGACCTTGTTCTCCATAAAGTCTGTTTTCCTCCTGGGACTCTCCCTCCCCCATCCTTATGTTCTAATTCAATTTTACGAAACAACGCTGCTCCCTGCAAGAAGTAGGAAATGACTCGTGGAGCACAACTGCACATACGCATCTTCTAATGGCAGGGATACTTGGCACAGCTCCTGCCCCTCCCTCAGTTCTTCCTCCCATCTCTGTGCTTGGACCAGGGTCAGGTTTTTGCTCACCTTCTACTTTTCAAGTGGATCATCTCCCATACCAAGCGCACTGTAGATCCCCCAGCTGGTCTGTGTTGTTTTTAGCATTTTTTAACCAAGACCAAACCAAAACAACTAATGCTTTCTGTTGAAACATTTGCTTTCTGTTGAAAGAAGAGGGAAAAACAATTGGAAGGGGTGCATCAGGAGGGGTGAAGATTTCAGGTAGTTCTTAAACCTGGTCCTTGTGCTTTGATGGCTAGGGTTTTTAAGTGACAATGTTTAAGTATTCATAAGTGGTTGAGGTTTTGGAGAGATTGAAGCTTAAAACCAGGAAAATCAAAAGGGAAAATAAAAGACCTCAGACTAGTAGGTTAGAAGTTGGATAGGTTGGTCAAGCTATGAAAAAAAAGTAAGAACAAATCTTTCCCTTCTTTGATGTCCCCTGAATGCAGCCCAGATCCATGTTCTTTAGTCATCCAGTGCCAATATTTTGTATCATATCAATATTGCCAATAAATATCAATATCAAATGCCAATATCATATTGCCAATAAATGTATCCTTCCAGGCATGATGGTATATAAAATACTTGAGTGTTTTCTAAAGATATAATGTAGCTAAACAGTGATAAACTAGGCATCCCTCAAAAAGTATTTCTGACTGTACAGGTGTGTCTTGCTATGCATGTGAGTCTTGAATTTGAATCTTTTATAGTGGCTGGGATATTATTATTATTATTATTATTATTGTTATTATTATTATTTTGTAGAATACCACTAGAAATTTGGAGAATATGAGTATTTGTAGAATACCAGTAGAAATCTGCAGAAACCAGTTTTTACTGATGTCAAGTGACTGCAATCTGTCCCATCAAATAATCTGTATGGCATTTAAATCTCTGCAGTATAAAGTATCTGAAAGGGGTCTTGGAATGCTCCTTTTGTAGAAAATGAGAATCGTTTATCAAGAAATAGCACCAACTTCAAAAAATATTCTGAAGATAGTACAGATAGCTAATGGAATAATGTTTCTTGAAGTTAGATTACCTCTATCTACGGGCATGGCTGCCTGAATTTAGATGTACTCTGTGACCTAAGCTAATGCCTGAGATGAAAGTATTGCCAGTTATGATAAAGGGACACTAATAAACTGTGCCCAGAGAAATGGCATGTGTTCCTTATTTGTGCTGAATTTCAGAAAGCTGCAAGGCCCTGGCACCACGAAGACAGGCTCACACATCAAACTTGAAGCATGTGAACAGTGAGTGAAAGAAAGGGATCACAAGAGGAGAGAGGCCCAAGTAACCACAGTGCACAACAATATCTGTTTGCTAATGATCTGTTTGTTTTAGATCAAAAGTTTATTATTGCAGTCAGTAAAGATATGAGTTGAATTGCACACACGTTTTGTGTCAGTGTTGGTCAAAGTTTATATAATTAAGCTTTGGAAAACAAAAGTTTTTACAATAAAGTGCCATTTTTTGGCAGACTGTTGCATTAAGGCTTACAAACGTATGACCTGCCTACCAGCCACTGAAATTCAGACCATCTCTTGAGGTGCACTTAACATGGAAAAAAAACCACAACTTTCTGCAGGTAGAATTTACTTTCTGGCACTGCTTTGACTATTACTCAAGATCCTGTCTGTGCCATCGTTTTTTCATCTGTTGGTGGTGTTTGCATTAAGTTGTGTAACTGCTTCTTAATGCCTGTTACGAAAGGATGCATAGATTGCAGCTCCATGAGGTATCCTGCACAAATCACTACTGATAAATGTAAGCATGTTTTCAAAAGTTACTCTCGGTTGAAATAATTTTACCTTGATTACATTGTTCCTACATAGACCAAATGCTTTATTAATTCAGAAGGCCAATATATGTTCAAATGGGCATCAGAAAACATGTAGCTGTGTTATCCTGTAATATAGTGCCTGTTATATTCTTAGCATATAACAACATGATGCAGCTTTCCTGGTTTGGGTGGGAGTTTCACTGCTGAGTTTTGTATTGCCATGACTTTACCTCAAAGGTTTCAGGCTAGATCAGCTAAAACACAGTAACATGTAGGCAGAGAAGACATCAGAAGTCAACAGTCACAATGTTTTTTCATTTTATGCATGTTCTTCTGTGTTAGGCCATTTTCTTTTATTTAATCTAATTTTAATTAGCCAACCTGGCATCTGTACCAGGGAAAAAGGACATTGCGCTAACTACCGAGTTTAGCCTGGAATGGAGAAAATTGAAGAGACTTCAGATTAGGGGAAAATCTTAGTTGAAGAAAAAATTAAAAAGTATTTAAGTCTAAATCAGGATTGTAGACAGGGTTGTATTTTGCATTGTTGTTAGCTGTAATAACACTTCTTTCCTTCACTGACTTTAATTTAATACTTTGCTGAATGATTAATTTGAATCCCAATAGCAAGCCCCACAAGTTAGATTTAAAGCATTTCTTCACTGCAGTGTCCCATCAGCATATGTTTTCTATTGTGGTCCTCTGAAAATGCATACCTTTCTTTGCATGGAGGCTTTTTCAGTTCTGAATATCAACTGACCATGTGAATATGAAATGTGTCACATCTATGGTCAGAAGCCATCTTATATATATTTAACAGAGGGATAGATGGAACAGAGGAGTGGAGAGAGTGGGCTGTGCTACTGACAGTGAAGTTGCAAAATGGCATTCAGGCTCGTTGATCATTGGTAGTTCTGCTTACAGATTTTGCAAGTACTGAGATATAGATGACTTTTTCTCAAGATCAATCTGACCCAGGCTATATGAGATTTATCAAGGCCTAGATTAGAAAATAAATCACATTCCAAAATATATTGGCTCTCACTTAGAGGGCTGATCATGAACAGATAACTATGTTAGCACTTGAAATATTAGTTAAAATATAGTTAAAATATGGTGTCTAAGATATTTATAGCTACAATTTGTGATCCTAATGTAAACAAGCTATGAAATCTTGCTTCATCTTTCATCATACTGGGATTATTGATGATACCTCCTGGCCCAGATGCAGTAGCGATCCACCAGAAGAGCTAAAACTGAACAAAGAATGGTCAAAAATGCCTGGATGATCCCATGATGTAGGTTGATAATTCCTTTTTTTTTTTCTTTTTTTTTTTTTTTTCCCATTATCCTCTTGAAAGTCTGTTCCAGCAATTACCTCTTAACTGCATAGGAGCCTTTTTCAGTTTCCAGTCTGGCCAATGTTTACTCATTTGCTTTATGTTGTGCCAATTTTACCTTGTAGCTTACACTGGTGTACTTCCCTGTATGGTGCTCTCCCTGAGGGATTTCTAGAAAGGAGCCTCCTTCCTGATCATTGTTTTGTTTTGTTTTGTTTTTAGAGTTAATCACCATGAACTTGTAAAGATTATTCTATTAGCTCTCCTCTGTACCTGTTACAGTGGAAAGTCATCTACTTAGAAGAATGGTAGCTGCACTGAATGTGGTATTGTAGACAAGGTTTTATATCTTTCCTAATAACGGCAATTTTCAATTAATGCAAAAATATATTCTAGTTGTATTGGAAATACGACTAGATATGGCACTATGTTAGTTGCTCATGCTATTATCAACTTAAACCCCAACGCATTTTTTGTTTGTTTGTTTGTTTGTTTTACCATTTCTAACTGATCACAATGACAATTTATAGCGAATTTAAGTTGTTAGTTTCTTGGTGCACTCTTGCATTTCATCCCTTTTATTTTGGTCCCTACATACATGCAATTTCTCTATAACATTTTTATCCCCGCTTCATTGGCAGTGCTTTCCATGGTGCTTATTTGTTGCTTGTATTTTTTTTTTTTAATTTGTTAACTTAGTTACCACATTCTAAACATGTATATAAGAAATACTGAATAATAACTGCAGGAATATGTATATGAGAAATG
Organism: Netta rufina; assembly: GCF_964035555.1. Taxonomy (NCBI): domain Eukaryota; kingdom Metazoa; phylum Chordata; class Aves; order Anseriformes; family Anatidae; genus Netta; species Netta rufina. Next base: position 27,914,934 of record NC_140130.1, on the reverse strand, counting down.
TCACGGGTGAAAATGCACAGAAAATTCTTTCACAAGAAAAGCTGGGGAAAAACACTCAGCTTGAGTGGTGGAGCTCAGTTTGATCTGGGAGATGCTGCAGTAACTCTCACTGAATGTGAAGGTAAACAGAAACCCTCCAAAAACCTTTTGCTTTGCTCTTGCTATGGAGAGGGAAACAAAGAGGAAAGTGCAGAATAAACATGGTTCCTAAATTTGCGATCCTAAATCTGAAAGACCTGTGGAGCGACTCAGTCCTACGCCCACAAAGAGCTTTACAAAACCACCCTGTCACGCTATGAACCATGTAATTTTCCTGAAGCAATGGTTGACCATATACAAAATACCAAGCTAGTAATATGCACTGACCTTTGATAAAGTGGAAGGGACAGAGCTGCAAAAATATCATTTAGAGAAGATATTCAAGAATTCTGCTATTCCAAGAGAATATCCAGGAATAATTAAGCAATTTAGTAGTCTAGGGTACATGCATAAATGATTTCTGATGTCAGAAAGGTATAAGGAGCTTAGGAAATCACTAGGTTATGCTTCAAGCATTTTTTTTTTAAAGAAAAAAAAAAGAAGTAGGATTTTATCCTGTTGTGAGATGAATATCTGTTATTTAATAACTGAAAGTTACACTTTTGCCCAGTCAGTCAGTATTATTTTCATCAAATGATTACTGATAGCTTGTGAAATCTGGCAGTAGAGTACAATTGTTGGCCTAGGCATAGAACTCAAGAATATTTTTCTGCAGTTTCCAGATCCAGAACTCACTTAAATGTGAGTAGGAAAAATGCTTTTGTTTGGGAAACAAACTGTGGGAAAATTTCTCAGTATGATTTGAATGTCAGAATAGAAATGTAGCAACCGGTGAAGCAAGATTAGTGCAAAGAGAAGGCTAAAGGCAAAAAAAAAAAAAAAAAAAAAAAAAAAAAAAAAAAAAAAAAAAGACACAACTCATCAGTGTTCTTAGTCAATTTTGTAGTGCTGAAACAAAATGTATAGCTTCCTTTTTTTGTTGTTGTTGTTTATAGATAAAATCACAATAATGTAAAATTATAGATATGACAACCTGAAGCCTAGAGACCTTGTATTTTTCCGTCAGACTGACTTCTAGAAAAAAAAAGTCTAGACACAACTACGGAAAGTTTAAGTTCAGGTTTACTTTTTGCAGAACCAAAATCAGTGAACTCCTTTCGTTTGCCCAGCTAAATTGGGCAGAGGGTTGTGGGGAGCTTGCATTTTGGAGATGGCTCTGCTCAGCTGCAGAACAGATAATCAAACAGGAGACTGGAAAATATGGGGGTTATGACTTCTTCACTGGAATATATCAAATCATAGAATATTCTGAGTTGGAAGAGACCCACAGGAATGATCAAGTCCATGTGGCAGTCTGCATCAGAACCACTGCACCAGGTCAGAACAGACTCAGTAGACCTCCCAAGGTGTTTGCAAAAGATGTCCCAAAAATTGACACAATCTCCCAACCGAGTCTTATGCCTTTCACGTCAGAAGCATTAAGCCTCTTCCAGTGGCCCCATGGCAGCACCTACAACTTGACAGTCGCCTTGTCAGTGCAGTACCAACGCCTGTCCCATGCCTGGGGATGTGATGGCCAGCGGCACCTGCTCTGTGGCTAGTGTCTGACACCATGGCTCTGGGTCAGACACATAAGGGAAATGAAATAGATGAGAAGAAATCATTTGTCCTGAAAGGAGATATAAAGTATAGCCAAACCATTTCTATGTACAGTCTTATCAGTCCATTTCATGGCCATTTGCCAAGGGAGACCTTGGTGGCTAAGGTCCTGAATACCCATAACAGAAGGCAGGGGTATGACATGGTGTGATTGAAACCCTGTGTCATAATCTGTTGTAAAAGCTCTTCTGCACTGGTGGCTGAAAGTGCTGTCTGTGATCCTGACTTCCAATATCCACAGTGCTTTAAGTTATGAGATGTGAAAAGCCCTTCTAAAGCCACCTGCTGCAGAGCAGAGCCCACCTCAGCAGCAAAACCCACCTCATTTGGAGATACCGATAAAAGATTTGTCTAGCATCACATGATAATTAGGGGTTGTGTTATTCTAGAACAATTTGCTATCCATCAAGGATTCCTCCATCCTTTGGAATCCTCAGGGATTCCAATCCTCCAAGGATTGCCATCCCTCACAGTGAATTTGATAAGATCATGATTTTGTGACTTATTTTTATGCTATGCTTTATATTTATTTATATATGTATATATGTATATTTTTTCTCCTCCAAAACGGTCCTCAATCCCCTTAGCTCCCAGATTTCTTTGATTTCTTTATTTCCATTTCTTGGTTGTTTCTTTGGAGGGTGAGAGTGCAGCTTCGCATTTTTAGAGATGGAACCAAACGAGAGGAAACTGGCTTTCTCACTGTCTTCTGCAGGGGACCTGGCAACAAGTAAAAGTCCTTCGGGCTTGACATAAAATAAAGTCCTTAGTGGAACTTGAAATATCTACAGAAACAAAGCTGACTTTATCCTTCATATAACAGAGTTCTACACACATAATGATTTTAATGATTTACAAATGCATAATATTTTTGATGTATCCCACAGTATTTAAGGCCAATATACAATAAATCAATGTTTCATCTTTGCTATTTTTGAGATAAAATCAACTCTGAGATAAAATCAACTTTGCAAGTATCTTCCACAAGCAAAAGCAGAGAACTGAAATACCTGCTCTTACAAAATGCACCCCTTATTCATCACGGGTATGGGGAAGCTTGAATAGTTATGCTAGAAAATTACTTGAGGTCTGAGCGTGGGAGAATCTTGTTCCAAATTCTGTCAGTAAGTGTCCCTAGATTAAAAATGATGGCAAATTCATTTGGATACTTAAGATTTTCTGATTTGTAGGTAATACAAGTATGTGTGCAATTGCTTGATAGATAAATGGTGCTATGTTGACTGTAATTTTAAGTGTTAGTTATACTGGTTTTAATCAAATAATGATTTCTGTTAGAACAAAAAACATTTTTGTACTGAGGTAAGTTCCAAATTCAAGGGAAAAGCAAGGAGCAGCTTGGGCTGAAATGCCCTTATCTTTTCAAGTAGCAAATATGATATTTGAATGAGAAGAAATTACAGAATCACAATGCGCTGTATTACATGGGAGAGAGTCACTGTGCTCTTAATGAATTTTGCTCTTGTTCTCGAGATAAGGGAGATGAAATAGATGAGAAGAAATCATTTGTCCTGAAAGGAGATATAAAGTATAGCTAAACCATTTCTATGTACAATCTTATCAGTCCATTTCATGGCCATTTGCCATTCTCAAATGCTCTTAGTATATTGTATACCAAAGAAAATACTGCTGACATCGAGTCCTGCGACTGCCAAATTGCATATTCATTATTGTTCGCAGTCACGTGAGGTCAAGTCCGGTTACTGCAAACAACGAATCTTTGTCTGCGTCTTTATTCCCTCCTCATGCCGTTTTTGGTTTCCTAACTTTTGTAGCACTCCCTGGGCTGAAAGTTTCTTTTTAAAGAGGATGCTGTGTACTCTTTTGTAAACGTGTCTCCATTTCTAAAAGTGACATCATGGGAATTGCTGAAGGCGAGCTGGGGTGTGGGACGCGGGTAGCCAAGATGTAAAAGAAGTCTCCCTCTTCCTGGCTCCCCCCTTGCCCCCACAGCATCCTGTAGCAAACAGGTGCTTTGTTGCACTCCGCTGGATGCTTCTTGAGGAATGTGAACATGGAAAGGACAGAAAAATCTGACAAAAAATGAATCCTACCAGCTCATTCTCATTTACAGGCTGCTGTGCACAAAGCAGTTTGCAGATTATTCACAGAGAGCCAGGGATCTGTTGATTTGCCATCAAATGCAAATTACCTCGCTGCACTCATTGACGCAGTAAACACCTCAGTTTAAGTTTAAAAAGATGTATTGCAAAACTGAGGCGAGCTCCCACTCCTACAGAGGTCAGTGGCAAGCCTCCCGTTGACTTCAGTGGGAGCTGGGCAGAGTCCCTGTTCTCTGGAAGCAAGGCTCAGCAGTACTTGTGTTTTTTGGAGCATATGCAGCCCTCAAGGGCTGTTCCTTTACAGCATTCCAAATTTTTTTCCCATTTGCCTGATTCCATGGCAACACATCAGCACCAGGCCCTGAATACTGAAACGAGATTTTTACTAGTAAGCCTGAGGATTTATACAAGTGTATCCTGTAAAAAGATCTTGCTGAGCTGCAGTTACCATTGGACTAATTCTTTATCCTTTTCAGATGAGTGGCAAAATTATCTCTGGATTTATTTTACAATAAGCCAAGAATTTGCTAAGGTTAGAAAAACAAGGACACTGTTTTAAAATCATACCAGAAACAACTTTATTATTATTATTATACACAATTACTATGTTTAAGTAAAATACTGTATTTATTTGCTATTCTTTTCAAAACAGTTTAGGGAACCGCCTAAGCAGTTTACTCATAAATGATGCTAACACAGACTCTAGAAATTGCAAAAAATGATGATAAGGCCATTGAGGTTTTGTTCTGATTTCTGTATTACTTATATCAAAGAAATAACCACTTTCCAACCTGAACAAGGATCCATATTAGATTCTGAATGTACTAGAGTTCATCTGTTAGAGGGATGTGATGCAGACCAGCCCTGTATGCTCTGTGGCTGGGAGTTTGCTCAGAGTTACATCATAGCATGCCGAAACTGAGTGCACTGTTTGATCCCATATTTTGACACTAAAAACTGTGCGAAAGGGGAAAAAATATCAAAGCAATTCTATACCTAGAGGAGGTTAAATTGCGTGTAAGAAATACAAATGGTCTTTTATATTAAAAAGTACCTACTAGGAAGTTCCCAAGCAAAAATGCAAATGCAGTGGAACAACAAAATGACTAGTGAACGCTAATTACAATTTTAACTGTTTTATGTTTCCTGCATTTTCTTAAACTCTAGATATAAGCATTTACTGCCATCTCTGTTTTATTCTGCTGTCACGCGATCCAGTTGTTGAATCATTTCCTCCAGAGTGATTTTTTTAGATAAGCTCTGCCCCGTTAGCTGCAGCTGGAGGTGCCCCATTTTATGTTGTTCCATCCACTTAGCTGGGCCATCCGGGCCCATCAGGATGAGGCGGCAGCATTATACTGGGACCACAGCTGTTGTGATGAGCTCTGCATGCAAGGAGAGTTACCACAATAAGCGATGCAATGCTGGATTTCACTTTTCTGAGCGGTGTTCAGAGCCTCCCCTTTGGATGCAGCTTTCCCCCCCTCAGGCCTGACAGCAGGACATGGCCCTGCTGACCAGCTGGACCCACAGCACCCGAGGGAGGCAGTGAGGTGCTCGTAATGTAAGCGGAGCTGGGCTGAGGTCAGAAACCGAGTCACTGGTCTGACAGAAGTGCTCTGACTCGATCGATGAAACCCTTATGTATTTTCTTTTCATATAGACAGCCTCCTGGGCTAGACTCGGATTAGCGAAGCAGTTACAAATCCATTTAGCTTCAGCAGGCACAAATGAAAGCAGAATCTGCCCTCCCTTTCTCGCTGACCTTCAGTGAATCTATTCAGGAAGAAGTTGGTATGAAGTCAAATGCTTTGTTACAGAGCTGGTCAGCTACGGGCTTGTAATTCCAAAGTGGCCAGAGACACTGGCTGGGATGCTTTTGGGAGACCAGAACTTGTGAGGGGGTGTTTGGCACTATCTGAACTAACAGTCATGAGAACTGATACACACAGTGCTAACCAAGGTTGGAATTCTTGGCCTGGATGATGAGAAAACTGGGAGAAAACCTCAGTTGTGAATGTGCTGTGAGAAATACACTTGGGGATTGTTCTTCTGCTATACAAAATACAACACCCTAGGAGGTGGTGCTTTTCTATATAGGCTGTGCACTAGTGCTGCACTGTGTTTTATTGCAGAAACACAATCTTTTTGCAAGAATTGTATCTTTCATGAGATCGCATTATATTGTTGTGGTTTAAAAAGTAGGTGTAAACTCCAAAGTCCACCTTGCAACAAATACACTATATTTTCTTGCTAAATAGGGATCTACAAATCTCTTCTGGCCCATAAGCTACAGAATACTTTTAAGAAAGCATCAGCTTTTTTTTTCTTCTTCTTCTTTTTTTTTTGTTTTTTTCTCTTTTTAGAGAATAGTAAATATTCTCCTCAGACACTCAGTCACGCAAAATGGGGCAATTCACAAATGCATGTAGCAGTTTGGTTTTCTGTCTATCGAGTCTCGCACATTTCCTTTAAGTGTGAAAAGCATCGGTAATTCTCATTTGTCCTAAATTCGAAGCGGCATCTAGGAGAATATGTCCTTGAGTGACGTAAAAAAAAAAAAAAAAAAAAGAAAAAAAGACTGCAAATGGGATATTTGCATTGGCATAAAATGATTTATTATTTTTTGTCACTTTATACCTGTATTGCTCTGTATTAAATATCAGTGCAGACTCAAAGAAACATAGACACAAACTCCCCCCCCCCGCCCTTTCCACAGGCATGTAACTCAAACTAAGCCCCAGAAACGCTATCTTTAAATAGCCCAAGACTGCCCAAGCCAAGACATGCTATTAGTCCATGTTTGTTTATGTGCAGCAATCTCTATCAACATTTACTTTTGCATTCAGCAAAAGACAAACTGGCAGCGCTGCAAGGCCAGGTAGGCAGATCGATACCTGTCCCGAATTTTCTGCAATTGTTCTAACTTCCACAGCCCCGAGCCCCTGTATATCCGAGCCCCTGTGTACCCATACAAACACGCTTTTACGTATTATTTTTTTTTTCAGGGTTTTTATTTGAGCAGCCCTAATCTGAGAGAAAAGTAGCCGGGAGGAGGGGGGGGGGGGGGGATGAAGGCAGCGTGGCGGTGGAGCCGGCTGCCGGGTGGCTGCCCAGCGACCCCCGGGAGGCCGGGATGGCGACATTTGGGTCGAAAGGGGACGGGACCGGGGACCCCCGGAGCCCCCTGAGGCGCTGCGGGGCCGGGACAAGCGGGGCTCGCTGCGGGGAGCCTCGGCTGCCGTGCGGCCCCGCGCCATGGCGGCGGGCGCTCAGGAAATCGCGTCAGGCCCGGCGCCGGCAGGCGGGCAGGGGGCAGCGGCCGCCACCGAGCCCTCTCCGCGTGTAGCGACCGGGCTGGAAGCCGAAGCCGAAGCCGGAGTCGGGTCCGGGGCAGCTCCCCCCGGCGGCTGCGGGGCGAGAGCGGGCGGCAGGGGGCGGCTGGGAGCCGCGTGGGCGCGGAGGCTCTGCCCGGCGGGGGCCACCCCCGGCGGCGTCCCGGTGCCGGCCCCTCGGCAGCGGGCGGGGACGCGGCAGCCCCGGTGGCGGCGTGAGCGGGAGCGGAGCTCGGGAGAGCGCCGGGTGCGGGTCCGGGTCCAGGTCCGGGTCCGTGCGCCCAGCCCCGCGGGGATGGCGGCCTGAGCAAGAGCCCTTCGGCGGAGGTACGTGGCGCGTTGGGAGCGCTGGAGCAGGCTTTGAAACACCGGCAGAGAGGTTTTAGAGGCCAGTGCAGCCAAGGTCACCTTGAGCGTGATCCGGGGGCACACTTCGATGGAGTTATTCAGGCGTTCAGCCACTATTTTATTGCATATATTGTGTAGTTTGAGTATTGATGTGCTTTAGTTAAAAAGGGCAAGTGAAACTTAAAGAGTCGGCCAAGAAGAGGTTCCCGTATGGGCTCGGGTTGTGTAACGATGCCCGGTGCGAGGCTGAGCGTGCTGCGGCTGCTGCTGGGGTGCGCACCTGGTGCGGGCAGGGACGGGGCTGCAGGGAGGGGGGGAGAGGCAAAATGCGGGGATGGAGATTTGTGGGGCCTTGCTCCTGAAAATCCTACACGGGAACGGGCTCGCTGCTGGGTGGCTCGTGGCTGGGCTGTAACGTGTCATTGCAGGGACAGATGCAGGAGGTAGAGTTGCTGCTTTATGGTATTTTTTGCTAAATTAAAACGCTGGGGCTCCTCTCTCGATGGGACACCCAAACGAAACGGTTTAACCTGTAGGCTTTTGCAGGTACGCAGTTCTAAGTTGTTTTGGTGCGTTTGGCCTCCTTTTTCATTTGTTTGAGGGAGAATTATCTACCTTGCTTACCATATAGACGATAAATCATCCGTTTTAAAATCATTGTGCAATTTTAGACCTTTTCAATGTTTTTTAATCCAGCGAGCCCGTCACATCACCGATGGCAGCAGCATGTTTGGAATTAGGGGTGTGCTTTGCACGGAGCACTCCTCCATCCGAGGAGATTGTAAACTGGTTTGACTGCAGCTAGACCAGGCACATAAAACTTACTGTGGGATAGGACTGGGAGAGGGCATAAAGGAAATTTTATCAAATTGATTGGTGTCCTTCAGAAGGAAATGATGAAAGAATGAGGTCACGTAGCGCAAGAGAATAGTAAACTTTTAAAAGCGGCTGAAATGTCCTGGCTGAAATGTCCTCTGTATCCTTGTGGCCAAATGGTTTAATCCACGCAGTGAAGAACAGCGGAAAAGCCTGAGGGGGCTGCGATGACCTGTAATGGGAAGAGGAGAAGGGAAGGAAAAACATGCACATAGCTGATTGGTATACCACATTCACGCAAATCGAATATGGTGGGTTAAATCCTGCTGGTTTCTGAGCGTAGTGAAACTTCTTCAGAATCTAACTTTTACTGAAAGGTGCCAAAATACCCATTAGCTAATTAATTGTTAGATACCTACCCCTGAAACGATATACGCATGAGTATTTTATAAACAAATACATATTATTTTACAGCTTCTGATCTTCAGATCAACTCGTGTGTCATGGATGAAACTGCGTTGTCCCTTGGAACGATAGATGTTTCATATGTGTCCACCTCAGCAGAGTGCAGCATTGGTAGATGTAAGCATTCCAATGAAGAATGGGTAAGTAAAAATTGCAAACGTGGCTGGCCATGTTTGCCTTTTGTTTTCTCGTTTTTGTATGCAGGTTGAAGGTGGACTTTTTTTTTTTTTAATCATCTGTAATGCATGATACAGTTTTGGTTTTAATGTAACTTGAAATGTAAGGAAGAAGAAACAGTTCAGTGCTGTGCCAAAGACTAATGATGCTCGATAGGAAAAACCTTCATATTGAACTCTATTCGTAGTCTCACAGTCTACTGGTGTGATGTTAGTAATCATTTTATGTAATAGTAGACGTGCAGAATTTCATTCTGTAGCAGACTGAGGTCAAACAGAAAGTCAAACAGAAAGCTGGTTCCTGTTCCAAAAGAGGTACTTGTTTGAAATGTGCAAGGGAAAAGGAGCGTGAGGCTAAAGATGCACAGTGATGTAACCATCAGAGTCAGAGCTATTCATGCAGTACAGCAGGCAGAGGAAACTTGGTGGATAAAAATAAGGAGCCTATTAAAACTTGGTGTCCTCTGAGTGAGTCTGGGGATTTGGAGGAGGCAAAGGGGGAAGGAGCGGAGAGGGTTGGGTGGAGCACAAAGCCACATGGGGACGAGCTGGGTGCTGGTTGGTTTAGTAGTATAGGTCAGGAGAAATTAGGCACTGCTCTGGAGAGGAGGAGTTTGAACTTGGTACAGAAGAAGGGTTGGAGACATGGTCAGAGTTGAGGAAAAGGACAGATGTCCTGACAGCTGGGTTTTGTATCTAGCTAGGAGTAGGATACATTACACAGCAAGCTGCTGGAACGGAGAGGTCTGTGAGAGAGTGGGATGAAAGCAGGCAAGCCAAAAAGATAGGAAAGGTTTTGTAAGAAAGTGGTGGTAAGTTTGGTCTGGGATTGGAGGCAAGCAGAAGCATTTTTGCTACAAAGTTGGTTAATGAGGAGTTAGCATTACTGAGGGTGATAGAGAACAGAGTGGGCCAGGCTTAGCATTTTGGTGCTTAATTATTTCAGTTGAAGAGTTAGCCTTGGAATAAGTGCAAATTCATACAGCTTGCCAGGTGTGATATCTGCATATTTTTGTTTTCAGTCATCTTCAGCACTGCTTTTGACTTTCTGGTTGTTTCTCAGTGGGCTGGCTTTCTCACTGGGTATGTGATGATCTGTGTTTGTGTTTCTAAGCCATGTGCTTGCTGGTTTTAAGGTACTGGTTCTACCACACTTCTCTTCCTTTTGAACAAGCTATTTTAAACATATATCTTTGTATTTTGCCATCTTTTCATTGTCGTTTGTTTCTGTGGCTTCCTTTTTGTTAAAAACTTACAATATTTGGTTTAAAAAAATGAGTCTAGTGGACCTGATGCTTATACTCAGGGGAGCAATAATGCAGTAGACTTTAATGGGAACAGCCAATGTCTTTGTAAGTCTTGTAGTTAAGTATATTTTTGTTGTATCCCAACAAACAGAACGTGTTCTGTAAATGCACTTACTTTTGATTTTTTCCATTCTGTAATCTTATCCTAACACTGGGGAAAGCACAGTGGTTCCTTTTTCATGTTGCTTTGAATAAAACTGCCAAAGAACAGCCTACAGAGGCAATGGAGTTAATGTTTCGTGTATATTCAAATTGCAATTTTACAGGGTGTTGTCTGGTAAAAGCTTGAAATGCATCGCTCATATTATGAGCACCTTTACATTAGCGTGTAATTTACAGTTAAATTCTTCACCTTTTCTCAGCTGTCAGTTTCCTTGCTGTTTCGTAGTAGAGTTATTGTTTATTTTAAAATTTCACATGTCAGCAAATGCTGCAATGCTCAAGATGTACAAGTACAACACAATGTTTTGCTTTTGTTTTTGCTTTTTGTTTTTAAATCACATCACTTGGAGATGAAATAATTTGTTTTAGAAAAAAATCTTTAAAAAATAAGTATTGGTTTCAGGATTATTTTATTTTTTTGTGATAGTTTTGTGAGTGTTTCTGGCAGCACCTCTAATCAAAAGTTTTCAAATACCCATTAAAACATATGTTGCTGGATATTGACATGGTGTTCTTTTGTTCCATAGGGAGAGTGTAACTCTAGGCCTCCTCTCTTCCGATCTGCCACTTTAAAATGGAAAGAGACTCTGTTGAGCAGAAAAAGGCCATTTGTGGGACGATGTTGCTACGTATGCACTCCCCAGAGCCGGGTAAGAAGATTACAGGCTGGATTATGTTTGACAATAATGCGTAGTTACAGTGTAATGAAGTTTCAGAAGTTTTCTTACTTTCAGAATTAAGGTCAGAATGTTCTTGCTTTATAAAGGAATATAGTTTTTCTCATTTGTTTGTGGTTATATTTTCTTTGTCATGGAATTAATGGATGACACAGATCTATTGTGATGCTTTGTCTCCTGCTATTTAGTGCGGACTTACTCCATGCACAAAACTGTCCAGCTCTTCAGAATTAGTACTGTGAAAATGTATGGAAAAAATTATCTGCTCTACTGGATTAGTAACGGGAATTTGGTGCTTACAAAAGTGTTAAGGCTTATTTTTAGGATGCTTGATTCTCTGTCCACACAACAGGCACAGTTTTGAAGTAAGCAATGTACTTCCCTTCAAACTTGAAGAGATCAGTCCTGTGCTTGAGAAGACAGCTTCGTTTTCTGCACCCAAATAGTTCTTGGCTTGTCTGCCCATCCTGGCAGCAAGACGTGCCAGTTACAATGGCAGGGATATTTGTCTGCTGGGAACAGCATCAAGAGGGTGGCACTGGAGACATTATGCGAGCTGCTTTAAAATGTGACCTTTATTGAACTGCATTGAGCAGGTTTTCTGTAGGCTGAAGATGTAAAATGCTGATAAATGGCATAATGTAGTTTGCAACAAGTTCATCATCTGGCTTGACTGTGTGTACACCGCAGGCTTCACATTGCACTCAGCTACACCTGCACTGAGCTCCATAATTGGCTGGACTGGAATAACAATTTGCCTTTTCCTTTGACTAAGGAAAAGTTGTTATTTCACTTTATTACTATGCCAAAATAGAAAGCTGCAGCAATGATACACAAATGTGGGATAGAAATCCGAATGTGCTGTGAAGAGTATATATGATATGGGCAGCAAGACAGGCAATTAGAGAAACTGGGACTGCTTCTAACAAACAGTGGAGTGTTTTGACTTGTAAAAAGGTGTGTAGTAATCCCTAGCTAGGGCCATTATGCATTTAGTCATTAGGCTATTAGTAATTAGGCTATTCCTCTCAAGTTGGGGATTACACTTCAAGAAGAAAAATCTTATTCTGTATTTTGTCCGTTTAATAAGAAATTACTAGTCCTGAGATCTCACTTAGGAACGAGGCGTGACCTGATAAAGTCCTTTTTTGCATTATGCCCCAAGAGGGTACCATTCTTACTGCAGACAATAACAAACCAGATCCTCTCATTAGAGTCCGTATGTTTCACTTTTTTTTGAGCTGCCTGTTTAGTTAATTATCTCAAGGAAGAGGGAGAGATGAGCAAGACAGATTCCCATAGTGAGCTGGCCAAGCTAGCACCTTGCTGGTGCTATAAGTGGCAAGTCTGTTCCCTCTTACGTTCTTCCTGCTCTCCTGTGGCTGATAAAGTTTACCAGCCAAGCAGAACTGCCTGCTTTATTTATTTATTTAGTCCGTGGCTGTCTTAGTTTTCTGCCTTACCTGAATGAATTTGGCTCATTAAGGGGTCTGATATTCATCAGTGCTAGTGGTGATGTAAGTTACAAGGTGGGGAGGTGGTGGGAAAGGGTAGGGCAGTGTGGGAGCTGGGCAGCTCCCGTGTGGTGCAGAGCTGGGAGATTAGCTCACGTCGTCTCACAGAACCACATCTTCTGCCTGGCAGAGGATCGGGGCAGAGTTAAACAAGGAAAAGCTGAAGTGTGACGAGGCATCTGGAGGATGAATTTCAAGGAGCAAGTTTATAACCTAATGAATGGTTAGCGCACTGGAGTGGACTCAGGCGTTCAGTGATGCTTCCTCAGATTTGTTGCTGATTTTTGGGAGACCAAGAAGTCGTCATTGTGCACAAAATTAAGAATAAACATTGTGAGAAATTGGTGTTAATTGAAAGTTTTCATTTAAGTGCCTAAAGTTACAATTTGTCGATTGTGCATACTACACAGCTGTGCTTTAACATGGGGCAAGAGTGTTTGCTCCCACTGCAGTGTGTAATTTCTACCTGATTTGCAAATGACACAGGACACTCATGTCTTTCAATATGTGGCAAATTGAGTGTCCTAAACAAACTACAAACAAATAAGGCTCTTATCTGTCTCCCATTGCAAAATTGGTAATGAGGCTGTTCTGTAGCTTTGCTGTTGCTGGTAACCATCTTTCTCCTTAACTTCCCTGTCTTTGACTTCCTTGAAATGCACAATCCCAGTGATTTTACCTATAATTCCCTGTTGGCATGGTACCAGTTTTAAAATTAGTTTCTTTCTGCCCAAATAATATTTAATCTTTTGGTCAAGGTTCTTAGCTGGAAAATGGAAGATTAAAGTTCAGGTCTGCCTGCCAGGGAATGTTTGTTTATCCGAAGTGGAACTGCTCCCAAACTCATCGCAGAGCAGTTAATAGTCTGACATGGAGAGCCTTTATGGAGGAGGCTGGACTGAGTTTGTTGTTCAGGCAGAGCAGGAATGTGAAGACAGTTTGCCATGTAACCATGGATATTCTCACCCCTGGGCTGCTGTTATGTGATGCCTGATCCGCTGTCAAACTGGATGTCACAGGCTGAGTGTAGAAAGGCTCGTGGTTTTAGTAATGCTGAGTGTGGCTTAATGAATTTCTGGCTCAAATAAGAGTTCTGTATTGTGACAAGTCCTGGTTTATGTTACACCAGAATATAATAAATAAAAAAAATCTGGCTTGAAGAATGTAACCAGAACATTTTTCTGTATGCAGTGAAGCCTAGAGAATGCACTGGAAGTACTGGAGTTGGGAGTAGTAACTTTCTGAATTTTATTTTCATTTCAAAACGTTTTCTGTATACTTTGTAAGGAAATTCAGCACTTCTCTGCTTTGCCTTTTATAATAGAGGTGAAAAATACTGCATTATTTTATTTGTTGTTAGGAATGTAAAGAGGTGACTATTCTTATATACAGAAACAGTCTTCTAATCTTCTCCTTGTTTTTACAGGATAACTTCTTCAACTCTAGTATTCCTTCTTTGGGTCTACGTAATGTCATATATATCAATGAAACACATACCAGGTAAAGTAGGAAGTCTTTCTTTTACTTTTGAAATTCAGTGTGTTCTAATCTTATGGCAGGGAAATCTCTAGGGTAGTCCAGACTGAGTGAATACACATTGCAGTCCTGAAATGCAGGAATCGATGCTGACTTCAGGAAAGTAATATACTTGTAAAATTCAGCTGTGTGCATTTGGGCACAGGACAAAGTTCTTTGGGATTATTGGCAAGGAGAGTAAAGGTCAGACCTATTTCACAAAAAAAAAAAGGCATTTTTTCCTTCATTGCAAATGGCAGCATCTGCAGTATAGTGCTGAGAGGAGCTGTTTTATTCCCGTACTTAAGAATGACTTTGGGCTGCATTTTAATTTACTGAGCAAATCTGGCTCACGATTTAGGCTTTCACTACTATTACTAATGACAGTTAAATCTGAAAATGTCTTGCTAGACTGTGACTCCTCTGCCTCAGTGGCAGAGTGCAGCTCTTGAAAGATGGTGTATTCAACAGAAAAATGAGTATGTATTTTTGTGCTACTTGAATTGTATCTTGTCTCCTTCATTTTGTTCTTTGGAAAGTTAATAATGCTTGCTGAAGTTTTTGCACTAATCATTAGCATAAGCAGATTCTGCAGTGTTTGTGGAACCAGAGCAAACAAAGAGAGGCCAGCAGCCTGAAAGAAATGAGCCAAAGTGTCTGAGTGGAAGAAAGGCAGTATTGTGCTGTGCTTGAGAGGGAGGAAGCTAATGTTAGAGACTGTTCTTTCTTCAATTTGAATTAATGATTTTTTTAAGAGTTGAGTCTGTAGTTTAGAATACAGAAAAATAATTGAAATAGTGTTCAACTTTTTATATTAGTTTGAGAAGTCTCATCCCTGAGTGCTTTTGAATAGTCAGAGATTCTTAAATTAGAAATACAAGGGCAATAAAATATGGGTTAATGAATTATTCTGAAATAAAATGCCTTTAGCTAAGAATGTTATTAAAATCCTCAATTCTCAGACTATAATAAAATTCTGAGGTCCCCTGGGGTTCCACCGTAACAGGTGTCTCCATAAGCTTCCGAAGGCCAAGAATTATCAGCGGCCTTTTACTGAGGTGTGAATATGTCAGTTTTGGTAATTTGGAGCAAGATTCTGGACAAAATAATACATCTTGACTGGGTCTGCTCCGTGTGTTTTTTCTTATGTTCATGCTACATGATTAGAAAACAAGTTTTTCTATTTTTTCTGCATTGTGTCTAAGCTTTAAAATGAATACACAAGTACCTAGACAGGTCCGTCTAATAGTTGCATGCTGTTACAATTTGTTCTTAGTTACAAAACCTCTTGACAGAAAGAAGCATATCTCCTTCGCTATGCTGTTTTGAAAAATCAATAAAGCTATCTCAAACTCAGGTGGGAAGGGGAAAATGGAAAAGCAATTAAAACAGCATCACCAATCTACTTTCCAGACAACATGGTTAGCAAAATTCTTTGTCCTTAGAGACGGTCTGAATATTTGTGTGTTATGTGACAGTTTTGATTGCTTGTGTGTATGCACTCATCCCAATTACAGGAGTTGTGGCGAATTCTGTTTGACATTTTTGCAGTATGCAAGTTTCTTCTCATCTTTTATAACTCTTTTCAGTGTATTTACACATGTTGTAATGTGGTAGGGAGGTTTAACGGCCAGCATTGGCAGCTCAGGTGGCCACAAGGAAGTGAGACCTTGGCAGCGTTTCCATCTGGGGCACCCACTGGAGCATCAGCAATACATTGCACAGACTTTTTGTGAAGAGGGATGAAAAAAGGAGGGGCTTTGTATGCTTCAGTAGTTTCCTGTGCTTCGTTCTGTATCCCTGTATTTCTTTCCCTGTTGCCCTACTGCTGTGTCCTTAATGGCACTACAGGCAGTTGCTTTCTGTGTCACTTGGTAGAGGCAGAGGGTAGAGAAAACTGTTAATCAGGCCCCAGACTTTGTACCTAGTCCCAGCAATATACTTCCTTCTTTCTTGGATTAACAGCTTCTCACGGTTTTCTTCTCTGCATTCATGAAGATCTTTCAGCAGTAAAAGTGCAAGCTTCAAATATTTCCATGTGTGCATAGTAATGAAAGAGCGTTGCATAATACTGAATAATAATGAATAATCTCGGGAAGGGTCAGGGCTTAAGATACAAAAAATGCAGAAGTTTTTAAGTAGCACTTCGAAGAACTTTACTTCTTTTTGCTTCTTAGTATTTATTTTTAAGGTTCCATTTTTTTTTTTGCCAGTTGTTTATTTTGAGGCTGACACTCAAACTTGCTTCATATTTTTGTAGGTACAGAGGATGGCTTGCAAGACGGCTTTGCTATGTTCTTTTTGTGCAAGAGAGGGATGTTCATAAGGGTATGTTTGCAAAGAATCTGACAGAAAATGTGCTGAATAACAGCAGGTAAGATAATGCAAAATATTTTTTTTTGTATGACTAATACATTACATTATAATCTAAGAATTTGGAAACTGATGGCTTTGAAAACCATGCTCTTTAAAATATATTAGAAGATGCAGTGTCTTTAGCACAGACACTCAGGACTGTGGCTTGCAATTTCAGTTTGAATACTAAGAGGGGAGATTTGTAATTCTTAATGAATAATGTGTAGTGGGTGGACAGCAGACTTGGTACACAGAAAAATAAATTGCTGTGTGGAAACTCTTCAAACTTTTGTTTATCTAATTCAAGTTAAATCGTTATTACTAAAGCCATACTATTGTCATCAAAATTTTTCAGTGTTTCAAAAATAATGGGAAAGTGGCATTTCAGATTACCCTAGTTTATGAAGCAACAATAGTGTGAAACAAAATTGGAAAAAGATTATAAAGTGTCTACACCTACTCTTTGTTTTGTGTAGCTTGTTTTCTGTCTCATCTACTGAATTTTAAAAGGCATGTTGATACCCTGATCAGCTAGTAAGGTATCTGTTTTCCATGGACACAGAGAAACACAGCCACATACCCACTCCTCCAGTCTAGTTTAGTCAGAGAACTCCCCTGAATTTTTGTTCAAGTCCCAGCCAAAGATGATGGTGTTGCTTTTGTAAAACAATGCAAACTACCTTGCGCCACAGTTACGGTCTGTTAATCCACTTAATCTCTCTTATATATGTTTTAAATGTGGAAAACAGCCCATATAAAATTTAGTTATACTTTGTAAAACTGAGATTTCAAGTGCGGAGATATTGTAGAAATGCAAAATAGCAACTGCATAAATCTAACGAGGTAAGTGAAATTTGCTATGGTAGTAAAAACAAAGTATGAACAGAGGAGATTTCAACTGCGCTATTTGCAGTTTTAACATTATTAATTATTTTTGAAATTTAGTGATCACTTAGTGTCAGTGATCAAGTGTATACATACTGTTTTATGTACCAAATCTGAGTACATTCATCCATCATCCACCTCTTTAATTCAGAGGTTAGCAGTACTGAATTAAATTGAATTAATTTGGTATACACAAAATGTTGGTGTGGCTTTTAATCTTCTTTTATGCCTGCAAATTACTCTGGTAGTAGTGTATAGATTATTCATAGCAGTTGTTGTCTGTCTTGAACTCTTCTATGGCAGAACTGTCTCGTAAGTGTTACTTTTTAATGTTAGAGTACAGAAGGCCATCGTAGATGAAGCTTCTGAACCAAGCGTTCCAGGTAGTTTTGCTCAGACGGATCCTAAAGCTATCAACAAAGTGAAGAAAAAAGCTAGGAAAATTCTCCAGGAAATGGTCGCAAATGTGTCACCGGCTTTAATCAGGTAAGGAAAATGGCCCATCAACATTGTCAATGGATAAAAGAACAGTCAAGATGTCTCTGTATTATAACAGCAGAGCTTGTAACATGTTATTCATAATTAATGAATAATTATTAATAAAAAGTCCTTTTCTAACATCACCTAGCGAAATGGTTGTTACTCTTGATTGTCAGGTACAGCAGAAACCCTTCCTTTTTTTCAAGGGATAAATCTTATGATGTGATTAAATGCAAGCATGTTTTTTTCCTCCCCAAACTAGGCTTGTTGCTAATGCTTAGACCAATAGTATCCTTTGTTGTTTGAGGCTGATACAGGAAAAAGCAGCTAGCTGCAGGATCTTAGACTGTGAAAGATCCTTTTTTCCAGTAACACATTGAATATCATAGCCTGTAGTTATAAATGTCTTAGAGTCTTATCTTAGATACATACGACTTCACTGCTAAAGATCAATTTGCTTCTGTCGTGTTCAAAGTCCTTTCACTCACTTTTGTAATGCAAACCCTACCTCTTTTTGTAACTACATTAAGTTTTCCTACAAGACCAGATTCACCATGTCACCTAACATGTTTATCCACGTGCTTAGTTACTGCAATCGATCATAGGACCTCTGTTAGCTTGCCACATACATACAGTAGTCTTCGTGGTGTGAACAGCCTGCACTGCAGTTGACACAACTTTTGTGTCATAATTACAGAAGGCTTTATGATAGCAAAGACTTGTTAAGCAATCTGATTTCATAGTAAGTTTTTTTGAATATAAAGTAATGAGATTTTATGGCTTTGTCTTTAGTTGTATGGAAGCAATATAAAAGTGAAGGCAGCAGTGAATGAAGTTCTTCGAATTATGTTTGCTCTTTTTTCAGGTTGACTGGCTGGGTGTTGCTGAAGTTGTTTAATAGCTTTTTCTGGAATATTCAGATCCACAGAGGTCAAATAGAAATGGTCAAAGCAGCAACAGAGGTAAGGGTGGGGTGGGAAAAAATATCTAGTAAGGTATATTTCTGATGGAGTTTCTCTTAATTTTTACAGTGCTTTCTCTTTTCAGAAGAGTTCTTCTAAGTCTCTGTCATACCAGATTCTAGACAGATCTGTCTTCAGCTCAGAAATAATGTTTTTAATTAAATGCAATGTTCTTTGAGTTGTGTAATCTAAAATACTATGTCAGCGGTGTCTTCATCTTTGCTTCAGGATCAGATTTTAACTGTAAGGTTGAATGGTTATCTCACATAAACCTGCATCCAGCATTATTTCTTTCTGTGCTGAGGCAGCCAGTAATAAATTAGTAGGTATGTTTAGGATTTTCAGAATTTCTCTTACATTAATTTGGAATAAAAAAATTTAAGAACTTGTCTTCCTCGTTAGCAATCTATTCTCAGTCCTGCAATATTTACTGAAATTGATTAAAATAACCCCTAAATTCAGCCATCTTGTTTACACTCAAATGAATTCATTCTTTTTGCAGAGTTTACTTTATAAAGATGCATTAGATAAGTTTAAAAAAAATGGTTCCTGATATTTTCCGTTATATTTGGTTATGGTGTTGGGAACCCCACTATTTGTAGATTCCTGTTGATGTCTTATAGAAAGAAACAGCAACGTTTTGGTGATGCTGATTTGGTCACATCCCTTGAAACTTTTTGACTGTTTTCTCAGTACTGTGAGTCTGAAGAATATCAATGGTTCTGTCTGGTAATGTTTACAACTAAAAACTGCAGTCCTTGAAAATTAAAAAGTAGAATTCATTGAAATATTCTCATTGTTGTCACAGCTGAGTGAAAACCAGAAGTCAACAAACTGAATGTTGGCAACATCAGTTCTGATAATATGCTAGCAATCTTGATGACCGATTTTAGAAAAGGAATAATGTTCCACGGTTCTTATCAGTTGTCTTTTTTTTTTCTTTTTCTCTCCTCTCCATAGATGAATTTGCCCCTTATTTTCTTGCCTGTTCATAAATCTCACATTGACTACCTGCTCCTTACATTCATACTTTTCTGCCATAACATCAAAGCACCTTATATTGCTGCAGGGAACAATCTCAACATCCCCATCTTCAGGTAATGATAATAAACTATGTGGAACCTCGCTATTTGAAAAAGGCTGAAGTGGGGGAATGATCAACTGACCAGTTGTGCACTATATCATATATCCACTTGTAAGGGCATCAGTATTACTGGGCAATTCTGTCGAATTTTTTGGCTCCTATTGCATGCTTGGAGAGAGACCATAATAAAATCCTTTTGTGAAATTAAGTGGGATAAAGAATAATATTAATTTCTTCTAGGAGTCTCAAAGTGAGTAGGTGAGTAAAGAAAGATTAATACGTGAAAACCATATGTAAATAGGCAGCTATTCTTTGTAAAGTTACATGAGATGACTATTGGGCAGTGACAGTACTGAGTGAATAGTAGTTTGTGGGAAAGCACTCCAGTTTGATTTCTGTTTAAATTTTATTTCTGGTAGCTGAAGAATGTCTGAAGATCTTTTAGGTATTTTTTTTGCCAGTGACAAAGAACTCAGGAATACCTGATCTCTGAAGAGCCACTGGACATTGTGGGAAATAGCAAGAAAAGAAGAATATCTTGACTCAGAGGGTGTTTTGCACCACTAGGTGCTGGTCCATGATCATCCCAGTAAGAAAGGCACTCAGATGCTATGAAATATAGTTTAAGATGCTGTTAATTAGAGCTAACGCTGTAAAGAAGGAGAGACTAGCAAGGACGTCCCTTTAGATGCTGGGAACCCTGAGTTGTGCAGCATCCAACAGACCTCTGATATACATGCAGCATGCTGCAGATGCTGCCCACAGGACAGGTTACTACATTTTGATCACTCAAGCTTGTACAGGATCTTATTGCAAGAAAACAGCTGTATCCATCATTTTTTTCTGTCAAACAGGAAGGACATTCTTATGAGAACTTCTTGGTGCACTTTTAGATAAAGACAAGGCCACACAGGTGGTGTAATTGCTGGCGTTAAGTGGGAGCTGCCTGCATCTTACTCTCTTAAAACAAACCAGCTGCGGTTATCCTGCAGCCAAGGGATGTTTGCCTCACAACACAGGCATGAAGGCCAAGCTGTACATGCAGCACAATGCAGATTTGAGCTAACTCAGGTTAACTGTTTTTTGGGTCACTAGCTCCTTGATGTACAATGGTCAGGATCATTACAGAGGGTAAGTGGTCTGTTCATGTAGTGACATTGAGCAAGACAGTGAGTGTATAGTAGCCTATTTCATTAAAAACAGTAACGTTTATATGTGATCCCATCATGTGCAAGTAGAATAATACATTTTAGTATTAGGTAAATTTGGTAATTTCAGTTGCTGTTGTGTGCTGGGAATTTTACACTGGCTGTGTAGTAGTTTCATATAATCTGAAACCAATGAGTCTATTTCCTCTTTATTGTGTAGCACATTGATCCGCAAACTAGGAGGATTTTTCATTCGTCGAAAGTTAGATCAGAGTCCTGATGGTCGTAAGGACTTCCTCTACAGAGCTTTGCTCTATGTGGTATGTACTTGTCTTTGTGTCCATAGGTAGCATTTCAGTTGGGTGGCAAGTAGGGGAGTAATTTCCATCAGTCTGGGGAGGGTTTTTACTGCTTTGAATTTGTCTTGGGGTTCATGTCAGAAAAGCAGGATACGTTTTTGTATCAAGTCTTGAATGTGTGAAATAAGAGAGAATGGAATGCCTGGTACCTTTGAGGATGAGAAGATTCTCACCTTGTATAATCCTTGTTAAAGTAAGTGGAATTAATCTCTCTGAATTAATATTAAACTTCAGTCTTGTTTCTCTGATTTCTTTTGTACTGGGGCTTATCTACAGTGATTTTATTAACTTAATAGAAGTCTCTGTTTATGATATGTTGATGTAGCTCTTTGTGCAACTCAGTAAAACAGCTCTATTTGCATCTCAGAAGATGGGATATACTAAGGAACCAGAAGAGACGTATGCAAATCTGCTAGATCAACTGTTGCTAGAGATGTTCTTGAACAAATGGCAGTATACTGCTTTTATATTCATGCAAATTAAACTGCAGTTTGGTCTGGGTTTGTGTCAAGCAGTAATTATTGCCTTTTTTTTTTGTTCTTATAAGTATTCATGCCAACTCAGGGTCTTCCATTGTTTTAAAAGGAAATGTTTGCTGCTAAGGAGCAATATGTTTCAAATGTGAATTTACCAGTATACAAGTATGTGAAGGTATTTATTTTTTCTATCTCTTTGTATTCAGC
Organism: Netta rufina; assembly: GCF_964035555.1. Taxonomy (NCBI): domain Eukaryota; kingdom Metazoa; phylum Chordata; class Aves; order Anseriformes; family Anatidae; genus Netta; species Netta rufina. The sequence goes on along the minus strand of NC_140130.1, from coordinate 27,892,884 downwards.
ACATAGAGGAACTGTTGAGACAGCAGCAGTTTTTAGAAATATTCTTGGAAGGCACAAGGTCTCGAAGTGGAAAGACATCCAGTGCTAGAGCGGGTCTTTTATCTGTGGTGGTGGATGCTCTCTTCTCAAATGCTACTCCTGATGTCCTAATTATACCTGTGGGAATTTCCTATGATCGCATAATTGAAGGTCACTATAACAGTGAACAGCTGGTAAGAGCAATTTAACAGCTTGTTTTGCCTTGGGGATTTTCTGTTTATGTGCAGGAGAATGTGTTACACAGTTAAATTATGTGCTGGTAGTTCTCTGTCACATGCATTTGGCATTAGTGATGAAGAAAGTAGAGCCATGAATCACAGAGCCTCTCTGATAGGGAGTGCCGAGGTATAGGTAACATAGTTCTAAATGCAAATCCATGACATAAAAAATAATACATTCAAATGGTAATACACACAGAAAACAGTAGTTCTCTAGACTTACTTGAAGTTATAAGGTGTGTCAGAAGATTCGGCCTTCTTGTCTGTTGGATGCATTTTTAATTTTGAACATAACTTTTTAATTGCAAATTGGAAGAAAACAACAACAAAAAATACCCAAAAACAAAACAAAAAGAAATAACACCCAAACCCAACTACTACCATATTTTCCAGGGCAAGCCTAAGAAGAATGAAAGCCTTTGGAGTATAGCTAGAGGAGTCTTCAGGATGCTACGGAAGAATTATGGGTGTGTCAGAGTAGATTTTGCACAACCGTTTTCCTTAAAAGTAAGTTTGGTATTTTGAAGATTTGTTTTGAAGTTTGGTATTGCTGTTTCAGACATTTATTTTTACTTTCTCATTGTGGGTAGTCATTATTAGCAGAATTCTGCAGAATAGAATTTCTGCAGAATTCTATTCCAGTAGGACAAAAGTATGTAACTTCCCTGTTTCACTGAAGGCATGAATCTTCAAACACAACTGTGTTAAGCTGAAATAGTTTCAAAATTGACATAAAGGATCATGTTAGTTTTGAATTAGCGTAAATATTTTCATTGGTGTTTTTTTTGTTTGTTTGTTTGTTTTAACAGCTTTTGAAGTGATCTGTGTACTGTGTAGTAATTCTTTAAGTTGTATAGGTGTTTGTAGTTGAAAGAAACTGGTTACAGTTCTTCAATTTAAGTAATTGAATGGTTAACACTATTGTTGAGGAACAGTATTTGTCTCATTGGATTTTTAAAGTTGCTAAGCAAATTAGTAGTTATAAAGGCACCATGGATATATCACCAAATCTACATGTTCCGTAGTTCTTTATTAGTTTTCACCTATTGCCTACACTAATTCACAAAATACTGTTCTGTAGTTTCTCAGGGAAGGGTCTGGCTCACTACTAGCTGCTTTCACTTTCTTTCCCTTATCTCTTCGCAGAATTTGCTAGTATTATACTTAATTTATCTGCACTTCACTAATCTGTCTTCTGCTACAGTATACCTTTTTTTTTTAAGTGTGACTTTAATAAGATTAACTGCTGTAACAACAACCTACTAGAACATTATTCAAATTAATTAGGCATTCTTCTTTCTGCCCTACTTCTCTCAGAAAAGCAGTAGGTTGGAGAGCTTTGGAGGGTTCAATTACCACAGCATGAAATTATTGTGACTGTCTGCACTGCATTATAATTAGTGTAGTAGGGAAAGATATTAATTCACTTCCAAAGAAGAAGGCTTGGGTCACTTCCAGGCTATTCTTGGTAGTAAGCTAATGATTGTTCTTGGATCAGTATAAGGAAAAGAAGGTTATCTGCCCTCTTAATCTAGTGAAATACTGATCACTCTATACCTTCCTAGCAGCCTCTGCCAAGTCTCATTTGTATGTGCATTCTTTCGTGTACTCCAGAAATAGAATAAGCGTGACATAAATTGTTTAAGTATGCGTTAACCAAGATTTGCAAAAATGTTGTAACTATGTCAATTTAAGTTGATGTAGCCATATCACTGCAAATTTTTCTAAGATGAGTTTTTTGGGGTTAATTTTGAGCTTTTGAAGTTCTATGAGTACAGATTTAAAAGCAGAAGAGGGAGAGCTGACTGTGAAAGCCCTTTAAAAAGCTTTCCTGAGAGAGAACTTTTTCTGACCAGCAGGCTAAGTGGCTCTGTAGTTTCCCACATTAGTCTTCATAGGAACTGGAAGAACACAGTGTCCTGAAAACAGAGTAATGTAAATGCTAACCTGTAAGGAGAGTCTTCTTAGAAGTTTGGGATTCAAGAATTCCAAGTATGTGGTTTGATGCCTGCTTCCTGGATGCTTCAGTTCTGTGATGTCTTACAGATAAAGCTTCTATAGTGGTGTTTACCTATGGAGATGCTCCCTGTGCTGGTGTTTGAGGAAAGAAGCAACAAGCAATAATTATAATCTCTTTGTGGGTTCTGAATGAGTACTAGACTTTGCTCTCATTCATGCTAATGAAGGCAGTTCTCATTAGTTTAATCATGGAGAAGCTAGTCTCAAAGGACTTCTTCCCAGCAAGATGCTGACAGGGATTGTGTGTTGTTTTTTTGTCATTATTTCACCAAGTATGGATTCCTTGCAGTGGAAAGTTTTCCTTTTCATAAAATATAATTAAAAGAGAATAGAGTGTTGCAAACTTGTCACTTCTGTAACCTTATTTTAATGAAAGCTATTTTTAATCACTGTTGCATTTTTGAGTAATTGACTTTTTCATATAAATAGTGTGAATGCAGTTGAATGCAGAAGTAAGGTGGGAAAAGTACGAAAAAAAAAACAAACAACAAAACAACAAAAATTAATCTTTCTTTTAATAGGAATACGTCAACAGCCAAAGTCAAAAACCCGTGCCTGCTCCTCTTTCTCTGGAACAAGCTTTGTTACCAGCTATACTTCCATCAAGGTAGAGATTTTTTTGTTGTTGTTGAGGAGAGGGATGACAGATTGATATTTTTTTTTCCACTTTTCCTTTAGCTTTTATTATGCTGCATTACATTTCAAGAAATGCTTGAACTCCCCAATGATTATATGATTATAACCGTGCAGTTTATTCCAAGAGTTGCATTCTTTCTGGGATTTTTTTTTTTCAAATAAGCTTGAGGAGGCTTTTTAAAAAAGATTTAATTATAGTGACCTCTGTTGGTTTAATTTTAAATTTTACACAATAATTTAGTCAGCGAACAAAAATAACACTCTTATTGAAAAAGGAAGAGTGTGTTTTTAAAACCCACAAACATCTCAGGTGGATTTTGGTATAATTCCAAATCAAATAGTGAGAACTTGTGAGTGAATACTACTTGTTCAAGGATATGACTCACTCAGAAATTAAAAACTTCACCGTATGGCTAGACTTGCATTGATTACGAAGACTTGGATTTTAGTTGAAGTCTTTGCTCGACTTTTACAAACCTGTGTGGTCCTAGTAAAGACAAAGTCATTTATCTTTGGAAAGTTTGAGGTCTGTACAAAAGACCATTTCTAGCTTGTGTGGCTGAGCTGAAAACTGCCTTCTAGGCAGATTTGCTTAATCTACTTCTGTCTGTATTCACTGAAAAGAGCTGTGGGGTGCAAGTGATGTAATAGCAAAGTCATGAATAGCCATAGGACAAGGCAAATGTTCTGTTTGCCCTTTTTATTTTGGTGTTCTTATCTTGGTTTGTTCTTTAGTGTGAAGAAAGTGTCTGGAAAAGTTGTAGACATTCAACTTTTTGTGGAGCTTGTTATGCATAACGTTTTGTGCCCTCTACCAGATTTCATAGTGTATTTTTGCACTGTTATTCAGTTAGTGTATCTAAAAAAATAAAAATCAATGTAAATCTAAATGTCATAATAATTTTTTTTATTCTGTCTTTAGACCTAATGATACTGTGGATGAACGTAGAGAGGCTTCGTTGCCTAACACCAGGGATATAACCAGTGAGCCCTACAGAAGAGAGCTGATAGCTAACTTGGCTGAGCACATTTTATTCAGTAAGTGTTCCAGTATCACTGTCAGCTACCTATTTTGTCTTGCTTGTTGCATGAACTAACTTGCTGTTTGGTAGTGTCATACTTCCAAATTCTCTCTGTTCCAGGAGATCATTTCACATGCTTTCTTGACAGTTCTCCCTCTTTTACCATCCTCCATCCCTCTGGAACACTTAATAGACTGTCTTTCTGTTAGTACAAACCTTCTGTTTGTATTGGTAACTTGTGTATTTTTTTTACTAGTATACTGAACTTGATGTAATTTAAAGTGTTTGCATTGATATCAGTGTATCAATATTACATCATGACTTCTCATTGCACCATGTAAGAAGTTACTGCAGTGTCTTGTAGGCTTTATTTATGTTACTGCTCTCATGAATTCATCTAGCTGCATGGGATGCTGGCTTACAGGCTATGTGGTGTGCATTTCAGTTGGCAGGTCTGTGAATTCAGATATAAGAGATGCATACGAAACAGCACTTCTAGCTTAGTAAACTTGTGAACTTTACTCAGGCTTCTGAGTTCAAGTTACTGTAATATTTTACATGCCTGCAGGTCTCCAGAATTGTCCGTGGTCTTTATGGTACTTCTGTAGGGTAAATATGATCATCATTGTGTATTGCTAGAAGGAGCTGAAGTGCTAAGGGCTGAGATACAGTAGTGTCAGGGCATGCTTGAAATTCGTTAGTTCATACCCTTTTATTGTTACTATATAGACATAATACACTTCATATTTCATTCAGAACATACAGTTCTCTGCCAGTATCACTACTTTTTTAAAGTAGTGGCTAGTATTTCATTTGTAATGATGTTTTAAACTTTTCTGATAGTTGAAGTGTTTCAATTTAACTTTGTCTTGTTTACTTCTAGCTGCTAACAAGTCCTGTGCAGTGATGTCTACCCACATTGTTGCCTGTTTGCTGCTGTACAGACATAGGCAGGTAAGGCTTTTGTGCTGCATAAATGGCCATACAGTGCTTTAAACTTGTTAATTAGAAGCATAGTCTGCATTCTACTATTGCACGATACTGACGAAAGAAGAGAGATGCATTTGAAGTGGATTTCATGTACTCCTATATTTTTGTTAGCGGTGAATGCTTGGAGATAATACATTATTGATGAGATAGTAAAATGTGTTTGTATAAAAATAGATTTTCAAATTCAAAATTTAGTTATGCTTTTTTAAAGAGTAAATGGTTTTTGTCCATTGTGTTAAGATCACATTTTAGATCTCTGATGTTGAAACACATTTACCACTGAAAACACTAGCACCTCTTCAGTTAATTTTCAAATGAGTTTTGCTGTCCCTTGGTACTAGAATATTGTGCCAATTTGGCAAAATTATTCTAATGTTTAAAGGAACCTTTGTGCATGGGGCTTGGATTTTTTTTTTCCTTCTACAAGTATGTTTGGCATTTTGTCTGAAATTCCTTTTCCCTCCAATTTGAAGCTTTTATTGCACATAAATTGAAAACACATTGAAAAATATTGGTCAAGTGTGTAATCTTCCCAGTCAAAAACAGTATCAGTATTCCCATCGATACACTCTTCCAGTTTCCTAAAATAATGGGATGAAGGAAGCATTTTGTTATGTGATCTGAAGCTATCTTGCCAAAAAACAAAGAAAGCAAGTTCTTCCCTATGTCTCTTACCACTTGTGAGTTCTGTTAATTACACTGTGGCCAGATAACCAATCATTCATTTAATAGTGGAGGTAATGGAAATATGAGATCACTAACATGTCCTCTTACAGAACAACTTAGGTTTCTGTGGGTTGTGAAATAAACTAAGATTCAAACAAAAATCTTGCATTCTCAAATAGATGCATGTCTTTAATTGTATGTAATTCAAAACGCATGGGCTATTTCAGTAAACAAAAAGGCTTTCTAACATGACTGTTGGGCTTGGGATTTTTGAAAATCAATGTCTCTTATGTGTTTGCTATATACATGTCACGTACAGAAAAACTCGTGCCGAAAATTATTTTTACTTTTTTTTTCTTTCTTCTAGGGAACTGATCTTTCCAGGTTGGTAGAAGATTTCTTCTCCATGAAGGAAGAGGTCTTAGCCCGTGACTTTGACTTGGGTTTTTCAGGGAACTCAGATGATGTTGTCATGCATGCCATCCATTTGTTGGGGAACTGTGTAAATATCACAAACACTAGTCGAAACAATGAGTTCTTCATCACTCCCAGCACAACGATACCTGCTGTCTTTGAACTGAACTTCTACAGCAATGGAGTTCTTCATGTGTTCATTAAAGAGGCAATTATTGGTACGTGCTGGGGTTTACCATGGAAACACATTCCTGTGGCCCATGAAGTCAAAAAGTGCCTGCACTCAACCCCAAACCTGGTTTTCTATGTAATTTACTACTAGTATATATTTGTCACCTTCCTGTTTAAGCCCTTGTTTACCCTAAAAAAGTTGATGTTGAAGTAAATTTGGTTTTGTTCACTGCCATAGGCAAGGCACTGTCAGATTTTTGAGCCTATATGGCAGAACCTGTGCTTTGTTTAGCAATGTTTTAATGGGAATTTGTTTCAACCTGAGATACTTTGGAAACAAAAGGAATAATAGTGATTCCATCTCCGTTTTTCAGCTGCGTGTGTAATGTTTGACTGTTTATAGACCTAAAAATAGACAAAACTTTAGTTTAAATTTCCTTTGCTCCAGAGCTCTTTGGAAAAACTCTGATTATGTTTATTTCTGCTCCAGCCTGCAGTCTTCGTGCAGTTCAGAGTAAGAGGTACAGAAATGGTACCAATGGTGCTTCCCCCAGTTTGATTAGTCAAGAACACCTTGTCCGAAAAGCTGCCAGCTTGTGTTACTTGCTCTCTAATGAATTTACTATATCTTTGGTAAGTCATTGTATTAAATTGTTCACGTTTTTTTTTCCCCTTTTTTTTTGTTACTTAAAAGAGAGTTAATGCTTTTTTTTAAGTGTCTTGATTCTGATATGCTTGCTGTAAGTGCAGTCTGATGATAAAGGGCAGCAGGAAGTTGAACATCATTTGAAAAAAAAGTGGTGTTACCATTTGTTTCAGGGAAATGTCTGAACATTTGAATGAATATAGTTGCATCAGGACAATTCAACCAAAAGCTATCTGGTTTCAGATAATATGTGAATTAACTTGCCACATTGTTGTTGCTTTATTGTTGCCTCAGCAAAAATCAGTCAGTCAGGTTTAGGGGATCCACGCTGAGTGTATGCCAGCTGCTTGCGCAAGCATTAAGTGTGTGATACTGGGGTGAGCCTGAAGCTTTTCTACTCTGCTGCCATCAGGCTTTTCCTGAGAAAGAAAAGGTTGATCTCTTTGTCAGCTTCCCACAGCTGTAGGTTGGACTTCTTCATCTTTTGCCTTGTTTATGTCATTAGACCATTACAACTATTATCTGTGCTCCCCAAAAGCTATTTAAATATATTGATTTAAACAAATATAAGATTTGAGAGTACCAGATGATGCATGCATGATTGAAATTATAGTGAAATAAAGGACTCTAGATTCAAAATATAATCCTAATTTACGTAGTTGTGCAAGAGTTCCACAGTGCCATACCTAAGAGTGTAAATTTTAAATATGTGTCCTGACTTTGTTTTTTGTTTTGTTGCGAAACATTGAAGAGAACTCATATCTCAGTATTGAAAGATAATCTGTATACCTACAATTTTCAGTGCTAGATTTTTTTTTTAAATACATACAAGTTACTTAGAATTTAGGGATTCTTGAATTCTTTCTTAAATTTGTAGACTTTTTTTTTTCCCCTGACTCTCACCTTTTTAAATGAAACATAAACCAAATTTAATATTTTTGTCTTGGCAGTAGTATAGTTCATATGATAGAGTTCTTCAGTAATGTCATCCTTCTGCCTCCAGAGTTAATAATTGATTTTTTTAAAGCCTAAAAATAGGTGCTTTTTTATTTAAAAAAAAAAAAAAAAAGTTTCAAAACATACAAGGCAATTTCTTAAAAGTGGAATTTTCTTTAAATTCCAAAGAAATCACTGCTGTAAGTCTGAATGATTTTACTTTTATGATGATTTTTTTCCAGAAAAAATCATCAGACAAAAAAAAATGTTTCTGTCTGCCAGGATAGACGAGAGTGGTACATTCAGATTATGGTAATAAAAGAATGATAACTTGTTTAATAGGAATAATAATGCTGTATCTAAAAAAATTATACAGAGTAGGGAACTGGTCTGTGTCTTTAATGGATGCAATTTTTTATTTTATGTTATTTAGTGCATTTTATTTTGCTTTGCAGCCTTGTCAGGTGATATATCAAGTCTGCCATGAATCGGTGGAACGGCTAATACAGTATGGTATTCTTCTGGTTGCCGAGGTAAGATGACAGATAGTAAATGTGCTGTTTCTTGCACGTGACTTTAGCCGTAGGTAGTTTATGCTTGTTAGTTGTTAGTCTTGTTCTAAATATATGTTACTACAGAAGGCTGGTAACAAATGAACAAGTCTAGGCCTGATGCTGCTTGATTCTTACGTTTATAAGCATCAGACATTTGAGGATGGTCAAAGTGAGCCTACAAATGACTATGTAATGTCACTGTCCCTTTCCATTACACCTACTAAAGATGACATATTTTATACTGCCTTGTGAAATGGGGATTTGTTTTATTTTTGGAGTCCTTAAGAATTGTAGTATAGCTGCACAGATGTTTAATGTCTATTTGTAAAAGAACAGATATTTTGGTGCTCCTGGACTCCTCTGCATTGATCTAGGAATTCCTGCAAACCTTCTCTGCTCACACAGTGTGAAGTTTTGAGTTGCTGCGTGGTACAATCTGTCACCAGAGGCATATGTTGCTCAGGAATGTGGGGATGAGGCAGCAGCTGACTCAGCATACTGTTACTTCCCGGACATTTTTTGTGCACAGTAACCAAACCGTGGAGCCCAGGGGGAAGTGACAAAAAGTAAAATAGCATGTAGAAGAGATATTTGGCTTTTTTTTTTTTTTTCCCCGCAGCTCTCTACTTTCAGAAGAGGTGAGAGCTACTTCTGGTGTGCTTACTCATGGCCATTACTCCTCTGTAGTCTCACTGCACACCTTTTGATACATTTTTAATACATATAGTTGTGGGTAATATTTACTCAATACTCCTGGATATTAAACTTTCTCCTCCTTTGGACTTACTCCTCCTTTGGACTTACAACTGCATGCTTTTTATCTTAATTACTGACATGTTATCATGCTTTAAGATGTAATCATTATTAAATAAATCCAAAGCTGAATGCTGCTCAGGGATTAGAAAGAAACTTGTATGTTCCATGCCTGGGGACAGATGGGCAAAATAGGTGTGGACGGTAGCAGATGCACACCTCTGTCTATTCAAGCATGCAACCTGTCCTGATGGTTCTTCTGTAAGTTTCGGTTGCTGAAGCTGGTACTCAGCTGTTTATAGGTGGGATGTACATAACTGTTAGCAAGTGTGTAAATACTCAGTTGTGTTATCTGACATACCACACCGATGCAACATTTGAATGCTTTAAAAATACATATTCTATCAGTAAGCTTCTTAAACTCAGTGAAACTCTGTGCCTGCTTATTCTTTTAAAACATTAAGAATTTACATAATCAGTGCAAACACTCAAAGCAGTAATTGTTTCATGACTTGGGACAGCTTGGAAATGTTTGGGGCTTTTTAAAACCTGTTTTCTAAAAGGGGTAGCTACTTTCTGCACCTTCTGATGTTTTTACTTTCCTGCTGAATTTCACACATTGGGAAATTTCATAAAAAATTGATTGATACATGCTTTTTCAAAATTTCTTAATTCTTTTCCTGTCACTCTACTGTCTGCTTCTACAAATAAGAAACAATCCCAACACATCTCTCTAGTATTTTTTAAAACTTATTTGCTGGCCACTGCTTCATTCTGAATATAATGTCTGATTGTATTGTGAGATGGGAAGGATGTTATACATCATTTACTACAGAAGCCTTTCTCTTTGTCATGAATATTAAGATAGTAATCATAATGACATGTCTGTTATCCGCTTGTTTTTAATCTTGCATGATTTATATTTCTAAGTGGAATATGGGGATCTTTCCCAAGTGACTTAGTGTTGGTGACCTTTGAGAATCTCAGCTCTTCTTTGAGCAAAACAAATAATCATGAATGATTGACACAAAGGTTTCCCTTATTCTTCTGGGTGTGTATTTGCTATCTCTGAAACTGATTTCTGAAGATGCATTGTTGAAATTGACTGTTGCATCAGTTAGTTGGAGTATTTCTGTTGCACCTGAATTACTGTGCACCTGAACTCGTGACATACTTGCATTATTTCACAACAGAACTAAACCACTACTTGGGTAGTTCGAGTATGTATGTACTTTTCAATTGTGCTTATTGCCTCGGTAGATTACCTCATCTTTTCTTTGCAACAGAACTTTACAGTACTTTATGACTTTACAGAGCACTTTAATTTCAGTAAAATCTTTAATTAATTGTTTCCTAAATAGATGAAAAACAAACTATTGTGAGAAAAAAAGAGTTCAAGTTGAAGAAAATCTACCAGTGGTATTCTTGCTATCGTGCACTCATTTCAGAAGTCTTGAAATGTGTGTTTACCTAAGACTCAAGTAAGCGTCTTAGGTAAATATGAGTGTAAATCTGTGCCCTGATATGAAGACAGATTACTGGCGGAGTATTTGTAGGCTAAACCTGGGTGGTGCCTGTCAGGATGATTAGCAGAACCGAATTGCTGCAACATAACAGGTAGAGGGGACTAAGTCTCTTGGCATAATTGAGATTTAAACAATTTGGATCCTTTGCAATCAAAACTAGCTGATTATATTCCAGCCCATGTCTCATGTGGCAACAAATACATGAACAGCATTGTTAGAGGCAGTAAGTTATCACTTAAAAATAGGAACTTCTGGCATTCTGCATTAACTGGTATTTCAGCTATTGTAATACAATAAAACACAGTTTACTAATATCTCTTTAACAGTAGTAAAATGGTTAGCAACATCCGCATCCAGATAGTGTCTCAGCTTTCTATCCTAATGCAATTGAAAACACTTTCTTGGTAATTGCTGCTGACTGGCTGCTGGTGGGAAGGTTCAGCAACATGACAGCAGAGATTTTCACTTTTATGTGACAGGCAGGCTACAGAAAGACGGTCTTTTTCACCAAATTTCTTTTCTGTCTGCATGTCTCAACCCTGTCTATAAGGGTCTCCCCTGTTCTTGTTAAATACTGCTTAATGAAAGGACTGATTTAGTTGGATGAGATTATAAAATAAGCCTGTTTGTTGCTTAGATTTCATTTCATTTATTTTTTTTATTTATGTTACCTATTTAACCACCTTGTCTTTCAAATTTAAGCAGGATGATCAGGAGGATGTTAGTCCCAGTCTTACAGAGCAGCAGTGGGATAAAAAACTCCCTGAACCATTAACTTGGAGAAGTGATGAGGAAGATGAAGACAGTGATTTTGGAGAAGAGCAGAGAGATTGCTACCTGAAGGTAACATAAGGCTAAGATACTAAGGCTAGTAACCTTAAAGCCTCTTACCAGAGACAGACTACTTCACTCATTCTGGAGGGCTAATGATAAAACCTTTTTCTTTTTGCTAGCTCCAGTATTAGCCTGTCATATTTTGCTACAGTCAGTAAAAAACCTTTCTCTCTTTCCCATGGAGAAAATAGATGAAGATATATCAAATAATCCTATAGGGAGGTGGAAAGGCAATGGTGGCATCATGAAACAAAAAGGCCTAAGCATCTTAATGTCTAAATGTTTTATTCTTCATAGATTGATCATGTTGATTTGTAGACTTATATCAGTTTTCTCACAGAGCTGATACAAACAAACCAGTAAACTACTTTTTTGATATGCTTTCATAATGTACTGTCTTGTGTCCCTGTACTCTTTGTTGTAGCAGGAATTATTTGGGCTGACATTTTGCCATGTACTGTGGTGCGGGTTGTTTCTCATTTCTGCTGGTCTCCGTCTTTTAAGCTCTTGTTGCTCTTTCTTAGGTGAGTCAGTCTCAAGAGCACCAGCAGTACATCACTTTCCTGCAGAGGTTACTGGGACCTTTACTGGAGGCATATAGCTCTGCTGTCATCTTCGTGCACAACTTTAGTGGTCCTGTTTCAGAGTCTGAATACATTCAAAAGTTACACAGGCACTTAATAAGCAGGACAGAGAAGAATGTTGCTGTGTATGGTATGTCAAACAGTTTCTTTCTGGAGCCATACTTGATTCTTTCTGTTCCTCCTGGCAGCAGGATAGCCCAAGTTCAATTGCAGTTTGTTTATCTTTGTGTTTTCTTTCTTGCAGCTGAGAGCGCTACCTACAGTCATGTGAAAAATGCAGTGAAAGTCTTTAAGGAAATTGGGGTAAGTGTGCTGTGATCAAAGCTGGAGACTGTTAAGTTTTGTTTTAACAAGGAGCACAATTTTGACAACTTGTGAAATCGGTGCAATGTCAGTTTAAAATGCATGTGTGTAGCTGTGCAAATGTGTTACATCTTTTTGAATATTTCTTTAAAGCTCAGGGCTGAAGGAAAGCAGCACAGTGCAAAACAGGCCACTTCTGGCACCTGTGAAAACTTGTCCAGATGCTATCTAGGGGACCAGGTGTTTTAATCCTAGCTAATAAAGTTCTTTGCTCTGCTCTGTGTCCTTGGTGCACATCAGTAACAATGTTGGAAGGTAGAGAACATGCCCTGTGCTAAGTGACAGCTATATTAAAGTTTGAAGGACTACTTAAATCTTTAAGTTATTGAGGTTTTTTTTTTTTTTTTTGATTTTTTTTATTAAGTTACTGAATTTTGTCTCAGTGCTGATTGATGTTCCAGGAGCAACATCTTACTGGACCTCTAGCCTCCATCATGAGGATACAGATGTTCTTTATTTTTGAAGACAAGGGTCAGTTTTGGACTATACCACTCACATTTCAAATTTTAGATTTTCTATCTTGAATTTACAAAAAAAAAAAATAATCTTTTATCAAAATGGCATGACTTCCTGAATACCAGATGGGATTTAACATTGTAATTTTAAAAGCACCAGCATTTGGGCAAAATATGGCCAGGTGAGGGTTTTGTAGTCTTTTCTCTTGAGTTCCGATGTATTAAATAAGCTAGCAATAGTTAGCCTGGAGTAAAGCTTATGGTAAAGGCATTCATCATTTTAATTCTAGTCTATTCTGCTGTTGGAAAAGCAGAACTAGATAGCATCCGCTTAGAGCATAGCATCTGAATTTTTGTTTTCAAAGTGCATGCATATTCAATTCAGATGCATTTTGAGTGCCTGTTTGGTTCCTCATTTTTGTTAGGAGTTGGCTGTTTATTGTACACTGCTTATTTCATAGTTTCTTTTCTTAAGAACGGTGAATATGGTGATAATTACATATATCCATGCTGTGTTTCAGGTTTTCAGTCAAACAAAACAATGTAGAGACACTATTTTGGAACTTAGCACTACGTTCCTACCTCAGCGCAACAGGCAAAAACTACTGGAATTCATCATGAGCTTCATGGTACTATAGAACACATACAGCACCTTTGTCCAGGGACATGAAGACAGGTTTTGAGACTGTGTCAAAGCCTGACAACATTTCCTAATCCTTCAAAGTTTAAGGTGCCACTGTCTGGGTAAGGCCTTCTCTGACTTGAACTACTGGAAGACAAGTGCCTTATTATGTATGCATTTATTGGTTTCTTACAGTCCCAATCCTGTTATGATACTCGGATGACACTTCGGATACAAGTTAAACATGTTGCAAAAAAATAAAATAAGCAATTAGGTTTAAAATGGAGAGTGGAGTTTTATCAGTGTTATGTTTTAAATAAATGTACTTTTAAAGACTGTAACAGATGCACAAATACAAATATTTGTGATCTATAGGTAACCCTGAGATCTTGAGTTTAGTGGCAACACAGCTTATGGCATAAACAACTAACTTTAATTCTGATCCAGTTTTATTGTTTTAAATAAATGGTTTCTAAAATTTTGCTTAGGCAGGTTAAATACTTCATGGATAAAGCCATAGATTTGCATAACTGCTAACATAAATGCCAAAATTCTAATGAGAGTAACAGTTACAAACCTCTGAGAATAACGATCATGTAGCAGATGATTGTGAGAAGTGTTGTCAGCAAGCACAGCTTGCACTATTAGAGCTGAATAGTGCAGTGGTAAATTGCACTAATCACTGCTGTCATGAAGAATGTGAGAGTAGCGGTTTTGTTTTTATTGTGGCATCTGTCTTTCAGCTAGTTGAAAGTCAGGAGACAGTTGCCGAAGTGTGAATATCTTGTAAAATCTTAGTTTATTATTTAATTGAGAAAAGCTATTAAGATTTCTTTTTTAATTAATAGGGTGTCAGATTTTTTTTAAGTGGAGTAAAAGATTGATTTGGTGAAATAATTTTTAATTTTGGCCCTATAATTTCAGCAATAACTTTTGCAATTATTAGGAAAACAGTGGCTCATATTGTATTCTGTTGCTGAACAGATTTAAATTAGCACGAAGGAATAGCCTCTAGAAACATAGAATTTCATAAACAATGTCCTTCGGGCTCTAATTTAACTGGCTTATAAGAGAAAAAAAAAAAAAAAACACAACAAAACAACAAATGATGAATAATTGTGTCCAATGAAACAGGACTCTAGTCTTGCAGTGTCATTGTTTTGCACAGAGGACTTGCACTGTAGATTTCATCTTCTCTTCTGTGAGAGGAGGTTAGATTGCAAGCTGTGGTCCTGTGTTTTTAGTACAGCTGATCTAGTTGAAGCAATAACTTGGTGGTACATGAAGCTGGTTTGCTTGTGAAATGTGTTTTCCTCATTTAGATTGCCTTTGCTATGAGGGAAATCAACATTTCCATTACTGCAATGTTTCACTTGATTCTCACATCATGGCCTTGTGAGCAGAAAATCCCCCCAAATTCATCATGTGAATCTCTGTTGCTTGGACATATTTTTTGGACAAAAATATGGACAAACATACTTGAATCCCAGCATTTGCACTGTTATGCCAGCACAAAACTGATGCACGTAATTTGAGTTTGTGGCCAAGGAGCTTGCATTCGTACTGCACATTCGTCAACAAGAATATTTCTGTAATTTTTTTTTTTATTAAATGCTATTAATATTGGAAACCTGTGGTTTATAGTTTGTTAGCATTATATGATTAGCACTGTGAGATGCATGTGTTTTGTCACTAAACCAGGTGCTCTACAACACTTAAAAGAATTTCTGAACCAAAGCTACATTAATATGGATACAAACTGACCATAGAACTGCATCTGTTTTTATACACTTCTGCTGTCTTGGCAGGGTAGTGACTAGCACATGATTTATTTTGTGAAGTCTTCTATCTCTTAGGAAAGTTTCATCTCATTCTAGCTAACGTGCACTGTTGGTTAACCCAATGAATGCTCATACAACAGTTGTTGCTGATGGCTTCCATTTAATGTCAAAAAAGACTAGGTGCTTCTGAATAACAAGTCTCAGTTTACTACATTTCAGTAAATCTGAAGTGTACTAACAGTGAAGACTGTATATAAAAAGATTTTTACAAATGAAGCAATATGAAGCAAACAAAACTTGAGTCATTTTATTAAGATTGTTCTGCCAACAATCTGTATTAGTTACCGTAAAACCCAGGAGTACTAAGGTCACTGGAGTGTTCTGGCTAGGTGTTGCATCTAAAGATAACTTATGGATTACCTTTTAAAAAAAATAAAAATAAATCTGAGTAATGTAAGTCAATGAGAGGGTAGGGTACTATGCATGTGAATACACATTAATGAATCCTTTTAGTATGCAGAGGGAGGGTGCACCTCTAAGACTGTGTTTTGTGAGAAAAATCTGCACGTGAGAAGTCATGTACTATGAATCATCTGCCAGTGGAAGCCTTTGCTTTCTGCAGCAAGTGTGTATGTATGCAAGCATGTATATTATGACACACAACTATGCTTTCTCCTGAAAATAAAGCACAGAATAAAAATTATCAGACTGTAACAGTCAAAAGCTATACCCGACACTTTTGCACTGTATTTACACCTTCAGTGTCTTCTGATTTTATTAATCTCTCATGTTTCCTTTGCTGATACAACACCAGGTTGAGTTAACCTTGGTAAAGTTAACTAGTAAAGAAGAAATTATGGACTCTGAATTACCACAAATGTATTTTAAGACTCTCCTCTTATAAAGGCTTACACAAGTCCCATCATTCTTACAAACATATTACTCAGGTGTGCAAGTCTTTTGGGCCAGGGTCTTTCACAATAAGTGAAAAGTAATGTTTTTCATATGCATCCTATAGATCTTGTATTTTAGAGTGATGGAAGAATTCCATTTTCCATGCTGCCACAACTACCCAGTCCCCTGGGGATCATAAAGTTGTTGATGTTTACTCTACTCACAGTGACGTATGAGGCATACCTGCCTTCTCTTTGACAGCATAGGGCTTTACTCACATACCTTCGATTAGGAAGCGAATACGCACACTGATGTTTAACAGGACTGACCGCCTGCTCCACGAAGTATTGGAATCACAAATTTAAAAGGTTGAGATGGAGGTGTTGTAAGATACCGTTGCTATTTTGTTTCTGTGCTTATGAGACTGGTACTGCTTCCTTGTGAATGTTACCACAGTTTACTTGTTATGTCTAATGGATGTCTATTGTAGAAGCACAGAGGTGTACTGGATTCATTTTAATAAATTAAACTGTTTGCTAATATGACATTTAATAAGTTTTCTAGTGTGTTTTTTTTAATAACCTGCTAAAATAATTCATTTGGTAATTTTGTCCCTTTCCATGTAGTTCTTGAAATTGAACCATGAAAAGCTTTCCTTACAGATGTGGACACACATGAAAGTTTGAGACCGAGAGGAATTTCTAGTGGTGAATTTACTAGAGCAGAACCATTTAAAAAGCCAATTGAGATGACATCCTGACTCCTGAGTCAGTTCTGTTTGGTCACAAAGCAGAGGTGCCATTTAGTTTCACTGTTCCCATCCTCTCAAGGATCTTGTGTGTGGCTTCCATGTTTTTGTAAAGGCTCTGAAAGTTCCTCTTACCTTACAGGGAGGGGTGGGCCATGCAGAAGTCTTAACTCTACAGATTATCCCTTCACGTGGTGATTTCAAACCGACCAGGAGAACAATAAGCCCCTTTTCAGCAACTCTGACAGCATCTGGCAAATGTGAATCAATTGGAGTGGGGCTTTAATATAATAAAACCTGCATAGATGATCATTACTTAAATTGAGAAGGAGGGATGCTGTTTCACCTTTCAAAAAAAAAAGAAGTCATAATCAACTGATTCTTTAAGAGGCCTCTAGCAATGTTCACCTGCAAGCAAAGTTCAATTAATTGACAACTCTTGGCTGAGGTAGGAAACTGAAATTTAATTATAGTGAATAGCTTGAATAAAACCCAATTTTTATTGGTGATGACCTTACAAGTTATTCTTTGTGTAAATGTCTTCCTATTGCTCAGTCTTCTAAAATCCCAAATGTCAGATAAAGCACTTATCTCTGTTTTTTACTTAATTCGGTTTTCTTGTAATAAAAGCTTGTCAGGCTTATTTAGAAGGATCACTTGATTTGAACTCTCTGCTTTGTTCTCTCCTATGGTACACCAAGTTTTCAGCAGCCTTGCATTTTCAAGGTAAGATCCCCTTTGATCTGAATTGCTACTTGAAACGTTTTCTTTTCAGTCTTTTATAGATCTTTGTTGCACTTTGGATTTCCTAGGTGAGAAATATTGTCCCTGTTAATTCTTCTGTATGTTGTCCCACCTGAAACTTTCTGACTTTTGTGAAGGAATATGCATGAAATGTTCATTGCTGTGTGTTGTGCCAGAGTTCAGGCACTAGAGACTGTAAAGCCTGAAGAGACTTTTAGACTTCATCTATGTCATAACCATTGACAGAAACAGAAACAAAAGCTAATTAATTATTGTATAGCTATTAGGTACATGTGTACTTATGCAAAATTTCAACAAAATATGCATGGAAAGATTTCTATGAGTAATTAGCCTTAAAAGGATATTCTCCAGCATAGTAATAATACTGGTTCTTAGCCTGGTAGTACTTACAGTCTCTAGGTCTCAAATGCTTTACAGAGGAACAATCCCTGACAGATAGACATGGAGCTCAGACAGGGTGTCTAAAGCCATGCGTGGCTTCAATGACACCTATGAACCTCTTTCTCTTTTTTTTTTTTCTCCTAATCCATGTCACTTCTGATGCTGTGTTCCATCTAGGAAGTGATGGAAGTTTGAGGAAGGCTGCATATGTTTAAAAGTTTTTTGTTTTCTTCTCTCCTTAAAGAACAATTCACAGTCAGAATGGAAAAATTATGGATTTATGGATTGAAATGATTCCTATTAAAAGTAGACACTTCCACTAGCATCTGTTCCAAGTCTGGTCTCTTCGGTGATTTGGGGAATGGTACAGAGGGTATCCTCTTTACATGTATATCTGTAGTTAACAAGATCTGTCAGAGCCAGGTGGCACCCTGGAAGTTGTAGCAATTCTTTGGAGAAACCTCTTGAGTTTACTGGTAGATCACAGGCTTAATGTGGGCCAAAAGTGGCATGATGTTATGAAAATGGTAGATGGATAGGAATAAGAAAAGAATAATTTGGATTATTCCATAGATATGGAAGCTCCTAAGTTGTATGAGAGTGAATTTTGTCTTCAAGTTGCAATAAAAACAATCAGGTTGGATGCAGTAAAATCTTTTTTAGTGGAGGCATAGAGAAACCCTGAAACAGGTGGCCTGGTGAGGCCGAAGTTCCCTTTGTTCCTGGTGCTGGGTCTATGGCCTCTGTCCACGTTTACACTGTGGTGTGGGATGAGCAGAATGGATGGATGGTGAAGGTCAGCCTTCCAGGTCCAGGCACCTTTCCTAGGCATACTAGGACTGGATTTGTGCAGAAGCAGCTTGGTCAGGCTCCTTTGGCTGGCTGACTCTCTATTCCTGAGCCCTGAGATCAGGAACAGCTCTAATACAAATTACACCACTTGTGCCTGTTACCATACAGGACAACATACATGTGGGCTTTAATAAGATTGTTCTGTAAAGATGTTTGCTTAGTGTCTCAGCTTGTCAAAAAGTGCATGCAGTACCAGAAGTCACTAGGAAAGGAATAGAGAGCAAACCAAGTAACGTCACTGTGCCTCTGCACTGTGCCTTGCATCCTGTGTGAGCACTTCCACGAGGGATGTGTAGGAGCATCCTACCAGCTGTAAAATCTCCAGTGACCAGAAAACTGAAGGAATCCTGCCCCTGGCATTTTCACCTTCCAGACTCTTCCTGGCAGATTACAACAAATTAAAAATTAACCCTGCAATCTGTTGGCAGGTTACAGTTTAACTCTGCCCCTGTTTTGGAAATGTTGGAAGCCAAGTGTCATTTCCTGAGTTTTTAGTTTACCACTGCCTTGACTATTTTGTTATCTCAGGGCTTTGGGCTCCACTGATCGTATCTACCCAAAGTCAACAAGGTTTATAAATGCCACGGAATACATGGTGGCACTATTTTAGCATCACACGTTTTCTTTGGGAGTCTTTCCAGAACCCCAAACAAATGCTTGAGCAGCCTCTTTACGTGAGCTCTGTGCTGTGTGATGGCTGCCACATGATGGGTATCCAGCACAGCTTGTTAACAGCCAGCTGGAGTGCATCAATAAAACACCTGTCTTGCCTTTGATTTATTCTCCACCATCGGATGAGACTCAGGGAGGGCTGATTGATTAGTTTTGTTCTTCAGTTAAGTATTTTTGCATGTCTGGAAAACTTCACGGGCTCGCCTTATGCCTATGTTAATGCATGGGTTACCTAAATTTATCTGAAGCCTATTTTTAGCAGTGGTGCTAGGCACCTTGAATTAGACATCCTCTTACCTCTTCAGGACGGAGAAGGACAATTTAAATGCTACCTGTCAGCTGTAAAAGCCCTTTTTTCAGTGTTGATATCCCCCTTAATTAAACCGACTTATCACAATTCAGCACCTCTGCCTACAAATCTCTCTCTCTGGCCATTTATAACTTCTGATTTCCAAAGCTTCCTCTTCCTGTATGCCACAGGCTCAGACACTTGTGATCATTCCCATGTCCAGGTGTGTGTCATTGCCATTCCTTTTAACAGCAGCTCTTCAGTTTTCTCATTCAAATAGAGCCCCTAAAAGGTAAGCATTAGATCCTTTAAAATACAGGTGTGGTAATTAAAAATAATGAGTAAGTTTCATCTTTTTTTTTTTTTTTTTTTTTTTTGGTCAGAAAATCCCCTTTCCATAAAAATTGCTGTGTTAACAAGCAGCTTGAAAATTCAGTTTGAAATGTTGAAAATGAAGGCAGAGCAAACCTTTTCTCGGAAACATTTGCCATAAAAACTTTCAGCAAAATAATTCCAAATGAAATGTCTGTAATGTTTCATTGAGCTCCCATTGGAAGGTCATCCATCTCCCCTTCTTTTTGGCTACTAGCTTGATTCATTAACTAATATTTGTTTTTCTGAATAAATGTTGCGTATCTTTTTTGAAAATGATCAGAATGACTAAATGAGAGTAATTTTACTGCTATGCTGCTGTTCCCAGAAAACTGCATTCGATGCAAAGAAATTATGTTTTGAGGGAGACAGCACAGGACATGTTTTTTGGACAATATTTTTGAAATCCCATGTATAAACCATTACGTGGAACAAAATGAATATTCCCTGTCTCTAGGAGATAGGAAAATTTAGACATCTTATGTCATGTCTTGTAATATTTAGATATAATATGAATTAATTCTAGTTTTATTTCCAATGGCTATGAACTAGTGTCTGACATAACTGTAAGGAAACATCTTATTGTAAAGCCACCATTTTCAGAATTTTCAGTGTCTAGGAGATGTACCCTTTTCAGTTTTTCATTCCAGTTTGAAATAAAGATGATGGCAAGGGATCAGCAGTCACAACAGAACAGGAGTTGCATTGTTTATCGGCTCCAGTCTGAACTTGTGTTTCCTAAATCACTTTGTCCTCATCTCTCCTTCATTGCAAACCCTGAAGAAAAGCACTAGCTCCATTCATTCTTTAACACTGCTAATTCCGTCCCTTTTACTCAAAATTGTTCCTCTTTTGCCAAGAGCCTCAGAAAACTCTTTTAGATATTAGGAGAATTTTATCCCTTTGCTAGCTATAATCATTAACCCCAGTTGTAGTTTAGGGAAATCTGGAGCAAGGAAGCATAGAAATTTTAAAGCTGTTATTTCTGGATATGCTCCAGAAAGTTAGGAGAGAGAATGCAGGGCAGGAGGTTGGTTGTTTTTTTGTGTTTTAATTGGTTTATACAAAGTTATCCCTTTGCCGGTGCAGAATGCAATAAAAAATGAAAAATGTTGGAACCCATGACACATGTAGTTAATTTTCTGAACTAAGTGAATTAAGTACAAATTGGATATTAATAATTCAAAGCAAAATGCTAGATAAGAAATTGGAGCAGCTTGTCTATCATTTTCAACCATTAAAAGATTAGCCTGAGTGAGGCAGTCCAAAGCTCCCTTATCTCTTATTAAAGCCTCACTTCTTCGTTTATTAAGGAATCAGATCTAAATGATGCAGCAGGCTTGAGACATTGCAATAGCCTTGTGTGCTGTGCCCGGCTTCAGATCTGGGATAAGCTGGAAGGTGGCTTTGGTGCAGAAAGTCCTGGCTCTTCAGGACCTCCTGGAGACAGCCTGGGCATCTGACACCTTGGCACGGAAGCTTTGGGCTGTGGATTAAATCTTTGCCACGTGGGTAGCTGCCTGAATGGTCCCTTCCTTGGGGATTATCGCTGTAGGTCATGTGAGGAGGTGAAGTGGTTAGTAAAGAGAGAAATCTCTTCCCTTGGGTGAGGGCTTAGAACTCAGCCCCTGGCTCTGAAAAGGTCTCCAGATGTTACCCTGGGAAAATCACGTACTTTCTATGTTTATTAGAAAGTCCTTCAGCACCTGGGAGTCAGTGGCATGGTGCCCTGTGGTACCCAGGTCCTGGGAGCAGTGCTGGATGCTGGACAGATGCCTCTGCAGTGCCACAGCTGTTAAAGCTCATGGTGCTGAGCCATCCTGTGCCGTGCTGAGGTGCTGGTGCTGGGCACGGCCTCACAGAGCTGCTCAGGGTACCACTGCAGGTAGCACCTGCTCAGCTCCACACCCATGATGGAGCGTGTGGCCCATCCACATCACAGCAGGTTGGAATAAATGAGGGGAGGGAGACACCGTGAGACTCCCAGTCCAATTGGCTCAGGGGGACTTTCTTTTTCAATACTAAAATTCTATCAACCTGTTGCTGCCATGTGGCTATGGTAATTTTTACTGCCTGCATGGGCTCTGGTACAGGTGTTTTTTTTTTTTTTTTTTTTTTTTTTCCCAAATCATTGCCACTTTGCATTCAGGCTGTACTTTGTGGGTTAAATATTGTTTCTCAGAAGTATCAGGACTGTAATAAAATGAAATAAAAACAGACTTTCCAAAGGAAAAAAGCAGCTGCCACATATGTCCATGGGTAGAAAGAATCCCCAGTGCCTGGAAAACAAGGGGTTAAGGATTTTAGCCCTGATCTTTTTGTTCTTTTCATTTCTTTGTATGAATTTTGGCATTTGGCTAGTAAACAAACAGGGATGAGAACAGCTCCATCCTCAGTGTCCAGCAGATGGTGGTGGAGTTTCATCTACAGCTGCAATTCCTGCAGAGGGCCTGGACACCACCACTCCCATACCTCAGCCCCCAGGCTGTCCATTAGCAACCAAACATCATTTCCTTGGCAGCCAGATGCAATATTTGCCTAACATGGAAAGCACGTCTTTTAGAGCTGATTTTATCTGTGGCTGTGATTGATTTTTATAATCGCAGGAGTCAGGCTGTGTTTGTCACCCGACACTAGCAACAACACATTGAAAGACGACTTTGATGCCTGTGGGCACGGAGTGGTGTTCATGCTGCTTCAAGAGAAAATTAGCATTAGGAGACAGGCTCTGAGCAACACTTCACATCCCCCACCACCACACCAGTCATCCTGCAGGCTCTTAAAGGAAACAGAGCCATCACTCAAAGTCCAGACCTGAGCACACCTCAGTTCGGAAGTGCCCCAGTTGCCAGATCTGTCTTCTGGGGTGTAGGCCCACATCAGGTTCCCAGAGCCCATGCAAACTAAGGGCCCCCTACAGCTGATGGCAGCTGAGAAGTGGGTCTTCTGGAAGGTTGATGGAAAGGAGAAGCACTGTGTGTTTCAGAGAGCTGGGCTGCCAGCTCAGCTCATCCCCCCTGGAGATGAAAACCTTCCTCTGAACCTGGAGGGTAACTCAAATACCATGGCTGAATGTGAGTACCAGGTGCCCTCAGAGCGCCTCCTAAATATTTTGCAAAGCATTAGTTTATTTTTAAACTCTTCTGAAGACCTTTCCTTTCCTTGTGAAGATAACCTTCTGAATCAAAGTGTACCAGTGAACAACTTAACTCTTCAGCCAATAGTGCTTTTTATTCAAAAATCACCAGATGAACTAATACAAAGCAGATTTGAACCTGCCCTAAATGAACTGAGCAGTCCCCTGATTTTGTTCTACACTCTGTTGCACAGCCCTTGTGTGGCAAGGTGAAGTAGGTTTGGGGTCTGGACAGGGAGATGGCCAGTGCCCTGCAGAGCACCTCTGATAAATGTCTCCATGTCCAGCAGCGCTGTGGAGCACAGGAGATGTGACTCGTGTGTTTACAGCCAGCAGCATTGATGCTAAAAAATTCTGCTCTTTTGCCTTCCCTGTATCCCCGCTGTTCAGGGGCTTCGGGTCTATGTGGTGATGCAGGCAGTCTCCAGCTAGCCCAGAGGAGGAGGAGTGGGGAATGAAGCAACAAGGAGAGGACCCATGGGTCACCTCATGACGTGCAAGCAGAGCTCACAGCGGGGCCTGCACCTGAGCAATTATCTTTGAGGTGCTTGAGCAGCAAGAAGCATGACAGTGGCTGCCAGCCCAGAAACCATGCACCCAACAGCATGTGCTGAGCCTGTGTTCAACTCCGTGCCCTGGTCTGGGGATGGCTTCTGTAGAAATACTGCTTTTGGTTTTCTGCCCCTGGACAGTTTGGGATCAGAACTTGCTTTCTTTAATCAAACTGGCAAGGAATCAACTCTTCTGCCATTAAGCTGCTTGTGAGAGGAGAAGTGGCTATGCTGGCACAAGAAAAAGTTTGAAAGGATTTTTTCCACGTCTGAAATATTAGAGAATTAGGCAGGGGGGAGATGGATGGATACTAATGCGGCCACTGGAGGGCAGTGTCAAAACTCACAGCTGCCCTGTACAACCCAACCTCTCCTCGCACATTTCACTTCAGGCTCCTCTTGTCAAACGTTTCCCTTTTGCTTCCCTAGATGCCTTCTCCTCTCTCCCCACCACTTGCACCCAGCAGCTCTTCCAGCACCAGGACTGCAACTCCCCACTCTTCTCCCCACTGATGCCACCCTTACACCAGCCTGGTGTAAGGTTTTGGGACCCACAGCGGGCACTGTGGGTGTTTGGGATGAAAGGCAGCTGAGAGTGCCGAGCAGCAGAAGTGTGATGCCTGTGGCGGAGCCGGCAGAGGTCTCAGGGGCTGTAGACATAAACTTCTAACTTTTTACCGTTGGAGCAGCCACTTGGCCACTCCTCAGCTGCTCACTGGGGGTGGGAACAGCATTTGGGGCAAGAGGAGACAGTGGTGGGGAGAGCAGGCCTGGCAGGCCCCAGCTCTGGGACAGAAGGAGGGTGACAACAGGGCCCTTCCCAGCCGTGTGAGGAGGCTGCCTCGGTTACTTGCTGAGTTATGCCATACGCCATTAAATCAGCCCACACGAGACAAATTTGGGCTCTGGATGATTTTGCTTTGCCGGCATGGTTGAGCGGAGGTACAAACACAGGCAAACAGCCTCTTTCCCTATAATTTTTCTCTGTGTGGTAGATGAGACCTGAAAAAATAAACACGCATGTTTCCCTATGGGCAATGATGTTCCTCTAACCGGTGCTTTTGTTTGCCAGCTGTAGCACATCCCTTCCGGCCCGCTGCCTCTCTGCTGTCACTGTGATCCCTATTGCATTTCTTCGGTACTGCCCTGCAGCAGGATGGGAAGGTTTCCAGCTTGCTCCAGACTCAGTTAAGCAGTTTTTGATTTCTTTGCTGGCACCAGCAGCTGTTTGCAAGAATGAGGCATAGGTAGAAGCCAGACACCATTGAGAGGCCTCGAGAGCCTCAGTCTGGTCTGCTTCGCTCTGCTGGGGGGTGTGCTTGGCAGCTCTTCAGACAGCTGGGATGTCTGTCTTCTTTTCCAGGCAATTTCAACCAACTTGCACAAGCCAGAGTAATTGCAGATGTAATAACAAGATACAATATCACCGCTATGCTGTTCGACCTGTTTGCTGTTTCGAGACGTGGCAGTCGTGTGGCTGAGCAGCGTGCACCAGCTGAGTGGCCTCGTGGCAAGGCGCGGTGCCGGACCAGCTGCTGCCTCTGCTGTCGTGTGCCCCGCTGGAGATGTAAGGGCTGTGGGAAGACGTCCGATGAGCTGGTGGTTAGAGGAGACAGGACGCAAATTCACAGGAAATAATGTTTAATTGGTTTTGCTGTTCCTGGGATACCATTCTTTACAAGTAAATAGTTTATTCTCTTCTTTTAAATTCCCTGTATTATTGGCTTCGGGGCACTGACTATTTCCACACAGCCCATAGGGGACAGAATTACTGTAGGAAAATGAAAGGGAAAAATGAGTCTTTAACTTGACCTGCATCATCAGAGAGCTTGAAAAAAACTGAGTGTTTTTGTAGAGCCTTTATATCATCACCCTTTTCAACCGAGCATCCTAAATGCTTTATAAATATTAATTAAGTCTCATGTGGCTCCTCTGAATTACGTAAAGACAGAATTGCCTCATCCATCAGAAGAGAGGATCCAGAAGCTGCTTAACAATTTGAAACAACATCAAATGACAGCAGCTCAGTGAATAAAAACATAACACCCACCTGAAACTTCTAGGCAGGAGAAAAAATTGAGTGACTTATTTGTATCTTTCCATCCTTGTAAAAAAGTAGAGTTGGACTCAAGTGTATTTGGAGGACTACATGAGAGCTATGTATCAGGTGCTAGATAAATTTCATACTGCATCCAGCTGGAGAGTTTGTGTTTGGGCTCTAGTTCATTTGAAATTTTAACTCAAAGTGGAGACTGGCACTTAATAAATGCAGAGAGGCATCAGTTGCTTATTCAAATTTATCATCTACAGAAATTATTGTCACTTTCTCTTTCAAATGCTCAAGAAAAGCACTGACTTAATTGTTTCTCCAGATGGGATTTTGCAGATGTGTCTTCAAAATCTACTCTGGATCAATGGTTTCTAATAAGATGACTGCAGACCAGGAGAAAATTAAAATATAACAAAACTTCAGACATTTTTGTAATATAGTGGATACACCAAGACAACCTTGGAATGTTCTAAAATTTCATCTAGTACAGAGGACATGGTAGAGATGTTATTTATTTCTCAGTGTCATCAACTGGTCTATAGAAGTTAGTTACAAGAAAAGGACCAGCATGGCCTAGTGGGCATCAAAGCTGCTCTTGCACCAACAGTACTTCCCCAGGCCATGAAGGCCAACTGCACAGGAAGCTGTGTTAGCTGGAGTGCAAGTGATTGCTCCTCTCTACTTGGCACTTAAGGGGACACGTCTGGAATAAAGTGTCTGGTTCACCCCTCCCACCCCCTACACGTTTTT
Source organism: Netta rufina (assembly GCF_964035555.1). Taxonomy (NCBI): domain Eukaryota; kingdom Metazoa; phylum Chordata; class Aves; order Anseriformes; family Anatidae; genus Netta; species Netta rufina. The sequence continues at coordinate 27,866,195 of NC_140130.1, read as the reverse complement.
ATTGTTGGCTGCCTCAATGGAGGGTATAGAGAAGGGTTCTGCCTTCCTTTCCAGAGACAATGGACAGACTGCAACAAAGGAAGTTCTCATTAGATACCAGGAGAAAAATTCACAGTGAGGGTGGTGAAATGCTGGAGCAAGGGCTTAGAGAGGCTGTAGTACCACTGTTCTTGGCGGTGTCAAATACCCAACAGGAAAAAAGCTGAGAAATCTCTCCTAAGTTGGCCCTACTTTGAGTTAGGGTGTTAGCTGGAGTGTTGGGAACAGTTCTTGATGTTGGGAACTGGAACAAACTTCAGGAAACTGTACTTTTTTAATTGTCTGCTTAAATTAACAGACATGAACAGCCTTTGAGACATGGTTTGTATTTTAAGAATTAAGATCATTGTAAGGTCATGATTTTTCTCTTTTTGGAAAATGTAAAATGGAACTCTTTTCTTATTTTAATTCCTTTCTTCATCACATAGGAATTCACTACTGCTGAGTTTTAAACTACTGTGAATTTACTGGCTTTAATTTTTCTTGCAAAACTTCCTCTGAAGAGCCCTTGTAAAGAATTGCATGGATTTTGCATGAAAAAGAAAGGTAATTCAAAGCATAGATCTGTTAATCCTGAGACTCCCCATGCTACCTCTTAATGTACATAGGTAAAATACGCAAAATTATAGCAATCAGTTATAGCATGACTGAAATCAATCTGTTACTAACTCATGCAAATTGATGGAGGAAGAAGGAGGTGAAAGTGAATTTGTTTTGAATGGTCCCAGTTCAATGAATTGTCTGTGTTCTTGGCTGGATGACCCGGTCAGTGATTGGTTCTGTGAAATAAGATGATTGACACTCTTTAATGTATTTCATTTACAATGAAATGTTATGCATTGTAATATATATTAATTACATATCTACATATTTACAATATATTTCATAGTTGTTTCCCTATACACAATACACATGCAAGAAAGCTAATGGTACTTGACTAGATATGTGAAAATGAAATTAATTATTATGTAGATTTCTCTGTGTCATCTGACTTGTATGTCTTGGCAAGGTGTTTTTTTTTTTTTTTTTTTTTGTTTGTTTGTTTGTTTGTTGTTGTTTAGCAAGACTATATAATTAACATCATATAAATCCCAATTACATATTCCACAAGGGTTTTTTGCTTTTGCCTTTCCTTGTCAGGAAAGGAAAGTTTATGGCTTTACAGTGCAAAGAAACAAATGGCACTCATGGCAAATCCCAGTGCTGGGAGCAGCTCAGTTGGTTTATAACTTAGTCCTCATCTGAAAGAGTTTTTGAAAAGCACCATTACTTTTCAGTGACATGAGGTAGGATTTCAGCAGTGCTTTCAACTATTTGTCTTTGTCTGAAGTAAGAGTTCTGCTTCCAGGTAAAATAACAGAAAACATGTATACTTACAGCACCCAGCACATTTTTCTCTTCATATTTTTTCTCCTTTTTCATTTTAAAATTACCAGCTCCCCCTATAGTTAATGATGTGTCAGCACTGTCATTACAAACCCCTGATGTTCTGATTTTATATACGAACTATGAAATAGCGTGCTTCAGACTTCAAATTAGTTTTCTAGGGTCTTGCTCATGCGATCCTTTAAAGTATTTTATGAATTCATAAGAGTGTGTTAGGCTCTGCTCCAGCTCTTGGATTAACTCAGCTGAATCTCCACCACAAAACCTTACTAAATATGTTTTTAAAACACTTTTATTAGTGCATTTATTATAAAGCAAATTATAAATCTGTTATCACAGTTTTTTTTCATAGCTTCATTTCTGCTTATCGCAAATTAAAAATAAAGCTTACTGTTTTTTGCTGCTTTAGAAATTGATTCTTCATTTCTCATTGAGAGCCTTAGGACTCTTGAAATGTTGTTGTGTGTTTGTATACTCATAAACTCACATTTCTCTTACTTCGGTATCTCCAGTGTGCTTGTTTTAAATATTTCCTGAAGGATTTTGAATGACATCAGCTAGCTGCCAGGGATCTTTAAGGTGTGCTACTGTACCTACAAAATCTCCTGGGGAGGATTTTAATTCTGCAGAGCTCTCTTCAAAATGTGTGAAGGAAACAGACTTCCTGAGGAAGGGCAAGAACCCAGGATTTTTGTTTGCTCAGAAGAACTGAAACAAAGAGAATTTTCCATCATATTGTAGGGTTAATAAACACAACTCTTAGCAGGACTCTAGTTTCTGTGAATTACAGAAATGCAGGATTTGTCCTGATGGAGGAAAATCTGGTCTGTGTCATCCTGCCTCAGACAGCTGCCAGGACCATGTACTAAGACACCAGTTCTTTTCCAAGGTTTTCCTCTTCATAGCTGAGAACACAGGCTGAAATGCAGGATAGCTTTTGTTGTATGATCTTCTGTATCCTTCAGTGCTGTGCCACCAAATGACACTGTGTGGCAATGAATTTCAAAAGCTCTTTAGCATTTGTTTGAATCATTTCTCTCCCAAACTGACATGCATTTCCTCTGACCATTCTGCAGTGGGTTCCCAATTCCTGTTAACAAGACCATTGTCCTCCTTTCATAAGGATGTATGTAGGAATGCTCTATTGCCCTGTCCATATATTCATATAAAATACTTGATATTTTACCTGTTTTACCCCTGCATCTCCTGTCTTCTCTTTTAACTGCCCTTACATTCCAGCAGCTCTGCAGCTGCTCCTTTGGATTAGATACTTGGGGTGCCTGTCAGTGTATGTGAAAGAGATATTTAGCATGGAATAATGTTGTTGGTAGTCTATACAGATCAGGCAAAGTTTATGGTCTCTGCTAGTCAGATCTTCTCACAGGGTGTATGTGGGGCACAGGATAACTCAGTCCCATATTGCTTCAGGATAATTCAGCCAATACTATCCTTTATTTCTGTAATAAAGAAGGATTTAAGTAATGATGGGAAGTGAAACTCACTCAGATAAAGAAAGCCTTATAGGAATCAGCTCTTGCTCACTGGTGAGATTTGGGCAGCGTGGATGTTCCCTGCATGTTTTGTATGTGCAGGAACAAACAGTCCTTCCTAATCCTCCTTCATCAGGCTGTATTGTGTCCCTTTAAACCTGGGTGATGTTGCATTGTAAAACTTTTGATTTCATAAAGCAACGCTATTACTTACTACCGGATTTAGGAAGGAATTAGAACTTCTTTCAAAAATCAAAGTTTAAATTCAGAAATTGTTCTATAACCATTTTATTCCCCTCTAGCTTTCCCTCAGAAACACCTGATGTGTTTCATTAGTCTAACAGACGGCAGAACTCCCTGCACCGCTTCACAGTAACAGACTGTGAGCCAGAGTCACTGGGTCAGACTCTGCCTGATGTCAGGCCACAGTGTGTCAAAGGGCACAACTGATGGGTTCAAAGGTTGCCGTTGTCCACGTAGGGAACTCTGCAGATGGTCCAGGACACTTGAGGTACCTCAAACTCATCCTCTTGCAAAGGAGCTTGTGAGACAGAAATACAGTTTTATTACCATTTATTCTGTAATAAATTCCTGTTAAAGAGTTTCATAAAGAAAGGGGATTTTATTATTTTTTTTCTTGCAATATTGCTTGTGTAGGGAGTCATCTGAAAGCACCATCTGAAATGATCCCGAGAGAGAGAAGATGTGTGAGCAGATTTCTTGTCATCTGGACAAGGAAGAGGGCAGGACATGAGGTTACTGCCATGGGGACTTTACAATACCTCTCTGCCAAGGTCAATAAATGTCTCATACCACATCTGAAGTTTGCTGTAGAATATTAAAAAGCACCTAACTGAATCATGTGAAGGCTGGGTCCCCCAGAAAGGCTCAAGTGACTGCTGGCTGCAATGAGGTGCTCTGTCCCTGAGGTAGGATTACCTGGTGAAGGAAGGTCAGAGGGGAGGCATGGCACTGCTGAGCAAAGCAATGGGCTTCAGACTAACTTGTACACAGCTCTGATGAAGAAGCCACCCCATGAGCCTCTTCAGTGTGTCAGACCTAAGAGCACTTTGAAAATACCTACATTATGTAGCAACTACCACTCTGCTTCTGTAATGGGGCTGAAAAAGCAAAATGGTCCTAGTGAATTCCTGCAACACCTCTCATGACTAACTCTGCAGCTCAGTGGCAAATGTGACTGACTCGGCTAATCCCCATCTTCAAGAAACGTTGAAATAAAATCTGAGGTTTGAACACCCCTGCTTTTTGAATGTTTAGGGTAAACATCTGAAGCCAGTGGTGTCTTGGTCCATCAGTAACAAAAATATTTGTGTGAGCTTGTGCTGTCATCTGCTTCATTTCTGATAGCACTTTACCTGGGGGAAGTAAGCAGAGGGAGAGAATGGCCAGAAGTGATAAACTGCTGTGTTAGAGAGTCGGTAGCCCTCAGCGATGGAATCCTTCTGCTTGTCATAGGCAAGTGCTTTAAAACTTCTATGTCATAGCTTCTTGCAGCACATATCCTTCATTGCTCCTCCTTACAGCTACCACCTGCAACAGAGAGCCCAGAGGAAAAATCACCTCTACAAATAGCACCCATGAGTAACTAGAAAGCACAAAGAAAATTCATGTGGCCATTGTTTGTAGTGATCAGTTCTCTCCAGCAATAGCTGTAAATCAGTGCTTTCCCACTAGCAGTTCTCACTAAAAGCTTTCCTTGAAAAGAAATCTTAGGCATGGAAATGAGGGTAAAATGCTTAGGTTCCCAAAGGTTTTGTAGCACTCAGTTCCTTCTAAAATTAATGAATTTTGGACCTACTAGTCCCTTATGTGGCTTTGAACATCCCACTTGGCTAATATTTAAACTGCTGAAGTTTATCGCAGACCCCAAGAGAGCACTGGCAGGACCTGGTGGGATTTAAGAATACCAGCAGCTGGCAAGAAGGAAGAGTCATTCCTTCTTTACATATATGAAATATTTGATTTCCTCACTGCTGAGCCACTACAGTCACTGGAACTTGTAAGTCTTCAATTTCATATGTTAATGAAGGCTTCAATTAATTTTTTAAACAATTATCTTTCAATGGCACGTTTCCCACCCATCATCTGCTGTGGGTAATGTGCCTTAAATTTCACACATCCTTTTGATTTTGTGCTGGGTAAATTTGTCCAAGGGCCATACTTTCAATTTTTAAATTTGGCGATACTTAGAGACCTTATTCACCCCAGGACCACCTTGTCTACACTGCAGACAGTGTCTGCACATAGAAAAAAATGTTGCTTGTTTTAGTACCTTGGTCTGTGAGACCTAGTCCCAGCTGGGGGCATTAGCAGGCATTATGGAGCAATTATTTAAGGAGGCAGTGGGACAATTATTAAAGACACACTGCATGTAAACTTTGGAATGAGAATTTGGACTGGGAATATTTGGGTTCTGTGTTGCAGTTTGGTCGTAGCTTTGGTGAAATCTGCTTGAATACCCTCAATGCTAGTTAATACTAAATATTTCAACTTGTTCCACGTGTAGAGGCAGTACTGCATATTCATTTATGATGTGTGCTTTGAAGATGTGACTGAACAGATTGTGTCTTGTTGGTTTCCACTGCTGGAGGCTGCTACAAAAAGAAGTGAGATGTTCAGAATCACTCATTGTGGCGTGATGGAAATGGCAAAATCTTGGGAAAACTTCTGTCAAAAATCATGGGCTTTCATCTCCAGGTTGAAATGCATTCAGTTTTGTACTAGGTCTGAAGGGTGTATTTTGAAATCATTTTTCAAAAAAGCTTATATTACTACTAGATTCCTGCAGATTTCATGTTGGTTTTCTGTCATTTTAGGCTTAAAAATATAATTGTTTCTATTTGTTACTTCTAGTAAACCCAGCTTGTTATTAAGAAAATCAGAAAAAACAAACAAACAAAAAAAACACAGCCCTTGGGTGGATCATGCTATCAATGTCAGGCTCTAAATAGGAATTTTAAAAATAGTGAATAATGAAGAAATACTTTTTGTTTGAAAAACTAATGTAAAGCAGGAAAACAAAAATTAGCATAATTTGGATTGACCATCCAGTTCTGAGAGAAAACTGTAGAGGTGTCAGTGATCTAATTGTGCCTTAATTATCTGTCTAATGGGACAGGGATACTTTGGAATAGGCAACTAGGCATCAGAAGTATCCGTGAAAATGATGCAAAGAATATAAAAGATGATAGAATAAATAATTTCTGTGTGTGCCCAATACTGCGATGTCTTACAATTTAAGATCCCCAAATTAATGTACATTGATTTGAACAGCTCAAAATATGCTGTAAGAGCTAATCAATCCAAAAGTACTTATGAGCAATAATTCAGTCAGCTGGTGAACTAAATGAGTGTTAATGATGAGAGATGAAGACTCCCTACTTTTGTGAGCCATTAGGTAGATTCTCTAATCTGGTACTGAAGGTAATTGTCTACCAATACATATGAAATAATAAAATGTGGAAAAAAAAAAAGTCAGCCCAGCAAGTATTTGATGGGAATTTCCAGAAGCTACTGAGATCGTAAAATTGAAGGTAATTTGTTGTTGACCTTTATATTGGCAATTATGTTTACAAATATCACCTTTTAAAAGAAGGGACAGGTCATACTGTCAGGGCCCTGAGGGCATTAATAGCCCTTAGTGTTTTTGCCCAGCCTTCCCTGGGACCTTTTTCACCCCTGTCATTTCAGATCAGCCCAGGGCTGTCAGTCCTTGTCTGTAGATGTGCCTATGACCTGCATCCTGAATGGACCTGGACCTGCTCTGTAGGTAGTTTTTATGCTCGATGGACCCACAGGAATATCTTGTACTCTTGCCTCTAGACCTGCTTTTCTTTCCTTGTCTTGAAATTGGAGAGATGTGGATTTGTTGCATGGAACACTCATTGGGTAAGGAATTGGCTGGATGGTCGTGCTCAAATAGTTACGGTCAACACAATTGTGCAAGTAGACACCAGTGACAAGTGGCATTCCTCAGGGGTCAGTACTCGGACCAGCACTGTTTGACATTTGTTGGTGACATGGACAATGAGATTGAGTGCATCCTCAGCAAGTTTGCCGCTGACACCAAGCTGTGTGGTGCGGTCAATATGCTGGAGGGAAGAGATCCAAAGGGACCTTCACAGGCTTGAGAGCTGGGCCAGTGTGAACATCCTGAAGTTCAACAAAGCCAAGCACAAGGTTCTTCACATGGGTTGGGACAATCCCAAGCACAAATATTGGCTGGGTGGAGAACGGAGCCGGTACCTAAAGGGGGCTACAGAAAAGCCGGGAAGGGACTTTTTACAAGGGAGTGTAGTGATAGGACAAGGGACAATGACTTTAAACTGAAAGAGGGTAGATTTAGATTAGATAAAAGGAATAAATTCTTCACTCAGAGGGTGGTGAGGCCCTGGCACAGGCTGCCCACAGAAGCTGTGGATGCCCCATCCCTAGAGGTGTTCAAGGCTAGGCTTGATGGGGCTTTGAGCAACCTGATGTGGTGGGAGGTGTCCCTGCCCATGGCAGGGGGTGAAACCAGATGATCTTTAAGCTATTTAAAGCTGCCTGTAGTATCTGGAAAGAATGGGAAGTTTTTGAACTATTTTAAGTTTAAAGGGATGAGAAGGAAATAGTCAAATAAGCGTTTTACTCTGGTGTTTCACAGGAACAGCAAGTTAATTAAAAAGTGACATTTGCACAACAAAATGATGATGTTTCTAGAAACAGAGACACAATGAAATAACTAGGCAGAATGAGAGGAAGGGAAATCAATCCTTCCTTCCCTCTTTCCTTTTTTCCCCCACACTAAAACTTCATCTCATTGTTAGTCAAACACCAAACATCAAACACACAGCTTTCTTGTCCGTGGCATAATTAATGATGAAACACTACTGACAATATTTCTGCTTGCTCAGCACCAGCCAGTTGCTTGTGCAGCTTTCCTGAGATGTTGGAATTCATCTCTTCAAACCCAGATGATGATCCCTCTATTAGAAAGGTGGAGAAATGCAAGTTTCTATGTCCTCTGTTTGCAGCTGTTGGAAGTTCTTCTGAGCTCTCTTCATCTCTCACAAGGGGAAAATTACAGGTATAGGAGAGTTAGGCTGTGTATCTTTGTCACTACCGGCTATTTATTATTATTTCATAGCAGAGAAAGATAATCTTTGCTTTTAATTTAATTATGTTAGATTCCTAAATGTGACTTAATACCTTAATGGGAGCTCACACCAAATCTCTGTTACAGTTTCCTGACTCTTTGGGCTCAAGCACTTATGAAGATTTAGGTGATTTGTTTCAAAATCCATTCCTCTGTGGACTGCTCGTTTTTTTGTGATGTTTAGTGCTGTACTAATTCCTACTTGCTGCACAATGTGCTAATTACTTTTGAAAAGGATTTCACACTTTACTGGGGAAATAAAAAAGAAATTGTTTCAGGTACTATGTAGAAAAATAGTGTGGACAGGATGGTGACTGAAGCCCATTAAAGCATCAAATTGATTCTGGTGTCGCTTTAACTGCAGCTGTGGCAAGTGCCACCAAAGGATTAAACAAACAAAAGAGACTTTAACTGTTGCAATTCAGTCATGAAACTCCAGGTGCATTGAGTTTAATATATGCTTATTCAGAACACTGGGAATCAATTAGCTGGGTGTCCATACATATGGTCTCAGTTTGCTTGGACATATGATCTCTTAGTATCTGGGCATTTGGTTTATACTAATCTTGGCTTAATTGTTGCTTTTGCCTCCTTTCTGGGGATCAGCCTTGTAGTTTAAAAGATGTATGGGCTCTACAGCCAAAATCAGGCTCTGTGATGGGCTTTATGGTAAAAATTTCCTTATCCAGAGGTGAGTTTCAAGGCATACAAAAAGACTGTCAGTGACCAGAATGAACAGCTCTGGATTCAGCAGGCTGGATCCAGAAAGCTGATCTGTGAAGCCGCAGGAGCAGATGTGACTCCATGCAGACCTTGGGAGATCAAGACCAGGCAGAGGGAGAACTATACATACATTGAATCTGGTCCCTTTCTGAGGCATGAAACATGGGAAAGGATGCACATGCACAGAGATTTGGTTTTGTTGCACTGTTGTGCTTAAAACACTTGCTGATAGCTGTGGCATTTACAACTGAGGCACTGCAGAAGCCCCATTTAAAGGTGATGGATATCGGTCCTATCTACATTCAACAGGAAGAAGACATCTGTTTGCCCACGTTGGCTAAAGTGATCATTATCACCAATGCATGAAATATACCTTCTGCTTTATAATAAGTTTTTCCCTAGAAGCAGTCTCAACATGAAAGATATGAGTCTTCAGCTGTATTTCAGATGCTGCAAGGCTCAGGTATGCTGAGGTCTGTTATTAATGGTTTGATCTGCTGCACCTGGAATAACAATGCACAAGGGCCTGCTGTGCATTTAAGTTTCTCTGTTGAATGTTAAATTATCTACATCAGCTCAGGCAGTGTGCAAGCAAGCTGATGCATTTCTATCATGTCATCAAAGCAATGCACCATATTTGAATTCTGCAGCAGTAAAAACAGACCCCAAAAAAGCCACTTGTCTTAAGTAATGCATCGTGTGTCATGACTATTCTTATAACTGATGGCATTGCTGTTAGTTTTGCTACAATATTAACCAGTTTATATTAATTTTCAATTTTGTTTTGTAGTTCTTAAGTGAACTTCACATTTGCCAGATAATATCCAGAACACAAAATGCTATTTAGTAGAAAACAGCAATAAAATTACTGTATAACTTCCTGCATGTGTGTTTTAATTAATCAAAGAAAATATTCTGAGTGGAACATAAAACAATTAATTCTGACTATGAGACAAAGGTGAAATATTTAACTACTCTCTTAGGTAAGCACAAGGAAAAAAGCATGAAGCTGAAAAAAGAGAGATTAAAGAACATTTCTCTGGAAGCATAGGGAAAGCTTCAAGGGGAAGATAACTGAAAAAGAGAGTTGGTGGGTAGAGCCCAGGAGAGAAAAGATTGCTAACAACATTTTGAGAGTTTTAGTGTTTGATTTCTGTGAAAAGATCTGCATGTAAAACATGGAGATTGATCCTAAGCAAAACCAAATTGTCTGATATTGAAATGCTTGAGCTATTTTTTACTATATAGAAAGAAAGCATAAATAAAAGAAAATATTTTGGTGGATACCAAGAAAAAAAACATGCCATCATTCTCACAGTTGGGGGACTTGAGGTTTAATCTGAGATCCAACTGAAAGCAGGTGGGGGCATGCGTTCATGGATACAGGGTCCTAGAGAAACTGAATCATTTCCAAATGTGTTTATAACTTCAGGACAGGTAAATTAAAAGTGCAGATATCTTTATGGTTTACTTAGGTCTGAAGCACAGGAAAATCTGTAGAAATACTAACGTTGTCTTTGGAATACTTACAAGGATACATAAAATATTTCTCCTGTAAAAACCACTCATGTTTTATCAACATTACATTATGCACTTCCCACTGTTGGTGTGCCTTGGTCTCAGAGTAGTTCATTGTTCTCACGTGCAAAATGACATACACACACACATACTCCAGGTGAAGCCAAGTTCCTAGCTTAACAAGCCAGTATAACACAGAGGATAAAATCTGGAGGAAGAAGCAAAAGCTTTTTTTAGACTGTGGAAGATGACTGTATTTTCGTTTGGGCTGTTAGGAGAAGAATGTGCTCTTTGGACAAGGTCTGGTTAAACGTAAGTGCTTTACAATGCCTTGGTGGGGTGAAATTAAAATGGTGATGTGGGTGGAATTTACCTGAAAACGTTACAAGCCTGAAGGGTTTTTGTAGCTACAGACTTCTGAAGATGTGTGTAAGTTACACCTGTGGAATGTTGAATTCCTGAGATGCAAGCATTGTGTCTTAACTAAGTGATGGTGGAGAGCTGCGGGTAGGTCATGTTTAGTCTAGAGGGAAAGTAGCAATTAGATTTTGCTGCTGAAATCCACTGAAAGGATGAGTTTAGGAATCTCTTTACCTAGTCTCAAAAGATTAATGTGTAAGGTTCTATATATGCGTGTTTCCTACCTTGTTAAATACAGGCCTGGTTTGTTTCTTCCCTAATTACAATAACATTTTCTCTAGAAGCTGACTTAACTTGTAGGCTGTATTGCTCTATTTTGAGCCCTGCTTTCTTTGGGCTGTGTGTGCTGGGCTAACTCTCTCACAAGAGATTTTACTACCTATTAGAGCTCTAGCAGGCCTGAAATGTAGATGCATCAAAGCAAGCATTGAGGTTTTTTGCTTATTTCTTAACGTAGCAAAGATGCTGCAACTAAGACCTAGTTATTTCCAGGTGCTCTACATAAAATGTAATTATATTCCTGTAGAGTTACTGTTTGCCTCTCTGTATTGCCCCACAATAGGGACTGAAACTGCCAGTGATGTGAGGGAGTCCTAGGTTTTCTCCTGGAGACATTTTACCCCAGTAAGATATACTAAAACTCATTGATATAGTGCTGAGCCTCAGTAAAATACCTCATTGGTAAGGGGATGTGGATGTTACTCAAGGCAATACAGATGAACATGCAATTTTAGCTCTTTCAGATCTTTATGTTAGGGTAGTGCATCGGTGCTCCTGGAAGGGAGATTTCTTTTAGATACATTGTTTAGAGAAGGCGTGGAATCAAACTATCTGCAAAACCTGTGTCAGGAATGTCACAGAATCCTCCAGTTGTCCTGCATCCTTTTATTCTTTCAGGAAGGGAAATAAACTGTTATGGAGTCTGTGCTAGATACCTGTTTTACCTGAGGACTGATGAGAGCTGCAGAAGTACTGCTAATCAGGGATGCAAGCCTTGCTTCTGTCTTTAGTGTTTATTGTTTTTATTCACACTTCAGCTGTGATTGTAGACCCTTTTTTTGGAAGGGATAAAATGGTGCAGGATGAACTCTGAGCTGCAGACTGAGTTGTTATATGCTGGCTGCTGAATTTGGCAGACAGACATTGTAATTTCAGAGCGGTGGCTGTGACACGGACTAGGCCAAGCTCTGTAGGTCCTGGATAACAGAGAATGTAATAAACTACTTGTCAAAAAGCGAAGGTAGAGCTCAATGAGCACAACTTAATTAACGATAGGATGTCCATTGTGTGATAGAGAGAGCAGCACAAAATACACAATTTTTCTCCTGTATACTAAATAACATTTTTTTTCTTGTTGGTGGATTCATGAATCATTAATTCATAAGCAAATAAAACCTTTATTTTATCAACAAGCTAGTCATAGCAGTAGCCCGTGCATTTTGATTAACTATATAATATCAGGAGCCAAAACTTGCGTTCAGGTTGTACTTCAATGAAATGTAATATAGACATCTTTCAAAAACTTGTGCGTGTTGAATATTCAGGTGATTAATGGAGGAAAGGAGATATGTTGAACACTGGGCATAATTTATTACACTCTTGCACTCCTCTGTAACCTGCAGAGCAGTCAGTGGGGTGCTGCAGCATACAGCCAAGCCCTGTAACAGGGCTCTCTGCAGGCTGTGATAAATGGAGAGAGTTACCCAGTGGGGAGCAGGCCTTCCCCAAAGGACAATGCAATGGGGAAATAAGGCTCTGTGTGTGTGTGGTAGGGCTGTGCTTTTCATGTAGGAGTGGCCTTGAAAATAACTAAATCAGTTAATCACATAAAATGTCAGCCTTATGCCTGTTCTCAGAGAAATGCTGTGCTAGGCTAAATAGGAAAAATGAGGTGTTGGGGAGTGGTAGGCTGACTGAATGGGAGAGCTCAGCTTGAATAATGTGTTTTTTGGTTTGTTTCTAACAAACACTGCTGTGTGAGTAATTCTTTGCTTGGTTGAAGACCTTATTCAGCCAGCAAATCTGAGCAAATAGGGCAATACTCAGCAATGCTTATGAACAAGGGTGTTGTATGAAGTGGATGAGTGTGAATATGGCTCTTGGTTTTGAACAGGAAGGTTGGCAGGTATTTAGATATTGACAAGCAGCAGCTTGCAGAGCTGCTGGGAGAGAAAAATCTTCCCAGACCTCGTGCTGTCTAGGTGTGGAGAAGCACACCTGGAGCTCTCCCCTCTTTCTGCACAGCATGCATCTGCACCTCTTGCTCCTGGTTTATTGAAGCTATATTGCAATACCTGTTTATTTTTGTGTGTGTGTTTTTCTGAGATGTCTGTTATGTGCAGATGTGCTGTAAGTCTCATGCAGGGAATAGCTACATTTTGTGAGTATTTTGCAGGGATGTAGTTGGGAGCTACAGGTGGTTAAAATGAGTAGAAAGTAGTGAGTTTAAGAGCATGTTATCTAAAAATGAAATGTGGCAAGCTTGGGTGTCCTGTTCTTTATTGTGTGGGATAGTACTCTTTAAATCTTATGCTATTGCATTAAACATCTTGCATTTTTTTCTGAAAGGGTTGATTTTAACTTGCTAAAGGTAATTTGTTTCACCCTGTCTGTAAATAAACAATTCTACTGCATGGAAAAAACAAAACAAAACAAAACTCTTCCATTCATGTCAAGTGTGACTTCTGAACATGTGCTTAATTGAATATTCCTTTAAAAAATGTTTTAGCTTATCTCCCTCTGGCAAGGATTTGTTTAATGTGGTCTCAGACTTTTCTGTGTTTCTATCGAGATTTCTTCAGTAAAATATGGCTGCACTTTGAAATGACTCCAGCAGTGAGAGCTATGTTTGGTTCTCATTCATTACCTAAACTATACCAGGCTAAAAATCCTTCATTTAGAATCACAGGTTGTGTACATGTCAGTAAAAGTCACTAATTTTTTTTCCTGATCTGCAGGAGGGTTGAACTAAATTCCTTGCCTTGTGTAGGTCTTTTAATAAATCACTGATCTTCCTGATAGAGAAATGGAAGTAATTAATAGTGTATGCTATGTAGCTTCTGCCATCTCCAAGCTCTGTAGGTTGCTTCACAACAAGGAAGATAAGCTTTTTACTGGGGCCCTGATGATGTGAGGCCCCAGTGATAGCCACTTCATGAGTTCCTTGTGACTGGTAGGTCCAACAGTGTCCCCAAAGTTTCTGTGGGCAGAAAGTGCAGGTGAATCCTACCCACAAGCTTAGTTCTTGCACAGATGAGCTGATGCAAGCCTTCAATTCAAAATTTGTCTGGACTCTTAAGGTTCTGCTGGGTTAAATGTTTCTCATGTTGGCTGGCTTCTGATGAACCTGTTCATTTACCTCAACCTCAATCTTGGTTAGTGGTGACTACACTTTGATCCTAGTTACATGGGTTTGCCACAGATGTGCAACTGCTCAGTATCCAGAACTTGCAGTCTTGCGTCTGCTGTTTTCTAATCATAATCTGTCATAAATATCACAAATTATTTTCCCATACTTTCCCTTCTGGAGACTGGGAAACAGCTGCTGAAGAATATTTGTTCTTACGGGTAGAACTTTAAGCAAACAAAAAAAACATTCACACACATTCATTTAGCTGTTGTTGGGGTAAGCTTTCCTACCTTTAGCATGAAAAATTGGCCAATTGAATGTTATAAAAAGCTTATCTTTCCTTATTCTAACCCACTTCACAGGGAATTCACACACCTGTCTGTGGTGAACTAAATGTGATTTAGCATTAAACAACCTAGTATGCCGCTTTTCAGTCTAATCTACAATGAGCAGATAATTGGAGGGGATTCTTAATTTTTAAGGAAGTAATCATCGTGAATTAGTCCTTGCTGCCTGGCCAAGGCTTTCATTGAAAAACTCTGCCTTTGAGTAACATCCTGAAGGAAATCTTTCTTGGTGAAAGAGTTCTTGATCACATTCTATTTCACATTTATTCTACGTTTTGATCTTTATAGCAGGCAAGTACTGTAATGGTTTACTTTCTGAGAAACTGGTATTGTGGCCTGCCCCTTAGGGATGTCTGGGGAGGCACAAAGAATTACAGCTGCCATTAAACTTCTTGCAGCAATTGCAAATTGAAAACATGAGAATCCAGGAAAAGTGTCTTGCAATTATCTTAGAGTCACAGACATACAGCAATGCTTAATTCACTTGTAAATTAGGAAAGATGCTCTGGTGTTGAGAAACATGTCTGCATATTTTAGCAATATGATGAATTGCTTAGAAGCTTTCAATCCAGTGTTGTTTACTCTGTCACCTCTCTCAGCATACTGTATTTTAATTAGTACACACAATTAAATGATGATGGTTAAGTCTTTAGCAAGTATGAATCAGTATCTGTGTAATACAACTTACTAGATGCCTGCATGGGAAGTAACATAGGAAATGCTCAATAGCTGAAGCAGAAGATGAAACCTTCAGTTGGTATATATGTATAAAGCAGACAGCCGTTAATGCAAAATGTCAATAATAGATGTAAGAGCTTGTCTTGAACAACTCTGCTCTGCTGATGGAAATGCTTTCCTCTGGCAGCTGACTGACATTACAGTCAGTCTTCTGTAGTGAAGACTTCTGAAGGTGCCTTCTACAACTGAATGCTGAAAAAGTGCAATTTTGTGCTCCAGATCTGGCTATGGGTGTTGACATCAGCATCAACTTGGTCTTTAAAAAAATAATAATAAAAAAAAATAATAAAAAAAAATGTGGGTAGAGTGGATCTTAGCAGTAACCTGGGCTGTTTTCAAATAAAGCTCATGGCTTGGTGGGGGTGGTGCCTCTCTGAGGCTCATTTTTAAGAATTGCCTTGTGCTAACAGTGGCCCTTGGCAAAGAGCAGGAGTTCTGTCCTTGGGATTTCAGTTTTGGAGCACCAGTTCCTGCTGCACATGATCTCTGCAGCATCAGAACTCTTATTTGCTGGGCTCAGTCCTGATGTGTGGAAGCATTACAACTCAGAGGCTTTGTGTATGCACAGAGCAATGAGATGCTGTTGGGTGATGGGCACAGCTCTGCTACTGAGTAAAGACTGAGTTAACCTAACTGCTGTTCACTGGGGACACCAAGAAACAAGCTTGATATAATGATATTTAGAGTTACTCCAAGATCATAATGTCAACAGTCCTGCTCTTGCCTGAAGAGGCGCAGTATCAATACTCATGGGAGGGTTTCCTGTTAGTGCCTATCTGGAAAGACTGCTGGCCCTGTACTGTCACCATGTTATTTTTGTGTATGGCTTTTATGAAAGCTTCCGAAACAAGACATGGATCCTGTCAAGCTTATATTGCCTGCATGATATAGAAAGACCTCATAATGCTAAAATTGGAAAGAGTTTAACTTCCTTATTGTCACTTCATGACCTGTCTGAAGCTTTACTGCTCTGTTTTTAATGTTCCTACATGAAGCTTTTTTTGGAGTGACCTTCCTCTGAACTTGGCCCATCCTGTAAATTGCTGTGAGCAAAAGTCCTGTAGTGTGTGTGAAACAGTGTGAATGAATACTCATAGGATGATCAGAAGCACCTTAAAGATCTGCATAGGAGAACAGTGAACTAGGCAAACAAGAGTCTTTAAAGATAACTTCAGCATCACTAGTGCCTTTGAGTTACACCTCAGGAGTAAGAGATTTACTTCGCAAGTTAAAAACTGTAGGATGATAGTTATTACCAATTCCCTGGGTGACAGCTAACTTTAAACCTGAATTTCAATTATATAAAACAGTACCTAAGCTGAAACAAATCTTCAGATTTACTCAGGGAGGAATATGTATTAAAGCAATTTCAAATAGAAATAATTAATGCTTCTGCCCTTTAAAACAAAATAAAAAACTCTGCATGCCCATTAACTAATTACCCTCCTGCCTGCTGATATTAAACTTAATACTGAAGCATTGCATTCATATCCACAGCTGTCATTCTTGTCTATAAATAATTTTAATTATGCTCACAGAAAATTGTAAGGCACTTACATTGTGCGCAGAGCACTGAGACTTAATTATTACTTGATTGCATATAAGAAGGGGTTGGCGTAAATAACTCTGAAAGCCTAGACCAATGTGTACAACAGTGCTTCTACAAAACAAGTATTTTCATACCCCTGGTGATTTAAGTGGGACTGTGACACTTGATTATTTTATTTACTTTTCCATTTTGGCTACATTCCAGTTAAAGTCAGGCTGTGTTTTTCTGCTAGAGTTTTCTTACCCAAAGGAATTTCAGTAAGCTCTACTGCTCACAGAACAACCTGAGGTTATTTTCTATGGGTTTCTATAATGTTTTATAAGATACAAAGCCCCACTTTAAGCTTCTGTTGTAGCCCATCTGCTCGTAACCCCTCTTCTGGGTGGATTCCAGAGCCCTTCACCTCAACACTAAATAATAATTTTTGCACATTCCCACAGTTTTTAGCAATAATTTTAGTCTGCAAGGCTTTCAAGGGACAGCTTCTTTCCCTGGCTTATTTTTTAGGGGGTGTTACACTCAAGGATGCTGTTCTGTTTTTTTTTTTTTCCTTTCTTTGGAGCAGCTGAATCTGTACTCTCTCACTGATGTTACTGAGCTTCCTCTGATCCCTGATGAGACTGTGATCACTAAGACTGGCCTTTAGTCATACAGCCTCACAGTCCTGAGTCTGAAGGGGTTATAAGTGGTCTGAATGAAGGGGTTGCATTCAACTTGCATTGATAGTATGTATGTGTAAAATCCTGCTCCAGGGAGATGCATTGTTTTCAGTCATCTGACCAGTAGAGCTGCTGCAGGTGTCCAGTGAGAAGGACGGATGGACAGGGATGTTTTTGGCTTTATTGCTCCTCCCTGGAGGAGCTGTACTTCAGCCCTTCAGAGGAGGGGGACTGTGCTTCAGTATCCCAACCTTGGTCACCTAATATTCCAAGATGAAATGCTGTTGGAAAACATTTTGGACAGCATCAACTTGTAGAAGCTCCTCAGCACTCTCAGCTGGTAAAGTGATGTCTACTCTGTCCATGTTAGGATTTTTTCAGATGGATGAGTTCTAGCTAACTTCACTGAGCTGCACCAGACCTGTTGTGCTATGGATTAGGACATAATGTCCATGGCTGGGGTCCATCTAGCATTGTATCCTGACTCTAGCAGAGGTCCAGGTGAATGCTTGTGTACTGCTGGTGGTAATCATTTGCCGTGAGCAGTCTCCCAGCTTCTATTTTTCAGCTGAAAACTTCTTGAGGTAGGAGTGGTTTCTTGCTATTTTTAACCCTCAATTAATTTCTTTTAATTTCTGGAAGAAATATAACCTCAACATCCATCTGCCTAAAAAGGAATGCTTTGTCTCCTAAGCCTGAAAATCCCTTAGAAATCCCCCAAGATTCTTTCCCTCTTTCTCATCACAACAAAGAAGGCTACACAGCTAGATGTTAGGCAGAGTTTACAAGTCCTGAAGCAATATATCCCAATTCCAAGAACTGATTCAAAGGTAGCTCCTTACTAATGTGGTTACTGAGCAAGCTGTGGGGATAGGATGGCGTCTGTGTGGCACAGGAGACCCTGGGAGTCTGTAAAGCAGAGGTTATGGAAGCTGCTTTTCTTCCTAGGTGTTTTTCTCAACATGAGACTGGAGCTGTCACAAACAGAAAGATGAGCAAGCTTGTGGCTCAGCCTTTGGGCTGCATGTGGGAAGGCACATCCTGCGTTTCCCAGCAGGAGACAGATGGGGACTGACATACATCTGCACAGAAAATATTGTACAAAGGAAAAGGACATTTAAGTGAAAAGCATCTTGTTATAAAAAATACATCTTCAGATTTGAAGGGAAAGAAAAACTGTGTGGGGAAAACTGAGTCAGGTACGGTGCGTCAAAATCATTTAAAACAAGAACAAGAGAAGCCTGTCCTTGTAGAGTAGTTGACAAAATGTTCCTGTGTCAGATCGGTGCTGTACAATGTTTATAACATCCTGGAGGGTGAAAGTCTCATCTTTCATGTTATGAGAGGTGCCTCCAGAGCTGTGTTGCTAACTTTGAAGCTGTACTGTGGATTTATGAACCTACCATGCAGTATTGTCAGCCCAAATAATATTGGTCTATGGTAGTGTATGGCCCCCAGCATTATGACTTCAGGAGTACAAGGAAATAAAAATGTTTCAAAGACATCTGTATCTTGTTGTTTGGGATCTGCCTGTTTCTGTGGATGACTAGCACTGATTTATTTTTTTTTGCATATTGGAGGATCTGCTCTGGTGCAGCAGGCAATCTTGTTCTGATGTCCTGCATCCCAGTGATTTCTACTTACAACTCTCTAAATGGGTCCTCTAGATATACTTAGTGTGGTGCTTCTTTGCTTGTCTCCAAGACCTCCAAATGATTCATTGATTTGATCCCCTTAGTCACCTGGGCTCCTCCCTCCCTTCTCCAGCTGTAAGGAGGCTAAATGCAGGGCTTCCACCCAAGCCCTGAAAGGACCAGTGGGCTGTCCTGAAGGGAGGAAGGGACTGCTGACCTTTTCTGTTGTCTTTTCCTCTTCAGTGGAAACAGCAGCAGGTTGCTAGAAGAATCTGCAAGGCACTAATATTACCCCATCAGGCAGGCAACTGAGGCAAGCAGGGAGGAATTATGAGGGAATAAGTATAACCATGCTTGGGTTTGTGATCTAGAGCTTATAATGTCTCTTCAGTTGTGTGTGTTTGTTTTTTTTTTTTTTTTTTTTTTTGAGTCAGCAGTATAGCTCGGTGTATAGCTGACATATTAGGAGCTCAGTATAGGCACAGGTAGCTTTCTTCTATGCCATTGTTTAATTACTGGATAGATTCTGGAGAAAGCTAAAGAAGTTTAAATGCAAGCTTTTAAGAAGTCATCTTGTCACTTTTTCTGTGATAGGAGGAACTGTTTTTTCTGTCCTCTATCCTCAGTTAAATTGTTTTGGGGCAGAGTTGGAGGGCATAAAAATTTTGAGGATATGCATTCATTTTGAACATGAATACTTTTGAGGTTCATAAATGTCTCACTTTTTTGGCACTCTGTTCTTTTTCCTGAATGGTAGAGCATGATCATCATCAGAAATAATAGCTAATGATATTTCTAACCTGATGAAATGACTAGTTATTTGTAATTTCTAAGGATCAACCTAATTGAGACTTCTTAGAACCAAAGTAGGGGAAATAAGTGGGGAACTACTCTTTATGTCTTATCTTAGAGATGTAATTCCTCAGGTGTGGTTTTTTTTTTTTTTTTTTTTTTTTTTTTCCTTTGAAATACTGTTTGTTTCAATGACCAGCATGGAGTTTAGTTGCTAATTGTTTTACTGCTGATTATTCTTAACTATGCTGATCCTAAGAATCTTTGCAAAGTCTGCATTGCTCCTTGACTTATTTTCTAATACTTTTAAAATATTCAGTTTCCTTAGGGTACTTTATGTTCCTGCAATCTTCAGATAAGGTATTTCTAGGCAAATGTACAAAATAAGGTCACATTAATTTTGCTGTTCTTGAGGAAGTGTCTTAACATAAGTTTAATTTTCTAATAATGCTAAAACAAACTTTGTCCCAGTACCTTCAGAAATAAGAATTGAAATCTCTTGGCTCCCATATTGTCCACTGAGCTTTCTGCAAATACAAAGTATCTGCTAGCTGTTTGGAGACTACTGTAGATCTTTGCTATTGTAGTACTCCAAAATATCACTGTGCTTCTGTACTCAAAATTGTCACAACTGTGAAATGGTAAGCACCTTGGTTATTATCAATGGTCAATGAGTTTGAAACAGTGTCATTGTGACCTAAAGTGTATTTGTAATTTCAGGTGCCTGCAGGTAGGCATTAGGGCATGACTTTATTAGACTTTATTTGATATGACTTCAGGTTTGTTTCTTGCTGTGGTCCAGAGTCCCTTCAGCCACATGTCAATGTATGGCCTCAGGGAGATTCTAAGACCTAGCTGACCTGATGTGAGAACCAACTTGTTTTTCTGGGATAGACTTGGCCAATAAAATAATATGGTCAGACTTGCATCCTCTAGCTCCCTATGGACCACAGAGATGGGACAACCATGCAGACAGGGACAGAAACACAATTCTTGCAGGCGCTCTCCTGTCTGCATTGCTTGTTTTGTAAAAACTTACTTTTCCATAAAAAATACACTGGCATTTCATTTGATGTTGCTGCTTTTTCTACCAATTTTTTTTTCTGCTCCTTGACTGTATTGCTCTTCCCTGGTGTTGCATAATGAACTGAATTGGGAAATGATCTTGTTTAAAAGCAAAAGCAACTGTTTCAATCCTTAGGAGAGGGTGGTAACTGGATGCATGTATCAGGGAAAGGGGTAGCCCTGACCCCTGAGGTGATCTGGAGGGAAGTGGAACTGAAATGAGAACAGCAGAGCCTGAGCACTGAAAAATGACATAAACTGCTCCAACCTGGGAATTGGTCCCAAAGGTACCACAAGTCCTGGTACGGTCTTATTACTCTTGGTAGCAACTCCCCCATGTTTTGAGGTGTCATGGTGGGAAGTTTTCAGTCAAAACAAGGGACTAGGGTGCAGCAGAACTTGCTTCAATGAAAAATGAGTATTTCTTAAGAGAACCTGTG
Organism: Netta rufina; assembly: GCF_964035555.1. NCBI lineage: Eukaryota > Metazoa > Chordata > Aves > Anseriformes > Anatidae > Netta > Netta rufina. Next base: position 27,844,888 of record NC_140130.1, on the reverse strand, counting down.
GAAAGCTCTGATAGCTTGTCAGTCCACAGTGCACATTCCCAAGAGTAATCCTGTGTCTTGGAGAAATCAAAACTGGTAGATGTTTCTGTTGCTATAGTGACTGTCCTCTTTTAATAATGGTAAATAATTGTGCAACTGATTGGCTCATTAGCAGCTATTACAGGTTTAACTTGCCTCTGTCTCACACATAGTTCTTGCTCATTAGTGTTGAGGCTTTCCTATCTTGTGTTTGTGTTTTTTTTTTTTTTTTTTTTTTTTTTTTTTTTTTGGTGCATCATTTTGGCTTAGGTATAAAATGAACTCTTTCCATGTGTTTAAATCATTTTCATGCTGTGTAAGTATTTAGTGAGAAACTTGTGAAGCAAGTTCAATGTGACCGAATAGTAAGCCATCGGTTAACCCTTGGCGAGCTAAAGCCAGCTTCGAGGACAACCTGCCTGCAACATTGGTGGCTTTGTGAGGCACTATGACCTGGAGCTTCCCTTTCCTGAATTACTTCCTGCCCTTATTATTTCTTTTTGCTGGCCACTGAGAGCCAAGTGATGGTGGAGTAGTCTTGCCATCCCATGATGGCCACCAATGTTAAAACCACAGCTGAGGCTACTTTCACACCTGGGATGTGCTTGTGGTCTTCAGTGATCTGGACATGACAGTCCAGTTCTGGTATTTATCAACAGTTCTCTGACCTGCTTTCTCAGCTGCTGTCAAAACGTGTGCCTGAAGACCTGTACACTAGACAAAATGAGCTTGTTTCTGGGTCTGCTCCTTGCACAGTGGGGTAACAGGGTGAAACCTGGCTCCTGAGCAATGCATCTCTGGGGACACAGATGCCCCTGCAGAGCTCTGTGGGCAGGCCACAGCTGCTCTGTGCAGCTGACCCAAATGACTCAGAGCACTAGAGTGCTCCCAGGGTACTTAATGGACTTGCTGTATGAATAACTATTGCTGTATGATGGACTAACTGTTCTTCTTTCAGTTTGCACTTCTACCCAGTCTTTTCCACCAGTGAATTCAGGTCAGCATACAACAGTAGGCATGACAACTTCCAGAGTGGATATTCTCCCTTGTAGGAAGCAGCAGTATAACTCCAGTCTACCAACAAGAGGTTGGAGAAGAGGAATTGCTTAAGGCTGTATAGTGCTCTCATGGCATTATAAGAACTGAATCCAGATTTGCTAAGGACAAGGCTAGAGCCAAACTTTTGCCCGCAAGCTAATGCAGTAACAAATAAATCATCCAGGTCTTGACAGCCAGCTTCTGCTGTAACTCTTTTGTTTAATTAAATGAGCTGGGAAGATGGATGCAGAATCTGAAAACTTGAAACTGTGCCCTCTGTTTTGTTAGCACTTAGTACAGTATTCAGGAGCTTTTGTGCCTTCCACAGGAAAATAGCCGAAGTTATAGATGAGCTTGCATGCTTTGTTAATGAATGTCGTTTCCTCTGAAGAGTGTAGGATACATCATGTGGGAACTCAGGAGGGATCTTTCACCTGGATGGTCTGAGAATGCAGCTTTCATTTGTTACCACTGACCAAATTACTTGTCTTGTGGCTAGTGTTGCAAAACCAAATCCTTTTCAGCATGAATGCTTCTTTCTCTATTCATTTTTATTATTTTGGCAGTGTTTCCTGTCATAACTTGAAATCCGTCCTCCAGTTTCCTTTATAAGACATGGATATGAGGCTAAGAAAACTTTTTTCCAAAATATTTCCATGCCAACAAGTTGAAGAGACCCTTACATTAAGAAAATGCGCTTAGGTTTTGATCCCCTAGTTAATGTTTTGCTACTAGTATGCTCTCTCTCACTCCATTTCTTCTAGTGGCAGCATTGAGGAGGTTCCTGTCAAGACTGCTTCAGCTTAACTCACCTGCCTTTTATGTATTTTACAGAGTACCTTGGTCTAGTCAGGAAACCCTTTTCACTCCTTCAAACTGGGAAGGGATTAATTAGTTGTCAAATGGCTGGCATGACAGCTTTCACTTGGCTTCTAATGAAGCAACTGTTTCTGGGGTTAGTGGTATCTTCTCTGTAAATCTGGAGTACAAAATTTGAATATTGGCTTTAGGCTTTGGATGGTGAGGAATACATTGGAAAGTGAGATTGCTTCTTCTAGAATCTCATGTATAGCCATGGGAGCTTGTGAACTTTGCTACCCAGTACAATAGCAGAAATACTGATGCAGACCTTAGCTTACTTTTTTTTTTTTTTTTTTTTTTTTTTTTTTCTAACTACTTGTAAAGTTAGTTGTGATTCAAGTTAGATAACTAGGATATAAGAGTGGAACTGGAAAGGAAGTGAAGCACTGCTTTTACTGATTTCCTCAGAGGTGCCATCTGCCAAATTTTTCTTTCCTGTCTCTCCATTTTTTCCTCTTCCTTGCCCCTTGAAGATGGGGCTACCCCTGAGGTGAGGCTTAAATTCATCTTGAGTGAGGAGAAAATCCTTTAGCAGGGAACAAGGAAAAGTGGCTCAGTAAAGGATGAAATTTTGAGCATGTCTTATCTGTTGCTGAAATACACAAAAGAACCAAATTAATATGGTGTCTAAGAAGATTGATTCTCATTTTGTCTTTGTATGAATGTCAAGTAATAGCTAATACCTTGTTTCAAGGCACTATGCAAAACAGCAGCAGTTAATTTCTCCCTGATCCTGAGCTGAGTGGAGAACTGATTCTCTCATGTGAGATACCTATTGCCTTTCAGACATGTAATATCTGCAAGGCTCCAGAGCTGTCCATCTTTTCCCACAAATGGGGAAGGAAAAGAAAAATGTTATATCCCTTGTAAACCCTGGCTTGCCTTTTCTAGCCACAGCCCTGTGTGCAAGGGTGAAATCATAACTTGTGTGTAAAATGACTCTTAAATTACCATAACCATCATGAAATGGGATAAGGCAGTGTTCTAAAAACATTTTACAAAATGGGACAGTTTCCCAAAGCATCAGATTTGAAACTTTTTGCTGTATGTTTTATGGGCAGATTTGTCAGTAAGCTTGAAATGAGTACTTCTCCAATGTTAGGAGGGAATGGAACAGGCAGAGGTGAATGCGATCACTGAATTTCAAGCTGAATGTCATGATCAGTGTGGGCTCAAGGTAGGTTTTACTAGAGGGAAAATATGATCGATCTTCATAAATCTGGTGTTAGGGAATGAACAAAGAAACCTGAAAGCATGCAGATATTTCACTGGAGTAATATGCGCCCCGTGGATGGGTTATCTAGCCTTGCTTTCATCAAAGGAAAGCCTAACATTAAAGGCAGATACTACCCCACTGCTTTCATTGTATTTGGCGTGAAAATAATGATAATCGTGTGCTTAAATACCTTACGGAATGAGAGGCCCATGTTGGTAGGCTGAGAAATAGCTGCCTGAGTCAGGCTGCTGAATGTAAGACATGCTTTCACTGAGCCTTTTTTTAAACAAAACAAAACAAAACAAAACAAAACAAAAAAAAAAAAAAAAAACAAAAAACAAACAAACAAAAAAACAAAAACAAAAACAAAACAAAAAAAAAAACAAAAAAAAAAAAACAAAAAAAAACAAAACAAAACAAAAAAAAACAAACAAAAAAAACCCCCACATGCCTCCATGAAGTAGCTGACCAATTTCTTGTTTGCCTGTAATTGTTTGAAAGAGAACAGTAGCCTTAAGCTCTGCTCTTTCCACATGAATGTAGGCCTGCAAAGACTCAGAGGGGGGTAGAAGGAAAAAAAAAAAAATGGGTAAAGAACAGCTATGTGTGTTTGTCCTGCTAATGCTCCTGTTACTGTGCAGTTGCTGCTGATTTGGCAGCACAACTCCCTTCTGCAGCTATCTGATGTCTGTTCTTCAAATATAAAGCACAATTTCAGCTAAAACACGAGAGGGCTGTGATTTCTACAGCTCTTGTCTCTGATCAGGTGAGCAGCTTGATCTGCTGAAGGCAAGTAATTAAGTAGCACTTCCAGATGCTTAGTAAGGGTCTTGTGGAGTGATTTGTAGTAATGGTGCAAAAGGAAAAATAAAACTACTTATTAAAAAAAGTAACAGAAATGAGTCCCTGAACATAAGAAATGGAGACCATAGCTTTAAAAAATGTTGAGTTGAAAACTGCTGATTAGTGATCTAGGAGAGCTGGATTAGAGTGCTGTGCTCTGCTAGTGATTTCTCATGTGGGTTAAGGCTGTCTCTGACCCCAGCCCAAAGCTGTTTCTACAACTGTAATCTTGCACTAGTCTTAAGTTGCCTCACTTGCGCAATTACATGCAGCAGTGTTGCAGTCATCCTGTGCTTCCATAGCTGCCATGCATGGTGTCTGTTCAAAGCTAGCTTGCTGGTGACCAGGAATGAGCTCCAGCTGTGATCCATGGTCAGTGAATTTCATCATGGTAGCTTCTCCTGTTGTGAAGTAGGCACGGTGAGACTTTTCTCACTACTCAGATTGGTTGTCCAGGGCAGGGGTAGTTCTTCAGATGTGTGTATAGAGAACAGCTCGTTGTAAGGACCAAAAGGACTCTGAATGCATCAGTAATACTTCCAAAGTAGTAGTTACAGTTTTGTTTGAGTTTGCAAAATGTTCACATTGAAAACAGTTTAAGAAGTAGAAAAACTTTTCCTCCTTCCTCCCCCCCCCCCCCCCAAAAGAAAACAATAACTAACTAACAAACAAACAAAACCCACCAACTTCTATCTATGAATTAATGTGCTTAGAAAAAAAGTCTCATAGGTAACTAAGTTAGTAACAGATGCTGCCTAGGAGCATACCTTTTCCTGTGTAGGAAGAAATTAAGCTTATTTTCTGTCTGTTGACAATCTGTTATGTGCACAGACTATATCTATCATGCAAAGGAATTTTTCATAATCCTATGGGAAAATGAGCACTTTCAAGCTTTGTAAATCTTGAGTGAAAATCACAAATGAGGGAAACCTGGAAGAGATCTTATGTTTAGATGTTTTACAATGGTGGAAACAGTACCCTTCATTAGACCTAGTTGTGCCAAGAAGGGGTATCCTTCATGGTTGAAAATAAGCAAGCAAACAACAACAAGCTCAGGGAACAGGGAAACAATCAGGGGATTGAAATGCAGCTGGTAAAATCAGTGGAAATGAGAAGTCAAAGGTTTCCGTAACTGATGGAGACCATTTAGCATAGATTCCTCTACCAGAACCTTTTTCAAATTGTCTCTAACCAAGCTTTTAGAAATCAGCAGACTTCTTATGGTCTGCTCTTCCTTTTTCTGTAGCCTCAATGAACCTGATTTTTGTTCCTCATCTAAAAATTATTGCAATTAGCTTTGGAACATAAGCCAACATCGGACCAATTGTGTGTGTAATGAAGCAAATGAGGTTGTGGAGAGAGGCCTTAGAAGTAAAAAAAAGGATGTTGGTTTTCCTCTGGCATGGCTGGGGGGTGGGAGAGTCTGGCAGCAGAGCAGGAAGAAAGTAATAGCAAACTACCAAAAATCAATTTCTGACTTGCTTGCTTTTCTTTCTCAGTGGGGTGCAGTTATGGTGTGTGAGGTTTTTGTAGCCAGCTGCTGCTGGTGTACTTTAGCTGCAATGCTGCCTTCCTGCAAGTTGTGCTCTCCTGACCATGCTGAGTCTAGAGGTAAGGTGAATTGACACTGATATTAAAACGTGTTTGAAACAAGTCCCTGCTAATCTCTTTTGAGAAAGATTGGTATGGATACTGGCAGACATTAAAACAGGAGAACAAAAGAGCATGGAATAAATATAAGGGTTTGGAAGCTGCTGGGAATGCAGGAAGTCTTTGTGGAGGCAGGGAAAGGAGGAACACCTTTATTACAAAAGGGCTACCTTTAAATGCTGGGCTACTTCAGAAGAAAAAGCTCTGGCAGAGGGAAAGAGTTGGAGGAAACACTGGGCAGAGATCCTTATTTCTGGTGTTCTGCTTGGAAGAATACAACAGCAAACGCAATAGCTAAGGCAGCTGTCCTGGAGCAGAGCGCAAGGCCTCAAACTGCTGTTTGTTATGAGGATATTTAATCCTTGCATGGGGTAAGCTGCAATATGGTTTGTGTTTTCTCAACAAGTGTGTTAGTTTACCCTGGTGGAGCCTCAACACCTGCTTTGCAACACTTTGTGGTGTTGTATTTTCTTTTCATTCTAAGTGGGTATTAAGATATTTGGAAGTTCTAGTTCTTCACTTATACCTTCCCCTTTTAAAGGTATGTTGCGTAGGTTGTCACACATCCTTTTGGTGTACTACAAACATAATGTACTATTTTTCATATTTGTATATATTATAAAGAGTACTTAAGCTCTTTGTTGTTTCATTTACACAGCTTCTGTAATTATGCTTCACCCCTTGAATCTTTTTAGAAGTATTTTAGCATGCAGAAGAGATGACTTGACTCAAGTAATCAGTGGAAAAAAAAAAAAGCAATTCAGCTGGGCTGTCTGGCCTTTCAAAAGCTTCAAGCTGTGGATACATCAATTGTGTAACTGAGGCCAGTGTAGCACACTACAGAAATTCTACTCAAAACTTGAATAGTAAGCTGGAGAAGATCAATATGCTTTGTTTGGATTTTTCTTTTACTATCTTTGGAAACATATCACAAAGAATTCAAGAAGGTATAAAAACTTGTATACAAAAGAACACAGTATGAACTTGTAATACCAGAAGCTATTCTCTGAGTCTAAAAAGATGCATAAAAGGCAGCCTTGTGGAGCCTAATCTCTTTCAACAGAATGAGAATCCTGACTAGCAATCACAAAATTCAATTTTTACATGAAAATCTTACTATTTGTTCTTCTAGTAGTAGTTGCACAGGTGGAGTGCACTTTCTGTTAAACCATTACCAATGAGACTGTTGCAAGAGTTTAATCTGGTCAAGATAAGTCCTTAAGAAATATTCTTCTAGTTGCTTTTTTTCATTCTATCAGTGATGGAAAGTAACCATACCCTTCAGCAGTAGCCCCCTTGCCCATTTAACATCTTACTAGATCAGTTTCACCTGACCTTAGAGTTGAATGCAAGAGCAATGTTTTCTGGATTATTTTTTTCCTCCTTTGGAAAGCTGCACTTCTAAATGTTGCTATCTGCAACCAGGTTAATGCTCTCACTTATTACTGCTAGCAGTTGCTCAACACAAGTTTTATGGGCTTTATTCTGCGTACTTTGCACAACAGCTTAAGTCTTACAACAAAGTTCATGTGTACAGCCCTAGTGTTGATGAAACTGAAGCAGATTTCTTTTTTGTACTTAAGCCTGGGGATTGGTGTGACAGATGTTATGATGCATATCCTGCTGTGCTTGCTTTCAGTAACAAACTGGACCAGATCAGTATGTTCACAAGTTGGTTTTGCCAGACTTGTGTCTTCTTAAATCCCTTTAAGTTTAGGGAAGAAAATGAAGTTACAATGTGAGATAGGGAATGGGTGGGTTCTGACAACTTCTGGTGGAAATGTGATACCAGTCTTGCCTTCTAAATAAGAAAATGTTACTTTAGGGTTACTGAAGCTTGCAACTGCTCTGTAGGATATTAATTTCTGCTCTCTCAAGCCTGAGGTAAATTCATTGGAAAACTTGAGGCCCTGGCCTTCTTGCATTCAGCTTTTCCTTGCAAAGCTGTGGGTGCAGTGTTTCACCCAGGAGGCCCCAGTGGCTGGACTTCCTCCTGGAGCCTTGATCCCTTGTCTCCACAGAAGTTGATGAAAAGCTGTTCCAAAAGTGTTGGCCTGGATGTTGCTGCTGGCATTCCTAGATCTGATGCGTTGGCTGCTCCTGTCTGCTTTTGAGAAGTACAGCCTGGACCTCAATGGAGATCATATTTTAACAGGTCTTTCAATGCTTACTAGAGCCTTTACCCATTTTTTTTCTCTACAGCTAGCAAAAGCCACTTGTGATCCTGTGAGTTACTACTTACAGATTGTGGTGACTTGCAACATTGGAGGCAAGATGTAGTCTTTCCCTGCGAGTCTGAAATGGGTGAGGTGGGGATGGTCATGTGTAGGAGTGGTAGAGCAAGGAGGACTGGAAGGGGATGGGAGGGGGCATAGGCACAGAGAAATGACTCACTGAAATACAAAGCTAAGATAGTCAATGGTGATATGCAAGGTAAAAAGAAAAGACAAGATGACTTGTAAATGGAACTAAGGAACATTATGAACTTGCTATTCTCTGGTAACTAAACACATCAAGACATTAAGGGCATCAAACAGAAGGAGAGTGAGAAAAGGGGTGAATATAAAGTACTGCTAATAGTTCGGTCCTCAGCTATGGACATTCACATCCATAGAGTCATGCAGACTAGCATGAGGCTTCTCTGTGAAATTTAGATGTGCCTCAGCTCGTTTGAGCAGGTCCAAGCTACTTGGTTCTGCAGGAGCAATAGATGAGAACTGGGGTTTGTTTTTCATCAAGCTGAAACTGGGGTGCTTTATAGAATAGACCAGTGAAATTGCTGGTACTCCTAGTATGTTTTATCTGCTGGATAGGTATCTAAATCACTTTAGATTGGAGCTGTTAGATACTCTTCTAGTGTGAAAAGGAGTGAGGAGTCGCACTACATGCAGAGCATGATGTATATTGAAGAAATGAGTCACAGAAATGTGACTTAGCCATCAGGCTTCTGTCTAGACTAGGATAACTTGACTGGATAAATACTAAAGAAGGAAGAGATGGAGGAAGTGGAAGATCAATTAGTATTTAATGACACCACATCTACACTCAAGTTCATGTGAAGTTTCATGGTTGCCCAGTGTCTTAACTCATGGTATTGTAAAGCTCAAAGTCAAAGGTCAGTCATTTGAATTCAGTGTCACGAGGACAAATCTGAAGTGAATTCTTATAGCTCGGTGGAGAAGAACAGACTGAAAGAAGTTTGTTTAATTTTTTAAAGCAGCTGACGATCTCAGAACTGATCAAGTGAACGGTCACTGTGTGTGGAGAAATTTATTCCTCTACTAGAAGTAAAAAGTCATCAACTTTGGGGGGAAGAAAAAGTGTGTATATGTTGACTTCTGGTCCCTTTGCAGACTCCTGAAATGCACATGTGCAGCAGTGGGAACTGATCATTCCTCTATATCTAACCTGAAATAGTTCAGTGTATTAGTGGATCATTTTGTTCTGACTAGTAGGAGGATGGGGAATTGACTTTAAAACACAACAATTCAACTTGTAACTGAATTCCATATCTTGGAAGAAAAAAACACTGCTGTATTTGTCAGAACTGACAAGTCCATTGGCTTGCAATAACTCAAAGAAACAAGCCAGACAGTTTTCCTGTACCCATTAATACCTGCCTGAAAGATGTAAAAAAAAAAAAAAAAAAAAAAAAAAAAAAAAAAATAAAAAAAAATTGCATCATATAAAGGTGAGGAAAATGTTCACTTTTGTCATAGTTTTTAGTAGGTCATTGGGCTGTCTGAGGTTTGTAGGCAGTGGAGTGGTTAAGTGCCCATTTTGGCTTTGGTACAAATTGCACCAATTTAAGGGACTAGATACCTTTCAAGATCTACGGTGCCTTCCAAGCTGTAGTATAAAAGTCCTGAATTGCTTGAAGCTGTTTTAAACTAAGGTAACATGGATTTAACATGCACTCTCTAGCTTTTGATAAAGTTAGCAGTGCAAAATTGCAGCAGGCTCTTGCACAGAAATGAGGGGGTGGCTTTGGTACTCCTGTTAGTGGCCTTTACATTTCAATTAAATGCTTTCTTTCTAACACTTCTATATGGATTTTAAATGAGACCCAGCTACTGTAGTCTTGTGCACTGTTTTCTAATAGGAATAAATTATATGAATTAGCCCAGTTACATTTAAGGATTTTTGCAGAGGCATTGTTTGCTGTACAGTGCTCAAAATTTAAATTATTGATCTGACATCTGTGCCAACTTGTAAACAGTCAAGAATCTGACAGACTAACAAATTACTACTTGCATGCCTTTGATCATAATCAAGTGAGCTTTAAGCATATCAGAGGTTCTTGGGAATCGTTTGTGTAATTTGTAGAGTACTCTGTACTTAAGGCATTTTCCCCTCCCTGCTCAAATGTACCAACACTTCAAAGCCTAAATATGGCATTAGCAATCTCCTACGACACAGTCTGTTTTGTAGCTAAAGTCTCTCTTTGCCTTTAGTTTTGAGGAACAATGCATAAATACACAATTGAGGCTACAGACAAGACTGCACCAAATTTCTTGATCAAAACACAGTTAAATCATAGCCACCAAAAGTTCAACTTAAACTCTGTAGCTAAGATGTGTCTGTTACCATGCAATGTCCTCTAAGATCACTGTGTGACAACTATTACTTCGATAAATTATGCCACGATAAGTGTGGTAAAATGTACATAGTTGTCCAGCTATTCTTATGCAGAAATGGACTCTTATTTCTGCTGTTCATCATAGCAATTCTGCATTTTGGGATGAAAGGGTTTACCTTGCTATGTAAATGAGTAACAATAAAGGGAGCAGTGTATTGTCTTCAATTAAAATCCGTCTGACAGGTCCTTGGACTCCAATGCACAGCAGTCTGATTCTTAGTGATATTTAAGACACAGTTGGCATTTCGGTGTCAAAGAATATCATTCTGGAGCTCTTTTGTTTGCGTTGTGTTTGGAGATTGAAGAAGTAAAAACCTTATGCTTGAGTACTGACCTGTTTTAACAACAGCCTTTCAATGCTTGATATTAATGATAATCTGATGGGCTGCACAGTGTGGGTTTGTCATTCTACAAAAATAAAACAACCTGTTTATCCCATTCCTTTTAATTTTATTGGAGCAGAGTTATGCAGAAGCAGCTGTTTCAGGATCCTCTGATTAGCTTTCAGTTGCTTCCCAGTGAAGCACGGCTGACTTCCTGAACTGACACTATGAAACTGCATTACCTGTGCAGCTGATTGCTCTGCCAAGGGAAAAGATGAGCAAATGGTGCCTTTTGCAGGATCTCTGGCATCAGAGGCACACCAGAGTGAAAAGGCAGTGCATTCTGATGAACCCTGCTGAGGCAGCAGCTTCTAAGTGGCCATTACAGGCAGGCGCATGTTAGACCCACCTTGCAGTAGTTCTGATTGCACTGGGGAATGTGGGTGATGGGACTGGTGAAATGTCTGAAAGATGCATTCTGCTGTTTTCTCCTCAGTCTTCCTTGTTCATCTGAGCACTAAGCCTTGCAAGTGTTTTGTCTGCAACTTTATCTTCATAAAATCTTAACTAGAGAACTTGCAAAAATGTGAATGTTCATTTCTGGGTTGTCTTTGGAAACATCTTTTTTTTTTTTTTCCTGGCTGCTTTTTACTTGTGGAGTTTCACATCTTTTTTTTTTTTTTGAAAAGTTTTGTCTTATTTCTTTGAATAGCAATGAGAAATCAAGCAAATATACTGCACAGTGTGTGTGTATGTGAATTTGTTAAAGGTTGGTCTTGTTCTTTCACTGAGCAATGAAATACTTGAGCTAACTAATTTGTTTAAAAAACAAAAACACAACACCCTATGTTCACATAACAATGAGGCCTTTACACAATGGTGTGTAAAGGTACAGTCTGAAGGTTGTATACTTCATGCTCTTCGAGGTCACCCTTCCCACCCCAAATACTCTTTGAAGTGTTCAATGTCTGTTGTGATTTAGAGAGTTACAAATTAGAGGTAGTAATTGTCTTCCTTGTGAAACCCACAGCCCCTAACTGGAACAGCTGTGCTCAGCCTCATCTTGTGAGAAGTGAGTTGTCTTCCTCTTGTCTGAAGTAGGTTGTCTTTTGTGAGCCTCTTGGTGCTTTACAGCCTATGCTGTGAGAAACGTTGCTCTAAGGAAGCAGCTCAGCTGTGTTTATACCTCTCTCCACGCCCCCCCAGGCTTTTTCCCTTTGTTGAATATCGCTACAATATTTGTCCCTTATTTTTTGAAATCAAAAGAAAAAGCATTCTATTTTCATTGCTTCATTTGGAAGTCCTGTCATACAGCAATTACAGTTCTGTGCCTTTATGGATCAAAAGTGCAGTGGAGAAGAAAACTGGGGTGGGGTGGGGGGATAACTACCACCTCAGGCAAGATAGTCATTATCCCATAATCATTACTGGACTCCTGTTCTTCATCCCAACAATGATTCATGCTGTATTCCAGCACTGCAGGAAATGAAACCTTCATTAGCTCCTTCTGTTTCAGACTTTGTTTTGGGATGACAAAGTATTTTCTAAGTGGTATCCTTCCTGTAGCAAAATGTGGTTCTGCATGATGCTTTTAGGTAGCAGGGCTGTTAATCTACTATAAACCAATCTGGCATTCAGAGGGGGTATTCTCTTTGAATTGCATGATTCTCATCACCAATTTTTCTCATAACATCTCTAAAGTATGATCCAACTGCCTTTCTCCAGTAAAGCTTCTACAGAGAAGCTCCAGGATCTCTTCCCATAGCCATCTCGTTCTATTCTAAAGTGACAACCTCTTCTTCCAGTGAAAGCCAAGTATTGGATAAGAAACTTCATTTCTGTGGAGCATCTTTTTGTTTTCCAGTGTATGATCATTGGCATGATAGTTGTACTGATCAGAAAAGTGCAATGGCCAGTGCTGCCCATTTGTTGTTTGGTATAGCTTTTATCCTGTGACACTTCTACTCAGGAAAACCATCTATAAATAAGATGTCTTTGGTATGAGATGATGCAAGCAGGTTCAGTCTTCTCTTGACTAGACCAAGTCCAGCTTTGCTGTTTTTCTTTAACTGCCAACATATTTTAAAGTAGGGAAAAGCACAGAGTCCTTGGAGAACTTAAATAAACAGACTTCTGAGAAGTTGCTCTGCTTATTATCTCATACTGATCTTTTGTTCTCCAAGTAGAGAAAGCTTTTTCCTGCCTGTTATGCATGGAAATAAGAGTGTGAAAATAAGCCCAGGTACTTGATGTCAATTATAGTGATACTATTTAAATGTAAATTTTGTTGTGGTTGTGCTGATCCAATAAGATAAATAGAGGGCATTTATGTGAATAAGCATATTGTAATAAAACAATGAAGTGTTTAATTTTGGTGTCTAGCATTTTCCTCTTTCCCAGAGGATATGTTGCCTGGGTTTTTAGGAACGCAGGCAGGGATGGGAGTGGCACTTGACATTCAGTGTTGTGGGATAAAATTGTATAGAGCTGTAGGCCAGACTGAAACAGATCAGATTCATTAGATGCCCAACAAAGGAGAGAACTTGCAATTTTCCATTAGCAGTATGCTAATACAGAACTGTAGAAAAGCAATCTAGTCAACCTTTGGAGACAGGATTTTTAAAATATGGTAGCCTTTCAATTTTTAAGAGTCCATTTTTTTTTTGAGAGAGATTTATTAGTAGTACACCCACTAACATTGTCACATGAATGAAACATGCGATTGTGCATACAAAGAAAATTATTTTGTAAACTATTTTCATACTGGTAGCTAAAATTTGTTTATATAATTAGCAGTAATGCAAACATTAAGAAATTTCAAATGTTCTAATCCTAGATACTCAAAGCTAATCTTCTAGGCTCTGTGTATTCAGTCGAGGCTAGAAGGTGCCTCCAGAAAAATTTAAAATGAAACAAATTGCTCACTAGACTCACTAGAGATGCCTTTTCCTGGATTATAGAAAGGATCTGGATGAGTTGCTCAGATTAGATACCTATTAAGTTAATCTCCAAAAATGATTTAGGAATGTGACTTGATCCTTTAGCATGTGAGTTGTTTCTTGCTGCCCTAAATATTAACTTGTACTGAGCTGGCTCATGTGAATTGGCAGTAGTGATGTTGGGGGTTCTGTTCTTCTGTTGTGAAATTCTTTTTGAAATGAATAATGAAAGATTTGTTCAGCAGAAGTAGTTTATCCTTTATCTCTAAGGTGTTTTGAACTTCTCCCAATTCAAGGGAAGAAATTAATGGGCTGTGGCTGTTGGTGATGTTTGAGCACATTGAGAACAAGAGTAATTGTAGTTGCTACATACTTGAAATAAGCAAAAAAAAAAAAAAAAAAAAAAAAAAAAAAGCTTTTTGGTAAATGCTTGTTATCAAACATCACTACTCTGAAAAGCATCTTCTTGGAGATCAGGGTTTGGTCTGAAATTTTGCATCAAGGTAATTTCAGATATTAGACCGAAAGTATCTTAAAATCGGAAAGATATTGCAAACAGACATGAATAACATGACTGGTAGACTGGTATAATCAAAACGTTTAAGAATGTAAGTAGTACTTGGTCTCAATATTTTTAAATACTCTGGCTTCTGTTTCTAAATGTGATTTACGGTTTGTTTCAAGCTTTCCTCCTCCAATTTCATTCTAATGTAAAAACAAGTACCAAGTTTTCTATACAACTGCTGAGACAAGCTTATTTTACATTCTGGTTAAGAACATGGTCCCTCATGAGGTGGCTTATATGTAATTTGCAGTCTGAACACTTCGGCCTTTGTCTCCATCTTCCTTCATAGGGATGTGGGGATGTGGGATTTGGATTTATGCTTGTATCACAGGGTAGGAGGTGTGAGTCTAGGTCATGATAACCAGATGTCCAGAAGTGTCATAGTATAGGTGTTATACTTCTGTCTAGAGTATAACAACTGAAGTAGTGCTGCTGAATAACCTATTGAGCTGAGGATAAAACCTAGTTATCTAGTTATCACTCCAGTTATCTAGCCTTACTTCTTGATGCTCCATAGGGGTTTTGTAATAATTGAATGGTAAAAGTTAGACTCTTGTTTCTTGATGATAATGTAGAGTGGCTCTTAGACCACTAAAACAGTAAGATAGGATTTCTTTCTTGTCTCCTGCACATGGTCAATATAAAACTGTCTCTTGATCTACCTTATAGGAATAGTTTTCTTTACCTGCTTTAAAGATTCTTCACTGTTCTAAGAGGAAACTGCACTCCAAGAGTGATGCCTGGAAGTACAAAGTGAAGAACTAGTTTGTGTCCATTCATTTAAAGAACTGATGGATTTGATGCAACTCAGGTTTGGATATACTGTGTGAGCATGCCATGTAAATCTTTTTTCCTCTCCCATCTATGTAGCAGGTTAAAGGCTGGTTATCTGTTTTTCCTAAAAGCTGCACTTAAAATAAGAACATAATACATTTTTCTTTCCAACCCTTTAAAGAAAGGTCTAAGCGTGAAGTTTAAACTCTGAAACTTTCTACTGCTTTTTTGTTTCTGAAGGGGACTGTCTGACTGAATTTGTTAGAGAAGTAAAAAGTAAACTCTCCCATAACTCAGTTATAGAAGCATGTGGGTGGTTCAGTAGATCTACAAAAGAGAAGTAAGTACTATGCTATACAGAGATTGAAAATTGTTATATAGTACTATTGCATTACATTTTATATAAATTTTCTGCAGAAGTATGCTGAACAAATAACTTGCAGAAAGTAATATACAGGAGGCCTAGCTTTCTACTTCTATTCCTGAAACTTCTACAGCTACATCACAATTTTCTCCAACTATTTACTAGAATTGTATCATCAATGTTCATGGTTAATTGAGAGGTTTATCACAGCCATAGGGGTGTGACAGGCAGTTCAGACACCTTAGTGGTATTTGAAAAGTGCAGTAAATTCTGATTGTGCAGAAGTGTGTGGAACAAGAACATGTCAGGAAGACAACTATGTCTTTCTCACAGAACCAAGTAACTTAAAGCCTATGGGTGGTTTGGGAAAGACTTTGCTGATGTTCACCAGCTGATTTGCCCAACTTCTTTCCTAATCTAGGGAATTATTCCTCAGATCAGTAGCAATGTTTGTACCAAACAAAATCAGATCTTACAATTTCCAGTTTCTGGGCCTGCTGGAGACAGACTAGAGGGACTTTGTGTACCTAGATTTTTTTTTAGCTATTCAGTAAATATAGGTACAAAAAAATATATTCTTGCATGCAAGTGTTTGAGGTAACTGCCGATCTATGTTCTGTTGATTCTGTTCCCTTTTGCTCACACCACCCCAAGCCCGTTGCTTGTCAACCTTGTTCACCTCTCCCTCACAGAGCTGCTGGGGACTTTCTCCCTCCTCTGTTGTTCCTAGCTCAAAGCCCTTAGAACTATTGCCATGCCAACTTTTAGATCCTTGAAAGTTATCTGTGTTTTTTCTCTTTGTATGGTGAAACTAGATAAAAGTGCAAATAGTATTTTCTTGGTGTAAATGATACCTGTTCAATTTACAGCTGTACCAAACATCCTTTGCATGTAGGAGGGAATGAATTCATTGGGAACAATTTCAGAAATCAGATTTTAATCATCAAATGAAAGAGAGGACGTCCAAGCTTCTGGAATTATTCTAAGATGTGGGTGCTCTGAGTTAGAATAAAACCTCACTAATATTTTTCACTCATTTGTCTGATATTAATCTTACTGGAGCGCACAGTTTTTGTTTTCATATGAGGGTGTTCCTGATCAGATTTCCACAGAAGTCAATTCCAAAATGCAATAGAACAAAAACCAGCTTTAATTTGTAATTTTAATGATGTTTCTAGGTTCTATGCTGGCCAAAGGTCTTATTTGAAACTATTCTTCTTCCTGAAATTTTGACCAGCAAGGTGAGGTGATATGAAATAACTGACAAAAATACAGGCATCAGTTGTTGTCTTCATGCAAGTTTTGCAGAAAATATTCTGGTGAAGTCACTTAATTTTAGTAGTACTAATATTGGGTAGCCATAGTAAAATTACCGCCCATTCAATCTTCCTGTAGTTTAAAAGTGAGCAAGTAGCTGACTTATTGCCACCAAAAGTATATGTTGCAGTTTTAGCTGGGTACAAGAAGTGTTCTCAATGCATTAGATGTTTAATGGGCTGTCAAGCTTGTGGTAATGCACGGAATTGAACTTTTATATTGGTTGAACTTGGACTCCAATAAATAC
This sequence comes from Netta rufina, assembly GCF_964035555.1. Classification (NCBI taxonomy): domain Eukaryota; kingdom Metazoa; phylum Chordata; class Aves; order Anseriformes; family Anatidae; genus Netta; species Netta rufina. Next base: position 27,828,094 of record NC_140130.1, on the reverse strand, counting down.
TCTTGAGTAGACTTCTATGGCATGGATAAAATGTTTACAGGCAAAAACCTTTCTACGCTTTTTGACATGTTTCTACAGTTCAGAGACATTAGTCAAGTCTGACTTTTCCAAAGTTATTGTTTGGCAATATTTCATTGTTCTGTTGATCTTTGGCTTCTGGGTCCACAGAGAAGCTACTAGAAAACATTCAGACTACCTTCTGGAAAATTTCCTATGTAGCTACATAAACCCTCATCTTGAAGATACTGGGAGCTACAAAGGATGACCTAAAGTGTGACTATTTCTACATATAACTGCCTGAATGCAAAGCTGCTGGAACTATGGGGCAGACTGCTAGCCTCTGGCTGTGCTGATAGTGTCAGGAAGCCCGTAGCTGGAGCTTGGTAGCCAATCATTTACCTGATGGCACTAGAAAAAATAAAATCCATGAATCATGAGCTGGCTGGAGGCTCTAGAAGAAAATGCATTTGTGTTGCAAAATGTCGTTCTGGGGTAAAAGCACACAAATGTGCATTGTGAACTTTCATAAGTGGTATTTGAACAAAACATTTTGGTCTTATCAAAACATGTCTTAAATCCCTTCAATTTTTAGCATTTCAAGCATTAGATACTTCAAAAGGCAACTAAATGCAAACATAAAACCTACGCAAGCTGTAATCTTAGCTTTTGTTTGCGTGCTCTACCTGAAGCAAATGATTATCTTTTTCTGTGCTGTGACCTACAGGTGCTGTGGAGCATGTAAATTCAGGTAGGAAATGTGAAGGCTCCAGCTGTTTGCTGCAATTTTATGATAATGGTGCACATCATTGATTTTATGGTAAGAGCATAGGTTAGTGCTTTTTTCTCCACCCCCATTACAGCAATCGCTGGCAAACACAATCCATGGGTGTTAATTCATATATATGCTTTTCTTAGCACTTTGAGTAATCATAGATGGAAATCAGTTTCACTCCTGATCTGATCCTGAATGCTCATAATCTCTAATGAATTTAATTAGTCCCATCTAATTTAGTTCTTCTGCAAACATATCAGTAAGAAGCAACTGCACAATCAGACTCCAAGTAGGGTAATTACTTTGTGAAGCTTGTTATAGATAGATTTTATTTTTCTGGTGAACACGCCTACAGCTTCCTCTAGAGAGGCAACCAAATAGGTGACAGGATTTGGGGGTAGGGAGACAAAATAAAAATGTTCTATTTCCCTGCTTTTTCTAACCTTAATGAGAACAGGAAATGACATAGCTTTATCACTATTACTTGTCCATTGGTGAAGTATCAAAAGTGTATACAACACAGCTCAGTAGGTGGGAAAGGGCTAAGAAAACATGTTCTTACTATAGACCTTATAATTTAGAAACAAATTGCATATTCACAGGACAGTGCAATTCACTAAATGTTCTTATTGGGCTAATAATTACTTGTCTAAAAAATGAGCTTGCTTTGCATGTTTAAGTTCTATTTGAATAGTTACCTTGTGCTTTTTGTCTTTGCCTTTTGTCAAGTGTAGTGTGCTCTTTTCAGAGCAGGGTTCATCTTTTGTGTATGTACAAAATTGAGTGACAGATTTCTTTTTTTCTGAGCAGCCCATTCTATCTCCTCTGCTAGAGAAAATAGCATGGAACAAAGAAAACTATTTTCTCCATGATAGGAGATCCACAGGCTGTTTTGGAGAGAGGTACTTCTCAAAATTATCTCCCATTTGTGGGATTAATTAAATATCTTCAAGCTAATAAATGTGTATGACTCTTATCCAAGCTCTGGTTGCAGATCAGGGTCAGTTTTTTCTAAACCCTGTACAGTTTAACTGAAACTAAAGCTGACAGCTGTTGGCTTGCATCTGGTATTTTAGTATTGCTATAGAAGAGCATGTTATAATATCTCTAGGGATGGGATGAATTTTTATGCATTATTTCTACTGATCTCTAAACTACTTCAATTGTTTTCAGAATTGCTAAGGAAGGAAATGTTAAAGCAAACAATTTCCTCACCTAGCAAGCCCAGGAAAACATCTAGGACCAGCTGCATAGAAAAAAAATCTCCACAATAAAGGTTTTAATGGTTATCCCAACCTGCACCTTGCAGGCATTCTAATATTTCTTCCAGGCACAGGAAGCTTGCACAAGAGTGCAGCACACTGCAGGCAACACAAGTATTGTTCATGATCCTGTGAAGCCTACAGATTACTGGTGATGCTTTGGTATGCACAAGACGTGGAATGCATGGGCAGGTAACTGCCCAGGATGGGTCACCAGTGTATTTAATATGGATGCTGTTGTGACTAATTTTGTGTGTGCCATGCAGGGAAGTGCCACTAATGGAGATAACAAAAAGGACAACTTGTGTTATTTTACAGCTGAATTCTTCTGTTCAGTGCACTGGTGATCTGTGTGCTTGGATCCTGCTTCTCTCAGAAGAGGAAAACCTAAGTTCAACACTGTAAGTAGAAGACAGTGCTTCTCCCATTACTTGTCATGTACTATAAGTTAATGTGTAAAAACCATTTCAAGTTATTGCAGGGAATGTTCTGAGAGCAGTAACAGGTGTAAAGCATGAACTCAGAGCTAACTAAAGGGTGCTTCTGTTTTGGGGAACTTTTTGAGGCTCTGCTATATTCATTCTTGTGGAAAGAACCCAAGATTTTTTTTTTTCCTTGATTTTACTTCCAAGGGGAAAAAATGCTGGGAGCTGTTAAGCTGGAGGGCAGGAAAATCTTCTAAGGAGAATTAAGTAGCCAGCAGAAGCAGGGCAACTTGAGCAACAATCCTACTTACTACAGATGTTTGAACTGCAGATTGATGAAGACAATTAGAGTTCAAGCAGAACATCTGTGAGCTGTGAAATGAGACTGGAGTGTTGAGCTTCCTAATGAAGCTGTGGGTATCCATCATGAGCAAAGGAAAGCAACTCCTCAACAGACAGTAATTTGCTGGTTCATGGACTCTGTAAACTGCTGTTCATCTCTTTTGTTGCTGCTAGTTTGTTTTGCTCAGGTGTGTGTGTCTCAAGTTGGTAGTCTTTCAGGTGTTTGTACCAATTTACATAAATTAGGAGGCAAAGCAGGGCTTGCAGAAATGTAGGTCATTGAATGAGAGGCTTGAGTTGTACAAAAACCTGGGCTTTGTAAGGCCTCTACCCCTTTGCCTGTTGAATGGTTAAATCAGGCTGAGAGTTTGCTATCTGTGCTTCTACAAGAAAAAAAATGAGCCTGCTGAAATGTGCTGGTGTAAAACTACTATAGCTGAAGAATAAAAGCAGACAGACAGTACTTTACGCTTGTTACTTTGGCATTTTAGTTAAAAAGCATCTGTTTTTTTCTACCTGGAAGTCTAATGCCTTGTACCTGGAATTTGACTGTATTATATATCACAACAGACAGATCAGTGTCTACTTATTTTCATCTGACAGGGCTTGTTATATATGTCTTGGGAAAGATGTTCCTCAGAGCAAAGAGCATGGTGAACAACTCCCTCTTGAAACCTTGAGCTGTGTGATACAAAATGTATTTTTCTGATTATGTAGGAAATGATAAAGTGAGAAGTCAACTGAAATGGTATTAGTATGTTGTGGTCTTAAGCTTCTTCGCAAAGTACTGCCAGAGATCTGGTTAATAGCAGGAATTTCAAGTCTTGGAATGTTCTAGACAAATAATAGATGCTCAGTGGCTGCTGTGGCAGCTGTACAGATGCCAGAACTTAGTTCCCAAATTCTTGGGATATGGGAGGTGGGGTATCAATTAACTTGTCATTCAGGTCAGGCTCTTTTCTCCTATCAACTCTTGAAAACTGATGGTTTTGGCTGTTAGCTTTAGAATATGGATTTTGCAGCCTGGTATGTGTGCTGTGTATGATCAACATGTGAAAGGTTAAGGCAGCATGCAGGTGTTGTCTGAATATTCATCACTTGTATCTGTTGCTACTATTTGTGGTTGGACTGGAGGTGCTTAGTTTGGGAAGCGCCATTCTAGAATTACTAAGCGTATAATCACTTATGTGAAGTTGTATCAGAGACACTTCCACAGTAAAGTTTCAGTCAAGTGAAATGCTTGTTGTGTCTCTTGATACAACTACTTTCAGGTATGTAAAGTGTGTTTTCTGGTTATAATGCACTGAAAGTGGAATAATGGAAATCAAGCCAAATAGTTAATGTTCTTAAAAGATAGTATTTTCTTTTCCTGAGTGTTTTCACTGGCATTGCTGAGACTTTGCCAAAGCCAAGAGTTATAGTTGTTAAACCTTATGGTGTGTTTCTCAGGATCAGGGCTTGAAGCAGAGTTTTGCTTTCACCAGTCAAAGTAACACAGTGAGCAGCACCTCACATTTGTGAAACACTGGAACATTTATCCTTTTGACTTAATGAGATGTGAATGCCATCCAGTATCAAGAAAAGCAAATGGCTCTTGTTCAGAATAATACTCAACATCACACCTCTGAAAATATTTCAGTTTTCTTCTCTCTGCTTCATTAGCTTTCCATCTCTTCAGATCTGATTGTATGATACATCTTTGTCTCCTTTGCCCTGCTTAATTTCTGTCTTGGATAGCCTTATGGCTCAACGACCTAACTGATTCATCATGCCATGTCTTACTATGTATCATATGCTATTTGCTGGTCTAATACCTCTGCAGTAAAGATGACGAAACATGCTTCAGAACAGTTTTATCCAGCTATAATTGTATTGGCTATGTAATGGGATGACCTTCAGCAGCAAAAAGTCAAGCACAAGCACGTGGAACCAATATTGTACTCTCATGAGATGTTTGGTCTCTTTAGAAAAGCTGAAAAATCGAAGTTGTTTTTAAGCTTATCTGTCCTTATAGGAAACCCCAGTAAGGTTCAGTGAAATATGGTAATTTGTAGCAGGTGTCGTGTTGACATGTAAAATTAGTACGCTGCAACACTGAATATCTAGGATATAATTATTACCTCAATTCTACTTGATTTAAGGAAAACTTGCGGAGTATAATCTTGTTTCTATAAGTTTCTGCAGGTTGCTATCACTGTTCCTATAGGATCTGTTATATTTCTTTACAGCCTATTTGTTTTATCCTTATTGTAATTTGGAAAGCTTTCTCAGGGGAAAGTGAACATTTCTACTCTTTCTAAACAACCTACACTTAGATTTTTTTAAACTGCCTAATAATCACAGAAACACTTCTAAATGTATAAATAATAGTTACTGGACTGTAGCCATTGTATGTGTGCTTTTGAAGGCCAAATCATGAATTTGGATGAAAAGTGGAATTTGAACGTCCTGTTTTTCTGGTCCACAATAAAAGCAAAAAAATAACTTTTCTTTGCATATCTTTTAAAATGTACTCTGAAAATACAGGCTTCCTTGTACTCATACCTGGGTTTTTCTTTAGACTAATGCTGTTCATGGTGAGAGTTTGAAAGTATTGTAAGCCATCCACGCTTAAGAAAGATGAATCCACCCTAAACTCTAGCACTACAGAGGTATTTAGTGACCTCATTTTCAAGTTTGTTGTATAGGTAATTAAATGAATCTAGATGAAAAGGTTAGGTAAACTGCTTAATTCTCAGAAGTAAAATGAGTTATACCCTGGCTTTTCCATGTGCAATAGATCAGCCAAGGAGAATAGCTAATGTACTTTGAATCTGGGTCCCTCTCATTGTTGTAGTAAACCCTGTGTAATAGCGTCTTGAGTGAAGTAGTTAGCTAATGGGCACTGGTAATGGTGGTAATGGCTATTTATCTAGCTGACTACATCAGTGCAAAAACTGCAGCATTTTGTCTCTAATGGGATTTGATATCAAGGTAGATGCCCCTGTACTTAAGCCTGCAAACCTTGGCTGTGTTTTAAAAGGCAGATAAATGTATAACTGAAGGCTGGGACAAGAGATGACCATCCGCAAGGCCAAAGATGACCTTATACAAAAGCTGGAAAGTGAGGAAGAGCTTAAAACAGAGTTTAGGCTGAGGAGCAGAAGTGACTGCAGGCAGCTGGACAGAAATTTAGAATTATGTGTTCAGGTTTGGGCATGACTACAGCGAAGATCCACCCGTGGGATTCCCTGCTGTTCCTGAAGGATGTGGTAGCTACCAAACCAGTGGCATGACACTATCCCCTACCTTGCTGTCTGAGGAACTTGTCTTGAAACCCTGCACCCTACAAATCCTGCACTTAAGGCAGTCTGGAAAGGAAGTAATTTAGAGATAGTGATTTATGAGCATTTCATATGATGAAGCTGTTCTCAGGTCACAAACCTTCCTGTCAAGCTGCCTTGCAGACATAATATGCCTGAACTTAACAGCAGTTCCTAAAAATCACCAGATTTCTCCCTGCTCAGGCAGAGACTTCTAGAAGCTGCCTTTTTTTTTTTTTTTTTCCTCCAGCCTTGTTCAATATATCTAAAGCTTGTTTTCCTGAGATTTCAAGCTCTGTGAGGTGGTGATGGTTCTCATTTTGACTCCATTTATTTTGCTTAGGACAGTGGAGCACAAACTGGACTTGAGTGCCTTAAGACCTCTCAGAAAAAAAAGGTTAGGAATTATTCTAGACACTTAACATTTAAGAAAAATGACTTACACGTAGCGAAAAGCATTTTGGGGTTGGTTTGGCACAGAAAGTGCAGATTGGCCATTGTAAGAATGTGGGTATTTTGTGCAGATGTAGAAAGAAGCAGAGAGAATGAAGTGGTGACAGTCTGTGATGAAATTTCATTGGTGCTGTTCCAAAACAAATGATAGCATTGGCTAATTATAATTTGTTGATTAAGTCTAGAAGATCAGGAAATATGGAGGGATGTTGGTTTAAAAAAAAAAAAAAAATGTAGCTGCTTACAGTGTTTGTATCAGTGGTGGCTTGTTATCTTTCCCTCTTGGGGAGAAGTTGTCCTGGCTTTGTAAGCATGAGTACCTCTTACACATAATTCAGGTGTTTGAATGCTGCAGCAAGAACCATTATATTCACCAGTCACCTTTTTGCACAACAGGAAGTTAAACTCTAAACATTGATTTAGAAACTTAAAGCTCTTCTGTGAGACTAAAATAAGTCTTAGAGGTCATATGTGAGATGGGACTATGCTGGATTTTGTGCAGGAGGTGGTTCAGTTGTAGACCTGTTCAGCTGAACTTCAGATGTGAAAGCCTTGAAAGCTCTTTAAGTAGAGTTAGCAATTGGAAAGCAATTTGAATCTAATGTTTGCTAAATTACAAGTTAAATGGCATGGTTTTAAAAAGAATTCAGCCTACTGTCTGTTCTCTGATGAATAACTGAGCTTGTGTTTGGGTGGGAATTGAGACTGTAGGCATTTAATTGATCTGTAGTTGCTAGAAAGCATTGAGGTGCAGGGAGCACAGACTCCATCCACTTCTACAGGTAGAAAGACTAGTGCACCTCAGTGCAGAGCACTGCTTTTTCTCGTACTGCTTGCAAATTGCTTTAACAACATTTTTGTGATGAGTGTTAAGTGGGAAGAGGGACTGAAAATTTGGCTCAAAGAGGAAAGTTGTTGCTTTGTGTTAGTGTCATTCACCAGGATTACAGGCATCTATGGTGAGGTTGGTAAATGCAGTGCTTTTCTCTGAAGGGAAAGGGAAGAGACTGGGATCAAGTGGGTGAAGCAAGGAAGAGTGGAGTCAGCAAAGCTTGGAGGCAGGAAGGGGAGTAAACAGGAAAAAATGACAGCACATTGACAACAAAATCCAGGTCTGTTTGGAGTGAAGTGCAGGAGTGTCCACAGAGGCTTCACAGAAGCTGTAGGAAGTGCCATGTCTCCGTCCTTGTTTTCTTAAACAGTAGTAGGAGCATGGGAGATCAAAGCGGGATTAGGATTCACCAAGATGAATCTTTGACACTATCCGTGCTTTGGAGACACTTAAGTGCAGTTGTAGAAGAGAGCTATGTCAGTGTTCACCAGGCACAGGGAGATGACCCACTTGCTGGGAAGCAGAGTTTTTACCCAAGTACAAATGACCACAAAACTGCAGAGGGTTTTTGAGTAGCTTGAGCCATTCAAACTGCTTTCTAAGAAATGTAGAGCATTGGTATGGTGATGGAAAGGTAAATCAGTACAAGTGGGGAAGTTCTCAGAAGAATGAAAAGTGTGCGAACAAACTAATTTATTTCAATTTTCTTGTTGGTTCATGCTGTGCTGAAAAGCTGTTCCTCTGGAAAATGCCTTTAAATGTTTGTGTTCTGTTCTCCCATAAAGCTAACTTTTTTAATGATGTATGTCCAGAAGTTAGGACTCTAAGAAACAGTTTTTGCAGTAACAGACCCACTAAAAGCTGTGGGATTCCTGACCATCTGCAGCACAGCTAGGTATTAGCCTTTAGGATTACAAAACAGCAAGAGTAAGCTTGGCTGAAACCCCCTCCTTTCATCTTTTCTGTCAATTCAGACTGAATTCAAGACTAATAGGACTGTACTTGCAGCTACAGTTTGAGCTTTCTTGTATTCTAAAAAGAGTTGGTATTTGTAGCAAGAAGCACGTGTGGAAGGAGAGACTTAATTCCTCAGCTGTGTGGATATAATCCTAAAGCTCCTGTGGTGTAGTGAACCTGATATACAAGAGGACTGGCTCAGTGCTGTGAGAAGCTTTTGGGTTTGTGCTGATGAGCAAGATGCCTTGGCTAAATGTGCCTCCCCTGAGCTTAGAGAAAGGGCTCAGAGCAGTGGAGTTGTCCAACTATGCCTGTGCCAGCATCCCTGAAGCCTACCAGTATGAAACCAAGCAAGAGCTGGGGCTGCATGGGGCAGCAACCTGTATATGGTGGTTTGTGGTGGGAGTGACAACCCACAGCAGCTGAGGTGGCCAGGCTCTGCTGGAGCAGTTTGTGGTAGTACCCCTCATCTGTCACTGCTTATCTGACACATGCTGGGCACACAGGATAAATCCCCAGATCAGGATTAATCCCCAGCCCCCCCAGTTGAACTGCTCTTCATTGAGAAGAGATTTGGAAATCTTGCTGTGGCAGAGGGTGTGGAAGGGAATTGTTTAGGTTGGCTGCTGATATCAGTGGATTTTCCTTTCTAAGGGGATTACAGTCTGGCCCTTGGTGATGTTTGTTTCACTTCACATACCTCTGAATTTAAGCAGCAGGGAAATCATGAACAGAGGAATATTTTATTGCTTAACTACAAGGCATAATGTGCCTTACCATGAGATAGGACAGTTGGCTTGCTCTTAAAGTGTGAATAAATGCTCTTTTTTTCCCCATTAGGAATACAACTGCTGTATTTTTCTGATAAAGGTACAGAAATCTGGAGTGTTGCCTGCACAGAAATGCTTTCTTTATATCTAATGGTTGCCTTATCAGTATGGGAAGAAGCGCGATTGTCTTCAAACTAATGTTCCTTTTACTAAACGCCTCCACTTCCCACTCCATCCTCACTCTTTTACCTTCAAACACTGTTGTATTGTATCACTTCTATTGAAAGATTGTTTCTGGCAATTATAGATAGAGAATAAATCTGAGATTATAGGCATAAGAAACAAAGATGAAGAGATGCATTATGTTTCTATTCTGTCTCCACCAAAATAGAAACGTGCTTGTGAGTGTTCCTATTGCCGTCTGGATCCAAAACTAAAGGCAGCCTTTTTGGGGTTATGATTTTGTTCAGGAGTTTGAAGAGAGAGTTTCTGAAAGAGAAAACTAAATCAATTACAATATTTGCTGAACTATTCAAGAGTTGTCATCTGTTTTTAATACCTCTTGGTATCTGTTATTCCTGTGTCCTATATTCATCTTTGCTTCCCTTCTTCAATCTGTATTTGCTGTTTTTCTTTTCCCTTATGCTGCAACCTGAATCTGTTCCCCCTGCCCCCTGGTACTACAGTAATATACATAGCATGTAAGATGTCTAGAAAAACATCGGAAATGTGATTAACCCCTGAATTCTTAACCAAATAATAAATACCAGAAAAAGGAAAACAAACACAAAAGAGAAAAACAAGTGGAGGGAAGAGGGGAAGGATATAGCTTTATTGCTCTTGTGATTGAGGAGACCCTAAGAAGCATTTATTTGCTCCCCTTTTTTGAGTGGGTGGATTCCAGCTTGCTTAGCAGCAGCTCTCTAGACTGCTCTGGTCTGTTCCTTCCCACAAATTCTGAGTCTGGAAATAACATCGTTATCTAAAGTTGTTTCCAAGACATCAAGGGAATTAAAAGGGAGCTATCACTGAAATTATAGGTGTGCAGTTGCTGCGCCACTCTTTCTTTGCTGACATAACACATCCACTGGTTTCCCAGAGCATTTGCAAGCACTGCACACCAAAGAACTAAATACCTCTGAAAATACTAATTTCCTGATCTTTCTCAAGATCAGGATTTACACTGCTTGGTTGGCCCCACCTTATGCCTTGAATGCACTCCAGAAAATGGAGAGAGGCTGAGTTCAGCTGCCTCAGTTCTAAGCCTCGTGCTTGTTTCTGATGGAAGTGCTGATGTGCACATGCATATACCTGACAGAAACATCCAAGATCTTTATGGATCTATGGATATCCCAGTTGCTCATATTTCTGACACTTCTGGTAAGACCAGAAATATTTCATCAGAGATAATCAGATATTGACTGTCTATTTTTTCCTGAATTTGAATTTGAAACTTTCTTAAAAATGCCTTACTGCAGCCCGTGTCTACAGCAACTGTCTGTGCTACAAGCTGTTTTAATGTTTATCTTTAATATTTTTGATCTTAGTGCTCTGGTCTAAACACCCAAATCCCAAACAAACTTCTTTTTTCCATGACTCACTAGCACTCCGATTATCAGCCTGTAAGAGGAAGATTACCACAAAGCACTTGTGCTGTGTGTGTTCAGGTTATCCAAGGATAACTAACGTTTCTTGCCCGTATTTCACCCCATTCCTCGAGAAGACAGCTGTGACCAGGCTCAGGCCACAGGTCTTAGATTTACCCAATTTGGGGTGCATCAGAACAGGATTGAACCTCCTCCAGTTAATTACAACTGAGCAGTAACTTTGCTTGAATACAGACAGTCCTAAAGCTAATAGAGATCCTGCAGCCTCAGCTTTGTACCTCTCAGGGATTAAAGTACTTAGTTAAATGTATTTGTATCTGGTGAATAGCTACTAAGCACTTATCTAGGGAATAATTTACTGGCTTTATGTATGTTTCCATTTATTAGGACCAGTGTATGCATACTGTAAGGAACTGGGGGGGAGAGGGTTTGTGTGTGTATATATATATTTTAGCATTAGTGAGAGGTATTACTTTGTCTACCTCACATAATGTTTTTGTCTTAGTGAATTCCTGACCTTGTCACCATGTAAATCAGCCCCTCATGTCAACAGCACTGTATCACCCTTGGTCGGTAACTTTAGTCGCTTTTCAAATAGCGTGGTCATTATTTTTTACAGGTTTGGCTAAGCATCAGAGAAGAGCACATGAAATAAGAACAGGAAAATAAAAGTAAGCAGACATAACACACTTTGACCTAGATTTGTGCTAATAACAGGTCTAAGGATATTAAGGTCTTTCACTGTGACAGCAGCAGTATTCAATCTGCAGCCTAGCAGCTGGAGCTGAGCTGGATGCTTGTCCTGCTGTGGGTTAGAGGTTGACTGTGTTTTAAACTTCATATCTATATTACAAGTGCTATGAGGACACAACGATATATTTATCTTTCCTGGAAACATTGTGGAGCCCACCAACTCTTTGTGGAATAGGACAAATTACTGTCTGTCCTTGTCAAGCATCAGAATCTGAGCTAGCCAGAGAAAATCGCCAGAAACCCCAAACAAAACAAGCTTCTACATAAAGCTTGTCAAAAGTCACCATCAAAGTACAAAGAGGTCATTTAACCAAGCTTGTGTTGCTGTTCCTTTCTACAGCATACGTCTTTATCTGCTTTTAATTTACTGTCCTCCCCTTTTTTCCTGTCCCATACAGGATTTTATACTTTAAGGAACAGACTGTTCTTACTAGAGCTGGGAAAAAACAGGCTGCTCTTACTGGAAAAGGGAGGTAAAGGCCTAGACCCCATTCCTAAAAGGGAAGCAATCAAATGCTTAGAAGTGGATGAATGTAGCACATGCCTACATTAGGAATGCTCCATCAGGATTTCTAAAGAAAGAACACAATTATGGAACCTAGTGGAAAAATGCTGCTTTTTTTTTTTTTTGTGATTAAAAAGTGCCTGTTGATTTTAATGTGTTCTTTCATGGAGAAGTTAGGTTGTATCTTAAGAGCTAGAGTATGAAATGATCTGCGTGCTGTAGTGTAACTGGTGTCCTAAAAAATAAAGATTTTGATTGGTTTCAAATAAATTTTTGTAGAAGCAGAGCTATCATTTATCATGTAAATGACACGTTGAAAGATGATTTAAAAAACATGAAAAATCAGTTTCTGTAATGTGGAAAGCCATATGTTCGTAACGATATGGAAAAAGTGAGCAAAAGAATGGAGAGTTGTTTCAAAAATAATTAAGACTTGCAGAAAGATTTCATGATTCTGGTTTTCTGAACAAAACTGGCAGAATAATTGTTTAGCAAAAGCGAAGTAATGAATGCAGGGAGTAATATTCCCCTAACTGTAAAGTGCACAGTGATGGGCTTGGAATTAGCTATTGTCATTCAGGAAAGAGATCTGTGAATTATGATTTTGCTCAGGACAAGAACTTGGAGGTCAAATGAAATAATGCAGAAGGTCTAAATGCAAATGACATTATAATGGCGGTGTTGACAATATAATTGCAAGCTACTTATACTTCTGGTGTTCAAAACATATTCCAAGTGGTTTCAAAAGGTAGATGGTCATGTAAGTTTTTAAATGGAGGATAGCCATACAAACTCCTTCTATCCAAGTTCCCAAATGAAAATCTGGAAGTATGGTACTCAGAAAAATGTACTCTGTTTCATTACATGGGGCTACTCAAAGGGTAAGAGCCTTCTTTGTGAAGGTACATATTATTTTTAATGCATGTGGTCTCTGGGAGATGTGAAATAGCCTGCGTGTTTATAAGCATTCTTTGGCAAAATCACGTTCAACTAAAGGACAGATCTTCAATGTAAATGTTTCACCTAATGATTTATCCGATGAGCTTTGCTATGACCAGTGTGTGACTTTTCCATGCACTAAGGCAAAGATAGGGAAGGTCTGCATTCAGTCCCCAGTGGCACCTGGTACAGACTGACAGCTGTCTGTTGTATTTCTGTGCAGAGGATGATCCTAGGAACGTATTAACTCTTCATATCAGTGATTTTCTAGTTCAAGTAGCATGTTTATAAGACATATAAATATGTCCAGATTCCCAATCCTTTGCTCAGAATAATGAATGTTTGCAAGGTATGAAGGTGTTTAGGAAAACTTAACTTTTACCCAACAGGATCTTGGGGGAAAGGAGAAGGAATCTTGGGGAATGAGGCTCAGGAAAGGCAGGAAAAGGAAGAATATAATTAAAAAATGGTTAATTGTCTGTTAACAGAAGGGTCTGAAGAGGGGAGGGGTCTGAATAAGGTAATCTTTTGTGGACGTTCCCTTAGAGGGGAAAGAACACAATCCTTTAGCTCAATATTCCTTCTCCCAAAAACAAATCAAAAATAGAATCAAAGTGGTTGATGCTGTGGAATACGTCATGGATAAAGAGCCTCACAGTTTAAAATGCCAGAGCTCAACCGAGGAAACTCATTTTAGGAACAAACCTCTCCCCATTCTCTGCTATGCTGATGCAGAAAGTTAACAATGTCTTCCTTGACAAGAATGACATGAAAGTTTCATGAATCCTGAGATAAATGGAGATTTGGAGGGAATCTTGTTAGTAGGAGATGAAGAGAAACAACTGAGAGGTTATCTATAAATGATGAATATTCTTTGCAAGGAGGAAAAAAAAAAATCTACATTACTGTGATAGTGATAATGGAAAATGGTTTGAGTGGCAGAAAGCTGCTGTCTGCAAAAGAATAGGGAATCCATTTAGTGACTTCTTTCCTTTACTCAAAATTCTCTCCTGTTCTGTCAAATGTCAGTAGAAAACTTTTACAGCATGGTCAGCTTTTTTTTTTTTTCTTTAAAAGAAAAAAAATTCCTGGGAGTATTTCTCAAAGCTTTCTAACTTGTTTAAAATACAGGGAAATCTTCTACTGTTTTCTGCACTCCCCCCACCTCAAGTTGTGTGGCCCAGTTCAAGGTTGTCTGAACCTCCTAAGCAATATGACACAAGGCTTCAAAGCACTAACTTCTGCTTGGACCAGAGCATCTATTTGCTTGGGGGGAAATACTTTGATTCTAAATGTGTTTTGTAGAAGTGACTAGATGTTGAAACTGCTCACCAGATTAATCATCCTTGCTTCTGGTCAAAATAAAAATGAACTTATATTTTTAATCTCTACATTGTAGTGAAGTAGCTTGAGAAAGTGGGTTGAGCATTAAGAGGATATTCTGCCTTTTCCTGATCATGCCAAGAAACTTCCCTTTTTGACAATCTTCATCTCTCTATTCTTAATTAATTTCTCTAATTGTAGGAAGATAATTGCAATGTCCTCCTTCCCTGTTCCTTTGCAGAATGGCATGAAAACTACTATTATGTGTAGAAAACTAGTACTTCATGTAGTCAGCTTACTTGCCTTTATCTGCTTCTGGCACAGTATTCTTGCTTTTCAATTAAATGACGAGTGGTGAGCAGCACACTCTTTACCTCTATGCCTGCCCAGTGCCTAATCTGGAGAGGGAACTCCAAGTGCTGCTTTAACAACAGAAATTTGAAACACAGTACTAGTAGGCCATGCAAAGATACAGCGAAATTTGTTTGAGGCTGGTCTAGGAAAATAATTGCTTCAAACTGTGGTCAGGTTTAGAGTATCACGCTGCCTTCCCCACCGCAAAGTACTATCCCTGGCTCTGTGCCTTCAGCTGCTAGGAAGCTATTTAATTAACAAGCTAGAATAACTATAGAAAAACACTTAATCACTTGTAGGTGTTAGGCATGTGGGAAGTTGGGAACCCAGTCAATACAGGCGTGGCTTAGATTTTTTAGGGAGGGGAATAACAGAAATTAAAATTGTCTGTCTCTTAGCTAGTGGGTGGCATGGTGCTCATGGCAGGGGGATTGGATCTAGATGATCTTTAAGGTTCCTTCCAAACCTAGCTGTTCTATGATAAGATAGTTATGGGAAAATGTGTTGAAAATACTTGAAAAACAAAGCATTTTATTAATAAATGAGGTACGGTACTTACAGTGAATTGGAAGACACTGTCCTTTTGTACATCTCACTTTACAGAACGAAGGGGAAGATTAAATCTCTATCATCAGAAAGTCCTATTTATCCCTTAATGTTTTAATTAATTTTTGGAGGAATTTCAGAAAGTTCTCCCATACGTTGATTTTATTTCAGAGCAAGGAGAATGGGGGAGGGAATCGGTGACACAACTGAACTTTGCTACTGGAAAGTTTCAACTAACTCAATTTCAAACTGTTCGGCTAGGAGAAAAGTCATGGTTTCCTCTTGTCCTGGTTTTGGCTAGGATAGGGTTAATTTTCCTCCTAGTAGCTGTCAAGGTGCTGTGTTTTGGATTTAGGATGAGAATAATGTTGATAACAGTTTTGGCACTAAGTCAAGGACTCTTCAGCTTCTCATGGTGCCCTGCCAGTGAGGAGTCTGGGGGTGCACAAGGAGCTGGGCGGGGACAGAACCAGGACAGCTGACCCAAGTGGCCAAAGGGATGTCCCATACCGTATAATGTAATGTACCCCACTGCTTGAGGCTGGGCTGGGCATTGGTTAACTGGTGGTGAGCAATTGCTCATCTTGCAACACTTGTTTTGTATGCATGATTTTTATTATCACCACTATTATTATTTTTTCTCTTTTTTTCCTAGTAAACTGTCTTTATGTCAACCTGCTTTTTTTCTGATCGTCTCCCCCATCCTGCTGGAAGGGAGGGTGAATAAACAGCTGTGTGGTGCCTAGCTGCTGGCCAGGTTAAACCACAACACCCCTCCTAACTATCTCATCTGCCTGATGAAAAAAGTTCTAAATAATATTATCTGTCTTAATGGACATAAGTTGCGGAGCTGTGAGATCTCTTCCTGTCAAATTTCATTTGGAATTTTTCTTAGAAGCTACTTAACCTTGCAAACCTTACTGTCATCTCTTACATTCTCCCTTATTTCAGGGAGAAAGGGCTTTGAGAAGTCAGTGACCCATTGTGTTGGCAGGTTGTTGACTTTCTTTAAAGTAAGCCTGAAATTGCCTTCATTTAAAATACCAAAAAAGGACCTTGGTGAAGCTTAGGTTATACTGAGCAAACCACCAGACCTTTGTGTGATCCGTTGGATAAGGTGAAACAGGGTAGAGAGGAGTTTTCTTAAAAATGCTCTATCTTGGAGAATCATCCTATATTCTTGTGCAGCCAATAATGCTGCCAACTAGAAACCCTTAAAAGCAAGTAATTTATTCTGCTTCTTGTCCCAAAGTCCTGTAACGATGGTCTGGAGCTTCCCAGTGAGGTCACAGATGATGTTCATGAACGTGTAGCTGGAGCCTGACAAACTTAACGATGAGGTTCTGTCCAGTTCAAGAACTGACCTTTCACAGATTGAAATGTAAAATACAGTAAAAACTGTGTAAGCTACTAGAAGCTGAGATTTAAAGCAAAACAACAAAAATCACCTTGGATAATACTTAGGACTAGAATTCATGAGACTTTTGAACTGCAATGTTCAATAATTAGGCTGTGGAAGTAGGATTTCTAATAATAGGTGGCACTGGTTTTGAGTTCTAAATACTTCTATTTTTTTAGGCTTTTGTCTATAATTAATAATGATAGAAATGCTTAAGTCTTCCTATGTATGTTGGAGTTGCTCTGCTCCAGTAATTTCTAATTTCTATATTTGAAGAGTATAGAATTAAATTTTCTACTTTCATATAATTTGGGAACCTGGAGATACATTAGGATAATATTTTAATAGAAAAACTGAACTCTAGTGACTGGGTGCCTTTTCCTGGACAGTTAATGTTATAAAAGAAACTCAAATTCTGCTCCTTTGAATTTCTGCTCTCACTCAAACAGACCACCCAGCATCTAATCTGACTGCAGATGCACAAGGTGTTTTTTTTTTTTTTTTTTTTTTTTAACCTGTTTGCAGTATTCTGCTTATGTTTGTATAAAGAATGAGAGCTGTAGGTGAGATCTCAGTGGAAGAAGCACACTTGGTCACTAAGGGATATGTATTTCCCTTCTAAATTGATAGCTGACTAAATTATTTTCAAATGGATGTTTTTTCATGCCTTGGAAGTGGTGCAGGGACTGTAAGACTAACATGCTGTCAGTTGTAATGGGTTGCTTGAACGGTCTCTGCTGAAATCAGGGATAGATCATGATCTGTTTCTGGAGAAACAAACCAAGCTTTCAGATTGTGGACAATGAAGATAACTGAAATTGAACAAACTGCAGGGTCCTTGTTTTACGCTTGTGGCTAACTTGCTGCTTGAGATTTATCTGAGTGGGTATATGTGGCAGGAGGTCTGAAAAAGCCACTGGGTATGACTGCGGGATGGCCAAATGGTGCCAGTATGTGGGATAGGTGTGGGAAAGAGACTCCCATGTTGTAGCCAGAAGTGTTACAGCTCTTCTGGATACAGCTGTGGTGGCCCACACTTGGCCCTGCCAGAGCCAGCATTGAGGTGCGCTGGGTACAGAGAGGTCACTGAGAGCTGTAGAAGGTCCAAAACCATGATGTGTTGGTGACATCCCGATCAGTCTCCTTATTGTGAGGAGCCCCAGGCTGCATGGTCATTTGGTTTCCAGCAAGCTGAAAGTTTAACTGGAAATGACCTCATTTAAGTTACCGTCAGAGAAAAAATAGCACTAGAAAGTTCCATTTTCTTATTTTGTAAATGCAAAAGCTCTGTTTAGAAGGACTGAACTTTTTCTTCCTGATGTTTATAAAATGGAAATGACTTGTTTTGGGCAGACAGTCTGGGTAAAAGTTGGTCTCTGAGAAAAGTAAAAGCTTAAGTAGTAACCAGAAGAATGAAAACAACCTCCTCTTATCACGTTTTATCTTTTGTTGGAAAAATAACCTCTGTGAAAAAACATCTTTTTCCTTCCTTTGGGCCTTGTAACTAATGAATTTATTCGTATTAACTATCCGATTACCCTACTGCTAATTTATGTGGCCATTTTCATAGGTAAACAAAGCTAATGAATGCATGGTATATACTTAAAAGCTATTTTCAGTAGTGGGACATTCTCTACTCCTCCTCACCACTCTACATAAATAGAGATGATCACCCTGGTAATTTTTTTTCTTTTTGCTTCCTTTTTAAATAGGCAAGTAGAGGGGCCCTCCTGCTCTGTTGCCTAGGTTATGCCATAAGATGTCAAGCAATCTGCATGGTACCTGGCAATTATGTGGCAAAGCTAAACTGCAAAGTAGGGGAAAAAACAACAAGTGGTTTCAATGCCAGGAACATCCCAGTCTACAGTACAGGCTGTCATAAACAGGAGCTTCTTAAAAGCCTTCTGTGAAGGATATTTAATCCCATTTTTCCCAATAGTTTATTTCAGTGTTTGGTACTTTCTTTATTAGCACGCTTATGTATTGATCAGTGTTTTCTATGTTGTTCTGCTTTAGAAGTTATCCAGGGCTGTTGCATCTTGACCTGGAAGAGGTGTGTGAACCCCCGGACAGTCATTGCTTTTGTGGGAAAAGTGGCCAGCAGTCCCTGTGGTGGTCCACCTCTTTTGGATTGTGTGTGTGTATAGAAACAATCATTTCATGTAAGAAATAAAAAACTAGGCTATTTTTCTAGTGTCTAAAAGCTGGATTCAGTCCATCAGAGGCAGGTGGGAAAAGGTCAGATGCTAAAAAGCTAGTTAAATTGGTAAAAATAAGATCTAAGAATTAAATAACATACTAATCTATGCTAGAATATTCGAAGGCCGATGAGGTTGCTTTCTGTCCCAGTTTAGCAACCACTAGAACTGTCCTGTTAGGCTAGGTATTTGAGGCTGTATAAAAGCGTAGAGAATGAGGCTTTGAGACTTACTGGTATTTGCCAGTTTTTAATGAAGCTTGTAGAATTGAGATGAGAGTTTAAAGAAAAAAAAAAAAAAGTGG
Source organism: Netta rufina (assembly GCF_964035555.1). Classification (NCBI taxonomy): domain Eukaryota; kingdom Metazoa; phylum Chordata; class Aves; order Anseriformes; family Anatidae; genus Netta; species Netta rufina. The sequence goes on along the minus strand of NC_140130.1, from coordinate 27,809,051 downwards.
TGGTGGGAGTGTTCCTCACCCAAGCCATCTTTCCTCTCTAAATCCAGTAGTCCAGTTATTGATCTACCGCTCTATCCACCCAAAGGAGTAACAGTTGGAGCTGGTAATGTTGGTCTGTTATTTTGTTGCATTGCAGAAAACACTGGATTTTTTGCAGAGCTGTGTGTGAACCAATGCCATTTATAATTAAAAAGAGAAATCTTGCTAGCACTGCAGTTCTGAGTACAAAGGACTTCTGGCTAACTTGGTCTTCATGTTTACTGTATGAAGTTGCAGTGTACCCTTAGCAATTACAGAATCATCTAGGTTGGAAGAGACCTCCAAGACCACAGAGTCCAACCTCTGACCTAACACTAACAAGTCCTCCACTAAACCATATCACTAAGCTCTAAATCTAAATGCCTTTTAGATGCAATCCTGAACCTGTATATAGTAGTAGAGAGGGCAGGTGAATTCCAGCTATTTTCCCAGAAAAGATGTCTCCATGGGGATAGGGTATCCCTTTTGCAACACAGATGCAAGCACTGAAGCATTCTGTAGAGTATAGGAATGAGCTGGGAGGTAAGAACAGCAATTAAACTTGCAGCTCCCAGAAGGGAAAATTCTCCCACCAGGTGTTATCAAAGTTAGCTGTCTACAATCACTTTGCAGAAAAGAGGAGTAATTTAAACTAAGGGAAGTCAGTCCCTATTTTCTGTAGCCTTTTTCATAGCTCTGCTCAATCCTTAAGGTGATGGTTAGCGAGCCTTTGTCTTCCCATGGATGCACCCTTTTAGGAATCTCTGGCTCATGGTGAAGTAAAAAGCTAAAAAAGCAGCCCTTGCTCCTTAAGGTCATCTTTTTGCCTTGCTTAACAACAATAGCCTACAGAGTGTTCGGACCTAAATATGTGTGAATGTGGGATGTGTGTATAGCTGGACTGAAAAAAAAATGAAATGTATTGGCTGTTCATGTTGGCTTTTTCTATTCTGGATACAGTCAGTGGGAATCTAATGACTGCTTTAGAAGATTGCAGGAGACAATTGCTAAAGCAATCAGCAAATATGATTATAATGTCTCAGTTCAGCGGACTTTGTATTTTAAATTGAGGTGTTTCACGTCCAAATCTATTCAGAAAACATTGGAAAAGGAAAGCAAAGTCTCATAAATATAGACAGCTATTCCATTGTCAGTTATCCAATGTTTCACTAATAAATGCTAGCTTTTCATGTTTGTTTATATTTTGTTTTGCAGCTGTTGTTAGAGGAGCTTTGAAATAACTGAGAAGGTATATGAAAAAGGTATATGAAATGAATTCAGGGGAGACTTCTCTGGTGTAAACCATGTGAGGCAGATTTCAGCAGAAGTAGGGATTTCAGAACCTTGCAGAATCAGTCCCTTTCATGTCATTAAACTACTACAACAGCCACAGTGCTTGTACAGTTACAGTAACATAATTCAGTAAGAGAAGCTTTACTTTAGATAAGTGAGTTTATTAGATTGGCTGCTAACTATGGGCTGGGATCACATTTTAAAGTGAGACAGTGTTTCTGGGCTTGCACATGCAAACCACTGTTAGCCTGCAAATACTTACTCCAGGTTATAAGTGATTTTTGCTTTTGTTTTCTTCACAGATCTGTTCTGTATGCAAGGGTAATGGACAATTACTAAAGGTGGGAAACTAGCTGGGATAGGGAACGTTCTTTATTTGAGGATCATAATACAAGGGGATGTGAAGATAAGATGTTTTAGCTATTCCATATTCCTGGGCTTGCCTAGGTCCTTCTCAGTGGTTCTGAGTCAAGAACCATGGGGCTAAGACCTTTCTGAAACAACCTAACACCATATATAAGCTTTGAGAAAACTGTCATGAGTGTAAAAGCCATTCTCAATCAGGACCATCAAATTTCTATTGCACTAGTTTAAAGGCAAAGTTCTGTAAAAAGCTCCATAGAACAATATATGTGTAAATGGCTTGAACACAGCAAAATTATATCACAGAGCTTGCTGTGTTGTATCCCAGCAGCCCTTCCTTGGATTTTATGTAATTCCTAGAAAACTTTTGTGTAGAGTTTTGCACCTTCCATCCCCGCTCTGTCAGAATGATCTGGGTTGAATAAAAAAACCTATAAGCATTTCCCTTGTTCTTTCTACCAGTTTTGTCCTATTAGATCAGTGTGAAGTAGATGAAACAATTACCCTGCAGAAAGTGATTATTGCATTTATGTTTCAATGTAGTATTTTCTACAACTGAGTTTGAAAATACAGATATTTTCCTCAACTAACAAACATCATATATTCGTTTAAAAAAAAAAAAAAGGCTGTAAAGGTGGTAATAAACTATAGACAAAAACCTACTTAGGAGCTTTAAGGGATTGTGCCTTTCAAATAGAGTACTTGCTTTTGTTAAAATACAAATTTTGACTCATCACCTGGGAGAGCTGTGAATGCCAGAGAAAGCACCAGAGGCAACTAAATGCATCTACTTCATTAAAACACATCCTCTTCTAATAAAAAAGTACTGTCATCTCAGGGGGGTTGTATAACAGAACTTGCTTCTCTGTGAAGAAAGGCTTGCCAAGAGATTCTAGCTAAACAGGAAAATGGAGAAAGATTTGCAAATGTTATACAAGCTTAGACATTTTATGACTTACATAATTGTCCATATACTGTCCTGCACAGTTATTTTAGTAAGTATTCTGGGCAGTGACTATTAAAGTTATTTTAACTGCCAAAATATTTTTTTTTTAACTTATTATTTTGTCTAAAATGAACTTTAGAGATAAGCTTTCTGAATCTTAAAAAATAGCAATTTTAATGCTGGAAATGAGATCTGGTTAGAACAGGTTTTCTCACTGAAAATTTTGATGGGTTTAGCAATGTACATATGCACCCAGAGAAAATAGTACTTTAATCAAAATAAATGGTAAATCTTTTGGACTTTAAGATGCTTTCAAAACCTAAAACTGTTAAGTTTTCAGATGAGAGACTTTTTAAAAGCCCTTAAAATAAGAAGACAATTAGTCTTATACTTAAGCCTTTAATAAATACTTTATTAGATGCTAATTATTTTAAAGCCTTAAGTATTCTAGCAATAACATCTTACATGACCACTTGCCATTTTTCATTCAGATTTTGGTTAGGCTGAATATATACTTTGAGTCTTTGTTAATGGAGGGGCTCGATGGTGTTTCTTTACTCTGCCACATAACACAGCTTAATGTAATGCAACACTGTGCCCCTTTCTATACATACATGAAGGGGCTTACGGAGGTATTCTTGATATGAAAGACTATTTCAATCTAAGATGACATCTTCCCTTTTCCCTTTCAAATGACATTAGTTCAATTTGCACTGATCTAAAAACATCTTTAAAACTCTTTTCCCTGTAAACTTTGTTGTTCAACCATGAACTTGAAAAAGGGGACAAAGTTTTGTATCTAGCATGTAGCTCTTTATGTTGTACCTACCAGTGAACAAAATATGTTCTCAATGCTGATCTCTGAAACAACCAAAAGGCTACAATAAAACATAAAAGGAGGAAGATTGATGTAAAAAATATCCCTTGATGTGCTTGTTCCCCATCCAATACCTGTAAGTAATTACCTGTCTGGAGTCGTACAAGCACTTCAGTTTGGCTAGAGACAGCTATTGATTTAGAAATCAGATGTTCTTGGGCTGGGTATGGAAGAGGGAAATGGGGGGAACTTTTTAAATTAATTTCTTTTTTCTCAGCCTGCTGTGGCCATGAATAAGCATCATTCATTTCATGCAATTTCCATCTGAAACATTTTTGTATTGGGAACTGGTTTGCCACTTGTGGCCTGCTAGTCTGAAAATTAGCTTTCTAACCATGGCATCTAACCAGGCATTTGAAATGCTCCATTAAATTTTGTAGGCTTTTGTGTCTATTGCTTATGGGAGTGTTAGCTATCCATCTTTATGTGCAGAGTAATATGATTTATTTTGAAAGAGACAAAAGCCGAGATTTTTACGGTCTTGAAGAGTTTGCTTTGATTATTTAGGTTATTTATAAAATGCCGTTGTAAGAGCTATAAAAATACTTTTTAAAAAAAAATTTAGGTTATTGGAAAATGTAATTAGAAGATATGTTGTTTTCCTTTCTCCCACAGATGTCTGTAACTAATTAAACAGAACCCTGAGCAGTTGAAAGGTGTTTTCTATAGAAAACATTGTAGAAAATGTGTCAAGTATATTTTTATATATATATTTAAATTTAGGGCTAAAATAACATTTTACAGAAGTCACTAGAAGAGGCCAAGTGTTATGAGCTCAGATATGATCTCAAAACTAGCAATGTTCATGTACTGCATCATAAATGTCCTCAGTGAACAGTTCTGAGAGACTCTGACAGGCAATGTCAGGAACATGGAGGTCATAGACTGATCTCACATGTATGCTTAAAGAAGTCTCAAAGTGTTTGACGGTTCTTATGGTTTAAAAGTAGGGGGGGAATGTGTGGTGGCATGACACTGACTTCTACTGTTAGCTATGGCTCAAATGGCCACCAGCAACTTGAGTGTAAAGTTGGTGATGCTATTGCTGCCTATCTATGGACCTCTGTCATGTTTTTGGACTACATATTCTGTTAACTGTACTTCTCCTGGATTTTCTAGAAACGTGTTTTTAGTGAATTAACCAGGTACTGATGGAAACTCATTGTGAGCAATGTTTTTATGCTGCTGCTGCTTTGAATGCTTTTGGGTATGCAGAATATTACTATAGGATGCAAGACAAACTTCTCAGTTAAATTTGTGAACATCTGTGAAGGCAGTCTAGAGTCTGGATCAGAGGGGTATGGGAACAGAGATGGGGAACTTCTGTACCACTCTGACCGAAGCAGCTGTCACTTTTTTCTTCCTCCCCCCAGCCCCTGGTTGTTTATCCAGACCTCAATTCTTTCTCAGAAATGTAAAAGCATTGTTTTCAAATACACCTCGGTAAGAAAACTTTGTCCCCTTCTTCAAACCATAAAGTTTGCAGTACTGGAGGAGCAGGAATGGTCTGAATATTCTCTAGCAATTTATGCTAATTGTCTCCTCCTCTGTAGTGTTGAGAGACTTTTGTATATATCAAGAGAGTTTATACTGAGTTAAAAACTGTTGGACTTGTTATTTCAAGGTTTCTGCCTAGAAAATAACAATTTATTAAAATATATTGCTGAATTAAACATGGAAGTCAGAAAACATCCAAGAATCTTCTGCAGGGCAAACACCACCACTGAGGTAGAAGAGCAGAGGGACCCCTAATGCAGGAGCTGGGCTGGGTGAGGAGGGGATGCTTCTTACCCCTGTCCCCTTGTGCCTGAGGTTTGAAAATACCGAGTAAAAGATCCTGGTATGCCTGGTATCAAGCCATTTGGGGTTGCTCTCAAGCCTGTTTACGGTTGCAAGAACCCCTCAGGTGCTGTGTTCAATAGGGGCAGAGTTTGGGGTGCAGCTGTGCAGGGCTCTAGGGGAACCCTAATGCTCTTTCGGGGGCTGTAGTCTGGGCAGCTGGAGCCACAATATTTCTCAAACTCATACTACTTATAGATGAATATTTAAAGTTACTCAGGCACGTGTGTTTTTATAGTCTGGAAGGCGTGAACTGACTGTAGGTCTGCTTCTGTGTCTTAACCACAGTACTTCCTTCTGCTTTTGGGGCTGCCTAGCAGCTATAATGAGACCTTTTGGGATAGCATTTCTGGCTATGATGTTTCCAGCACAGTTCCCATCACTCTCTGGAGTTCAAAGTTGGCTTACATCAAGAGTTGAACTTCTGGGCACTTATTCCTTTTGCAATTGTTGCACCCGCAACCTGAAATACTGCCACAGACATGGAAAATAAAGCAGCAGAAACAGAAGTAAGAGGCTGAACTTCTTGAGAGGCTTCCCATCTACTGATTCTTATTCTCTTCAAATTGAAATGAAAATATTGTACTAGACAGCTGTGGTATGCTTGGTACTTGTTCTTGGTGAGACTCCTGGATTACCTACTGCTATTATACTGAGAAAGATAGCTTTCAGTGTAGTACTGTCACGTATGTTAATTAAACTGCAAAATGGGCTGGATTAATTATTTTCAATAATTTCCACTTAAAAAGCTATGATTTTTAGTTTTACCAAGACAAAAAGTAGGAAAAAAATATATCTGAACTTTTTTTCTGATTATACTTCTATTTTTGTTGAAATCACATATTACTCCTGGATATTGAGCTGATTGATACACATCATCATACGCTTGCTGTTTTTGTGGCTTTTATAGGAATCCTGTATGTGTTCTCCATGTATTAAAGTATCCCAGAGCAGGTAGTGCTACTATGGAGGATAAAATTGCAGGTCCAGCTGACGGCTGAAAGACCAGTTAGTATTACTTACTCCTTGTTTATGGGAGAATCCCACATAACCAGTAAAACTCAAAGGCTTCGTGAGTGTAATCCTCATGTTGAACCTTTGAATTGCTCAGAGGGTTCGCTCTTCTGCCACTTCGGGTGCTTTTTTGGGAGTGCCTGTGACAACATACCTCTGCTGGCTCTATAGACATTACTTTGCTGCCTACCATCTTAATCCCAGTGAGAGTTTTATGATTCCTGAAGATGGTGACATTTATGGTTTGTCTCAATACCAAAATCACAAAGGAACTGGCTTAGTGCAGGTGTTTACATGCTTGAAGACCTGCTGCTGTTGGGGAATCTCCCAAGTGAAATGGTACGTGAACCTCACCTCAACGATTTTAAACTAGAGATGAGGGAAGTGACTTTATGCTCTGTGGCTTCATGGGGTTGTGAGGAATTGCATTTCATTTCATGTACTTGGGCCAATGAACTTTTACCTGAAATTAAGCACAATTTCAAGGATCTTACGCTGAATGTCTAAAAGCTCTGTTACTGCTGTAGCTGGTATGTGAGACCAGAAAACTAGCATACCCTGAGATGGGATGTGGTTGGGAAAATTGTCCAGCATTGCTGCTTTCATTTCTTCTTGATATGATTTCTAAATCTCTGCAAGTTGTGCAGGGTTTCACAGTGAGTGAACCTTGCCAATGGTGGGTTTCCTAAGACTCTCTTTTTGCTTAAAGGTTTGCCTGAAGGAGGGGAGGTGACATGGTTACAGGAACTGGAAGTCAGACCTAGAAAAGCCCTTCACCAGCAGGTAAGGAAATTTCTGCAGTAAGTGGGAAAAGGGAGGGAAGTTTATACACTCCATAACACTGCCAATATCAGGTTGGAAGGAGGCATGAGAAGGCAAGGGTAATGTCTGCAAATGAAGGTGTGTTTTTATATATATAATATATAAAAAAGCTGGCCTGGCAATTGGCCATAGCTGCTGTATTTGCTGCTTGTCAGAAATGAAAATGCTTGCAAATAGCATGATTTTCAAAAACAAATGACTGTGTTCTATAGCAATCCCTACAGATCTTATTTTTTTCACCAGATGGCTTCTTAATATTAAACAAACAGTAATAAAGCACAACAAAAAACTATCACCTATATAGCTTTACTCTTTATTTTTGTTTTTAAGAGGCTGCTGAAAAGACTCATTATCAGTTTGCTGTGGTGGCAGAAGTGGGAGGAGAAGCAGATTACTGGCAGCAGATGACTGTCTGCCATCTGGATAGACTTTGTGGCTGATGGAAGTATACATAATTTGGACACAGATGTGTGTGCTTGATTCGATGCCAGTGCAGTGACTTATTGACAGAGTTGTGGAGAGATGGCCCTTCGGGAGAGCAGGTCAAGGGAAACAACCAGCTGCAGAAGGAGGAGTTGGTCTCATTGCCTTACCTTGCAGAGACTAACAGAAATGGATGGAGGCTATGCTTTGGAAAGGGCTTTCAAGTGATTAAACTATTTAGGCAGATCCCCAGAGACTTGGAATTATTTCCTCCCTCAGAAAATAAACTGCACATCTCTCATCCTGCCCTTGTTTCTCAGCCTTTCTGGTGCTGCCTCCAGCCCAGCTCTCAGCAAGGCATTGCTATCTCCACAACCACTTTCAGAGCCTCTCAACTTAACAGATCTGTCACACCTTTTGGGGGAAATCTTGTCATACAGCTGCTTTTCCTCAGGAGACGACTTCTTTCTTGAGGGTCTTGCAAATAAGGGGTAGGATACATCAAGCCTGATTGCACTGGAGCATCTGTCTGAGGAGCCTTTCTTACTCTCTTGCAAATCGTTGCTTGGGGCCCAGGGCTGTCACAATGTCAAAGGCTCCTCTTGTTTCCAAAGTGTAAATTCCACATTCCTCCAAACCTTGTGCTCTATGGAAAGTGGTGTTGTATAGCTTTGTCTCTGTTCTGTGAGTATCTCTGTGCAGACAAGTTGTTCATCCTACTTATTAAAAAAATAAAAATGTTGCATTGTAAAAGCAAAAGTACATACAGACTTCTTCTCTGGTGGGTGTCTAAGTATTTACCTTCATTTTTAGTACTAAGTATCCTATTTCTTTATGGATAGGAGGAGGTTTAAGCAACTATAATCGGCCATGGAGCTGCTCACAGTGGTTTTGTCAGGAAGGTAAGGATTAACAACACTGTGTCAAGAAGCGCATAAGCCTTTGCAAACCCTCCACAGCCTTTGTTTTGAACCAGAAAGATTCTACATATACAAACCAACCAGCTCAGGTTTCTGGACAATTCGCCAGCCTACCACCCTGTACTGTTTTACTCAAAATGCTTTGCTTCTGAAATCTGGACAGAGATGTGTTTTAAATCATCTGCCTCAGCTCACATTTTATATTTCGACTATAATGAGGCCTTTCAGTTGACCACCTAAGTCATGTAAAATATTTGACATAAATGCAGTTGTTGTGAACCTGATAGGGAAAATGGTGTTATGCAAATACATAAGAAAACATTTCTAATGTTTTGAAAACAACATAAACTTTTTAAATACATAAGAAAACATTTCTAACAGGTTGAATGTAAACAGATAAATATATCTGAATGGCAAAATAGCAATGAAAATTCATGTGTGGAGAGGAGTAAAACAATAATAAAGACCCTAGAGTTAAATGTGGTTCCATACAGCCCTTTTACTACCTCACATAGTATGACATATTAGTGCATTTTTTCCCTTAGGTGCTTCACGGTGCTATGTCATCCTGGTGTGTGTGCACATAATCCTTCAGCTGTAAAAGACCATGAGAAGGTGAAAGAGAGGTTGTCCTCTCCTCTTAATTGAACAGGAGTTGGTTTAATCCTTCCTAGTGATGCAGGGATGTTTTTCTTTGGAATTTGATGTGCTTTGCTACCTTGAAAGGATTAGGAAAAGAAGGAAAAAAAAAAAAGTATGCTGTTTTGAAACCTTGTCTGTTCAAGCTTATGAACTACTTCTTCTAACATACTTTCAAAGGGATGTTTCATCTGAATAAGAGACACTTAAGTATGGATCAGCTACAGTGGCTGGGTAAAGGTACATATTCGTTTTTGCATTCATCTCTGTACCTGACCTCTTCAGTACTTCAAATCTCACCAGAACAGGTTTTCCAGTACTTCTTTCTGCTGAAAGGAAAAAAAAAATAAAACGCATTTTTCAACTTAGCTTAAAAGGAAACATGACTTGTTCTGCTGTCATGCATCCTCCATTGCTGTAAAATGCATGAGATGGTTCAAGTCAGAAAGTGGTTGGTCTTCTGATTAACTTTTCAAAGCTTCCTTTGTTTATTATTTTAATCAGGTTCCTGATGTAAGGAAGTCAACTCTGCTTCTACACTAAGCCCTTTTTTATTGCCTGGCAGGTAGTGTAGTGAACACTAACTTCTGTATCTCTTTTAGACATGGTATGCTAATAGCAAAGGCCACAGGATGCCTGAGGAGTACTATGTCCCAAGGTTCACCCAGAGATATTAGCAATTGCCAATATGAAAGCTCTGCTGTACATTAAAGGAAAATATCATTACAGCGAACAAGAAGGTTCAGAGAAAAATCCCCTCATCTCTGTAGAGTCTTCATGTCATTACTGACTTCTGCCCTTTCTGTAATTTCTGAAATAAGCTCTCAGTTTTTGTTTCAGCCTTCATCCAGGTTTCCTTGCTATAGTATTTATTTTTGCAGGGGTAATGACTTATCTTCTCAATTTTCCATCAGTGGAGAGCTACAGTCCTGCATCCTGTTTCCTAAAAGCTTGGCTCATTCAGCTTTCACAGCAGCAGGTATGTGTAATTGCAAGCTCCAGGACAAGATAGATCAGTTTTGAAAAATGTGCTTTTAGGCCTACAGCAGTGAGAAATCAGCTATTTGGTTGCAGTCTGTGATTCTGGTACTGAGCAGTAGGCACTGCCACATATTTGATTTCTTTGATAGATACAGACCCTGCACCTTCAAGAGGCTTGTGTTATCTGGGCACAGAGTTCTTGTCTGGAATTTCTTTCTAGGCAAACTTCATATTTATTCTTCTTGATCTGCCCTATGTTATGTGGGTGTAGTGGGTTTACGTGGCAAGGTTTTGGTAGCAGGGGGCCATAGGGGTGGTTTCTGTGAGAAAGATCTAGAAGCTGCCCCATGTTAGGGAAGGGCCCCATTGTTTTCCAGAGCTGAGCCAATAAGCAATGTTGTTTTGCGCCTCTGTGAGAGCATATTTAAGACAGGGAAGAAAACGCTGCACCACACAGCAGCCGGGAGAGTGAAGGGAGTGAGGAATGGCACCAAGGTCAGTGTAGAAGGAGGGGGTGTTCCAGGCGCCGGAGCAGAAGTCCCCTGTGGCCTGTGATGAGGACCATGGTGAAGCAGGATGTCCCCCTGCAGCCCATGGAGTACCATGGTGGAGCGGGGTTCCATGCTGCAGCCCGTGGAGGAGACCATGGTGGAACAGGTGGCCCTGCACCGACGGAGGCTGCCGCCTGTGGAAGACCCCTGCCGGAGCAGATTCCGGGCCGGACCTGTAGCCTGTGGAGAGGAGACCACACAGGAGCAGGTGACCTGGCAGGAGCTGCTGCCCGTAGGGGAGCCAGGTTGGAGCAGTTTTCTCCTGAGGGATGGACCCTGTGGTACGGACCCATATCTGGAGCAGTTCTGGAAGAGCTGCTGCCTGTGAGAAGCCCACACTGGATCAGTTCATCAAGGACTGCATCCCGTGGGTGGGATCCCACAGCACAGGGGACAAGAGTGACCGAGAAGGAGCGGCAGAGAAGAAGTGCTGTAGACTGACCATAACCCCTATTCCCCCATTCCCCTGCGCCGCTCGGGGGGAGGAGGTGGAAGAGGGTGGATGGGAGGGAATCACAGAATCACAGAATCACAGAATTTCTAGGTTGGAAGAGACCTCAAGGTCATCGAGTCCAACCTCCAACCTAACGCTAACAGCCCTCCACTAAACCATATCCCTAAGCTCTACATCTAAACGTCTTTTGAAGACTTCCAGGGATGGTGACTCCACCACTTCCCTGGGCAGCCTGTTCCAATGTCTAACAACCCTTTCAGTGAAGAAATTCTTCCTAACATCTAACCTAAAACTCCCCTGGCTCAACTTAAGCCCATTCCCCCTCGTCCTGTCACCAGGCACGTGGGAGAACAGGCCAACCCCCACCTCGCTACAGCCTCCCTTGAGGTACCCATAGAGAGCGATAAGGTCGCCCCTGAGCCTCCTCTTCTCCAGGCTGAACAAGCCCAGCTCCCTCAGCCGCTCCTCGTAGGACTTGTTCTCCAGGCCCCTCACCAGCTTCGTCGCCCTTCTCTGCACCCGCTCAAGCACCTCGATGTCCTTCTTGTAGCGAGGGGCCCAAAACTGAACACAGTACTCGAGGTGCGGCCTCACCAGAGCTGAGTACAGGGGGACGATCACCTCCCTCGCCCTGCTGGTCACGCTGTTCCTGATACAAGCCAGGATGCCGTTGGCCTTCTTGGCCACCTGAGCACACTGCTGGCTCATATTCAGCCAACTATCCACCATCACTCCCAGGTCCTTCTCTGCCTGGCAGCTCTCCAACCATTCCTCTCCCAGCCTGTAGCTCTGCTTGGGGTTATTGCGCCCCAGGTGCAGGACCCGGCACTTGGCTTTGTTGAACTTCATGCAGTTGACCTCAGCCCATCGGTGCAGCCTATCCAGATCCTCCTGCAGAGCTTTCCTACCCTCGAGCAGATCGACACACGCACCTAACTTGGTGTCATCTGCGAACTTACTGAGGGTGCACTCAATGCCCTCGTCCAGATCATCAATGAAGATATTAAAGAGGACCGGCCCCAGCACCGAGCCCTGGGGGACGCCACTAGTGACTGGCCTCCAACTGGACTTGGCTCCATTCACCACGACTCTTTGGGCCCGGCTATCCAGCCAGTTTCTAACCCAGCGAAGCGTGCGCCAGTCCAAGCCAAGAGCAGCCAGTTTCTTGAGGAGAATGCTGTGGGAGACGGTGTCAAAAGCCTTGCTGAAGTCAAGGTAGACCACATCCACAGCCTTTCCCTCATCTACCCAGCGCGTCACTCTGTCATAGAAGGAGATCAGGTTCGTCAGGCATGACCTGCCTTTCATAAAGGTGCTTTTGGTTTTTCCTTTGTTTCTCACTGCTCTAGCTTGTTAGTAATGAGCAATAAATCTTACTATCTCCTTATGCTGAGTCTGTTTTGCCCGTTACAATAATTATTGCATGATTTTCTTGTCCTTATCTCAACCCTTGAGCCCTTTTCAAATGTTTTCTCCCCATTCCTCTTTGAGGAGGGGGAGTGAGAGAGCGGCTGTGGTGGAGCTCGGCTGCCCACTCGAGCGGAACCACGACAGTGGGGAAACAACTAGAATATTCTTCTGTGGGACAGGCATAAGATGAGGTACCTTCAAAAAAAAAAAAAAAAAAAAAAATGTGTGCCCTGTTTGAGTGTCAGCCTTCTTCACACCCCTCTTCTGGGAGAGTGGCAAGTATCTCTGGTGTGTCTGGGACTAAAATACAAAATTATCAGTGGTCAAAAATATAATAGACATAGCGAAGCTGAGGGATAAAAAAAAAAAAACAAAACACACTTTGCATTAAGGCTTTCTATTGTCACCAGTCAGATTGGATAATCCTAGTTAAACTCCAGCATTTCCTGAGCTCAGGAAGAAGTGAATCAGTCATCCACCACTGATTCCCTGAATTCCAGTGGCAATCATCCTTTCCAGGAGTCTTATGATAAGGTTCCACCTCCAAAAGATCTGAACTTGTAGAGCCCTCACTTCTGTGACAGGAAAGATTTACCTCACTAAAAGTAGCCTGGAGATGAAGGCTAATGAAATACAGGTAAATTAGACTGGAGTTATAGTTATGTTTTTGGTTTATCATTTGGTTAGAACTAATGTGTGTTTATTCACTTTTTTTTTGGCATAGTATCAATGAAAAAAGGTAAAAACAAGAACAGCTTTCTTAATTATAGTCACTAGTTGCTATGCATGTGAAAGCAGTTCAGTATGTAGTGTCCTGTAGTAACTACAAAGTTCTTGTCATATAATTCTTCTATTTTTCTTCTTTGGATAAAAATAAAGCTTCTGGTTTGAATCTTTGGACGCACTCTAATAAAGATCAAAGCATCTGTGGCAGCTCTTATTTTTTTTCCCAATATTAATGAAAGTGGACTAAAAGTGTTTAAAGGAAAGATGAGGCTTATTATGGAGGTAACACAGTGGGCAGGCATCTCATTATCAGATGCATGAAATAAGAAAAGAAGTAGTGGCTGACTTCACCATCAACCACTTGTACCAGCAATCTTTCCACTATCACCCTGTTTTATCTACTTTTTTTTCTGGCAGAAAAGTGATTGAGAGGCATCAAGCTTTCTCCAAGCTCTCCCTGATTGCCTTAGTATCAGAGTAGATGGGGCAGCTGCAACCCAAACTGCATCTGGGCTGCTGGCTGCTTGGGGAGTTCAAAACACTGTGTTGCTGCAAGTGTTCTTTGTACTAGCATTGAACTAGCCATTTCTTGCTCAGTAAAGCATTTCAGGCTTGGACTGTCTGGACTGTGCTGAGTGGCTTTACCACTGTTAATAGAGATATTTTTCTTCTAGCTTATAGATTCAGTACTTTTGTTTAAGGTGGCTGTATCAATCTCCAAGAGTGCACGCATAACATTTACAGCATATAAAATGCTTATTGGAAGTTGCCTTGTTTACTAGAACTAGCACATCTGCTGAAAGTACTAGTGCTTTGGTATTTGGATACTACTGCATTTGAAAGCATGTGCAGTAATTGGCGTGCATTTGTGGGTTTTCTGTACCAAAAAGCAACTACAGAAATGAGAGCACAGCTAGCTGCACAGAAATAGAGCTCTTAGTGTGGGGGAAAAATAGGTGCTGAACTAAACTTCTTTCCAGTATATGAATTTGCATTATTAAGTGTTAAAGTACCTCTGGTTTATGTTTTATTTTCAATGTGAAATTTATACGACGGATTAATCTGTTTCATCCAAAGTATGCATCGCCCAAACGTTCTCTCACACCATCCCCTAAGTCATCTCTGAAGACGTGTTTTTATGAGTCACTCCAGACTTTAGGAAAAAGTAAGAACAGTACAAATGCATAAAAGAAGAATAAGCACCAAGTACACTTTAGCCAGTAGGCATGACATTTAGGCCTCAGAGCTGGTGAACATCAACAGGGCTTGCAATGCACACAAAAGGCACAGGAAAAATTGAGTTGTATTTACCAAGACATGTTATTGTTATTTTTTTTATAACATTCATGGCCAAATGATTCAGCTTCTCACAGCTAAACCTGGATGACATTTCCCCAAAGAACAGTAACTTCTATACAAAGAAAGGGGGGGAAAAAGTCAGCATCATAAGGACTGAAAGTACCTGGGGGAAGCTGAGTCACATGTGAACAACTTTGCATAATATACAAGTAAATGGTGAAGATTCTGTAAATATTAAAACACTTCTTTTTGAGGTTTAAAAATTCATTCTTTTGGCAATGTTCTTATGTTTCATTTTATGCAGTTCTGAGATTGAATTTCTGGAGTTGGGTTTCAAAATTCCTTTCTCCATCACTTTTAAATCAGACCAATATAAAGTTCAAAATCAAATATTTCTTGTCAGCTCATTTTAACTTCTAGATTTTTGGGGGGAGGAGGAGGAAAAAATCAGCAGAAGTCTGTTGAACTTCATATTGACAAAAAGAGCAACCAAAGATTAGGAAATATTTCAGGATAGTTTTTACTTTACCTAAAGTTTGAATTCTGAACTTCCCATTTACAGATATCTAAAACATTGGCTCTTCTTCTATGACAGACAAAATTGGAGAAATTTTAGAAAATCATAAATTGATACCACATAAAATACAACTCTAGCATAAGTAGTTCATTTCTAAGTCCTAAAGCATTATATTGGTTAATCTAGTTTTTAGCCAAAAGTTCAGTAAGAACTTCAGTTATCTGCAAACCTAGTCCCTCTGGAGAAACACATTAAGATTAACAACCAGATATGCAGATCTCTTCACTGTCAAGGCCTACAGAGCATATAAGTATGTAGTTGGAGTAATGATCTTTGAAGATCCCTTCCAACTGAACCGTTCTAAGAATTAAGCCATCTGGAGATTCAGAGAGGTTCTTGCTGGAACCTTTAGGTAATTCTTTACCTTCAGACCCATTAAAACCCTGTAAATCCATCTCTAGGGATCCTATTAGACCATGCTGGGAAGTATTTCTCTTGTGCATTTCTTTACTTTTTTTCTTCTGGTATGCCTGTTTCTTACTTTTAACTGAGGGACCCCTAAAACTTGGCTGTACAGTGTATTTCTGATTAATCTCTCCCTGTACCTGCTGACCATTTCTAACATATCCATAAGAATTTCTTCTTCCAAAGATGAGTTTATCTAGCCCTCTTACCAGGGCAGTCACTATGTTTGCCCATTCCCACTACTTGGCTTTCATTTATCCAGACTGGAGTGTTTTTTTCACAGTGCAGGTAAGGAAAGGAACTCAGGGAAGAAATTGTGTGAATACACTAGTTTTAAATATTCAAACCAGGTTATTTTCCCAAGTGTTTCTCAACTACCTAGAGTCTTGCTCCAGGGCCACAGGAAGATAGTTAAATCTATATCCTGAGCTGTTCTCAGCTCTGTTCCTTGCTTTGTTTACTAAAACAAGTGTGCTGAAGGTGCTGGCAGAGAGTAGGGCACTTCTCACTGAGTGTCTATGTTAATTTATACTCTCTTTATAACTCTTCTCAATAGATCCTCAAGAGCTCTACAGCTGTAGAATAAAAATCACATCATTAGGTTAGATTGCTTAACACCCTTTCTTCACCATCAACAAAAGTTTTGAGTCTTGTGTGATAAGCCCCCAAGTTGAACAGAGATAGAGATGAATCATATCTGCTATAAAGTTCAGCAAAAACTTATATAAAAACAATACTGACATAAATAATGCCCTTGTTTCAGCAGATAATAAGGCTTTCAGGACCTGAGGAAGGACTAGAAGGTACCCAGTCTTGCAAGTTCCTTGGCGTATCGAGCTATCCCGTGGCACACTACAAAATTTGCATTTTTGCTCCTGTTTACTTGCATTTACACATCTCCCACATTAGTAATGAGATTTCTAGGTAGGCTAGAGTTTTCATGTTGTGGGAGCAGCTACCTTGGAGGAAGTCAGCAGAGGATTGCTAATTAAAGAATTACGAATACTAGTGCAGAGAGGCACAGAAAATGGGAGATTATTTTCAACCTGACATGTAAAGTGAAGGAGAGAAGATCACCTTGTCCAGATTTTCCTCAAGAAGGAGCCCTTCAGCATATTTTATACAGAAAGGTTTTAGGAGTTAACCAAATAGTTCCTCACATGGAATGAGAATGGATCAGATGCTAATGCTAAACTCTGTAGTCATATGTCTGTAGCCATATTTTTGCCAAGGCATGCAGAGAAAGTCACAGTCTCTATAGGAGATAAACAGCTAAGGTACCACAGCAATTTCTGCTTCTCTATGTCAGCTTGAATCAAGAAGTGCAGAGTAATTTCCCTCCTTTCCTTTCTTCTCTACTTCCCATTTTGCAGATGTGAATCCCCAGTGAGAAAAGGCAAGCTGTAGCTCACTGTGATCTGAAATGGTGCATGGGTTATCTTTGCTTGTAATCTGTCACTTCCTTCATGCTAGGATGGCACTCTGAATGCTATTAAGACTGGATCTAGGGACTCTGTTCTCCAGGCTGATGGGACTCACTTGTGGCCACCTAGGGCCACATTACCTGGGGGAAAGCCCAGTGCTCCCTGGAGAATTACCTCCTGCCTCGAGCCTGTTGCCTGCTCATTAGTGATCTTGTATAGAACATTGCACCTAGCAATTACCTAACAAGTTATTTATCTAAATTAATACTTTTTGCCTGGAGGAAAAAAATCTAGGAATAATGGGGATCAGGTGAGAAACTTAATCAATTTAACAGGACTCCAGAATCTCTCTGAATACTGAACAAAGGTTTTGTTCCAGTCCTTCAGCTTTGTTAGGCTATTTTCAGAAAATTGCCTTTTTGAGCCATGCTTTTGTCTCCAGTGATAACATCTAGGAGCACTGACTTAAGTAATAAGTGGCTTTTTGGCACAGACACAGAGACAGTTAAATATGGTGTACTCAAGCTGAGCTGGAGAATTCTGTTGTGTTTGTTTTCTAGAAGATGAAAACACAGAACAGTCAATTAACACTTATTTCTCACATTGCTCAATCTGTGAAGAATGTTTGTTTTGATTTGGTAGGAAATGCTTTTTTTTTTTTTTTTTTTTTTTTTTTTTTTGGTAGGTTGAGTTTTTAAGGCCAGATTTGTCTTTTTTTTTTTTTTTTTTTTTTTTTTTTCATTCTTTGTGTTCTTAATCATTCCTGGTTTAAGAGATTTAATTGTGTAGGTAATGAAACCTGGCTTATCTGAAACACTTTCAAGCGACCAGCCAGTTGTGGCTGTAACAGTATAATGAGCCACCAAGCTCTGAAACTCTGTAGAAAACTCAAGGATATTCACACTTAATGCAGGGATGCTGAGTTTGCTTTTGATCCTGGGCTTGTGGGGATGTCAGAGTGAGAGGCCCACGTAAGTAGTATCCACTGAAATGGGAATACCCACGCTGCTTCTGCAACTCATGTGTTGGGTGTGCATCACAAAAACAGACTTCATTTGGATTTCCATCATTTCTCTGAGAAAAAAAAAAATAGACAATAAATGTATAAGGACACACTCCTTCCTTTTGTATCTCTTTTTCTGTTACTGCAGTTCTCAGATTTATTAAGATTTTGTCTGTCCTTTCCTCTTCAGTACTGATTTGCGTCTCATCTTTGCAATATGGTACATCTTACCATTTTACATCATGCTTCCATGTTAAGGTTATTCATGCAAAGAAGCCATCTCAAATGCGTGCTCTGAGGAACATGGCCTTTCTTCAGGCCAGTGTTTTCCCTTTAGAAATAAAATGTCCTTCTTAGTGATTGTTTAGTCATTTTTAGTGAGTGTTTTTTGGTTTTAAAATTATTTTATACAGAAACATATGTAGGCAAGTCTCAGTGTAGCAAATAATCTCTATACATATTTAACCAGCTTCATGATTTCAAAATCCAGAGCTCTCTGTTGTAAGTTTTCTATTTGTTTGAAGTAGCTATAGGCTTTTAATGTATAATTCCTTTTTCAAATGTAATTCCTTGCAATAGCTTGATCACTCCAGAAGAAGGAAATAATGATAAAAAGCTTTCCACAGCTGCTGAGGAAAAAAAAAACTATAAAGAATTAAAATTTTTCATATAAAAAATTACTTCTGAAACTGCAGGTGTCAGTGTAGGAAATGTCAGTAATATCTGCAAAGCTATGCATAAATGGAGTAAGCATGTATGTACTTTTCCTCACATACCGAAGCACGTATCACTGGTGAGCAAAAATGATGTAAAAAAAATAATAAATATATGCATACAGCCATAGGCAAAAAACATATTTTTATCTCTTGTATGCTTTGATCTGTTGACTTTCTTGGGCACCAGATCAATTTCACTATACTTTGAATTAGAGGTTGAAACTGTATTGAGGTTTTCAAATATACCACAAGAATCTATTTAAGTAGATGTTAAGCAATCGAATCTATTATGTATCTGCTTTGACCATCACAACTTCAGTGTCGTGTTCCCCTCCCCCCTCTCCCCAAAATGCCTTCTGCTCAGTTGTTTCTTTTCTGTTCATTAATCTTTTGTCACTCCATGCCTAATGTGTTTGATTGAATATGCTTTCTGTCATATGGTGTTCCCAAGGTAGGTCTGGATCTGTAAAAGATTATGTATTTGCCTGTCAGAGCCAAGTAGAGCATTGACAAGCTTTCAGGGCTTGAAATAATACTCGCTTAATTCAGGAATTGATGCTATGGATTCAAACAGCAGGTTGTATCCATGTCCTCGAGAGATGTTGCACAGTCTGAGGTCTAGAGATATCTCCTGCTCACTCAGCTTGACCACAGTGTCTGCAGCGTTATTAAAAGCTGGATGCACATTCTTCATTCCCAGTAGGTTTGTGAGCTTTGTAAATGTCAGTATCATTTTCCTGTCTCTTGATGATGGTATTTAACAAGTTTAGGCAAGGCAAAACAAGATTTAAGCAAGCCAAACTGAAGTTGTTCTGAAATTGTTATAAGATGCTGCTTCATGCTGTTGAGCTTTGCACAACAACAAAAGAAAATTAGAAAAGCTGTCCTGAACACATATATCTTTTTCTTGTGTATTTTTCCCCATGTGGTTCTCTAGTCATTACCAAAAGAGTTACTCTAATTATTTGCTTCCAAGCTTCCAGTTGTCCTTTCACCTAGACTGCAATGAATCAGGAGGTGCTCTTCAGCGTTGAAGTGACACAAGCATACAATCTTTGCAGGATGACACATCTTTGACAGAACAGTGTGTCATGTAACAACAATGGGAGAAAGCACTTTGAAGTGTGGGAGATGGGTCCATTTGCATATCTGTCTGACAAAAAAAAAAAAAAAAAAAAAAGCTGGTGGAGCTTGCATACTGAAAGATATCACTTTCATTCCCCAGTCTTGCAAAGAGCAACTGTTCCTAAGATTCTACTGAATATTGTAACTTCTTCATTTTTTGATGGAGATGAGAAAAGTACTATATGACTCTTCTGAAGTATGTTTGTGACAGGGATGTGTTTATTCCTGACTGTTATTGTCCGTTTTCCTGGCTAGTCCCTCTACACCAAGCAACCACCTTGGAGGTAATATATGTGTATCCAGTGAAGGGCAAAGTAGGGCGATTTCATGTCTTCAGAGACTTGTGTTGGTCTGCCAAGCATGTGGGTTCATCCCTTCCACTCCTGTTCTCTTGAATCTAGCTAACTTTGTGATTTTCTGAAGGTCATAGAATCGTAGAATCATTAAGGTTGGAAAAGACCTCCAAGATCACTGATAATCTGATTTTGAATGTGGGGTGGATCAAGCACAGCAAACCACATTCAGAAGCTGGAGTCCAGATGAGGTTTTGCCTGTAAATGACTATTTCTGAAAAACAACTATTTCTAAAGTTCCTATGCTCTGAAACATTCTTATATGACTGAACTGTCTCTGCTCCATTGACTCAGAGATAAACTCAACAGGTTTTAAGTCAGGATTCTCGTGAATGAAATTCTTAATGATCTGTTAAAATTTTTGTCATGGAACTTTCTGAAAAATGAGAAATTAATTCTCTTTCCCCATGAGTCATTCACTGCTGCCCTCTGACCAGTGGTGCTGGGTGGAGGATTGCTTTTGCATCCTCAGAACAGGATGCTAATACTATGCTATTAAATGGATGACCTTATGTCTTCTTACTGTTTCTCAAATATTCAGATGGTATTTTCTAAAAGATACCCCCTGGAGATCTCAAAACTCAGTAGTGATATAAAATAATTAACTGAAGGTCAGAGACAGTTCCAGCTACATCTAATTTGTAAGCAATTGTTGAGCAGAAGCTGCATGTGATATACATGCTAATGAAGATCCTCATTTGTTAACATTTTAAGAGTTATAAAAGTCCTTGGGGATACAGGTAGCAGAAATTAGAGTGTTGAGGAAATCGTAAATATGAGGAGGCTTCAAGTAGGTGCTTCTACTGGTGTGCTTAATATAAAGCTTGTGCTTTTAACTAGTGAAGATATTAAGTGTTGCACTTGGGTGTAAGCAGATGTCCCATTCAGATCAGATGTTGCAAGTTCAAACGTGCTTTGATGGTTCAGGATGTAGTTGCCTGTTGAAGAAGGTCACTTTATAAGTAGCAGGAAAATGCATTCCATTTCAGGAGAATGGAAGGTCCTCTGCTTAGTTGCAAGTTTCCCCCCATTAGATTCAAAGAAAGTAATGTTTGTGTTGACCAGTTATGCCCAACTTCTAACTAAAATTCCTCCAAAATGTGATATGAAGGGAATAATAAATTTAGATTATGGTACTGCCAAGGTTGAACAAAAATATTGTTAATATTAGGAATGTTAGTCTACTTGGAATGTTTTGTATATCAGCATGATTTAATAATAATTTATTCAGGTACATTAAAAAAAAAAACTCTATAGAAGTGCCTTAAAATGTCCATTAGAGAATAAAATCTGAAAGCAAATATAGCCAGGAATATTGCACACAGAATATTTTGAGAGAAGCTAGACAACAGGATTTTTGTAAGACTAATATTTTATTAAATGCTTAAAATTAAAAACACTTATACTGTGCTAACAAAGACTATTTAAGCTGCCCAAGAAGCCTGCAAGTTCTAAAACACATTGCTTAACAGTGAATTTGATTAAGATTTTGATTAATTAAAAATGAATTCATTGTTGAACTGACTAATATTTAATTTAGAGTTCAGCCAAAGAGACACTAGCAACCCAGAAAAAAAATCTTGCCCAGAAATATTTTCTTTGACTAGTGGTCTGTCGAATTCTTTTTTTTTTTTTTTTTTTTTTTTCATGTATAGAAACCCTTTGGTGTGGATGAACAATTTCAGCCATAGTTTCTCCTGTTGAATGTCATCAAATGCTTTTGGTGCTTGCAGAAGGATTCTTATGGAATCATGATAGAATTCTGTCTCTGTATAGAAGTACCTAGGGTACCAAGTATTTCCTACATGTTTTCAATAAACCTAAGTTTTTATATAAAACACCAACAATAAACCACTAGTCTAATAAATTTAGGTTTTAGATACCACCCACCTGGTTTTCTATCTCTGCTTCTTTACTCAAGAACAAACTGGTTATTGATTTCCACCCAGGAACTAAATCTAATCCTTTTCTGAAAGAGATACACGGGGATGATGAAAAAAGAGCTGAAATCCAAGGCATTACAGCTCGTCTTAGTATTGGACTGTTTATCTGCAAAACAAATACAACAGCAGAAAAAGAGGGTTTTCCACTATTTGATTTCCAGCTTTGTGAACTTTGCTTGTTAAGGTGTGCCCAGCACAGAGCAACGAACTGAATACTATCCAGCAAGTAACATAACCTGAAGAGTTTTACCAGGCAAACAGCTTCTGTAAGTGCTGTCCTACTTGGACAGAGCTGGTTCCCTCAGAGACAAAAACCATGGGTGAGGTTGTTTTGATGTTTGCAGTTTACAGGGACGCAGCACCTAGCTCTGGTTCTCCCAGTTGCCCCCAGATGGGGCTGGGATTCACACACAGTACAGATTGAGGGAGGGCAATTGGGAAATTAATCCATATCAGTTGCCAAGTGTTCAGGAAGAGGATGTTTTTCACAGGATAATTGACAAGAATGAAGGAAAAGAAGGAAGGACAAAGGTGCTCTGAAGTAAAGAGCCAAGTGGAAAAGAGGATAAAATCTGACTGCTCTTTTCTAAACTTCAGCAATGCTTTAATTAGACCAAGATCCTACCAGATGACTGACCTAGGTTTGACTGAACATTTCATCTCTGAATAAGTAACCAACGGGAAAGTAAGAGATGGATTAGCTTCATATTTAATTCCCAGTGCGGTCAGCATTTGAACAGCTAAAGTTTACAGGGGCTAATCCAAAACATACATACATGTAGTCTTCTACCTACCTGTAGGAATCTTATCTTAGTCTTACTGGTATTTTCAAAAAAAAAAAAAAAAGTAGTGGGAGGAACAGTCAGTTTCTTTCACTACTGCTGCTTTGGTTTCTTTTCTTGCCCCAGATGGCCCAGGAAGATAAAGCAAGCAGAGATAAAAGTGCAGGAGCTCCAGGCCAGTCAGAGAAGACACTGTACTTTCTGACAACAAGGCAGTAAAAATGTCTGTGGAGTTGTTAGTCTTTTATTTCCTTCTGTTGAATGGAATTTGAAGTGAAGGCACAGGCCAATACTAGTTCACTGCCATGCCTTTATAGATATTTGTGCACTGTGTACAAAACAAGGTGAAGAAGTGAAATGTTTCCACATCTGAAGTGAAAAACAAGCCTGTGTTTAATTAAGCACAGACCTTTCCTTTGGTTTCCTTTAATTTCCTTTAAGCTTTAAAAGGACATCTGAGCAAGGTCCTTTTGTAGGAGTAGGAGCAGAGCTGTGAATCACTAGGCACCCTTGGGAGCCTGCCACCCAGTTGTAACAAGATTATTCTGTAACATTTGATCAGTTTCTGTAAAAACCTGTGTGACAGTGCAAATGAGATTTGGCTCAAAACTCCGTTTCCTGGAGTGAGTGGGCAAAGGTCTAACATATCTGGGTGGATGGGAGGTTTGAAACTGAATGCTGGTTTGTACCCTCATAAGTATCCTCATCGCCATGCTGGGGTATAGGGAGTGTTGATGTAGGATTTTGAAATTCATGCCTTCAAGAATTTCTTGTGCAGGGTTTGCTGTCTACAGTGATGATGCTGTCTGTCTTTGGAGGAAAAAAGTTTGTTGTGCTGATTCTTTGCATTTAGTGTTTGTGCAACAGAGGTGAGTTGAAAGAACAGACTCTGCTTCCTCCTGCTGAAAGTGAGAGGAGCGCAAAGTGATTTGTCAGCTAGCCCAGACCAGTTATCTTCCCCATTCAAGGAATTATTTATTTTTTGTCCATAAAGCTGGCACGATATTGGTGTTGAATTTGCCTCAGCCAGCTGTGATGATATCTCTCTGCCTGGCCAGCAGGTCAGTTCACCCTAACCTTCTTCAGCACAGAGGCAGGAGTTAACAGCTCTCCAGTGCTTGTAAAGCCAGAAACGATCAATAAATGTTAATCCCTTCTTGCATATGTCTGAAAAATATTTATTGAGATACATATAGGATAGCTTCAATGTAGATAGACAAAAGCATGAGGAAGTACAAAAGGTAGTTTTTATGAAGTTTGTTAGAAGTTGGGAGCTTTAAGCTGAACATCCAGAAAGGAAATGAGTGGTTTGATTAAGCTTTCTGCAAAAATTAAGTTGCTGCAACTAGTTTGTTGTAGGGCTTGTGTTTTTTGTTTTTTTTAATGGTTGGACTAGGAGGTCCTTTAGTGGACTACTACTGAAAGCAGCCTTTGCAATGCTCATACTCAGATACTGAAGGTCTTTAGGGAGTTAGGTAAGAAACTCCATTTTAGAGATTAGCAAATAAGGCTCACTAGCAGTGAAACCAGATTCTCAAAAGAGCTGAAGGGGATTTTACACTGAAATTCCTTTGAAAATCAAAGGTAATGGACACCTATTTCTTTAACAGCTTTTGAGAATTACCCCTTAATGACTTGTACAAGATCTCTTGGAAAATGCCAGTCAGTAAGAGACTGACCAGTCTCACAACTCCTGTGCTGCAGGGTTTATCAGTATTTCGCCATGTTCACAAGTTTGCCATGTTTTATTTCTTTTATGTGGAACCTAAGTGGTAGGGCACAGACTGTTTCCTGTCTCAGTCCTTGATCCAAATTAAATGTATTATCCATTGATTACATTTTTCTGTTTATCCCTATAGAATGAATTGAGGGACTAAGCATGGGGGAAAAAATATTTTTATTTAATGCATTGCTTTAGTTCTCTATTATTCAATTAACTTAGTAAATGCTTTACTGTGGAGAATACATGCTCCAGTAGGCACCAACAGGTAGATGGCTAAAAGAGGTGATCCTGTCACCAGCAGCAGCAAGCAAGCAATGCTGCACCCTCTTTAAATGCACTTCGTAGTCTTTCTTCATGGCATGAGAAGTATTGCAATCCTGATTCATACAAAAAAGAATTAAAATAGTAGTCCCAAATCCTATCACAATGTGGTGAATAATCATGAATTACTTAAGATGCTGGAGACATCAGGTTGTAAACTTGATGCAGCACCAGGAGAAGTAGGGAAACTTCGTCTGACTCTGAGCTTACAGCTACCAGAGACCTGCACGTGCCTACCCTGCAGAGCTGCTGGCTGATACAGGGAGCACGGTGTGAGCCCTGCAGCTGTACAGCCCTGGTAGGGGAAGCAAAGCAACTGGCTGGAGCCAATAATAAATGGGGAAAAAAAGGGGAGGGACAAGAAAGCAGAAGCTAAAGGAAAAGAGAAAAGGAGGTAGCAGGCTTTTGTACTTCTCTGCTCCCTGGGGAACAGCTGGCAAAGGGAGAGTGGAGCTGGGAGAACTGTACTTGGAAGATGCCAGTCAGTGCTAACATCCTGTGATGCTGGGGACCTGCAGGGATCCTGCTCTGATGGCAGTGCAGAGGATTTCAGGGTGGGACTGGAACAGAGCTTCTCCATGAATAAATCAACACCTACTTATTGCTGCTCCCTGGGAACGGGATGATGCAGCGTGACAGGGAACACACTGTACCGTGCTCCCTCGTAGCAAGGACTGTGATAGTCCTAGAGCCTGGCAGACCAGCAGTTCCTAACCGGAGCTGATATTTAATTTCAGTTCTTGAAAATGAATGTAAAAGGAACACAGCAATTACCACTCTGGTTTAGACCCAAGGTCTGACTGGCTGCTTGTCTGTAGCTATGCTGGTTATTTTCAGAAGCTGTGAGAAAGCAATAAGCTCTGCAGATGATAAATAGCCTAACGAAGCCAGGGGAAGCTGCATAATTAACCAAGTTTGGGGTAAATTGTAGCTGCTTTGCAAGAATTCTGAGTAACTTTAACAAGGTCAAGATTTTACCTCAGGTCTTCATAGAAGAGTTTACGATAGTTTTTTTTTTTTTTTTTTTTTTTTTTTCCTAGCCTTGAAGGATGGTAGCTTATAGCCTTAATTTTATTTATCCCTTCTTACATAACCATGAATGCTCTCATTAGCCATATAAATGTCTAATGCTCTTTTGAATGCTGGTGAACCCAGCCATTCATTAATAGCCCAAGGGCAGAATAATTCTTTTTACCAGTGCTACGAATTCATAAAGTTTGAGTCTTATAATGTTTTCTTCTTAGGTGGGCTAGGAATATGCTTAGTGTCCTGTATCATGGTAAAAATAAATAAAATAAAGTTTATGTGTTCAAAAGTTTAGCTTTTGGAAAATGTTTTGAATTCGCTAGAGCTCTTCCCCAGGAGAAATTGCTAAAAAAAAATAAATAATTTGTTGAGATCTACTTGGTGTGAGGGTTTATAGCAACCATTTCAAATTTTCTCCATTTTGAAGAACATACCATTAATTTCTGCGGGAAAGACTTACTCCCATTCCACACAGATCCAATCACCTTCACTGAAAACTATTTCTGTTGAGAATTTATGAAAAAGGTGGCAGAGTTTCCACAACAAAGGAAATGCCTTTATGTTTTTTTTTGTTTGTTTGTTTGTTTTTTTTTTTTTTTTTTTTTTGTGTTTTACTTGGAGCTTTTATTGCATGTGTTCTCTTGCATTTAGCCTTTGGCAGGTTGGGATGTGTGACTTATGATTTAGTCAATGCATTTTGACCATACTCCAACTGAACAAGATAAAGCTATTTTAGAAAGAGAAGATGGTTGAGAACAGCCAAAATAATATTTCAACTTCTATTTTAAGAATAAATTTGAGGGAAAGGTTGATAGCTTAGTTCAGATATTGCTTTGTGAGGGTTCTTGGTAGGCAACTCTATCACTGGATGGTTGTGTGGCAACAGGCAAATTACTTTCCTGCAAATATTGTTTGTCATAGTCCTTCTCGTGTCTTCCTTGTCAACACTGGTATCTTCAGAGGCAAGATGGCTTGTTCGTCCTTGCAGTGCCTAATGTGAGGTTCAGGACCCAAGAGACAGTTGAGCTAAAATCACCGCTTGCTGACACTGAAGAGCAAAATCACTTTCCATCCCTCCTTAGCTCTGACATTTTACCTGTGTATGTGGAGAGCTAATTTGCCTCACTATCCTAACTAATTGATTCTATTTTTGCCAAGGTAATTTTATGCTGTTTTAGTAAATTGCATTGATGCACCGTGCAATCAGACCTGTGCCAGAGCTGGCTCAAGGTAAAGCACTGGGAGCATGTGGCAAGAGAGGGCTGGCTGGGTGGAGAGCTCTCGATTTGGTCCAAAAACTGCTGTAATCCATGTAAGGATGTGAATTTGCTGCAGTTCTCTACCAGAGTACAAACTTCCTCCATGAGCTTGGATAAGCAATGCAGTCCTCTTCAGCTTGAAACCCATGTTACTAAACCAGGGTAACAGCAGAGTGGATTCAAAGTCAATGTAATGGTATTTGTTGAAAATAAAAAAAATCAGAGCTGTTTGTTACTATATTAATGTAAGCCAACATTTTCAAAAACACATGCTCTAAATTCAGGCTTTTAAGTTGATATTCAAGCTTCCAAGTACTTAGCTGTTATCCAACTGGCCTCCCACTCTCTCACTTTGTTGTGGTTTCTAGATGTTGGGCACCTGTGAATTCAGACAGTTTCCATATGTGGGTCAGCTCTATATGGATTTTGAAATGTTATGTCAGGCTGGCAGATTTGACAAACTGGGCCATCGTTCTGACAGTTCTGGCTACAGCTGTCTTTTTATCTTCCTCTCAGTGTGATCTGGGCTGAAATTCAGTGCTTGTCACAGGGCTTCTCCCCAGCAGCCTCGGAAAGGAGTAGAGATCTGTCAAATAAACAACTATGCTACCAAAACTTTGTGCATGCCAATGTGTCTGAAAAAGGGGGTGAGGTGTCTTGGCAGCAGGAATTTCTGCCCCTCTTGCAGAGGATGTTCACTTGGCTTTGTCCTTTCGTTGTTCCCTCTGCATACAGCTGCCATGGATGAAAAGCTGTGTTTTGGCAGATGGCAGCAACGCAGAGGGGTGTGAAGACAAGAAGCACTGTGGTGCTAACCAAGATATCAACATTTCATTTGCTGCCATCCTTTGCAAAGGAGTTGTAGAATCACAGAATGGCCTGTGCTGGAAGGGGACCTCAAAGATCATCTAGTTCCAACCCCCCGCCATAGGCAGGGACACTCATCTTCTGCTTTCTAGTCAGCAAAGCAAGGCTTCCCCATCTTTCCAACACATAAAGCAGTAGCCAGTCTGTGACCAAAATTCACGTGGGGATACAGAACAACTACTGGTGCAGAGGTTTTCTGATTTAAAGACTCTTGAAAATGTGCAGATGTTGTCAAATGCGGCTGATGCTCAGTTCAAAGAAATGCCATGTTCAGGGTGAATAGCCTTTACTGATTTTGGCTGTACTATCTGGAATACAAGTGCCTCTGCCTCTTGCTTGTCAACTCGATGTTGCTTGCTCACCATTCCCACCATGCTGCTGGTGGAAGGAGAAGGGCAGAGAGCTCCCAACTCTCCCTCAGGAAAATCATCTGGGCTACAGCCAGCCTCTGGGCCTTCCAGAAATGTACTGAGCGTGTCTGAAGGGAGTCCAGGGATGCTTGTGTGGCCCCTGTGGCTGGCAGTACTGGGGGGATGCAGTACCCAGGCAGGCAGCACTAACAGACAGTAGGGAGCACTGCTCATCACAGCAAATGACCATCAGCTGCTGTAGGACTCCTTGCTTTGTAGCTTATCCAAAATATTTTTTTTTCCTCTACAGAACATGTAACATAAGAGCTGGGCTACATTTCCCCTTAACCCATCTCATAAGCAATCTCTCTTGCACGTTTGTTGAGCTGCGAATGGTTTAGTCTTTTAAGCTTGGAGAGGAAGAGCTCATGGAATTGGACAGAAGATACTCAGCCCAGTGCAGATTTTTCACTGAGGCTCCTCTGACACCTCTTTTTTCTTCTTTAGGGATTGTTGTGCCCCAGAGACCATTTCCCCTTTAAACAGAGCAGTTTTACTGTATTTTTTTCTGGCAGTATATATTCCAGTTCGCAAAGGCACACCGCAGAATATTGGCCATTACGGTTCCCCAGAGTTTTCCTCCATTAACCATAACAAAATGTCATTAAGTATTTAGGAAGTGCAGCCTCTAAACATACTTCTAGTTTCACAGTTTTTTTTTGTTACATCCTGTAATATAAGGGTTAGAGAGAAATGATTATTTAAAAAAATGGTTTTGAGGTAACACATTACTGAAGTCATTTCAAATGATCTGAAGGAGTCATTTGGGATGACAGCCTTTATTATTTCCTCTGCCAGTAAATTAAGGAGAGGGTATGAAATGCAAGTGACTGAACTGAAGCAAGAAATATGTTTCCAGGTGTTTGCAGATGACGTCCTAAATAATTTAGTAGCTGGGAACAGAGTGTTACGCAGTCATCCAGCAGAAAAGGGAAAATTGAAGGTGTGCAATTCCCTCAGCTACTGTTTTGGTCTCACTGATGTTTACATCAGCAAAGAGCAATAACACAGTGACGAATCTGGCCAGCATGTCTGCAGTTTTATAATAGTATGCATTTCCTACTGAAAAAGGTAAAACTGAGAGCCACTCAGATCTCTCTTCACTGTTTTGCTGGTGCATGTTCTCTCTTCAAAATAATTGCAAGTTCCTCTAAATGGTTAGCTATGCTTGTGACCCTAATTTTTACTTTATTTCTTAGAACCTGCGCCTTTTCCTGATCATAGGATGTATGTTTTGTCCTGTTTGACATCCCCTTCTGTTCTTTGTGTCGGTTACTGCCTCCACTGCAACTTGTCTGTGACTCCTCCACTGGGCTGTGACGGCTGCTTTGAGAGGTGCCACTACAAGCATGTGAGGGTGAGGTTTTCATTGGCATTGTTGTCATCAGGAAATAACGTGATGCTGTCAGTGCAGTTTTAATGCAGGCCCCTGTCTAGTGCAGATAGAGTCTTATGGTTGTAGAGGCTCATATTGATTCAAAACTGCTTGATTAATGAAGATAAAAGAGACCTTTGTTCACTTGCAGTAGTAGATGGCAGCGATGTTTCAGACTGAGTGGGTAAAACAAATTAATTCATACATATGTGCAAATTTCTAACCCACTTCTATTTTGAATGGCTATACAGTTCATTTTAATTTGATCCTCTTTCTCCAAATACTTTCCACAGGTGGAGAAGACAGTTCTCAAACATGAATACCAGTTGCCATTATTAGTCAAACAGATCATCTGCGTATGAGTCTCCAGATGGATTATGAGCAGTTTCTTATAAACAGCGCTGATATGGAAGGCTTTATTCATAGAAATGTGGACATTTTAGTTTGGCTAAAGGTGACAAAATTAGATTTTACCTAGCTTCAGAGAATCTAAGCCACTGGCAAGAATTGGGGTATCAGGCTCTGAAAAGAAACTTTTGTGAGACGCTGGGAAGCTTTGAAAAAATGCAGTTTCATATCCTAGTGTTTTCCTGCACTTATGGGACAATTTAATGAGAAAAGTTGTGTTATATCTGTTCAGGGTATTTTCAAGACAGTCCCATTTGAAGTGGGAGGTTGGACTCCAAAGTTTTTTTCCAAGTAGTATTTCCTTAGCTTCATGACTTAAAATATCTGGGATTACCTCAGTCAACCATTGCTTCTTCAGAATCTGAAATTCAGATTTTTTTCACTGCAAACCTTAGCTACTGTGGTGAAATATTGAAAACTACCTGAAAGAGAAGTTCTGAACTTCACTCGTGCTTACTGTATTCCCTGTCAGAACCAATTTGATTGCTTAAATATATCATATATTTATATGATATAAACAGCCATAAGAAGTTTGGCACAGTGTGTTAGAAAGGTCAGGAGTGTGGCAGATTTTAGGAAAGAATTATCTATTATTGCAAATGTTTGAACATTGCGATCCATAGCTCAGTAAATCATAAGGAGTTAAATTATATATTTAAACTAACTTTTTTTTATGTGCTAATTTTGAGTTTCTGAAATTTGTTTTTCTCCCCTGAGCTTTTCTTTGGAAATGCTGTTCCACTATAAAAAAATAGATTGCATGACTTTTACTTTTTTTAAAAAAAACTTTTGTTTCTCCAATCATGAATCATTCAGGTTACCATGAAGTACATAGTGTGAAGTCATTATTTTGATAGTTGCTTTGTTTTATGAGGCCACCTCAGTGCATGTTTTTTTTTTTTTTTTTTTTTTTTTTTTTTTTTTTTTGTTAGGCAAATTGAATATGGACTACTGAGTATAACAGGGAGAAAATATATATGTACTCTCTCCATCTGGTCCTCTGTTCCAGTAATGCCTAGTGTTTTTCATTGCTAGTTTAAACATCTGATAAGAACTCAGTGTTTGGAATAGGTAGCAGTCCAAGCCTTCCCTCTTCCAGTATTGTAATCTGCACCGAGACCAGCAGGTTGCATACGTGATTGTTTTTCCATCTCTAGAGCACTTTGCTTCTGACCTCAGCATTGACAAAATTTCCTGGGGCTCTGCTGGTGATGGACTCCTTGAGGTTTGAGTGCTGCCCTTTGACTTGCAGGCACAGAATTTGCACTGAGTACTTTGAAGCTCTTGGAAGAGACAAGTTGGAAGGTCTGTTTTTGGAGAGGGGCTGACTAAAATCAGCCTTGGTGTTTGTGCCTTCATATTTAAGGAAAAAGTTGGTGCCTTTTCGAAGGCACCAACATGATTATTAAGGGAAATTTTGAAAATAGTAGACTTATATACAGTGGTTCCATTTTCCCCTCTGAACTCTGTTTTGTTAAGCACACATTCCAGATTCATGGTTGTTTGGAGAGAAACAGGCTCCTTTTCTATGTACAGTGATGCTCCACTGCATGAATTTCAGTTGATTTTGGAACGTCTTGACCCAAAAGATTATCTTTCCAAACCAACTGCAGAGAGAAAATATGTTAATGTATGGAAAGGGGATACTGAGGTTTGACTTACTCTGGTCGTATGCAGATTGAATTTTCAATTGTGCTTGTATCTGAATGCATATCTGAATAATCTGTCACTTATGTGAAAAAATCTGGATCTAAATGGAAAACTAAGGTCCCTGTTTGTGTTTCCAGTTTGTTGATTAGTCTGAGTCTGTTGTAATTTTAGGAAAGTATGATTTTCTTCCTCTGATCTCGTGCAATATTTTGAACACCAACTACAATTCTGAGTATAATGAGCAAGCAGCAAAAGCTGCTGTTGCCTTTAAAATGATAGAAGTCTGTTTGCAGACAAACTGCACTTGTGTACTTGAGTTTGATGTTTTTCCTTTCATGACTGTTACATGTCAAAACTTGACTTTAAGAGTTCTTGTATTGGTGACAGTGGCAGACTTGAAAAATACTTGAAACGCATAAAGTGGTGTGACGTCTTTGCTCTGTGGAGGAGTCAGGCTCTGAAGTAACTTCTGAATGGTGAAAGATACTTCAGAAATGAAATGCCCAGGCTGAGAAGTGCCCATGAGATAAGGGACTCTGTTTCTGATCTATATAGATCCAGTGCCCTCTTAATCTGACCCTACCTCTAAATCCATCTGCCTTATTTTTTCAGGCTTATTCTTTACATGGATCAGTAGTTCTGGAATGTGGATATCTGATAGTCTGTTTCAGAGAAGTCCCTGTTATGCCTTGACAAAATGAGAGATACATGTTAACCTGAAATGTGGCAGGAGATATGAGGCAATGGGAATATGATGCTGAAGAGAGAGAGTGTGAATGTGTAAAAGAGGGTTGTTAATAAGAAAATAGTCACCACTGGTGTGTATTTGAGTGAGGGGATCTCCCAGTAAGGATACTACATTGTACTTCATGAATATGGCTCAGTTGTAATAAATTCCTGCCTAACAGTTAGTTATTTAATACCAGATAAATAAATAAATAAATGTTAACCTGCAATGTGCTTTTTACTTTGTGCGTGTTTTTTCTTTTTTTCTTTTGGGAGGGACAAATTTAATAGAAAAACTTCTAAAGTAGATTTAAATTTTTCCCTGCTGCCTATTTTACCCAGATATTAGAAGGACTTTTGCAACCTTTAATCAAACAGGAACAGTTTTCTGTGTTTTTTTTTTTTTTTTTTTCCCCTCAAATACATAGCTGCTGTTTTGCAAGTTCCTTTTTGAAGTGGTAGTATTCTTTCAGACTTCTTAGCTCATTAGGAAGTTGCTTTGGGAAAAAGTAGTGCTCTGTTCACTCCCCTCTGGGGAAAAAAGATAATGATTGAGAAAAGATCATAAAATGAATAAGTCCAATATTTCTTTTGCACTTCTCACATATGAGCTAGTAATTTTTGAATTAGGATGAAAGTTGCTGTGTCTGTGTTCTTCATGTACAGTATAGAGCTTTTCACAAAGAGGGGAATGTAACCACCTCTGAGGTGAAGATTAGATGTTAGCCAACATATTAGCAGGCCTGCTTCCATCCCAGTGAATGTTAGTAGAATATTCCCTGACTTTTGTACACCTCTTGTAGTCTCCCTTCGTTTCTCCGCAGTAGGACGACCTGATTTTTAGGAATGCTAAAAGTGGGACTTGCTTGAAATGATATGAGATGAAGGAAGTAGATTTTTCTAGTTGTCCTGGATAGGGAACTGTGTGTGTCTTCTGTAATCAAATGTTACATGCCTGGTAACCTCTTCTCTCCTCTTGTTCTCTTACGAGGGCAAGACAGGGACACAGGACAAGTTCACCCTGGCAGACTCACAGGAAGAGTCCCAGGGAGCATGGCTAACGGTCAAGTACTAAGCAGGCTTTCGCTGTTAATTCAGCTTCCAAAAAGACTCCACAGGTTTTCTGATGCTGAGAAATACTTCAGTCCAAGTCCAGGCCACAGTGAATAAGGAGCCAGAGTGTATTTGTCCCCAGGGGAGATCACTTCCTATCTCCCAAAAGTAGCACTAGACGAGAGCTCTGTTTGGGAAACTGCTCATAGGAACTTTATTTTCCTTCTCAGTTATGGTTGTTAAACACATAGAAAGACAGCTCTCCAGTCCTCGTGGTCACTCGCTGAGGTGATCGGCTCCATGGCCGCGATGTGTGCGGGGTTTCCCGCAGGGAGGCAGCCGCCAGCCCTTGTCAAAGGCGGAGTCGGGGGCGGCGGCCATTGGTCCCATCATGTACAAAGGCGGCAGCAGGGCGGGCAGGCAGGGAGCGGCTCCTCTGTCAGGTGCCTAGAAGGGAGGGAGTCGGCCCCTCTCTCCTCGTAGTGACGAGGAACAGGGTGATACTGAAGTAAAAATGTCGTCCACCCGCCTGCTGAGACCAAAACCCAGGTGGAGCGGCCACGACCCCCATGGCAGATGCCTACGTGCAGACGGAACAGGCTGATTGATACTGAAGTGAAAATGGCGTCCACACGCCGCACCGAGACCAAAACCCAGAAAGAGCGGCTACGACCCCCCATGGCAGATACCTACACACAGACAGGAGCCCCTGAGGACCGAAAGAGTGTCCCAGACCCCCAGTTGTGGGGAACTCCAGAATCTGGAAGGCCCCCTAGGGCCCAGAGGCAGAACTGGGTGTTGTGGGTGCAAGTGTGCCCAGCTGGATGAGCATTTTGAGCAAGTTGGTGTCTTGTGAGAGCAGCTCAACTGGTTGTGAAGGATCCAGGAATCCGAGCAAGAGATATGTGTCATATCAAGTGTTTGACACAGGCTGAGCAACAGCCCTGCCTTAAGTCCTCACAAGGGACTGGTAAGGGAGCCTCCGACTGAATTGGCACCAACAATGGGCTCAGAAGACAAGGGAATCTGGACCCTCAGCTCTGCTCGGAGCAGAAGGAACAATCTCCCCTTGTCCCTGAAGTGCCCCTATGCAGTAGATACGATGCTCTGGGGCTCAAAAAAGGAGAGGATGATAATAACAACAATGGTAATGGTCAAGCCTTAGGAAAGGACAACAGGATAAAGGTGGACCAGCAAACCATGTATATATAAAAAAAAACAGTGGACAAAGGGGAATGGTTTTAAACTGAAAGAGGAGAGATTTAGATTGGATGTTAGGAAGAAATTTTTCACTCAGAGGGTGGTGAGGCACTGGAACAAGTTGCCCAGAGAGGTTGTGGATGCCCCATCCCTGAAGTTGTTGAAGGCCAGGCTGGATGGGGCCCTGGCAAACCTGATTTAGTGGGTGGCAACCCTGCCTATGGCAGGGGGATTGGAACTAGACGATCTTTAAAGGTCCCTTCCAGCCCAAGTCATTCTGTGATTCTCTTCTGAGTGTCTCCTCTATACCTTGCAAAACAAAGCATCTGTTCAATTCCTGGGCTAAGCACGTTTATGTTGCTTGTTTGTGCCTCAAGAAATCTCACCTATACTTTTCCTGT
This sequence comes from Netta rufina, assembly GCF_964035555.1. Lineage (NCBI taxonomy): Eukaryota > Metazoa > Chordata > Aves > Anseriformes > Anatidae > Netta > Netta rufina. The sequence goes on along the minus strand of NC_140130.1, from coordinate 27,773,729 downwards.
TTGTTGGATTCAGCAGTCCTGTCAAACATCTATTTAGATCATTAGCACAGGGTCACCTGTCTCTCAATGAGTTGGATTGTAACTCAGTTTCCATAAGGTAGAAGGCAGCACTTGCATATTTAGTTACAGTTACAGCTTTAAAGAAAAGTATATAAGAAAAATCAAAAGCTTATTGATGCCTTTAACAAAAAGATCTGATAAGAAGTCACACACATGGTGAATTTTCACATGTATAACAACATTTTTTGCTAGCCTACTCCCTTTCAAAGTAGCTAGATGTGAGAAATGGTTCCTAACTTATGCTACTGCACAGGGTAGCACACAAAAAATCTGAGATAGGTCAGGAAAATTGGGAAGTAATAAGCTGCTGTCACATTCCTGGTTTTTATGCCTTCAGTGTTGACTTTTACATCCAAGATGGATATTTTCCGTAACCTTTTTGGTTTTGCTTCTTCAGTGCCATCTTTGTGTTTCAATAGATATGAGACTAACCTTAAATGCACTTTGAAGAGGAAAGATAATACAGGGAAGTTCCAGTAAGAAGAACTTGGTATATAATCCAGTATCCAAGCATTCACATTTGATAAATCTAAGTACTCATAGACATATGGAGAACCTATATACAAATTTGTGGTTCTATCTGTAGACAGGTTGGAGAATATGCAGACAAAAGTTATGGCTACTGAAACTGGGTGGGATGGGTAACATAACCTGAAAAAAAAGTGGATATTAAAGAAAAACAAAAACAAAAACACATGGTGCTTTATATCAAAGGCACTATTGCTTGATTTTGCATCAGAAATAACATGCCATTACAGGAACTTAAGTCTGTATCAATTAAAGCTCTTTTAGGACTGCAAGTAAACATTTATTACTTTCACAGGAACGGGAAAAAAAAAACACAAAAACAACTATAAATATTTGTCTGTGATATTTGGGAAGAAATTCTATATTACCACAGGTGATATTACTCAGGGAGATATTTGTTTAGCATTATTAAAAGTAAAACATTACAAACACAGATGCTTTGTGGCCATATAAGCTGACTCTGAATTGGGCTTTTTCCAAAGGTCAAAGTCTCATTACTGACCCTAAATTTACAAATAGCTGCAGGGGTAACAGAAAATATGATTTACCTTACGCAAGCACAACACAATATCAACCTGAAATGTGTATGTTTGGAACTGGATGGTCGGCTTAAGATTAAATTGTCAGCATTACTAAAAAGAAATGTGCATTAAAATGGAAGCAGTAACAAAATTTGTGAGCCACTGCATAATAATCTAGTGAAAGTTTTAATCATATTAAAAGGGAAAAGGGGGGGGGAGAGGGAGGAAGGAGGGAGGAAATTGAAACTAAAAGAAGAAGAAATGGTATCTAAAGCTTGAACAAGTGAAGGAAGTGAATAGACATGAGTTAAACCTTTTCTACCTGAAATATTTCCAGTTTCTGGGAAAGGAGAGGGCTGGAAACATTGGATATGCTGAAATCCCCATTTTCTAAATAGTGTGCTTTCTCACACTTTTTCACATACTTTCAGTATTGTTATGCTCCAGTTGCTTATATCACAGGTGAGCAACCCTGAGCTATCATTGCAAATACTGCCTCTTAAGCAGCAACTTTTATATACTTAAAAAGTTACCACTTGGTGTGTGTGTGAGCTGCTTGGGTTTCATGTTAATGAATAGTGTAGTGTATTGGCACTTCAGAGACTGAGCATTTTTTCCAGTGTTGGCACTGAAATTCAGTAAGACCCTGCACTTTCCTTTACTCTGAATCCTCTGTTAAGGATTGTGGATTTTGTTGTTTTTTAACCTTGTGTTATGGTCTGTTCTATACCTTAAAATGAATATATAGCAGACCTTGATCTCAGTAGTAACAGTAGACTGTTTCACAGAAAAATGCTTGATAATGACTACAAAAACAAGAAGTGCACCACCCACCAATATCCATTTTGATACCCTTGAGCAGAACATGTTTTTCCCGACTGTGCTGTCAAGGGCAGAACTTCACTCTTTCAATTCCAGTGTGATAGAAGGAATCTCAAAGTTACATCTGAAATGTGAGAACATGAGGTAAAAGTAGGTGGGAGAGAGGTGATGAAGAAAGGGCAAATTCATTAATGTTTTAAAAACTACATCTGACTCTCCAGACCTTTTGTATGATAAATTTGTGCCTTGTGATTTTCATCCTGGCCTTTTCCTGCTCTTCAATTTACAAACTTTGATGTACACCTTTACTGTGAAGAAGAAAAAATGTGCAAATGATTTCACTGCAGATTTAACTTTTTTAATTTCTCTGGCGGCTCTGCTTCAATCATGCTGAGACATGTAGCTAAGACCCTATGCCTACGACCCTTGCTTTTGAGGATGAAGCTATACGAACAGAACTTACAAGGCAGTTGTACCTGAAGAGTGTTCTTCCTTTCCCTCCTTGTTCTTGATGATTCCTCAGCCTCATCCATATTTTTCCCCTCTGATCAGCTTCACTTGCTTTCCTGCCCAATCACAAAATCTGTACGATTTCTTTCTTTACTATGTTGTACGATATTGATCTACCACATTACTGCAACTCTTGTAATCATTCTTCTCATAATTAGGCATACTTCAAGTCATTAGATTAATTAGAATAACCTTGCAGTAATTACACTTGCTGTGCAATTACCACTGGAATTACATAATCCAGTTACTTGCCAGGTTTGCCTTCAGTTTCACGTTGTAGAAACACATTGTACCTGGGCACCTTCTCCTGTCAAAGCTGGTGCTCCTTGTACAAGATGAGCAACGCAGACAGATGAATATGGCAAATTATTTCTAAAACTTTGTTTCTGATAGATGCTTAATGTGTCAGTTGTAGGTACCATATTGCTGTTGCCTTTGCTGTATTCCATATTTCTTGGGTTTAAGTTCAGGCTTGTTGAAAAACTTGTTCAAAATACCAGAACCTTGGACTGTCTTCTGCCTTAGTTGTTTTGGAAGAGGAGATACAAGGACTCATAGAATGGTTCCTGAAATTGTTCACATGGCCATTGATCCTAAGGCAGAAGGGCTGGGTGGAAGCCTCCAGGACAGGCATGGAGTGCCAACATTGGGTGAGGGTGCTCAAGGATAAAGCTTGAAAGTACAAGTAGTTTATCTTCAAAACTTTCTTAATAGCAAAGTCACTTCAGAGCCAGTTCCATACAGGCAGGTGGCAAATCAGGCTCTGGAAGCTACTCTTACACATCAGAACCCAATGGGTTTTTAGTTGAAAGCATGGTCCTGAAGGGCTCTGCAAAGCCAGGTTCTTGTCTGTGCAGGTTTCTGCAGGGTAGTGTCAAAATTGGTGCTGACAGTTCAGAATTTATGCAGCCATTGAGACCATGAGGCCATTAAAACACCTTTAAATGAATCAGAAATGTTTTATCACTGAAAATAGGATTCCGGAGAAATAATATATCCTGTTAAAAATGTTGCATGGTTAATGGTCTTTGGACCTGACCCTGAAAAGTGGTATAGATGATTTTAATCCTTTCTACAATGAATGATCCAGAACTATGAGAGGATGCAGAATCTTAGTTCATGAGTCGATGTGCAATAGAATTACCCTTCTCAGTCGATAAGAGTGTTTGCATGATTACGAATTATTACTGGGAGTCAAGCTTGCAAAATGTATGGACAGGGTGGGGAATGTATCATGGCAATTTCTGCCGTCTTAGAGTTCCTGTCGAACTCTGAATACCCAGTCTAGCATTACACTTGATTTCAGCAGCTGTTACAAGCAACGACTGAGCTTTGCCACATCAGTATCCCCATTCTGGCGCTATGACCAGAAGAGCTAGTAAAGGCTCTATCAATAATACAAGCGTGTTAAGTTGACCACCCATTTTCTAATCATCTTAGCCTCTAAACAACATTGCATTGAAATGTCTTTGCCTGGCCTATGCAATATTTATGCTGCAGAGCTGCACTGGGTTATAAAGAAAATAAGCTTTTTTTTTTTTCTTTTTTCTTTTTTTTTCTTTTTTTCTTTAGAGAAATGCTGGTATTGCAAGCCCAGAGAACAACTAGTATGAAGGATGCTTTCTGGAAGGGTTCAGCAATGAGCTCTCAGTAGTGCTTTTATGGTTCATATCAGAGTAGGGTTGTCAACATCTCGAAGATGTATGGCTTTAAATTTGTATAACGTTAGTTGACAATGCAACATCCTGCTGGCTGGTGGGGTTCTGGACTAAGGGGCTCCTTTTTCACCCCACTTTTGCTTGTGTAATTTGTATTTAGTTTTATGTTTTGTTTAAGATGTTGCTCTCCCACACCACTTTGGTATTATTAAGAAATTATTATTCTAAGCACAGAACTAACTTTTACTGGCAGGAAGCGCATCTTCAGGGGTTGCTATAGTAAATATGATGTTGAAATACCCTCGGCAGCAATGAAATTAGAGCACTGTTAGCATGCACACAGTATACTCAAGTTCAGAAAATAATGTATTATTTTGGTTGATTCTGTTAATGCTCCGACATATTTATTTTTCACCTTCATGAGCACAGTTGCTCAAATTTGCAAGAAAGAGTCAATGAGGAAACCTTTTCCCTTGTTAAGTTGCATTATGTATTAATCCATTTGGAAAGTGGATGGTAGCCTATCAGGCTGGTAGAATTACATGGGTTATAGGAAACAACAGAAAGTCATTTGTGTGTTTGTGTCCATTGTGCATTTGCACCTCCATTTCCTGAAGTCAGTGGTAATAACTCAGGCCTTGCTGTTCTGAATCTCTGAAATGGAGTTAATTGTACAGGGGAATCCTGGACTGTGCCAACTTAAATTCAGTACTGAGCTAGATTTAGTCTGTTTTTTTGTCTATTTAAGCCTAGCATACTGTGGAGGGTAAAATGACTCACTTTCTGCTTCTCTCACCTTTTATTCCTACCTCTTCCCACTTCTTCTGAGTTAGCCAGAAGAGAAGATGTAGCAAGCAAGAGCTGATACAGGCATCTTGTTTGGTAGGAAAGCCTGTGTTCCAATAAGGCAAGTGCCTTTTCTTGTTTGCGTAGTGTGATGATTTGTTGGTAGGGTTTGCTTGGGGATTTGTGACTTGTAGATGAATGTGTTTTGGACCTCACTGAACCAGTGAGGCAAAAACAAATAAAAGGAAATGAAAAAAACAGCTGGCTGCCAAACAAATGCAAAATGAGGACTCCATGTACGCTTCTGTAAATGAAAACTTTTTTTGGGGAAAAAAGTACTTTTCATGAAAGATTTATCAAAACAATTTTTGAAGAGCAAATTCAAAGTAAATGGAAAGCGAGTGAAGGCAATAAAGATAAATGATCATAAATTAACCCAGCCTTTTCTCTGATAAACTTCAGACAAGTAAAGTTCTTTAGATGTATTTCTCTGTGCTTCTGTAAAGTGGTCAAGACTGACAGAAGGGTAATTATTAAAACTGGAGGAGATGGGAATCAGCTGTGGCGAAAAGGGAGATAAACGTGCTGATCTGGAAAGGAAATTGTTGGACTGAGGGGAGGTTACTATTGAATTCCTCAAGCATAGGCCTCGCTTAGTACATCCATTAATAAACTTGATACGACGTAGAAATATTTTAAATAAAATTGTTGGAGGCAGTGTTAATACAGAGGATTGAAATACCATGCCAGAAGAATGGGATGGCCTTGAGAACTGAAGCAGTAGAAATGAGATAAAAATGTGATGAAACTGAATAGAGCAAAGTACGGGGTCCTGCACAGAAAGATTTACAAGAAGAATTTTTGTTACTAGTTCAAGTGGCATCAAGTGGAGATAATAGCCAGAAGGAAAATCTAGGTGTATTCAATGAACTTCATTTGACTGGGAGCCACCACTGCATCAGAACATACGCAAAGAAAGTCTGAGAGGATGAATCAGGCAAATGCAATCTATTGTGCACAAAAAGTCTAAGGACACTTAATGTGCACTCAGAGAAAATGAAGGCTGAAAAAGGGTGTGAGAATACTCTGCTGGGGATAAACAGAAGCAATTCAGGGTATAGGAAGGCCAGAACAACAAACCATAAATGGGTCAGGAGTAAACTGACAATCAAGAATTGCCATCGTCATAGTAGTGATAGTTCAGCGTCCTGGAAAAAACAATGAGTCCAAGAAACATATTTAATAAATTGTGTCTAATAATTATGTGAATGCAATGATATGGTAAGGCTGATGACTAGTAGTAAAGAATTGGACTGCATGTCATTAGTCTTCCGTGCATCCACAAGTACTTTTCCAGTAAAATTAAAGCCAGCAGAATCAAAGCAAAACAAAATCTGTCCTGAGTCGCCATATGCACTTAGGTTGTTTTTCCTTAAATTAACTGGTTGGAGGGAATCTTATAACTCCTGTGTGTATGTAAGATGGAGTAGTGATTATGCTATAATGTATTGATTACTTTGATTCTTTCTTTCTCATTATATCGTTTTGGAAAGTGTACATACCTTTTCTGGAACCAGTTTTGATGCTAAATATTACAGCAGATCCCTGTGTCATGTCTGTCAATGTAATTTAGTTAAATTCAGTGCAGTTTTACTAACCGAGGTCTTGGCTTTCAGGTTCTGCTGAATCATCTGACAGGAGCCACTTCTGCTATACTACTAATGTGTAAAATAGGAAAAAAAAAATAAATCAGGTCTACAGATTCCCTTCTATATTCCTAAGGAATATTTTTAGGACTCCACATTTGATAACGTCCTCTACAAAGCTGGAATCTTGCTGTTGATGTGGTTGGGAGATGGATGATACCACAAGTGACCATCATGAACAGTTGTCACTGAGAGTGAAGTCATCAGCTCATCTTCATCTGCCTTATTCTCTAGATGTCTTTGAACCTACATCAATTTACACCCTGACCCCTAATCTGAGATGTGCAGCCCGTGAATAGTGTCTGATACATCCTTGATTTTCTTGTTGCCAGGGTCACATCATCACTGTCAACTTCTCTGGCAGAACATTTATGATTTACAGATACAACACAAGCTTATTCAGCTTCTTAATTCAATCAGATATTTACAAAAAGCCATACAAGATATTTGCAAGCCATATCCTATCTGAAAACACAATTATATAATGTCACCGCTGTTATGATTTCCTTGTCATTTTAAACCACATTTGCAATAAGGGGCTGATGAAAAGCTCATTGAAGTCAATGAAGGCCAACGAGTTCTACTTCAGCCTTTAACATGCTTAATATAATGAGAAATGTACTATGTTGGTCTTGGTGTTCACTGCTGCTGTTTCTCCCTTTCTTTTTATTTATTTTTTTCTTGTTTTCCATGTAACTTGATTCGCTAAAGCTGGGAGGATCTGCACAGAGCTCAGGTAGGAAACCGTACTGAGATGGGTCAGCAACTCCTGAGTACTACTTAGTGGAGACATGGGATGCTTCCCCCTGCCCCTTTCTCCAGGCCTGGCAAAGGGGGGGTACTTCCAGGCAGTATTTTGCCAGGCTGCATTTCATATGGCAACAGGTTAAAGCCCACGGTCCCTTCCCTGCTGCCTGCAGTGTTAGCACTGTTTGTCATAGCTACAAACCACCTCCAACACCGCTCTTGCTTGATTCCAGTGAAATACTTCGTCTTTTGAAATAATTACTTCTGGTCAAGATCTCATGCAGTGACAAGCTACAGGAAAAAAAAAAGTTCACTTCCTGAAAAAAAACTGACAACAAATATATGTGTGTGTGCATATATGTGTGTATATATATATATATATATACACATAAATTACCACTTATTTACTCTTTAAAGTTTCCCTTGTTCTCAAACATGGTGTGCTGGCATTTCTGTAGGGCTTCGAACCTAGTGCCTTGCTCCTTGCAATGGCCACAGATCACTTTTCAAAATAGATGGTGTCAGATTTTGTTTTCCAGCTTGTGCCTGGGAGGGACTGTGTGTGTCAATCAGCACCTGTTTTGTGCTGGGCTCAGGCAGAGCTCCTCAGTGCCCTGATGTAGCAATTCTGGCTTAGTTATTGTATTATCCTCTTTCAGGTGATGAAACTCAGAATTTTGGCTTGTGCCTCTGTGTAAAATAAGAATTTCAAAGCATTTTAATAAAAGTATGCGTCCCCGGTCTGCAGGCACTCTTTGCTAGATGAATATAGGCATCATGTTGGAGAATGGTTCCTTCTCAGACCTCCAGTTAAGTCCAGCTCTGCTCGTTTCTATACGGGCTCTCACAGCTTTCACATGCCTCATTTTCTCATACTATCTGCCATGGTGACTAATTTCAGGATGAGCTCATTTACTGATAACACAGCAGTAGATAAGCAGTTTAATGGAGAATTGTAAAACCTCCCTTAACAAGGTGATAGAGCAGTGTCAGGCATGAGGAGGCAGCTATGACCAGCTCCCTCTTCCCCTCAGTAAAAGGGCAGGCAGGGTTTTGAGTAGGGAAGAGAAGAAATCCAGAAATTTTCAGAAGTAAGAAGACAGACATTCCTTTGTGTAAAATAATCAAAGCAAGGAGAGCAGACGCTTTGAGAGATGATGGCAGTGGCGTGGCTCCTGCTCAGCACCACCTCTCCAGTCTGAGGATGCGAGCAGCCCAGTGTTCAGTCTCACTTTCTCAGGAAAAGGCAGCATTCTCACCTGGCATAAGAAACTGGACAATCCATTCCGTGCCTTGGAAATACTTGTTTGTTTCTGTGCTAGTTTATTTTCCAAATATTACAGCACTGCTACCTTGCCTGCCTCTCCTTTACTTCATGTTTAGCTACTTTACTTTTTACATCCACATCACATCTTTGCAGTGGAGCAAGTTTGCACACATTATTTTTGATAAACTGACTTATAAAAACATGCTGTGGGGAAAAAGAATGCATCTCTTGTGTCAGGAAATAAAATGCTTTATCAACAAAACTGATTTGGCAGGGTTCACAGTAACCTGACGATGACTCTTGTGTTTGCAGAAATCTGTTTGAAAATATTTTGTTGTTGCCTTTATGACTTTTCACATTGTTGGTCATACGGTGCTTTGCTCAGCCTTAGGCACCATAAAACATTTTGAAATGTATTTAAAAGCTATTGAAATTCACAGAAGAAAAACAAAAAAAAGTATTCCTGAAAGGTTAATAAAACAAAGCATGTTGTCCAGCTTCCCAAACCCACAAACCCATAAGGTAAAAGTCCAAGAACAGAGAAATGTCTCATGATTATATGCAGTTATGATCATGAGCAGCCTCTACAAAATTCTGTTGTTACATGAAGCCCCTGCTAGCTACTCTCTGTTGCTGAGTATCATGAATGCTACTTGATACAAGGGGATATTTTCAGAGCAAGCTTTTGCTGCCCAGTACAAGTACGAACCAGTCCATGGCCAGCTCGCTGCTGGCAGGCTGGTAAGCAGCAGTGGAGGAGCTAAGTCCCTTCTGCACAGGACTGCCCAATGCAGCTGTTGTTCATCCCAGCAACTTCCAGACTTATTTTTTTTCTTTTTTCTTTTTCTTTTGTTTGTATGAGTTTGTAAATGGTTGTCATTCTGCTGCTTAGATGAGAAAGTCTGCAGAAGTGCAAGTCAGGAATGCTGTTGATACAATCTTCTTTTTCTTGTTTTAATTAAAAATTGAAAATACTTTTTTTTTTTCTTCTTCCCCCTGGACACGTCATAGAATCATAGAACAGTTTGGGTTGGAAGGGATCTTAAAGACCATCTCATTCCAAACTCCCTGCCATGGGCAGGGACCCCCTCCCACTAGATTAGCTTTCCCAGACCCTTATCCAACCTGGTCTTGAACCTCTCCAGGGATGAGCATCCACAGCTTCTCTGGGCATATTACACACAGACAAAAGCAGGCAGTCCTCTTGTTCCAAAATCCCTTTTTTGCCATCTCAGAGTAATGTTTGTCACTCCTTTTTTAGTCTGTAACTAATATTCTACACATATCACGTAGCCCTACACTGTATGCAACATCCCAAGCCCACAGACGTTTCTAGAGTGTGAGATTCACATATTCTTCCCCCAATTTGTTTCAACGTGTCATTGCTTTTGAATGTAAGACATCTCACCCGATAAACAGAAATATTTTTCATCACATTGTTAGCCCTGAGATGTTACAGTATTTGTACATTGAAGCTTATTGCTGTAGAAGAACCAGGGGAAGATCTAAAAGGAAAGAGACTGTGTTGTCAAAGAAAATCCCTTTGACTCTATTAGATGGCAAGTAAAAATATGCAGATGGGCCAGAGCTGTCAATTTATGTAGGCAACAGTTTATGGAGATCTCTGACAAAAACATGGCTGTGCGTTACCAGTAAATTTTTGACATCTAGTCTTAGTAAAATTCCCATCAGTTGTGAAGTATTACTTCACAGGTTGATGGTGTCAACTTGACTTTCAAAACTGCAAAAGTGAATCTGGACAAGACCACAAACAAAGTGGTAATGAGGAGAGAGATTCTTGGGAATGAATGTCTATTCCATCATTTTGTTTTGTTTTGATTCAGGTAGGTACAAAAAAAAAATTATTTCTTGCTTCTGACCTGTTTTTTGTTTGTTTGTTTGTTTGTTTGTTTGTTTGTTTTTCCTCCTTTCTGGGGTGAGGAGAATGACAGGTACAGGGCCACCTCAAAACAGCACAAGAAAAAAAGTCCAGCTCAATTTCACTTGCTGCAAGTCTAAAAACTAGGATTGTTAAATAAAAGCGTGAATTGTTTTGCTCCATTAAACAAGGAAGCATCAAACCAAAAATCACATAGATTCCTATTTGTTTTCTATTTACTATTCTGTTTCCTTTGGGATGCTGCTCTTTTTGGATGAAATAAGTTGTTTTGTGTTTTTTTTTTTTTTTTTTAAAGGAAAAGATACAGGTTCTCAAACTTGTGTTTAGTATTTTAAGCATTTGTCCCATTTTTCTCACTCCTACTATGTCAATAAAAGGCAGAGAAACTGATCACTGAGAAGTGCTACTCTCCTTTGTCAAACGTAATATATATGAGGAAATGAAAAGGACTTCTAAATTGTCCCCAAAGGTCGCAGCATCATGGCACTGAAGTGAACCACTGAAATAACACTGTTGAAAAGAGATGGATACATTTACTCACAGATCAAAGATGCATCAGTTAGCTATGGGTGGCAGAAGAGCTTGATTGTCCTTGAGGTGTGTGAGGCTTTCTGAACTGTTTGTGATGCACTTGAAACATCACAGCCAGATCTGAAGGCACTGACTCACAGCCAGGGAGAAAGGCATGTGCTGAACCCAGAAGTTCCCATTGTCCCACTGTATCTGTGCCTGACCTGAAAGGTGCATTTATGCCAAGGTCGGCTCCTTGTTGGCTTTGATCTACAAGGTGCAAGAAGATGGCAGCTAAGTGGTTTGTTTTCTCTGGGTACACAGAGTAGGTGAAGGCTTCTGCATTGAAGGCATGAGTCTGCCATATCCAAGCTTTGCTGTATCAGCACAGCTACAGTGGTATAAATCATACATGTATATAGGAAAGTCTGTGTTTTCCTTTTGGCAAATGTTGAGCAAATTCCAAAACCAGACAGGAAAATTGCTCAACGAGTTTCCCTGATTATTTATTAAGAAGTTGCCCTTCTCTTTTGAGCTGCCTGCTTCACCTCGGTCCTGAAGTGTCACAGTCAGGACAAAATGCTGTAAAAGACTTGCATGGGCCTTTAGCAGAGACACCTGGATAGCAGAAACAGGGTCACGGTGACTGATCAAAATAAGAGTTCAGTGCCTGGTTTGGTTACTGCAGGGGGATTCAGGGCTCTGAGGTCATGAAGTCTCTGGTAATGCTATTTCTTTTATAAAGTCACCCCAAAGGTTTTATTTTAGATCACGCCTAAGGCACTCTTCAGTATTTCTTTCTGCAGCAAGCCAACTAAAAGCTGAGTGAAGGTTTCCCAGTGAATATATTTTCTTTAATCCTGTACTCCTCAATTTCTTATGCTATCTCCAAATGTTCACAAGTACCTTCAGCCTATGAGAAGTCCAGTGAAATATGGATGTGTATGTATTCATCTCCTTCAGTTTTCCTTTCCAGTCACTGTTCACTATGTTTAGCCATTAGAACAACTTATCCATTCTTGGCTTGAAGGTTTTTTGTTGTTTGTTTTTATATAAATATATATTATCCCTACACTCTTGTATTTCTCTATCTGCCAGAATACCAACTCCTTGGAAGCCCAACCTTTGCCCTGTCAGCTCTACAGTAACAGGCAGATTTTTGTGGAGGAAAACCGTTTTATAAGCTAGAGTTCTTGTATTTCTGCTTTATAATTGTGGTATCTTAGATTCCTGGACATAACTTTCCATTGAGGCTACAACTATCTTCTGCTCTCATACCAACATCTTTAGTTTTCTTTTCCCCATGGAAGCATTTTTCTGGAGCTCATTAGAGCATCACTGAAGATTGAGGAAAGGGATTTTAATTTGAAGCACATAGAAGCACTTTTCTCTGTACACAGCATTTACGGGAAGAGAAGTGGCAATGTGAGTACTCTAAAAAGCCTAGTAAGTTTGGACAGTTTCAGCAATAGCAGTGATTTTAGATCTGGTAAAGGCACCTTATAAATGAGAGATTAAAAAGATCAAGGTCTTTGTGTTATTTGGAAAGAAATTATGAGAGGACTAACAATTTCCAAAATACCTATGTGAAGAGATGTATGATAGAAAGAGGTAAAAATGTAAGATAATTTAGTGGCTGGAATCTGAAGATAGGCTTAATCTAGAAATAAAGCGCAAATGGTTGCTAGGACAACTTATGAATAAGTACAATTAGTTTTTCATCACTTCAAGACCTCAAAAAAGGATAAGAGGTCCTTTTGAAAAGTCAGGTAAATCAGAAATGATGGTTTTCCCTTGGAAGAATGGTCAAGTCAATTTAAAGTAATAGTATTCTCTATCACTACACCTTATGCCTGGTTCCTCTGCTCTTTTTTCTTTCTTGAAAATAAGAATGTCTGGGTGAGACTTTCCTTATTGGACTTAGTACTGGAAGGGAATTTTGAACTGCTAGATTAATCTCCATGGGTAGCAGGAAAAAGCTGCAGAATGGCTTTGTGGCATGTCCTCATCACTGTAACGCTTCAAAAAGAACAACTTCCATTGTGGCATGACACACGGTGATCATACCACAACATTGTAACGTTACAATGCATTAGAACTGTTGAATTTACTTAATTACACAACAGTGATCCTTAAAACTTATGACCTGACCCACATCAAAATTGGGCCTTTTTTTCTATGTACTGGGAGTTTAGAGTTACTTGAACTCTTCAAGGCAGGAAATAATTTAGATCTGTTTTTTGTAGAAACAATAAGCACATACCAAATGTCCATCGGTTCCAGTGTAACACAGATCATTTAAGTCTTCCTGTAATCAATCTTAAAAGGCATCAGAATGCTCCCAGGATTAAAAGCATTAGATATATATGTTTTATATATATTTTTCAACCAATGTATTAGTTGCAAATATCCACATTGCAAAAATATTCTTTTTTAAATTATACAAGGTACTTTGCTAAGTAAGCAAGCATTAACAATTTCATAGTAAGAATATGATCTGTCACAATATTTTCTTCTCTGGAAGAGAGGGGGGCTTCTCAGTAATAATGAATGATCCTGTGCATCCCATAATACTGACTAATAGCTGAGAGCACAGCCACATCCAGAAAGTAGAGCCACGTGATTTAATGCAAGGCAGGTAACAGCAAGCTTCAAGGCATGCGGGTCCAGAGAACCAGAAGCTTAAAGGACCTAAAAGTCATTCTCAAATATAGTTAACATATAGAAACATTAAATTTATCACAATATCATAAAAAGAGAAATATTTCAGAGTAGATTTTTAAAGGATTTAAAATGTAAAGGATTTTAAACGTAATGGTTTTGGCATTACATCTGCAAAAATGTTCCAGTTTGATTGCACTCAGATGCGATAACACTGAAAAAACAGTTAAATGATGCAGATAGTGGCTGAATACTGTCATTTCCTTTCTGATTAAGGACTGCTCCTTAAATAGTACCTTACTAAAAATAAAACCAAACCAAAACAAAAACAGCGGTAAAAACAATAAAATCATAGTGATCTTATTAGTTCTTGGCTGTGAATTTATTAAAATGGTAATGCTGTGTCCTCAGCTAGGCTGGAACTTATGGAACCTATGACTCTTGATACCTGTTGGATTTTGCTATGGCATCTGACAAGGTTAATATTTTCATTTATGAGGCTAAATAAGGGAGCTAGTAGTGTGGGTCTATGTAGCTAAAGACTAAATATAGTTGTGGCTTAAAATCAGAACAGATCACGAATAACAGTCATGAGACCCAGTATATCTGGTGTTGACAAATTCTTTATTTTGCAGCACTATGGCAGTTACCATGTCAGGTGCTGTTTCTAGGTTTCCTCCAGAACATTGAAATGATGATTCGATCCCCCTTGCCTTTTTTTTTTTTTTTAATAATGAAAAATTTTCCGTGTTCATGGTCTGACTTTGAATTCTTACAGCTGTTAGTACAAAGATCTTCCTTCCTCAGCTGGGGCTACTGCCATACAAATTAATATAATTGGCAACAATCTGTTGTTTTTTATCATAACTTTTGAATTGTGTTTAAAAGTGAACTTCTTTTGGTGAAGAAGGCAAAAATCAATGGTTTATGAACAAAATTCTTCACTGAGGTAAATATAGCCATTGGCTGTAATTGTTTTTGTCCTTGTGTGTTTGATTTCTTCTACAATTCCTCTCAATTCAACTTGTTTTTTTGGTACTTGAATCTTGATCAGCAAATTCCTCTGACTTCATTCAAATTGACTCAGACTTTCAGAGTATTAGAAGATTGTTTTTGACCTTTCTATACCGAACAGCCAGTAACTTTAAGGTATTTACCTTACTTTATAAATTGTTCACATAAGGCTTACAGGAAAAGGCAAACATACATTCCTCTTCGTCCTTCCATAATACCTCAGACAGTATTGTTTTATTATACGTGACGCAGGTAATGTTCAAAACAAGATCCTAAACAAGTTGTACCTGGGCTTTTATATTACTACAGGAGGTACGGAACAGCCTCCAAACACATCTAAGAAGTACCAATTGTGCCATGCCCCTGCTTCTTAAAATGTAACCCTTTTGTTTTTGTGGAGTTACTGGGGTGAGGAGAGGTGGTTTCATCATTTCTGTGCTCCCCTTCTCCAAGAGGGGAAGAAATTCTGAATGGACTCTGTAAACTTCTTATACCATGTTTCTCATTCTGTCTGCTCTGCTGCAAGAGCCAATCTGTAAGTAAATAAATACATAAATAATAATAAAAAAAGAAACCTCAAACATCAGTTGTAGTCTATTACACATGTAAGCTGAAGAGTTGATTATTTTTCCCTAAGAGCCAATAGGAGCTTTGTTACTTCACCAGCAAAACTATGACTCTTGCAGGCCAGGCTTACCCTTGCAGTGAAGTAACCTCAAAAAGTCTGAAGTCTTGGACTGAGGAATAAACTGAAATATTTCATTATTTATTTGAGTTTTTGCCTGATGCTGTAGTTCTGGGATCTGCAACAAAACCACACAAAGCTCTGTGCTGTTTCGGTCAACCTGTTGGTTTGTTCCTAAATCTTTTCAGGTGAAAAGGATGTCTCTCTAAATCCCCTTCTCAGTTTGGTATTTCAGTAATTATGCTATTCACTGGTGTGTAAGTAGACTAAAATTTTATGGACCCTGGAGTTTTGTTACCAATTCTGAGCAGTGGACTCTGCCAGAAAACTGTTTTGAAAGTGAAAATCCCATCCTGTGAAGGATCTTGAATGTTGTTTTTCTGCTGTTCAGAAGTAATCCCAAATTCAGCTGGAGATATATCTATATTTTTAAGATTTGTATTTTATTTTGGATCTTTTGGAACTGAATGCTCTGTTTTACGCTTCCTAGTATACTTCTTATAAGAGAAAGGGGGAAAAAAGGGAACAAAAAGGCTGTGATTCATCGGGGGTTGTTTAAATGCATCCCCCTCTCTCTTCATCATCTTAAAAAAAAAAAAAAAAAAAAAAAAAAAAAAAAAACTTGGCTAAATCAGTTCTTTTACCCAAAGTATTTCTTTTGATTTTTGATTGAACTGTGTTTTCCTCCAAGAAACAGAGTGTTCCAAATCAGTTCTTTGTTATTACGCTGTGGACTTTGATTTCAAGATGTAAGTTTAGATCCTCACTTCTTACAATCTCAAATATAAATCCCATACCTGATACTGGTTATTTTTCATCCTTTAACCTGATGTATGCTTTCAAGTGATGAGATAATATTTTCCTGATGTATCCACTGTTCAGACTAGCATAGAGAACATGAACATGACGTACCATGAGTTAGCACCCATTTTATAAGTGCCATTACTGTCATCCAGCTACTATTTCTGTATTAAGTGGCTTCTGTTCTGAAATACTCCATTCATCTGCATTAGAAAAATAACCGTGAGCAAGAAACTTAACAGAATAATTTTCAACAAAATATATATAAATAGCCAAACATATTAGGTCAGGTTGGTAGTGATAAAATTAGCACATATCTTGAATAAACATGAGAGATGATTTCAGTATGTGGCAGATTGGCACCTTTTTAGTTAACTTTGAGGGAGGAATTCTCAATTTTATTTTATTTTTCCAAAATCTTTCCCTAGCCCATCTCTCTTTCTCCTCTTCTTTCTGTTACACAAACCAAATTGATTTGGAATTTTTTTTCTTGGCACACTTTTCTTTCTATATCTGAATATGATTATTCCTCACTAAAATTTCAGCCTCTCACTCATAATATAGGGAAAATGATATCACACGATCTGTTTCTAAGGAGAACATACAACACAAGTCATTCTGATAACTTCATGGGAGTGAATAAGGGGATAAGGGAAATGGATTTAAATGCAATTTCATTTGATAGCTTGTGAAACTGGCAGCATAGACAGAGCTGTGTCTTGGTGCACAACTGTTATCCTGAAACATTCAGGTGAATGCTGTGAGGCAAAGGAAAGCAGTTATTAATGTTTGTCTGAAGCATTGGGTTTGGTTCTGGCTTACCTGTTTACCAGTGGGAAGCAGAGCAGTACAGACCACAGTAGAAATAATTACTTTTTTGAAAGGGTAGCTGCTTATACTGCAGTCTTGTCTTCAGTATTTCATGCAGAAATAAATGAGGGAGTGAATATTGCTGACTGCCGATAATTCTACTGACTCACTCTGTCTTACTTAACTACCAATTATTGTATTAAAATGTGCATCAGAAATGTTATTGTCAGGCTCAAATCTTTGCCCTCCTTAAGCTTAACTTGTAGTTTTATTAGAGAGCATCCTACCTTAACCAGCATTAGAAAAACATCAGAAAACAACAAAATAACATTGATACAGACAAAAATATGGTAGCTATAACAGTAGTTATTAAGAATCCAACTACTATTGATAGGAAAAGAAGTCTGAAACAGTCTACTTACAATGTAGTCTACATAGTTAGGTTTGTTACAGATAAAGTAAGTACAAAAGGATGCTAGCATAACATGGACATAGTGAGCATGTGTTCACTTGTACTCAGAATTATCCTGGCCCAGTAATTTATTTTAATCTGCTAGTACTGGGAGCTGTCACTGTTGTATGTCTAGCCTGAGAGTTTGGTCTTGCCCTCCTTCCCATCATTCTGTGAGATCTCGCTCAGTTACCAGTTTGTTACTGCTAGAGATCTATCAGAAAGCTAAAAGTACCAGCCAGTCATCCCAGGCAGGGTAACGTGACAGAACTTCCTTTGGAAATATTTGTCACATTCAGGTGAAGATTCTGAGATGGTGTTGGGCAATCCACTGATTTCTGAATTACCAAACCCAAGAATGAAATGTTTTGTCCATTGGCACAGTAGTATAGCTTGTCTGTGGAACTTGCTTCCAGATTGTTTCTATATTGACCAGTAAGTAGAAATACTAATTTTAGGTTCTAGAACTGTCATTATTTCCCCCCTCCCTCATACAATGCAAATAAGACTAGGTAGAGAAGCATTTCACAATGCTGCAATAATTTCTTCTTGAATTCACCTGTAAAAAAAAAAAAAAAAAAAAAAAAGTGCTCAGGGGAGGGCTGCAATAAGACCATAGAGGCTGTGAGATGAGCAGCTTAGGGGTCTGGTTGGGATGGGGATGCTCTTTGACAGCAGGAACAGTGTTTCAGAAGATATTCTGGAATATTTCATGAGATATTCTGGAATCCAAAAGACTGTATTCTCTAATGCTGTAGCAGCACTTTAGCTTGGGACTGAAATGTTTGCTGCTTCCTTTACCATATGGTCTTTTTGTTTTGCCAAGCCTTAGCAGGATGATGAAACCATTGCAGCCTTGAATAAGACAGTCTCAAGCATTATCATTGTATAATACTTCTTGGACAGCCAAGGGAGACAGTGTTCTCGTTTGTTTGTTTTACCTTTTCATTATATAGCTCTTATCTGTTTTAAAGATAATGAAAAAATCTTATATTGTTTTTCCACTGGAAGATGTTTTCCTTGAACAGACGCATACAATCATTTGTTTTCAAAATTGGTTCCTGCCCTGTGAAATACTGCCTTTTTAATGCAAGAATTTATGGAAAACGTTAAGAAAAAATCATGTCACCTCTTGGTTATGAATTATTCTTTCACAGTCAGTCCCTCAGAGGTGTTACTGAAGAGGTAAATACAAAGTTCATGTCTTCACAAAAGTCAGTATGTGAGCACAGTATTCTACATGGGGCTGCCTATTTGCAAGAAATAAGTGACTGGAAGTGGACACAAATTCTACAGCCTCCAGAAGGAAGAAATCTGTCTTCCTTCTTGAGCTTCCTCTTAACAGATTTCTAGGCCCTTTGAGAGCAGTAAACAGTAAAACCGAGGTTATAATGTGCAAAACAGGGCTGAGAGAGTGGTGTTGGGCAGACTTTTGTTGCAATGTCTCTTAGAGTTTCAAATACTCCAGACTTTCTAAAGAATCCTAGGTAGTCAGTCCTCACTAACTGCTGCCAGCCCAGTTTTTCCCAAACGTCATGCCCCAGATACCTTCTATAAGAGCATATTTCCATTTTTAATGATTCTCATGGTTAGCTATTCCAAGGAGGAAGACAGCACATCAAACAGAATCATAACATATCCTGAGTTGGGAAGGACCCACAAGGATCATCAAGTCCAACTCCTGGCTCCACAAAGGACCACCCAATAATCAGACCCTACATCTGAGAGCATTGTCCAAACACTTCTTGGGCTCCAGCAGGCTTCAAGGCTCTGACTGCTGCTCTGGGGAGCCTGTCCCAGTGCCCGACCACCCTCTGGGTGCAGAACCTTTCCCTAACCCCCATCCTGACCCTCCCCTGTCCCAGCTCCATGCCGTTCCCTCGGGTCCTGTCGCTGTCCCCAGAGAGCAAAGCCTCCGCTCCCTGTGAGGGAGCTGCAGGCCGCCATGAGGCCTCCCCTCAGCCTGCTCTGCTCGGGGCTGAGCAAACCAAGGGACCTCAGCTGCTCCTTATATACCTTGCCCTCTAGGCCTTCCACCATTTTCGTAGTCTGCCTTTGGGCACTACTCCCTGATAGTTTTACCTTCACAGGGTATTGAAGGTGAGGTTACTCAATGCTTTCTTTTTTTTTTTTTCTTCCCAAGTTGCAATTGCTCCGTTTCCAGGAATAGCTTACTTTTTTTTTTTTTTTTTTTTTTCTTTAACAGAAAAGTGAACCAAGATTCTTGCAAGAACAGTGTTTCCCAAAGAATACAGCATTAATGACATAAAATACAATTATACTGAAATTATACTGAAAATCTGTAGTGAGTCAGAGTTCTGTTGTGGTGTTCCCTCAGTTTGTATCCATGTGTTTTATAGTTCTGCTGGATGATATCCCATGGGAGATAAAATAAATATCACATTTCTTAAAGCTTTATGAAGCACAGCAGGAATTTCTGAACCTACAGTCACGTTTTAGAGAAATAACCTCATTCTCTTTCTATCGTCTCTCTGATAGTCCTACAATCAACATACAGATCTTCTGTCTCCCTGGAGGAATGCTAGCACACATAAATGCCTCAGACAACTGCTGAAAGTCTCTTTTCTGAGGACTCTGTTACAAGCCTTCAGACAGTGAGTCTGATGGATGTAATGCAAATAAACACCTATCTACTGTCAAATAGATTTTGAAAAGTTTTCTACCCCAAGAAGCTATCTTAGTATAAACAGACCAGGTGGTTCATCCAGATTATAGTTGAGGTCCCTGTAGATGCATAAGGGAAGCAATCATTCCTTACATGGTTACTTCTTTAAAATCAGTTGGAATCCCCAAGACATACTGCAAATATAACAGAGAAAAGGAGAGACAAAGAAGGAAATGAGGTAGAAAATCCTGGCCTAACTAGTGGTTTTAGGTGCCAGGGATTCTATGCAACCAGACAATATGTTCCAAGGGTTGTCGTGTATTTGTACAAGTCTTGCAAGCTAAATGTCTTAAGACAACAATCCACCTTCCTTCTGTCTTATCTCTATCTTACAGTCTTCTTGCTCTTTGGTGTATTATTTCTTGTAAGAAGTCTTTTCATCCAGGAATCTGAGTCTGATGTCATAACATTATTCTCTTTTGGAATTCTTTCCTTTCTTCACCATCTTTGTGTATCAGTACAGACTGGCTTTTAGTCAGAAGGGCAAAGTGCGGAATGCAAGGCAGCAGGTTTTAGGGTCTAGGCTTTTATAAAAGTTAATATAAAAACTGTTTCATTCTAGTATAGGGTACTCACTGACACAGGAAAGAGCGTTTCTTTGCTACAGGAACTGAGAAAATTCTATTAAGTTAGATAAAGGGCTTCTGAGCTTTTACCTCTGTTGGCTAAAATCTGGTTTCCTTTGAATTCACCTCTTATAAGAGATTACAGAGTGCTTGGTTGCTCTGTTGATATGAAAGGGGAAGGAGGATGAGTAAACCTCCCAGCCATTATTGTGCTCAAATGCCCAGTCAATGCACACAAACTCAGTTACAGTTTCTCCATTACAGTTTACCTAATCTTGTCATGAAACTATCATTGCCATAAAAGAGCTCTCAGTCAAGACCAAGAAGGGAAAGTATTTTCTCTTTTTCAGAAACAGGAACTGGAGGTTTCTGCATGCTGCCTTTTATTTATTTATTTATATATATATATTTTTTAACACAGAATTATATGCAGAATTCGGTAGTTTTCCTCTGCCTCATCTTCAATCTAACCAGTTCACCTTGTCACCAAAGCCAAGAAAATCTACTGCTTTTTTAAAAATCAGTGGTTAGGACAGCAGGTATAAGAGAGAAATTTCTTTTAAGGTTAATTTCAAGCTTGGGAATATCAATCTATTCCCTTTTTATTGGAAAAGTAAATATCCATATGCATGTTTTTTTCTATCTCTGTTTAAGATGCGATGTTTGGAAGATGAGTTCTCTATGTAATACTCAGAAATTCTCTGAGGTAGCTGTTAAATCTTAAACTGCTTATCAGATGTCTGTCTTTGCTGTTTGAGAGTCTTGCTGACCACGATTAATTTGTACCTGTGTTCCATTAAAATGTCTCAGGATCCTTGAAAGGGCTCCATCTAATAATGTACTACAAACAGTCCTTTCTCTTTAAGCTCAATGTACCTTAGGCCTTGTTATAACTGTGAAATAATACATGTATGTTGCTGGAGTGATACTGCAGAAGCAGACAATTCAGTGATATGGGTTTGACATAAAAGTTTGTAGTAAAAGCTGCATTCTTAATGATTAAGAGAAATCTTAATGATAAATATATATATTGAAAACATGCTAATTATATGTTTTAATCTTATTGTTTTAAATTACCTTTGACTACTGGTATTTATCAATACTTTGAATTATATATATATATAAAACAACAACAACAAATAATTGACATTTGAAAGATTAAAACATGGGTCTATATATTTATGGGTAGACAGGCAGGTGAGAATCATAAATATTATACTTTAGTTGTCAGCAGCTACTTGAAAGTAGCTTGATAAAATGTAATACCAAATAATTCTTATCTCAGCACAGCCTTATTCATCAGACTTTTATATGCCAGTGTTTGTTGGTACCAGCTATGGCACTATCTGGTGCATTTTCCCCATACTTTGTTGAGTGTTCACTTGCATCTACCTCTTTTGCTGTTGCAAATGTCAGCAAAACAATTAAATAGCCTAGAAAAGACTGATGTAATATAGTTTGCCATTATAGAGGAAGTATTAGTCAATTCATTCTTGAGGCACAGATTATAACAAGGAAAGGAAACTGCAAATCCAAATCAGATTTAGTGAGAAGACAAGATTTAATTCATTGTCACCATATCTGGGAACTGTAATATAGAACCATGGAAGATAGAACTGGAAAATAACCAGTTCCATTATCTCATGTTGACTCTCCCTTCTGAGCCAGTAGATTTTTTTTCTCCCCACTACTAAGTCTTAAGATGTTTCTTCAGTATTCATCAATGTACTATCCTTTCATTTATGAGGTTGTGTTTTTTTTTTGTTTTGTTTTGTTTTGTTGTTGTTTTTAAGAAAACTCTCCTCCAGCAAAAACTGAGTGCAATCTAAGAAAGAATATTCCTAGAGACCACCTGAGAAAGTGGCCATAAACCTGATTTGTTCACCAGAAGGATGTACCATATGTTCATCAAAATCTTGCAAACCAGACAGGGCTGATTTCTTATCTTGTTTTGTTCAAACATTTCAGTAAAGTTCATAAGCTAAAAATATTCTGTACTAACCAGGGCCTGGTACAGAGCATGTACTTTGCTTGCCATCACCAGCCTCATCCATTTCTTTCCTGTCTTCTTGGTATGTCTTGACACCTAACACAAAGAGATGTTATGATTTCTGTGCCAATTACCTTAAGCAAGCTTGGGCTCTGCTCTACCTTTATGTCCTTTTCCTTCAGATAGAAAAGACTGTCATGTCATTCCTTATGTGAATATTCAGACTAAATTTGACAGTATTAATTATTACAAAGACTTTTTAATGGTGGAAGAAGACACAATATAAATAGCTCAGTATGTTTTTCCTTTAGTATCTGATCACTGCAAGCAGAAAAAAAAAAAAAAGAAAAAAGCTTTTTAGCTTTTCTGATAGTCAGTGATGTATGTGCAGCACAGCTGCAAGATTCACCTTTGAGTTTGCCCTGCTGTAGATATTTCAGCAAACTTTTCTGTGAGAGATTTTTCTGTGCAGATCCCAAGTAAACATTTTTACCTTCGGCCTTGTAAATTTGAAGTAGGACAGGATCAGAAAGTCCAGTAGCAGTCTGTGGGTTTGATGGTGTATGTTTTAAGTCATAAACATGGAAAGATGAAGGTTTTGAGTAACTCTGTGTGGTTGTACTGAATGTTAAACAAGAAAAGAAATGGCTGCAAACAGTTCACTGAAACATATTTTGCACTCTCCCTTACTCTTCACTCAACTCCACAGCAAAACACAGCTTCTTGCTTGGTCTGGTAACAGTCTGATCCCAAGGGAAGCTGCTTTTATAAATTTCAGTAGGCCATCTGGCTAAATACACTTGTCTTTACATCTGTACACAGTGTGCAGTATAGGCAATGATTATCACACATCTGTGCACATCCAAGGACAACAGCTGGCTTCATCTTTAATTAGAGTCAATGTAGGTTTAATGTTTGAGGAAAGCAGTGGATTGATATTTCTGGACTAATCTGTTAGAATAATAATCTTTCTTGAGCTGTAATGTGGTTTGACCATGCTATAGTGAGAATGCATCAGTGGGTAGCTAGCTTAAAAACAGCATAAACCAGACTCAATTCATGTAGACAATGACAATGTTGGCTTTAGTGTCATCTTAGGCCAGATTTGCACCAGCACCCAAATAACAAAAACTGTTGTGGCAACTTTGATGTTGAATATATAATCACCTCTGAAGCGTCCCTGATCACCAGAAGATGCTAGGATCTTTCAGTCCAAATGGCTTTGATGAGGTCTGTGCCCACTTAACTCAGGAGGTGGGTGGAGGTAGTTGGACTTGCATCATGAGTTCACAACTGCCACATTGAATCTCTGCTGTTGTTGTTCAGAGGTCCACCAGCCTGGCTGGTGTATCATCAAACTAGAGAGTTGTTTGTTTCCTATCTCTACTTCCTTCATTTTCTCCATGATTTCTCACTCTCCTTGAGTGTGTTTGTAACTGTCTATTTGCACTTGTAGAGAAATAGAATTGCTTATACGTTAACAAGCACCAAAATCATTCTGACTTCAGTTTGATGTATGGAAAATGTTCTATACGTTCACTTTTCGTTCTGAGTCTATCATAACTTTAATTATACTTCAGCAAGCTTTTTAAAAAGTACTCTTGATAATAAATAATTAATTAAAATAATAAATAAGTAATTGTAGGACTTATGCATATGAGCTCCCGTTGGGTCTCTGCAGTTCTAGTTTAATTAAGACTAAGGTCGCCATTTGAATAAATGAATGATAACAGGGATTTTTTTATTTTTTTTTAATTTTTATTTTTTTTACATCATATTGATTCCTTCTCTATTGCTTCAGCACAGAGAAAGTTTATTAAAAAGAATGGAGTGATTCTGATAGATTTTTGGTACTTGGCAAGTGTAATCCGTGTTCTTTTAGAAATCTAATTTTCTAGATTAGTGAATCACATCTGATACTGCAAATGAGAAAATATTTATTGCTTGGATAGCATAGCATGGAACACAATGTGAATAATGTGGATATTTTTTCTGGGTCAGCATTTCAGCAGTATTAGTGCCTAATATACTGCAATCATACAATGCTTCTGAGTACTGCGCTTGTATTTAGTCAGAGTTTTGTTTTCTTATCAGAATGAAAGGATTCTTCATAAGATACAGTAATATCACCCAGCTGTAATTTGCAGCAGATAAACCTTCAAGAATTTGCACTTGTTTCGTTATAAAGTTGGCTACAAGAAATAGTAGTTGAACTCATAAAAGAGGTAACAGAATCAGAAATGGAAGGAGAGCACTACTTTCTAGACAGAACTGGAATGCCTTGCTTTTGATAAATCTACCAAACCTGTGTTTTGAAGTCTGATTGTGTTTTTTAGATCAGGTTGGCAATGTTTTTAATACTGTAAGGTTATGTCTACCCTACAAGATGTCACTGTTTAGTGTTTGAGTATATTGAATATCAGAAGCAGGCTACCTTTGAGCTAATTAACCTGAGATAAATTAGCCAGCAGAGAGCTCTATATTTCTGCAAGTAGACTCCTTGAGGCTAATTTAGATATTCTGGGCTGGAGCACAGCTATTTGCTAAGAAAACTGAAAGGCTGAAGAAGCACTCTTACAGCTAATTTTGTTTAATATTTCCAGATTTAACATCTCAAAGAACGAACAATCAAGTCATTGGATCTCTTCTGCGAACATGGCTTTACAGCTTTATCTCAGTGCTAAGACAATGTTTTGCTTGGTTATAAGCTCATTTTTCAGCTGTTAGTGCTGTCACTCCTGTTGTTTCCTATTAGTACTATGCAAAGCAGTGTGCATAAAAGTAAGATAAAAAGGTGCTGGCTGGTACCTCCTTTCTTAAAGTGCGTGGTTGTGGTTGATCTGTTATCTGGTCATTTACTTTTTAATATTCTTCTCATGTCATAAAATAATTTTCTCCCCATTTTCATTTGTTCTTCTAGTTGTTTCTCAAAAGCTGAAAATCCTTTCTTCTTCCCTTGTAATAGCCAGTCTCACGTGATTATTCATTATAAATGTTATAACTGTATAATCAATCAGAAACCCATATAGTCAAAATTTGACACCTGTGAATGTTCATGTAACACAGTAATGATAAAGTATCTTCATAGAATAATCCACACATACAATGCAAAGAGATTTAAATTATTTTACATTTAGAAATGAGCACTTAAAGAATTTAGCTCTTTTAACAGGGCTGTCACAGCACACATGCTACAGCAAAATTCATCGAGCTGATAGGAAAGAGATAGGATCAAAAATAGGAGAATAGGACTGGACAGTATTTTAAGAGATCAGTTTCTCAATTCCTTTGCTTCAGAACAAGATCATCTTTATCTAATCAATCCTGACAAATGTTTGCCTCCAGTGTTTCAGTGTTCAGAAGATTTTCCTACTAACTCACCTCAATCTTTCTGGCTTGAGATTTCATCTTATAAAAAGAACAGAGGTATCTTCTTCACAAGTACCTTTCATTTATCTCAAGATTTACCCTGTCCAACTTCATGCTAAACATCGCTAGTTTTTAAGGTCTTTCTTCAGAGGTCATGTTCTCTAGACCTGCAATAATTTTGTGATTTTCTTCTGGCATCTTTCTAGTAGTTCTGTGTCTTTAAGATATTATTCCCTAAACTGAACAGAATTCTAGAGCTGCAGCTCTTTACAGTAAATAGAATAGAAGAATTATTTCACACATCCTGCAGCAATACTCCTGTTTAGATGTCCTAAAATAAACTTAGAAAAATATGCTTTCCCCAAAATATCCTTTGGTTTCATCATACTAAATCCAGTAAAGAGCATGGAGACAAATGGCTGGGAGGGATTGTGGGATTGTTTATGGTCTTAAATTGATGAAATGTGTTTTTCTACTATGCAGATGCAAGCATAATTTTTTCTGTGATTGATAGCTCAATCCTATGTGCCTAACTTGAGATGACATTTGAATTTTATTGGTGCTGGTGGTTTTGTTTTCTCAAAAAGGAGAATTACTTTTTTTTCCTGTTTCAGCCAGTTTTTTTTTTCCCTTAAATTTCCTCCTCTGTTGGCTGTATTTCGTTATGAAAGAAGAGGAAGGGAAAAGCTAGTGTTTAGTATGAAATGAACTGTAACAGCTAGCTTCATAAGAAGAAAATATGAAATTGGGACTAAAGCTTTCTAGATTATGCAGATAGATTATTTAAAAAAAAAAAAAAAAGATTAATTGATTTCAGTGGTCAATTTTTTATTTTTCTAATTTTTTGTTTGTTTGTTTGTTTTTGTATTGGTTCTTGTAGCCTCAGTAGCTGTATTCAGGAGTGTTGGTCATAGAGTAGTGGACAGAGAAGAAGAGGACGAGGTGCCTTTCTGGGGGAGAAAAAATACACCTCTCTTTCTGCAGTAACCCTGAGGGGATTAAGCTCTTGGAGTTCCCTCATACTGAGATATGCAATGTTTTCCTCCTTGCTTACTGCAAGACATGGGAAAGAACAGTGGCAATGAACAGTTGAAAGAGAGAAAGTAAAACAGTTTAGTGAAGCAGATTCCAACATGGTTACATAGATGGAAGAGATAAAGTAAAAGGTAATAAATGTAGATTAGAAATAAAGGTGACATTTGTAACAATAAGAGTCAAACCAGTGAAAGAGAGGAATTAGATTTTCAGTCTTTTGACATTTTCGCACATCTCAGCATCTTTCCAGAAGTGCCTTTGCCACAGTCAGGCTCTTGACTGAATTAAATATATGACCTGTGCAATAAAGCTGGTCAGCTGGTCAGCTCAGCTACCTTGTTGAGGTAGCATAGGTGACTGTCTGGGTACACAGAGGTCAGAGTCAACAGACTTTCTTGGTCCCTGGCTGGCTTTGTTAGCAGGTCTGCTTAGCTTCAAAGGTGATACTAACTGCTAATTAAAGGCTACCAAAGGCTAAATATGTGCTTCCAGTGATCAGCACATCTCAGGCTTCATCAGATGATGTAATGTTTTGCAAACTCAAAACTATCTTGGTGGGGCTTATTGTTCCTCGGTTTGCTCCCTGTCTCGATCCCCATACTCTCTACAGCAGCTGAGCTTGCGCGCTGGTCCACTGAAATCAGCAGGTGTCCGATCAGGTGTCCTTCTCCTTGTAGGGTCCTAGCTGATGTCACGTAGTAGGTCAATATAAGCAGTAATTAAAAGCTTTTCCTATTCATGAGGTTCTTTAAACATTTCTCCTTCATTATCCTTCCTGCCTGTTTCAACAGCTATTGCTGTCCATGGGCTAAAGTTTAATATTGCCTTTAATTGCCTCTTTTTTCTTCTTTCTGTAAAATTCACTTGCCTAAACATATTTTATTCTTTATTTTCTATATTTATGTGGGGTCAGTTCTGGTCACTTAGAAATATTGGATTACTAATTGTTATTTGAATATACTGTGAGGAGTTATATATTAACATTTAGTACCCTAACAGAAATATGTGGATTAAAATGTTGAAAGCATTACAGAGATATATATGTAGTTTTAATCAACTGCTGATCATTGTCATCACATTAGCATTATTGAACATGATGACACTTTGCTTTTGAAGGATGGACTGTATCCCACTTTTGTAGTTTGCAGAAACTTAATAGCTCTTTGTTGGGCTTGAATTTTTATTGTGAATAAGAAAGTTGTGAAATATTAAACAACATTATTTTCATGAAAAGAAAGCCTTTTTTTTACCCATCTAAGAGTAAGAATCTGGTCTTTATTACCTTGGTTGAAGTATATTTGTCTTTTAGTTAAATTAGTTCCTTTTTTTTTTTCCTTCCTTCATGAATGCATTTCAGAAACCCTTTAAAGATAATGCAAAAGAGTTTTCAGATATATGCATTTAAAACTTTGGTGAAAAATCTCATGAAGTGAAATTGCCAAAACTTCCCCAGACACTTTGCATTTGTTACCAGCAGAGAAGACACTTCTCTATTAACTCTCAAAAGAGAAGCAAGTTTTGTAGCTATGAAAAAACAACACAAAGGATCTGAATTTTCAGGTCACTATACGTAACGTGCAGCAGTGCAACAATTTGAAAAAACTATTTAAAGACTATGAGCACACTATTGCTATTAGTACCTTCCTGCAGCGTTGAAAATTTAATTTGTGACAATATTGATAAAAATATTTTCCAAATTACAGCAGAGGATAAACCACCTGAATATTGTGATTGTGGGCTTACTAGTTTTGCTATTCCATGGCATGTTAAGTACATAGGACATAGCATGTTCTGGTGCATTCCTAATGATTGATATCAAGTAGCTTTATGTGGTTTAACTTTATTTTAATTGTAGTTGTTTGTGTGTTTTCCAGCCGATATGGAAAAAAAAAACAACTCCTACTGAACGGACACTGAACATGCTCATAGTAAATTATCTGTTTTCTTAAAAGAATAAGATGAAGGAGGGCTAAGGATGGGCAAAGGGGAGCTGGGGTTTCTAGAGAGAGAAACTAGTCATTTCTGCTCACCCAACCACCTAGGCAGATGTTTAAAATCCCCAAGTATGAAACTTTTAGGCAGAAATAAATTGTCTGGAAATATCCAGAGGAACAATAGCCCTGCTGTAGCCTACTACAAGCACGTGTGTAAAATGTAGGTGTAATGCCTTCACGTCCATACTCTCCTATTTTGGTATCAGCATGTATCAGGTGAAAAAGTCATAATGCCAGAATAATTTTGCTGGTTGCTGTTAAAACGCATTCTGTAGTCTTACTTGTTTCCCCCTTCCAGCCTAAGCATATTCACTGCTATCCCATAGACAGCCACCTTTCACTCTAAACAGCACTGCTCTTCTTTCTGAGCTTTCCCAGTGGCCTACTGTCTTTCTAAAGTAATGAATCCTTCACTTTTGTAGGTTAAACAACCAGAAGGGTTTAAAATTTCTTGCTAGCCTTCCAAGCTGGACCAGGCTAGGGGTATTGCAGCCAACAGAGTAGGGGCTGAAGAAGAAAGCATGGTTTTCCGAAAAGGAATTATAAATTAAATTCCCCTCCACTGAACTACTGCTAAACCTGGTCAGAGATGTACAACAGGTACTGTGCCTGAGATCAAGAATGCTTTTATTATTCTATCAGTTGAAGTTGTTTTCCAGCAATTTCAACACCCCACCTGTGTAATGATGGCTTAAAAAAGCAAAGAGCAACAACAAAAATGCCAAAATACAAAAATGCCTCCCTGTTTCCTCTCCCAGGGAATAATTTCACTGGCCAGTAAAGCAAATTTTCTACATCTGTTTGCAGTCATCCCATCTTGCTCTTTGCATATACAAAAGCTATTGCTGTTTAATTAGCTACATAAGAAATTACAGGCAAGATAAGTTCAGCAGAATTTATTGTTGAGCTTCATTATGGAAAGACTTAGGTACTGTGAAGCACAAAATATTAATCTCTTTGCATTGATGGAGCTGCATCTTATTTACACAGAAGTAAAGGAAAAGGTTTGGCGCTGGCTTCTACTGTAAGTATGAAAAATGAAACCATATTCTGCTATGATGTAAATCAACCTAAATAGGGATTTAGACCAATATGCATCTCCGAAGAGCTGATCTGAAGAGTATTTTTTTCCCAGTGCCTTTTAAATAAATAATTATGCTAAGACTTGAAGTTTCACTAAAAAGGTGCATTTATCTTTGTTCTGAACTTTATCTAATAGCCTATTCCTCTTAATCATATTACAGGAAGACATATGAAGTTCAACCATACCATTAATCACAACTGGGTACACAATGTGCTAGTACAGAAGCTTTATTGGTCTGTCTAAACAGGCAATTAATGCAAATAATTTTGACAACTTGGAAATACTGGGTTTTGAGCAATTAAAACCTTACTGCCAATGCAGTCCTGTGCTAAGTGAAGTATCTTTAGAAACCTAATTTTATGGGAGTCTTTTTTACCTTAAAATGTCCATTTATTTATTTATTTATTTATTTTTTACAGGAAAGACATTTAATGAGCCCTATGCTTATATGTCTAGCATCAGATTACACAAAGCTAATTGTAATGTTGAAGCTACCATTACACACAGAAAAGTCTGCATGCAAAAAGCATCTGTTTAACTGATGGAAATCTGCTCATTGTTTCTCCTTCATTTCAGAGCAAGCAGAAGAGAGAATGCGATATCCTGAATCATTGATTCAATGAAAGCTTCAGGAGCTTTAAAAGGTGCTTTCTCTCTCCCTCTGCTTCTTTCTTTTGTTTCCTTTGATGGATAGAATGCTGAGGCTATACCTTAAAAACAGTCTTTAAGTTGAGGGGTCAAAAAAACTACCCTTTTTATTTATTTATTTATTTTTCTGTATTCAACATTTTGCTCATTCTCAGCATTTTGCTTACTTTGTTCTTTTGCATTAGAATACACATGAATACAAAACATGAACTTGTGCTAATAAATCCCAATGAAGTAGATACAAATTTGTGCATGTGGACCAGAAATATGATTATTCAGTGATGCATTTAAATCACTCAGATAGAAAAGTAGTGCTTTTAGTTCACCTGGCAAATGGATCTGGGCTATTGACAAGGGTTAGGTGTAGGTTTCAGTATAAATTCAGACCACCAACTTCAGAGGTGTTCAAATTTAGAGGTTTAGATTGAAATAATTTGAAAAATTAAATTAGAAAAACATATTTAGTGAGCAAAACTAAACTTTGAAAAAAATAAAAATAAATCAGAAACCCAAAACACAACCACAAACAAATAAAACATCTCTGACCAATGCCTGCTTGTCTAGTGAGTAATTTCTCTGTTGTCTTTAAATATTAATTGCAGAACCTGAGGGTCTAGCCATTCATAGATTAGCAACTGAAAAGAGCTCTTGGATTTTTCAATGTGAGTCTATTCTGCCAGCAAAGTAGAAATAATAAAAAATCAAAGTGTATGGCTGCTACCAAAATGAATCCATTATCTTGTCATGTTTACCCTTTTAATGGGATATAATGAGCGGGTCGTACTGTGAATGAAAAAAGCTAGATGTTGAAGGCACCAATTTATAGTCCAGTGGTTTTCATTAAATGCTTTAATTTCTAAAATGTGATAAGTGGGGAACATAAGAAGTGCCACATGTAAAGCAATTTTCTGTTATCAGAAAATTGTCGTGCTTTGAGGCTATCCTGTTGCCTGTTACATACCTCCATTAAGAACAGAGTCCCTGAGCCCCTTAGCCTTTGGATTTCTATAAGATAATCGCGTAAAGGATATTTCCATTTCATCACATAATTGTCATATTCCAGTTGTCTAAATCAGCCATAAGTAGCTATGATTAACTTACAGTGGTGCTGGATAACATACCTTTCCAGTGCATCTGTGCATTGTTTGGGGTTATCCAATAGCGAAGCCCCCAGTCCAGGAGGAAATGCGAATGTATGGCTAAGTGCTTTGCTGGATGCGGGCCACAAGTGAGTGCACAAAAAAATGGTGTTTTGTTTCTCCCTTTGGTGAGAATCACGCGTAATAGAGTGGCAATGCTTTTCAAAAATGCATAGCTTATTCCTATACTGGATGAGAAAGCAATATCTATTTACAAAAACCATGTTATTCAGATACTGCTGCAAGAACAGAAGTGGAGAAAGTAATGCACAATATTACACAGGAAAACTACCAAATAAATGAGGTCTTAAGGTGGAATTGTTGAGAAAATTCAGCTCTGTGTTTGTGTTGCACATTACACAACAAGTCTGTAGAATAGACTCAGTATCTGATCAGTGTGTATAAAATGAAGTCATGGTCTGAAGTTGCTAATGTAGCCTAACTTCTGATTGCTCTGAAAACAGATTTGACAACAAGGACTGTGAGAACAAAGGGATTAATTTGTATCTGGTTTTACACCTGAGCAGATCTGTCAGCTCTATTGATGTAACGGGTTTATGCTGCCATAATCAGGCTCCAAGGCTTGAAAATACAATACATTCATGTTTCATAAGGTAGACCCAGATGTATTTTTCAAAGGCCTAAAACCGTGAGTTCATTTTCAGAAAACAGACATATGTTTATACTGCAGACTGCTAGATAGTATGTAGCAGTTGGTTTCAACATTGGATAAAGAAATCTGTGTTACACAGTGGAGAAAAAACTATTGTTAGGAGTCTAAGTTTCTTTTCTGTGGGGAGGAGAGAGGTTGCATCTCTGTTGAAACATTTTAGGAGTTTGCAAGTCAGAAAAGACTGAAAACCACTGGCTAAAAGTCAACCTAAGTTAGTTTAAGAACCTGAGACAATTTACCTGACTACACAGAACTTTGCTTTATCACTTGTCAAGAAAAATATAATTATTGAGGGAAATAGATTAATTGAAAGCCACCTGGGGGGGGGGGGGGTGGGTGGAATGGTTCTACTCGAGGTACTAAAAAATCCAGGGCAAAACTAAAGGGAAATTTGTACTTCCTAGTGGTAGACAAATCACCTCTTCAACATTCAAAAATTGTCATAGTTGCTCTGACTTTAATGAAGCAAAGGTAATCACTATGTGTGAAGCATATTCTTTCTTTTGTTTTTAGAACAATGTTTATATTTCCCAGGGCTCTGAATTTTAAGCCTTTTCCCTCCATAAATCAATCTGTACAATTCCTTTGTTTGAACTGCAGATTAGTTATTATTTATTGGCTCTTTCCAGGATCCAAAGCTATCAGAGCAAGTATATATTTGAAAATAACACAGAAAAAGTAGGAGTTTTTGGAAGAGTGGAGTAAATTCCTCCAACATCCCAAAAAAAGGTCTATAAGAGATGGGGTTAGAAGCAAATCCTTGTCCTTCAGGTGAGCCGTTACCTAAGGAGATATGCAAGGAAATAGAAAAGTTTGGCTTTCCTCACGCCACCACTGAGATCTGAAGATCTCTGCTGTATTTCACTGGGAGACTTTAGAAATTTAACCTCAATTAAAACCCGTGTATATGAAATACAACACCTACCTGTGCACTTATTTATTTGGAGCCTGCTCTGCTTTTTATTCCAGCATTCTGTAAAGGAAAAGTTTCTTTAAATATATTTATGGGAAAATGATCTTTACAGTGGAGGCCAGCAGGCCAGCAAGCATCCTGAACTAAATCACTCAAAAAAAAAAAAAAAAAAAAAAAAAAACCCACAAACAAACAAAAAAACATAGAAAATATTTTAAAGAAGTCAATCCATTCATCTGTTTTCTGATATGTGTTCTGTCTGTTCCTCTTATTCTTGTCCTGTATTTCTTTACTGCAGTTGCCCATCATACTCTGACTTCGCATCCAAAACATCTCAAATTGTGTTTGCATCGTTCCTAACCCTGTACAAGTGATGAAACGCAGATCCCTAAAGGTAAAGAGACCCATATGGTACTTGTGGGTGGCTTTGATGTGGGTTGCAGTGATAACGCTCTGTTCTATGGCCACTTGAGGGAGCTGCTATGAAGTATGTGAAAGAGATGGAAAGAATTGGACTTTGCAGAGAAACAGGAGATGTGGAGAGGTTCCCTGTAGAATACTGACCTGTGAGTTTTTACAGATGTTATGGCATTTGTACTACACTACCTCTATCCATCCTTTTTCAAAGTTACACTTTTTATCTCTATATGGCTCTGAATTACATCACTGCATGTACATGTATTCTATAAAACATACATACCTACTGATATCTGGTTTGGATTTTATCTGAATGAAACAAATATCTATTTCAGTTACCTAAGCAAATCAGTTCAAAGGGATTATCCATTTTTGGCCACAAAAATGTGAGATTTGCAATAGTATACGGAATGGGATTTATTTATTAATTAAATTTTCTAGCCATACCATCCCACTTGCAAAAAGTAATCTCACTATATAATTTAAGTATGAAACCATTCAGCATAACCCAGATCTAGTTCTGTGTGGTTTGCTTGCAAATCAAGATGATGACTACAAACTCCAGTAGAAATGGTAGATGTCATGGCAAAAACTGTAGACTCTTTGAATCTTCAAACCTAGAAAATGGTTATAGAAGAGTGTGTAAATAGTGAGTAAGGATTCAGTCCCGAGGCAAACCTGTTTGTGCTATGAGGCACTGAACCCAGGGACATAAGTACATGGTTATGTGTCATCAGATCAAAAATGCAGCTTACTGAGAAAAATGAACAAAAGTTGAGCTAGACACCATGTTTTTCCCTTCTCTCACAAGTTCATGCCAAGCGTGCAAATGATCAGAGAATTAGGTGAAACAGGTCTGCATGAAGTTCTTGATAATTTAGGCTCTTTGTGCTTGGGAACTTAACTGGATAAATATTCTTATCATTTTGTTCAGTTTCAATAGATGGTTGAAGAGCACATCAACTTGAGTGAACACTGCAGAACCTCAGTGAAAGAACTTCTAGCTCTCTGCACCAGTAATGATCTCTGTTACTAATCCCGTAATATGTTTGTTTCTGCCAGATTAATTTGAACCCTTAGAGCTACAAACCAGCTGTGGAAGTAACCACCTGAGAGAGATATCTGAGAGGTCTTTCTGAAGTATCAGGTTATGTTGTCTCTTTCCTTCACAATATCTTTTTTTTTTTTTTTTTTTTTTTAAGAATTTTAAGGTTTCAGGAGAAATGCTGCTTGATAAATATGCATGCAAAGCATAAAAGTTTAGATTTGATTTTAGCTATCCCTGCTTGCTTTTCCTTTTTCACCTCTCTGCAACTTTTCAGGCTTTCTTCAGCTTTTGAAATGCAAGTCAACACAAATGCAAAGCGGAGCCCTCTGATAGTCTGTTTTCCAAACTTCTCCAACAGTGTCAAATTTTACAATGGGGGAAGAGGAAAGAAACTTTATAATTTAGTGCTAGAAATATAGAAATCAGAAAATGTCTCAATTAAAATTTACAAAATATCAAAAATGGTGTGCTTCTCAGAACCCTAAAAGAAAGGAAGATTAACACTGGGGACAAAGCTACTGTTATCTGTTCTTTCTGAGAGTCTCTATAAATTGTCAAAAAGGCATTTCTAATACAGGGAATTAATTTTTTATCAAATTTAATTTTGATACAGTAAGTTTTTTTGTTCCTATTTTCATCAGCAGAATTTCTAGATGTGTCTATTTACCACGATACCTTGATTTTAGAATTATCAACTTGTGAGCCTGCATACAGGAAACCTGGCAGATAAAAGATGTAGTTACTAAGCTTTTTTTTCAAACTGGAAAAGTTTGTTTCCCCTTAGACAATTTATTTCAGCAGACTTAATCCTCCATGATGCCCTGTGTTCTGTCCTCCAGACGCACAGGACAGGACTCATGAGAGCTCATGAGCATGGACTGGGGTCATGCAGCAGCTGTGGTAGCACTGGGTATGGACTGGACTGAAGAGGGAACCAGAGACAGGCAATAACTGAGCTACAGCTCTTCTGAGGCACTTCAGCAGCATTACCACATGAAAGAGCAAACTGTTTTGAGTTCTGGGGTTTTTTTTGGTTGTGGGTTTTATTTGGTTTTGGGGTGTTTGTTTGTTTTTTTTTTTTTTGTGGGCAAAGAAAATACTTTTTTTTTTTTTCTGTACGTGTTTGGAAAACATGGACAAAATAATAGTGACAATTCAAAACACAGTATGTAGCTGTGTTTTTCTGTAAACAGCTCTAACACAATGTTTACAAATGCCCCAAAATCCCACCTGGATACCTAAGGAAATTAGCAGAAAGCACTGCTGTGATTGGAAGTAAACAGGTCATCTGTTGGCTGTCTTCACGTGGAGGAGGCCAGTGCTCCCCATGACCAGCACCTCTGCTTACTGAAGATGTGGTTGCAGTGGCAAAACACTCAGCTCTTATCCATGCTGTCCACATTCTGGGGATTAATGAGAGATTTCATGCTCAGCAGTTGTCAAACCACGTGTTTTATAGGCATTAAACTTACCATGCAAAACTTCTTATGGTTTTGCATTGTTTCTCTGCAGGATGTGTTTGGGCTTAATTAATACACCAGAGGATGGTTTGTTCTTCAGAAAATACAAGCCTGTTAGTGTCACTAAGAGCTCTGACACTGTGGAGATGTGAGTCACATCACTGAAAGCTGCCTGAGGCTACGTTTAACCTTGTGCACTCAAGCTGAAAAATAATTAATAAAATACTCCCAAGTGTTATGTTTTCCCTCCCCCCTCAAATCAACATCTTAATTACAAGGGAGTAGGTACAGAGAGAGCTGCTGTATTTTAGAGCCATCTTGCCTTTCTTTCATGTCTTGTGACCTTTCTCACTGAAAAATGCTTGTAGTCTCAGAGCAAAATACAGGCAGAGATATCACCAAATTAATCCCAGTACTTATTTACATAGGAACTGTATTCTTTAAGATGCAAGTTTAGGGGATTACATCTTGCTCTTTATACACAGCCTGGCATAAGTAGGACCGTGGTTCCAGGGGGAGCCTTAGTCGCAATAGCAATACAGGTAACTATTTTGATAACATTATGCTTACTAACTCCTTAAAATTATGTTCAGGCAGCCCAAATTCTACTCAAGTTCCCAGGTCTAGTTAAAGGATTGTAAAAAGTGATGTAAAAGTGATTTGGAAGGTTTAAGTGAGATGATAAGAGGGAGACAGTAGACACAAGAGGAGAGATGGAATTTGTAAAAAATCACAAAAAATCATGGGGCAAAAGGTAGAGAGTTTTTTTTTTTTTTCACATACTAGAGGAACTCTGATATTTGTAGAATTGTTAAATTTAATGAGCAATCACAATTTCTACAAAGGATCAAGAAAAGATATTGCTATTTCTGTTTAAAAATCACCATGTTTCTGCATGGCCTCAAATATAAAAGAGAAAGAAAGAAATTAAGGTGTATAACCATGGCTCTTTAGCAGAGCTAGTTGCAAAGTTTTTAATCAAAAAAATTAAACCAAAAAGATATTTTCATTAGACAAAGATGTTTCAAAAAACACATTTTTTTTTCATGTGTTTACAAAAAAAAAACAACACACTTTTTCATAGAATTGTTCTTGATAGAAGTGCTTGTACAAAGGTACATTGTGATTAATTTTTCACTTTGGAAAAAATGTTTTGGAATTCAAAAAAAAGAGGTCATTGAAGGCTGTGGTTTTTTACTCAAATCATAATACAGCATACACAGTACTGAAATATTATTTTCTATTTGAAATTACCAAAGACTGTTGCTGATGACTGAAATGTGCCTTCTGCATCAAACATCTTGTAATTTCTAATGTTAGGCTGACATTTAGGACACTCAAATTTTCTATGATGTCTGTCTTAGATCCCCAAGTATGGAATCTCACTCTACTTGAAAGAGCCAAGAGAGGTTATTCAAACCTCCGAATAAGGTCTCTGTAACTCTTCATGGATTATCTGGAGGCTTCAGCCTAAATCCTTACTTAGATTACATTGCTGAAGTGAGATGATGTGAGTACTCCCTGGAGTTCAACTACAAAGGAAATATTTTGATCTAAGTGCCAAGTGATTTCAACACAGCAAGGGGAGATGCCTTGATTTGTTAGAGGAAGATGTTTGAGCTAATTCTAACTAGCAGCTATCACTAATGCTTTTAAAAACAAGACGCTTTGGTTCAATACGTATGCTGTCCTAACACATAATGTCAGGAAGAGCATGCTGACTCAGTTGTTAATGTGAAAACAAGAGCAAAACAAGAATGAAAAGACCGCACAGTAACATAAATTGGAATGAAAGCCTGAAACTCTGAAGTGGGACCTTAGAAGACTCTTAACCAGTTTGTGAAGCTGCATTCCCCCTCTGTCCTTTTCTTGGAGAAATCCTAAAGGATTTCATCCTGATTAGGAGTAATAGAAAGTAGGGGTTGAGACTTTCGGAAAAAATATGTGTTTTTGACAATTCTAAGTTTTAAATGTGACATGACATAAATACTTTGAAATTTCTTCGGTGCAGAAAAGCCTTGAATCAAAGTGCTGTAAGTATGTTTAATACTGCTCTGTGCCTGCCGTTGATGTATTCTTCCACAGACATCTGCTATCACTCATTCTGGAGATAGGACTATAGGGTCTGAGCCTATAGGACTATTCCTGTACCCTGGATCTAGAGGGAGGGAGAAATTCAGCCCAACTGCTTAATGGTTATAATTCAGTCTAATAAACTTGATGCTCCACTGTTTGCATGTCATGATTTCCTTATTTTAGAGAGATTTAGATGGTGAAGGATATCTGAGAGTATTTCAATTGGGACAAAGCCACAGAGAAATGCCTGTTTGGAGAGGCCAGAGCCTGCGCATAGAGTGAGGAGATGCATCTTCAACAAGTAGCAGAAGAGATATGAGAAAGAAACACAGATGAGCTCTAGAGTTGCTGTTGGAGTAAGAAAAAGGATAGGAAGAGAAGTGACTGAGAAGCAGTATTGAGAGTCAGAGAAAAAGACAGCTTAAGTGTTCTAGCACTAATTTCATGTGTTACCCTACAGATTTGTTTCCATGATTGGGTCACAGTCATTAAGAACAACTGAAGTTTCAATTATTTTAGACAACACCGGAACATTTTTCTTACACTGCTAGCTCCCAGAGATATCTCCTGGACACTGGTGAATGTCATATGTCTCTGTGGTTAAAGAAATAAACAAACAAGCCTGACAAATGTTGAATAGCTCATCTGCTATTTGCGGTGGAACAAATAAAAGCAGAGTGATGCCTAAGGGGAATTTGGGTTTGAGGATAGAAGGGAAAGTTGTTGAATACCAAATTCAACATCACTTAGGAAGATATAAGCAGGACTGAGAACTGCTGAACAAATATTTAACCAGTGAAGAGAGAAGGATATTTAAACTGAGCTCACTTTCCTTTTCCCTTCATTTACCAAAGAAAACAAATGCAGAAAAGACATCTTCATTTATTGATTGATTGATTGATTGATTGATTCCCATGGCCTAGTATAAAGCTGTGTGGAGTGCTCCTTGTTAGAAAGCAGAGCAACCCTGCTTTGAGGTTTTCATCCTTGCCCCTTCTCTGCCACCAGCTTGCTGAACAACCTTGGGTAAGGCTGCTCACCCCCTGTGATTCAGTGGTGTAATCTGTAAAGACCTAGTAGTGAACTCCTCTGAGTGTCCCCAGAGAAGGGTCACTTTGTAAACAAGGCAGCAAAATACATCAATTTTAAGTCAGATGAAGGCTTTGCAATATGCAACAAAAATTGCGGGCATTGCCTGCTGTAGGGTGAGGGCATGACAAGCT
This sequence comes from Netta rufina, assembly GCF_964035555.1. Lineage (NCBI taxonomy): Eukaryota > Metazoa > Chordata > Aves > Anseriformes > Anatidae > Netta > Netta rufina. The sequence continues at coordinate 27,733,971 of NC_140130.1, read as the reverse complement.
GTGGCACTGTGGTGGCACAGGACTTGAAACAATTCTCTGGGGCTGCTGCCCAGGGTCCCTAACAGCATTCAGTGCCCTTCTGCTCCTGCAGAAGGACATTGTAGACTCAGCAGCCTACCAAAAGTAGGGCTTCTGGTTAAAAAGTGTGTTTAGCTGTTTAGCTGTAACTGTGAAACATCCTGCTGAGAGCAAAGAACTCTTAACATTAAGAAAGCCTGATCCAGAACTAAAACTTAACTTGCAGATACATAGTCTTCAGCCTGTGTGGTTGAATTGGCAGTGATTTTGCAAATGATTCTAGATGTGGTGGAAAACATTTGCATTGCCAACACAAGGAGCAGGATTCTCTTGACTATAAAAGGAGTGGAGAGAATTAGCTCAAATGCAGATACTGACTGTGTTGGTATGTAAAATTGGTCAAATGAATCCTGACCTCTGTGTTTTGAAATAACAATGATGATGTGTGAGGTTTCCAGGCTACTAAGCTTGGACTTTTTATATTCTTGTTGTGGTTTCCACGCACTTGGGGCTCACATTGCTAACCTTTCCTCTGCCCTAGGCTGGGTTGCAAATCCCTGCAAAACAAAATCAGTCTTTTGTAATCACCTGAGGCCAAGAGCTAGAGAAAGTAGAAGAAGAAAAAAAATAAAAATTAAAAAAAAAAAAAAAAATAGCCTCACTCAGCCACAAGATCTGACAGTGCTGAAATTTTGGCTTTGTTTCAGTTCCCCTCTGCTGCATCTTCCTCTCTCACTTGACTCCCAAGCTCCATTCAAAGGTAGTCTTGGAAGCAGCCACATCTTACACTAGTGAATAAAGATGACACTCTGTCTTCTTTTCCTTCTTTCCTGACTCTACCTTCCAGCGATTTATTAAACCCCCGAGTTTTGATGACAAACTGTTTTTTTTACCATAATTCTCTGAAAGGGCATTTATTATACATAGATTGTTGATGTTGATCCATGCTTCCTCTTGAGAACAGTGCTCATGAATGTTTTTGCTCAGATTTATATTTGTTTACAAGCTATTCTGAAGTAAACAGTACTCATGCTGAAGTTTATTGACATGATTTTCATATGTTTTTTGTTTGTTTGTTTTCCCCCATTCTTCAGTGAAGTGTTTTGTCATGCTCCTGATGGGTATTGGAAGAGGGATGAGTCACAGAAATAAAACAGTGTTAGTGCACTCTTCACTGCTTTAAACAGATCACACTTAATAGAACAATAGCACATTATGTTGCGTATTGTTCTATAGACCAATTACTTAATCAGATAATGTCAGGGAAGCAAACTTGTAGCAGACACTAATTATCAATGCATGGCCTGGTAGCAGATGGCAGTATCTGCAGTGGAGAATAAGCTGATGGTTCAGTGGATTAATTAAAGCTTACGCAACTTCATGCCCTCCTCTCAAAATCCAGTGTAATAACTGTGTTTTTTAAAAAGGGAAAATAGTATTTAGCTGTGGTTCTTTCACTGATAAAATTCTCCCACTAATGGTAACAGAGAGTGAAAGAAATAGCCAATTTACCCCAAAAAACTCTGGCAGTTGCCATGCGCCTCAGGAGTGCTCACTATGGATTTAAAATAGTGTATGTTTATTGTAAAGCACATCAACAGTTCTGGGAAGAGGGACTAGATGTAGCTGTGTGCTTTTTTTTTTTTTTTTTTTGCTTTTTTTTTTTTTTTTTCTCTAGCTATTGGGCTATAGAATCCTACTCCATGCTGCTTTGTCTGTTGGCCACATTAATGGATGGTGCTTTCCCCTGCATCTCCCCCTGGACCTCATGATAATAATGGGGTATCCATGAGATGTGAATGATCTCAGCACAAACAAATGAATGCAACTTTCCCCTTGCCAAAATCTACATAAAAAATGTTCCAGTTCAGATCTCAGAGAAGAACAGATGTGTCCACCTCCTGTAAAGGAGGGCATTCTTGGCTAAGGGGACATTGTCCTGAATAATCCTTGGTGTTTTTAAGTGACTCTGAGAACTTTCCTAAGGGAGGATATGCGGGGCCACAGCTCTTCCCAGGAGCCTCAGGAGGTTTTTAGGAAAGGTCAGCTGGAGCTTTCCCAAGCCATGCTGGCGTGGGAGGGTATTTGCCAAAGCTGGCCAGGAAGCTGTGAATGAAGCATCATGCACCAGTGTAGAGGTCTGAAGGAAAGGGAACACCAGAGTGGTTTCCCACACCCAGATACTAGGAGAAATCTGTATTAGAAATAAATTGATAGGTGTCTAGACACCATTGGGTAGCATGCCTCATCAGAAGCAAGTATTGAAAAGAAAAGGGTTACAGAAAGAAATATCCTAATTCTGTTACAGCCAAGTTTGCTGTGATAAATTGGCTAGGAGTGTAAGAGAGAGGCATGCTATCACATGGTCTATTCATGAAGGAAGAAAAAGCAATAACTGCTCCGACACTAATGAGGTATAAAATATCTCACCTGACAGCCACCGACACATACAGGTCTTGATTTTTCTCTCGGCAATATGAGCTCAGTCTAGATTTTATTATCTCCTGCTGGCTGTAAACTTTATGGAGAGACAAAGCCGAGACACTATATGCTCCCTCTGTAAGGTATAAATAAGTTTAAAGATGCAGCCGTTAAGGTTATTGTCAATTTTTGAACTTTTGACAGTGAATATCTGATTTGGTAAGCAATAAACTCACAGTACCTGGCACTTTCATGCACACTTCTCAGCTTTTGTGGCTGCTGCTTTTGCATAGATCACATCTGGAACCAAGTGCCTCAGCTTTCTTCAAGCCCCAATCCTCCTCCCGAAGACACTAGGGTAAATCAAGAATAATTTTACAGAGGGTAGTAATTCACTGCTATACATTTTTCAAATGACTGGATAATTTGCCCAAAATATATATTCTTATTTACATAATCTATGCCCCATAAAACCCTGTGCCTGGTCAGTGGGAAAGAAATCAACATTTTTCCCCAGAGTCCAGAAGAATCCTACACAGAGATGCTTGCCTGATTATTTAACAAACACTTTTTCTTTTTTCTTTTTCCATTTGTAATTCACTGTGAAGTCACTCTAGAAATGAAAGATAGCTTTCCCTGAGTAACAAAAGATTTCTGGCCTTGTCCCCACCTCCCTGCCCCATTACTTGGATTTCTTGACTAATCAGCAAAATTTCCATTTATAAACCACCTTCAATATAAAAAATACATATTGGCTTGCAAAAGCCTGACACAAAATCTAGAAGGAACTTTCTGTACTGAAAATCTGCTCTTCCCAATTTAAAACCCTGCTCTCCTTTCCTCTTCTTCCTTCCCTAATGACTTAAGAGAGAGAGATCAAACTATCATGATTTAATTTATTCATGGAAGTTGCAATGTTTGGATTGGCTTTGATTCAACTTTCTATCAATTTTTAAGTTTTGTGTAAATATATATGTACATGTACAGATACATGCACATGAGGACGTGTGCTCTTTCAAGCACTTTTATTAAGATCTCCTTCTTCTAATCATGACCTAGCAATGTAGTTATGTTACTGTCTTTGTGTGTCTGTACAGGCTGCATTCTATAGTTTTGGAGATGGATTGCAAACAGTTTCCCAGGAAGAAATAAACGTATTAGAGTGCGAAGACCTAAAGCATGCTGCTGCTCTCTACCTCAGGGAGTAAAGATAGATGTAGGGAGTTTCTTTGTACAACGAATAGCTTGGGGGAATAAACATAGGGATGAAAAGGGAGGTTACTACTGATTCAGATGGGAAGAGGAAGGAGCAGAGGAATTTTAAGCATCTTCAGAGCTTAGAAATCTCAAAAGGGGGGAAATGCTGTATAATCAAGATTTCATTATTATTATTGGAGTGTTTAACCAGTCTGTAACCAAAATGATGGAAAACTAAATCTGAACTACCACAAATACATTTTAAAAACTTCTGATCCTTTGGAAACTTCCACTACCCCACATCTCAGCAATATGCAGCATGGAAAATCTATTTTCTCTTTTAGTGCATTCAGTGAAACTGAGGGATAGGTAATAACTTTTTTTTAAAAATTGAAAAAGAGAAGTCATTATCCTGCAGGGTCTGGCACCGTTTCAAGGCTAATCTCTGGAAGACATGGTTAGAGGTAGTAAGCCAAACCCCTTGTTTGGTTATTGAATGATATTGAGCTCATTCAATTTTTAATCACTTATTGGTGGTTGGGTTATCACGAGTTGGAATGACTTTTTTGAACAAGTACTGTTTGGCCCAGGAATTAAGAAGAAGTCCTAGGTCACTTAGGTAGTCTGTGCATAAATCAAACTACTGACAGCTTCACAGTCATCTAATCAAATGTGTTCATTGCCAGAAACAGCAGCATTCAGGTTGTTTGCCCACATGCATTCCAATGCGATGGCAAAAGCTGCTGCAGTCACCCACCTGCATATACAGATCTGTCCTTATATCTTTCAGTAAACTTCTGGAAAGTTCAGTGGTGCTGCATGACTAGGGGCTTGTGGAAAGCTTAAGATTTAAAAGAGGTACTTAAAGGACCAAGTTCTAGATGGCTTGATGTGATATGGCTGGATTGCTTGAAAAATACTCATGGAGAGTAGAAGTTATTGCCATCCTGCTCTTACCCTTCATTGCACTCACTTCTGGGCAAAGCTCTCTAGCTGTAAGAGCACTAGTTTGATTAGTTGACTCTACTTTTGTTTTCCCACCCTGTGAAATAGAGCTAGTCCTACAAAATCAATCCCAGCAAGACTCATTGAAACTTTCCTGCTGACTCCCTTGTGTTTCACAACTGGCTGGAGGCTAAAACTCTCTGATGTGGCTAAAACCAGTGTTCGGCTTTAATTTTAAAATATTGTTTCTCAGAAGTTCATTCAATATCTTTCTCCTAGATTTCACCAGTCACACAATGTGTTTCCACAGTAACAAATAGAGCAATGTAATTGTCTATGCACCCTGCCATAAATCCTTCTGGTGGTGATTTTTTAAATGTGGATAGCATAAAGATTTGGACAACTTAGCTTTTTCAAAGTAAACTTGTAAATATCAGAATGTTGGCCAAGAGATTTCCTACTGAGTTTTGCTCAGCTGGAGATGTAAATATGTCTCTGAGAGTACTCAAATTCTGTTTTTTTTTTTTTTTTTTTTTTTTGGTTTGTTTGTTTGTTTGTTTGTTTTCTTTTTTTTTTCTTTTTTTTTTTTCTGTTGTTGTGTTCATATTATGCTTAAAGTCCTTCCTATTCCCTCTAATTGTAGAAGTGGGTCAAGTAGAATCAGATGCAGGAAAGGACTTGCCAAATTGTTGTCTTTTTTTTTGTGTGTGTGTGTGTGTATGTGTTATGAACCCCAGCGAGAACAGGGTTGATTATAGAAGAGCAGCTCTTCCCAAGTGCGGGAATCTATGTGATGGTCATAGATTAGGGATGGGAAATGGCTTCAGCCTCACCAAACTCCTCCAGATGTTATAACCTCCTCCTGCTGTGCATAGTTCTGTAAAAAGAAATGTGTGATTGACCCTGAGTATGTATCACAAACAATCAGCAAACATGCTTATGTGTTTTTGAGCACAATTCATTAAAGCATAGAGAATAATGCTGGACAGACCCCAGAGAAATCCCCTAGGCTGAGCTCATTCTCCTCAGCACAATCTCTGTGTGAAATTTGCTCATCATCATGTGCCTAACATGCTCCAATGAATGTCTAAATATGGACTGTTCTCAGCCTTTCTGGGTGATTTTTTACAGATCTTAAATATAAGTAAAGTCAAGGTGTTTTTTGTCATTGCTGTTGTTTGTTGGTTTCTTTTCCCACTCACATCTGACATAAATTTCCTCTCTGCATTTGAAACAAAGCCATTGGGCTGACAAGCTATTTTGTGTATTTGTGCCAAAGACAGTGGGTGATGTTGCCAGCCTGCTGGATAAAAATTGGGCAGCTGAGAACCAGCTTCCATAAGGCTCATTTCAACCTTTGCCACTGAGCTCTCGTAACAGCATGGCTAAGACATGTAACATTCAACTGGGAACTCATGCTACTCTAAAACAATCGTGTTCTGGCAGTACAGAGGTTGCAATGTTTAAAAGTCAGGAGAACAAGAAAGTTAGAGCTGACTTCAGAGGAGCATGATATTCCAGCCTCCATCTCTATCAGTGTCTCTGCTATATCAAGATGCTGCATCAGCCTAGCCTTCAAAGCTCCATTTTGTGCAAAAGGAAACCAATGGGCTGAGGTGAGGCTCCATAGAAGAATTTGACATCAATGTGATAATATATATGGGAACAGCATTAAGTCTAATTTTTAGTGCATTAACCTGTCTCCTGCCCTGATTACTAAATTCCTGTCTGGATCAGTAGAAATGTTCATATCAAACAGCTACATGAAAAGTACATAGAGTAAGGAGAAATATATGCTGGTAATCTATTTAAATGCAAATATCTGGCTGTTTGACCTAAGATGGAAACGTTGAAATATGTTCAATATTAAATTCATAGATCCAACTGTCAACAACAGTGGTTTAAAAAGTACGTGCATATGCTTACTTGAGCAAAGTATTTCAAAGTTAAATTCCGTATGTTTCAGCTGCTGCTAAGGCAAAAAAACCAACTGTTTCTTTCTAATTGGATTTAACTAGAGTACTGCACTTAGGTACAAGCAAATGTTTTCTCTATTTGAACACCCAGATTTTCATTTTGTTTTCCTCATTCAAAAAAACAACCTCAAATCAAGGCCGCAAAAAGGATGACTGTTTCATATAATTGTTTAATAAACTTCTAAAAATAGTGCTACCAAACACAGACACTTAGTAATCATGAGTTGAACTTAAAAATCACAAGTTTTTTTGGTTTTTTGTTTGCTTGTGTTTTTAATACTTACATATGTGTGTGTGTGTATAGTATATATATATAATTATATTTTGGGTTAATTCCTGTATCTTTTTTATTTTTTAAAATATTTATCCTTCTCATCCCTGGAAAGTAGAGTTTATTTTTCACTCTAGATTCTCCAGATGGCCTCAGGAACTATATGTTCAAGACATTTTTTTTTTTTTTTTAATTTCTCTTTGTTTGAAAACTCTACTCATACTCTATCCCTGGATGATGAATATTTATAAAATTTGAGTTAGTTTCTGCTTAGGGTTTAGGGGATCTCAGCTCTCAGGGGAAAAAAAATAATCAAAATTTAGGCTAGATGCTTTCTAATCTAATTGTAGATTGGGGAATTTTTATTCTTGCAAGTTCTTGCAATCAAATTTGACCATTCTCCAGCTGCTTTGAAATAAGCACAGTGCAGGTGGGTGTAGAGAAGGTTTTAGCTACATAACAGTTCAGCAGCAATCTTGCACGTCTCTTAGATGAGTGTTTCCAGCCTACCTGTGATGCTCTGTCTGTGGCTATGCTGCCTATCCCCTGCAAATGATCTGCTCTATGAGCACCTAAGTTCAGCTTCTGGTGCTTTTTTTCACTGGAATTTGGAGTCGTACTGCATCTTAGAGACACAGATTTGTCAGATTTAGTCAGACTGAACTCTCTCTTTGAGCACAGTCTGGATGGGATTATTACTGTGTGCCCAGCCAAAATTAGGGGCACCTTTCTCCATCACAGCCCCAACTACACACCTCTCGATCATTTTAAAGTCTGTTACTTCTGCTACCCTACTGCAAAATGAGGTTGCTGCTGACAAGAGGAAATAATGAGGCTTACTGAGATGCTATCAAAAATCCATTTTTGTGAGTCTTCTTTGGCTGTGATAAATAAATTCACACAAGGATTTCACGTGACTATATGAGCACATCTGGATAGGAAAATGTATATATAATTATTTTCCCACAGTTCTTTTTGTATCTGTATGTTAGACAGTGGGAAGCTGAATACCAGAGAAAAGGATTCAATGTGAGTAGTTTCTGTTATTGTAACCACAACTCGTCAGCAAGAAGTGCTCCTGAGGCTCTCCTGGGAGCTGACTAACAGTGTAGGTACACAGACACCTTCTTGTTAATAAACAAAATACAATAAAACATTCTTAGCACTAATGTCATTTCTGTACCCTTGGAGATAACACTAATATCAATTTGTATTCTTATTGGTTCATTATTTTAAGATCATCTGAATTCTTCATGGCAGACTGTGAGATGCTCTGCTCAACAACAAGTCTCTTTCAGAATATTCCCTTTATTGTTCACCTCTTTGTTCATTTTAAATGGATCCATTTGGTTTGAAGATTGGATTTTTTTTTTTTTAACAAAGTAATCATCTTATATAAATGACAGTGACTGAAAAATCACTGCGGGCACATTATTTGTATAATTTCCAAGATCTTTAAGGTAATGAATTTGACCATGGATGGAAGGGATGTGAAGTAGAAAGTCATCAGCAACAAGCTTACTTGTGTTTCTTGATCATGGGGAGCTGGAAATTCTCCTGCTGAAACCTCTTTGAGTCCTCTGCTTTCTTATCGTGATTATGGAATATTTCACTTGCTCTTGTCAAATTAGCCACATTCCCACTTGCTGAGGTTACAGCTGATGTGCATCACTCTCAGGGCTGGATGTTGCCTACATAAGACTCTGAGTGGTGTATCATGTTAAATAGCAGTATCCTTTCAGCTCTGCACCAGCTGGTGTGAGCTGTGGGAATAACGCTCTCTTAGCAAGCATCTCCATCCCTGATCCCTCTGCCTGGTGTCAAGCCTTCTTTTGGATAGCTTGCCATATGGCTTGGTTTCTGAAGTATCTTTCAAATCGTGTCTTATAGCCAGGTATTTTTCATCTTATGAGAGTTATCTCCGGACTCTTAAGGACCATGAATGCAGAGCATAACACCAATGTATGCCAGCCCGGCAATTTCTTCAAGTTAATTTTACAAAATTTGCTTTCCTAAAACACCAATAACATAAAAGCGATAATTTCTGAATCACAAAGGATGAAGCTGTCCAGAGATAGACGTTGTAGGTCAGGCCTAATCAGTCTACCTATGCTGATGGCACCGGAGCTTTACAAACTCAGACTAGCTGATTATCCAGCTATGTGATGGTAAAGCTGGCTATGTAGAGGTAAGAATTGTCAAAACAAACACCTGGAAGGATATAAGGCCAACAGCACTGGGAAATCAGATGCATTTGTGTAAGAACAAAAATGTTCTTACAGTTAAGCTTGTGATAAGGTAGGATGGGACTTTGTTTCCTCTTGGAATTAAAGAGTTCTTGTGAAAAGAGAAAATTGCAGGTTAGAAAGTCTTACTGTTTCTATCTAAAAGTTTTTATCTAATCAGCTGTTAAATAGCAAATCACCATTCACATTCCCTTGCACAGAGCTTTCACCACTCCTCAGGAAAGAAGCTTTTCCTCCCTGTCCCCTTTGGAAGTATCATCTCTGATAGCAGCTTCCTACCAAAATAATGCTAGGGTCCATTAGTATCTAGAGTTTGAATCAGTATGTAGGATGTTTCAGTGGTGCAGTTTTTAAGGTAAAAGAGGAGAAATGCTGTGTCATATCTTTAGGAAACATGCTGCTAGCTTGCTCATTGCAGGTGCCAAATTACAACAAAACTGTGGATTTCAGATATGATTTTTTTTACATCATTATGATTCAGAGTAGCACGTTGCTCTCCAAGCAGAGAAAAGTCGCTAGAACATGAAGAGCTTTTATAACTAATGACTTAATCATTGGGTTTGACTGGCTTTTTTTTTTCTTTTTTTTTTTTTTTTTTTATTAATGCAGACATTATTACTCTGGTCAGATTGCTAGGTGTTTCTTTGGCCTTTGATTTGCATGAGTAACCCCTGTTAGCCCTGACACCTTTTGAACTTTCTATTCGAATGCTAATTTTGGGAAGGGGGGAGTTGTGAGCAGGAGAAACAGAGGGAGAAGGGAAGAGACAAGCATTTCTTCATATCCATAGCACAGCTGTGCCCTCCCAGCCCCTTGGTTACCACGGGCATAAAAACACACTATCCCCACTGAGAATGCCATGTGCAGGAACAAGACTTGAACAGCTCGGTATACCTAATGCTTGCCAGCTGCTTGATCTTTTTCCCTTTCCACTTTTCCTTCTCTTGCAGATAAAATTGGCTACAGAAGTAATGACTAAAGAGACTAGAGACAAAAATATGCCACTAATTTGGGGTAACCAGACTCACCAACCTGTAACATGATTAGTCATTACAGCTCAGCGTGACAGCCTCCCAAACTGTTCCTCACGCTCCATTCCTCATGCACTGAGGGTTGTCTTCCTCTTTCTAGGCTGTTCTAGTATAGCTATAAGTACAGGGGCAGGCTTTGCCTGTCAATACCAAGGCAAGAAAGGCAGGGAGCACTTCAGCTTTTCTTGTTATCCAGTCTCCTGATTCAGCAGCAGACACGTTTTCTCAGAACTTCCTTTGAAAATATCATACTTCTTGAATATCTTCCCTGGACATCCTTAGCTAGCCTTGGTCCAGCTGGGCTTTGGACTTTTTCAGCCCTGCAAAGGCAGTGCTTTCATATTCCTGCTGCCTGTCTTCCTTTCTATTTCTTGTATACTCTCTTGCATTTAATTTCAGTAGTTTGTTAAGAAGCTCCTTACTTTGTCAAGTGGGCTTTTTTCAAAAATTCCCAGTCTTCCTGCAAAGTGAAATGATATGTTCTTAAGCTCTCAGTAAGTTTTCTTCAAAAGTCAGCCAGCAACTCCTTCTCTCCCATAGCATCTTCCATGTTGATTCTTGCTATTCTAGATGAGCCAACCCACCCTCTGTACTTAGCTAATAAGAGGCTCATGGTGGTTCCTGGTTCTTCATCCTTTATATAGATCAGCGTGAAGCATCAGTGAGACCATTGTTGGCCAGCGTGTTTCACAGGTGGTTCCTTTTAGGGAACAAAGAGATGTGGAAATTTTAGATGTCTTTTAGGGTTTCGGGGAGATATTTTCTGCAGCAGATGTAGAAGCTCTTCTGCAGAGATTGCAAGCTCTTCATTTTATTCCCTTAAAATTGGCTCTCTTATATTTTTTTTTCTCCTCTGTGTTTTCTTGTTTGCCTAAAACAGTGTGTGATCACATCTGTTTAACACTTATATCTGTTGAAAGAATTCATTTGAATTCAATTTGATCAGGTTGATTTATTTAAGATCTGTTACCAAAGTGAAAGATACTGTAAAAGTATTATGCCTGCAAGCTTCATAGCCTAACTTGAACCCATTTATCAAATAAGACAAGCAAACCCATGTATACAGAAATTGTGGCTATGGTATTTTGCCAGTCCCAGAGGAGAGGATAAATGAGGGTAGAATATTTAAAATCTTAGTTCAGTTCTCTTAGAGCTGTTAGTTCCTCTATATTTTTAGCATTTTTCTTAGCATTTACCAATAAAGTGCCTTAATTTTGCTACGTAAATGTAGCAAAAGGTGAGCTTAAGGAAGGTGAAATCTTTGGAGATTAGAGGGGCTAATTATATAGTCTACAGAATGTGTGAAGTGTAAGTTGCATTTTTTCCAGCCTTATTGCATGATAAAATTTGGAGAGCTTTTCACAAGAATGACAAAAGACGTTGATAAGAGTTTATTTTCTCCCCAGACATAAATAGCTGCTCCAGAATGTAGGGAAAGATCTCTGTTCAGGGAAATGAAGACCAGGATCTTACAAGTCAGTAAAGCCAGTGTTGTATATTTTCCCTTCAAAATCATTTCAGCAATGGCAAAATAATCATTTTGTCTGAAACTACCCACAGTTTGTCAGTCTTGGATGGCCAGGCAGACAGATCTAATATGTAAAAACTTCATCTCCCAATGGTGGCCAAAATTCTGAGTAATTGATAATGAAGAATGAGTTTGCACAACGAATTCATTCTCTGTACTGTCAACTGTGCTTGCTGTAGGTATGGTTGTGTAGAGGACACTTATCTCTCTCTATCTTCAGTTAGGGTATTACCCATGTGTATATTACACAAGCCAGAGTCTAACACAATTGCCAAAAGCTCTGACTAAGAGCTTAAATCTTAAAGCTTAGATTGTTTTTCAGAACAGAAAATCAGAACTAAAATTTTGTCGTAACACGTGCATTAGTCATTTACATTTCATTGCCGCAAGGACTGCAAGAAAATTCTTTTGCTTTCTGGCCTGTTGATGTCCCTGTATAATTAATATGGTACTATACTCCTTTAGATCTCTTGTTCTTCTGCCTCCCTTTTCCACGTAATAAGAAAGATGAATCAACTAAGACTGAGTTGCTGAAGACATTATAAGATGCTTAGCTAAACCAAACAGTTATAACTTCAAAGGACAATAGTATCTGAGAGGTTTGTATGAGAGTTAAGCAGGGATTTGGAGATATTTGTGGATCAGAAAATACTGAGGTTGTTGAAATTTAACTTGCTCCAAGAAAGAGGTGAGGTTAGAACATTTTTCACGTGAAAATTAAATTGATACATTATGCTGTGTAATTTTGGCACTGGATTTCCTTAAATCACTGAGTCCATTTACAGCCTAGGCAACCAGCTGGTAGATGCCTGGAGTCCAAAGAGTGTCTCTGTATGCCGTCGATGTGTTGGCCTGTAGAATAGTCCATCAGGTTTGCATCAACTTTTCTCACACTAGCATCACATCCCTGCTCATAGTCATTCCCTGACTGAACTGTCTGTCAAGATATATTCACTCCATTGTGGCATTCATCTGAAAAGTCCCATTTTATGACAGAGTTACAACTGATCTTGAGGCACCTTGCCTTCAATTTTACGTGCCAGTTCTTTCAATAAGCTGATGTGGACATTATTCACAGCTTGATTTTGACACACTAAATAATCACTGATTTTCTTACACTTCAGAGGTTCTTTTTGTTTTGATTTTTATTTTAAAATTTCTCTTCATTTGAAGAAATAGCTCTTTTATAGAAAAAAATATAAAATTAGGTATAATGTCTAGTTTTTGAGGGATTTTCAGTTTCTGGAAATTGTCTTTACTTTTGTGTCTTTATTCAGAAGAAAGAGACATAAGATTTCAAAATCTTGTAAGTTTTATTTGGGCATGAACATGCCTTTAAGTTCTTGTTTTGGTCATGTATTGCATAGTGATCAGGGGAGGAAGAATAAATGATTAGGAAGGAAAAGTGGACTGTTTTGATATATAATGTGAAAGCCACACCACTTTTCTCTTGCTTTCAATAGGACTTGGGTATTACAGTGCAATTTCTAAACACAACAGAAGTATCAGCTTGGTCATGGATTCTATATGCTCAATAGCAGTACAGACTGCTGGCAATTTGTGTATGCATATAATTATTTTATTTTCTGTCTTCTTTTGCTGTCATGCATTCAGCATGACAACTCTTGGTCTTGGTAAGAACCACTCTCGTTTCCAATGATGTGAGTCACTCAGTCTTCGCAAGGTCAATCCGATCTCTCATATGTTCTCCAGCCTCCACTGCAGCAATCAGCTCACTCTCTATTGCCTGCTCAGAACATGATGCCTCAATTGGTCCAATTTGTTGTCCTTGTAAAAGGCTGACCCTAACCCTGGAGAAAAAGAAAAGAAGTCCACTGCTTTCAAATGAAGGAAGTAGATCTGGTTTGAAGTTTCTAATTCAGCCTCTCTAGTGGAATCCATCATTATTTTGAATTCTATCCAAGTCTCTGGCAGCTCCAAAGATTGTCAGGGACATGCAGTGCAAAGCTACTGCTATTCATCCCAGTGTACGATATAACATATCTGAGAGGAATATTGATTTTTCACAGAACATGAAAAACAGAAAAATAGGAAGACACTTCAGCATGACCTTGGCCTTCTACGTGAATAAGCTAATGTTTATGGCTCAGCTTACTTTCCTTGTACTTGTCTGAAGTCCTTTGTGGAGCTTTTCTAAAGACAGTAATATCAACTGCAATACAGATGTGATTTTGCAGTTCTCTGTGGACTTAGGTTGCTATTTAATTTTCATGTAAGATTTTTCCCTAGATGAATTTAGATGCCTTCTGGAGCACTGAGGGATAGCGTAGCCTAATCAGAAACTCACTTTAACATCACACAGTCAAACATTTGTCTCCCACTTGAGTACTGTTTGTTTTGATATCCTGCTTAAGGGATACTGGGAAAGAAGCAAAAAGGGAAGGAAGAGAGAGAGGTCTGGAGAAAACAAGTTTTATGAAATGTGATACTTAGAATAGCCCTTGATTACTGCCATCGCTAGGCTCCTCGGGCTGCAGTTTTGTGATGGCTTTAAGTTAATCTATGTGTGGTTAGTTCCAGTTCAACCCTGCTCACACTTGAACCTACTGGAGGCCATGGGAGCAAAATCCGACTGCTGGGCTGCAGGGAAACCTGTCTCACTGCTTCAGAAAATTGACATAAGAAATGGAAAGTCTTTGCACAGTCCAGATGTCTGAAAAGTGATGGGAGATCTATCCATTCTTGGCTCAAAAAGTAGCTGGCTGTCACTGAAGACATGTTATGGAGAAGTAGTTGCATAATTGAAGCAAAGAAAAATTGTTTTCCTTGCTTAGAGTTACAAAAACCTCAGTTGCATTATTTTAAAACTTTTAAAATATATATTAGCCTGCTAGACTCATAATAAGAAATGTAGTCAATAGAATATCATGCTTTTCATTACAGCAAAGCATCCATAAATATCATGACAGTTAACGATGGTGAGTCCTGGAAACCCTTCCAATATTATCTAAGGTCATTTTTATTTATGTCTCCAGAGACACATCCAATTATTATTATGATGAATGAAATGTGCATTCTGGACTTTGTGTTATGGTGCTCCTGATGCATGGGATGAGGTATTCCAGCATCCCACAGAGATCCCCCAGTAAGTCAGAGAGAATGGCAGAAAACCATCAGAACAGAACTGTTTCAGGAGCTGAGGGATCATTTAATCTCTATCTGGTTCAGAAACCGTTTGGCTTCTGCTGTCTCCATTCCACCAGAGAGTACAAAATAGGATACTGTCATGGCATAAAAAGGAGTATGATTTTGTATACATTTGAGTAAGATGAACTTTAAGTTCTGGGACACTACATTGATTTTTCTATATGGAATTAATAGAAAATGTATTTCTTCTGGATGCTAAATCAATAGCTGTAGTTTCACAGTTAAATGCATTGCATCACTTAGGTTTTATTCTTTAACGTAAAGAGAGTATTGACAAAGAAAAAAAGGTTTACAAAGTAAAAACTTCCTGTAAGAGTTTCAAAAGGAAACATGTTTGTTGTCAAGGTTGGATGGGGAGCACAGATTTAACAGTTTATGTCAGCTGGGATTGAAAAAAAGAAGAAGAAGAAGAATTAAATATTTATAAAATGAGCTTAAAATTACAAATGGAAAAATGGACAGAATCAAACATTAAATGTGCTGGTACCATTTCATCACTCGACTTAGGCCCTGCAGGTGAATCACTGGCAATCCCTGATATAAACAGATGCATTAGAAAGAAGTGTAACCTGAGTGGAAGATGGAAAGAATGTTTCTTCTGTGATTTTCTTTTTAATTTGATTCTGAGACCAACAGAACAAATGTGCAGAAACAAGTAACCTTCTCCACCTTTTCTGCCATCCTTTCAAGCTTTTAAGACCCAGAATCCACTGGAGTATCACTCAGCCTTTATTTCTCTGACCTTCTGAGGAACCCTGACCAAAGTTTGCCACACAAATAAAATTAGTGTTTCTTACCTGGAGCATAACTTATCCTCTCACTGCTGCATACGTCTCATTGTGTGTTCTTTCTGTTTCCAAGTCTGTTTACTTTCTTCCTTCTTTGCCTTTAATGAAATGAAAGAATCTGGTTTGACCAAAAAAGACTGTATCTTTGTCTTTGCTGCTCTCAGTCTGGGGCCAGGGAGGCGGTTATGTCTTAGAGAGAGCCTGACAGCAATGTATGTTTACCTGGCTCTAGGCAGCTGATAAGGATGTGCAGAGAACCCATTTCCCACTTACATAGCCACTTTGAGCAAAGATCATAAGTAACAGAAACAGTGTGTTTATCTTTGCTGTTGTTTCTTCCTCACTCTCTGGGTATTTCTCTTATTTTGTCTTCAGGAAAACTTGTTCATACTCATCACAGATATCAACAGCAACAGCCTCAGCAGATCATTCTGGCTTTCTTGAGGGAGGGCAATTAATGTCACCTTCATTACCAGCAGAAAAGACTGTTGAAGAAGGGGCAGCATCACAAAAATATTTCTATACCCAAGAGAAAGGGAAGAACAACTAATGTTAAAACAAAAGCTTCTCTTATTATTTTAAGTTTCAAATGTTTGAATTATCTGGAGTTTAGTTAGTTTGCTGGAGATGTATTCAACCTTGAATTAAGGATGAGATATTGCATCCAACATTTTTGATCCTCTGCACTTTTTTCTTCTAATGAAATTAATGCAATAATTGACTCCACTGGATTAAAATCAGAATTTAAGATTTAAACCACATTTAAACTGGTTTTATACTTTCAGATGCCTGCAGTTTTGAACATTCCCTGACTGTAAAGCAGAGCATCACCTTAAGAAAAAATTTGCTCTTGCAACTACTGCCACTATATTTTAGTACCAAGATGCTGTCTCAAACAGCTAAAAATCAGCCATCTGGATTTCCTCAACAGCCTGGCTAACTGCTGTTTAACTAAAATTACCCTCAAGTCATGGAAATTTTAAGAGCGAAGCAGTCGTACACCAGAGTTATATGACACCATTAACCAAAAGCTTACATTATCTCCAGTCTAATTAATTAAACACCAACAAAATCTAAAAGATTATTTGCATCAGGGTGTCATCTGGTCCTTGAAATTTGAAGCCAATAGCAACAGAACCAGATTTATTAATTCTTTCAAATACTTAAATTGCATTGCTAAAAATCTATTACAGGGACAGTTGTCATCTGTGGGAAGTTATTGGTGAGCATTTATTTATTTATTTATTGTAAACAAAATCAATTAATATTTAACTAACATACAAATCACATATTTAAATTTATTTTTTTTTTTTAATGGCTGTTAAATCCTGAAGATGAAGGATAAGAAATAAAAAAGCTTCATGCTGATTTTCTTGTCTTAGACCTTGCAACTTTGACATGTTCTTGACAGTCCCGCATGATTTCCTTTTCTTGTCTCCTTCCTTTGTATTTTGAGTTATTCTCTAGTTAAAAATAGCCACTGTGCAAAGAGTTCAGCCCTATGTTTCTTCTTTCATTGAACATGTCAGGTTGTGATAGATACGTATGTTTTTAAGCTGAGTCTTGAGGACACAGAAGTTAGAAGCAAATAGCCTTAATTACACACATCATGTCTGAATAGGAAACTTTTTGGCAAAGTAATGCTCTCCCAGCTTTTTTTTTTATATATATATAAATATATATTAATATCATTAGTATCATTATTTATTTATTTATCACACAGACATAGAGATTTGGAGATATCTAAACTTCTGGCTGTCCTCAGAGGTGCTGCAGACACCGAATGACCGCTGAATTCAGAAGTATTTATCTCTGGATGATCAGCTGGTAGCTGCTTGGTATTTTCAACACATGCTATCCTGATGTGCTAGCTGCACACATCCTCCTCTGGTTTTACTGGAAGAAATACAGCACTTTTACATGTGTGTCAGCTTTATGATACTTTTGATGGTAAAAGTAACTCCCCTTCAGTTCCCCAGGTAGGAAACCTTTCTTGGGGGGAAAGGCAGTGTGGCATACGGAGATTTAAAAGCTTTGCAGTTACCAAATCTACATGCCTGACTGTTGTTTTTCACCCACCTTTAAAAGCAAGCCTAATCTGCACCTGAACAAATAGTGAGGGATCTCTCAGGTTGTTTGCTCACTTCTTGGACAGCATAATAGTGATTTGTCCATATTTGACTTGACTGCTTGAAGTCGAGTCAGATGCAACACTTTGCTATAGAGTCTGCCTCCCTAAGCTAGCTATTAAGAGTTGTTACAATCTCTGGAGAGTCTTAACTGATACCATGCACAGTGCTGATGTGCTGTCAAGCATTTAATTTCTTCCATGAAAATGGAGAACTTTTTTTCTCATCATGACTGAAATTTTGGGTTCTTCCTAAGATTAGGAATGAAAATGATAAAAATATCATGTGATTTAATCCTTTTTCTGGTGTTGTGGTCTGAATCTACCAGATGGATCTTGTTTTTCAAAGCACAGCCTGCACAGAACTAAGATTTGGAAACTTGGTTGAATGAATCAGCCAAGCACAATGCAAAGAGCCAAAAATGCAAAATCAAAAGAAGATTGATATATTTGGCTTGAAAAATTAATGTTTTAAATTTTCACCAATATTTTTGCATTGAAAGTTCAGAAGACAGTTTTGGAATTTAGGAGATCTTGGATTTCTTCTTTTTTTTTTTTTTTTCCCCTCGGCTAAAGTCCATTTAATAATTATTTGTAATGAATATATGAAAAGCATCCTGAAAATATGAAGTATTTTATACATGTATGTGAAGTGTTATTATTGCTGGGGACACATCCCAATGTACACATATGTACATTTTTTCTGTTAAAACACCATGCTGTAAATTACATGGGCTTTTGTATAAGCCATGCTTAACTCTCTGCGTCTCTGCAGTGTGCTCTATACCACAGATTAGAATAATCATGTGATATTCCATCTGGGCTTAAGTTCTTGGTAAACTCTATACGATTTTAATGAAAAGAGAAATGCAGTTGAAACAGAGCAGAATATACATGAAGAATACTGCAGAAGGAAAGAGAAGTATTTACATTTGTAGCATCTTCACTTGTGTTCTCTTGCCTTATTTGTTTTTACTTTTGTTTGCTTTTATTGTGTTGTCATCTGTTCAGTCCTGCGGTTAACTACTTGGGCGCCTTAATACATCAAGCATTTCATAGCACAGATTTCACTCTCTGATTGCGACAACTGGGTACAGCATTTCACAGTCAGTTTAACACGTTAAACCGTTTTGATCCAATTCTACTTTAATATGATAGGAAATACTGTCAACCCTGTAGCACCTGCTCTGACTTGCTCTCTGGAGAAGCTTGTCCTACTATATCAACTAAATTGGGTGTCTTGGTACACTACTCACCCAAACTGACTACCTAAAATGTGTGGCTAAAGTGTCTTATACCTCTTTTTAGTTGTTTTGGGCACACAGAAAGTATTTTATGAAGTTGTGCCATAAATTCATTGCCCATTAATGGTTTACCCTATGTGTAAACATCCCTGGACAGTCCCATATTTTCTATCTGCTTCCTCTGTCTTTCAAAGATACTACCTCTGGCTCAATTTATACTTTCTGTGATTAAACTGAAGCATAACATTTTAATTTTTTTTCTCCCCATGATATTTGTATTGTAATGAAGGCATTGAAATGACCTCAACATTTCTATCACATTGTTTCCATCTTAAGCTAGAAGAAGGGCTATAAGTATAAATGAGAGATTACAGAGTAGTAGTCCATGTTGGTCAAGCAAACAGGATGCCTTGAAATGCAAAGATGAGATTAACAAAATCAGATAAGAAGTGAAGACTTAAGGTGTAGGGGACTCATTATATGTTGTCTCTTTAGAGTCACTATATTTGTATAAGTGTCATCAAAAATTTGAACTAAAATAACAGTGTACTGATGAGTAAGTTTCAAGTTTGATCAAAAGGCAAGAAATTCCTTGCAAAGGCATCTTTACATCCAGAGGGCTTTGGATCTCCCTGTTAGAGAGATGCTCAGAGGATATTTTGTCACAGCTATAACTGTGGGAACAAATGGTCTCGAATAAAATTACCAGTGTCAGAGATGTCAAGACTTCTGTGTAACAACAAGGAAGCAAATAACTCTGTTTTGCTTTAGTTACTCTTATGATTATTTTATTCAGGTGCATTGATCTTGCAGTACTGCTGTACTGACTTCTTTTGTGCTGCAAGTATCTCAGCCTGCATTTATATTATTTTTGAAAACCAAACACCTTTAAGAAAGAAAGAAGCTGAAAAAGATAACTTTATTACTCTAGTACTAAATTGACATACTAGCATGTTTAGAGAAAAAAAATATATTAAAAAAAAATAAAAAATACAGGATTTCTGTTACTTAGAGTGCCTGCTTTTTAAGTCTAAGCCTACCCAAAACAAAGGACTTCAGCTATGGACTAGATACTGTGCACAAAAGCAAGACAGCTTGTTTTAGCTGCAGACAAAACATGAGGGCAGTTAATACTGTTCAAATATCTAGATAAGCAAACAAAATCATTATGATTTGATTATTTTGAATCAAAATCATCCAGGAACAACTAAATTCACTTACCCATTTTATTTTGTTTTGGCAGAATAGTGGAAGGAATATATGAAGCCAGCTCCCAAGTTTCAGGAGCATGATTATAATTTCCAGATGCAGGGTGGTAATTCCCTAAGACATATTTATCACTTGCAGCCTTACAGAATTTTCTACTCACCCTCTTCTGTAGTTGCATAGCTACATACCCAAAGTATTTAATGCCTTCCCTGTGCTTTTCTGACTGTAATCTGCTATACCAAATAAATTGGTGTATTTCATGACAATTAGGACTATCTCTCAAAAAACTCCCTGACCATCTTTCAGTTGGCAGGACAAGCTTGCTTACATTGTCCCTTAGTTATTTCTTCTTTTTTTGACAGCATTTGGCAAATTGCCCAAATTACAGTTTGGTCCTGGACACTAAGAAAGACTAAGAATGCATGATCAAACATCAGTTCAAATACTTATTTGCTATTAATAAGTTATTAATAAGCTATTTACCTCATTATTCTAACATTCACTTGAGGGCTGATACAGTAGCAGCAGTTCTCAACTGTCAAGACATAATAGTTTGCAAAGGGACAGGCATATTGCTTGATAGAGTCATTGTACCTGTTCCATTTCCCAAGGCAAGATATAAAGGTTCTCACAATGCAGTCACATTTGTCTTCAAAGCTACTGTAAAACAAACAATAATAATTTAAAAGGAGAAGATGGTGTATCCCAGAAGAGGGAAAAAAAAAAAAAAAAAAAAAAAAAAGTAGCATTTCAAAACTTAAAAAAGAGAAACAATCTTCCTGCATGAACTAGAAAAACATTTGAGAAAATTGTTTCTTCCTATGTGAATTCACGAGCTCAACAGATGATAATATTTTTAAAATATGCTTTAGATGCATTTTTATTAAGTGTTTAAAGGAAATAATTAAGTTGGAAAACTTTGGCAAAGTGAGACAGTGCCTGAAACAGAACATTTTCAACAAATTATATTAATGGAAAAAAATCAGAGCTCTAACATTTTTGAGAGTAAACTTGCATTGTGTTTGTCTGAAAAATCACAGCAGTATCTTTGTTTTTTCTTTCTCTCAATTTTCTGAAGTCACATTAAGATGTCTTTCTAGATCAAAAATATTTCTAGCCTCTTTCTTTTCAGACAAAAACTGTTCTTTCTGATGTTTTCATGTTTCTTCAGAGAACAACACTAATTGGCTTCCATTGCAAGAAAATATCCCTCTAGAAGGAAATAAATGGTGGCTGCTGTGTCTTTACATCACTTTTATGTTTGTTAGTTACATCAGCACAGTGAATGAATTTTGTTCCTTTTTTATGAGAGAGGGTATGGTTCCTGTCTGACTTTTTTATTCATTATTACTTGTGGTAGATAACTAACAAAAAGAGGCAGTTCAAAATATTTGATTTGGGGGTTATACTGTGTTTTATTTCCATTACTCTGAAATAAGTTGTTTTTGTAATGTTTCCTTTGGCTCCTTCAGGCTTTGTGCTCTTCACCAGTCACAAGAAAATGTTTGTGAGTCAAGAACTGTACAGGGACCTGGCTGAACAACTCCCATGCACAAACAGGAACAGGGAAATCCACATATATAGCAAAAAATAAAAAATTATAGTTTACTTTTTTTTTTTTTTAATTTACCTTGGACACATCAGTGCTGTTTTGCATATCAAATGTTTTCCAAAAACAGTGGGTTGGAAGTGATTCAGCCTGAAATTTTTGATTTGGAACCCTCAATTTGAAGATGATATCCTATCTCCATTTTTGTGGGATACCCCCAAATCATTACTCTCAGTTTGTGACACAGCTTTCATCTACCCTATAGAGTGCTGTGCTGAGGTACTACTATGGGTCCAGAAAGCATGGAAGCTGTGTCAGCTCAACCTAATCTCTGCCTAGACCAAAGAGTTCTACTGTAGGCACAAAAAGATACAGTCTTGGCATTCCCAATAACTAGAATTTTCCTCTATTCTGTTCCCTATTTGGATAATGGGATAATAATAACATAATAATAATGGGATAATAATAAATTTCTCTACATGCCTTTTGGTATGTCTCTATTTATTTGAGGTGGCCAAACCAGGGCTTGTGGCTTCATGGATCTTCCTGGTAAGCTGTGGCTCCTTTTTAGGTTCTTATCACATAAATGGCAAAGAGACTCCTTCAATGTGGTGGTGGTGGAGTAACCATGTCTCTAACCACAGAAGGAAGTGAACCAGGAATAGCAGATGAGGCCAACAGGTTCCCCAAATAAATGCCCAGTCACATCAAAATGATGGGATACATCAGGGGTCAGTCTCTTCTTCTTCCAGCTGGAATTATAACACAAGCAATACAGTCATGATGGTATGGAGAGAACAAACATCAACCACTCAGGCTTATGGTCTGAACTTTCAGCTTCCCAGCTCTTTGATTCCCAGCTAAGGAAATATCAAAGCACATGTGTCTTACTTATCCCTTGTGGTCTCCCCTTATTCTCATAGCTGTTTGTTTTAAAGTTGTTTCTTCTCAGATTTTCATGCCTTTCTCCAAACACTTTTGTAGAATGTCTCTTGACAAACCCTGGTGTTCAAATTGTACCACTTATTCAGAAAAATAGGCAAAGATTACTGAACTTTGGGCAAAACACTATGGAGACATAGTCTGTGTATTTCACAGTAGTCAGCAGACAAATGGGACTTGAGGTACAAGCAATAAAGGACCTTCTTCATCTATCGATTCTGTTCAGGGTCAAAATTTCAGGTAGTATAAACAGGAGTACCTTTAGGCTCAGTAAAACTCTGCTGGTTTATGCTTGCCTAATAAGTGTAAAACTTTGTAAAACTGCATATTCCAGGGGAACTTAAATGTTCCTAAACCTTTCATATTTCTAAAGGAGGACTTGAAAGGTGGTGAAAAGCAAAGATTGAGCTACTTCTGAAGTATGTACCTACCTAAATCCCTCAGAATATGGTCAGATATATGACTGTACTGATCAAATTCTGAAATTTGGGTACCATTCTATTTGGTAAACTGATGTGGAAGCGTCCTTGCTGCTGAGAACTGTCAACAGGCTTTTCTCTAGGCAGGACCAGATTGATATTTATTTTTCTTTCATGCAAGAACGTAGAGCCTATCAAAACAAGAAATTTTCTAAAATCACAAAGTAACACAGGTTTGCTTAATCTTTGAGAATTGTAAATGTCACTTGCAGCAAAGGAAGATAAAAAATTGCAGCCATGTCACCAATTATTTCAATTAGAATAAAATTAAAAGGTCTATCACTCTTTGTGCTCTAAGGGTATAAGCTTATCAGAGGAAAACTTCTTCCTGAACTCATCTGGTATCCACTTCATATCCTGAAATATAAAGTTTGATAACACTTATAATTTTATCCCAGCTAGTATAACTGCACCTATCCAATCCTTTTATCTCTACAGTGACTTTTTCATATCTCATTATTTTCCCAGACCTTCAGAGTCACTCAGATCTTCCTGCTCCAAGTGTACAGCCATGTAAAAGCTTTGTGGCCAGGTAAGTTATTGGATAGCAAACCAGAAACCTTGTTCATCATCTCTCTAGGGGGGGAAATGCTTTGGTATAAAGAAATGGGGCTGCTATTGAGTTTGGTCTTCAAATCAGTAAAGTATCAGAAATATTATGAAGTGATTATAGTTCTGCTACAGGTGATGATTTATATAGGGTAAGTAACAGGAAAAAACTGCAAGCCAGTAACTATTTTGTAGTTACAAGCATACGGATTGCTAACATTCTTGTGCAGCAAAGACCAGAAACATTAAGACAATGACAAGTTCTCAGCATAATTTTCTTTGAAAAACAAACAAAAAATTGTGTTGGATCTTTGCCATTCTAAATATATATTGAAGCAAATAATAGTGAAACTGGCAATGAAAATCAAGAGAGGAAAGTTTGGAAGATCCTCGGGAAATTATCTTAATCACTTGGAGCGAATCCTCCGGCATACACCGCATACTGGGTGATTAAGATAAGCAAGACCAATTACTGTTGAAGAAGTGGATCAGCAAGAGGTTCTTTTATAGGTCAGTCTGAAAAGACTGCAAAAATAACATGTCACAGAACAAACAGTATCACTGTTGCAGTAGTACTAAATTTAAGCAAATTCTGTTCAGTTCAAACAGGCACTGGACAACAAGAGACAAATAAATTGGAGTGAGTTCAGAAAAGAGCTAGCTGAAATGATGAAGTGATTCACCTACAGTGAAAGATAAGAGAAAATATTTTAAGGGGGATCTAGACCCCTGAAGACTGTGAGCTCAAAGAGAGGTAGGGAAGGGTTTTGTGAAGTACACCAGGAAACAGTTTGAAGCAAACAAATACAAACAAAGAAAAGCAAATACAAGCCAACTCTTAAAACCCTGCTGGCAGTGCAGCATTTGACACCAAATTAGTCTCCTCAAGCTAGTGAGAATAACAGCATCATCTGGATTTTTTATAATGAGCCTAGGTAAAGAAGAATAATTAATAGAGACTAAAAAGCTAAATAGGTGTATAACTACAGCCAAAATAATGTTTTGATCTTTTAGAACAAATTCTCATCTGACTTGATAATGAGGGGAGGAAACGCTGTTCATATTATTCCTCCTGCTTGGCAGAAAGGTTTTCCATACAGTATTGTAAGTACTTTAAAGGCCTCATGAAGACAGTAGTAGAACTGGTAAAAAATTCATGTGGTCTTCTGTGTGGTGCCCCTCCTCTGTCCTCTGTGCTTCTGTTCCTTCGGAGCTTTGCCAAAGCACACGAGCTGAGTTCTTCTCTCTGCATAAAGGCTGAGATCCTCAGATGGTTCCTCTGTCTATGTATAATAGGTAGCATTTTTCAAGGAGATTTAAATGATTCAAGAGGCTGAGTCCTACCACTCTCCTGAATCACTTTGACGCCTTTGAAAAACATCTTATTTTCTCAATGTTCAGTTCCTGCATAGCACATTCAATAGCCAGCAAAGTTTGCAAAGCTTATTTAACTATTATTCTTTAACAGAATACATTGCCTTTGTGAGCAGGCTTTATCAACGTGTGGTTGAAGGGTACTCAGGCTGTCTAAACTTCACCAAACTCTGTGGATAAAGGATGTCATCAGATTTTCACAGGGAATGGACTGCAAACTGGACAATTAGAGTCATGGGAAAATCATGAGTACAGAATTTGTTCAGGATTACAAGGTCAGAAGCAGTATTTGTTAGAGAAAGATAATCAATAGGAGTAAATGAGAGAAGGTACTGTAGAATCAGTGATTTTCAATAGCTTGATACTTGGCATGGTGTAGATTTCATCTTTTCTATTTCTGGGGCCACTTACATTATGTTTCCACAACCATACCTAAGCTGTTAAAAGGAGTAGAAGTACATACTGTATCTCACAGTGCTACATGAGGCTAAAGATCAGCCTCTGAGACCCAGAGGAATCCACATACCTGACAATGCTGGTGTCAGCGCACTGTGGACAAAGCCACACAAGCCACCTGCACATGCTGTCCTAAATCAGTGATTCTGCTTGTAGTCATTAACCCTTTTTGTATTTAAAGCACGTACTTTGAAACTGAGGAAGGAGTGAGCTCGAGAAGTTCACAAATGCTAGGCCAACGCAGTATACTCTGTCTCCATGTCTTTGGATCATGCTGTCATTTCTCACTCAAGGACTGAGATACGGAGGTTAACCACCACTCTTAAATTCCTCTCCTCCCTATTCAACTCTGTTCCTGTAGGGTGGAGGCTTTGAGAAAATATGAAAGCTGTTCTCAGGGGTATGTGTTTATTTAGCATTGTCTGCAGATATAGCCATGTATTTCTGAGCACTGAAAAATTCAGCCTCACATAGCTTTGTGGCAGTTGTTTCCCCAGCCACTGTCTGGTTCCTGGCTGCCTTTCTAAATGAACCGTCCCAGTTCTTCCACTGTAACACTGGGCTGAATGTGCAGCTGACTGGGTGATATTTTCCAGCTTGTAGTAAGAGGAGGTCAAAGAAGATCAGAAATTTCCTTTCTGCCCTTAAAAAAAAGCTGTATCTCTGTCTCCACAGTGTAATGCATGCTTCCATATGATACTTGAATGTCAAATAGTGGTTTTATTTTTATTGTTTATATTGTCTTAGAACTCCAAAAGTGTAGCTGGGTTTGCTGAGTTTTAAACACAAAGTAGAGCAGACAGTAAGGTCTCTGCTCCAGTGTACTTCCATTCTGCAACCCTGGTTCTTGGAACAAGAAGAGAAAGTGATCCCTGAATGATAGACAGAATGACTAAAGGGAAAATAGTAGGAGGAAAATGATCAGCTCAAGAGTGAGAAAAACTGAAGGAGGGCTTCAGGTGAGATGAAAGTGATAGAACTGTTCAGAGATAGATGAGGAGAAAAGAATATGATGAATAGTCCACATTTCATATTCTGAATCAACTTTATAAGATTGGAGTGGATGACTTCTGAAACATCAGTCTTGCTGACTGACTTCTCTGAAATCGGCACACGGCTTATTCAGTTGTTCTTCTTGCATGTGGGTTGGTCTGTTGAGGAATATTTACAGGTCCAGGTTTTTGAAATAGCTTACATGTATCTCCCATTGAGTCACCATTACAAGTGGCAGCACTGGATGCATGTTAAATAGATGTTTTCTTGAAATTCTGTTTAGTGTCATTACAAAAGAAGCAGCAAAGATGCTGCCTCCTGTTTGAGTGCTTGCAAAGGAGCCTCTCTCTGTGGGAATAAGGAGCAATATGCAGGTACTTATTAGAGCTGAAAAAATTCTGAAATACTGAGACCTAAGATGTTTCATAAGAAAAAGAGCTTTATATTTTCTTCCTCTGAGAAAATCCTTGTAGATCCTTGTAGAGGATTGGGGGGGGGAAGTGTTTTATTTTATTTATGGGAAAGTTATCTAACAGTGGTTAGCCAACACTTTGGGGTTTTTACCAGAAGTCAAAATGGCATGAGGCCACCAAGCAGGGAGAGGCATCACTTGTATACTTCTTCCTTAGTAAAGGTTCTCTTTTGACTTTACACATCAAGCAGCATAAGATGTGAACAAGTGATCAGCAGAGAAACAGACTATTTACTAAAAAAGAAGATTTTAAAACTTACTGATTTCTTTAAGTTGCAGCATATAAGAACACTTGCTGCTTTAATGTATTACCACTAGTAAGAATACTGTTTCTTATCCCTTCTTTGCACATGGCTACATTCATCTTTTTCATTTATTACCCTTTCAGAAAAGTTGGCATCAAGCTGCTCACTTGGTTTTTCAAAGTCTCAAGGCTGGTTTTCTGCAGGGTGCTGGTTCCAGAGCTCAACTAGTCCCACTGAATATTGTGGCCCTTGCCTGTTCTCCTTTCCCACTGCTTCTCTATTTTCACTGTCACAACATAGTTGAAGATATCAGATAAATCCCCTCTCAGACATCCCTTCTCCAGGTCAAGGAAGCCCATTTCCCTCCCAGCTTTGCTAAAGCAATACCAAAGATAAGATTCAAGCCATAACTTCAGGCCAGGCATCCTGACTGAAAAATACTGCTGTGTTTGCACTGTTCAGCAAGCCTCAGCCCTGAAGAAAAATTGGTTGAAAACCAGAGTGGCGGTGTGACAGCCATGAACCATAGTTTATGGCAGCTGCCAAAGGTATCATTATTAAGAAACATAAACACGTAGTTCAGACAAAAGACTGCCACATGTTTTTCCACCTTTTGTGGTGGCTGGGGTGCCAAATGTTGTTTCATAGTTGTTAGGAGAATCTGCTTCGGTGAATTTATGGTGGTGTGTCTCACTGTTTTCCTCAAGAAGGAGACCTTGTTGGAAGTATTCCAGGAGCAGGGAGACTGACCAAAAGAGAAATCAGATTTTATTACTAGAGATCAGTTACAGCTCAAGTTCTATTTGCTGTTGTAATAAATGGCTTGAGATTTATTCAGGCCTACAGTGCAAACAGCTGCTCCTTGCTATTTCAAAGGACTGCTACCAGGTCTATTGTTCCCATGCAGGTAAGCAGGGTGCTGTGAAATATATTAGCATTTCAAATCTGGACTACTCAGATAATGCACATTACTGCTTCTGAGTCTTCTTATTGTCTGTCTTTGCAAGCAGCTGGCTAACAGCTCTTCTTCCCACCCGTAAAAAGCGGGGTGTGTGTGTGCACCTGTAGCGAGCAATTCAGCAACCACTTCCATGCTGGCTTTACCTCGTCTTTGTGTTTGATGTTGCTGCAGCTGCTGTGGTTGTTATCCTGGCAAATCCTGACAACTCTGTTTGAGGGACTGACCTGAGCCACCTCAGTTTCAGCAAATCCTTCTGTGCTGAGATTAATTGCACAAACATGAAGTTAGCACATTGTAATCAAACACTTCAGGTCAGTAGAGCATTGCTGGAGCACTGGCAGTACTTTCCCTGACCCACAGGTTTCTCTGCACAACAATTCACAGCAAGATGTGTGACAAGGGGCACCTCAGGAATGGGAGCCACTGAATTTTAGTGAAGAGAAAAATATAATTAGCAGGTTTTCCCAGTGATAATGTACTTCCTTAGGCATCTTCTTGTGGTCTCTGTGGCAGACAGGACCCTGAGCTAGGTGGACATTAAGTGTTTTTCAGTGTGTTTTATTCTTGTGCAGTAGTGGCACGGTACTAGGCAGCCCCACGCCACATGGGGCTGAGTCACTGTGGCTCTGTCCAGAGGTGCTGGAGAGCTAACAAACATGTCAGGAGGAATGCTGGGAGTCACAGCAGCCCTGCTTGGCTCTGAAGGTGCACACTGGTGTGCCTGTCTTTACACGCCCCAGGAGGTCCTGAGGCACAAGGACCATGCACTATACTCCCCCACAGTGAGTTCAGCATCATGCAAACCCCAGAACCCAGTGGCACTGTTTCTCCACATGCCTCCTCCTGTTAAAGGTTCAGCCCAAAGAGTATGTTTGGTAAATCATATCATCTTGGTGAGTATGAGGGCTGAGGGACTCCCAGGGGTGCAGAAGGATGGGTTCTGTACCCAGCTCGGTCATGCACTACTCTTGGTTTTGCCATTTTCTCCCTCCCTGCTTTAGTTTTGACTTGATGAGAGAATGACAAAAATTGCTGCATTCCTTAACCAGTGAAGCGTGTGCTGACTACAGCTGCATGACACCTGTTTTGGCCTTTCCAGGACCGTGCGCAGGATGGACAGCTGAGGACACAGTGGCACTACTTGATCCACATTTTCATCAGGTTCAATCTTGAATTTCATCTCCTCTCACAGAGTTTTTGTGGCAGCCAGCATATGGTGCTGTAGTACCTCACAACCCAACTGCTGTACTGGCTGCCTGGCAAAGCTGCTGCTGCTGCTATGGCTGTCAGACACACTATTTTTGCCCTTTAGCGTTAGGTTGTTTAAGAAATCTGACAGGCTGTCACCTAACAGCTGGTCTTTTCACAGGAGCCAGAAAATTAACCTCCAGAGGGAGCCTCATCTTTGCCAACGATTTTGTAACAAGCAAGTGTTTAAAGCAACACGACCCCAAAGGGGAAGTGCTCCAGCAACAGGGAGACCATGTGTTCAGTGCTCTCCTCAACTACGCAGCCAGCTTCTGCTTTCCATCACTTTGCACGTCAGTGCAGACCAGTTTAAAGCAATTTTATTAATTCTACTATATAATTAAAACCCCGGTGTTGCAGTTGCGTATTTACCCACATCATAACTTGCAGTAATCACAGTGCGAGTCAGAATTTCTGGTGATTGCTTTTTCCAATCACAACCTTGATTAGCAGTATGTAGATTTCACAGGTATCGTTGAGACTCTGGGACATGGAGGGACTGAATAGGATGTAGCACAGGACCAGCCTCCAACGAGTTTTAGCACTGGGAAGCAACTAATTGACCCTGGACAAGTCAGCCTCATTCCAGTCATCTATATACACAGTGTTATGTACCACAAGGCAGAGCAGAAACTAGTCAGTTCTTTGTTACGCACCATTCTGACCATTGCCGAATGAAAAATCCTAGGTAGTTATTTCAGATTCTAATAAATATGTATGTCAGCCAGCAAAGCTGGTAGATATGGAGATACGGATATGCAGGTATGGATACTTTTGGGTGTCCACAATTTCAAGTCTCTCGGAAAGTGTAGTTTACAGAATGTTGCAAGGATTTCTCTGGTGAAAAAAAACCAGCCTTTCTTGCAAGATTGACACATTCCCCCATTTAACTTTCAATTCATCTTCTCACTTTTACCAAAAAAAAAAAATAAAAATAAGGCAGGGTACCTTTGCAATTCTCTCAGCCTGTTCTGTAAATAAAAGCAACTGGACAGAGGAAGCAAAGTTCCTCCTGCTCCGTCAGATCAGGGCCACCTTCAGTTTTGTATCTATGCAATGATACGGGGATGTCTTTTCTTGGTCACAGTTTTATCACTGCCACAGAAGGTGTCATCATTGCCTATAGCAACAACTGCTTCCCTCAGCAATGGGCATGGCAAAGTGCCTCGGGGGTTTGCTTTGAGAATGAAGTTGGAGCTTGAAAACAAAATCAATTTATGCTCTCATGCATACTCCGAGATTATGAGAGTATTGTTATGAGATCACCCATAAGAGTTAGGAAACAGATCATTAGAGTAATTCACTCGATATGGTTATGCCAAAGTTAATTCACTTTTCAGCCATGTAATAAGATCCCATAGGGTCATTACTTCTTTGCTACATCATCAAAAATAATGAGATTCATTTTTCTCAGTTTATGTGGAAATATACACTGTCTCTTGTCATCCTCAGCTGACTGATACCAACTGCAACAGTTCCTTTCTTGAGGTTTTCTAAGGGTGAAAAATCTTTATTTAAAATGTGAGATCTGGAGCATTAATACAAGGGTTCAGGTTGTCTTTTCCTGATAGTTAAGTCTTTTATCACTAGCAGGTTGTGTAGATGGATGAATAACTGTGATAATAAGATTTCTTGTATATATTATTTCTTGGGAGAAAAAAAAAAAATAAAAAAGAACAGAAGAAGAAGATATTTGCCAGGTTAACTAATAAGGAGAAAACAGAACACAAAAACTTTAAAAATGAAAATTGATTTCCATCACATGCAATTTAATTACGTTTTGCTTATGTGCTTTACAAGCACTATCTTAACACATGAATCAGGGCAGAGAGGGTATAAGTTACTTGAAGGGTCTATCAGTTTAAGAAGATGATATGTTAGGCTCTCGGTAATGATGCATATGCAGAGGGTAATGCAGCTTCACCCATGGAAAGGCTCACTATTTCGTCAGACATCCCACTGGATAATGGATTCCATGCTGCGCTTGGCATACAGCTGAACAAAGACTTTTTCATAGCAGTTCCAGGGACTTGTGTAAGCATAAACAAGAAGCTTTAGAGTTTTAGCTGATGGGACAGAAGATCCAATCATTTATACAGCTGGCTGCTGAAATTACATTTTTTTCCCATTTTGCCAGTTTGCTGGCCCTTCCTGTTATTTGCCCTCCCAGCTGCTTTGTTCACATGAGAAGATGGACTTGTAAAACCCTTCTCGATTTTTACACACCTCAGCATGTAATGAAACGTTGGGAATTACAGGCAGAAAGGCACCATGGTAGCTTTATAGCTGTGATATTTACACAGGTAACCAAAGACTTATCTGGGATGTAGTCTGTACAGAGGATAAGATAAACTCCATATATTTCACCTTGCGCAAGAACACAGGCCAACTTGCAACTTGAAGGTATGATTTTCCCTGCCATATTCTTCACAGCAGGCTCAGAATAACACCTGTTAAACATATAGTATCAGTTTGTTGCTCACAAGTCTCAAGCTTACAGAAACCTTACAGTCTTGGCATATCTACACAGGTGTTTCTCCTCAGTCGGGCTCCAGTCAGTACTCTAGTATTACAGTTGGTTGCTGCTTTGGAAAAGGTTTTGGTAATACTTCTGTTATGATTCTCTTGCTTTTCTAATCAGTTTGCCTATCCTCTTACAAAACACATTTAGGGGCAAACTGGCCCATCCAAGGCCTCTGGGGTTTTGTGACCAATGCATGACCCTACTGTGGTGCAGTTAGATGATTAGCTCCTTTCCAGTGGCACGCACTCTCTTTGTTATCTCTTTTTCCTAAGTTATATTAGCCTGGCTACTGTGTGATTATTTCATTTATCAGTAATGATCAGCTGATTCACTGAAAATAGAGGAACTGAAAAAGCCTGACAATTTCAGTTATGAAAAATATCTGCTAAGTACTGTTTTTGTTATAACAGTACCTTTTTTAATAGTTCTGTACTGCGTGAGACTGTGTTCAGGAACCTACGAGTCAGCCCAAATGTGTGTAGCGTCTAACACCAGTATTTATTTATATTAAAGAAGTATCCTGAAATTCCAATCACTGTCAGGGGCTGTTTGCACTTAAGAGAGAGATGATCCTAGTGCTGAGAACACGGACAGCCCTTCAGTCCACATGAAGAGATGGGATGGTGCAGGGTGTGAAAACAACAGGAAATATACAGAAAATGTGTCTTGTCCAGCAAGGTCATAGCAAATATGAAGATAAATTATTGGTTTCTTGGCTTTTATTTATTCTTAGTGTTGTAAGGTCTAGATTTGGGGGCGCTGTGGGCAGAAAGACGACTGAAGGAGAATAACAATTAGAGCAACAGTGAAAATCAGAACTGCCTGAACAGAGGAAGGAGGTTTTACAGCAAAGAGATTTGGGAGGTTCCCTGTTTCTGTGCAGGATATCATTTGCAGGGACTCCTCAGAAGACCTCGCTCCCTCTTTGCCAACAAGGGGAACCAGGTTGCTGGCCTGTGGGTCTTGGGCTCACCACACGCCCTAATGTTATGTTAGCACATCCTCAAGAGTCTGGTTAATAATGTGTCATGCTCGCTGTTTACAGTCCTGCTCTAGGACTTGCAGGAGGAACAAGGCTGCATAACTTCTGAGATAGTTCTCTAGTACGAAAAACAAGAACATTACTGTTCTTACTAGTAATGCTTTTATGGAGCCTCCTTTTAACCATTCAAATGTTGTAATAGCTGACTTCCTGTAATACAAATCCAGGAGAAAAGCAGCTGACAGCCAGACCCCTTTCAGAGAATCCATCATGTTCCCAAAGAACGTCGTCTCTTTCCATGCAGTTCAGCCTACATTTCCCAGCACTAACAGTCTGTGCACCCAAGATTCCTGTTAGCAGTAAGATAACCTTGTGTAAATTCCAATTTCCTAGACATCTTTGTGACGGATTCGTTGTGCATGAGATCGCAGACGAGGAGATCTGCACCTGAATGCCATGTGTCTTCCCTGCAGTAAGTTTGCAAAGTCCCACTGATTTTCAGTAAAGTTGTATCAGTTTGTACTGATTAATAACTGATTGCTTCAGTTTACTTAGTGTATTTCCTAGCCTAGACAATAACTGAACCTGAAATACACTCCTTGTATGTCAGCTTAATTAGAAGTGACTAATTTAATGAGTATGCCATAATTAATGTCTATTATGCCATGAAATATCTTATTTCCACGAACTGGATAGATTTTTATTTCTCCTGTAACTGTAGCAGGCTGATTGCATTTGATCAATGTAATAAAAGGTAGAGTTGCATTATATTGTTTGCAGACCTTCACTGGGAACCTTAATTGTCTATTTACTAGTGCTCAGTGCATTGGGCATGGACATCCTTAACTGCAGTGTTCAGCAGAGTGTCTCGGCGGAATTTTACACAATGTTCTAGTTTGAGGCCATTTCTCCATTTAGTTCTGAATTCAGATGATTCTTTGAAGAGAGAGAAAAGAATAGAAAGAACAGTAAGTACAGAGAGCTTGCAGTACATCAAGGCCATTCAGCCTTCCCTGCAGAAGGGAAAAGAAAGACTTTCGTTTACAAATGTTTTTCCGTTGTGACCTTCGCTTTCAGAATAACTAATTTTGGATGGTGTCATATATAAGCAAAACCACAAGGTGATGAGCCTGAATTCCTGTTGAGCTTAATAGCCCAACAAGCAACTATAAATATGGGACTCTCAGAGGTAGGATCTAGGGTCCTTTTTTTGAAATTAGAATTCTGGATTTTTCTCCAGTTGTGAGAATAATGCTGTAGCTCAAACTCAGCGCTCACAGTAATTTCTTGCAGGCTTTATATGTGTTAATAGTCTAATTGGCAATGATTTATTTTAGGCCTTATATCCGTGGTCTTGAACAATGGAAAAACTATTGAGGAAATCACCTTTAGAAAGCTGAGTTTCCTAGAAGAGTGAACTTCAGGTCTATAACGTTGAACATATGCTGTTGACTTCCAGGTTCTATTAACAGAAAGGTCTTGTGACAAATTCAGAACTACCCCACACTTAGACCTGATTTTCATTTAAACTAGAGTAAAGAAGGAATAGTTGTGTTCAAGGAAATTTCATCAGCATAAAAGTATTAAAAACAAAGCAAGAATCAGGTCTTGCTGTCTCCCAATATTTCACCTTGATTCAAAACATTCAAGTACATTACTGGCAGTATTGAAACATGAAATTATAGTGGGATGACAAGCTCCTTATTTTCAGATGTGGATAACAATAAAATTTTGCAAGTCAAGCAAATCATAAATACCTCCAAAGACCATAAGATTTCACAATGAAGAAATGGACTATAATAATGAATCATGTACCCAAACACCATAGAGTATAAATTGAATAAGTATCAAGGTCATAAATAATAAATAGGAAATAAATTTACCCCAAGTGTTTTCTTTTCAACTAAGATGAAAAAAAGAAAATATGTAAGTATGCATAAAAATATAAATAATGTGGAGAAGAAACTACTCCAACTTGTACATGATAAGACAGCCTGAATAGCTCAGATAATACTTAATTGTCTTCATTTTCAACAATATGAAGATGTCTTTCAGTATTTAAAGACAACTACTTTGCTGAACCTTGACAGGATGTTCTTGGAGGCTTTCCCATCTTTTTACTGTTCTTATTAGATATGCTAAATTTAGTCTCTCTTAGTGTATTAGTAAGCATTTATCACTAATGTACATAAGAAGGACATTTTGACTTTTTAAATGGAACATAATAATAATCTCCAAACTCATAATTATCCTTGTAGACATAAAGACTCAAATCTTGAGTTTAGTCAAGGGTTCAAGTCTTCTTTCCAGCTCTTCACTTGCTTACAATTTTCTCAAAGTCGTATCAGAACCAAAACAGCTGCTAAAAATCCTGTCAGTAATTTCAATTTAATTATGAATGTAATCTTTGTGAAGTAACCTATTTACACCTGATGTGTTTGCAGTGTTAGTGAAATTTGAAGCTTCCCATGCTGCACTAAACAAAGTAGCTCTATATCTGATCAAAAAACATAGTGTTAAGGAAATTTCTCATCTCTGCATGAACATGACATTTGATCAATTCCACTTGCCAACCCATATTCCCCTAGAGATAGTAGAAAAATTTATATTAACTGCAATGGAATCAGATGTGGCCTTTTATGTCTGTAAGCCCTCGTTATTAGAAATTGTGATGGCATGCTGGGGAAGGACTGGTGATAGGATAACACAGGACTGCAAGATCCAAACCAATTAAAGGTTGTTATGAACAAAAGATGAATCTACTAAAACACGTATCTTCTTGTTTTATATAGGGCCATAACTGAGTCATGTCTTTCACCAATGAAGTCAGTTGAGTTTTGATATTCAACTTATTTCATACCTTTCTCACCTAAGCGCACATACTTAACATTACAGCTATAGCTCACTGTGTAGCAGAGATCCCATCAGAATTGAAATCTCAGTACCAGTCACCTGTTTCATTTATTTCTTGCTGTGAGCCTAATGAGAAAACAGCCAGAGCTACCCTCAGAAACTAAGAGAAGAAATATCACTTTTCCAGAGTTACCAGGAAATTCAAACTGTTCTGAACATGGGAGCCAGTAAGAGCAGCTCAACTATCAAGAAATGTCATTGTGAAACAAATAATCATCTCGTTCTCAGTGTGATGGGCTTAGATTGTGAGTGTCAGAGCCACAGGAAGAAAAAAGGGAATTAGGCAAAAAACTTACCCAAAACCTGATGAAGTGAATTAAAGCTTATCTAATGGCTTCAATGGAAATTGTATCACAACACTTTTATGCCCACTTTCCTTTATGAACAAAATTCTCTCAGAATGCACAAATAAAGTACACCCTCAAGGTTTTTGACTAATTCCTGAATACGCAGGAGAACTGGTATGTTAGAGATGAGCAGTGCCACAGATGATCATTTTGAGAGGAATATGTGATGTCAAATCTCATGTTAATGCAGGAAGTTGGAAGTTAAGATAATGGCAAGCTTTGGTTGAGGGAATAGAGTGAGGAAGTAGTTCTTATTCCTCAGCAGATTAAAATTTCTTTGGTCTGCAAAGCCAACGGAAATCTTTACCGGAAGAGATGGTTGAGATTTTACATTAAATTATCAAAATAGTTGGAAAATGTTTACGTTAGCTGTAACTTCTGTAGAATGCTTGAATTTGATAAAAGTTTTGACCACTGTTGATCAAATCTCAGCTTCCTTTGGTCAAACTTAACATACTAAAAGATAAACAAAACATCCTATGTTCTTCTGGCAGAGCCATTTTCTGACTGTCACAGAAAATTAGGGATAAATAGCTGTGTGAACCTGACTAGAGATTTTTAGTACTTCAGATAATCTAGGATTCTTGAGAAAGTTTTTTTTTTTTTTTTTTCTGAAAAAGCAAAGCTGCATGCTTTCTACAAATACATTATTAAGAGCTCTCAGAATGGTTCTCCATATCAGCAGAACTCTCTGAACACTGCCAGCATTTAAAAAAAAAAAAAAAAAAAAAAAAAAGCACACACACACGAAAAAAAACTACTCCTACTTCAGGGAAGTACAGGACTTCTTTTGACTCTTAAGTACTGAGGTTTTGTCATTCTTATTAGCATAGCTGTGGTGTTGGTATAACTTGGAAAGCACTCAGACACAAGAGGCTAGTGGCCATGAGACTCAAATACAGCTATTGTGGCAGAACTGATTTCATGGTTCCTGGGTGGAAAACATTTCTCATTTCCTAACTGTGCCATTGTTTGCATGTCAGCAGTACTAACAGTCATTGAGCTTGATTAAAGGCCGCCATGCTGGATAATGTTAAAACACAAAGAAGGCTTTCAGTCCTGCAGAAGTTTTGTGATCACATTAGCACTAAGAGCTGTGATCTGTCTGATCATATAGCATGAAGTTCAGTGATGACATTTTATTTTTTTAATGAGTGTTTAAGTCAAATTACAAAGTGGCTATAAAAAGTTGTTTGATTGTACTTGCCAGAAAAAATATCTTATGGCAAAAGGCATAATGACCAACTGTTCAACTGCAGAGAGCAAGGAATATATCTGAGCATGGGAATCCTTGTGAAAACAACATCCAATCTGGCACTGCTCCCAGGGAGAGCAAGCTGTGTGGTAACTGGTCAGGTGTGTAATCTAAAAATCATTATGCTCTGCTCTTACAAGCCTGGTGGGTGATCAAATAATTCTATTGCTCCTCCCCTACCTGCAACCGCATCTCAGCTAATACGAAACATTTTCTCTTTCTTGTTGTGACCTAACCTTGTGACTCAGTAACAACAGGCATTGAGCCAAGTTGGCTTCTTGCAACCCAGCTTCAGGATGCTGTTTGTCTGGTTATGTTTCCACATGCATTTCTACTCAGCCTGTGGTGGGTAAAGATGCAGGTACATTCTGTCCTTGCTGTATCACTGACACTTTTCAGCAAGCCCTTAGGTTTGACACCGTAGACTCCTGAACATATGCCAAGATTCCTCTTCTTTACAGGACAAGGTTTCAATTAACATATCTTTACAGAGACCAGAGGCTGTGTTGTATAGATATGAACTCATCTGTCTGGTTTCTATGGAGAAATTATATTTTTTGCCTTTGATAGTTTTAAGAATTGTGAAATTGTACAAAGGTTAGGGAAGGCAAAATGGAAAACCTGGCCTTAATTATTTTGAGTCCAGCTATCATGTCTCCTCCAGATAGCTTTTGGCCCAACAGGCTGCAGCTTCTAACACATCATCTAAGATGATGTGGTACTGAGTGGCACTTGACCAGGTTACAATGACCAAACTACAGGGAGAGATAAGGATTTTTTACACTTGTGTCACACAGGAACAAAGGAAGCAACATTTTTATTTCACTTTCACACACTGTAGGATGTCAGGCTGTGCTTCATTTTAGGACTTCCAGTGAAAGAATTGAGTGGAGAGTTAATGGTACCTCAGTGGGAGATGTGCCTCAGTGAGAGATGAATAAAAACTGATTGTGGACGCTAAGGTATATGTCAGCCAGAACCCAGGTTACAGCTGTGGATGTTTGGAGATGAGGGTGGGGGTGAGAAGTTTCCTTTTCTCCTAGATGCATTTTGTTCAGCCTGTCTTAGGATTCAGCTCCCACAGTTGACATTTAAATTCTGTGTGCAAGAGCACCAAGAAAGGATGAAGAAACCAGAAAGTGCTTGAAGTGGTATATCCACCTGCATATATGTCCAAGCCTTAAAATATTTTGTAACACGATGTTATTTCACCCCTATTCTTAGGACCCTTAGAGGTATTCTGAGAATTTTCCCTAGCAATTTGTTCTCTGAATCAACAACCTTTATTAGCTCTGGCAGAGGACCACAGTTATCCATTTAAGAAAAAAATAAAATAAACAATAAAGTGAAAGGTTGAAGAAGACAGGAGTTAGTATACCTGTCAATGAATAAAAGGAAAGATGCAAAAAAGAAAATTGAGGTGAACAGAGGTCCTGCCTTTCCCATGGGAACATCAGAGCTCTGGGATATCCTGGGCTGTACCCACTAAAATAAGTTTCTTCCTGTGCTACCGGAGCTTGCCATGAGGATTGGTTTGTTGAATAGTCTTGATGAAACTGCTGTGTGACAGTTTTCCTTCAGTCTCCAAAGAAAATGAAGAGGTTACGGAGAAGGCCAAAGGTGTACCTTGGAGAGAAAACAAGTCCTCCACCCTAAATGGCTGAGGAAACAGGTTATCTCCATGGGGGTTTGCCGTGCCTTTCATTGCACTATATGCTATCAGTAGTTTCTACTCTGCCTAGTTTACAGAATACTAAACATGAAAAAATGATCAGAACAGTATACCTGATCACTCACTTTCTTGACAAGCACTTCAATACTTCCTGTTTTGTTTGCTTGTTTTGCTATTGTTGTTGTTTTTCCCCACAACCACTTTGAAAGGAACCGGATTGTGAAGGTGTTAATGTAGTTTACTGGGAAAGGGCACGAAGGACAGGTGTGGAGAATGGTAACTGCTCACACATTTAGTGTTTGATGACTCCTTTCAGCACACTTTAGTTCAGCTGTGTTACGCTGTTATTAACTCACTACCAGTTTCCATTGTGGTTAACATGAAAGGCAAATCCCCACATAGATAGTCTGGATGAAGTCTTTAAAGTGTGACAGTTTCTAAATGGTCCTGATGACTTTTTTTTTTCTGACAGTTTGCATCCAAAGATCAGAACAAACTTTTAAATTCTTAGATATCCTAGTGCCTAGGGAAGGAAGGTTTCATGGTCCTCCCCTCATTGTAAACAGCAGTACAGGATTTCAGCCCAAATCTATTGCTGAATACTTCTCTGCTTCTGTGATCCTGCTCAGAGGAAGCGCCGCAAGGAACAAACTTCTCTCCACCTCTTTTTAATAGCTTTGTTTCTTCACCTTTATGCTGCGTAGTTGTGAGTCCTTTCACCACATGCTTAGCAGGGGTGCCCGTCTAAAACCAAAGCCCAGAGTTTTGAGTTCAACCCCAGGCTTCCATAGAGGTCCTCCCGGTTGCCTGCCTTGCAAGACCACCACCTCTCTGTGCCTTCGTGCAGTGCTTAGCATGCTGGAGGTCCACTCTCTGCCCTGATGCCTCCAGAAAACATTGTGATAAACTTATACAAAAAGAGCTTGTTATTTCAAACCTCAGAGCCATCCCAAATGACGGATGTTTTTCAACTGCACTGTCATCTCATTATAGATAGGTTTTGAGGAAAAAGAATAGGTTTTCAAGCATTCACAATAAAAGTAATTTCTTAAAGCAAAATGGTTCATTTATCCTGCACAGGGTAAAGTCATATACAAAACAATAACAACCTGCCTTTTGAGGTGTCTTGTATTTTTGACAGCATTAGCCCACAGCCTTTGATTAGATAAAGACCTTAATATTGCATTACAGCAGAATTACCTACATTATGGCAGCTGCTTGTTGCAATTGTGTTGACATGACTAGCTTCTCGTGTGAATGTATTCTGGTCTTTCTAATCTCTTTAGCATCAGCAGCAGGACATTTTATTTGCAATTGATTTTTAAATTTAGGAGTAATTGAAGTTTAAGCGCAGTTACCTTCTTGCAACAGGGACAGGTTGATACTGTTTAAGTCCTAATTATACACTGATTAAAAGTGATTGCATTGCCAAAGTGAGCAAAGGCTACAATTTGTTTCATTCTTAAAGGCTCAGCATAGAGAATTAATTGTATTTCCAGGAAAACAGATCAACGTAAAGAGGAAGCAATTAAGAATTCATTGCTGAATCATAAATTTCCTAGCAATTTTTGAAAGGTAGACAAGGTAGACCTAACTTTGACAGCCAATCTTGTTGACAACAAAGATACACCATTTACTAGTTTTGGTATTTGATGATAGAAGCTTTGTCTACAGTCAGTTGTACTGAGTTTTGCTTAAGCACATAAGGTAGGAATGGGTTTGCTTTCATTTGGGAACATCTAGTCTTGCAGTGTTCTGGTGTTTGCTTTGTATTCAAATTTAATAATGAAATGACAGCCTGCAAATTATTCTCATATAATAAGTAGGATAAACAAAACCAGTCACACTTTTTGTATGAGCAGGAGTCATTTCATAAACAGCATAAAAAATAAGAAAGCACAAGAGGGAAACCAGAGCAGTAAAATACACTTGTACCTTAGTGACAGGGAAAAGCCTGGGGTCTAAACAGGTTAGAGCTGGGCGTTCTGGATCTGAGTTTTGTGACTGTCACAAGCAATGTCTAAACTAGATCTGAATGATCCCAGATTTGGGGAAACACTTAATACAGACCTGTGTCTGCACAGTATTACTTTTATTATTTATTTATACACAGGATATGTCTGTACAGTGGGCTCTGATGTTGCCTCTGATCTCTCAGTAGTAGAATATCAGGATTCCCCGAGACATGTGCAGGCAACACATGCCACACTCATGTTGGAATCTGTAAGTTTCTTTTAATCCCAGTTATAGGGTTTTCTTTTCTCTCTCTTTATCAATAGCAGTGGTTTCTCTATTTCCTACCAGCCTGCTAATAGGAGAAATTTCAGTCACGGCAAACGGGACTAGAAAACTAAAGTTGCCACAGTGTTTTTATGGTTGCATGAGCTACTTGGCGCAACTCACACAAAGCCATTAAAATAATCAGATGCAGAGAATTCAGTGAACAAGGGATGTTTCTGTCTCTTCGACACAGAGAGTTATGACAGAGAAAGATGACATTATAGGGTGGCTGGAAGCAAGGAAAAACAATATTATTTCTTCAGCAGTAGAGGAGCATGAGGTGGCACATGTAACTTTTGATTGCTTTGGCTTTCTCACTGTGTTTTCCTGCATGCATTGTTCAAACAAAATGGCAGCTGAATAGCACAGCAGCCCACCCAAAGCTTTGTTATTTTCAACTCCATTAATCCTCTGTCATTTCTGAGCAGAGTAACTCCTGGTCTGTAATCCATGAAAACTAAGTGGTGCCTGGTGCCATGGTTATTAGTATTGTCATTCTGAAGATGAAATTGTGCAACATTCACCACAAGCCAACTAAAAAGTCACTGGAGGCACCTTCTGGCCCTTAATTTTCTTTCTGATGAATGAACAGAATTTTCTGGAAGAGGGGAGAATTGCCCAGGGCACCAACTTAACTCAATGTTGTTTCAGAAAAGTGCCTCACATCACTGTTAGGTTGCTAATGCTGGTCCCTGGCACACGAGGCTGTCCAATTTTTGATACACTTCTAAGAATCTCCCAGTATTTCGTTGAAAGCAGTGGAGAGAACAGTGCCACTACTGGGTTAGGTTGGAGTATGTCAACAATTAGTGGTAAAACACATAAAACTCAAAACATCAGGAAGGGCATACACAGTTTACTAACACCTCTTTATAGGATATTAATAAATATATATATTTCAATCAGCGTAAAGAATTGTCACTGGGAAATCACCATGGTACAGGAACTATATGAATTCTGCAAACCTTACCAGGTGATAGATACAGCCAGACCATTCAGTTCTTCCCCTTTTCCATGACCGCAAAGAAAGACAAGTTAATGACAATTGTGGAGATTAAGGTTGTTTCCAGACTGGTTTCATAGGAAAGCAAAGCTCACATGACAACTCTGAATGTCACTTTAATGACCGTTGAACAATTCTGGCCAATCTCTTCCAAATGTACCAGAGGAGCTGGGTTCCCAAAAAATGTACTTCCTACATTTATTTTTCCAGCTCAATCAAAAGGAGCAGCCCAAATTTCATCCTCAACATCTGTCTGCTGTAAAGAGGAAAAACAGAATTTTACAATTGCATGGAGACTATATAAAATCAAAGTCATATTCACTTAGTATACATTCACTGAGAGATGCATATGTATAAGAAAGCATGCATACAGAAATCCATGTTTCCTTATACTTGTCAACTAGTAGACAAATCAAACCCCAGGGTTCAAGTCAAAAGGAAAATCTTTGATTGTAAACAAAGGAAAGTCTCAACTTGTAGTAAGAACATGAAAAGCAGTTATCAAAAAGGTTAGATTTATTGAGGTGAATGCAAAGCAATTCCATTGAAATAAAAATCTGCTTCAAAACCTGAACAGTTGAATAGCACTTGCTGCTTTAAATAGTCCTTCAAGGAGCTGTTGTCATTTTGGGTCACTCCCTTGGAAACAATGAGTTGTTTCCAGACTTATACTGGTGGCATTGGACTGAAACCTTCCCTAATTCTGAATTCTGGTCCTGTGATTACTTTCTCCCTAGTGACTTCCTATATTGGTTGAAACATAAAACACTTCAATGACTATACCTAATACTTATTTACTGTTTCTAGTATAATAATTTTTCCCAAATCATTCTTGCACTATAAGGATCACCTGGGGAGCTCTGAATGTTGTCCATCCTGGACATTGGCACCAGATATTACCACAAAAAAAAAAATAAATTGATTTTGCCATAATTATTTTTATAAGTGTTGTTTTCTCAATTACATGATTTATAGACTATTTCAGACTCAATTTCTGCATTTAAGAAAATGCAGAAAAAGAGCAGGCCTAAAGCAAGAGGAATATGTGAGGAAAATCAAAATGCTTTACATTACATAAGCAGTAAAAGAATATAAAAATCTCTTTCTTAAAGCGGTCTTTGCTGTAGCCATGAACACAGTATGTTTTTGACTTAACTTTT
The DNA here is from genome assembly GCF_964035555.1 of Netta rufina. Classification (NCBI taxonomy): domain Eukaryota; kingdom Metazoa; phylum Chordata; class Aves; order Anseriformes; family Anatidae; genus Netta; species Netta rufina. The sequence goes on along the minus strand of NC_140130.1, from coordinate 27,690,397 downwards.
TCCTACTTTGGTTATCTTCATTTTTCTCTGTCTCTGGAGCAGTACTCTGACAACCAGTATCTTCTAAGTAGTACTAACAATTAACAATTAAACCAAAAGATTCATGATATCTGAGGTCCCTGAGTCCTCCTAGATGTTCAGTTGTACTGAGAGATGACCATATATAAGGGTATTTCATCTGCCCACTTTCTTATTTTCATTTCTTAGTTTATGAAAAGAGGTGTTTTTTTTTTTTGTTTTGTTTTGTTTTTTGATGCTACTGACCAAGAATTTTAGTGGTAAACTTCCAATAGTATGTATCTGATAAATATAACACAAAGTCTAATAATTGCTGATCATACACTGATTCATAAAGGAAATGGAAAGTAAGCCTCAATTGGTTTAGTGAAGGATGATCCAAATTCCACAGGGAAAAAGAAAAAGGAAAAAAAAAAAAGGAAAACCACTTTTTGCATTGTCTTCAGTGGCAGTTGTATCAGGCTCAGAGGACGTTTACAGATCACAGAATATTGAATTAGAATCATGGAATTGTTAATGTACAATATATGCATAATAGAATCGCGGTTAGAAATCAACATTGATGTTCATGTCATATAAAAATAATAGAAATCTGCTACTCATGCAATTTAAAGCAGGGTGAATACAAAAGAAACAGGGCAATGCTCTGAGAATTAAGGGGATTCTAACACAAATCAAAACCTTTCACATACTCTTTTTTTCCCACATCATAAATGGATCAAAGTTTGAAAATATGACTGAGATTATTATGTTTGCATGAATATTTTACAATATATAAACAAGACCTTTACTTTGTAGGCAGCTTCTGTATGGAAAAAAATCAATTTCCCATAAAGAATTCACAGGAAGAGCTGTATGTTCAAAATGTACTTTCTATTTATTTCACCCCAGAAGCTCATCTAACCAACTTCCTTTTCAGGAAGGAGGATAAGTGAAAACACATGCTTGGACATTCAATATATTTTTTTAACTTCTTGAATTTTAGTAATAAGGAGATAAACTTGACTCAATCTAAACTAAGGATGGACAAAGATTTTTGGTACAGCTCTGAAACTTTCCAGTGCTTTTAGAACAGAAGGTACAAACAGGTCTGTTTCTGCATTTTTTTGTTGTTGTTTGGTTTTTTGTTTTGTTTTGTTTTGTTTTTCCCTGTGTTATGCCTAGACTATTATGAAGCATCAAGTATATTAAAGAAAATGATCTGTAGTCATGGTACCTGCTAACACCACTTTTGTTTACATTTAGTTATGGACACTGGCCTAGTACTGAGCAGAGTATTCAGTGCAGTGCCCTTTTGTAGTATTCCTGCCTTATTCAGAAGCTTTTGCTTCTGTTCAGAGAACCTGTTTCTTATTAAAATGTTTGAGTAAAGTTAAGTTTCCTCAAATATTGCCATCACACACCAAACATTTTAAGAACACCTGTGGGCTTTGCAAGACATTCTTGAATTGATGGTGGACTCCCATGATTTCCATGAAAATCCACACAACTGTAAAAAGCTGTAAAAAGCAGAAAGAAAAAAAAATAAAAAAGAAAAAAGAAAAAAGATGCCTTGGACTTACAAGGACATTCACCAACAGTTTTGAAATGTGAGTTCCCATTGCTGCTTTGAAAACGAGCCAAAAGAGCATTTTATTTTGACTTAGTAATATTAGAGAGCTCTCTACTGAGGCTGTCTAGATCTTTTGAATTATTTGAATTTCAATAGGATGAAATAAGAAAAGCAAGCTCCTGTTCAATAGTTTTAATATTACAGAATAGTGGGTCTTCTATACAGCTGAACCTAAAGGCAGAGTTTGGCTCAGATATTTTATTGTAACATCGTCATCACCTCCTTTAGAGTTTTATATCACTGTACATCCCAGCTGAGCAGGCTGTGCTAATAACTGTTCTTTTTTGAAAAAAAAAAAAAAAAAGAAAAAAAGAAAAAAAAAAAGGAATAAAAAAAGAAAAAAAAAAAAACACTATGAATGTAACCCCTGTTTGCCTTCTTTCAATTTCATATTTTTCTTTCTTTTGATCCAAAAAAATAATTTTTAAACTAATCAAAATGGTGCTGAAGAATTGTTTTCTCTTACACAAACTGTAAGAGAAACTGTTTCTGCTACAGGTGAATTTCCTCCCACCCAGCCCCTCCCCCCAAAATTCTGCAGGTTAATTCAATCCCAAATCAAACTCTTGCTCCATGACACCAGCTGCACAGAATGCAAACCAATATAAAAGGCCTCATGCAGAGTTGATCTTGTTTGGGTGGTTCAACAGTGGTATTTAGCTGCTACGTGCTGGTTCATAGAGAATTTCTTACTAATGAGCAGCTTGAGTTATTTACATCTGGTTCAGCAAGAGAAGGTAAGTGCTGTAGAGTTCCTGTAGCAGCCTGTAAACTGTATTGTTTAATAGAAACTTCTCTCAGAATTTTCAATGACAGACTTGATAGTCTTGAAAAGATCTGAGCCTGTATCTTTGCAGTGACAGTGAAATAACAGTTTAAAAAAGCATATGGATTATTTTTATTTTTCTGTGGTTAAATGGGTTGTATGTACTTTAAATATCAGTAATGAGTGATTGAATTGTATGTTACCTGATAATGAAACTATGCATTCAAAGACTATAACAGACGGTATATATTGTTTAGTGCATACTAGAGCCTTAATTGACATCTCAGAGATAATCTTCATTTCAGTATTTCCTAACAAATGTTTAGTTTTGGAAATATAATTAGTTATTTATGCTGGGATTTGTGTCTATTTAGGAACTTTTTTCAGAAATAAGCACAAATTCTCCCATAGTTTTTGACTACTGGCATCAATTCAGAAAGAAGAAACCACAGGGCAGTGTTTTCCATCTGTATATTACATAGCGGAACAGGGCTTGGGAAAGGAAGCATAGATAGCCACTCACTAAATCTAGCAGAAGAATGAAAAATTCCAGTGCTAAAACTTTGTAATTAAAACCTTGGCAAGATGTTAGAGACGTTTTTATTTTCCCATCATTTTAAGCAGTACAAGAAGCAAAATATTTTACTGATAAAAATGGTTTAATAATTTAAATCTCATAGGAGATATTATTTTTAGACCAATCTTGTTACTAAATCCATAAAAAAGAAAGTCAAATATTTTGGTACATCACCCTTTAAACTGATACAGGAATATAAACACAACTTTATTTCAAAACATTTATGAAGAACTGGTAAGTTTAGGAATAACAGTGGTGCTGGGCTTCAACCTCAACTTCTGGCACCATTTGGAAGGGAAGTTTATTTGAAATAAACAGGCAAAAATTCCTTTAATGTTTATGCCCATGTGTGACACAGGAGAAGTCAGAGCAGTGAGTATATGAAATGTGATTACTGTTTAGATAAGATCCACAGAATAAAAGTGGACCCTCTATTACTGTCTTTGTCTATTCATGAAATGTCAGACTTCTCTTGGATTGTTTTGATCACAGAGTGGCCTGCTTATGTATAACCTGAGAAGCTGAAGGTAAGTTATTCTTCAGTAATTAAGTCACTTTACTGATTAGGCTTGACTTCTCATGCTCAGTCTCATTTCAAAAGATGATGACAAAGACCCTTAATCTTTTGAGAATTATGAGAAAAATAAACCCTGCAGTAAAATGGGAATAAGAAGTACGACTGGATCATTGGTTTCTAGATCAAGGTGATGTACATCTTCAACTAGTTCTGCATTTTGTGATGTGCATGAAGAAAAATGAGAATGAATTCCAGGGATTGCATAAGGGAAACATGTAAGTAAACCACATGAACATATAATTTATGTTTAAATAAGCCTTTCCAGCCAAACGAATGTTTTCATAGCAGGGTCAGATAAAGACAAAGTGGTTCCTCTCCTGAAAGAAACAGGAGTTCTGTCTTTATTTTTGATGCTTTTGAAGTTGTCACCTGAACTGCTTGAAATTCATAGGAAGGCCAGAATATTGGATTATCTGAACTCATGGTTTCACATTTTTGTCTTAATTGTGGAATGCTGAAAGTCACTGTGGTTCATCTGGTGAAGACCATGGGACCTCCCATGCTAAGCAACGTATCTAGGCCTGAGCAAATCCACACGTTCAATTAGAACAGAGAAGATAACTCTAGAATGGTGGCTTCTGTCTTCAAACATTTGACTTTAGACATAGTTTACAATGTTGTTTTTTTTGTTGTTGTTGTTTGTTTTTTTTTTGTTTTTTTTTTTTCTTCTGGCCAATACAGTTGTCTGTCTGGAATATCCCATTTTGGGAGCTAGGAATGGGTAAGGTAGTGTTTTCTGCTGTTTAATGTAAGAGTAGTGGAGTGCTTGTTTGATTCTAAGAATCATTTTGAAGAAAGTGTTAAATAATCAGGCTGGGAGAAAAAGTGGGGAGCAATGATGATGAATTACTTTTTTCTAAAAAGTTTCCCTGGAACTTTTAAGACCCAAATTGCAAGCTGTTCCTGGTATTTTTTCCTGGTACAAATATGTGATGATTGACAATTTGATCTTGCACTGAGGTACACAATCCTGCATTTTGTATTAGATGCTGCATTAAGGATGCATTAATGTGGATTTGAAGAACTTTAGGTCTGTTTGTATTTTATTCCTAATCATTAAAAGAGAAATGGTGAAAGCAGTAGCTATGCTGTAAATTCATTGTAATATTCCATAGAAGGCTTTTAAGTTATTCAAACTGTCTTCTCACAAATCTAATAATTTGTGTTACGTGAAAAGTGATTAACTGTGAATTCTTGTCTACTTGGTGATAAGATCATATTTGGTCTACTGCTGTGGTGAGCATCAATTGCTACCTTTTGTTACTATACATGAAATGAGCTAACTCTAGAGATTAACAGAAAAATGTCCTTCCCACCAAAAATGCAACTAGTGCTTTTGCTGGCAAGAGTCATGGAGGGACTGGTGATTAATTTTGCAGGCATGCCTTTGTACTATTTTAAGTTTCCCCTTCCCATGGGGAACTCTGAGCTGGTTGACCTAGTTGAATCCTAAAGACCTCTTATACAGCTAAAGAGTTAAAATGGAGCCAGTCAATTGACACAAAAGGTCAGAGATGCAATTAGGGATGGAATTGGTTAGGGATGTCTTTTACCAACCTGACCCAAGATGAAATTCCTCACTGAAACAGGAGAGGTGTTACAGAAATACTTGGGATTAGAGTATTTGTTTAAGAAATTGAATTACAAGCCCATGATTCAGACCAAGAATATGAACTTGGGATTTATAAATCCTGGAAAAGTATTGTCCTTACTGCAAGTTATCAACTATAAATATTCTGTCATTTCTCATTACAATGTTTGATTTGTAAATCACACAACAAATCCAAAGTATGTTCTCGTGTTATAATTTTAATAGTCAGCCAATACATTGCTGCATTGCTGACCTATTCTCTCTGTATTTTTACAAGTGATTATGAATAGTCTCAATTTAATCCTGTTGTAGATTTGGATAGTTTTTGCTATGTTTTATTTTTCCCTCCATTCATACTCTGTTACCTGGAAGAGTTCAGTGCTATAACCTCTGGTTTTTCAAAACATTTCAAAAGAGAACTGTGGTGTGCAGAAATGAAACATGAATGTAGTCACACAACCTGTTGTTTTTACTCTGATTTATTGGAGGAAACGTTATTGATTTCAGGCATAATTGTCAAAATTTGTTGAGAAGAAATCACCTAAAAGGTATGGCAGGATTAATAGGTAGGTCAGGAACAGAACATAACTTGAGATTTAACTTGGTTCTTGTGTTTAGAAAGCAGGTTGTAACCGGTCATCTTGTCTCTGTCAGAAGGCTGGATGAAAATAGGTGGGCACCTGCAAATGATCATTTTAAACTTCTGCTAGTTTGATATAAAATGTAACATTGCCTTGAAATGTCCATTTCTCTCCATTGACTGCAGCAGTATGCTTTTCATAGAACTTTTTATATTGTCATTAAATGTGGCTGCAGTGTTTAAAGATATGGCTTTATAATTCACTAAGTATCCTGAAGAACACTGAATTAATTTTTCAGTTGAAACAGTTGATTTACCAGAAAATATCTACAAATTTTACTGCTGCTACAGTTTCTGGTGAGGAAAACTATAAATCACCCAGCTACATTATTTCTCTGAAAGCTACTAATCAGACTATTTGCCAATGCACCTTGTATCTTGAGGTTATTTTGTCCTGTCCAGCTCATCTGGAAGATTTGTGGTATAGAATGGGTCAAATAACACATCCGTTACCTTGCCTTTAATTACTGAAAAGGTTTCTTGACTTGAATCAATTATTTTCAGGGCTAGCTTCTTCAACTTACAGAAGCTGTTTATCTGTACAGCTACATTCTGCTGGAAGTAACTTTGGAATATTTCTTCCTTTGCCTTCAGGTAGTTAAAACAGCTAATGCTCTTCATGCTTTTCATAGCATAGCCTTCGTAAGTCCTTTTTATGAGGAGATAACTTCAGGTCTTTACAAGATCTAGGAAGTCTTCTCTCTTGCGCTGTGTTCAATGGGCAGTGTTCAAATAGAATGGAAACATCTCCTTGGCTCTGAAAGGCTGTGGAAGCAGCAGTACAAGTGTTTCTCTGTTGCAAAGTTTTTTAATTTCTTGGTTCAAAACACTGCTTCTGTAGTGAAAGCTTAGTTCTCTATACAGGATATTTTTGAGTGATGGGGAGATGGAAAGGGAAGCAGAGGTTTAGGATCAAACATAGCAACACTGTGGAGCTGACTTGAATGGCTTCATAGTAGCTCTTTTCTATAGCAACTTCAAGCTTTAGAGTAAGTTGAATTTGCATAACATGTACTGGAGGAAAAAAAAAAAAAACACAGCAGTCTTGCTGTGTTTATTACTGTCAAATGTTGGGTTTCTTTTTAAAGTCCCAACCATAGAAGCTTCATGATTATACAATCTTTCTTCTAGGGAAAACAAATCCCTAGACTTTGTGTTTGCAGTGAAAAGATGAAAGATGTCTTAAAGGTTCAAAAGCCAGGAATTCTGAATTTCCTACTGTTCAAATTAACTACAGTGAAGAAAAGAATGCCGATGTATTGTACATTTGTCAGAAGAGTCAAGATAAAAGAAAAATCATTGGTTTTGTTTTCCAGATATGGAAAAATAAGACATTAACATAAGTTCTTTGCTGGAATTCTTAAAGTTCCTATGCCAGCACAGTGAGCAAAGACCCCTTCCTTAAAGCTAGAAAAGCTTCTGAATTGCCTTTAACAGGATAATTATAATGGGATTTGTTTGGCACTAATGAGCTGCCCAAGCATTCTTAAATAGATAATTCTGAGAAGTCATTGACATCTTTTGTTTTTATTCAATACGGATTTTCACGTTATGGTTTGGTTGTCTTAGCAAGACTTTCTCTACTTCTGTCTGCATCCCTCTCTTGCTCCACTTCCTGCCCATCTTTTTGCACAATTTACTTATCTACTTCTGTGTTCCTTTGCTTTCTTCCATGCTACAAAATAAACTTTGTTTTTCTTAAACCACTGTAGTCTGGAATAAAAGCTATTTTTTATTGATATTTTGTGAAACATGAAAATTTCTTACCTGCCGCATTTACTAGTAGCTATGAGTGGGAAGAACATTCAGCTAGCTTTTATAAGAGATGAGAATTTGGCTATGAAAAAATCGAGAAATCTTTTTTTCCTTAAGCATTTGCTGATTATTTTTTTTTTCCTGGAGCAAAGGTCAGAAGTCTGTATTTCAGTACAAAAGGAATTTCAATGAAACCTGCTCCAAGCAATTTTTTTTGGTGTTATTGCTTTTTAATACTTACCCTTTAGCATGCTTCCTTCTTTACTTTGACATTTAGCTTTAATCTGTGTGTAGCCATAAACATCACTTCTGTGTTCAGATTGAGTCTGCCCTAGTGCCCTTGAGACAACTTGTAGAGGTGAAACACATAAGAGGAACATGGCAACCATGTCATTGTGTCATTTAAGAACAGATCCCTTAAAAAAAAAAAAAAAAGGAACAAAGTAACAAGTATTTTATTTTTGCTATCTAAAATATTAAGATCAACCCAAAATTCCCTGCTTATGAACACAAGATATAAACTAGAAAGAAATTCAATTCATATGAATAACTTTTCACTGTAATTACACAGGAAGAGATCTTTGTAGCAAGCTGCAAATGTCAAGAGTCCATTTGGCTTTTTGTTCCCAGGAGGGACATGTTGAACATAAGTTATTTGAATTTCATTCTGAGGTAACTTACATTCTGATCCTCTCAACCAGACAATCAGAAAAGTAGGACTAGAATTGATCTCAAGAGCTCATCTAGCACAGTTCTTGTCAAACAGGATCAGATGTTTCTGTAGCACTGTTGTTTGATGCTCATCTAGCTTGCTAAGATTCCAGGACTGGAAGCTTCACCAAGGGTTTTGAAGAGGGATTACTCCTTTCTTCTTTGCTACAGTGTATTGATTATATGGAGATCTGCATTGTGTTCATTAAACTTCTTGATGATCATCCTTTTCATCTGTCTACTCTGCATGAGTAGATACTTGGAATATGGGTGGCTTTAGATATCTAAATTCTCCTCTGTAGGCCTGATGGCGAATTTTACCTTAAAACGGTCTTGTAGGAGAAAGGTGCAAACTGCACACTTCAGAACAGTCTCAATTTTTTTCAGCTGAAAAGATGAGCTCTTTAGACCCATGTTTATTTAATGCTAGAGCACTTATCTTTAGTCCATTTTTTACTTACATGCATTTACTGTAAGGCCAAGACAGTGGTGACTATTTAGTACAACTGTGTTTTGTGTGTGTTTTTTTTTTTTTTTTTTTTTTCAGAATTTCTGATAGCAAGCCTTTCAACAGGAAAAATATTTGGCTGGCATAAAGCAACACATCCTAAAGACCCTGCCAGGATGTCTATTTTCAACATGATTAGAGGATAAGCCATATTGGACCAAATGTCTAATAAGGTATAACCAACTTCAGTTTTTAACATGGATTAGGCAATATGAAACACTGTTTTGTCTCATCCTTTATAGACTCCTGTCTATGTTCAAGTAGGAAACACTTAGAAAAACTTCTCATTCCATTTTTAGCTCAGATTACAGAAGGAAAATAAGTGAAGAGAGCATCAATGCTGAAAATCAGAAAAATAATTAGCTATTCACTTTTGAAGTTCTATAAAGACTACTGGGGTTTTAAGCTGGAGAGTCTATAGATAAATTTTGCATGGAAGTATAGATTTGCCAAAAAATGTTCAATGGGAACATGCCAATTTCAGTAGGCTTCCTTCAGTACAGAAAAGTAATAATAAAAATTGTCAACACTTACTGTTACTTGAACAAAAAAATGAAAAAATATTTTCAAATTAGAACATTGATATTAAGATAATTTAATGTACGCAGACCTAATTTCCATAAGTGTTCTTGAAATTATAACTCATAAAAACAAATTTAGAAATGTAAAACTTATGAAAATGGTACCTTTGATTTAAAAAAAAAAAAAAAAAAAAAAGGTAATCACTCCAGTATTCTATCTGGGTAAATTCCCAAGTTATAAACACTTGCAGTGCATGAAAGCTTTTAGTTTTGTCTAGCTACTATGAAACTCAGTTTAGCCAGTCTGTACCTGAAGGAAGTCTTCATGAAGAAGTGTGGTACTATTTGATTGTTATAACAATAACAATCCCCATTGTTTGAAATGCATCTCTAGTAATATGCTTCTATGAAAGGGAGTTCCATTTCTAAGAACCACGAGAAGGCAAACATTGATAGAATGTGTTTGTACCATTATGAAAGCCTGTAATATTCTCCATGCCAGTATTTTAAAAATAACGTTATACTTAATGAAATGGCAGTGAAAAGAAGGATGTTCTCTGGTAGGAGACATGGTGACCCATAAATATTTTTTTTATACAGTTAATTCTGGTCCACTGGTTTGATCACACATTGCTTGTAAACTACTATAAACCAAACACTGAATCCAGTAGTTAGTTTAAATACAATAAAGGCCAAGAGGAAAGTTGGGAAAGTTCCATTATAATTCAGCTTTGGAAGTGGGGCAGGGGAGAGCATTTAGTTATACCCCTGAAGGTTTATACATGGTCACACAGTGAAGCATCCTGGAAAAAAAAAAAAGTGGGGGGAGCGGGGGGGGCTTTGTCTGAGTCTTTTACAAGCAGAATCAGAATGAGTGATCTCTGCTTAGACCATAAATGTGACTTCTTTGAGGACCACCTCAGATTCTCCTTAAAGGAAGAGTTAAAAAAACGCACGTCCCACAGTTCCTCTGTGGGTCTCAGATGATCTAAAGTCAGATTGAGATGATGCCTATGCTCTCTGGAGTCATTGTGATCTGGAGAGCTTCTTTAGCATCTGCAGCTGCTCACATTTGCTGTTAATTTCCTACCAATTTGGGCCTTCTAAAGCAACCAAACTTCAATCAAAAAATCCAGGCTGTAATACAGTAATTTCTAAGTGCTAACATGATCTGTCATGAAAACCAATTAGGTGTTTGATTACTGGTCACTTTTGCTCTGGCTCAATGAACTCATGACTCAGCCTCTCAGTGCAGATGTAAGAGGACAGCTTAAGGCAGAGATGCTTTAGTTTTCTTTTCCTGGAACTCTGTAGTGAAACTTCCATAGCTTACAAAGTTTCATGTTACCTGCAATGTTTTTCCCTCTATGTTAAATCCCTTTAGGGCCTCATTCAGGAAAGCATTTATGTGCACACTCAGCTGGAGATACGCAAGGGGTTCTACCATCTGCTGTAAGATTTCTTAAATGCTGACATTTAAGTGGATTTCAAGGAGCTGAACACTTCTCAGTTATGTTGTGTGCCAGGAGACTTTATCTTCACTATAACTGATTTATGGTACTCTGTCCTGAAAATTAGTCCATAATCCTCACTGGAAGCCTTCACTGTGAAAACTTAGGGATTTTGTGGAATCTGAGTCTTCGTTTGGAGCTAATCTTTGCATGCCTAGGACTCTTAATTTTGATTTAGCTGTTCCTACTTTCTTATTTGTGTCTTTCAAGTGTGGGGGAGGAGGGGGATGCTGAAATCAAGGGAACACTTTGGAGAGGAAAAAATTTCTTAACAGTGCCCAAAGCAGCGTCAGAACACCTTACCACAACCTCATGCTTTGTCCTAGGGAATGGGATGTTATTGTAGGAGGATGACCTTTGTGATGCTCCATATTTATACTTAATTTAGGGGACCAATGCGTTAACTGTTTTAAATTAAGGAAGCCAAGAACTTCAGGAGAGTAGAACTGTTGTACACGCCACAGTCTAAGCTTAGAAAGCAGGCAAGCCCTCTTCTACAGTTGTACCATTCTTTATGATAATCAACAAGTGGCTTGGAAACACTGCTACACAGCTAATTTTCTGGAGGGCTCCCTCCTGCAGTCATCAACTATGTACTGCCCAAGGAAAGATAAAATGATGTACTGTTGGACTGATAAATGCTTTTGTCATATTTAATTGGGATTATTCATTTAGCCCTTTCCATTTTCCCCGCAGAGGTTAATCACCAATGCACGCACAGCCTAAAATGTGATCTGAGTGGAAAATACAAAATCTTTGAATTACAGCAGTTAAGGAGCCCTCTGATTTATCATTTACATTTTCTCTACAGTGCTTGAAGGACTTTGCTTTAAAATTACATTAAAACAAAAACATCCACAGACCAGTCTTATTCAAAACGTATAATTAAGACTCTAGTCAAGATTTTTTTTAGTTTTTGTTGTTGCTTTTTTCCTCTTCATTCCTTGTTCTTTCAAATTCCATTTCTTTGTAGGAGAATATTTCCTGTGCTTCACCACACTGCACGCCATTAAGAAAATACTTTCTATCCTGCAAATGGCAAGAATTTGAGGATTTCAAGGTTGAAGTTACCTTTTGTATTTTCAATGTATTTTAAAGATATACAGTATCCCTATTATTTGAATTTATTATCTGATAGGTCACTTCTACCCTGAGTAGTAATGTTTAGTTCAGCTCTCCATGATGGTATCCAGACCCCTTTTAATTCCTTTGCTAGTTTTCAAGCCAACAAGTATAGATATCTAACGGTATTCCTTCAGCATGTGACTGAGTCACAGTAATCATCTGTAACCATGTGGTCTTCCCCCCAGGCTTGATCAAATCCAGACTAAATATTCCTGCATAACTATTTTTATTCTAACCATATCTAATGTAAATTGTTTGGTCTGCAACTCTTCTTTAACACAGGTCAAGACATGTGCTACAACTTTTGCAGCACTATGTGTTGAGAAATGAACATCCACCTCTGTCTCAAGAGATGCAAATCTAAGCCAATTGTCCCCTATTGTAGCCATCTATCCAATATGTTATGGCCGCATTTTCATGTCAAAGGTCAGCATGTCTTCACATACAGCTATCTGGTCAGATGTGAATGTTTGAATGTCTATATCCAGTTAGTATACTGATATGCCGTGGCTAATATCACTGAAGCCTCTGGTTTTAAGTTTGATGTTGTAGCTTAGGCTCAAAGTGCTGGAAGAGTTGTGGACTGAGGTTCAGGGTGTGCAGGTCTGGAGCAGCAGGCTTTGCCAGTAAAGTTCCTTTTCCTACTCCCTCAAGAAGGCATCAGAACATGGTGTTGTTTCCACCACCTCTTCTCCAATTCTCTCAGCATTTTCTCAAAGTGTACTTATGACTACAACTCCCCATTACTCACTCAAGTTGATAAACAGAGACATGCACTTCATCTGCTTTTGTGTTGTTCCAGAGCCTGTCCTGAGAAGGTGGCTTCTGGAAATATGTCTTTCCTCAGCACAGATGTCATCTTTCATCAGATCAACTGTTATCCTGGCTGCTGCTGTGATTTACATCAACTCTGTAGCAGTCAGGTGCTGTTTATTTGTTGATTTAGCAAAAAATTTTATACATATAAACCAGTCTTTTCAAGGTAGCATGGAAAATATCTAACATCACTGATATGAAGTAAATTTATTATAATTTTCTCTCAGTAAAATAATTCAAAGGTCACCCCATGTCCCACTGTTAAGCACCAGTGACCTCATTTCTGCTCTGTACGTGGAACTTGATGTTCTGGTCTCCAGCCGCTTCTGGGCTGTGCTGCATTGATCACCTCCATAATTCATTTTTCTGTGAATGAGATATCACTGCTTTGCTGCCAAAGGAATTGAGTGATATTTCTGGTGCTGATGCTTAAGAAATATCTTTAAGATCTGAACTCTTCCTAACTAATGGATAATTTATTTCCTTTGCTGGCTTCCAAGAAACTCTCTGACAATAAAATACTGTTTCTGCCTTCTGATATTAAACATATCTTCAACAGTTTCATTGCTTTATCAGCTTCATTATCTTACTCAGTGAGTTGGTAGCATATTGGAAATACAAGGGTGATCTGTATGTATAACAAATTCTAAACATCCTCTTGAAGTTCAAGATGAAGAAAATTGGTTAAAGGAAGTTACCAAGTATGCATGGTTCAGTTTTTGATAATGCACAATATGCAGTCAAGAATACAATGAGTCTCTTCTGTTTTTTTCTGTCACGTTTTTTCCAGGCAGAGCTGTTTGTCTTGTACATGACATATTCAGAAAGTTTTCTGCTATCTACTTATTTCAGTGAAAATGAACCATAAATTTTAATATAAGTGCTGATGAATTCAGCCTCAAAAATGCAGGTACTTTTTAGTTTGCTAAGCAATTGATCTTGCTCCATCTGCTCCACAGTTCAATAATGCTCCAGGATTTTTCAGAAGGTTAGGTGGGCCATGGCATTGTGGCTCAGAGGCTGGTGCTCTCTGCAGACCCATATGTGTCAGGGTCTGATCTAATACACAGCTACAGTGAACGCAGAGGACTCCATAACTGACAAAATCCCTCTGCTCTCTGAATTCTACATACCGACTGAATCAACCACTTTAAAATTAATCTTTGGCTTATTATTTGTGTGAGTATGATACCTGACCTAGACAACCTTCAAACAGGAAAACAAAGGGAGAGTGTCTTCTCAGTTCTTTAGTGAGATGCTTCCGTCCTTCAGTATCCCTATTCCTTTCTTCCTGGGGTGACTTTGTCAATTCTTTAACATCTAAAGACACAAAATTCTGAGGTTTCCTAAACAAGTGGAAATTCTGTACTGACTTGCAAAGCTGCAGATTTAATACTACTATCCAGAATCCAAGCTCTGGGGTATTTACCATTGTTCTTGAAGTCATAAGCTTCTTTTCTCCAGGGGCAGAAAAGAACAACATTTCCTTCTGAATCATTACATTTAATAATTGAAGATCTAACATGCTAAGTAGAGTTTCTTTCTCTGGAAGCAAAAGCAATTCCTGCAGCCAATATATAAGGCTAAATAGCAAAGTGTCTCATTCCACTTACTCTAATGCTTCCCTGACTGAATTTTCTCAGATTTTAACGTATTCTGAGTGGATTATGAATGTGGTTAAAGTTATGAAAGGAAGCTGTCAAGCAAAACCAGCAAGACAATTTAATTTCTCAAGTGTGTTTTTTTATTTCATACAATCTTTAAAAATCAAGCTACATGGAACTCTGAATACCAAGTTTAAAAAAAAAAAAAAATTATCTCTTGGCTATAGTGCTTTTAGAGGTCTTCTGGGTGGTTCTGGTATTGTCCTTGTTGTCGCTAGCTATAAGTAGTTTATATAAAGAAGGAGGGAAAGGGTCTTTTAGCTTTAACTTGGGTTATTCATGGACCACATCAGAATGCAAAATTATCCTACATATCCCATATAGCAGTAAGCCTGATTTTTTGGACTTGGTTTAGAAAAAGCCTTGTAAGAGTTGCTATAAAGAATTTTATTGAAAACTGCGTTCTCCAAGAATATAGCAACAGGAGGAAGAATAACACCCCTGCCTTGATAATGTGCTCAAATATTTACACATTGTTCTGCACTAGCGTCTCAGTTCAAAGACACTTGGAGGGTAAGAAACTTCCTGTCCGTTAGGCCAAAAGCATGGACTCTAATCTAAATATTGCCAGAGTCTAAGTAGGTTTAAAGGTCTAACTTTCCATTTGGTAATAGTAGTTCTAAAAGGAAAGCTATTGAGCTAGAGCCAATGGGCCATGGGCCACAGGAAGAACCAGAAAACCTTCACCATCACTAACCTGATACTGTGTGGATGTCTGTTTTTGGAAGAGTATGGGAACAGTGTCCCTAGAGGCAAAGATCTTTTTGCTTGGAAAAAAAAAAAAATGACAATGTTTAGGACTGTTACCAGTCCTGCCCCAAACATTGTGTCTACAATTACATCTGAGACATGCAATTGCCCACATACTTGTACCTCCATATATAAGAGGTGGAAATGGAGCTGCTGCTTCTCAAATGAGTTTGGGGCTGCTGAGCATGAAATGTATTATCCACAGGTTATTGGTTGGTCACTAAACCTTATCAATTCGTTAGCTTAGGCCAGCTGTGGGTGTAGACTGTCAGAGCTGGACACAACTGGTTACACTGGGGCTGTGTGAAGGGTCTCCTGGCAGCTCTCAGTTTGGTGCCCTCAACAAAAGAATAAAGGGAATGGATCCCTTGCCAGTCCAGCATGATCCACTACAGTTAACATGGGGCAGCTAACAAGGTTAGTGCTGATCCAGGACAACAGAGATTTCCTACCATTCTGCCATCTCCTTCCTAAAGCAGAAGTGAATGAATTCTGCAGCTTGCTGAGCCAGCATCCCTTTTCTGTCCTGTGAATCATCACAGCAAGTGTTTCCATCTGCAGGGAGCAAGAATCCTGGCACAAGCTGGCACCTTGCAGTAGTAGGTCAGCGTGCAGGGACATTTAGCATCCATTCTAGATGCAATAATGTATCACTGGAAGAACACCCAAGAGCATTCCCAGCCTGTACCCTGCTGAAAATGTTCACCTCTTTATCCACTTCATTATAGTCCCATAGATAAGCCATGAACAGCTAATGGTTAGAAGTAGCCTAGTCTCTACTTTTGCTTTTGATCCACTTCTTTTTCTTGCTTATGTTCTATGAAAAAAGCCTGCAACTAAGCAGCCAAATATTTTTTTACTGCTGTGGGTTTGTGGTCAGCATTTACTAGAGTTGATAGAAAATCTCTACTTCTGTGGATGTTAGATCAGTCTCCGAAAAAGTGACATTTAAAAGAAAAAAAAAAAAAAAAAAAAAAACAGAAATTAAGAGTGTCTGAGCTAATTAGATGTGCTGGCATGTGTGCTGTTCCATCCATCTGCCATGCTTCAGACAGCTATATGACTAGGAACAATAATTCTTCAGAGTCTCATGGCAGATACCATATGGCTTCAGAAAAATCCTCTGGCCCTGACTCCTAATGGTATTAGACTACAAGTTTGTGTGCTCTAACACTTTTACATCTGATTTCACATTAACCAGGTCAAGTTTAACCTGTGATTTTTCTGACTTCAACAGTGGATTGATTTTAATCAGCTTTTGAGTTTCAAAGTAGTTGGCCAAAATATTTTAAATTTAACATCTGAACAAATTGCTTGGCAAAAGAAATATAGGAGATATCATTATATAGATAACTTCACTAGAAAAAAGGCCCAAACTTCTTCAGGAAACATTCTCCACTTCCTTTCCTCTTTAGATGGTCCAGTTATGAAACACTGACTTTTTATTTACTTGGTTTAAGTTTGCACAATCATTCTCTGTGCCTCAAAGGATAATGCATAGGATTTGTCAGAATATGCACATTCAGAAGATAATAACAAAATCTGAAAGTGGGTATTCATACAAAATTTGTGCAGAGGTTTTGCATTTAAGACCCCTTTTCAACCTTTCACTTTCAGCAAGGTTGTAGCAGGCACAGAAGCTGTAGACAACAATCTGCAAAAGTTATAGTATCAAAGATTGTTTAAAATCAAGCAGTAATCAGGTTATTTTGACACTGCTAAGGAAATGAACCCAGAAACTGGTCAGATTAAATGGTATTCTTACAGTGAATAAGTTTTTTTAAATCCCTTTTTGTCTCTGATTTCAGACAAAGTTAAATAGCTTCTTGGAGCTCTTCTTGGAGGAATTCTGCCTTAAGTGCAAGTTGACTCATGGGCAGCCTTTCTTTCTCATGCCTCTGCATAAGCCACCTGAAAATAAGACAAACTGTCTTATTTGTTCCAAGCTACCACTGTCATTCTGTGTCTCTGTCAAGCGACTTTATCTTTCAAGCGTCACTTTACTCAACAAGCTTTGAATACTTGGAGGTTAATGACAAAAAGACAACTGCGAGGACTTCTGTTTAGAAATGGATTGTTTACCTTTACTACAAGTGAAGTGGTCAGATTCAGGCCTTTCTAAAAAGATCTTGATAGCCAAAGCGCTGTTGTTTTCCTGCACATTTTGGGCAGCCTTGCTAGCATCTCACTGCTTTTTTTTTTCTGCCATTTATCAACCAGGATGCAGGTCCATACAATCATTTTCCTTTCGGTGGGCAATTTCAGGCAGCAATAAAGGAAGAAGACAAGACTATACCTACCCCTACAGGGACCTGCAGTTTCTTAGAAATTGGACCCAACTTCCAGCATCTGGTATTTAGTCAGGAAAAGAGCTTCATTAGTGTTTTGATTGAGAAACAGATGGGATGGTTGTTTCTCTGAGGAGCTGGGGGATAGACAGAGACATAAATGCTTGCTCAAGGCAGGCAGGATGCTTGGGGTGGAGACAAGGGGCTCTCAGGTGGGATTCCTATGCAAAGGGTTTTAGAGTAATGAACACTGAAACAGGGAGAGGATTTGTGTGCCTCATGAAGGTATGATGGGAGAAGAGGGGCCTAGGCAGTCACCCCAAAGGGAAGAGGAGATGCTTTGGTTCAGTGCCACCAAGCTGGGGACTCCAGGGAAGTGTGGAGCTTCTTCCCTTGTCGTTGCTTTGCTCATGCCTGAGGGACAGGGGTTCTTGCAAGGGGGGAAAGGCTTTAGGCAGCTCAGTGGCAATGGCAGTAATAGCAGCAATGTCAGCCTGACAAAGTAACTCCCTATCCCACCATGAGGGTAGTGGCGGGAGGCAGCAACCATGGTTGTGGCCACTGTAGCCTTCCCAGGCTCAGATGAAGCACTAGGAGTAAGTACTAGGAGCTCAGAAGGAGAACAGTTTTTCATGTGTTGCTGAGATCCCCAGGGAAAAAAGCTCTCCGGGGTGGGGAGCTGATATGTCTGAATAGCATTTCAGAATTTCTTGCTGTTCGTGGAAGGGGAGTTTTTTTCATTGAAGCCTGTTGGTGTCTCATGATGGACTACAAGTAGGTGGTGTCAATTAAGAGTCCCAAATAGTTCCTTTCCTCTGGAGGAGGTATAGCAGGTACTGGCCAATGCAGCTGTGGAGGATCACTTTGCAGAGAGGAGTAAAAAGCAGCCCTTTGTTTGCAAAGGGAACTGAATGCTTTGCCAGCAAGCATGCATCTTGATCTAGTCCATGCTGCAGTTTGATCCAGTCAGGGATTTTAATTGATTGGTTTTAATTTTAATGGTTTGTTTGCTTCAGGGATTTAGCAAAAGTCAGAGATGAAGCAGGCACACCGGTTCTCTGATCTCTACACCAGCTTTCAATGCATTCCTGCAATGCCTCCTCTCTGAAAAAAGACATTCATAAATTAAATAGTAATGTCAGAGAAGTTACAAGTGTCTGACTCCACCAAAATCAGAAGAGAAATTACAATTATATAACACCTCTGATTATGCTCTAGGTTGTGCTTTTCTTGACACACATGCTACTTGGACCAAAGGATGCAATACTTTGACCACCTCTGCTTCAGCTCTGAAGCTCTTTTTCTTTGCCTTGATTTATATATTTTTTCCTTTTCATGAACAAGGTTTTCTAGACACTGATTTATTTGGGCTGTTGTCTCTCAAGTAGATGCAAACATAGGGGAAAATTATCCTCAGGACAGTTTAGCAGAGGTTTTTCTCTGAGTAAGAGGACTTTAGAAGACCTTTCCCACTGAGTTTATTGGTTTTCAAATGGAATCCAGGGGCCATTTATGAAGAGACTTGTCTAAAGATTGCACACCAAGAAGGGACTGTCATGTAGAGAGTGTGATTCACTTCTGTCAGTTTGCTGGCTGGAGTTTGCTGCATGGAATACTTTTAACCTAGTTGTATCATTCACAAATATCAGAAAAACAAGGTAAAACTACATACATCCTCCTGAGCCATGGATGCTATCAGGAATTGGTAATAGATGCAGTGTTTTTTCCATTTGAAACTATGCATTTATTATTATCAGTGATTAAAATCTTTCGATTTTATTTTCTGTCAGTACGTTAAGTTTTCTAAAATTCTTATTTTGAACATTTAAATGCTAAATGTATTATGTAACTTTTATTTCCTGTGTCTGGTGCTTCACATCTTGGAGGTGAGATAATAAATCGTATCAAACTCTTAAAAAAAAAAAAACAAAAAAAAAAAAAACAAAAAACTTTCTTTGCTTTTTTTTTTTTAAGTAGAAGTCTATAAGAACAGAATGTATTTCACTGTTGTAGAGGTAGACAAACAAACCAAAAAAAAAAATAATTGATGGGATCTACTTGGAAGTGATACAATATAGAACAACAAGGCATAGCTAGAAAGAGAGTCCAAGAGGTTACTGGCCTGTGTAGTGATAAAGTTGTATCTCCTTGTGAGGCTCTTCTTGCTTTTTAGATTTACGTGCTACTCAGTAGTATCCAGTGATATTGTCATTTATTGGTTTAGCTCCCAACAATGGGAGAGTGGGAGGTATTTGCTGCAGAAGGATAGTGAGAAGTGTAACTGAGGGACTGAGAGAAAGGGTCTCTTAAGTCCTGCTTAGGGTCTCTGTAAGTTCTGCTTGCAAAGAATCTGTGTACGTTATTGCAGAAATAAAGCAATAGACTGGAACTGGGTTGTAGCATGAAATAGCTAATAATACACTTGCAGCTTGTAACTACTTTCTTTATAAAGAAGAAGAAAAAACTCTTCTCCAGTGCTGCACCTGAACCACATGTAATTTATTAGATCATAGGTCAAGAAGAATCAGCAGGACATATGGTTTCGAAAACTAGAAAACAAGGACCATCATATTTCATCCTGTTTCTCCTGTTGAGACTCGTAGACTCAATTTGACAGAAGCTTATCTTTTCAGAAGGCCTGTGGTGCTCAGAGGAGGATTTCAGAAACAAATAGTCTAGCCTTTGTAGTTTTTACTCTACCTGAAGTTTTATTATCTTTTTAAAAACATGTTCTAAATTTAATATTAAATAGGTTTCAAATTCAAATATTTCAGATTTCATCTTCTGTATTTGAACTTTCACATTTGAACTTTCCACATTCAAAATACTATTATTTCAGTGAGTAAATATATTTTTTCAGATAGCATCTATATATGGCTAAAGACATCTGAACATCTTTTGTTTGGCAGTCATTCTTGAAATTGTCTGCCATTTAATCCTGCAGGAAGAGATCCCGAGATTTTTGACTCTCCCAGATGGGGTTTTGATTCATGCTTAAGTCCTGAATCTAAAAATTAGCCAATCTCTGAAGTTCTCATGTTCCTGTCAATTCATCTTCAAAATTGCCACAGGTTATACTATTTTTTTCCCTTTGGTAAGTTCCCTTATGCCTTACTGGAGAAAGATGAATTTTGTATATCTACCCACCTAAATGCATTGTTTTAATCATTCCCTTTGTTGATTGTTATCAGAAAAAATCACAACGTTTTCCAGGAGTAGATATTTGATTTGTATTTCAGCAATAGAAATAACAAATAGAAAAACAAAACAAGTCAGATGTAAATAGTCCTGATTGGAAACTACATACATCAGGGGAACCATAAAAGCATAGAGTGCATATATCTCTTAATCATGATTTTATATTCAATTCAGGTCTGGAAGTCTTTGCTGTATGGTAACTCTTTGGACATCATTTTTTTAAAATGGTGCTGATCTCAAGTGTCTCATGGTGTGCATTGGTCAACAGTACACATCACCCCTAATTGACATGCATTAGATTACAAAGTTAATCTTCAGGTGGCAATGTAGATAATATTTTCTGTCACTATCTTGGCTGTATTTGTTCTACTTGAGACAAATGTTTCATATAAAGGCAGTAAAACTAATATTACAATCCTTCAGGAGGGCATCTCAAACTTGACCTATAAAATGAAAGAAAAAAATACTTGTGCAGACGCAAGAAGTCAAACAATATGTTTAACCAGTTACATATTCTGAGGGGAGGCTTGTCAGGGTACAAAAGGGTCAGGTTCATAGCCTTTTCAATCTCTGTTTTTTTCCTGGGAATTTATCAGTATTTATACCATTCAGTGATAGCTGTAACAGCAGTGGAGATGTTCAGTAGAAACAACCTTGAAAGCCTGATCTACAAATTTTAATGAATTTTGCTTCCTCTTGTGAAAACTGATGCTAGCTTTCAATCAGATATTCAGACCATTTTCTTCATCAATCTTCTATCTCTAGGGTTGTTAAAGAAATTTGATAATTTCAATTGGTTGTCCTTTCATGGAGGAAAATAAAATATGGGTGCCTCTATCTTCCATCCCAGACTGAGTCTGAAGCCCTTGCTCTGGTTGATCAGCCTGCCATAAACTGGTGGACTTGGTCAGTCATTAGTTTTTTGTCTCTTTGGTACTGCTAATATATCTGATTTTTTTTTTTTCCATATTATCTCTTTCCTATTTTATTTTTACAAGAAAGTACTTTTGTGTCCCCCAGTGCTATTCAATAACACCTCTGTTCTTAATACATTCTGAAAAAGCAAATTGTTGGGAACAGTTCAGTGATAATTAAGTGGAGCCAAATCTAAATCAGTCTTTTAGAAGGACAAGCTTATTCTACCTGTCATTTCAGCTCTATTTCCCTGACCCAATTATATAGGAGAGTAGATAAATAAAGTGAGAAGCTACAACTGAATTCAGGAAATGAAAGAACCAGGAATTGCCTTCAAGCCAGGTATTATTTCCATGTACATATATATTTATATACATATATGTAAAAATCATGTTTTTCCCTACAATTAGGCAGACTTTCTGAAAGGGCAGAAGCTGAGCGTGTCAGCACACATTCAAGGATTTTGTCCAAGTGCAGAGGGCAGCTAGAGTTGAGAAGCAAGTTAGAAGAGCTCCATGAGCATACAACTGTCAAATGGTGATAAAACATTACTTAGTGCTGTGAGTTGTACAGCTTAGCAGGAAACTGTGAGATGTCATCATCTGGGCTGCAAGAAATGAATGGCTCTTTTTTTTTTTTTTTTTTTTTTTTTTTTAAGCCTGAAACAGAGTTTATAATGTGTCAAGGGAAAGTGAGGAAAAGATTGTGTGTGTGTGTGTGCACCTCTACCTGTGTTATTCTACATGTGGGTGTGTGTCGCTTCAGACTTATGCTGATTTGACAGCCTCAGTGCCAGAACACACCAAGTAGCTGCTGGACATGCCCAGTCCTGACAGCAACAGGGAAAGTTTTGAAATGCCTGGAAGGACAGCTCTCCAGCTCAGCTCTTCTGCCCAACTGGATTCAGGTTTTCAAGGGCTCTTTGCTTCCTTTAAGGCACACAACTCAACAATTGGCATCTAATGAACCTTCTGAAAATCTCACCACTGACTTTGCTAAGCTGAACTCTATCCATGAGGTCTGTGAGTCCCACTACTAATATCCTTACTGAAGCAGACCATTTTTGCCAGTCTTGGAGGTTGTTTGACTGATGTGAGCACTTAGCCACCAGGAGCAAAACTGAGAAGTGCAGCCAAAATAGCCTTTTGAGTATGGCTTCATTAATACAAAGGTGACTAAAATCATGATCACAACTCTTCTCAAAACAAACAAACAAAACCCTCAATTTCCTATGTTGCCCAATTTCAACTGCAGGGTGCAAAGCTAGTGCTATTTCACAGATACTGTGCATGATATCCATTTTCATGAAGTGTATTAGATCCACTATCTTCTCCTTACAGCCCCAAATTGTTTCTATGTCCTATTTCTATGCTGTTAGCAGAGAAGGATTAAACCACTCAAACAAAACAAAACAAACAAACAAAAAAAACTCACATTGTATAAAACCTTTCTGGAACACAACACTATTCCTACTTGTAGATTGTGTCACTGAGTGGTAGAAAAACATTTAAGATTTCTATAGAGGAAGCATTAAGGGGGAAAAATCTGATAAATTCATAGGTGTTTTTTTTTTCCTTACTGGGTGCAAAAAAAAAGCTTACTGAAGTTATGGTATATTTCTTATTTGAAACCAGTGGAATTTCTTATTTGAAACCAGTGGTTCTTTCATGAAACCAGTTTTTTTTTTGTTTGTTTGTTTTTTGTTTTTTTACAAGCCCTAATCAGAGATGGAAAAACTGTGGCTGAAGAAAAGAGCACTTAGGTATTTTTTTAAACAAAAGTAATTGAGAGTGTGACCCTGAAGGAAGACACTCCCAAAGCCAAACTGAAAAGACTGCAAGAGGGCTAACACTAAACCTGAAGATTCCAACCTCTTGCACTGTCTCTAGGCATTTAACAGGACTGCTATCGTCAGTATACCTGGTTTTAAAAGATTTATTTCTACTTACTGAGTATTATGCTACCTTCCTGCCATTCGTTCATTATGGGACAGACAGCATCTCGTCATCTTGTTAATACAATCATTGCCATGGTTGTGGCATTATGGCGAACAATGAACATGAAATATATGAAGAGGGGTTAGATTTGATACAAACACAGACAGATCACAATCTAATCCATTTTGCAGAATGGGATCTCATGTGGAATTCAAAATTAAGAAGATACTAAAGCATAAATCACTCTGAGCCTGTGCATTGTAAATAAGTCTTCCCTTAAGAAAAAAAGTTAATTGTATCATTCAAGATGTTTGTTTTTCCATGGAACGTATATTAAAAAGAGTGAATATATTATTTTGTATATGTTTTTATATATTACATTATATATATATTTATATATATTACAAGTAAAAGGAAATATAAAATTAACTACCCTAAATTCCTCTCCCCAGTGGATAATACCAATTTCCTATTGATTTCACTGGGGTCTCAATTCTCCACTATATAAATTACTGAATTCTGTGGTCACAACCAGTGTTGAAACCTCTCTTGCAGCTATTCCAATGTCTGTTGGTGTGAGAAGTATGTAACATCCTAGTGAAGCATGTGACATCCCTTTTTGAATGCTCTTAGGTAGCTGCATGTTAATATTGGGAGAAGGCAAAACAGAGCTCTCTGGAAATGGGGACAGCACTTAACAGGGATTTACTGAGGCAGCATGGGCTGCCTGGGCTGGTTCAGAGTCTTATATTAAGATCTGGTAATTTTTTTAAAAGAAGTGAGTCCTTCAGAAAAGCAGCTCTTCTCCCTTCTTTCACCAAGCCTAGAGAGCTGACAATTGCTACGTGTTAATTCCTACATCTGGGACTGGTCTTTCCCTTAGACAGCATGGTCTGAATTATTCCTAGCAAAAGAACAGCTTTAAAAAGCAACCAGCCAAGAACTGCTTTATATTCATGACAAATTTAAATCTGGGGAAGAGTATGTACTGTACACTCAATATCACAGCAGACGGTACCTATAAAGCATATACACCAGGTGTTGATGTCAGAGACGTGCAGAAATATACAACGTGAGAGAGTTTCTTGGGGCAGTGGGAAGAATTACACTCCTGACAAAAGTCTCTTGTTTCACGGAGGTTGGACAAGAAAGTCACAAGAAAGTTTGTTTTGATGCAGAAATAAGTAAAGCCAACCTTTTGCGGAGCTTAGAGATGGATTTTGCTGGCTATGTGGTTCAGTATTCTGGATAATGGCATCCTTTCCAAGTAAGAATGTGACTTCAGTGCTTAGGTCAGAGATTTATTGGTTACCTCTTTCCTATTTAAAGTGAAGTGACTATTTGATTTGACAAAGTTGGCAGCTATTTCAGGACACTGATTTTTTTTTTTTTTTCTGAGCTGGAAATATTTCAAAGTTATTTGCATTTATCTTTTATAATTAAATGTCACTAGCTTAAACAAGAGAAAAAATGTTATTTTTTGGGTGGCCTAAGTGACTGTTGATATCTTCCAAATGACTCATGGGAAACTACAATGTGTTTGGGGGCAAGGGAAGCCCTTCCTCCTGCAGTGACTCTAGCTGTTTCACCCTCACTGCCCATGCTTTGCTGTCTGCCCAGGTTTCCTCTGGCACTCATAATTAAGCATGGAACTTCCACAGGAAAGTTGTTCCTGTGGACAGTATATTTGTCAAAGATTAGGTGAAGCTATTTTCTCCAGACCTTTCCATGGGGGTCATTAAGGTGGCAACATTAGTTTTTCAGCTTTAAAACATGACTAATAATACATTCTAATCTCACAGGAGTTTTATGCAGATAATTGCGTTAGGACAGCCAGATATACTGTGGAAAGGCAACTTGGTATCTTAAAGTTCAGCCCAAATTAATGGTTGCAATATCAATGCTCTGTTGATCTTATAGCTCATGCTAGGTCTTCTTGCCATGTCTCCAGTAGTATTAGCAAGCTAAAGCCAGTTCAGGTTTGCTTCCTCAAGCTGCAGACATTCCAATGTAAATTCAGCTTTTTCTGCTTGCTGTTATTTCTGAGATTCAGAGCAATGCAAGGAACCTAAAAGAGATCGTATAGAAACCTATGTTTCTCATTTTCTATCTTATTCTGGGCAACTTCTTGCTTTGAAACAAATGGGAGAGATACAGAGTATGTTAATACAGCTTATAAATTATTATTTTTTTTTTTTTGAGTCAATGAGGGAGCAGGTTCAGAGATTTCCATAAAGTTACAACTGTGACTGCAAAACTTCTGAGCAGCAGAATTGAGATCATCCGAGACTTCTGATACTGGAATGATTCAAACAGTTCAGGTTGACCTGAATTTTTAGAAACTAAGATAAAATCAGATCACAATGACAGATGCTTTAGGAAGGCTTTTGGCTAGGATTTTCAGTGTTATCATATTTATTTTTTTTAAAAAAAAAAAAAAAGCTTTCAGTATTTTCTAGCTGCAGCATTAACCCTTTTTTTCATGTCCAGGTCTTGATAATGAACAAATAAAAAGGCTTGTGGAGAGAACAGAAGCAGCCAATATCAGAGCAACTCTCAGCAGAACTCTTCATAAATAACATGTTTCTTAAACTGACTCATCAGCGTCTCTGAAAAAAAAAATCTCACTTTTTTATCAATACAAGGTTCAAAGACATTGAACTAGAGAGAAACTTGACAAATATATTAGCACATTGTCTGAAATGGCAGCCCTGCTCAGAGTGTTAAGAACAGTGCAGTGTGTGAGGACAGGCAGGGATATGGCTTTTCACCACTAATTAAGAAATATTTGGGGAGATGAGGACTTGTTGGCTTTTAGTATCCCACACAGCACTTGCTGACACAGAGAAAGGGTGCTATTTTTCACACTCTATGCTGGACTTACCAATAAGAGAAGATATTTTAAAGTCTTAATGAGAGACCATCATTTGTATTCTTCATTGGTATCTTTCTAAGGCAGAACAGAACAAGATTTGAGTAACTAATCTTTGTTTGTTCTTGTTTTAAAAGAATTGTCACTTGGAAAATCTGTTCTGACACCAGACAACCTGCAGGGCAACATGAGATAAGCAAAATCTCCCCATGTCTTCCTGGAATGACCACAACCTCTTGAGGCTCTTCATATCCTATGATTACATCTTGTGGTCTATAACAGCTGAAATCCAGGAAGATTTACCAGTAGCCTAGCCATGACCTTACAGAAAAAGTTATGCTCTGATCACAAAAGTTTACTACAGCCACAAACAAGAAATTCACTTACCTTTCTTCTCTTCTGGGATACAAAGCTGACTGAGGAGCCTGATGAACATTTCAAGAACCCCTAAGCATGTTAGATTTCTAGTCTGTGTTATATGAGAACAAATGTCCACATAGCACATCTTCAGCAGTGCCCAAACATGACTGCTTAGGGAATAGAAAGGATGGCAGAAGAATATCACTTAGAAAATACACCAAATTGCCCCCCTAATATTCTTCCGTCCTCTAGAAAATTTCCGTCTCTGAGCCTCCCTCAGTCAGGCATTATTTTTATATTTGTAGTTTTTCTCGATGTTTTTTTTCTTTTGTGAACTTACGCAGTTGTAAATGTTGGATTCAAGAACAACTTATTATTGTGGAATAAATCACAACCAAGTGGTGGGAGCTCTCTGGGGTCTCCTGCCTTGTGTGCTTTACCTGAGGACTGAACCTACCTGGAGAAAAGCACACACATGCAAAAGGAGATTAATCTGACTGATGGAAGGGAGAGAGCTCTCCTGATTCCCATTTGATTTAATGAATGTAAGTACTGATGAAATTTGAGTCAAATGAGGTAACCTCTGATATGTTTAAGGGGAGCAAATTGTGAACACACAAACTCTTGCACACCAACAATGAAGTTAGGCTATCAGTATATTTACTATACTTCATGACACCTGTTTAGTAATTAGTAGTCATATGCTCTGTGCCTTCACCTGTCATCTGTAAACTAAGGTAGAAGTTCTCACTTGACAAGGCATTATAATGATAAATACACAATGAGCACATTAATATGTGCAACTACAGAGCTGATCTACAGATAGAAAACATTGACTTTTTTCCAAAACAAAAACAGTGGGCAAAGAGTTGTCACATGAAAGTCTGTATCTGACCACTATCTACCATGGAGACCAAGGATTATAGTGACAGAAATGGTATTTGTGTTATCTGTTATTTAAGTATTAGTCAACATCCTACGATATAACCCATAATTAAGTAACAAAATATTCCTAAAAAAAAAAAATCTGTAAAACTTTGGCCTGAAAATGCCGTGTTACTGTAAATTACAGCATATTTATGGGTTCATCATATATATTAGTAACATAGCAGGTTCTTACAACCCTGTAAAGTTCTGTTGACTTCACTGTGGTATGAATTATCACCTAGAAATAGTACAGATACTGCACAGATATTATTACTGCTCCACAGAAGTATTGTCCATTTTTACATCCCTGCTCTTTCATGCTTTCATGTTACGTTACTCTAATTGTTTTTGGTATGAATTCCCTATCGGAGCACTAGATGAAGAAAGGCTGATTAGGTTCTTATTCATTTAATGACAGTATTCAGCATTCAGAAATGATTTTACAGTAACAATCTTAAGGACACCTTCCCAATCAAGTGACTTTTTAATTTATTTTATTTTATTTTTTTACAGAATTCTGTCCTCTCAAAGATAAGCAGTGGCCTGACACTGCTGTGGAAGTGATGCATGCCCAACCCACAAAAGCAGCATGTACTTAGAAATTATCATCCCTTCACACAGGGAATTTGTGTGTGCCTCTCTTAACACTTCAGTCTTGCAGATGGCATCCAAAGGATATCAAATGTACAGTATCAGCCTTTTCATGCGTTTTATGATGATTTCCAAGAGTAATTGGTGCTCATTACCATTCAGCTTCTATAAAAGTGTACTTAGAGTACATGATGAACTGGTAGGAGGGTTTGCTGCTTTTTGTCTGTTTTTATTATTATTCTTTTATGGGTACTACATGGCACAAAAAATAGTGGAAGAGAAAATAATATAAGGGTGAAGAGACCTTGGAGTTGTTTAATTTCACAGGCTTGCACAATGCTTCCAAGGAGGACCTATAAATGGCAGCAGTATGGAATTGGAAAGAAAAAGAAAAAGAGAAAAAAAACTTTGACTCCATGCACTGTTTCAGGCAAGAAGCCATAAATCAGCAGCAAGGTCATAGCAACAGGTCACACTACAGGTCAGTCCAACACAGGCAAAAATTTACTCTGGCATGGACGTAGGCAGCTTTTGATACCACTGTTTTAGCTTAGTATGGAGTGAAGTACTCAAGGTAACAATGGCACTGAGTAGCATGCACAAAACTGGGAACCCCACGGACCTTGAAGATAAAGTTTCTTCCTCCTTCCCTCCTTGTGCCCACTCTTCCAGCTGGCTCATGATCATACATTACTGACGTGAGGAAGGAAGGCAGGCAGGCATAGGCCTGCCCAGGTTGAATATACCTCTTTCCTCTTTTCTTTCCTTCTCTTCCCTCTTTCCTTCTTTCCCCTTCCTTCCCTTTCTCTGTTCCTTTCTCCTTTTCTCTCCTCCTTCTTTTTCCAAACTATCTAAATCCAAACATTGCAAAACACTGTTTAGCCCAACTGAACCTAACATCCATGTAGCACCCCACCATTGCTCACCACGGCTTCACCTGAGTCCACCAGTCTGGATATGTGGGATCACTTGGTATTCTGACCTAAAATACTTGAGGTCTCCTCATACCCTCTGATGTATGTAGTCTCCTAATTCTCACCAGAGGAAAAAATTTTACTCCCTCCTTTGCCTTCTGCTGTAAGTTAACGTGACCTGTGCTATTCTACTTTCTAAAGCACTTTTTATGGGGTATTATTATTACTTGCTTTCATAACGTTAATTAACGTCATGTATTTTTACAAGTGGTCCAAGTCTACTTAACCTGTCTAGCTTGTTGTATGCAACTTATTATTGATTCAAGCCCTTTGCTAGACCTTGAGAAAATATTAAACAATTACTTAGTGGAATGTGGCCTTTCTAAAAGCCATTTTCTTCAAAGGTCTTCTAGGAGTACGACCTTATTCTCTTTTCTGCATGGGTCTATCTTTCTCAATCTATTGCTACCAAAAAAAAAAAAAAACTATTAAAAAAAAAAACTATAAAAAATGTATTTTCCCATTTTTATCACTGAAATGAAATTTGACATTGTCATAAAGAAGAGAAAGAAGTAGAGCATAGGCTGCTAGGCAACAGTCTATGGGAAAAGCATTAGTGGGACTCATCTGAGCTTGATCTACTGTGTAAAATCCAGCTATTCCCAAGCATCGCTTCCTCAAACTCCTCAGGGTATGTCATCCAGAGTCAAGAATCTAGGAAAATTCTCCTTTGTTGACTCCTCCTTGTTTTCCCACCATTTGGAAGCCTCATGCTCATACTAATGTCCTTAGGCTTGGCTGGTATGTCTAGGACTTTGTCTATGTCTTAGGACACTCCACAGTGTGTACTTATCTAAATTACTTCCTCAGTTTCCCTGATGTGGGAGCAGTCCTTCCCTAAGTACTATGAAACCTACTGCGTCTGGGTTCATGTCTGTGAAGGATACAAAGTACATCTACAGAGTGATGATACTACCTTCTTGTGCATACTCCATCACCTAACTGGTGGTCACATCTGAATTTGTTTCATACTGGCTAAAGTGGGATAACAGCTGGAAGATCAATCAAATTTTAGATGTTGCACAGCCAGGGTTTCATACTATCTTTTCATAATATCCAACATCCATTGGCATCTCTGAGCAGGATGTGTTGTAATTTCAGGACAAAACAAAGTTGATTTAAACCCTGGTGAGTTTAGTTTATTTTAACTTGTTTGATTGCTCTCCAAGGCATTCTAGAAATATTCATCTAGTCAGTAACACCTAAAGGTGCCTTAAAACAATAATAAAAATAAATAAATAAAATAAATAAAAACCCACCCCATCATCTGCTATTGTCATTACAGATGAAAGATAGGTTAGTTGAGTCTTGGATCTCTTCTGATTTGACTTGGATATTCAGCATATCCTCAAGCACCTTCAGCATTAAGCTAAGTTACACTTTCTGACTTTGTCATGAAAGCACTTGTTCAGTTGACCATAGCTGAGAAGCTGTTTAAGTTGTCCCATAGGGACAGCAAGAGGTTAGGGACTGACTTCTGGTTCAGAGCCCGAGACTGTGTTCAGAGTCCAAGAAGGTGCTGCTGTAAGTTGTTTCAACCCACTCATTTGACTTCATGGTAGAGGGGTTTGATTACAGCTGGAAGCTGGGTTAGGAAGGCATTTCATCACTGCTGCAAGGATGAATCTGGTTCAAAAACATACACAGGCTTAGTACATGCTGATTTCTTAAACAGGAATGTGAATTTGATGTAATTGCAGGTGTGGTGTAAGAATATAATCTAAATCAGCCAGTCATACCTGGTGTCTTAGCAGCTATCTTGGCTGGGTGGAAATGCTCCCTGCTGCTGGACAGGAGGGGGATGGAGTGTAACAGAGAAAGATTGAACTGTACTATGGGGTGTTGCTTCCTGGGTGAGGAGGCACGGATACTACAGATCTGAGGGGAAAGATGAGTGAATATACATAAAAGAGACAACAACCTGAGAGAAAAATGAGATGTCACAATAAATTGTTCAAATCTCTGCTTTTGTGAAGAATGAAATAGTTTACAATGGTGACATCACATTATTATCCCTGCGTATCTGAGTTAACATCTCATTGAAACAAATGGGGCAGTTCACTCAAGAGTTATTGTACAGCTGTCTACAAATACAGGAAGAACATTACATCTTTTGTCTTCGGTTCCCACTTAGGGGCCTGACTTCACTATAGTTACCCCCAGGGCACTTATTTTTAAGGAAAGCTAATGAGGGGGAAAAAAAAAAAAAAAAAGAGAGAATTTCAAAAAATTCAGAGTTGTATCAGTGCTGCCCACTATTCTGTGTTCCAGACCAGCCCATACCTGGCTTACAGGTAGCAGTAGACAGAAAATAGTAGACATTTTTTTCCTAATAAGTGGGAAATCAAGTAAATTTCAAGTAAATGCTTACAGTAGATGACAGAGTCCAATCTTTCATGACAGCCTGGAACTCTAATAAAAATCTTCATCACACCAATTCCCAGAGGTACAGAATGATACAATTAGGAATGATCGATATTCATCCATGTGCAATATTCAGACTCTGTGCCAGCCTCCCAAGGAAGTTAGATTAAATAACCACATTTCAAGTGCAGTCAGCTTGGTGGGGTTTTGTTTTCTTTTTGTTGTTTCTTTGTTTTCTTGGTTGCTTGTTTTCTTTAAGTAGGTAAGGCAGCCTGCGGAAGGCAGTGAATGTCAGGTGTATACCTGGAGCTGTATATGTTTCAGAAATTTATCTTAACAATCATCAATATAATAAATAGCTCTCCTTTAGAAACAGAGCCTTTGTTCATCATGCATTTGTGCATGCATACATAAAATGACACCGTCAATATTCCCTGCACTTCCCTGTGTTATTGAGATGAGCTGGCTATGCCAAAAAGAGAAAAACTGGTAGGAGCTAAAAGACAAGATAGCCAGAGATGGTATCAATTGGTGCACAAAATTGTGTTTTCTGTGACAGAAACTTCCCTGCAGAGGCTGAATGGAGGATATCATGATTAGATAGCTTCCCAAAAAGTAGTTTTGAGAAGAGAAGACTTCTTTCATCACCTCTGCCTTGTTCGGATGATGTTAAAACTTCAAATATGATGCAACGTGCAACCCAGCCAGCTGGTTTCAGAAAGATGCGCTCAGGGTAAAACAGGCTCAGGTAGCTGTTTCTGGAAGTAAGAGGAAAACAGATTCTATCTCAAAAAACTATAAAAGTTTGTCTTTTTTAGCTGAGCCAAAGTGGAGGCTGAGGAGAGTTAGATGGGTACTGCCAGATAAGTGCTTTAGAGATTAAAATGAATACGAAGGAAAAGAAATAGTAGGGCTAAGAGAAAAATCTTAACATGGGATGAGTATGTGGGAAGTGATGAGTGGAAAAAAGCTGGACACAAATGTATGTTGAAAGTTAGAAAAATATTTTCCATTTACCAGAGATGTGTTTTTAAGGAGAAACCTTCCAACTAGGTCAGACAACTACACATTGTTGATGAATTTTGGATCAAGGTCCTATGTAATGATTTCTTGGAGTGGTGGTAGAAGACTGGAATCTTAACTCTCCTCAGAAGGTGAGAAAACCAAAGCCATAGGTTATAATCAGTTTGGAGATCAACTCCTTTTATGAACCAGGCATTTTCATGCAAGTGTTTTATAATTTGTAATTCAAAGCCACCAAATTCTAATCTTATTATAAAGGTCATAAAGATTATAAAGGTGCTATATAAGATGAATGCACATTCTCGACACATTGGTTTGTTCAAGTGATACTGGTTGCAAATTACACAAGTATGAAGAAAAACAGTGGTATATGCAGCTTGTTAGCTAGACTTCTAGATATGGTGGAAATATTGATTATATTCAGTGGTGTTTTTATGCTGGATGATAAGGTGATTTGTAAAATTGGTTGAGCAATATTTTTTTCTTCTTTAAAATATACTGTAAATGTAGTTTCTGTGGTTGCTTTGAATATTTTTCTCTCTTATTTTTGTCTAGACTTTCATAAAAGCAAGAACAGACCAGGTAACATTTGAAATTTAAAAAAAAAATCAAATCAAAAAAAAAAAAAAAACACTTTCCACCATGCAGAGATTTAATTGATTTTTAATGAAAATGTCTATGATATTTAAAGTCAAGTTTCAATCAAAGCACAGTTTCAAAGAACTTCTATTTTTTTATCATTTTCAATTAAGCTGTCTTTGAGAGAGAGTTTTGAGAGAGACGTTTGCCGCCTGTCATCTGTGAGTTATCAAAATTTAATATATAATGTTCAGGGGAGCCCTGACCAATTCAAAATACAGAGATGTGTTGTGCCTGTGCTAAAAAGGTATAAAAAGTGAATGTGTACTACAATTACACAGACAACATCTGCTGTACTCATTCATCATTGCACATAGAGTTATAAACTACAATGCAATTCTTTTTTTGACACCTGGGCTTGCTTTAAAACAAAAGCTGCACTTATTCCTTCCTTTGTATCAATCAAATACTAAAACTTTTTTTTTTTTTTGTCTTCATTTTTTCCTGTTCCCTTTGTCCTATCCAAATAATTTCTGCTTGAAATTAACAAGTTATTGTGTTTCTTGCCTCCTAAGAGTGAGAGATGCAGCATGATGGACTGCTGTGGGGGTATCAAATACAGAGAAGTGAATTTTGGCAGCACCCTTTATTGGCAAAGTGCAAACACTATTAGGATTATTTGATACAG
This sequence comes from Netta rufina, assembly GCF_964035555.1. Lineage (NCBI taxonomy): Eukaryota > Metazoa > Chordata > Aves > Anseriformes > Anatidae > Netta > Netta rufina. The sequence goes on along the minus strand of NC_140130.1, from coordinate 27,656,539 downwards.
TGCAGTGTTAAGAATAATTTAAGATTTAGGCAATAATTGAAGAACATGCCATTCTGAATTCCCTGACTACATGAAAGGATGGGGTTGAGGGAAATCTGAGATTCTACAGGGAAATGAAGATGAATAACTGGGAGAACAGGGGTATTATCTTTCTCGTTCATTGCCATACAAAGCCAATCTGTTTAAACTCTTTTCAAATAGTGAAACCATAGGGTCGCTTGACTCATGTTTTATAAGGATGATTTATGAAGGGCAATGTGGTATATGGTTCTTTTATGTGAATCATTGCAGCTTTTTTAAGAAATAGATTATACCGATAAAGAAATAGCTCACACACACTAAATAAATAAATAAATAAATATACTGGTTTCTTTCTTCTTTCCTTAGAAGCAGGAAGGGCCCTCACAGACAGCCTGAAGTTTCTGCTCCTGTAGTTCATGTGGAAAACATGTCATCTGCAGAGGGGGTGTTTTAATTAATTACTGTCGTTGCTTCAGCTTTCTCTGAGGATTTAATAGATAGCTGGCAGCAATTCTTCAGCAGCTTTTCAGGAGTGAACTTCTATACATTTAATAATATTTTTTCTCCCTAGACTCTAAGACATTGGTGCAATTCCTACTTACACAATGTAAAATTTTAGCCTATATAAAAAGTTATGTAAAAGCTTACATCTAGGAATAATTTATTCCAATGTACTCAGTGATGTTTTTGGAAACAGGTCAGAGGTCGAATGATGTGCTGTGAGAGTAGTCAGGCTGTGCAACTCTCATGTATTAGAAATGCACAACTGTGCTCTTTGAAAAGGAGAAAAAAAATAAAAAAAAGAGCCCAAGACAGGTGATTTAATCATACCTTTCATTTTTGATGAATGTCCTACACTGCCTGGTTCTAAAGCACAAATTCTTTATCACTGAATCCCTCAGGATGATCAGGTTTTCTGTGGTGAAGTTAAATTAATAGTTTCACAAGTAATTAAGTTCTGGCTTAGCTTTCCAATTTGCTCCCCAAATCATGCAATAGCAGCTTGACAAAGAAATTGAAAGTCTTGTAGTATATTTGTTATTGAGTTGCTTTAAAAGAGTGAGTCCCTTTGCAGATTTAATCTGTCATCAGTTTATTAATTACTATGAAATCAGAACATTCCTATGTATGAAAAATGGGGAGATATGTGTAGTAAGTAAACCACAACTGAGCTTGATATGTAATGATGAAGTTGTTCTAGTTCAAACAGAAATTAATTCAGATCTTTTACACTTTGCTGTACAGGGGATAGACTGGGTGATAACACCACACACTCTGGTTTCTTAACATATGAATCTGCTAATTAACTCTACCTTGTGTATTATGAATATATCAAATGTTTCAAATCCATCACAGAATCACAGAATTTCTAGGCTGGAAGAGACCTCAAGATCATCGCCATGTTGCAGTTCGTTAGTACAATAGCAGTAGCAAGTATCCTAATCTATTTTATTCTTTTTAATTTTTCAGTCAGATAAATAGATGTTTGTTACAGGTAAGGTTTAAGGGGAACAGCATGCATACAAAGCCCCAGCTGTTAATACGGGCAATTCTTATCAGTGGTGTGAAATTTCCCCCACCCACACACAGAACACATCTTTTTCAATCCTGCTGCCTGGACCTGATAATCATATTTAAGAGGTGGTGTTATGTTCCCATCCTTCACCTCTTTATTGATATAACATGGAGGAAGAGGAAAAACAGCTGTTTTCTGAGGGCGTTTTGGTATATTCTCACTGTGTGCAAACTGAGATATTCAAAATCAAGGCAATGTTACATTAACTTGGGCATGTGAGTAGTGGTGGTTTGTTGGTGTTGGTTTTTTTTTTGACTCTCTGTGATAACGACTATGACAGGAACTGGAGAAACAACTGGGGAAAGAGGAGGAGATAAAGATTTTCACACGTATCAAAGTGAGGATTAGTTTTGAAAGCCTGTGTTTAAGACACTTGTCACTGTTGCTCCAGTTATTTCTGAGAACCCTTCTGTATTTCCAGGAGTTTGCTTGAGTCAGAACAGCTGAAAAACAGTGTTGGCAGCATGTAAGTTTTCATATACTGTTCTCAGTAGTGAGCTTCACCTCTCCCCATGAAATGCTGAAGGAAGGTACTCTTACTCATGGTGAATAGTAAACAAGTGGAATAAGACGGTGACGTTGGCTGTCCTCCAATGACTTTCTGTTTATGAAATACTTACTAAATAAATAACCAAAGTTGTTTCTTTTTTTTTTTTTTTTTTTTTTTTTTTTTGTCTTTTTCTTCTGAACATTTAATGTGGAGGTTTTCAAGCTGATTGCTGTCTTTCATGGAAAGATTGATATTCAGTAGTACGAAGAGAGTGCAAGAAATTATACCAAGCTGTGTTTTTTGTTGTTTTTTTTTTTGCTTCCATGGACCCTGATTGCCTTTACAGATATGGCACTAGCATTTTAGCTGGTAAAGGAGAGGAAACAGATTCTTTAAAATGAAATTAATGCACTTTTATTCTCCTCTATGGAGACTCTTTTGTTTGTTTGGATGTAGGTAGGAATAAGGGTAATAGGAATGTTCTTTTACTTCCAAGATGAAAGCTAATAGTCAGTGCCACTGCAGCAGAGACATGTAAGGTTAAGGAAACAAATCATACCATTATTTAACAAAATATTCTCTGATTAAAACAACTGGTTTCAAACACTGGACTTGCCAAATGTCAGCAAAACCCAGCCAGGTGACTTGAAACAGTCACTTGAAACATTTTAATGAGCCCTTTATAAAGAGCTCTGCCAATTTGTGTCAGGTATACATTTACTAGTTTATGCTGGCAGATGCAGATTTCCAGGCTTTTAGACTAGCAAAGACAATATTTTTCTTCGTGTGTATGTGTGATTTGGAGGCAATAACAGCATTAAAAATCAAGAAGTGAATTTTCACAGAACAGAGCTGGTGAAAAGAAATGCCTTTGGTTTTAACCTCTGACTTTCTACTTACTAAAAACCTGCTGACACTCTCCCATCATAGCACACAAGTTTGGCAGCTGATTTTCACAACCAGTAGAAGCACATCTCATACAAAATTCAACACCTTGCTAAACTAGTCAAGTACAAAATCATGTTGATTAAATGACTTTGTGTCATTTGTTAGCTCCTGATAGTTCACTGCAATATATCAGTTTAGTCATAATCTGTACAAATCGCACGTGCAAGCAAAGCATCCTGGAGATCCCTTTCCAAAAATGATGAGCTACCAGATTGAACTCAAGACAGCAGGCAAACGATGCAATAATTTTGCCCATGCTGGCAGATTTTGCTGCTTCAAACCCAGAAAGAGATGGAGAGAAAGAGACAACAATTTCTTCTAAGATAAATAAACCCTTTTTAGTCCCTCTTCTTCTCCCACACCTGACCTCCACCAAGACCCTGCTAGCTCCTCCCAGCTTTTCTCAAATGTCTGATCTGCCTTAAGATGGCTTTGAGGACCCTGATAGATAATTATGCTCACAAAGTGAGCATTTATTCATAAGCTGCAGTCGACCTACATAATGCATCTTTTCCCCTGCCAAATGTTTTTCCCCCTAGGATTAATATTGTTATTTATTGCATTAAATGAATTAATTATTTCTACTTCTTTTTGGTAACACTTTACAATAAATTTGATGTCTGTTTCTTGCTTAAGTACCAGTCAATAAATAGGACAACATCTTTTAGCCAATGAATACCCAGCTTTCAGTTCAGCCGCATTTTAGGACATATGCCAGGAGTATTCACAGACTTAAGTTAAGCAAACGCTTAAGTGTTTTTTTCTTGGATGAGAACCACAGATTAGAATTTCAGAGGACTGATGCATTAGGACAATAATACATCGCTAAAGAGGAAGATATAATTGAACAGCAGTTACGATGATGTCTAAATTGCCTTCTGGATGAGATTTCCCATGTTTTGAGTGGGTGTGAAATAATTAAACTTTAATCAGCTACAGAAATGCTAAAAAAAAAAAAAATATTTACCAGATGACCGAATGAGATAAATTAATACTTACAAGCATAGTCTAAGTAATTTTTTTCTTTGTGAATAAGGAAATAATTTACTGATTACAGGCCTCTAAACTAGTATTTGGATCAAGAGCATGCAAGTGGACTGTAAGAAATACTAATCAATGCTAAACAATCTGTCTCGCAAGTGGGTGATGTTAGTGTTTGGGGAACTTTGCCACAAGATTATCTCCTTTCTGCTATTATTGGGGGCCCACTGTGATAAACCATCAGCTTGCAAACTCAGAACCTTAAGAGTTCAGGGATATTCAAATTTGTCACTTTGATACATTAGAAACAGAAAGATAATGGGATCATTGGATGGATGCTGTCTGTGAAATATAGATATAGAATCAGATTAAATACTTCTCCCACATTTGGGGAATATTCACAGCTGGGGTTGTGGTTCCAATGTCTTTTCAGCCTTTACAAGCTGGTCCCCCACATTAATTCAGGCTGTCCCTTTTCTGTACATCCCTGAGACTCTTGGTCTTCTTCCAGAGACATCAAAAAGCCCAGATTCAATTCTCACCTTGAAGCTTTAACAAGCTGCAAGGACACCCTCTTCAAGCCGCAGTTGCACCTGTCTCAAGGCCCCCAGGAAAACTCAATGTGCTCCCAACTACAAAGAACCACCCCCCTTTATTTTTCGGATAAGAGATGTACATCAATATAAATACTCTATATGTCATCTACAGCTACAGATGTAGTTGTCAATATAGAAAAAATATCATCAGTAATTTTATGTCTGGCTTTGTTTTTCTGATACAATCCTGACTTTTCAGAGGCGAAGTACCTCAGGTTATATTCCAATGGGCCTTTTGTTCACTGACTTCAGTTGTCAGTTCTGGCTGAGGGATTTGGCTTTGCTCTTCACTGAAGCATTGTTTGTAAGGTTGCTTCATTTCAGATTTAACTGTTCCATGTAAAACACCTCAGGAAGTTATATTTCTTATTCTTTCTGTCTGAATTTCTGCTTATGAATCTTAATATCATTGTCCTAAAACTTTTATCACAAAATAAATAAATAAATAAATAAATATTGTGCTTAAGGAATTGATGAATTTGGTGTTTTAATATATAGAAACAAATATATTAGCTACATTAAGACCTAGCTTTTTGCATGTATTCCTTCATGTATCTTTCCAGTTAGCGCCATTTTACAAGCAGTCAAGTTTTAGAACTATGAGCTTCACCTAGCTCTGCCATGGACCATTCTACATAATACAGGCTGTATTAGGTCAGTCATATAGGACTGGTACATGCTATATTGGCCCAAACTGAAAGAGAATATTTAATATAAATAATGGTGAAGATATTTTATTTCCATTCTATCCAAATACTTACCTGGTGACTATTGGAAAAATACCTATCTTTTGTTCATTTGTCTTAATTACACACGTTCAAGTAAGCATTGATAGCCTGTTTTCTTTCTTTCTGTCTGCTTCTCTCACCACCAGTGTAACTAGAAGAGATTTAGAAGTCAAATTTGAAGATTTCAAATTTTATCTCATCAACAGTGAATTTGATGGAAAATGTCCTCTTGACTTCAAAGAACATTGAATTGTGCTGTTATATAAAATGTCTGCGATAAATCTGGAAAATTAACCTACTTACGCTTAATGCCCTGTTCAATATCTTAATCATTCATTGAGAAAATATAAAAGCACCATCACTATTATATATCTTCATTAAAATGGATGGGAACAGCATCTTTGATGATCATAACTTAACCAAAACAGTACAAAAAATCATGTCTAAAAATAACCAGCCTTCTAATACAGATCCTGGGTGCTTGCAGTTTTGACTCCCTCACCTTCAGTCCTTAGCCAATTATTAGCCAAGATTCTCTTTTTGCATGTAGTAATTTAACTAAGCATCAGTTTTGTGTAAACAGAACATGCCATTCATTAATCCTGCAGTAACAGCTAGTGTGTAACCTTAGGTTTCTCAGCGATGTACAAATGTTTGACAAAAGACTAAATATGACAATTAAAGCAGCTTCCTTCATCAAAATAGAATGGTTGCAAAGAGCTCTTTCACTATTGTATAGTTATCAATCAAACAGCTGAATGTGAGCTAATAAAAAAGTCACTTTCTTTCTGCTGCCTACAGCAAGAGAGAATAATAGTTGAGAAAGGGCATGGATGGGAACACCTGGAGTAGATAATTGCATGCTGCTTACTGGACTCTCTGGCTCTATTTTGAAGCTTGGTACAGTAATAAGGAATAATGCAGCAACTGGGGAAAGCAGGATCAGCAGGGCAGATTATTTTCCCTTCTTCCAAGTCCATTTGCTAAATCTTTGTGTTTTGAACTGCATTAAAACATCCTCAGAACTAGAGATGCAGCAGGAAGCTAGTCAGAACTGCTGAGTGCCTTGTTCTTTGTGTCTTGGTCCTAGCTTTGAATCCTTCTCTAAAGGTTGCAGAGAAAATAATAATAATAATAAAGTTCTTCATCATCAAAATATGCATTTAGACAGTGCATCCACGATTGCTGACTGTTTTCTTGGAACAGCTTCCAGTTTATAACCAGCACAGGTTGTCTGCCCATGTTGGGGGTGGCTGGACTCTGTGGAAGGACTGGAGGACCTGTTTTAAGACTTCTCTGAAAGAAGTCATGGATTATTTTGAGGAGACCAGGATAACACTAGAGCTGGTGAACACGTACAATTTGCTTTGATCAGAAGTTAGGAGATAGCTGGGACAACCCAATCCATAAGGTTACAAGCATTCCTGGATACACGGACAGTTCGGTTGACCCAGTGTGTTTTTGGGAATCTCACACACTTCTCTGGGGAGCTGTTTTCCACGTAGAGGTGACAACAAAAAATACCCCAACTGTTTCAAAGAAGATAAGTCTGTGGATTTTAATTAAAATCCACATTAGTGACTCACCAGGTATTGCTGTCATGGTCTCTGAATTGCGGTCCTGGCTAAGAAGGGTGTTATATCCCTGAGTACCATTCACGCAACTTGTGTGAGAGTTTTCCCACAGAGATTTCACAGACTTTCAGTTCAGGTACCGTGGGATGTGTGACTGAACTAGGGACCTCAAGAGAAGGAAGGATATCACAAGGATGTGTTGTCATGGATCATCTGCAATAACTGATCCAATATAAGGCAATCATAGGAAATAGCACACAATTAGGAATATTTTAAGTTGGCCAAGTATGAAGTTACAAGTGAGCAGAGCACTGCTGGAGTTCGCAGGAGAGCTTACTTCAGGGTGAGTTACTTCCCCTGACAAGAAAATAGCATAAACCTTTACTGTTTTTTGTTTGTTTGTTTGTTTGTTTGTTTTCTCCTCACTCAAGCTTTACCTACTATTCCTACAGCCATTGTTGCAGTGTCTTTGAGCTCCAAGAGTCCAGAGGGAAAGGTATAGGCTTTGCAGACTCTCTCAATGCAGAGATATTTGGAACAGCTGAGTTGTAGGGGGTGAGGAGGATAAGACCCCCACCACTTCACCTGTCAGCACACACAGTTCTTATTTCTTCCCTAAAATGCTCTAGGACTTCCCAGGCAATTCATGTGTTGACTTGTTTCCTATCTGTAGGTTTTCTCTGATTGGTATCAGTGCTGTGGCACACTACATATGCTGATCTGTTAGACTGAGACCCTCTGTGTGATGCTGCATACCCTATAAATTTTAAATTTAAGCAATTAGAGACACTTTCTTTATTGGATTAATGGAGAATAAAATGAAATGCTGACAAATTGATTGGCTCTCCTGTAGGTAAGGCAAGCAGAAAAAAAAAAAAAAAAAAAAAAAAAAAGTGGAAAGAAAAAAAAGAGGAGAGAAAAGAGAAAAAATAAAAGCAAACAAAAAAGGATGTTCACTAGTCTTTCATGAAAGCAAATAGCAAAGTATTTGGCATGTTGATAGACTCTCTATCAATCTGCTTTCTATGTACTGACCAAATCACTGCAAATATTTGCCTCCTGGTGACAGGCAAACAGCAGGTCAATACTGAAAAAATGGATTATATTGGTTTTTAAGTCAAAATTGAATACCTCTTATTTTCTGGCTCGGGGAAAAAAAAAAAAAAGGTAGAGTCATGGAGGTCACACAATAATTATCTCAGTAGTTTAAACTGCTGAGATTGAAGGAAGAGCTTAGGGAGAATCAAGAATATCCTGAGCTGGAAGGGACCCTCCAGGATCATCTAGTTCACGCTGATTCAAAGCTGGGTTTGTTATGAATGCTAATACTAGAAGTAGGCATACCTTGATTTTGAAGAAATTTGTGCTAGAAAGGCTGGCTCTGCCTCGAGAACAGTTCTGCACACTCTAACCAGCTAGCTGGGCTCTGATCTTCTACCTATAGTGACTTGTTTGGACAGAGAGGATGTATTCCTATACTGCTCTCCCCTACACTGTGCTGAATTTCCATAAAGAGTACCATGGTCCATGTGGAGTTTGTGGGAGGACAAGATGCTCAGCTGTAAATTAAAAGGGAAGAAGGAGCTCTGGGTAGGACAGTGGTACAAAAAAGTGCACCACTCTTGGGATATTTTGTTCTTAAAAGAGAAAGAGAGAGAGAGAAAGAAGACCTTCACCCCTCTGGGGAGGAAGCTTGTCAGCTCTTCCTCTCTATGGTTTCTTGAGAATTTATATTCTATATAAATATTTTAGCACTTCTCATTTACTAGGTAACCTCACTCATATGTATTTGACACACTCGAAGCAAAACTTTCCTCAGTGCAACAGGAACAGCTTTAGACAAGCCTGCTAAAGTCAGAAAGGGAGCTTCACTCCATGATGGGAGATGGATGGCACTGCTGAAGAAAAACCATGTGAATAATTCATGAAGCATATTCAGATGCCATGTGATCCTGAACTAGCACGAACACACTATTTGCTTTGCATTCATAATGTTTCATTAACCACTATAGAGATGAGCAAAGAAAAGTCATTAAGTTTAGTGTAATGTTGTTTTAATGCTAATTCTTGGTTGTATTACTATGCAAAGACTGTGACTACAAGGGAGTTGGGCTGCTTCCATGAGTTTGCTTTCAAAATCACTCCCCACTCAGGGGAATATTTACCGGAGAGCGACTTCATCCTCCCATCTCCCAGCTCATAAAAAGTGCTTGAATCATCTGAGATTTCAGAGCAGAGGGATATCTAAGTTCCTGTATAAAAGCACTGGCTTGAGAGATCCTTTTCAGGTAAACACTAAGCAACCCTTTTTCATTGCATGCCAGAATTATGTTCAGACTGAATCAAGTTATAGAGAAAAATAGGCTCCCATCTGTCATTTTTAAAGACATCAGTTGAATTTATTACTGGAAGGTGCAACATGGTGAAGTCTGAACAGCCAGACCTAGATGTGGAGGGGAACAGAACATGGCCACAAGGAGTTGAGTCCTCTTAGACTCTAGGGGATTCTTCTACACAAAGAGAAAACCTGGATGAGAAATTCTGGCTGAAAAAAAATATCCAAATTTTGAATTAAAAATTCACCCTGATGTTGATTTATTCATACCAATTGAGACTGCTTTTAATGGTGAACATTTTCATCTGGAGTATATTGTGACCTTTGTGAGAAATATGTTTGTAAATAACTTTGTTTTCACCCATTCTTGCAGAGCTTATCCCACATTTGCTTATCTGTTAGCATATCATCCAGGTTTTACATGACTGCTTTAATATTCAGCTGACATAACATCCTTATCACAGGATCCCTTAGTCCCTGTTCTGTCTCTCACTGTCTGAAACAAAAATATTATTTAGTCTTGTTTTAAAGGGGTACATCACAGAGACTTGCATGAGCTGCAGACTTGGCTGCATTAATTTTCAAGAAATCAGGTGCTGTGTTAAGTAGCACATATTAAGAAGAATCTCTGATTCTTGATGATGGCTGAAGGGTGAAAAGGACAGGTGATACTTATTCATTGAAGCCTTATTGAAGACTTTTTCTGCCCAGGGTTGCACCTGGTATGATGCTCTACTGGCTGTTTTTTTCTTGCTTCCTGCTGGCTGAATTGCAGAGATGTTCAATAAGGCTATTGCTGCCTCTAAGCAATGAACCTAGTGGTTTTAGCTCCAGTCATAGAGGATTATAATTACAGTCACAGAGTCTATGAGTTCAGGCTCTGTGGATGATTCAGCCCAAAGCAAGTTGTCACATGAGCCAACCTTGTAACCTCAGTGGGATGTAAAGTGGACTGGAGCAGGGCCTGTTTATTTTCTCTGTGTACAGTGTGCCATTAAACATGAAAGGTTCCTGAAAAGTCATGCCAGTTCTTGTGATCATTTTGCAGCATTGCTCCTAGATTAACTGTGTAAAATTCACAGCAATTCTGCTAGCAAAAACCATACAGAAATATGTGTTTTTCAATAAGTGAAATAAACCATTTGTCCAGGTCCACACTCAGCTCCGTTTCACCATTAAGTAACATAACTCAAAGCTAGACCAAAGGTTTGAAGGTCTCCGACCTAATTCAGACTTATGATTGTAAGAGAGGAATTCACTTCATGAGGAACACAAAGGGCAAACAATTGTACAGAAAGTATAGAAACGTGGGCAACACACGAGCCAAGGAAGGCTGCTAGCTCTCATGTAGTGCATTTCATCCCTAGAGATCTCAGAGCTTAATAAAGGAAGGCAACACCATTAACCACATTTTACAGTTGGAAAAACTGTAGCTATAATTAAGTCAGCAAGTATTCTTGAAAGGTGGGGACAATCCCAGGGTAGCTTTGTCCCTTGACTGAAGGAAAATTTCCAGCATGCCACAGATCTCAGAAACTTATATTCACCATAATTTTCTTTTAATGAACTATGATGCCCAGCAGGCATCACTTGTCCCCATTCTCATCATTTCCCAAGCAAGGTGGGAAATCACAAGGGACAGAAGGAGCTATTGAAGTGCAGGAGCCACAACTCAGATTGGTGTTTTTCTTTTTTTTCTGCCTGTCTCCCCTTAAAACGTTAATGAGTGGGACAAGGGAGACATGTGAAGCTGTGACCATGAGACTCTAATAACTTTTTTAATTATTTTATTTTTCCTCTTAGGAATTACTGTCACTCAAATACATAAGACAAAATACAGACTGGCCAGGATGCTGCTGTGGGTCTTATGACTGCTCGTTACTGTATGCTGTTCAGAGAGTCCTGTCTTGGGCGAAGTTACAATCTGAAAGCAACACTACATTAAGCAAGTGGGTGAGTAAACAAGAAAAACTTTGGTTCCCAGTAGGTGAATAACATTAAAGCTATTTAGCATTAATATACAGTCAAGCCTGGATCGCAAATGGGAATCAATGGGAAACAGGAATCAGTAGTGAACAGGGAAAGGAGAGAGCAAAGGGCTCGGTCTGAATCTCACTCAAGTCAGTGGAAACTAGGTCATGTCCAGGGAGTGGTGATGGAGGAAGGGAAATGGCAATGTCACCACCTCAGGGACACTTAAACAGAAATCTGGACTGTGTCCCTAAGTCATAGGGACAGAGCAACAGACTGGGGAGAATGTGGGGGAAGAAATGTTGTACCGAATTGACTGGAGCAAACAGTCAGATAAACTTTTTAGAAATAGGTAACCAAATACTTCAGCACTTCATTTCTTTGTGTAAACATTTGAGTCTCTCCTTGCTGAACCCACACAGTTACAAGTATGGTATTGGTATGGAGGTGATGTCCAAGCTGCCAAGAGAAATGCTGCCTACTTGCATCATCAGATTTCAAGACTATCTTTGTGGCCTTCCTACCAACATTTTTCTGGCCAAGAAGCTGCCTCAGAAAAATGTCATTGCTTGTATTCCTGAACTTTAGTTCATGGAATCGCTTAGATGGGAGCATAGGTAGTGTCTATTATTATGTCTTTCGTGATATCTTTGGGCCCAGCTATCTCCCATCTATGTCAACAGTAAATTTATATAAATTTAAGAACTGTACTTAAGTAACAGATGCACATCTGCTTTGGAATGCCATAAACATTATTTTCAGCTGCATTAGATCCTTTAAAAAAAAAAAAAAGAATATAGGAGAACTAGGTCATGCTGAATCTAAAGCAATTGACTTTTATTTTTATGTACTTGAGTGCCTCATGCACTGAAAGAAGTGGCAGTGAGCTGCTTTGGTAATAATAAGTTTGTTTTCCCAATTTTGTTCTTGCAGTCGTATGAGGAATCTTAATGAAAACAATATGCTAGGACTAACCACAGTTTATTTACATTCAGGAATGGAAAACAGAGATGCATGTCATGCACCTCTTCAAACAGTCGTACCCTCCAAAATCTGGGGCTAGTTTTATGGATGGTAGAAGATTCACTGGATGGATTTATGTGGTGTATGAGAAGACAGAACAATGGGTGAAAGTTAAAAAACGTTAAATATGGACTGGACTGCACTTTTATGGGAAAAACACTATGTTGGCTGCTCTTAGATACCTGGGTTTTCTTCCAATAAGATTACTTGATTGCTTAAGCATTCTTAAATATCTGCTTTTTAATCGTTATTATTGCTGTGAGCATTGCAACAGGAACAATGCTGTATATCCCCAATCATTTTAGCTGGTGTTGGACTTTGTAAGCTTAAAATTTGACCAGGAACAGTGACCTCCATGTAAATTAGAGGAGGGTTCTCTTTCCAAGTACAGTCATTTGGGTGGGTAGGATAAATATAATTCATTTCAACACCCGGGCTTTGAAAGTATTTATTATTAAGCAAATTTTATACCTCAGACAAATTACTGATCAGATGTCCTCCCACCCCAGGGATCTTCTTTGTTGTCCCACATCTCTTGAAGACTTCTTTCTTCGTGACTGTGTCTGAGTGTGCCCTACAAGAGGCAAAAAGCCCTGGAATACCTACTTCCCCTCCTAAAGCTGCACTTTCTGCTTATTTTCTTAGCATAGTTCTTGTGGCAGGTGAACGCTTGACTACAGCAATGATTACAGAGAAATTATGCACCAACACTATTTTTAAACTACAGGGGATGCTTTTGCACTAGCAGTGCTTCCTACAGATCGAACAAGACTGGCAAATCTGGGATTATGCTTCCCATAACTGAGGGAAATCTCCATGTAACAGGACTGCTTTACATAAAAGACCTCAGTTTAGTATAAAGATACCCAAGCTAGCTGTGTATGAATGAATGAGGTATTGGAAGCCGTCCAGACATAAAAGCATAAATCTAAACACAAACACCAATACTTTGATGTGTTTATTTGGGAGAACTTTTACTTAGGTAATGAAATTTTGCCATTCTGAAAACAGTGGAAGAATTCTTTCCCCACTGATGTGTTTGGTAAAAACTCCCATCAGTTTCATTATATAAGAACAGCAGATGTGATTTACGTGATACATCCACCTACTCCAGTCTCTTGGTTCCAGCAGTGGCCAATAGCAGATGCCTCTTGGAAAATATAAAACGAGATGTCTGTATGATGATACCCTCCTAAAATACTCTCACAGCCTCCAGGAAATTGTGGTTGAGAGACTTCCTGTGCCAGAGGTGTATTTCTGCATTTAATAGTCCTCCATGGGTTTGTCAACAGTGCCAGGGTTTAATCCCTAAGTAGACATGGAACGTATTCTCACATGGGTATTTTGAGACTTTTAAGTATACAGTACATTCAATTGACAGTAATAAGAAGTTAGCCCCCTTTGGGGACTATACTTTCTATTACCCACAAATGAGAAGAGGACAAAACTTAACAAAATTAAAGAAAAATAAAATAAAACAAACTTGATCACATCAGTCATGCATGGGTGGATGTGGGGATTTTAGAAGCAGCAATAGCAATCAGGTTGCCATGTGGCTGGTTCTGCCTGTCTGATTCTGTTGTGGTCTTGCCAGTCACTGTTAGGGTTATCACAAACTGCATTGTACAAACATTACTACAATTGACCAAGGAGGTGTTTCTAAGATGGAGGCTGTAAGTGAATGAGACAGATGGTCAGAAATGCCCAAAGGAAAGCAATACATACATCCTAGCTTTTACCTGGAGTCAGTGAGAGCTGGAATGAGGTGGGAATAGTGAAAAATCATTTTGGGTAGGAGCACTGTAATCTCTCTGAAATGTTAATATTTAACTTAATAACTGAGGAAGGTTGGAATTTTAAACAAATCATTTTTTAAAGTCAACCACAAGGTCAGAAAGAAAGTTGCTTGTTCATGAGGGAACACAAAATTAGCAACAGCAAACAAGTGACAAAAATTAGGAAGGGAGCGGGGGGGGGGGGATAAAACATGAAAAAGTGAGTACAAGAAAAATAAGTGTTTAACAGCAGAATTTTGGATTGTCTCTAACATCTGTTTCTGAATGAGACTATTCTTTAAAAGCAATTCGTTCAGGATGGGTAAAAAGTTTAGTTATTGTAAGACCTGTTTTTCTTTCTCTTCAGTGCAAGTCTTCATTCATTGAAGCCTTCATATCTATTGTCTTTCTCTTAATAGTTCAAATAATTCTTAAAAATTATAATTATTATATTCATTGATGAGTTAACAAGGTAGTTGATTTTGTTATATGTTATGCAGTTGTTCAGATAGTTAAGCAGGCCTTCTCGGGGATAAGAATAGCCTTCTTTGTCCATTCTTGCTATGTGCTAGTTACAGTGCTCCCATGAGAATGCTTCTTATATCACTGAAGATGCAGATGCTGAGATTATCCTGATCTTATAGCTGAACATAAGACGTAAGACTTTTCAGTGAAGATCAATACAGCCAAGGGGGAACCTTATAATTCAAGGTTTTCTCTGTCTTTGATTTCAAGTCAGTTTTGTTATTTTAGGATGAAAGTCTTTTTTGTCTGGTATTTCAGTATAATTCTATGATACATCTCCTGAAAAATCACACCACATACATCTGTTACATGAGTTTCTTCTACTTTCTCTAATTCACATTCTCTTTCTCTTGTTTGAATGATATGCAATATAGAGTTGTTTTCATCATAACATTCATAGTAATAAATTAGTTTGTTTTGAGTATGAGGTATTGCAATTTTTTTCTTTTTTTTTTTTTTAATAACTGGTGTATGTGGTCATATGCATTACGAAACAGATTCAAGTCAGAAAACAAAATAATCAGATAATTTGGTCTTTATTGAGATGTGTTTCTTCAAAAACAGAAAATTTAGAGAGAAACACAAGAAATATAATGAATGGTTCAATAACAGGTTGGAATTTTAATTTTACATTTGCCTAAATAAATTGTAAACAATTTTAATAAGCCTTGCTTGAAATTAATCCCTAAAAAAAATAATTTTCATCTTGCTGAAAGAACTATCCATGACTCCTGTCTTTGTTTTGCAAATATATCTTTCTTTTTGTGCTTACACCTAAGCTTATTCAACAAGACTTTTTGGAACTGAGGATAGCATCACAATCATGGTCCCATTACTACTTTGTAACTTTCAGTGTGAGGACCATCCAAGGCTATCTGTTGCTAAGGAGGGGACTTCAGTGTGCAGGTTAATAGCAACTGCTGTTTATTTTCCATCTGGCAGTAGAAACATTAAATTTAACTCTTTGTTCCTTGTGGACAGACCCAACTCTGTCTGTTTCTCTTCTTCTACATGGTATCCTCATCCTGACTAGGATATGGATTATCATCTTCAGGGTAGCAAGTTTTAGCTCTGGAAATCCAACAAACCTTGAGCTGCCAGTTTTTCATGGTCACTACTGAACTAGCTCTGCAGCTCCTGTGAATATTTGCTCTATTGAAACATTTGAACAGCATTATCTGTTTCAGCAGGACTTTCAGGGCTACCAGATGATATTTTTTTTTCTCTTCTACCTAATGATCAAGCATGATTACAAGTGCAACTGTGAGTCACTTACCATTAATTCCTGTGGGTGTACATACAGATGGAGCTGGAGACCCACCTCCCTTGGGAAACACCAGCTTCAATCTCTTCTTTCTGTGACACAAGGTGAGTGACAAAGTGGAAAATGCCCTTCCGCAAGAATCACAGCTAAGGAGATTCTGGTATCCTGTGCAGAAAAGACTACATGCAATTAACAAACCCATATACCTTCCAGCCAGCTGAAAAGGCTCAGGAAGATTATATCAACTGCTTCTTGATTACAGTTTTTAGGAGCTAAGTTTTCAGTAACAAACTTACAGCCTTTGTAGCAAGTGACTTTTTTCTCCCTTCTGTTGACTTTGATTACCCAATCATATCAATAAAATATGGTAAAAAAATATTTTCAAATATAAAAGTAAAACAGAAAAGGAGAAGCAAAAATAATACAAGTAGTACTACTTAGAAATTTCTTTCTTAAAAATTCATTCTTTTCCCTTGGAAGAAACTTAATTTACTCGCTGTTTTTATATGACATATAATACATTAATCTTCAAGCCCATATACGAAACCTGAAAATGGGTAATAATAATTGAGATGCTTGTCACTTTGGGGACTTGGAGAACAATATGACCGCCCGTGAAAATCTGATCTGATCAATAAGCTGAATCACAAAAGAAAAAAAAAAAAAAAAAAAAAGTATATTAGCAGATGTCCTCTAGTTTATGTTACAATTTTTGTAATGAATAGTGAGAACTAACAAAAAAAGAATATTTTGTGAAGGGGAGGGGGAAATACTTAGTCTCTAACACAAATGTATTTTCAGAAAGTTGTTTCAGAGCTAATATAAGAAATTCAGAAAAAATCCACTATCCATATTCTACGTGAGTATCTCTAGGAAAATAAACTCACATAACAAAAACAAGATCATAGGCATACGTTTGTAGGGCTCTTTTTCTGTCTGAGACTTTGATCTTCTTACCCACAAACTTTACTTTCTGCTCATGTCTCATTTTCTAGCAGGCAGGGGTGATTTGTAGGCTGTTACTATAAGAGGGAGGCCAATTCTCCAACAACATGTTGGCGTGTGAATATGAAACAGACAACTGTTCCCCACTTTCCCATGTCATGTTTTGTTTCTGTAAAATGAAATCTACCCATTTGGAACTTCTACTTAGATTAAGAAGCTGACAACTATTTTAACCTTTTTAAGTAATAGAAAAGACCTGGCTTATTAAATAATTGCAATTACTTCTACTGTTTTTAATGATCTTTGAATCAAGCTGTAATTTTGGATCAAGATGAAAAGCCTGATGATATCTAGCTGGGAGTAGGTGAAATTTCTTGCAGAGCAAAATGAAGATTCTTCATTTCTACATCTGAAGGGATGTTCAAATATAAACACTTGAAATTGAAAGACATTTTAAATGTAATGGGTAAGGAAGTAAGAAAAAGGGATGTAATTAATGTCAATCAACATTGCTTTGTGGAAAAGAGGTCTTGTCACACAAAACTTAATTTGGTCTTTGACAAGATTGCAAGACTGGATGATAAAGGTATCTCTAAAATTGTAATATTCTTAGAACAAGATATTAATACAGCCAGTCCTGCCTTGGGGTATGAGATAGAATTGTTCATCCCTTGTATTTTCCCCAGCTGTACTTTCTATTAATCTATGATGTTACTTTTTTTTTTTTTTTTTTTTTTTTAATGTGTTTGAAATAGAATTACCACAAAGCTTCATTAAATATCAAAACTAATCAAAAATACAATATATGGACAAAATGGCTGACAAGTCTTAGAACATATCTACCAATACAAAATCATTAGCAAAAGGCGTAGCTCTCAGGTAGATGTTCTGGAAGTGATTCTGTTTTGGGGCTACACTGTTATACATATTTCATTGAGGAGTAGCAGGGAAGTATGAAGTAATTTTTGAGTATGGATGAAGACTGGCAGTCTGTAAAGTAAAGATAAGGGCAGAAGAGTGATATAGAGGGCTCTAGCATCATTTGGTTATCTGGCCTATTTAAATGACTTCAAGATACCCAGCAGAAAAATGGTATATTGCAACATCATGGAAAACAGGGATTCTGAAAAAGGTTTTAGGAGTCTTTTGCAGGAAATAACTTAGTGTAACTGCTTGACAAAGAGATCTGATCATGAGAAGTTCTTTTAAGAATGGTTTACTCAGATGCCTTTGGAATTATGTAGGTTACATCTGAAGGTGATTTGGACAGAAGAACAAATTACTTCTTGAAATCCATCTCTCCTTTTCTATGAATCTTGACTTCTATAAACACAAGAGAGAACAGAAAACAGGAAATGACTTTAGAATTTGTAAGGTTAATATTTGTAGTATGGTGAATTTAATCTTGCAATATATTTTACACAGAAAACAGATTTTTGCTGTGCAACAGAGCCCTGAAGTAAACCTCTCTTGACCTGCAGATTCAGATCACATAGCAAAACATTTTACAGAAGTATAACTTCAAGCCTCAGTAGCAAATAGGAAGTCCTACCTACAGGGGAAGATCTCCAATGAGTATTTTCTACAGTTAAAATATAGTATGCAGTGGAAGTCGTCTTAATCTGGAAAAGTATATCAAGTCAGACTTAGTCAAGTGAGAAATGAATGATAATGTTTGCTTAAGCTTTGGAGTTAATTAATCACCTAATGAACCATCCAGAGACATGGTGACCTCTCTACTTCTTGAGGTCTCCAAATCAAATTATGAGCCTGATACTGACTTACTGAGCAATGCTAAGACCTCTGGCGTACCTCTGAGTGGGAAGACTTGGCTAGTACACTCTTCTGGCCATAAAATGTGGATCTCATACAAATCTTTTGAGCATGAGTTCCCAGCATTGATTCACTCGTGTTTCACAATCAGATCCCTCAGCACCCATTTGCGTTCCAGACCCCCTCAGGTCAGGGGAAAGCCCAGAGCATTGGCACTCCATGGTTGAGGCAGTGCAATGCTTTTATGGCATTGGTTTCTAGGTATCATCTCATGAAGAATTTGATCTTCCTGTAAATCACTGACTTATGCAAAGCATTTGAGTACTTTGACGCAACCAGATGAGATGGGTGAAAAATGTCCTTTTTTTCTTTTTTTCCAGCTGTCATCAAAAAAAAATAATAATAAAATGCATAAAAAATTTGAAAAGCCAAAAAATAGTTTGGATTCAAATGAGGAAAAACTGAATATCTTTCACTTTCTTCTGAAAGCTAAATAAAATAAAATATGAGCTCTGGAAATATTTTTTATGGAGAAGAAAATAAGATATTTCTCATAAAAATTCATTTGAAATCCAAAATAAGAGAACTAGGGGCATAATCTTCCAAAAATCCCAATTGAATAATGAATCATGTTCGAAATACAGTAAAAATAAAACTAAGAGCATTTTCCCTTTTTCTCCATATGTATGGATGTATATAAAGGAAGAAATGCATACGTATTTTGTATGCAAGCTATGCATTCACATCCAAACCAGATATTCTGTAGGACCGTATGGACTTTCTCTGGCTTTCTGTAAACTTCCCAGGGCTTTAGGATGTGTTCAGCAGGTGCAGAAACTACTCTTTAGCCAGAAAAATTCAGCTGCTATCACTAGTGCACTTGAGAGCAGCGCAGCCCTTTAGTAGCAATGTTAAATGCAATACAGACAGCTACATTGTAATTGCTTCTGTTATGAGAGAGAGCATTATTTCATCTGGAAGCTTTTGGCTTGTGGCTACACTCACTTGCACTTAATCATCCATTTACCTCTGTGACAAGCTACAGCATGCAGCATGAGCCTTCAGATAGCAGGGATCTCGGGCTAAGGTTGTATTAGGCACCATCCGACAGCATACATACCTGTGGGTCTTTTTTCATTTCAGCCGTGAATGCCACAGAGAGATAAATTCAGCTACATTCTTTCCTGTAATGGGAATGGGATTTCACTATGCTGTTACCTCCCCCCTTGTAGCCTCACATGTGCTCAGAAATGCAACAGATTCTACAGCAGTTCTAAGATTTGTCTTCTGAAAATGTCATTTTGAAGCTGCAAAATCAGCCATGCTCAAAATGAAAAGCACACTCAACGGTATGGAAAGAGATGGAAGCTAGAATTCCTTCTTTATGCTGTTTCTTCTGACCCCAGAAAATGCTGACCTCCTGCATCTGTCCATTTTGACTGACAAATAAGTGGTCAGTTTGGATAAAAACCAAAGATCAGAACTAATAAATGTGTTGGCAGGAACATCCATGGAAACTAGTTTATTTAAGTCAGAATTAAAAAACATTTGCCAAGGGGGAATTTTAAATATATTGTCCTCAAATGCATGCACTAGGAAATCTGGATTCCATTCAACCAAATAATGAACAGATACATATTGTATCACTTAAGTGAGCAGTCACAGCAATGAAATTTTGATTGCACAGTATTCTCAAAATGGTTATAAAGTGATCTACCGAACAGAAGTGATTCACATGAATAAATCTGAGAATTCAGCACATTGATCCTAAGAGTGAAAAAAAAAAAAATAAAAATGCTGTGAAACGTACAGATACCTTGTCTTTATTAGCAGTTATTTGGTCCTTCCAAAGATTTTGTTGTTGTTGTTCTGTAAAAATATTACTTCAGCTGAATGAATTCTTTTCTTAGTCTTCAGTGGATAGACTCCAGTGTGATGGAAGATTCTCAAGACTTTGCAGATTTTCAGAGAGCTTTCATTTTTTTGCCATCACCACAACCGATCTCCTTTGGACATTTTACAAACCTTACAGCCAATGAAGGCTCAGACATAACTGGTCTGTCCTCAGCATGGCCAGCCAGATTTGGTTTTGACAGTCGTCTCAAATATTCAGTGAAAAAATGTATCCTTTTTCTGTTTAGCAAATGAATGGAGCTTACAAGATGACAAACTTCTTAAGGCAACCACAGTTTTTTACCTCAGTTTACCACAATTTCCCTTCATTAATTCTCATATGGTTGAACAGAAGGCAGTACAATTGGTTCACCTGCTGCAAAGGCAGCACAAGCT
The DNA here is from genome assembly GCF_964035555.1 of Netta rufina. Lineage (NCBI taxonomy): Eukaryota > Metazoa > Chordata > Aves > Anseriformes > Anatidae > Netta > Netta rufina. The sequence continues at coordinate 27,635,725 of NC_140130.1, read as the reverse complement.
GATTGATTTATGCATTGAATGTGAGAAGGAGTTTTGCACGTGCTGCTGCCAAGCTCTTGCCCAGTTGCACAATTTGGCTGCACCTGGCTATCAAAACCTCACAGCTTCAAATGGGCCCAGTAGTGATCTGTAAGGAAATAGGACAACTGAGAATGGCTGTCAATGGCCCTATTCAGCAGTCACTGGTTCTTCAGCTGATTGCGACTCCTTGCCTTCAAGATGCTACTGTACATTGTCCCAGGGAAGGCCAGGAGTGAGTGATCTTGGGCTGCAAGGTGCAAAAGGTGCAAAAATATTTCTTGGTGCCTCAGAGGCTTTTTTTTTTCCCCTTTGTTCCGTCTGGCTCTGACCCTATTTTTGCCTTCTTGTCTGGACAGAAAGAATTAACAGAGCTTTGTGCCTCCCATTTTCTCATAAAAGCAGCACTGGACCTGGTAAAAAGTCATGGCTTCATTTTCTTTATTTTTTCTGGTTCTTTCCTGTATCATCTGTAGATTTGAGCACCCACACAGTTATGGCATTCCCAGCAAGGAGTTCTGCAACATATCACCCAACTGTTTCACACATGCCATCTTTCCTCCAATTTTCAGCTTCTCTTCCCCCATCTTCTTAGTGGATTAGAGCAGGCAAATAACTGCAGCTCACCTCACTGTGCTATAGTCATCACACAAGCAGTGCCCAGTGGTGGTTACAGCAAGGTCTGCTCTAATTAACAAAGGTAAGCAAGGACTTGTCACGCTTGAGCACTGCAGTGTGAAGATGGGCAAGGCCAAGTTATATCCAAGAAAACACACAACCATTTTTTGGAGCGGTGGCCAAGATCATTATGTTAACTGCCAAGAACTGGGGAGCATTGAAACCCCACTGCTTTTCTTTCTCTGTATGAGGAACATTGTTTTTTCCTGTCTTTTCTAATGTAAACATAATTCTTTGTGCATATCATAAAAGTGCACACACACAAAGAACCACTTCACAGCCCATTTGTCCCATGCTGGGAAGAAACAAATTGAATAAACAAATGGCATACGTTAGTTACATTGCTTCATGCACTGCTGGAATGTGTTCTGATACTCTGGTGTCTTCTATTAGGATTGCTGTAGAATTAAATATATACATGCTTTTTTAGGCTTGTACTGTGACATCTGAAATGAAGTATGAGTTACCTGACTTTGGATAAATGTGATATCTGTTAGAATAAGCACGTACTAGCCTTCACAGAATAAATGTGTGTTGTGAAAATGCTCTTTCATCTGGCTAAATTGTAAAGAACTGTCTAAGGTAAGCTTTGATTTTCAGAAGTACCGCTATTCATATTGAGTAGCCATAACTTTAAAATGTCTTTTTTTTTTTTCTTTTACAATTAATGTACAACCTAATCTTGCACAAATGGCACTAATAATATTCTCAAGTGGCTTCACTGAAGTTGGGCAGTCAGATATCAGCTGACAAGATTGAATAGAAGGGTCTCAGACTGGTCAAAATCTGCAAATAACTTTGCAGAATTTCTTTGTGAGAAAAAAGTTCCCAATTTCAAAATTATTTTGCTTTTGAAGGATTTGTACCTATTTCACTTTTAAGATTATTTTTTCTTAATTCTTGTTCACAGTATTTGACTGAATAGTTTACACAATTGTTGAAGATCAGTCTCCAAGGATGACAGTAGTATCAAATCAAGTATTTCATTTAAAAGATTGCTTTTTGTTTGTTTATTTCCAGATGTCACTATATCCTTTTGCTTAAAATCAAACAAAAATTCTATCCTTTCATTTCAAAACTCTCTAACAGGCATTATGACATTTTGCAAATCTCTCGATCATTTCAGGGGGATTAGGAATGGGACCAGCATTTTTACAGTCAATTTCCTCAATATGCCCAGTAGTTAAACGATTGTAATCCTCTCTCAAACCAGAAGGTGGCAAGCACTCTTAAATTATGAGCCGCACTGAAACAAGACAGGCTCTCTTCCGATAAAATCTCAGCCACCATTGTCCCCTGCTCGAGCATTTAGCCTTGGGTTTTCCAGCCAAGGGTTTGTGTTTAACAGCGTCCAGTAAATCACAGCAGGACAAGACTAAAACAGGAAACATGGAAGAGATTGAAACATATCTTCCGCTATAACTTTAGAAAAAAAAAAAAAAAAAAGAAAGAAAGAAAGAAAGAAAAAAAAAACTCTCTGAGACAAAAGTAGAAAATAATTGTGTAGAAAATAAAGCTGACTGGAAAAATGAAATTTCCACCCCACAGCAGCTCTGGCAAAGGGAAGGCTGCGCAGAGATCTGGCTTGCTGCCAAGCCTGGCCACAGCAGAGGCACGGGCATCTGGAGCAAACCATGCCACAGCCTGTGCCTGTATGCAAATGTCAAATAATCTGCTAAATATTAAGTAATGTTTTGCATGTATTTTCACAGAAGGAAACTAGCCCCAAACTTTACTGTTTTTCAGCAACAACTAAGCTGCAAAATTTCCTGTTAATCTATCAGTCCTAAATGATGTAATTTGTGTGTACACATAACAAAAGTAGAAAGCTAATGTATTCTTGGGTGCCAAGTTAAATGCATCAGTAGGAATTTATTTCCTTTCTTCTGAAAAATTTTAAATTCCTGTCTGTAACTTAGCTGGGGAAACAGATCACCCAAGATATGCTACATAGGAGAGCCTAAAAGGCAAATTAATGTTTATAGATAAATATGTAATAAGAAAACCAATATAAGCTCCACTTTTTAAATGTTTACATCACAGCTTGATTTTGGTACTTGGGCTGAAGACTTCATGTCAGTTGGATTCTTTCTCTGACAGGCTATTTATTTTAGTATTATGTTTTAAGAATTGGGGGGGGGGGGGGGGGGGGAAGGTTTTCAAGTAAAGGAAGTAATTCCTGAGCTTCTTTTTCTGAAGGTCTCAAAGCATCAGGAGGGCAACGCAGCCTTCAGATGCCCATGACAGCTGACAAGTGCTGACGACCTGAAAGCAGTAACGATACAATCCTCTCTGATGTTGGTCTTGGGCTGAGAGTGAAAGGCTGTTCCTGCTGCCACTCGTGTCCTCCGCTGTTCACGGCCACTACACAGGCGACTGCAGCACTGAGAAACTATGCCATCATCTGTACCAGCCTACAGCAGGCACTCAGTGGAAAGGTGATCTCTGACCTTTGAGATTCCACATGCAAGTATAAGGAGGAAAAAAAAAGAAAAAAAAAAAAAAAAAAGGGGCATGCCAGGGAGTAGGGAGGAAAATACCTCTGTCCTCATAGCAGGCCGCAGCCTCAGTTTTCCCTTTGTCTTGACCCTGCCAAGTACTGGGGAAGGAGCTTGTCAGGGTCTTCTGCTTCTTACAGGTATTAAAATAAAGGTGCAAATTTAATCACAAAAGGATATGAGGAAGAACAACGGTCCTGCACATATTCAATCCATAGTCAGAACCCACTAAACTCTGTGTAAGACTGATTTATCATGTCTTACACATGATACACAGTGGTCCTAATGTGTCCATGCTGTACCTCTGATCACCAAACCCACACACATGAAAAAATAAATAAAATAAAACTGCCCCATCTTGCAGGTGTGCTTCATGAGATGCACCCCACTGCAAGTGGCTTCATAGTCCTGAGCACCTTCAGCTCACTGCTTTACCCTGCGGACTGGCTTTGCCCTGGATCAGAATAATTACAGCATGTTTCACCCCTTATCCTCTGGTTACCTTGCCCCAAGCTGCAAGCCAGTGCTGCTTACACTTGTGACTGAACTCAGCAGTGGAAAGCCTTGTGTTTACTGAGCCTGAGGGCTAAGGAAGCTCAGAGTCCAAAGTCCTGCTACTCTCTGCAAACTTCATGCTGACCTACCAGGCTGGTAACAAATCCACGACAGCAGGAGGAATGAAGTGGGATAACACCTGAGATAATGCCAAGAGATACAGTGCAGTCACAGAGGAAGGCTGTGATGACTACAGAGGAAGTTTGAGGCAAATAGGTTTTAATTAGAGTATCGTTCAGCCCTTTGGATATTTGCTGAATACTAAGCCAGATTTAACAAGGCATTTCCTTGTCAATCATCACATTCATTAAAGATTGCAAATAATGAAGAATTAAAATCCTAGGGGAATCCTAAACAGAAGAGACCTAAATCAGAGTTTAAAGGGTGAATTCTATCATTCACCCTGCTTACAAGTATCTACCAAGGCAGGAAAATGTTGTTGTCCACTCAACCCAGCTTCTACTTGATTTTGCCAACTGGCCTTATAATCCTGGTTTTAATAGGTGTCACTGCAGAACGGGACCACTGAATAGGTGTCTTCTGGACTGGACTCAAAGTAAGCACAGAGCAAGGACCAGAAAAGATGAGAACCAGAATAAGGAGCTATTTAACTGGACTTGTAAGTAAAGGCTCCTGCAAACAAAAGACTGATGCTGAAAAGCTACAAAGACTATCTGACTTTTTCAGAGAAAGACACTGCTTAATCCTTTCTCCTGATAGACACTGGTACCCTCTGCCTGCAAAAATGGATGGATGCTCAAAGCCTGCTCCTTTTCTGTTGGGAGAGTTGCACCAGGCAGCTCAGCTGCCCTCAGGTAGCAGGCAAAACACATCTGGCCAAGCAAAGGAGACCAACTTGTGCCTCTGAAGGGAGTATAACAATCAAGCTATGCACCAGAGAACTTATCTGTGATACAGAAAGCTTCCTACGCAGACAGACAAAGCAGGAGCCGTACACCCAATACCAGGTTCAGGTGAGCTCAGTGAATCCTCTCAGATGAACAGAGGATTCACCTAAAAAAAATTGAAGAAGTGTCAAGTTGGGTGAAGTTGTCACATGGAATTTTTCTGCAGGTGAGCAAAGGGGCAGGAAGGGACAACCAACAGGGACACAATCACATCTCATGTCAGCATTCTCAAAGTGGAACTCTCTCTTTTGTTTCTTTGCCTTCTAAATGGTATTTTTACTCTATTAAAATTAAACTAGGTTTTAATATTAAAATAACTGTTAAATAATGTGAAAACAGAATAGGTTCACCCAGATTAAAAATTCATATACACATATATGTTTTTCTCTTTGCTTCATTTCTCTGGATTCTTCCAGCTCAACTCAAACAAACTTCTTCACCTGCCTCTTGTCTGCCCAATCTGACCATGATTTATTTAGCCCTAAGCTTATGTTTAAAGATGCATCTGAAGCTTTTTCCAGCTGTTAGTATCACAATACCGTCTGACATTGTACTGTGACTTTCCTGTGACTGTTCCTGTGACTTTCATACTTGCAAATATTCCCTGTCTTAAACTTTTGGAGAATTAAGAAATATCTACAGTTAGTTTGCTAGGTCAAAAGCAGTCTATCTCAGGGCTACCTGAAAACAGACTATATGTTCTACCTGACTATTGGCTTCAATTTAAAACAATGGACTTTCTTTTCAAATTTCATCAGCTTTCCATCGCTTTCAGGAAAGAGATTGAAAGGGAATAGAAAGGAGGAAGGAATATAAACGTTAATGTGCATACAAATGTGGTGGGGAGTGAATGCAGGGAAAATTCACACTCCAGTTGGCATCTTCTCCCCTGTAGCCCAGGCTGACACAGCCCCTGTGACTATTGTGTCTTTGGCGGGCGTTCAGTGGATCGCAGCTGAAGATGCTCATGTGAACCCGTGGGAATCCAACCTGCCAAATTCCTCGTGGCTCCACTTGGTACACTCTCATCTTTATTTAATGCTCTTTTCTCCCCTGCTGAGGCTTGGTGCAGCTCTTTTCTGCAGCATCCCTTAAGATAAGAGGGCGAGAAGTATCACATACTTAGAAGCGTGGACCTTTCCACCACCCTGTCAGCCTGGTCAGGTGTGAGATTCAGACTGGAAAAGCTGGAAGATTCAGTCAAAAGTGGCCTGAAAGTCTGGTGAGAAAGGAAACATTGCAACAGAGGAGGCAGTCCCTGCTCATTGGTAGCTCCTGCCCCCAGAGAAGGCACAGTTTGACCATGGTGCTGACAAGTCAATGAGAACTATTGAGTTTCCAGAGCCCAGTGAAATCCTGAGGTACAAGACAGCAGGCTGTCTGGTGTGTTTTTTTTTTAAGATCAAAGAGGCCCAGAAGTCATGATTTACCTAGGATTTAGGATGCTCTGGGGTCTGTATTTTCCCCTCTTCTGCCTGTCACTGTTTGCAAACTGTGTGCAATCACTTACTGCAACACCCGCTTACCATCCATAGAGCTGCTGAGGCAGAATCAATACTGCATTGAGTTCTCATTAACTTTTGGGTGAAATGTGCATGCTCCTGGCTCCAGGAAGAAAATGGTTGTTATTTCCCCTTTCTACAGCTGTCCCTATTTGTCACTACATTTGCAAACATGACCCTGGAAGTCAGACTTCATTATAGCAACAACCACCAGTCCAGAGGGAAATTAACCAAAAAGGATATATTTTTTTTCAACAGCAAAGAAGCAAACAACAACAAAATGCATCTTGGCAAGGTAATTGAAAGAAACTCATCACTTTTAATGAAAGTTAAAGTGATTGCATTCTAAGCAAGTTAATTATATCACTGTATTATTGCTGCCTGACAGATTAATTTCATTTATAGTCAGTGGGGAGGTAACCCAAACTAGAAGTCCATTGCAAAGCTTTTCATTGATTTTTAATGGGCTTTGGATTGGGTCTTTGGAGAATTTTGCCTTTATGCTTCTATAATGCTGATCCATGTAAGAATGGAAATTCTAATTCTACATTTTTATTTTTATTTTTTTCTGGAGGAATTTCTTAATGATCAGCAGTAATCATATCAATACTGCAAAGTGACCTAGATTCTTTTCTGACAAAATATTCCAAATCAGAAGTGTTCCAAAATATGACAAAGTATTCCAAATATCCAAAATATTCTTACCAACATTATCTTCTTGCTGGAGGTGTAGTAATCACATGTTGAATTAGGTGTTCCTAGAAAAAGGTGTATTTTTCTTGCTTCAAACACTACCATTTTAATACTGCCATTTTGAAAGGGTCATTTTTTCATTACTTTTCACTTAAAAGTTATTATAAAACCTGTATCACACAATAGCTGAGAGCAGCACCTCCACAGTTAAGTGTAACTTTTCACTTTTGAAGTAACATTCCCTCCTTTGGTGTTACTTAAAAGTGAAGATAGAATTTTCGAAAAGAAAGCACTTTGCCATTTATTTTCTGACTATTTTTCAGCATTTTACATATTAAAGAATTTTCTGTGATTAAAGAATGTAGTAAAATTTTTACCCCCTTTTTTTTCTATTAAAAAAAAAAAAAAAAACTTTTTATGGGAAAAGTTTGAAAGGAGACCTTTTTCTGTTAAAATCTCTTTGGGAAAAATTCTCCTTTGCTGTGTATGAGATACAACCTTTTCTTCTTCATCAGTCATTGAACCCAAACTCTTCCCAATTGAATGATGAATGCAATGTGTTTACTGGTTTTACTTCTTTATGATCTATATAATAACTGTAAACTAGAAAGAGTTTTGAGACAGTTAGATATATCTGTGCCCTTCTAGCCAGATTTTCATCTCTGCAGCTGCTCAGCAAGACCTGAGCCATTTTCAAATTAAATCAGTGCTGTTTAATCTACAGCATTTTATTTATATTTGCTTTGAGTCACAGATGAGGTCTGTACATCCATAGAACACGTCCTATAAAAAATGTGTAAAGTAGGAATAAAAGAATAAAAAAGAATAAAGTCAGAATTATCTATATACAGAGATTGGCTGAATATTACAGAAGACGGCTGCCCTGAGGTGTTCAAATCAGTATTTCATATATTTGAAAGTTCATTGTGGTTTTCATTACTATACAGACAGGAGCATTTTCCTGCCTCTCATTTTTAATGAAAAGTGTAAAAAGTGGGAAGTTTCTTGTTGTTCGTGTACTTGCTGGAAGTGCAAAAAAAGTAAACTTAAGCATCCTCTGCACTAGTAGACAATAGTTGACAGGGCTAAACATCTGGTCTAAACTCCCTGGAATTTTAGGTTCCAAACTCAAAAGCATCTGGCTGATCCTTTATGTGTTTACAGAAAGCAATGTCAAATATCACACAGCTTAAATGTTCGCTCACTGAAATGCACACAGGCTCAACAAGGTTTAAAGTTCTCTCTTCTGCTATAAAAAGCACTGCAGCACCTCACAGTTCCCCATGATGAGGGTTTGTCTCATTGTTTCTAATCTAACTTTCCATTCCACCTGCTCTGGTTTAGCAGGGACTGAGTGGGTCTCACTCCCTACCCCAGAAGTGTCTGCATTTCAATGAGTGGTATTGAAATGTTAAACACGCAGCTGCAAGGCATAGCTTCTCACTTGAATCTCCAGTCCTTTTATGCTTTAACTTTATATTTTCTTCCTGCACTGAAGAGATTCACTTACCAGTCCAAGGCATTGGCTCAGAGACTGAGGAGTGTCTGCTCCTTGGTGTTAGATCTGCAGAAAGGGAGGTCTCATGGGAATTAATGTTTCAGTAGGGTGACAAACTCACAGGCAGACTAGGCTGTGAAGCGGCAGCCAGCAAAATGTGAAATGTTAAAAGACATAATTAGTTCTAGCTCATTGAGAGAAAAGTCTGTAGATCTCCTGGTGTGATCAGGAAGGTTCATTCAGGCTCTGTGGGAAGAGGATCTGGGAAGCCCTCGACTCAGGAGCAGATCCCTTAACCTATAAGCTCTGGAGTATCAGGCAAGTCACTGATGTCTACAGTGACTGGCACAAGATTGCGTGTCTTCCACATGTTGTAAATCTGGAAGCATGCTCCTCACCATGATTAAAATCACCTTTCTCCTATTCATGTGGGATCACAGTGCTGCCAATGGCTTTGTCCCCTATCTCAGCAGCCGCAGTAGCTGCCAGGTGGCCACAAAACCAGAAGAGAATCAGAGCTCTGCAGGAGCTCTAGAGTATATTCAGACTGCCTTACACTTAAGACATAGCTAATTATTCACATGGTGGCAAACAAAATTTATTTGTTTATAACATTTACAGGGTTCTCTAGATATGGACCATGCTCACTGTTGTTTATGGTTGAACTCACCCTGACCTGGATAATTTCACAGGATTTCAACACTTTTATGGAGTGATAGAGTAGTTTATGCATGAAGAAGGGGAATATATGTTTGGTGACTAGTCAGGAAAAGAGATGAATGAGGGAAGGGAGATGTTGTATGGTGGAGGTCTATTAAATCTTGTGTGGTATGAGAATGGTTTGCCTCTGGCAAAACACCAACTAAGATGCATTTATAGTTTCTTAACAGAAGGCGGGTTTAGAACAAAGTATATACTTCACACAATGCAGAGTTATGGATCTCTGCTTCAGAATATGTTAGCGGGTACTAATAGTTTATGGCTTCAAAAAGGGTCTGGACAAATGCATTGTGGAAATATCCCTTGGGATCTATGGTCACCACCACCCACTCCACAAATACAGAAACTCACAACTGAAAGTTGGGAAAGGAGCCTTCCCAAATTTGGGCAAATATGATGCATTTGCCTTGTTATACTCTCCCATAGAAACAAGATCCTGGGTAGGAGGGAAAGTTGGCCTTACCCAGTGGGGCTATTGTTAGATTCCACATTCACCCCACATTGCAAATTTGAAATTCAAAGAGAAATTTACTTCTATAAAACAAATTACAGAACTAGGTCCTCAGTAAACATGTGGACTTAGTTGTTAGTCATGAAGCTAATTTGCCCCAAACCAATAATTCTGCCTCCAACTATGGTAGTTATTTTCAGGCAATACATGTGTCATCAGCAATTTTGATAGCGTTTTAATGTGTTTTCTTTTATAACAATGTTACATGAGTTGTTCAATGTACTAAATTGCAACAAATTTTAGCGAACAAAAAAAATAATTTATAAGGCTGCTTAATGTATTCAATATATTGCCACTTGCCAGGAAAATACCACACTGTAAGCAGAGAGAGCAAGACAGCATGTTTTCCTTCCAGTGGGACTGCACTTTATTATTTGCAAGGAACTTTCATGCAGAAAGGAGATAAAGTCTAACTCAAGGTATGCTCCTTCTATGACAATGCATAACGGACCTTAGACAGGGAAATAGCTTTCCCTGAGACAAGAGTTAGGCAACTAACTTTAAAGGAAGCTAACCCATACAGTAAAGTGATGTGTGGTCAGAGTAAGCCTGTAGACTCTGTGAGGACTTTAAAAAAAAAGAAACGCAGAGCCTGTAAAGTACAGCTACAGTGGGGATGATAAGATCCAACAATCTCAGAAGTTCACAGAGTTCCACAGATGTCAATGTGCTTAGTGTCAGGAGTTCTGGAAAAGTCTCCACATTTTTCTGCAGAAATTGACAATTTTTTCAACCATGGCTTCTACTTGGTTTCTTCCTGTCAGTGAATACAGAGCCACGATACCACTCAGGCAAACCAGTAACATGGGACTCCCTCATGTCAGGCAGTAATTGTCAGCTCAAAATGGGTGAGGGCCAGGTTGGGAAGGGAGCACTTTGAGAACAGCATTGATTTGAGTGCAGCCTGGGGCTCAGCCACAAGAAAACCCTGGTGCCTACAAATCCTCAGCACTCAGCTACACCGCAGCAGATCCGTAACAGGTAACATCAGGTGAGCTTGCCAAGGGAGAGCAGTGTTAACGTACAATAGCCTCCTGTGTTTGAGGCAGGAGTCATCCCAGTTCGGCTGTCACACAGCAAGGCTGTCACATGGCTGCAACTTGCTTCTCTGAGAGCTCAGCTAAATCAATCACTGCCATTATTAGCTGAATCGCTGAAACGACACGTCTCAGGGCTTTCATTCTAGGGGAATGTTTTGAAAAGCAGCTTGCCTGTTCTATGGTTTTCTTTTATACAGCCAGTCCTAAGTCCCATCTTGCCCTCAAAAGGACCACGAGATTTCAGCCAAAAAACAAACCACAGGTGACTTGTGATTCAAGTGCAGGTTCCAAGCCCAATTGTTTATCAGTTTTCTTTATCATGAGATTTGTCCTCTGTATATCACCACAGAAGAAAAGGTATTTACAATTTCTGTTTACAGAAGTAATAAAAGAAAAATAAAAGAATAACAGTTCCAGTCCAGGACAACATGGTAATAGATCCAGATTCACATGGAGTCAAGGACATGTTCAATATTATATTATCTAAAAGGACTTTACTGTAATGTTTAGAAATCAACTATATTGTCAAGAGGTTGCACAGAGTACCTGCAGAGATAATAAGTACAATGTGCAACACAGAAATTAATTATGAAGCCAACCCCCTAATTATTTTAATGCAAATTGAAGACTGCTTGCTTAGTTCTTGGGAAAGTTTCCAGCTAATATGCTGTAAAATATTAGTGCCTCAGCAGATTTCCAGCTTGGCTCCACATTGGAACTAAGTCGTGAGAGTTCTTTCCCATTTTACCTGTGAAAGATCCCAGGTATGAAGCAGTACATCAAGCTGAACTCTAAAGAATACTTTGAGTATAGCAGTCTTTGAAGGTTGTAAAATGTCTCATAACTGAGCTCTGGCATTTTCCAAGTGTGCAGAACTGTATCTTTTAACAGCCGTGCAGCAGTTTTATGTTTCTGCATTTGCAGCTGTAGTAAAAGCATGATGTCTTCTTTTTACTCCTTTGTGGCTGGTGCACACCAGTGATTTCCCTGGGACTGCTCCTTGCCTGAAAGCTTCTCCTGCCTCAGAAGGACTTTGTCTCTCCCCGTGTCATGCACCAAGAGCCCTTCCATGGGCTGGAAGTTATGGGCTCCCCTGTGCAACTCTACAATGACAGATGTGTGAAATAAGCCAATTAAAAGAGCAATTACAGAGCAACTTTTAAAAGGGAATTAAGGTTGGAAATAACTAAATGACCTGCTGCCCAAGGAATTTTAACATGGAATCAGAGATGTGTAACATCTGATTAACAGTGTCAGAGATGTGCTTACCCCAGTAAGGTTAGCTAGATTCCCTGGTAGGCATAAGCTTTTCCTTGGTATCCAGTGTCCTTTGCAGCTTCCCTAGTCCAGAAAGTGGGGGGAAAAAAAAAAAAAGAGCTGACCAAGATCAAGATTTCTCTGTGAGAGTTTCTTTCAAGAACTTTGGGGATTTTTTCTTTCCATTTGGTTGTTTTTGTTTGCTTGTTTTTTGTGCGCATTTTTGTTTGTTGTTGTTGTTGTTCTTTTGTTTTGTTTTATTTTGTTTTGTTGTGTTGTTGTTTTGTTTTTTTTTTCCCAATTGTGAAGGGTGTGTATCAAGAAAAATAAACCAACATTATCTTGAAAGGTATGGAGTCAATCCAAGGCAAAAGGAGCTGTGCTTCAAAGGTTCCAACTCAGACTTAAAAACTGAGGTCTTTTTTGTTCTTTCTAGTAACTGTTTTACTGTGGTCATATTGCTTTCTGTTCCTTGAATCTGCTTGTAAATGCTCTTGCCCCATTATTTTAAAGTCCCCAGAAGGAAGATCTTGGTTTTCTGTACATTACAATCCTTTTTCTACAAAAGCTTTGAATCAAACTGATCTAACCAGATTACCCTGCAATGCAGGACTGTGGGAGAAAACACTGACCAAATTGTACACTGCAAATTATAGCATCTGCTGTGCCGCCCTGTCAATCTCCAACAGGAATGGGGCATACATTTCACTTACACACCTATAAATTAGATGACACTGTACTCCAGCTGTCTACAGCTTGGATAGCTGGCCTAGCTAGCCAACCTCTCTACAGGTAGGATCATCAGTAACAAACTGGTGTTTGTCTTTCAAGGATTTCACCATCAGTTAGTTTATTCTGGTGCTGATGACACAGAGCTGACTAGGAAGGAATTTCTATCACAAGTAAATGATAGCAGAATCTCTGCTAATGTGGAAAATCACGGAGCTGGGGGCACACACACTTCACTCTTATTCAATCTAGTGCAAATAATTGGTTCACACTAATATTAGCTAAGTCACTGTATATTATAGTACCTAAAGTAGTATCAGGGGTCAGAAAAACATCTCAACTCCATGATCCCTAAAAATACATAAACCATATATTTCCTGTGAAAGCTTAAACTCCAAGATTCAGCCCTTTCTTATATTTTGGAAATTCTTCCTTTTTCGATTGTAAATTCACTGTTGCAGAGACTTGATTTAATGCCTGTTACCCACATCTATATGAATATCTAGATCCCTGATGTCTAGCTCCATGAGGTAAAGTACCTGTGTGGCCTGCTTCTAATGCAATAAAGAGATTTACATTTATTTTTAGCCCTACTTGTACTATCAAAACTTCACAGGGTGGCCTAGCCCAAAAAAGAATAAGCTGCTTGTTTTCAAGGCACTTCTCCATTTGCTGCATACTCTTGGGAAGTCTTATGTCACTGAAAATTATCCACCCGTATGGACAAATTCTCCACAGGCATTCACTCTCACTGACCTTTCCCGGCACGTGGGAATGATTCCAGCTGTGCTTTATGAGCAGCAGTTCTTCATCCTTGATCTGAGTTGTCCTAGGGGATTCCTGCTTTCGTAATCCTCTTCCTGCCTTTGTATGCGTGTATGTGGCAAGAAGATGTAAAGAGAAAACAACAATAACTCTAGAGTAAGGAGGTGGGGAGGTGGGAGCCGTCATACACAAAGGGGGACACACCAATACTCCACGTTCAGGAAAAGAAAACCTATACTTCCACTAGCAGTGTTTGTGTCTGGGGACTTATTTGCACTGCTGTAAAACAGTACTTGATCATATGCTTAAGTTTAAGAACACATGTAATTATGGTCTGAGAGCAGCAAGCAGGGCTTATCTGTTTAACAATTTTCCTACAGGCAAACTGTCCCTGCTTTTCAGAATCACAACTTAAGAAAAAGGCTGGGAAAATGAGCCTGGGACAGAAAACAGACCAGCAGCCTGGAAAGATACAAAACAGAACAAAAATATGTCACAGGCTATTGTAAAAAGACATTTCTAGTTAGGAAAAAGTGACTTGCCAGACTAATTTGAGAATATATTTGTCATGAGCCAGATAAGATGAGCCAAGATTTTTAAATCAGCCCATCCTTGCTTCCTTTGGCTGGTAGCAAAGAAGAAGAAACTTTGCACAGCAGGGAGAATCTGATGCTGAGCTAATCGAATGTGCGTGCAGAGCGAGCAGCAGATGACAAGGACGGGGTTGGCAGGATGTCGCCAGATTGTTTGATTAGCAATGGGATGGTTCAAGAGCTCCCTGTCCTACCAGGGACTTGGCACAGATGCTGGCACATGACTCAGTCCTCAAGTAGTTGTTCACTGCAATACTGTTTGAGAAATTGCTCTGCTTCTCTGAAAACAGGAAGGGTATTAACAAAAACAAAAACAAGGATGAGAAAGAAAGGCTATGAGACTTTGTCTATAAATGTTAGATTTTGGCTATTCTTTCTGCTAATACCATTCAAACTTCAGATGAAATGAGATATTTGACTTGGGATAAAAATCGGATAGTCTGAAATTAAACCCGACAAGAGTAATATGAGGGAGCGTTGACTAGTGGGTATTTTCTTTCCCTTACCGTTGATATCCATGTTATTGCTTTTTTCTGTGTGTCAGTTTAGACCAAACAGGCACAGAAAATTAAAGATTTTATTTTTTCTGTGGGACAAACATGGTGAGAATCAGCAGCACTTTCTTTTGGCACACCAAAGTTGCAACTCTATTCTGGGGAAGCTAAGCGAAAAAAAATAAACTGATTTTAGTGATGTGTGTATAGAGATAGGAAGAAAGCCCCAAACATCAAAACTACCTATCAACACAGAACAAGTATAGCAATTGTCTTTGATTACTAACAGCAGGTTTTTCAAACTACAGACAAAATATATATGGATTATGAGTAATTTTCTGAGCTATCCAACTAGGCATCTTCAGGTAGAATCAAAATTTTTGATGCTATAGATTCACAACTACAATCCAAATTGTGTTGCCCAGGCACAGATAAATATAGTCCTTGCACTAAAGCCAACTCAGAAAAAATTAGGGGGTCTGACATCTTCCCCAAGATTTTTAAGATAGTTTGAATTATAAAATAACTAAGTCCCCCAGAAAGAAGATGCACATTGTTGTTATCTTCTATATTTATCACACTGCATAATCAGCTGTCATCAATTTGGATAGCTCTGTTAGCACTAACAGAGTAGAAATATATTTTTTTTCATGGGATAGCTAATCTGGAGTATATATGGGACTTGTGTGTTACAATTATACAGATATATGGAGAAATATTTTAACACAGCCAGCAGTTTTATAGTGGGCTTTCATATGCCTCTGTACTTCCAAATCATATGTGTAACTACATTGCTGTCAGTATCCAGCATGTTCAGATGGCTATATAGCTTCTCTCTAGCACGTCTTCTGACTAGCTTGTCATAACAATCTATGACACCATTCTTTGACAGCTTACCACTGCTTTACATGAAATGTGAGGGTTTTTCTGCAATCACAAGTTGGATTCATATTCCTAAATAAGAGTATGGGGGAAGTGCATGTAAGTATAGATATAAGTGTGTGCGTATGTGTACGTAGACAGACACATACGCAAATCCAAAATATCTGCATGTGAATCATTAGAATTACAATTAGACAGAATCAAGAAGTGCAAGGTTGGATATCTCCCCTAAGCTGCATATCCTTTCTTGGTTTTGTGGAAGACTCCTTTTTATTTTGTGACAACAGATGATGCACTACCAGTGGAGTGTTGCCACATCGCTGAGAAAGGAACTGTTTGTTTGAATGGGCTTTGCATTTGTTTTAGAAGAGAACTATCTCCACTTTCAGTCAGATTCATTTACTTTGTGATGTTTTCATGACTTGTATTTTAGTTTTAATAAATAAGGCTAAAGGACATAACATATAGATGTCGTATAGATACTTATAGATTATGATGACAAATCGCAGTTACAGGTTTTTCTACTAGATGAATGTGGTTAATTGGTCAGAATGGGAAAACTCATGGGGAAAAGGGAGTCAAATTAAAATACAAAAGATAACATAAGAGGTTTTGTCTGTGCTTCTGACAATACACAGCTGTTATCTCTCCTATTCTTGGCTTTGTGTAAGGGCTGGCAAGAAATCCAACATAATCAAACGTACCCTTTCAGAGATGCAGCAGCCTTCTGGAGCTAAGGAGAGGACCAGTGTTATGGTGACTTAGTCAATTAAATTAATAATTAAACTCGGAAAGAATAACAACTATTAAATACCTCTCAGCCATGAACACAGTGAGAGCAGTGGACATCAAAATGTTGAACCTCAGCTCCATTCCCCAGAATGTGAGCAGGACCTTTGCCACCTCTCTGCAGTGCTGCACAGACCTGCAAAGTTCAAATCTCCTGCACTGCATGGTACCAACAAACCAAATCCTCCTCAGCAGCTTGTAATGAATGGAAGGCCTTCAGTCTGGAAGCTTATGGACATCAAAACTACATGCTCCTGCCTACAAAAGAGACAGTCAGCATTGCCAGTGCCCCTAGAAAAAGAAGGGAAATTTTTGTGGGACCTGAGAGAGAGGACTGCATCCGACATAGAGAGAAAAACAAAAACAAACACTCCTTGTTTCCCATGAACTTCTTCATTTTTCCTCCTTCCTGCTTGCAAATGAAAACAGTCCCTGCTGGTTGGATCTGGGGGAAAATCTTTCCTGACAAGTAGCTTAATCTTAAATATTTGAAAGAGAAAGCAAACAGGTCCCTGAAAGGCTTCTCTGTACCGCAGAGAACAGCAACTTACTCTTCCTCTCATTCTAGTTGAAGCTAATTTTGAATGTTTCAGAAAAAGATGAAGAAAAATAGTCCAGAAGATAAGTTTTGTATAAGAAGGGTGTAAAACATATTTCTAGCCCTTATACTCATTTTAAGCTACCATCTCAAAATCTTTCCTTTGTTTCTGGTCATCCTGTGTGACCCTTGTAATCACAATGAATGTCTCTCAGGCAACTTTACCCCCTGCCCTGATCCATTTCTAATAGTGATTGTGCTAAAGACATTTCTGTTTCTGCAGCTCTTTAATCTTCCATTGCCTGGAAAATGCCACTGCTCTATGGCTGTGGCCATTAGGAATGACTAGCAAAGTCTGCCTGAAATGAAGAATGGGTCAATGTGAATTGGCTTATATTCTGTCTTTTACAGGCACATCCAATAAAGAAATCTCCTTCACATCAGGACTGTCCAAAGCCCATTGACGTCAGTGGAGAGACCTGATCTCAGCGGGTTTTAAATCAGACTCTGTAGCTGAGACTTCCAAAGCAGCCTGGGGGATTCAGACACATATCTTTCATTAAAGTGAGGGTGTTTTAAAGCAAATGGAAGATATGTGTCTGAAATCCCCTAGACTGCTTTGAAAATCTAAAATACTGTGCAAGCTATACAGCTTTCCCCATAAAAATAGCTGCCAAATCTTGCTTTGGTAAAGGCAGTAGAACTGCATGAAAAGATCCACACAAAGGTCTGGTCCCCCTCATCCTTCAGAAAAACAGGGAAAAGGATGGCCAGAGTGCTTTGTTTTTACCATTAACCCTCCCCATTCCAAAGCCATTTGGTGGAGCAATTGGGTTGCTCTGGACCATCAGGACTGCACCGACAGGGACTTCAGCACTACATGTGTAAGGGGTGTTATTTCAGCCTGGCCTGGCCAGGCTGGGGAGGATGAAGTAATCACCAAAATTATGCCTGGAAAAGGATGACATGGAATAAGGAGCAGGCATGACCAAATGCCATTTTCTCCCATTTGAGGGTCAGCAACTGAAGCCATGAGAAGTTGCTTCACTTTTAACAACAGTCTTACATCTCAAAGTCTTTCAGACACTTGAATTTGTGATTTCTATTTTCCAGTGGGGATGCTAATCCAGGGTTGCCATTCCTACAGAGGGACTTAGACATTGAAATAGCCATGGTGACTCTTCTCTCATCTGACCTTAGGCACCAAGGAAGTGCATGTCCAGTCCAGGTTAGTTTTCTAAGGCAAACTGTGAGAGAGAAGTGTCTATGGAAAGATGTTCGTCGTATGCTATGAGGTTACAGAAGACTCTTCCACCAGGGCTGCCTCAGTGAAGGAAAAGGCTACCCCCAGCTACCTGGGAGACTCCAAAGTCTCTGATGGCTAAATCTGGCTGAAAGGAAGCCATTGCCTTTTAATGTCATAATACCTGAATTAATACTACTATGCTTGGGGTGGGGCAGCAAACTGGGAGCAGGCCTGCTACATCCCCTCATGGACATTAAGGAATATTTGACATGGAGTTTCCCATTAGCCTGTGTGCAAGGCTGGTCTGTCTGCACAGTCTGTGTTGATGAGGCTGAGCCCTCTAGAAGAGACTGCCCAGGAGGGCTTCACCACCATCCGAACAGCCTCTCGCAGGACAGGTCTTGGTGCACATTCTTTGCCTCCTGTTTGGCCTTGACAAGAACACAGAACTGTACAGCTCAGCACCAAAGAAAAATCACCTCTGTTTTGTGAGAGGTGGTGAGAAAAACCTTCCTACAGACCATGATGACAACCTACTTATTAGTCAGACATAGCCTTACCCAATTACATTATTACTTTGTGGCAAGCTAGAACGAGGCAACACCATTAACATTAACTCTTCATTTTAGCAGTCCACTGCCTTCACATTTAATTTAGAAGGTAGAGGTTCAGTCACATATGTCCTGTAGGGCTCAGGTTGTCATGCCGCTAGCATACCTCATTTGTGTGGGTGCTTAAAGCCTTTTCCCTTTATTCCTTGCATTTTAGGACTACTGAGAACAGGTTACATTCGGCTAGAATTACAAAGAGTAATTGCATTCAAGGTGTTATTTCTTGGTGGCAAAGATACTTCAGACCTCGGGTTGATTCCAGATTCTAAATATCAGAAAGTTTGAGGCAGTCAGCTCTGGGTTTCCAATACTGACCTGTCTCCTGTAAACATAATCAAAAACTTATTATGAGACTCACACTGGACAAATGTTAAGCCGAGTCCAGGGATCTGCACATAGTTCATATTTTTAGTGCAGAAAAAAAAATTGACTCAAAGGGAAAATTGATGTACAGGAAAATTTGATAAAGCTGATGTCTGGATAGCTTTTGCTCTGGTGAGATGTTACAACCTGTGCAAGACAATCTCTGAAAGAGGTAATTGAGCATTTGAAAAGAAACTGTTAATCACAGTTAAGATAACAACTTCAGTGAGCTACCTGTCAGGGCAAGTGATGAACTCAGCTTCTATTCTATGTTTGTCTGGAGAAAACTGTTGAGAAACTACAAGTATACTCACATCTCTATCTAAAGAGAAAGTTCATGATAACAGAGGATTTAATAGACAGAAAATTGATTTTCATGGAAGGTGAATTATTTGTATTTCTTTTTCTTTTTATCACACAGCTGAAATATTTTATCTAGCTTAGTTTATGATTAATGTAAATAAATCTGTGTTGAGTGTTAAATAAAACTTTTCTTTATTTTTTTTCTATTTCCTTTTCTTTCACTTTTTAATAAATCTTATTTGGGCTGAGATTATGCTCGTAAAGTCAATTCATGCAGGAGCCGCAGAGAAAACAGATGCTGTAACCTTTGAACACAAGTGCTTAGAAGCAGTGCAAAAGAGAGCTTGGAAATGAAAATTACCGCTTTTGTCTGAGGGACTCATAGAACACAGAACACAGAAGTAGCTCATATGAGAGGCATAAACATTTCCCTCCTGATTTATGGTAGAACTGACCCAGGGTACTGAACGCAGCCACAATGGCATCCACGTTAAACTACTGGCATCAAAATGTCCCAGGATGATAGCTTATTTCTTAGTACCTAGGGACACACAAAAGCAGAACTGTGCATGCAGTACCGGCAGTGGCTTGATGGGCAGAGCTGTGACAGATTTGTTCCATGTAGGAATGGAGACAGGGAAGCAAGAAGGAGCCAATGACTCTGAAAGGAGTCGTCACCCACCACAGCCTTGGAGATATCACCTCCTGCAGAAGGAGTCAATAACACCTACTCAGTAGCCACCAGAGGAGCTTGGGATGGCAGGGAAGGAGGAGAGTTGGCCCCATGAGAGAAGCAACTGTGATTATAAGGTAGCTTATATGATGATTATATGTATCAGCCAACACATGCTGCATTAAGATTTATCTTATATCTGACTTTGTGATAGCAATGGAAAATATAAGCACTGCCGTAAATGACTCATGTAGGGTTACATTTGAGACAGGGTACAGTTTCATTTCCACAGGTTAAAGGAAAGATAGAGTTAAACTGCAGCAGATGTAGGAATCATATCAGAGAAAACTATAGGATCCCAGCTTAATCTTATCTTGGCAAAATTAAGAATGCGGTGCAAAACTGGAGGGAAATTTAACAACACAGCAGAAGACCAAAAGTGAGATAATTTTTGGCCTACATAATCTTTCCAATAAGGAGAAGATAAATAGATTTATTATTCAATATATTGTTTTCCTCCTTTTAATTGATAAGCAGCACTCATATCCTACAAAGAGAGCCACTAATAATGAATTAATTAAATAAGTAAAAACAAAAACTTCCCAGCTCTTTCCTTTCTTGTACCAAGACCAAGCTTAGCCATTTCTCTTTCACATACAAGACTAGAAACAGAATATTTTGGAGATTTGGCTTTAGTCTTTGTTTTGAGACACAAAATGGGATGCTGAACCATACACAGCTTATTTGAATCTGCTTGGCACTTTCATCTACCATCATCTGGTTCCTATGTGCCCCTCGTGCTCTCAAAGCTTCTTCAGCACCCTAAAGATAGATGACAACATGTTTATGCTCTGTTTCCTCTTAAAATTATCCCACTGCTATGTCACGCTGAAACCTCAAACAAAAGCAGCATCTCTTCCCACCCAACAGAGCCACAGCTGCACAGACTCTCCGTGACAGAGAGCAACAAGCCAGCCCACTCGCGTCACCATGCCATTACGCATCGCTACTCTGCATCATCAAGTGGCAATGTCACCCCCACACATGAAATAATAATGGCCTAACAGATGTGAAAGTCATCACATTTTTGTCTAGTGCTGTTGGAAGAGGAACTAACAGAACAGAAGCAGATTTGTAGGGAAATCATTCAGGCAAAATTTCTTCAGAGAGCTTCATGCAAATTAAAAGGATTGTGTGGGTTTATTTATTTATTATTATTATTATTATTATTTCTGTTTTGAGTAGATTTTGTGGCAACATTTCTGATTTGCATTTCAGCCAGCATTAATAAATATGTTTTGGGCTCATGAGAGCTGCTAAACAGACCACAGGGTTATTCCCCTATTACAGAGGACAAATGCATTTACCTCTTCCAGATCATCTCTCTGCTTAGCTGTTGTGATAGCTCTGTGCTGTACAACTTTCTTCAGTTAAAATGATTTAAAAAAAAATTCCCTTTATCTTTTGCTTTCTCAAGAACATGTCCACAATCAGCAGCCAATCCATGGATGCCAAAACACAATGGACAGACTTTGCCACTAGCACTGACTGATAATGGGAAACATTCACCATTAGCATAAGGCTGTGTTTTTTCCAATGTCCCTCATAAACACTTTATGACTGCTCTGATAAAGCCCTGGTAACTTCTAATTAGAAAAGTCAGCTTAATAAATAAATAAATAAATAAATAAATAAAAATTATTCGTAGCATCCTATTCAGAGATTTTTAGTTCTTAAAATTTTGACATTCCATTTTAAACATTAAAATTTTTGACATTAAATTGTGACATTTTAACATTTGGGGATGATGTATGTCTTTATATGAGGTGGTGGTCATTAGAAGAAGGGTTTTAATCATGAAACATGATGTTTTTCAAGCAACACATGCCTCGCAGAGACATGATGGCTGACACAACCCAGCCTAGGATCAGCTCCTGACCCATGCTTTGAACCTGCTTTGTGACTCCAAGAAAATCACTTATTTTTCCCCTTACAGGGAAAACAATATTCAGAGAGCAACTTGCAGCCTAGTCACAAGAACATAAGAAACATGCATTTTTAAGACATGTACGTGAATCCACACTTACATATGTTGTTATCCAAAGTTTTCGCTACTTCCCAAGTTCTGCTAAATACCGTGCTTTGCCTGACTCATGTTGTTTGCTCCCACTTCACACTTTTCCTGTGCCTCTCATGCCTGTGGGACGGCGCCTCGAGGACTCTAAGCATCAGCTCCGCACTCTGCCCAGTGGCTGTGTGCCACCACCAGTGTGTCACCCAGGGGAAGTCCCTCTGCACATCTGTCACCTGGGTGTTTTTTAATGAATACAAGGAGTAAGTGCTAAGAGTTACATTTAGACCTAGTGATGGAGTGACAAATTACATGCTGCTCTCTGTGTCTGTATATATCTCTACAAGTCAGGCTATGGTTGTCCCGGCTTGTCGCCTCTCCAGGTCAATTTTCTCAAAGCTGCAGTGCAAACCAGTGGCAGACTGCAAACAAAATGCCAGCTCTCCTGTCTTCCAGACCATTGGCCATTTTTCTGGGCCATATTTCAGCCGGTTATTTTAATTCTGCAGAGCACACACAAAATTAATTACATAACAAAGCAGGAGAGTCCAACAGTACTCCCTCAGGCTAACAGCAGACTCCTTGAAACCTCTCTGTTTTTGAAGTTGTTGTTCCTATTGTGACAAGAGGCAACTTGCAGCCTTCACGCAAGACATTGGAAACAACAAAACCAACAGTCTTCTTCATTAACACAGACAAATCAATTGTATCTCAGTGCTGCTCATAGTTCCTCCATGTGAAACCAATGTATGTCAGTGGTGATTCATGCACCGCTGCTGAAACAATAACTCACACCACACACCCCAACAGTGCTCTATAAAATAACCTTGGTTGGTAATTATACCCAGCCCTATATTGACACAGCTGCTGCTCTTCACCCTTGTTCAACCATTACGTTTCCATGCTTTATGCAATGTTCTTTCAGCCTTTGGCTGAAGGAGAGTCTGGCTAAAAATAGACCTAAAAAATTATCACATGAGGGTTAGCAGGCAGTAGGAGCCCAGTGCCCTGACTTCAGATGATGTGACCTGTGATATCATCATCTTTTCTGAAAGGCAGAAGCATGGATATTGACTTCTGAAAAATTGTGTGGATGGTTTTTGGCATGGTTAGCTGGTCACAGCATTGGATGGGAAGAAAATTATGAAATGGGAACACCAAAGTAGTAAATGGTGTTACCGGCTTGGACAGTGGTGGATGCTGCAAACTTAGGGTTCTGCCAAGCATTTCACACCACATGAGGAGAGCAGGAATAGCCCACTGAAACATGTTTGTGATTCCTGCTGAAAAAAACAATCCCAAGGGATGCTCTAGAGTATTAGCAACTCTTTAATTTGGAATAAAGGCAAGATAGGTCGTAGTATGTCACATAAAATAGTACCTCTAATAAATCTATGGCAAATTTAATTTTGTGTCTATGTTGCGGGCTGAGTACCAGCATCTGTCAACAATTTCAAAGGGATTTACAGGCAGGCACTTTGTACACTGGAAACCATCCAGCATGGCCATTTTGAGTTTCTTGATGCCAGAAGGGAAATAACTCAGATGGGCCTTCCTGAGGAGATTTTCAGTATACATTCTGGCCTGGATCAGATCCAGGGTATACAGTGCTGCACCAAGGCAGATCAGCAAGGTAATCCATCCTTTTGACACTCAGGAGAGATTTCAGCAGGCTTTGAAGGTGGAGAATATCGTTTATATTTTATCAGCAATGTGTTTCCCCTTCCCATTACTCAACAATGCAGCAGCAAAGAGACTTTTTAGGCACTATGTTCTTAGCCTGTTAGACTGCTTTAAAGCTATGAGTTAATTTCATGATGAAATCATTTGACATTGTGTCTTTCTCCAGGTAAAGTCATTTATACTTCCATGTTCCTATGACCAGACACTCATCACCACAGACAGTAGCACAGAGATGAGAACAAGTTTTTTCATCTTCCTTGAAACTAAGAGAGCGTGTTGGGTGTGAATTTGGGGAATACATGTTGTGCCACAAATTGCCTTGTGGACATCAGACAGTAGCATGGCCCATCACTGTCATGTGTGCAATCTCTGCTTTGACAGTGCATGTCTCTATGGCAGCTGTTCCATTCAGATCTGGAGGTGAATCAAAACATTTGAGAAATCTAAAATTAAGAATCTATAGCATCCTTACAAGTAACATACTTAGCTCCCAAGAGATGCTGTCTTCTGGAAAGAAGTCACAGTCTATTGCCACCCTCAGGGAAGAGCATCAATGACTTCTCTTGTTATAAAAGAGACAGTATTGCCCACTTATCTCCACTTCTGTAGCAGCAAGAAAAGGACTTTCCTGGAGGGGAGGATTCATGAAATCTGAACTTTCCACTTTAGTTAGCAGAGAGACACACAAATAAGCGGAGAGACATCCAGCTCTCATAAACAGTTCTCTGCAAGATCCCAGCTTGCTCCATTAACTCAATAGAAGCCTATTACTGCTACTATTAAAATCTTCATTTAGGCATCTCATTTAGAGAGATATTACATGGTATGCATAGCCTTCCTTACTATTTCTTATCACAGCAAGTGTCAGTGTATTTTTTTTCAGATTGGTCAAAATATATCCATTAGAAAATTTCTGCAGTGGAAAATTACTTTGGAGGTATATATAAATATATATTCTTTGAAAGTTCCCTGTATATTAATTTTAATGAAAAGAAAAGAGTTAATTTGTTGAAAAGTGAAATGATTCTTTATAATTTATTGAGGAAGAGCAAGGTAAATTTTAAAGCTCAGAAAGGGCCCAAACTGCAGAAGCCAAGCCCAGAGGGGAAGCTGCATTTGATTCCAAATCTCTTAAGAAAGCCTGAGTACAAGAACTGAAAGCTTTCAAGGATGGAAGGGTTTGCTCTCTGTTTATCTACACTATAAAAACAATAGGAACAGTGAGGGAAGAGAAAAAAAATATATATAAAAATAAAAATAAAAAAAATGGATTGCATGCAATCCTTGACAGGAAAAAAAAAAAAAAAAAAAAAAAAAAGGTCTCAAAATGTGGATCTTCCTTTCAATACATTGTCTCTTCCCACAGTATAGGTACATAATTGAAATCCATTCTGTTTGCACAAAATTCACTGGAAATCTTTTAATGATCTTCAGTCTATATGTTTTAAAGCTTACATCTATTTTTTTTTCTTCTCCTCAGTTTCTTGGCTTCTCAAGTTTGGCTGCTCAAAAAATTTTAAAGAATGGGAACAAGAGTTTCTAAGCACCCAGAAAAGGACTCTTTTCTAACTTGACTGTTCTGATCCCTCTTAGACATCATAATGCTGATAATGGCATGGGTCTCCTCTGCTGGTTAACAAACATCTTCTGCTTTCTTTGGTGTTCTGCAAAGTGAGACAAGCACATCATCAATAATCTCATCAGAAATATTACAGCTTTAACAGGCTACCAGTTGTACACAGAGAAGCTAAGAAAATGGTGGTCTCCTTCTGGCATATCTCCAAGAAAACCCATCAGTACTGTGCAGAATTCCCAAACCATTTCCTGTGCCACAAGTTCTCCTTATCAAGACATTTTATTTTCACAGAGAAGATGGTAAGAGGTGAAAACACTCTTTCCTGATCTGGTACATGTTGGAATGTCTAGGAGAGAGTAGGAAAATTTGCAGAACTCTTGTTAACAGTGGTATCTTCATTGGGTCCTCATTGGACAAAATTGTCTCTGCAGTATTAGTTAACATGGTTGCAATTAAAAATCTATTCCTGCTTCTGATAAACTTCTATTTCTTCAGAAAGCATAGTGGTTAAAGTTACTTCTTTATAATATTTCAAACGAGGATTTATTTATTTATTTATTTATTTAGGCAGGTTTCCCAGAGAGTCAAAATTAAATGTGTCACTGTGTTTGTACACACATCTTCATACTCAAAGTGCTCCTGTAAATATACATATGTGTATATGTGCATGCATAGACACACAGGAAAATATAAAAAGATATAATATTAGATATTTCCAATTTTGTACCCTGCTTTTGTGATTTAAATAAATGTTATCTAATTGGTTAGATCTAAAGAACACTACTTTCTAATAGAGATTTATTTTCAATGTTAATGTGATTATTCCTCTTCTTTTTCCATAAGAAAATTCTTAGGAAGTATTGAGAAAAAAAAAAAAAAAAAGATAAAAGATAAAACCACAAAATTTTCCCAGCTGCCTAATCTAACCCATAATGACAGATGTGTGTGAATCCTTTTGACAGAGGAGGGAGAATGAGAACTCTATAATAAGAAGGCAGCATCTACACAGAGAGTCAACCTCCTCTGACTCATTTCCCGGGTGTTCCTCTTTTAGATTATTAATGGAGATTCTGTTTATAGATTAATGGCAAGACTCCATCATTCACCACTGATCATCAGCTACACAGTTTCTCAGTTTGACAGACTGAATTTTGGGTATCATTGCTCGGTCTTGGAACTTGTTTTCTAAACTTCACTTGATTAAAAGATGTGATGGGAAATCGGAAGGAGGTAGGTTCAGGTTCTTTCTCAGCTGCCGGTTTACACTTTCTTGAGCTCTGTTTACCACCTTCTCATAACGATATTTGAGACAACAATTTCAGAGTTAGAAACCATGGTCATACAGTCCTTTTGGTTACCCCATCACCAAAAGATGGTAAAAAAATAATAATAATAATACACCAACCCCCAGAATCTTTGTGAACTCAGAAATCAACTTTTGTGAGGTGTGCCATTTGGAAAATGTCACATTAATAGAGAATAAAGCTCAGCTCATGCAACTTAGGTTTCCTTGTGTGCTTCAGAGCCAACACCAACATAAATGTCTAACTTTCTGAAAGAGTAGTTTGTTTGCCTAAACACACATTTCTGTGGGCCTAGATTATATTTTAGGATTTGAAAGCAATATTCAATAGATACAGAATCATTCTAGTCATTTTATTACACAAATGCAAAAGAGAGTATTGTCTTTGTCAGTATTAAAATCATGGGGGGAGAAATAAAAGCAGAGTTCAATTTTTAAACTGCAGAAAATGATCTATTCTTTAATTATAACAGAAATTCAATTATACACTTATCTAAGACTCTTATTACTAGATATATTCTCCTAGAGGAGACAATTGCCTGCAGGCTGAAATTCGCAGCTAAGCTCCAGCTAGATCATTTTAGGTCAGTTTTTCAAAAGTCTCTGATCTTCAGTGAGCAGGCAGTGCAGGGACATCGTTTGAAAAGTTTGCTACTATCAAATTTCTTTCCCTAAAGAAGCAGTAGTGTGGAGTTTTGTGAGAAACTTCTAATAACATTTTTTTAAGTGGAGTTTGCAAACAGTAATATGAAATACACTAAACTCAAGGCCAAAGAGCTTTAATGAAGATGGAGGGTGTTGACAGATGCAGGGGGAGGATAAAGGAGGAAACCTGTGAATCTTTACAGCTGAACCTGATAACAAAACAGCTGATTTTTATAAAGTAGGGGAATACATATACCTGGAGAAGTTGCTGAGAAATATTTCTTTCTCTGTTCTTAGTGATTTAGATATAATGTGAGGTTGAAGATTGAGTCAGGAGGTATTTCTGAAATAATAATGATAGCTGTCTTCTAGCAAATGTGTTTTCTTCTGTGCTGAGACAAAAAGGGCTTGAGAATAAGAAGCTCAACGGAACCTCAGGAAAGGGAAGGAGCTTATAAAAGCAGAAGTGATACAACTGATACAGTATCAGGATTTGTCACTGGTGTTCATGAGCAATGGGAGTTTGGGATACTTTGTAAATCATAGAATCATAGAACATCCGGGGTTGGAAGGGACCCATAAGGATCATCAAGTCCAACTCCTGGCAGCACACAGGTCTGCAAAAAATTTCAGGCCATGTGACTAAGTGCATACTCTAAATACTTATTAAACTCTAGCAGGCTTGGTGCAGTGACTACTTCCCTGGGGATCCTGTTACAGTGTGTGACAACCCTCTCAGTGAAGAACCTCTTCCAAATGTCTAGCCTAAACCTCCCCTGCCTCAGCTTGACACCTTTCCTGCAGGCCCTATGACTGGTGACTAAAGAGAATAGATCCACTCCCTCTCATGAGAAAGTTGTAGACGGCAATGAGGTTTTCCCTTAGCTGCCTCTTTTCCAGGCTGAACAGGCCAAGTAGCCTCAGCTGCTTCTCATTTGTCTTCCCCTCTAGGCCCTTCACCATCTTCGTTGCCCTCCTCTGGACACTCTCCAACAGTTTAATGTCCTTTTTGTACTGTGGTGCCCAGAACTGCACACAGTACTCGAGGTGAGGCCGCATCAGCGCAGAGTAGAGCGGGACAATCACTTTCCTCGATTGACTGGAGATGCCATGCTTGATGCACCCCAGGATATGGTTGGCCCTCCTGGCTGCCAAGGCACACTGCTGGCTCATATTCAACTTGCTGTCAACCACAACCCCCAGATCCCTCTCTGCAGGGCTGCTCTCCAGCATCTCATTGCCCTGTCTGTACTTATAGCCAGGGTTGCCCTGTACCAGCTGCAGAACCCAGCACTTGCTCTTGTTAAACTTCATGCGGTTAAAGGTAATGCCTACAAAGACTGACTCTTTTCTATTTTATTTAATTAGAAAATTAATGAAAGAAGATTCTTCCTTGTATCTGTAAAAGACAGCTGACATGATTTCATTTGACTTTTTTTTTTTTTTTTTTTTTTTGTAATAACTCTATATCATGTCTGTCTTGAACCTCTTACCTGCCTTCAGGAAGCAAGTTTAAAGGAGTTGTCAGTGTCTCTACAGAGAGTAGTCAGAAATCTTGCTGGTTCCTGCAGCTACAGATCTCATGACCACAACTGTGTTTGAGCGTTCTCAGTTGCAAAACTGTCTGTACAGATTTGGTATTGGGGAGCGGAGCATTATGCTATGACATAAAGATATCTGATGATATGGCTGAAGTTTAGCACTCTCAGGCCCTCTGTTGTGTAGAGACTGATGTGTTCCAAATCATACAAGGGTGCATCAAACATTCAGATCTTCTAACTAGTTAGAACTGTCAGCCAACCTACTGCATCATCTGCCATCACAACTTCTGCAGCAGCCATTTGATTCCTTCAGTACGATATGTGATCTAGGTGTGAGTGATTCACATTTTTGACTCTGGTAGGAGTGATAAACAAGTAAGTCATAGCAATTTGCTTCTATTACCACAGAATCACAGAATTTCTAGGTTGGAAGAGACCTCAAGATATGGGTCTAAAAAAAGCAGGGAACCCCCCTAAAATACTGGAAGAACTCTGACAACAGCGGGGTAGCACCCAGCTGCTGAAGGGCTCCAAAATTTCATCTTCTCCCTGTGGAGGAAAGGCAAAGGGCTGTTCCAGATTGGACTTACTATTGTTAGCCCATATTTACTTATTTTGTCACATAACTGCTTTCACATCAACACCTTCCCTCCTTCACAGCATAACAAGACCATTGCCATAGCAGTGCTATCCACCCCTCTATTCAGCTTCCTCATCCATAGTGTTCACTTGGATAATTTCAAGGTTTTGTACAAGACCACTTTCACAGTAGGATGCGACTGTTTCTCAAACAAGTGGTCATCTCTTCCCATGATTTCATACCTCTGTGCACAGGACCTAGAGCTGTGGTGGTTGCCACTACTGCTCTTACACTGGCAACACTTTTAGCATAGCCAAGGCATGACACAAGTTTCTGTTTGATAAAAGATCTGTTATTCACCAAGAAAATAGCTGACTATTTCTGTGAGCATTAAAAGCAATAGAGCTAGGAAGACACTGACACTTTTTTTCCCACCCCAGGGACACATGAAACTGAGAGCGCTGTCTTGTACATTGAATATACATTAAGCATCCCTGTTTACATTTTTGTCTAAGGGGAAAAAAAATGTAATTACTTTATAGTCCTTTCTGAGTACAGTTATGGGTACAAATTAATAAAGTACCTGCATACTATCCAGTGTTTTCATGAGAATTAGAACATGGATAGCAGGAAATCTCTATGTTGTTATAAAGTAGAGGCAGGAGCAGATGCTGGGCTCCCTGACAGTTTAGTCAGTCCTGTATGTATAAACAGCTTGTGTGCAGACACAGTATATCAGGAGGAGTACAAGACACATTTATTGTAAAGATAAGGGGTTTGATTTATTTCATGTGGCTTTTGGGAGACATAATGTAAACAGGACAGTGGTTAGTTTATTTAAATGGTTGCATATGTATAATTTAATAAGACACAGTTGAGAGCAGTTCTTGGAGTTAGCATTCAATCTCTGACTTTCTGAGCAATGCCTAGGAGACAATTTAAGGCTACTGAAAAATTAACATGTGTGGATGGAGGCTGTTTGCTACAAGATCCTCAAAGTTGAAACATATGACTGGGATTTTTTTTTTCCAACTGCTCATCTGGCACAATTTCCAGTGCCCCCAAAACTAACATGTATAGGGTGTTATCTACTTGCTATTGTTCATATGTTAAGCCTAGCTACAGGACACATAAACTCTTTGACTGGTAGCTCTCTATGCCATTTAATTTTTTTAATTTCTTTTTTTTTTTTTTTTTTTTAAATTCCTGATAACATCCACAGCATTCCTTTGTCTCTTGAACTTCTGTCTCTATGTTTACGGCCTCGGTACAATTGACAAAGCACTGTTAGGTTTATCACATCTTCTGATCTGTTGAGAGAGAAATCTAGATGCTGAGCCAACATTATGTTTTTATTATTATTTTAATTAAATTGTTTGATTCTGCCCATCTTTCTTGGAATCATCTTGCATGCTGCAGCAGATTAAACTGATGTTGCTCACAAGGTTACTATTCTTTCTCACTCTCTGAGGGTAGCAACCAAGTCTCTCAGGAAGACAGCCCTGAAACTTCTGTGGTTCACAACCTTCCTTAATAAAGTAAATGTTTTCCTTACATTTATTTCTATTTCCATTCTACTTATTTCTACAAAACATTCGGACTTGCTTGTTTGCTGTGCTTGGCATGCATATTATGTTGTCAGATTCCCAGCGTTCAAAGATTTTTGGCTAATTATTTTCAAGTTTGAGCATCTAAGGCTCAGTCCTGAATTCAACAAAGGAAAGTAAATAATTAAGTTGCTTGAAGTCTTCTTTCTGCTTGTCACTGTCCTCCCAAGTAGAGGCAAGAGAATAAGACCTCTCTGAGTACAGTAGACTTACCAGTCTTTGACCTCTTCAACTTCATTTTAGATCCTAGGAAGGTGTGATGCATAGATGTGTGTATGTTGCAGGCTCCAGCATATTCTATCTAGCCATTCAATGATTACATTTAAGTAAAAAACACCCTAAAAAGCTTTTTTTTTTTTTTTTTTTTTTTTTTTTTTCTGTGAGTACAAGAGTGCTTTCAGAATCAGCTACAATCAGTGGGAGCTACCAGGTATGCAATGAATGTGGTGACCCTGGCCAAGTGAATGTATCATGTGGCATGGATCCCAAATCTTAGTTTCAATCTTTTTTTTTTTTTTTTTTTTTTTTTTTTTTAATAAAAGCCTTTGGACATGAAGAGCTACTTATGTGAGTGACTTTATTCTCAACCTCATGGGTACCTTGTCCCTTTGATCTTGTGTGACACTGTGAGACAGGTATAATGCATTTTTATGGAAGGGACAATTTGCTTTTCTCTATCCAGGATACTTGTCATCAGGTCTAAAGATAAACTCCTGTGAGCTAGAGTAGTGCATTTGTTCTGAGTACTGGAAAGAGGACAGAACATTAAGCTGCTATTAATGGGGATAAAACAGGAGATGCAGAGTTGAGCATCGTGATGGCTGATGAAGTAAATGCATATGAGATGTTATGTATGAAAACAATTTGTGCTGATGCAATCAACTTACATAAGAGATTCTCCAAAGCAAAGGACCTGTTGCCAGGCTAGTGAGGAAATATCCATGATAATAAAGTAGGATTGAAGGAGTAGGAACATGCTACAGAAAGCCTGTTTATTAAGGCTAAGAAGGGGTAACCATTTGATGAGCAGCACTTCAGATGTCTCACTGTTCAACAGAGGAAATGCAAATTACATTTCAGGTCACTAAAAGTTCTTAAAATAAATAAAAATCATCAAATCCCTCCATAAAGTCAGATTAGAAGAAGAGATTTTTACCTGAAACCACCTTACTTGGCAAAAATCCAAATATGAAATAATTTTATTTTATTACTCTTGAGAGACTCTTTTTTCCTGTTTCAAAAGTAAAATTTTCTCTTAATGTCTTTGACTAAATGGTAAATAATAAAAATCTAGTCATGTAAACAAAGCGAGACTTTATGAAAATACTTTATGAAAAAAGAATACATTGTGAAAATATTTTATGAAATGAAAAGACCCCAGAGATAACACCTAGAATTAACTTCTCATGACCCAAATAACTGTCCTCCTCCAGCAATTCTGCAATTTCCATAACAATGACAGTATGCTATATGAATGACTGGTATTATCCTTGGTCTCATAGAAATATTCAGTAGCAATCACTGTGCATCTTACCTTGACTCCCTACTGGGGCTCTGTAGTCATGGAGTGCTTGTGTCAAACTGCATCTTAAATTACACACTACTTTTGCAGTTGTACTTTGCTAATCCAAACCACTTTTCCCATCACTGTGTATATAAAGCAAATGTTTTTTATTCCCAACCTAGATTATCTTTGGATGTTTGATTTGCACAAAATTGGTGATGTGAACAGCTGTGTATTCACTCGCTCTGTTGCTGTTGTTTCATTGTCAAACAACCTCTTCTCTCTTTATTATATTGGTAGCAAAACCTAATACAAAATTAGGATTGATGTCAAAGGTCATCCCATATCACAGGGAGGTTGGAACTAGGTAATCCTTAAAGTCCCTTACAACCCAAACCATTCTATGTTTCTGTGATCTGCTGGTGACATTCAGTCCTTTCATGTGTTACTCTCATGACTACAAACACTGAAAAATTAATCCTGATGAATCTCTATGCCTGTGTGTATCATGGAAGTCAGCTTGGAACAATGTTCTGACGTTCTAGCTGCATTCCTACCACAGGGGTAATCACTTTTAATCTTTGCAACTCGGGTCTGAAGAAATTATGAGATTTTTCATAGGTACATGTTTATGGAGAACATATTGGACTTCACTATGTTCAGAGATGTGTACCCTACTTATTCCCCATAGCAGGATGGCTAATCGCTACTTTTGTATTGAAAAACACAAACTTAGAGATAAAAGTAGTTCCTGTCTAATTACTGGTGTTGCATCCCTCTGACTACACGGCCTTCCTTGAAAGCTACATTCACGAACCAGCTAGGTCTGATGGTCTGACGTTGCTCTGCCCAAGACCTCTAACGAGATCAAAGATGAAGGTGGTATAGCAGTGAACACTCAGTTATGGGAAAGCCTGTGTAGCTATTTTAAACAGAAGCAGTAAGCTTGCAAAACCGTGACGTGAGCATTGTGTTTTCAGTACTTGAAGTTCCCATCTCATAAACATGTGGAAAATCTTTAGCCATGTAGTATCAAGATCTTTGTTAATTTCTTTTCCCAGACTGTTTGCTGCAAAGCTTTGTTCTATATGAGAAGCTAATGATGCAGTCCAAGGTCATGGTAAGCAAGGGGGGAAAGAGTTGGCCGGATACACTTAAGCGTTTCATTTTTAGATTGTTTTCTTCTTCTGTAGCCAATTTCCAATATGAAAGAAAGGGAAAGCTGATACAGGGATTGCAATGGGTAACAAGCTTTCTGTTCTTTTCTTCAATTTTTTTTTTTTTCCAAAATAATTATTAATAAATGGTAGTCTGCAAAGGATAAAAAGACAGCTTGTTTGCTGGATATGCTCCCACAGTTTGTTTCCCTTTGAAAGAATGAAAGGAAAAATAAAAAGCTATGGGTTTTGGTAGACTTAAAGAACCAACTTGTGATTTCCAGTAGAGGAGATCAGTTAATGATTCAGAAACCAGGGCAATTTCAGGGGTCAACAGGCAAAATTAGACTGCACTCAAGCAGAGATGCCCTATGAACTTTGATACCTCTTATTACAAGACACATGAAATTGACTACAGGTGTCTCCCTGCCACAGGGAACCCACAATTTGTTGTTTTCATTCCTAAGAAAGAAACCTAGTGTGCTTTGAAATAGAAAGAGATCTGGGGATTCCCACAACAATTTAAAAATGTCACATATTTGTTAGCCAAAACAAGGCACTCCTTGCAATTAACTAAATAAATAAATCCCAGGAGCAGAGGAAGGAAAACACCTGAGAAATCAATTTATATTTTGAAGTATAAATTCATGATTTTCACCTTGCCTGTAAATGGAGCAGTATTCTGCGGTGGTGGGCTCCTCCTGCCTCAAGCATTTTGCAAAGCTACCATGTAACCTAGTCCTAAATTCAGAACTAGGACACTTTATACGTCAATTCTGAAAAGAAAAAAATAATAATAATTTAAAGTTTTAGCCTTAATCCAGACCTTTTTCAGCCACTGTTATTGACTAGAAATTATTTTTAACCATAAATAGTCAATCCAAAGATCTGGGACAGATCTGGGATAGAGGACTGCCCACTGGATGTTGGAGCAGCAAGTTTTGTGCCATTTTTCTTTAGGATAAGGCTCTTGTTCTTCAGATGTATGCACAGCTTCATATCATTTTTCATATTTAGTGCAGCAAACTCTTCATTTGATGGACTATCGGTTAACAACCCCAGATAATAAATACTGAATTAAGACCTATACACATTATTTTTCAACTGTGAAAACATCTGTTTGTTCGTGCTTTTCTGTCACATGCATTATCATCACCTTCCAGTTTAGCTCCAGTTTTTCAGCACATCTGACACAGATCATAAGGGACCATTTTCTTCATTGTGGTAAAGCACATCTTCTCTTTGATTATTTCATGTGAATGATATGTCCTATCATCCATTCAAAAGATAAAAATGAATGTTGACTTTTGAGTTGTTTTGTCAAAACTGTTGGGAAATGCCAACATCCATCAAATGCAATCTATGAAATATTCTCCTCAGTTTAATAAATTGCTTCATCGCCTTTCAGCAATGCCAGTTAACAAAATAATGTATCTAATAAGCATTTGGGGGAGGGGGAGGATATGACTATTTATCTGCATCAAAAGCACTGGTTATAAATGCTTGTTTCAATAGTAGAAAGCCTGGCTTTCTACTTTTAAACATCTTTATGTAAACTCTCCTGCTGGTTCCTGTATCACAGAATCTCTGGTCTCTCTGTGAGACAACCCTATACATGCACTCCAGCAGCATCAGTCTGCAAACTGGCAAGGCTTCCCACTATGAGGAACTTTGCATCTTTTATTGCATTTACATTTATTTTTTAATTTCTGTTTAATATTCAGTCTTTGATCACACTATCCACGACTATTTAAATCAGCATCTTTCCCTAAAATATTATGCATAATCTATTTAAACTAAAAGACCAGATAGAACTGGAGGGGATGACATGAAGTTGCATCAGGATAGGTATTTGGAAAACGTTCTTCACTGAGAGTGTGGCTGGCCACTGGAACAGGTTCCCCATGGATGTTGTCACAACACCAAGCCTGCTGGAGTTCGAGAAACATTTGGGCAATATTTTCAGACATAGGTTCTGACTTTTTTTAAGTGGTCCTGTGTGGAGCCATGTGTTGGATATAATGACACTTATGGGTCTCTTCCAACTCAAGATATGTTATGATAAAATGCTGCCAGTCCTGTTTGATTTCTTCAGAATTCAGTAAGGAAATCTATGTAGTCTTTAATGTTGCTAGTGACATTTGTGCTGAGTTTCTAGTAACATCTGTCCAAAAAATATCAAAGAACTTTCAAGTTGTAAACAGTTCTGACCTTTGGTGTCTTTACAAAGCCACATATGCAACTCCAGCAGAGTGTCTTCAGAGAGGTGGTGAAATCTGCATCCTTGGAAAGTTTCAGAATTCATCTGAATAAAGCTTGAACCACCTGATCTGACTTTGAAGTTCGCTCTGCTTTGAGCAGGAGGGTGGGCTAGAGACCTCCAGACATCTCTTCAAACCTACATTTTCCTGTGATTATGTTACTCTTCCTTTTATTGAGTCTCTCAAATCACTTCGTATTTATTTCTATCTCCTTTGAACATTGTAGGTCTTTTAGTAACTCTACACAAGACAACTGTTACTGTTTTCCCATACCTTGCATGGTATGGGAAATCACTTGATGGGGCATCACTTGCCCATGTATGAAGTAGAATC
Source organism: Netta rufina (assembly GCF_964035555.1). Taxonomy (NCBI): domain Eukaryota; kingdom Metazoa; phylum Chordata; class Aves; order Anseriformes; family Anatidae; genus Netta; species Netta rufina. The sequence continues at coordinate 27,599,600 of NC_140130.1, read as the reverse complement.
ACAAGCTCGTATGTTGTCTTATCTCTATTCCCATTAGATAGTCCATGTGATCTCTGACACTGGGGACATGTGTTCTGATTCCTCCCTGATGAGGAAGGAGTTCATGATCCCACAGATTTAATTTCTTTTAGCGTCAAAATGAATCAGTGTTCCTCTCTATCTGTATGTTATACTTTCTTCTTTTCTTTGCTGCGTCTCTGCAGAATGTTTTTGTCCTTTCTACTAGTCTGTTGTCTCATTTTTTTGTCACTCTCTCTCACCCTTTGCCTTACTGTCCTGGTCTCACTCTTTCTGGACACTAACAGTCTGTCCTTTTCACTTGTCTGTAAAACATCTTTTTCAAACATGTAGACCTTGAATTATCTCCTTAACCTTGTCATATTTCAAAACCCAAGACTGTCACTATCTCCATCTTTAATTCTCATGCCTTTTATTCCATCACTCTTCTGCTATTTCCACTCATAAATCACTCTTACAAGTAACTCCCTCGGGGCTGTGAACATTCTGTGCTTCTGCTTCCTCATCACCTCCCTGCTTCTGTTGGGATTCGGCTTTGATGCTCAGTATCCACCTCACCCCGTCATCTGACAGCAGTCTAAGTAAGGTATCTAACTAAGTGCACAGTTCAGGGCTTTATGTAACACAAACCAAAGTATTCAGTTATCCTAATAATCATATTAAGACCATTATGAGTCAGAGGTCCATATCTACAACAGATGAATGCTATAAATGGAAAGTTCTTTGACAAATTGATGGATATTATTGAAAAAGAAGGAATAAACAATGAATGCTCACCAGCTTTTTAAGTCAGGGCTCATATACCACGTTGAACTTCTGTAACTATTCTTCCTGGGGCAGCTAGTATGGTTCACTTGTTTATTTTTTTATTTCATTTTATTTTATTTCCCCACCCCCCTAAATTAAAAATATTTAGTAAAATGTCTTGTGAGGGTATACGGGGAGCAGTATTAGAACTGAACATACAGTGTCAAGTATGTTTAACAGGTTTATGATACACACTTTCAAATATCATTAATCATCATTAGATTTTCTTTATTATTTAGAGATAAATGTAATTTGTAATTTGGTAATAATTTGGTAATTATTTTATTTGTAATAAAATGGAAGATAATGGTATATTTTTGCTACCTGATAGACATGGAAGGAGAAGAAGTTATTCCCTGATGAGTTTGAGAGAAGGAAGTGAGTAAGAAATGTTTCCAACATACACATACACTGATACACGTTCACCCACCAGCAATCCAACTAATCCCACAGGGTATTAAGAGAGTTTCAATTCCTGAACATTAATATATGCACTCTGATTCACAGGGTATTAAGAGCAAGCATGCAATAGATCCTCTGCCAGGCAGCTGCTTTTTTTGTGTGTTTAATATCTCACATTTTCAATGCAAATTATACAAGCAATGATATAACACATAATTCGCTAGTTCCCTTTTAACTTCTTACTGCTGGGACCTTGTCCTCTTTCCTTTGAAATCAGTGCTGGATATCCGTTTATTTCACCCACGTCATCAAGAAAGATAGACTATATTCCGGAAACCTGATGACACAGTCTTGACAAAAGCAAAGAGTGTGGCTGAAAGGAAGTCACAATTACAATATCATCAGAACTGAAGAAAAAAATCAACAGATAAGTAGTCCAGACACCTTTTTTTTTTTTTTAGTAGCTTAGGAGGATGTGTTGAAGCACAACTTGTGGTGATTAGGTGTGGTGGGGTTGTTTTTATTTTGGGGGGTTGTTTGTTTTGTGACAATACTATGTGAAGTGAAATTTCAAGTAACTTGATGTGTTCTAATTGACAGACCAACAAACTGATTTCTGGAACAGTCCACTGGCCTGTGTGTACCTTTTTTCCTTGACCTATTAGACGATAGATTAATGCAGTCTTATTAGACTGGAGGCCATATCAGCAAGGACAGTCACTGAGCTTGGACTGTTAGGAAAGTACTAACTGGAAGCTCTTGAGCTATTTTCTGAACTAAAGGTTTACATTTTCCTGCCTGCACCTGGAAATTTGAGTTGTTCTTCTAATTACAGTTCTTATTGAGTTATTTAATAAATTAAATGCAGACATAACTAAATGCAATCTGTAGTCCATCTGTTACTTATTTAGTTACTAAATTTCCAAGTAGAGAGGTATACATGTAAGAGGCAGCTTGGAATTTGTCAGGTAAAAGGAGATGTATTAGTTTTCATCTTCAGTCACGAGCTTACAGAATCACAGAGTTAGTTAAGAAGCTAGGTAAGAAGTTTAGTTAGGTAAGAAGTTGTTACTTTACAAATGCTTGTTGACCACTCTCAATCACCTTCTAATTAACATGTTTGAAAATAGCTTTCTCTGATCATTTTTGCCTGTCACATTTCCAGAGGTACCTGTCACCTTTCCAGCCTGTAGTTCCTTGCATCTTCCTTCCTTTCCTTCTTTATAAGAGTGACTTTTGCTTTCTTCCAGTCCTCATGAACCTCCGCTGATTACCGTGATCTCTTAATGATAGTGAAGGGTGTCTTCACAATGACTTTAGTCAGATCCTTCCATGCAATCATGTCAGAATAAATCAAGAGCAACTCTGCTGAAAGTTGTGAGCAATTGTGTGTGTGGGGGGGTGGGGAATCCGTCCCAAATGCTGAGCACCTGAGCTGAAAAGAATTGAAGAACAAAGGACAGTTATCTTTTAAATTCTTCAAGGCAAGAAGACCCAAACATAGGCCTTCTCTCTGATGTACATAAGGCTTGTGAATGGGGGGTGCCTAATGCTCTTAATGTGACTGAAAAATGTCATCCTGAATAGTGAATTAGGAATGTTCTACCAATTTTTATTCCAAGAATTAAAATCATTTCTAAGTTTCCAACATGAACCATTTAAGAGATGAGACAAGTATATTTCATCCACTAAAACCTACCCATAGAAATAGCTTTTGTTTAAAGGCAGAAATGCTGCTTACAAACACCATCTCACTCTCCTGCACCCCTCAAAAAATAACTTTATTTAACCAAAAAATACATAGTGATATATTTCAATAAGTACAAATCAAAACTTAAACCAACTTAGATATTGATTTTTATTCCTGACATAACTGGAACAGAGTCTAAGGGAGGGAAATTTCATGGCCATTCTGAGTGCTGTATATACTGATTCTGATTTCCCTGACCCACAGAATGCCTCCAGATACTTTGGTATTTGCAGTTACCATGGTATGTCCTGTATCCTCCTTCCGTTAGTAAATAGATCAAACTTCACATTTGCCCGGAGTTGTGTTGTAAGAGGTGGTCACTAACTGTAAAACCCAATCTCAGTTGGGATAATCACAACCTGGGTTTAGATTTTACATTACAGGTTGAACTCTAGTTCTAACTCAACTTTTTTCTCAGTGACAGGAGTTATCTGCAGTGAGGCCAAAACTATCTTTGCCAAGAAATTGAGTTGTTTATGAGCAGATGTCCTGTGTTGGCAGGAGCACCCAAACTAGGGTGGTCACTTGAGACTATGTGATATGCTTTTCTTAAGAAGCGAAGTGGTGTTGCTGTTTTAAAGTTTGTCATCCTAGGCAAATTCTATATTAGGTGATGAATACTATGTGCATTCAACCCCTTAAAACAGCAAAAAAAAGTCTGTTCCTCTTTCTCCCGTGCTGCTCTTCTAACATGTCCATGGGTTGTTGAGTAGTGTCCTTTCTGTACCAGAGAATCAACTGTTCCTTGTACCTCAGTGCAGTAGCTCCCAAGTAAAGATTAGTCTCTTTAGTCTTTAAATACATGGCTTTAACATAAATAGTGTCTATAATCCACACCTTGCAGATGGGAATGTTATCTCTTTATAGATGGCTCTCAGGGCATCTATAGCAGATGTTTTGGTGGCTACAGGCAGTTTGTTGACTAGTTAAATTCTATAACAAAACACTTCTATAAAAATATTAACCCTTTGGGAACATTTTCAAACTTATTTTGCAACATAAGGTGAACACTTGAAATACCATGGCTTTTGTTGATTGATGTGATACTAAGTACTGTAAGAAATGCACAGAAAATCATTGTGCATTGTATTTTGGTTATATTGGAATTTTCCTCAATAAATATAATAGAAATTCCCTGGCTGCTGTTTAGGGGAACTAGGAAAAATATGAGATACATGTGTCCAATTTCTGGCTATCAAGCCAAGTGCAAAAGCCAAATACTTGAACTGTGTGGGTCTCAAACTGGAAACAGGGCTGTGCTGGCATGGGAAACACTGATTAATTGAAATCCCTGATGACAGGATGAAATGAAGCAGCAAGTACTACTGAAGCTGACATTGCTTCCTGGGACCAATCTGTACATCCAACCTCTGCAACTTCTTGGAGCATGGTGAGTTGATGCTCTGAGACTCTCCATTTCTCGTCTCTAAGTGTTCAGCTCTTCTTGGCCAAGCAAAGATTGTGTTATGGAGCTCATAGCTGCAGGACATTGAGTCATCTGTGCTTGGCATATGTCTATTGTAAGGCAGGAGACTGTTTGCTTTTACCTCTACAAGACGGTCAATGAGGAGTATCACCCAGCACATATGTTCCACTGTATCCTGTGCTGTGACCTCTCCGAGGCATCGTTCTCTTTTATGGCAGAGAGCTGTGACCCTTGCAGGGATGGCACATAGTGCGTGCTGGCAGCACAAACTGAATAGCATCCGCAGCCAATCCATTCTCATTTACAGGTTGATTTTTCATATTTAATAGCCTACTCAGATGAGCTGCACAGGGCTGCGTATGAGAGAGGCTAGAAGCTGCTGTGTGCCTGCCAACCAGCTTCCAGCTGGAAAGAGACCTGAGTAATTCCACAAACTACATTAAATGAGTTTAGAATATATTTCCTGCTGCTGTGCCTCTGAAAAGGCAAATAGTTTTTTCATTACTCAGGAGCATTGAATGCCATTCAAGGGGTGTGGAATGACATGCACATTCAGTTAAAATTGCATGGGGCAGTGAAAAAAAAATTATGCAGATGTGCATAAAATCCACATACACTCCTACAGGCAATTCAGTTGCAGCAAATTAACCAAATAAGCTGTTTCTTAACAGTAACTTACTGTGCTGGCTGATCTTTCAGGCTTTTTATCAACAAATACTGTCAATTTCTGAAGTCCCAAAAGCATAAGATCTATGAGATCTGGGCTAATGGGCTCATTCACATTCCTTTCCTCTTCTCAGATTTGTACTGCTCAAAGAAAATGCCAAATGTTGGTAGGCCAGAAGCTGAATTTAAAGTGGAGCCTAGAAACCCGGTGTAAATACCTCCATTGGCATTTGCAATCTCTTCATACTGCTCAATTTTCCATTATGATTTCAAAGCCATTTAATGAAATGCAGAAGCTTTTCTCCCAGTAGCTGAGATGCTCTATGTTTCAACTGTCAAAGGCCTGTGACACTGTCCCACCTAAAACCTTCAATCAGAAGCAGGAACTAGAATGTTGTCAAATTAATGGCTGTGATGAGTTCATCACTGGAACAAAATCAAGGTCAATTTATTGACCCTAGGTTTTTATTCTCTTTGTTTCAGGTGAGCAACACTACAGCTGACACAGCAAAGGTCTTCCCATATACCAGCTTTCCTTCCATCATGTTAGAAACCTCACTAGCTTTTTTTCCACATTTTACAAGCATTCACAATCATTAATTAAAAGAAAAAAAAAATACAGTGCTCATTACACAAAGCTTCTTTCCTTTCTTGCCACTTTCCTGTAAAGATCTGAACACTCAATAAAAAAGAATGTCTGTCATAAACATCGTAAAATAGACCATTCTGTAATCTGCATAAGCTCCACTTTGGGGACACTTTTAAACATCTAAAATACAAGATCCTAAATTTAAGGTCATCTGTAAAGGCAAAATACAAAATGGTTTTAATTTACTTCTATGTAGAGTAGCTTTTTGGAAAATTTTCCTGTCAAACATAAGTTGCAGGTGACACTGTAGGAGGTTCCTACAGAACACAGGCATGGTGATGAAAGGGTTTCTTCTGACCCTTTATATTGTAAGGATTCCTTACAATATAAATTTGTATATATGTAAAAATCATTAATCACCATAACAGATCACTGTCACTAGCTACTGAATGGACCTTTCTCCCATCTTTGGATACCATTGTTTCTGTGAAGTCTTCATGTCCCACAGTCTTTATGTTACGGAGTTACTAAACAAGTTGTTCATTTAGATAATCCAGTGCTCTGGGAATCTCTACCCAGCTCCCCTAGCAAGTGATTTTCTGAATACTCTTTATACCCCTTTATCCCAGCTGAATAATGCAGTCTGTATAAAGCTTTTTTCTTGCAATACCATTGCTAGACTGAGCACTAAAAATACCTTATATAATCACAACAGGGTTCATACGATAATGTAAGCAAGAACAATAGGGATGATCTCTGTTTTGAATTGTATGAAATCATTTGGCATCTAAACCGCTCAGTTTTGAACTATGTGAAAATATAATTTGACTTTATTTTTTCAACAAAGCATGCTGCACACAAGAACCATCTCTGCTATGAATTAAGGAAAAAACTTACTTACATTTCAATAAACATCACAAAGATCCCACTACAAAAGTTTTCACTTAAGTGCTGCCTTGTAATACTAGGTCATCCATCCCACCAAAAAGTTCAAAATGTATTCTTATAATTGTGTGCATATATTTTCACTTATGAAGACTGCTGCTGCAGAAAGCCCTCTAATGTTGTTGAAAAATTCACATGCTGAGCTGAAACCACAGAACTTTGTTTCCTCTGTTTTGTGGGAAGCCATGTCATACAATGGCCTTTCATATTGTCATCCAGGCAGAACCCTTTCCACGACAATGAGATAACAATGCCCTTGAAGCTTTTCTTGTTTGTCTAAGTGAAACATTGAATATTTAAGAAAATGTCAGATGTATCCACAGCTTGCAGAAAGGAACAACAAAGGAGTGTTTATTATTTATTATAGTAGGACACAATTGTGATGCCAGGACTTTGTTGTTGTAGATGCTCGTAAAACACTGAAAGGAAGTTTGGAGGGATAGAGCTGTTAGTGACCTAACAGGCAGCACTGGGGGTGCTAACCCAGAGACAGGAAAACAGTGGAAGGGAAGCTAAAGAGAAGCTTTAAAAGGTGCATAAGCTATGTAAAATGCAAAGGGGAGTTCAAAGTTTTGTGGGGTGCAGTACTCCACCTGAAATCTGTGCTGCATGTTTATCACACAAGGGAACTGCATTAATGTTGTAGCTCATCTGATGGGTCAGAACCAGGCACAGCAGGATCTTCATCCAGGGGTGACAGAAACACTAAACGAAAAAAAAAAAATAGGGTCTCAGTGAAGAATGAACTCCAGTGAAGAAAGCATCTTCTGTTTTGCTTTATAGCATTGCATGAGCAGAAAAGCAAGTTAAATTTATTGCATATATTATCTGTGTGTAATGACTCATTCTCTTCTGGAGGAATGCAATAAGACTTGCAATGCACTTAAACATTACACTAAAAATATCTCTTTACCATCTACACTCTGTCATACAGAAATATTTCTTGAAACTTTTTTTAAAACAATGACACATATTCCTACTCAGTTCATCAGATCAATAGGCTCTGACTGCTTCTAAAGCTAAACAGCTGCATAGGGGCCTTAATGATTAAGCCTTAAAATATTAGGTGGCCACATGTTCTTGCTAATTTGATTTTAATATTGTTTTGTGCATCACACTGAACCTGATGCTTCCAGCTAACTACAGAAGAGCAGCATGAGGAGGAAGGAAAGTAAATGGGGAGGGAAGTATGTATTGGTAAATGTCTGTATGGTAGACTCTATAACCAAAGGCTGCCTGATTTGGTAATATGCTGGGCTGCACTTTGTGTCTTTGTGAATCCCAGCCTGACCGTCTTTCCACAGTAACACTGGATTGAAACAGTCTATTGATTTTAAAGAAAGACAGTTGTCTCAAAGGTCTCCTAGACTGGTGAGAAGCATAGCCCAAGAAAAGGTAAGAAAGAGGTTCCAACCACCAGCATATTCCTTACTTTAAATGATTAAGGTCACAAAGGTGATCATTTGTGAGACACAAATTGGTAAGAAGCCAGACCCTCTTAAATCTACTGCTTGTGGCACTGTTTTAAACTGTGACAGATACTGATTTGATAAGGACTTGTCCTTTGAAAACCTTTTCTGTTCTGCTGTGTTTTCTTCTGTTTGTTTGTTTTTGTCAAAGAAATGCCAAGTTAATCAAAATGTAAACCTTTTCCAAAGCCTATGTAGTTCATCTGTCTGAATGTTAACTGACCTTTAGCATTTTCTTTTAACCAGCTTGGCACGCTTATTTCAAGAAAGTCTACATAGCCAAAGTCTGTGTCTGCTCCTTTATGGGGATTGCTTTGGGTCAGATCAGTCAAGGAACCCAGAGTCTCACCTCTGAGCCTGACAGCCCTAAATTCTCAAGAGATCTGAAGGCTCCCAGGCTGCAGGGGGTTTCTTCCTTGGTGGTAGAGCCCCATATTCAGTTCAGGCAACCTGAACAATGCTCTCCAGGAGTTAGTTATGGTCAATAAGGAAGAAGAAAGCTTAAAGCCTTGAGAGTGAAATGGCCTAGATGTTTTGGGATTGCCTTTAAAGGAAAAAAAAAAATGATTAGAAAGCATGATTAAAAAATATATATAATGTTTTAATGATCTTTCATGACTATTTGTGAGGATCAGAATTTTCAATTTACATTCCTACATTACTTTTCCCTTCAAAATTCAAAATAATGGACTTGCTGTACACAAGTTATGATTAACCAGGCACTGGAATAGGATCCCCAGGGAAGTGGTCATAGTACAAAGCCTGTGAGAGTTCAAGAAGCATCAGCCAATGTTCTTAGACATAAGGTTTGATTTCTGGGTGGTTCTATGTGGAGCCAGGTGTTTGATTTCATGTTCCTTATGGGTTCCTTCCAAATTGGGATATTCTATGATTCTATGGATCCTTTCAGGGAATTAAAACCATTATTGTTTGAGCAATGCTGGGAGAAGGCTGTGTGCTCAGACTCTATTTCAAAAAAGCACAAAATTCTGTTCATGGTGTTTTGCAAACAGGAAGTACAGGATATGTTTATAATTTTGATGTGTTTTAATTTTAAAATCATCATTACACTATAGAAGAAGCCAAAGGGCTGATATGAACCCCTTTATGCAACCATATTTGGTCATATCATGTTTATATGCATATTACATGTGGATATCAAAAACTTATTTTTAGATGACAAGTGAGACTTAGGTAGTTTAAAAATAGCTAGGGGTAAGGACTATACTGTCTTTTTAAAAGACAAAGTACAGCTGTTGCATGAGCAAACATAAACAAGTCTCTCCCTCAGAAAAACTGAGTTCTATAAATATGTAAGCAAGGTCATAAAAACAAACATACGGCAAAGAAAAATTATTCTGATTTAAGCATATGTGTCAGCAAACTCACTGCTTATTCTGTATTCAGATTGGTACCATAAGAAAAGAAAGACATTTGGCAGCAATGTTAGACAGTTGCAGTTCTGCAAATTTTAAGAATTTCTCCTCTGCTTTGCAGAAATGAAGTGCGAAAGCAGACATACAGAAAAGCACTGTAACAAGGGCAGGTCCTGAAGCCAGGCAGCCACTAGCAGCAGAGTTGATCAGCACTGAAAGATCTAGTAGAGAATGGACGGTTTGGTTTGGGTCCTCTAATGAATGAACAGATAGTGACATGAACCAAATGTTGTTTTCTGTGGAAAGGTTTTCATTTTAGCAAATATACTTGCATTAGTTAAAGAATCTATATTTAGAAAGGTGGTGGCCCCAAAAAATAACATATCTGGAGGTTTCTAGGGTATTAAGATAGCTGAATGGCCTACGTTTTCTATAAAAGTTACATGTGATTTGGTAATCAGATAGTAGGGTACCTTCCACTCAGTTTGTTACTATATGTTTTGACTAACTGAATGAAAGTCACTTTGATGGGCAAAACTGTTGTTTCAAGAGAGAAGCCCTATGACTTTTAAATTACTTGCAATTACAATTTCATGCCATTGTGATGTAAATGCATGGGAGGTCATGCTGACTAATGGGAGATGGCACCTGAGTCACGGAGTCATGAACTAATAAGCAAGTAATTATATGGGTTGTAATTAGCTCTTTTGGGGTATGAAAAGGGCTAAAAAGAGGACAGGATGCTTTTTAGAGCCATTCCACAAGAGATCATCTTCATCTTCTTTATTTCTGAAATCCCAGAGTTTTGAGTGAGAGAGAAATCATTCCTTGTTGAAAATATTTTTTTGATTTTAGCACTAAGGTTAGTTAGCTTACTGGAGGAGGGGGGATTGCTAGGGAAACACGGCTCTATAGTAATTTAATGTGAGGCTTTTTAGAAGAACACAAGATATTTTACTGAAACCAGAACATTCATTAGAAATTTAGCTAAGCTATTATAAAGAATGAAGGAAATGGTGATCAGAAAAGCAGTATAGAAAGGAACTTAAGAGTAATGGGATTTTAAATAGAAATTATAGGATTTATAGGTTTCTGACATAAAGTTATCACTACAAAATCTAATTGCTAAGACACTTCCATCTAACCAAAAGGAATCCATTCCCAAGCAAACTATAAACCCCACAGCCAGCTGAATTTTGATGCCCAAAGAACTTATTTCTCTGAAACATTGGCTGCTGCAGCGCTAGCCTCTAGCTTAAAATCCAAAGATGTCACGGCACACATTGCTAATCCACATCTTTTCTTGTCTCAAAACCAAAAATACTGGGTTTTTAGCCTGTGAGAGGCTCTTTTGAAAATATAAGTAAACCATTTTTCACTTCCAGACTGCAGAGTTTCATGTAGCCCATGAAGCTGTCAGTGACCAAAACAGTTACTTCTGACAGATGCCCATTCATAACCACCTTTATTGTACCTCTTGACTACAAAAAGTTATTGTGAGGCTCACTGACAGATTTAGTGAGAAACTCTAGGCCAAGCCCAACTGAGGAGAGAAACCCACAGACTTGAGTTTTTTGGATCAAACAAAAGACAAATGCTTATTTACACTTGCCTACATGAAAGAGAGAGAGAGAGAAATGAACTTCAAGTCTAACAAGCTGATATTTTTCATAAACTATTCAGCTCAGTGTGGATATGAAAGAGTTTTCAATACTAAGTGATTCTTTTGGTATTAAGAGTGCCTCAGTGCCTTTTCTCCTGGGAATACTGCATTTTTAATAAATAGCCTTTTTCTGGAAGCAAGATGAGTAGTACCATTTGTAATTCCGAGCAAATAGTAGTTTTAATTAAGAGCACAATCCCCCCATGCCTTAATTTGATAGTCCACAACACTGGTTTCACTGCATTTGTCATGTTCATTATTAATCTGCAAAATGAGCACTCACAAGACAAACGAGAGGAAAATACTCATAGGGTACATGTAATTAGCACACAACTTATTATGAATTGTGATGATCTCCTTGATAATTAATCAGGCTTACAGTTGATGTTTGGAGACAGTCCAGCCATGAGATATTTCATCAAATAAGACCAAATTCCTCTGGGAACATACAAAGACATACTGACAAATGGGTAGGCAAAAACTGCAGGTCTAAAAGAAACATTGTCTAATATTCGTTAACTTGGGCTTTAGCCTCAACTAATCAAAGCTCTAATTGTTTTATCTCAGGCTTCTGCAGAGAGGACAGCCTTGTGCCTCTTGGCAGCTGAGGCACTTGAAGGACTCGATGGAGCAGCTCTCCTACTGCATTGATTTGTCTTCAGGCGAAAATGCAATAGACCACCTGCAGAGGGACAGAGTGCAGTTACCTGTGAAGGGATGCTAGAGCTGTGCAATAGTAAGGACTTGGATCTTAACTCCTGTACTGGGTCTGGCTGGAATGTTAACTTTCCCGGCAGCAGCCCATTCAGTGCCGTACTCTGTACTTGTAGCTGGAACAGCAGTGTTATCACACCAGTGTTGTGTCTACTGCTGAGCAGCAGTGGCACAGCATTGGGCCTTTCTCTAACCCTCCTAGGGGGTGGGCAAAAAAGTGAGGAGAGAAACATCACTAGGGCAGCTGACCTAAACCAATCAAAGGGATATTCCATACCATGTGGTGTCACACTCAGCAATAAAAGGTGGAAACAGGAAGAAGAGGGGAGGGGTGGGCTCTCGTTGAGAAGACGTCGGTCCTCCTCTCGAACACCGGCTGCGTGCGTTGAGGCCTTGCTTCAAGGACGTGGTCAATCATCGCTCATTTGTGGGAAGTAGAGAGTAATTTCTTTCCTCTGCACTTCCATATCGCTTTCATTTATTTTGTTTGTTTGTTTTCCTCCCTTTTTCCCCTTTCCCTTTTATTTCCCCTTAGTTAAATTGTTTAGTTCATGGTAGTCTTTATTTAATTATTATAATTATTTCCCTTTAATTAAATTATCCTTATCTCAACCCGTGAGTTGTTCTTTGCTTTACTTCTCCCCCTCCTTATCTAAAGGAGGGGAAGTGAGAGAGCGGTTGTGGGGTTTAGCTGCCCAGCACGGTAAAACCACCACAACTCCGTAGCACAAAGTAGGAGCAGGACCCAGAGCCCAGTTTGTAGGGATACAGCCATGCTACAGAAAGAGGTCCCAAAGAACCAGGCTGCCAAGAGGCCTGGTATCACCTGTCTGTAAATAGGAAGAAGGGGTTGAAAGCAAAGTTCAGTATTAACATGTCCCCATCCATCTTAGCCTGGACTATTTTGCAAGCCCTTGATTTCTCCCAAGTAGAAGTGCTTACCTTTCTTGGGTTGTTTTTGGTTTTTGTTTTTGTTACTTTAATTTGTTTTTCCTCTCTCTCTCTCAATTAAAATGCAGCTGAAGAAGTGTGACTTCTCAGCAACAAGCTGGAGCCACCAGCCAAGATAAAGGGGCTGAGACCAGTGTGGATGCAGCCCCACAAGTACCCTGCTACCAGAGTGCCCTTGGTGGGATGCACGCCTCTTGGAGCTAAACCATTATGAGGAGAGAACTCCAGTCACCTTCAGTCACCTCCAGCCTCTTGCAACATCTGGTCTGGGCATCAGAACAATGTAAGACTGGTCTGAAGGGTATTTCAGCTCATAATTATTTTTCTGGTATTCAATGCATGTTGTGCCTTCCCACTGGCATCCACAGAGGAGGGAATTTGGCCATACATGGTTTGATGTCGGTGTGTTCCTTTATTTGGCCTCTGCATGCAATCACTTAACACCACAATTGTCGTCAGCTCCAACGGTAACACAAGACCCAGGCCATTTAAGAGCAGTTAAGTGATGTCAGTCTGTGCCTTTGCTGGGATTAAGAGTAACTGGAACTGACTTTAATTTATTTGTTTTATCTTCCCTCCTACCACACTCTTAAGCACCTGCCTCATAAAATCCCTGTATAAATGATTAAACACATAAGGCCCTCAAAGCTGTAAGAATGCTGCAAGATGACAAAGAAGAGAGTGACAGTAACTGTTCGTGTGTCATCAAACAATCCTCCATCCAGGGCACACAGATACGGATGAAAAAGCCTACCATCTGTCACTAACAAATACCCAAACATTATCCAGTGGTGCAGCAAAGCTCTCTGTGTCTCCGTTTTGTGATATTCATCAGCTATTCCCACTCCATTTATTGTGTACAATACATTTCGAGTGTGTAGGTTGCAATGCAATGCTGAGCCCGTAGAAGCCAGCCAACCTTTGCCTTATCTCTCACAAAATAGATTAACATTTCTCTGTATTATGGCTTATTTACCATAATTGCTTTATACATGTGTGGCCAACATTGAATTGCTTTTCTCAGGCTTCCCTTTAGAAAAGTAGACTTCTGATGACTTGTTTCTCCCACTTTGCAAAGTCATTAAGACAAAATGTCCTCTTCAGTATTTCACTGGTAAATTTGCAATCTGTCTCTATTACCACACCAGTGCTGCTAAAGACATGCTACAATTTATATTCAACCTGCATGAAAAAAATGAATGTGAGGTATTACAGGTTGTTGCATTCATGAAGTTTTTATACCTGGAGAGAGAACAATGCTCGGATTTGATTAAAATTGTATTTTCTGGCCTTGCCACATCAAACTGTTAAGCACTTTAGACATGTCCAAAGCACATTAACCTGCTAAAGCTTGGCACAGCTGCACCAAGCTGCTTCTGCTGAAATGATGCTAATGTTTAGTTTGCACAGCACATACCATAAGTGACTGTGGCAGGACACCTCTGCTTGCTTGAGGAGATTTTCATTTTACCACTGTAGGAAAGAAGTAGGGAGGACCTTTGGACTTGACTCTAGACTGGAGGTCATGTCTCTACGTCTGGCTGCTGCAAAAGCGCCTGATGGAGCTGTTGGACAGCCAGTAAATGAATTCAATAAAGCATAAGCCAGCTTACCAAACAAATTATTGTCAGAGCTGTTCATGTGCTTAATGTACTTGTAGTGGAGTGATTTCTTTTCAGTTCTACTGGGTACAAACAGCCTTTCAGGGCAGCAGAGGTTTGGCAGCAAGCACAGTCTGTGAATTATAATGCTCCGGTACTGAGAGTAGGACATTGGTCCATGCAAAGCAGCCAGGGGCAGCCAGGAGGAGGGAGCCCTGATGGTCTAGTTGTCTAGAAATGCAGGTCCAGCTCTCTGCCCTTCCACACAGTGCCTCTTGCTTCTTACCTGGGAAAGTCATGCAGCTGTCTGTGTTTCAGGCTCTTACAGAGGACATCCACTGAGAGAGCGTGGGTCTCACTGAGACCCTGGAGTGAGGCCCAACTGTTCTCACATTTGTGATGCTCCACCTTAGCAAATGCTGCCTCTGCAATGTGCTTGCTGAATAGCTGAGGCTAGCAGGCACCTCTGGAAATCATGTACTCCAGCCCCAGTCAGAGCAGCGTCAGCTACAGCAGGCTGCTCAGGACTCTGTCCTGTCAGTCCTTGAGTGTCTCCAAAGATAGAGACTTCACGTGTCTCCAGACAACCCACTCCAGTGTTAAACAGGAACCCTGCTAGAAAGAACCGGTATTAACAGAAGTGCCTGAGATGAACCGTGAGACAGGCCTGGGCTTCTGCCCCCTGGGTTTTCTTCTCCAAGGCTGGTATACTATCAGGCTAATGGGAGTAGTATATTTTATATTTTGGTCACTCCTCCTAGGAAAGGAAAAAGAAAGAAAGAGAGAGAGAAACTGTTGGTTTTAGTGAAGATTGCAGAAAGATGAAAGTTAGATTTGGTAAATAGATTTTTTAGAAATGAGTAAATGATTTATTTTTCCTTAAAACTGATTACTAATATTTATTCCATCCAGTTTTGGTTGGAAATAATTATTTCAGCATTTTGATTTTTTTCTTTGTCATTTTTCTCAACTCGTAAGAGCAGAATGCATAGTTGAAATAGAAATACTGTCCTCTGCACAATTTGTAAATTCAAAAAATTTAGCTAGTTATGAAAGGCCAAACATAAGGTGCAATTAGTGGTTCTGTTTGAAAAATACAAAGGCTCTGAAAAGCCACAGATCAACAGAAGGACTAGAAAACATGCAGGGGCAAAATGGGGAGGAAAAAAAAAAAAAAAAGTCACAGGAAAAGCAATTTGGTTAATTTCTTGGTGATCTAAAATGATTTTCTTTGTAATATTTTGAAAAGGCTGAGCAATTCTTCCTTTGGAAAATGAAAAATTATGTCCACAGTGTCTGTCTCCCTGCAAAATCCTTAAGATAAACTCATGCACACATTTTCATTGAGCACCAGCAGTAGGCAATGGTGTTTTTCTTCCACATACTGTCTGTGGGAAAAGGTGAGAAAAGTTATCTCGGTTCCTGGGACAGCAAAGGAGGCAAACAGGGCCTTTGAATCCCATGGAATATGTAATGATTATATCTGAGAGGTGATTATGCAGCAAGCAAGGTAGAGAGTGTCAACTGAATCACTGAAGTAATGGCAAAATAAATAAATAAAGGTAAAAGGTTACACAGACAGAACAGGACTTATTTCCTCCTTGAATGTGAAGGAACAGGCAGTAAAGTTAATTAACTGCTTCTGAGATGGATGGGCTCCACAGTGTAGTCTCCCAGCCATCAGGGAAGTCACCCTGCTCAGCGTTTGTTCAACTAATTGCAATTAGCAAACAAGTGATCTTTCTCATCAATTGATTAGGCTTCCTTAGTGTCAGGGTAGTGATGGCTACCTGACTTTCCCTGTGTTTTTTTCCCATGCTTTGTTAATAGTTGCCTCATTATCAATAATCACTGAGCTATACTCCCATCCCTTCGGTCAGCAAAGGAGCCTCCTTGGGCTTTGCCACACTCCAGGCAACAATTAGCAGGTATGAAGTTGCTGTCCAACCTGGAAGTGATGATGAGTGAGATTATCTTGCCTCAGAGGCCTTCGTAGGAATGCCTGGATCATTTACACTGAGAGACTGTGAACCCCATATATTGACTGAGGATATTTTCTATTAACTACTAGAAATAGTGGAGAAGACTCACAGTAGAAGAAAGCCAAAAATTATGCTGCTGCTCTGAAGAGTTTAAGAGCTCATCTGTCAGTGCCATGCCAGATCTCCAGCTCCTCTGTGTCAGTGCTGTTCCATGGACTTAGCCTGCACACTCTCACCTCAGTGAAGCATTTGACACCATGACAGCTTGTATTCTCTCTTCTGAGCACATTTTTGTCCATTAAAACTGATAACGGATTATAGATTGAGCTCAAAATTCCTTCTCAGCATTAACAGCTCCCTTAATTACAAGCTGATAATCCAAAATCAGATCCCACCACTAACATCAAGTATTATACTGAACAAACTGTCCTTTCTAGGGAGAACTGAGGAGGATCTATTTCCAAACATTGCTCTTTATGACTGTAAGTAAACATGTGAAGACAGCTTTGATGAAGGGCTTTATCATATACCCTAAAACAGTTTGTCACATCAACTGTAAATACAAGGATATTGTATTTTATGGTACCAGGAGCTTTATACTTAAAAAGGTAAAAAGTTGTCTGACTGTAGATGCTCTAAAATCTTCTGTAAAACTTAGTCTCTGAATTTTGTTGTGAAGCAGATTTCATCCTTACTGAAGTGGCTGTTTTTAGTCAAATTCCAAGAAAATGTAAGGTCTGAGTCAGAAATCAAAAGAGATTTTTTTTTTCTCATTTGTTACATGCAATCACCACATTCATCGGCTTTATATTATTGTCATACACAAAGTCATCATGTCTCATCTGTCTATATTTACTCATTTATCACGTACTTAAAATCATAAGTATGATTTTTACTGTTATTTCAGGAGCCTACACTCTCTGGCACAAGTTCCCCAAATTCTCATGATTGCCAGCTGATGTCTGGCGATCTCAGTACAAGACAGCAGGTAAGTGTAAAACAAAACACTGTCATGCCCTATACAACTATCTGTGTATTCCATTGCACACTTTAAACATCAGTTCTTAGCACAGAAATTAGGTAATCCCTTTCCACTTCAACAAAGATCTATAGTGAATTCTATGGACTGTCAAATTTGTTTCACTACAACACTTTTCATTTAAGAAAAAAATGCCTTTGCTCATTTCAAGTCTCAAAGCAGATTATCTTCACTCAATGTGGAAAGCAGTAATGATGGACTAGGAGAGAAATCAGGACTGGGTTCTGTATTTCAGAACAAATGTTCTCTCTTTATTCCTGTCCTGCTCCTCAGCCAGTCCATTCACCACGCTGCTATCGAATGTGTCTCAGCCCAGAGACTCTCATTTACTGTAGCAAATGAGGCAATAAATCTAACATGTCATAACCCAAAGCCAAGCAAAAAACAGAGGCCTGAATCTTCCACCAGAGTAAATCTGCACAGCTGGAGTATATCTTCTATTCAGTTTTCATTAATACCAGCTGAGGATATGACCAAAGTAGTATAGATCCTATCACTAAAGCTGTATTGTGGAATTTTTATATGGGTTATATTCATGTGTGTTGGTAGGTTAGAAGAGCTGGTCATAATGCATATCAAAACTTGGACCTCTTCATAATGACACCCTCTTTTCTTCTTCCTGTAAACACCACATGGGATCTTGTGTGCCTCTCCTATTAACATGTCTCCTGTCCTTGTAAACATCTAAGAATAAATTCCAGAGAGTTCACAAGGCTCCAAGGACCTACTGCTTCAGCCTGGACCAGAGTTCAGTTATTTGGTGGGGGGAGACTGCATATGAATGAAAATGTGTCTTGGGAAGTAATTTTTTTGCTTTGAGTAAGCAGGGAAATAAAATTTTCTAGATAAAAGCAGATCTACCTGCCATATCCCTTCCCAATGTCATGTTCCCAATCATCTGGGACTGGTGTCCCAGGCCATCTGCTTCCTTCTGCTAGCTTCTCCACCTGAAGGTAGGAGAAACACAGCACAAGCCATCACAGCAGAATAAATGACTGCACAGACTCTTTATGTCTGCTTATAATCAAACTCTAATTGCAACAGCCAAGGGAATGAGAAAAATATTGAAGTAAATAGGTCAGGGAGAAAGTAATTTCTTCTGAAGATTTCCTACTCTGTTTGAGTAAAGCCTAAATCATGATGATCCTGTCATTCTTCATGCAATTTAGCTTCTGGAAGTTCTTTACATCCTGGAGCTACAATGTCAGCACATCCACATATGTTCACGTTTTCTCTGCAAAACTTTGCTGCAGTTGCTGCTTGCCTTCATGCCGGCTACCATACGCAATCAGGCTGCATTGAGGATGAAAGGTATTTTTAAAAAGGGAGAACCTAAAAATCCATTGAAAGTCTCTACTAATCTCCTCTACACTTGTGTTACAGCTGTGCAATAATTTCCTGGACTCATTATTATGGAAGCATTTTGTGGCCATATTATGCAGTCCAGCACTTACCAACACTGTGTCTTCATTCACTTGTAAATGATACATCATCTCCATTTCCACATGCATAAGAAAATGATTCTATTAATACGATTACACTTCTGACGTTTCCTAACTAAGGCAGCCTGTCACAGCATCTGCAAATCCCAGAGAAATGTGCTGTTTCCCTTCATTTTCACACATGTAATCTGCTTTAACTCCATTGTTTGTGTTCTAACTTCCAGAGAGTGGTGTTGCATGGAGGAGGAATGTGGGTGAGATGAAAAGTTGAGGACTGTAACAGCACCTGTACCCTATCAGATCAAGAGTCACTCCAGTCAGAGTCCTGTAGGTGTGGTAGGTAGCAGAAACCTAGGGAGGAAGCAGACAAGAAATGTGTAGGGACATCTTTCCAATAGTATATTTTTTCAGTTTCCTATGTAGACTTGGAGACTTTCTGTTTTGGAAGATTCATTTGTTCTGTCATGTTTAATAGTTGTAGTTAAAACTTTCTTCCACCAAACCTGTTCAATTTACATCAAGACCGTCTCTCCTTTTGCCTTGCCTTCAGCCTGGAGTAAAAGTAGCTTTTTTCTCCAGCTGAAGAGATCAAGTCTATTTAATATCTCTGTATACAGAAACCATTTGATATCTGTGATCATCCTTCTCTTTTTCTTTGTACTGTTCCATATGTCCTCTTTCAGGATTTTCTTGAAATATTTTCTTTTCAATTTATCTTGGCTTTTACAAATTATCTTTAAAAAGTAAAAATAGTATTTTAAAACATTTTTAATATCAAAATATCCCATTACATAATGGGAAATAAGTGGCACATTCACCGCACTTGAAGGATACATATAAGATAGTATTAGAAATTCATTGATATCTCCTGGCACAACAATGAGAAACCTTTCTATCTGCCATTCAGTTTAACCAATATTTACACAAATGAAAGTCAAATAGAGAGGAAAAAGAAAATAAGAGGAGGAAACATCTACACTTTCTTTCTTCTTTTTTTTTTTTTTCTGAACAGTTCCAATCCTAACCTATCTTCTGTTCCCATATAAGAATCCCTTACCACTGTAGAGAATGGTGAAGGTTATTATTAACTAGGAAAATGTGCAATGCTCTAGAAAGTTTCTTGGAAAGGGACCTATTCCCAAGTTCCTTTCTGTCTTTTAAACTGCTTGTTACTTTTGGAACAGTGCATTGTGATGTCCTTGAAATGACAAATCTATCAGGCATTGGAAACTATTTAGAAACCATCTTTACTAGCTATGTAAACAGAAAGTCGATTCCTTTTGCTCAAAGCTATGTAATGAGGAAGTGGGCAAGGAAAGCAAGAGCATTTCACAGGACTACAGCAGAAGTCTCAAGACTCATGAACACTGGAGTGTTACACAGTGCTACATAAGGTCTTTTTACATTGTCCTGTGCCTTGGGATGCTGCAGGCACTGAGGGGATGCAGTGTCACTCTCCTTTACGCATAGTGTTGGTCTGAGGCAACCACTTCATTTTCCTGATTTGTCTGCAATAAGAGAAGGGCAAAAATGTTTTAGGTGATGGCAAGGTGAACTTCAATACTGCTTTGTTTCAGAACTGCTTGCTTGCTTGTCCTTTATACTCCCCTGCTCTGTTGATATTTTTTCCTCAGTCATAGCATGAATATCTCATTTTGACTGCTTATTCCCTGAAGCTAAAATTCAAACCCAGGCTTCTTGCCCTTGTTCACCTCCCAGCCTTCCTGGCATTTTTCTCTTTTTGCACAAATCTGTACCAACAATAGCTGCTCCATCCTCATATTCCTTCATGTCTACCTCAATACCTCTCACTCAATCTCTCCACCACTGAATGTCAATAATGACATTCTTTTGGCATTCCTCTTCTTTTACATTCTTTCTGCTGCTTCTGTCCCTCAAGAACTCACTAGTCTCTTCTCCTTTCCTACCCACTGCTGTTACATTTTATATATATTTATATATAAATTATATTTTTTGCGGTCTGTCAGTTACACCAGTTTCAATGAATTGTTTGTTTGCTATACCAAGAAACACTATTTTCTTCCCTGTGCCCTATATGAAACCTGTAATTACCACAGAGAACTGACAGTCAGCAATTCCTGAAAACCCCACAAACCATAAAGTAGGAAGATTTAAACAGTCAGTAATAGCCAGAGTTTTTAAAATATGTATTGAATTATTCATTATGAAGATGGAGTCATGAGGACTGGGGGTGGCAAAAGCCAAATAGTTGAGGATAAAGACAGAGACTGATTTATTAGGCTGTGAATGAGGTAATGAATGCCATATTTGACTTTCTTTCTCCACCAGCAATCATGCACCAGCTCTATATAACGTGCCTAACACTGATATGCACTCTGTTCATTCCTGCCTTCATGTTCTGCCGTGACACTGGTGGGCCACACACAAAAACAGGGCTGGAGATATTTTTTTTAGTTATTATTTTTGTGGCTGAAAGTAGTAAAGTAGTATTTGAAACTTCCTTGTGTAAAGACATGCTGCTTAGGATGGATCATGTTGCCCAAAATTCTACTAAATTCTGGTTTGTAAACTTAATTCTTGATTAGAAGAAAGAGAGAAATACAAACACTTGCATGATGTGCAATAGTAATCCTGATAAAGGAAGTCTGGATGAGGAACTAGTCCAAAGATCATTTTATCTAATGGGCTCCAGAGCAAGCCATCAAATGGGCATTGTGGTTACATTCATTCCTCTTCTTGCAGCATAATTTCTTATGGTATGGAATCACTGTGACTCTCAGTCTGGGACTGTCCTCCGTGCAGTCTTGAGGGACTTGGACCTCTAGAGACCTTAAATACAGGCAGCATGACTCCCCAGAGCTTGCCACACAAAAAACACTCTCTTAAATCTTCAGGGACTTTTTCCCTTAGAGAAGACAGCAGTTGATAAAATCAACACTAATACTACATTGCTCCACTTTGTTCTTAAAAGAGAAGTCCTAATGAATTGTAGTGTGAAGCCATCTTCATTTTATCATGTCTTAATATCTGTTAGGAAGTTGTAAAGATTAAACTTTTTTATGTAGAAAAAAGAGTTAATAATTTATAGGAATGTAATAGAGACCATTCCACCCGGCATATTAAATAAGACAAGAAGAGGCATTCTAACCATCTCAGTATTATTCTTTCTTTACTACTCTGTAAGTGAAGAATGATGCCTACAGATAGCGGCACAGGGACATTTCCGAACCCGTATCTAGAAATTTCTATATATGAATATGAGATAGATATAAGAATACATACTGAAAACATCTGTATTGACTGCTGCCTCCTCTATAAATTGGCAACAGAGCTCTGAGGGGTGCTGGACAGCCCCAGAGATGACTGCAGAGCAGCCTAGGAGTTAAATGGGTTGTTCAAGGTGATTTTTCAGAGATTACCTTCTCCTTTTCACTCCCACACCATGCAGCCAAACAATGAAGTTGCTCCGAGACACTCAATGCCAAGAAAGAGACACTGTTTTATCTGAAGCAAAAATATATATATAGCTCTCCTCTTGCAACACTCTCCCTAGTTTCAGGCACAGCTGCTAATAATAAACTCAGCAAAGCAAGTATTGGGGTTTGAAAGAAAAATGGCAAGAAAGGGAATGAAAGGAATGGAGCCTTTGACGGTTACTTGTCCCCAGAGTGATTTACATTTGTTTTCTGTGCTGGGAACAAGCAGAAAAGTCCAGTAAAGTCACAAAATACATTGCAACCCCTGTGTCAAGTTTCCGTGGAGATTAAAGTGAGCATTGTTGTTTTTTCAACTTCCTAGACCTAGAAAGATGTTTTCATCAGTGTCTTTTTTTTTCTGAGGCTGGATTTTTTTGGTTTTGGTTTCCTAGATGACCTTTAATTTCTAACCATTTCCCTGAATAACAGTTATAATTACTGTAGGATCCTGGTTTCCCATTTCACAGGTGGTACATAACAAAGCTGGACACATGGAGATCAGCACGTTGACCAGCACACTGATTACTCTTGAGACTTTAATCTCAGAAACTCTCAACAGCCTTTGTTAATATACAGTCACTGTGTGACCCCCACAGCTCTCAGTCTCTGTAGCAAATCCACAGCCTACAGACAAAGAAGTACACATCCATTAAATAAAGCATAGTTACCAGCTTTCACACTTAAAACATGACTGCAAGGGCCTCATTTCTTTTAAAGAGATTTTAAAAGAGAGAGGAATCTATGTCTTTTAGGAATAAAAACTAATTTGGCTAAAAGGGAACAAAGAACAAACTTTCCCTTGGGCAAGGTACCCTGTAATATGTCAGCCTCTTGCAGTTTGCCTGCTTCCACACCAGTCGCAGGGAAAGACTGCTCCTGCTGCTCCAGCTGCTCCTGCTCTCCTGACTTCCAGAGGATCACACATTGGTAATAGGTCTTGATCTCATGGTGGAGGGAAAGGAAAGCATGAAAATACTGACAGCAGTGCAGGGAGCACATAAACTCTCTGGCTTTTGCTGCTGGGCTTCTTGAGGAGAACTGGGGTGAGAAGGACCCCCCTGCCCCTTGTGTAGGAACTACCTTCTGACACACTCTGGGACACTGGGGACTTTCCACATTTGAATGCGGGGCAGTTTTTCCTCCCTGTCTGTCTGTTCAAAGCCTGTCATGGCAGCTGAAATAGAAAGCTTCAGCTTCTGCCCCTTGGCTCCCTGAGAGTAACCCTGGGGAGGCTGCCGCATCCTCCCTGCCTCAACCCTGGGCTCCACCACAGCTCTCTAGAGGGGCTCTCGCAGCCCAAGTTCATGACTACCTTGTTCACCAGAAGGTGAATGCTGTCATTCTGTTCCCTCTCCCTCTTCACTCTGGTCCAGCCTGCTCATCTTTCAGGATGTTGCATTATAAAAGCAAATACCTGGAAGCTCAGCATGAAACACATCACCTTTCTGGTATACGTGATCACTAGCACAAGCCCCGAGCTGGCTGTTGAAATAGAGATTTTCTCAGACAGATCTCCCAGTCTGTTTCATGTTTTTTTTTTTTTCTAAAGAACAATAGCCTCACGCATTAGGTTTTAATTGTTCCCCAAAACAACACCATTGTTTCCTGCTCCAGACTTTTTCTTTCTGTGCTCATTTTTTCTCCTCCCTACAGTTGCAAATGATACCCACTGAGCTCAGCAGAGAGAAGCATAATGGATTACTGTTCAGCTTCATTCTAGAGATAAGCAAAGAGCACAGAATATGCCAAA
Organism: Netta rufina; assembly: GCF_964035555.1. Taxonomy (NCBI): domain Eukaryota; kingdom Metazoa; phylum Chordata; class Aves; order Anseriformes; family Anatidae; genus Netta; species Netta rufina. Next base: position 27,575,552 of record NC_140130.1, on the reverse strand, counting down.
AGGAACAACCTTGAATTGGCCACATTACCTAAGAGTCATTTTTAGGAAAGTCTGTCACTCAGGGTCAAGCTGAGTTCACACGCTGCAATTCGCAGAACTGGTGTCATTAAAGGAAAGAATTCCTGCTCTGCCTGTGCTTCAGAGTGAGCAAGCAGATTGCCATCCTGGCGAGGCTCCCAAGGGACAGGCTTCAAGCAACCACTTTGGGTAGTTTATTAGACTTTTACTCTGAAATAAAATGACAGAGTGATAAAGAATGTACAGTTATCTCTTGCTGCTGCTGTATCATTGGAAATGTTTCTTTGCCTGTACCTTACACAGAATAAAATGTTGTTTCAGAAACCTCTTGTAATTGATGTAGGATACCAACATTGAAATTTGATTTGTTTAAAGAAAAAAGAAATCCCAGTGTGTGACCTCCAGAAATACTACATAAAGATTTCTCTTCTCAATTTTCATAGTTTCAATTTGACTCTAAGTTCCAGGGTGATCAATTGTAATGCAGAAACCTCTCTATGTGATTACGTTAGCTCCACCAAGCAAAATTGCAATTTAGGAGGTCACAGACAAAAGTATAGGGAATGAAATTTAAAAATATTTTCCTATTAGAATTCATACTTTTTAAATCTAGGGAAGTTTTGTGTATGTGCTTTTTGTGTGTGTGTGTGTGTTGTTTTGTTGTGTTTTTTTTTTTATAGCATTGAGTCGTGATTTTGTTAAAGTTCAAATTCAGGAGAAAATTCAGGTTAGATCTTCGAAGATGCGTGACAAGATAGAAAACAGCTGTTCACTGAAGCTCAGTTTTCTGCCAAAATTCTATCTTATGACAAATGCGTCGTCTTTCAAAATCATTAACTTGTCTTATATAAAAATATTCTATAACACTTCCTTATAGGCTCAGACACTTTGGCCTCCCCTGTTCACCCTTCCTGTTCTTCTGGAGAGCTGTTGCTTGAGCGGAGACAAGGGACAGATCTGGATCCAGCTGAGTAGAGGCTGGCTGTCCCAGAAATCCCAGCTAAATTCCTCTCCCAGCCCCATGCCGAGTCAGCAGCAAGACCCTGCCATACATCCTCTTCCCCTCCCCAAAAAAACAGCTTCATAATGGGATATGAACATATTACTCCGGTTAACTGTTACAATGCAAAGATCTTTAGGATATTCTAGTGAAGGTCCCATCTCCCTTCTATGCATTCAGGACTGACACTTCTTCCTTTCTATGAAGTTATTTATCAGAAAAGTAGACTCTTAGTTTTAAAAAGGTTTAAACCTTAAAACTACCTTAAACCTTTTTTTTTTCTTTTTTTTTTCTTTTTTTTTTTTTTTTGAAATGGGCCTGCCACTGATCTGCTGAAGGCAGTAAAATCAACTAAGCCACAGACTCAGTCACGTGCTTGACTCTGAATTGTGGTGGGATTTGATCTTCTCAGTCCATATGAAGACATTAAACAACACCCACTAGAAAACCCATCATTTGCAACCTGGAATGGGTCCTGGAAAAAATATTCCTCCTCATACTTGGAAGTGATTCCTCCCATCCAGCACATGCTTTGAGGCACATCTGAGGTATGATGTATGTTTTCCATGCTATCAGTCCTGTCCCTGAAAGGAAGCTTCTGTGGAACAGGTGTCCCAAAGGAAACTGAGACAAGAGACAATGACCCTAAACTTGCATTCTTCTCTGTCTTGGTAAAAGGCAATGTTACAGCACAGTCTTGCTCAGAACTAATCTTGTAAACATGGACAGCCTTTGAGCAGCTTTGCAAATGACTTGGCTAGCTTGAGCAAGTCTATTGCTAATGTCAAGAGGAGCCCAGCCACACACTTGTTCATGCTACACCTCAAGGCACGTGACTTCATGAACTGCTTCTGCCAGATGAAATATCAGTGTCTGCTCTGAATCAGACACTCTCCTGTACATCACTGCCAACAGTGGATTGCTCATTTCATCTTCCTCTGATTTCCCCACTACTGATAGCAATAGATCGCAGAAAATTAGGTGTGATTTAGACAGTGAGCCTAGAAATAGTAGGTCTTCAGCCATCTCAGCTACCGAGTTGTTTGGAACAGCTTGAGCTGTAAATAAGTGTTCAATGCTTTTGCATTTTTTATGATATGTTGATGCAGTTTTTCTGTGTCCTTGCTAATTTGCCAATGAAACATGGCACGTAGAATTCATGTATTGTGCTGGGGACAAACTGTTTAGAAGACACTGTCAGAAAACTACAAATTAAAATGCTTCCCAGTGGAAAAAGCATAAGAATTTGAAGCAAAACTACTCTATATAATCTGTGGTCCTGAGGGATTCTTCTGATAAAATAGGCTTGATTTTAGCTGTGTCAAAGCCATTTAAAGGGAAAGTGTTTATTATTTTATAATGTCATGATTAAGAGCAATTTGTATATTTCAAAAGGAAACTTGACTCTCTATACGTTCAGATTGTTAGTTTGGGTTTTCAACAACAGAATAGCAAATTGGTCATTGCTTTTGGTATAATACCATCTGTCAGTATATGCATACACATCTAAAACAGCTTGTATATTTCACCCTTCATATGTTCTTCAGAGCTGTGCATTTTCATTCTAAGGACTTCAAAGGATTGGGTAAAAGCTACCTCATTTGTAATGCCCAAGGAAGGATGCAACAGGCATATGAGTAGTAGTTGACCCACCTAGGTCTGCTCTGGCTCATCTTTATATTTCCTTCTGCTTTTGTACCTCATCCAAAGGATTATTTTATGTCACAGTAAATGTAATTCTTGCTGTGGGAATGTATGGTCAATGAGAACTCTTCCTCTTTCCCCACCCCAGTGATGTCTTTGGTGAATGAAGTTTACTTGTAGATGTAATATAAAAATAATATTTTTGGTGATTTTTTTTCCCAATGTAATGTAACGTAATTCTGCTTTCAATCAACTGCTGTTGGTTCTTTTGGGATATTTCCCAGAAACCCTATGCCAAGTCCCAAAAATGTCTCAAGGCAGGAGTTAATATTCTCCCATTTGTTTGACAAACAGTCAGAAGTTGTTGAACAAACCTTCCAAAGTAGTTTACCAAACCAAGAGAACTGAAAACAACTCATTCCCAAGAGGATTTTGATTTTGGCTTTAAAAATGTAACAAGAGATTCTTGTTTTCAGTTTTTCCAGGGCAAGGATATTCAGTCCAAAAAAATAGATAAGAAACTGAAACACAACTAATGTCCTTAAGAAGTCAATAGTCACATCAAAATGTATGGCTAACTCAGCTCTTGATTAACACCACATGAAACTCATGGCTCCGTAACTAAGAGCTCTGGGCAAAAGCAGAAAACTTTCTAGAGGTGTTGCCAGCTGTTTTGTAAATGCCAGAAAAAGTGTACTTTTCCCAGATGAGGCAGCAGCATGTCTGCTAGTCACAGAAGTGCTTACAATTCAGAAGTGTCTATTTATGTTGCGCTGTGACTAATTGCATTATACATACCTTGCAGGGACCAGGCAGCAGCTCCACACCCTGTCATCTCTCTTGTAAATCACAGTGCTCAAAACTGAAAAACCCTTTTCTTACTGTTTCTTTCTTTAAATGAAGTTATTATTTTTTTTTTTAAGTAAGAATAAATACTTTTTTTGAGTAAGAACAAAATACAAAGTGAGAGAGAATTGAAGTGAAGATCTATAGGTCTGGAGCCACAGGCTCAGACATTTTAGAGCAAAACTAAACTGCTGGATATAGAGGATAAAATTTCAGTTTGCAATGGGCAAAAGAATCTGGTTCACTGAGGTCACCCAAAGTGTCCTTGTGCTAATGGCCATGAAAGTCCTCACTCAAAGCTGAGGTTAGGGATGGCTGTTCCAGGACTCTCTTCCCTTCTCCCCATTGCCAAGCAGCTTGTCTGAGGCTTGAGCCAGCCTACCTTTACAAAATACTACAATTTTGGAAAAGGTCCAGGAAGACAATGAGAAAAACTGCTGAAGAGGATAAAAGTAGGTTTTACTTTTTTCTCAGGCTGTTATTTACGTTAGCCATTCATAGCACTATGCCAGTGCTATGGAAATACACAGGATTTCATGTGTGAATGCCTTTTCTGGGCTCTGTTCTAGAAGCCTCTTATTTCCTGAAAATAAGCCAATGGACCTCTTTTTGTTTCGCATAGTAAGGATGATGCCCAGGCCACACTTTCAACTAAATTCACCTATCCTGAGTGCTGTGCTCCTGGAGCCCTCATGGCAGGGAAAGCCAGGGCTGTTCCACTGTGATAGGAAGGCAAAGAGTCCAAGCAGGGACCCTCCATGGGTGCCAGCACTCCTCAGAGCCACACAGAGCCCAGGTGAGTCCATGAGCTTGTTTCCCTGAAGGAAAACTAGAGCAGTTCAGCTACAGAAGTGAGCCATGTAAGCACGCTTCCCAGAGCCACCAGCAGCAGAAGTCCATGACTATTTCAGCTGATTCCCAGCCTGATGCCTCTGACCCCAGCCTACTAGCATTGTGAATGCTCTCAGTAACACACGAAAAAATTTCAGAGTATGGGGAGAGACCACTGTGTTATTTCTTATACCGAAAGCCAACAGCTAGCTTTGGCATAAAGAAAAACTGGTTGCTTCCTCCCAGATGTCCTACCTCATTTTTTTCGGTGTTTATGGTCTTTTTCTTTCCCCCCCCATGGGTAAAAAGGACCTTGTTTCTTTGCACTTAGCATTAATGATTCATGTCTCCAAGGGCTGAACTGGAAAATTTCCTAGATTATACACCTGCCTGTTCTAGGAGGACTAAATGTACCAGCAGTGGGTGGACTTACTCAGACTCCTATTAAGCAACATCTGTGGGCGGTTTTTAGTCCAGCTGTTAGCACGTGACTTATTCTGCAGTTAGATCAGCCATGCCAATGGAAAGAGTGGGCTTCAAACCTCCTACCGAAGGGACAGATTACAGTAATTGCTGCCACCATGAAATATCTTGCAAATGACAATGGATAGGCTCAGGGCCCCACATGCCAGCTGAATAAATGAGATCTTGCTACTCAGAGGCTGGCAGGTCAAATGCTGCAAGGAGTTTTAGGGCAGGCATTCATGGCCTGGAAACACCTACCAAGATATTGAACACAATCACAAAACACAGCTGGCAGAGCTGCCACACCAAGTCGGGCTACACACACACACTCCTTTCTAAATGGTAATAAAAATAAACTGGCTTAATGTGACCAAGAATTAATTAAATGAAAAATTTTGAAAGTTTGCACTTATGAGGCAAGACAGAGGAATGAACAACAACAAAAATCAGTGAGAGCAAACTCACCAAGACCTAAAATTTGGTTATGTTTTAACAAATAGATGTTGTTTCTAATTAATCAATTAATCTAATTATAGTGCACGCAAATTATGTAACTATTTATCAATCAATTAATCTTTAATTAACTTGTTTTTAATTACTCCCATTTTAATTAATCGATCTGTACTGTGCTTGCCTATCTCAGCAGTGTATTCCATGACCCAGGAGATCCCTTCTTATCTCCCTCCTCCAATCTCATTTTCCCTGCCCTGCTTTCCATTAACTTCACATTAACTGATCTTCTTTCCCTCTGCCTTCCCAGCTCCTCCTCCCAGCGTGCAGCAGCCAAGGACAACACATCGCAAGCAGCAGGAGAGCCCTTAGAAAGCATGGCCATTAGGCAGCCCGCTCTTTCTTCAAGCCCGGAAGGATGCCAGGCACATTTGCTTTGTCAGCTTCTCTGTTGGAAAAGCAAAAAGCCTTCTCTGGGTCTGTGGCAGCAAGGTTGAAGGAGCCAGGCAGCCTGCTGAGCTGAGGCCAGGGGTGCACAGCTCCTGGGCACAGAGCAGCTCCAGCCTCAGCACTACTGCACGGCCTCAGCACAGCAGGCAAAGGGCTCGTGCCAAGCCATACCCCTTCTTCTGTTTTGTTTTGTGTTTGTTTTTTATTGTTGTTTTTTGTTTTTTTTTAGGGGAGGTCTGCCACTGTGATGTGCAAGGTGGAGGCAGTGCTGTAAGGATCCCATGTTTCCCTGCAAGGTGGGGAGATGATGGACTGAGCTGATGGACCTAGTGTGTGGCTGCTCAGGGTCAGCATCAGAGTAGGAGCAGAAATGCTCCTCAAAAATGCACTCAGAAATGCTAAGTCTCCATCTCAGGCCCCTTACAGAAGCAAACAGAGTGGCACAGCCCAAGTAAAAATCTCTTCTCACCTCTTAGCTCTGTTAGCTCCTCCAGCAGAAGGCCCTCTGCTTCTCACACTGCTCAGCATTGACACCAGGCTTCCTGCTTTCCTGCTGCTCATCTGCTCGTTAGGCAAAGTACTTACCTGCAGCTCAGGAGGCAGGTGCAGGTTTGGGAATGGTTCTTTGTCATGCTCACTGATTTTTGCTTTTTCAAAACAAAGTACTGCACTTGTCCATGAAATGGATCTGATCGGATGTTGCCTTCGCTCCCCAGACTCCTGGCTGGCTTTTGAGTGCTCACAGAGGGCAACAGGCACTAGAAAAGGCCGTAAGGATGCTTGCAATTTCTGTGTTTCTGATGCTTTGTTAACAGCCATCTCAATAAACATAACGACACCCACACTTTGAACACACAAGTGTACTCTGAAGAGCTTTCCCTTCATCATTTCTGCTCTAATACTGTTTTAATCCTTTCTACCCCTATGGAGTTGCCAGACTTGCAAGTCCCTTTAAAAAAAAAAAAATGTAATAATATCACAGTTTAAACATCTACTTAAAGCTAACAGAAGGGTGATATGTATAAACAACTCATTTACTGAAAAGACCGGCATAAAAATCTGACAAGCAAGGAAAAGCAATTGAAAAGATTAATTTGCCAAGAAGCAAGTCTGAAGATAAGTCCTTGAGATGCAGCATCTTGTCTTCAAGGATGTCTCAAAAAGTGATATGGCTCCAGGAACTTTTTTCAAATTACACAGATTTTGTATTATCTGTGTTACTTTTTCAATCAATACTCATATTTTGTATTCAGTTGCAGACTCTGCAATGTAGGGACAGTCAGAAGCACCGAACTGAATTAGTATTTCAAGTGCAGTTGTTAAAGTCTAGTGCAACTCTAAATGGATACAGTTACCTAGAATGAGTGGCTGAATTTCATTTGAAAAAACTTCACATTAAAAAAAAAGTATTTTGTTTGGTGAATATTTTGGAGTAGCTAGTCCCAAAATGTCAAAAGGAAACTTTTCAGAGGTAAACTTTTCACAGTGCTAAAGCCAGTGGCACAGAGAGTAGTGTCAGTAATGATGCCAAGTGGGCAGGAGCCCTGGACATGGCTAATGCAGGCATATGACTAACTCCACATGTCTAATGTACCATGGTACATAACCCATGAATTCACCCGCCTTGTCTGTAGGACATTTTTGCACAGCATACAACAGAAGGAACAATGATGAACAGAACCTAAGTACAAGGTTTTCCAGCTGAAAAATGTGATGGGTTGAACAAACAGTGACATTCCACTGCAAACACTGCAAACCAGTTTCATATAGATTGAGAAATTCCTGATGGAAACTGAACATGTAATAACACAGTCTTATAGTTTCTAAGTCTTACCGTTATAGTCATTTTTTGTGATAATAATCATTCCTTCCAGAAGCACTAAAGAAAATTAAGTACTGCAGCAAATGAACCATATAAAATTATTATACCACCACCAGTGATAGCAGAAAGCATTTAAAACAGTTTTAAATGGTTTATTGTATGGGTGTAATGACACATGGGGCAGTTGTTCCAATCTAAGCACTCCACTGTGGCAGTATTATTTATTATTATTTAAAGATTTGGGGAGCATCTCTTGCCACAGCAGTTAGGTGCTTATTTATTCATTAAAGTTGGTAAATTACATGAATGCAGAAATACTAACCCACAATGCTTGCAATTATGAATACTGTAATTTCATCAAATTGGGTAGAAAATCATAAAAATGCAATAAGCAGACAAAACCCAGACCTTATCATCTTATCCACTGCTTAAAATCCTGATAGTTTCAATGGCACGGAACTTCAGCGATTCCAGTTCACTGGAAGCTGTACTCAGCCTTCCATGCCAGCTCAGATAACAACCTTGGAGATGCACAAATAGGGACTGCAGTGTACTTAAATAACAAGGGATACAGTCAAAGAGGCTTTTTCTTACCACATGATGGTGACTTCCACATGCAGGGACCTCCACTGAGTTTAACAAGGTTACAGGCAGGAAAGCAGGTGTCTTCCCATTTGAAGCTCATTATATAATATGATCTTCACTTTATAAGAGCCAGATTAACTCATAGGGTACCCTTAACTTCTGATATTTCCAGCGCCAAAGGCCTTGGCAGGGATGTTGGGGCCCTTTAGAGAGTACTTTGAGCCACTTTACCCACTCACGAGAAATTCAGATTTAAGACACAAGGGAGTTAAGCACAGAGTTGCTGGGGCACTTCTCTGAGGCAGATAAAGGCTCCTTTGAGAACATCATAAAGGATAAGCTATATTCAAAGTTTTTACCCATGGAGAAACAATTGAGTACCTCCAGGACCAGCCCAGAAGGCCATGCCGAAGACGAGTGATGAATTTGGCCTCAAGCCACACAACCACTCTCGCATGACAGGCTGTGCAGAGATGTTATCTCCTCCTCTCCTTTTGAACTGGTTCCACTCAGAAGAAAAGCTTTTAAAGATTCATTAAGCTATAAAGTGAATAGAAGAGACAAGCTAGAGATCAGGAAACTCACCTGGGATTGAAAAATCCTCAGTAGCACACCGTGTTTTAAGGTCTTTGGAAAGCAAAGTGTTTAACAGAAGTCCTTAAGCAACTCAGTCCAAGGCTATCCAGGGTCTGTGGGTGTACAAAAGGTTTATTAATGCAAAAGCTGTCAAAATGTGATGATGAAAATGAACACCAACTAAATAATTCAACACATATATTTTCCTGCTAATTAAAGATTATAATCAAAAGTGGTAATGATTTTTGCAATCATGAGTTAAGTGTGTGGAAGGAAAAAGAACCCGCAAAGGGATTTTATTAGAATCAGTTCTGGGTTGTTGAAACAAGCCTGAAAGAACCAGCATATAAACAAGTGTTAATTAATCAAGCATGCTGATAGCTCAGTATCTGCATTTTCATAAACTTCCAGGCAACTCTGTCATTCCCTGTGCAAAACCTCCATCATACGCTGTGTCTCCCCAGTAAACATTGTCTCATTTGATGAAAATTTCCTAAGATGAGTAAGGATCTGTTCCTAAATCAAATGTTCCTAAATCAAAGTGATTTTTTTTCCCACAGAAATCCAGTTTAACAACAAGATAAATAAAAGATTTCTTTGATTGTCTAGATTGGGTGTCTAGCTAGAAAAGCAAAGCACTTCTGTTTCGGTTTTTAGACATAACATCACCATGCAAAACAGCTTTGTAAGAGAAGGATAGGTTCAGAGAAAGCCTGAAAAGAAAGGGCAGGTTTCTCCCTATCTTTGGCAGGTTTTATGCAGGGTAATTGCTGCACAGTGGCCATGAAAAAAACAAAAGAGTAGATAATAATATCAATCATTCAGCCCTTGAGTTCTTCCTAGGCTATAACATGGCAACATGCAATTACCCAGAGTGCAATTACACAATTTGTGCTTGGAGTATAATCCTGAATGGTGGTTTCAGCTACCAGTGTTTGCTAACAATTTCTTGCACCTTCATACCTGAGGGAGTAAGTCTGTATGTCCCTATACTGTTGCGACAGCCTCCATACTCAACAGCAAAGTTTCACAAACACACTCAGACCCACAGCTCAATTAATCTATTCTTGGGAAACCTTTTCCTACTATCCAATTTATTTCTGAAAATCTAACAGCTTGTACTTCATGTCACTGATTCTATTTAGAAAAACACTTTCTAATGAATTTGAAAACCACTTCTTAGTCCACATGAGTGCTATGAGCAGTTCTGAGGTCATGCTGTTTATTCATTCTTGGCTGGATTATGGGTTTTTTCTAGATGAAGGTCCAAGGTGACAGTACTAAGACCTTGTAAACAGAGAAGAAAAATGCCACACAAATTAAAACAAAAACTAAACTAGCTATCCAGCTTGTTCTGAGTCATTACTACTGTTTGCTATTATTCTGTGTACCATTATTTTTTCTAATGTTCACAGGTAGAGATGTTTTAAAGAATTTTTAAGGCCAGCATGTAAATGATTAATAGCTTATGAAGAATTTATGTATGATGTTGTTTTTTTTTCTGTTTATGTAAAAGCTTAATGAAAGTTAATCCTAAAATATCATCTCATCAGACAGAATACAGGAAAAATAACAAAGGTCTTTGTTAGGCTTGTGTTTGCTCAAGAAGAGAAAAAATATTTTACACCAAGGAAATGACAATTTAGTTTTCCGTGAAAGTATTTCCTTCTTAGCTATTCAAGATGAACTGTAATTGAAATGCTAAGAAAGATGGAAGAAGAAAGAATTTAAATGGGCAGAATCAAAATAACACTGAGCTACAGGAAGAATATTTTAGTGACTGTTTTAAGCTTACTCATCAATTAGTTTCTAGATCCAGAATATATCAAATATGAGATTTTCTCATTAAAAATCTGCAAAGCAGCATGCGTGACATCAAAGTCAGATAGTTTTCAGGTGTTTGAATATCTTGAGTCCTAGTAGCTAAAAATGGGCCTTATCTGTATGCAATAGGGACTGACTCCTCTATTGCAAGAAGCTGGTGTATTCATTTCCACTCGTGCAAAATGAATGCAAATCACTGCTGATCTGAGAGAGCAGATTTTCAGAATGTTTTAGAAGACAAACTAGTCTGGAAAGGATCTCAAGATGTCACCTGGTCCTTCTTACTACCCTAAGGCAAGATCAACTCTACATGAATGATTTCTTACTGACATTTGTCCCACTTAAAAAATGTTAATAATATTGCAGTGATGGAGTCAGCCAGCAGTAATGGCAAAAGAATTGGGAAAGGTTACCAATTTTCACGATAACTTAATTGATTTGAAACATTAATAATTTTCTTGTCTTTTCTTCCTTTTTCACAGTCTTCACATATAATGCTTTGTCAATGTGTTAACAACCTATAATCTTGAAGAAAAAGATGCACCTGGAGAATTGCTAGAGGATGTTAACTGTGTTTTCATTGCATGGTTGCACTGTCTTGCAGTGATGAAGCAGTCCCACAGTTACAACACTGAAAACCTGATCTATTTTCTGGTTACTCATGATGCCTCTTGGTGAAATTAAAAGCGCAGCATGGTGGTTGACAGGCCACTACCTCCCAAGGTGCGGTCACTCCTGAAATCATCTTCAACTCAAGGTAGAGACAGGGGAACCAAAATCACCCACAAAGGTTTGAGCTATAAGAACCTGCAATAATGACAGCTGCAAATTCTACAAAAGACATTAACACCAATTCCTCCCTGCAAAGCCTGTGCTGACCCAGTAGTCCTTGCACACATTGGCAGTCCCATTGACATTAATTAGGGTATAGTATCAGTGCCTCAACAAAATAGCTTTTAAGGTATGCTGTCAGCAAGGGAGCGTTGTTAACCCTTCTCTCATACCACAGGGTAATACAGCAAGTATTTTCTTTCCTGTGGTTAACTGAGGCATCAAACGTGAACTTTCCACTGTCAGGTTATTTTATCCCAACCAAGGATCGGTATTTACAAATAAAAATTATTCACCATCAACTACTGAGAATGGAAGACTGGAAAAATAAATAAATTGGCTCAGAGGCTGATTGCACTGGTTTAGCTGGTATTTATATAGACTTCTTCACAAAGGTCTACAGTGATGCTTGCTTCTTGTGAGGTTTCATGGGTCCCTAAAGCTTCACGTGTGGATAACAAAGCACATGTTAAGGACAGAAATAATAATTCATGGTAGAGTGAAACACAGCCCAGTTCCAAGTCACTGTTCTAGTTAGCACATGCTATAAAATGGTAAAGCAGGATGCAGTGTGAAATCAGCCATAAGGGTCAAAACTGTATGCTGTAAATGAAGCTAGTATGAGTACTGCTCACCTCAACTCAGACTAGAAACCCATTGTTCAGGGACAATGTTGGGTAAGCAAGGACGTGTTCAAACCCACAATGGAGAGATGTAGTTAGACACCCCCCATAAATTTTAATAATACCATAGTGGTGGGTGCACTGATGTGTGCACAGATATAGTTATGCTGCTATTTATCACCACCTTGGTAAATTTACTTAAAGTGGTTTTGGATATTTTGAATTGTTATTTTTTTCCTGAGAAACTGCTTTTAGGATCTTATAAAATGCACAGTTCCTTGACTGAATAGCAAATGTTGTTCCACTTCAATTCAGAGAAGCAATTTACTACCTGCTCTGTTGTTATCGTTAGAGAACTGTCCATTAGTGCCTGGGACATACTCTTCTTGAAGTTGGTAATATTTTTTGCTTTCTCAAAAGCAAGGTGCTAATCAAATTCCCTTTTCAAAGGCTCTCCTTGTATGACCCTTTTCCACCCTCTTTGTCCTCCCAGCACTCCACAGATCTTTTAACCAGGGTAATCCACTTCCTTCAGGCAAGAGCTATCATATCTAAACCACAATTTCAGCCTTTTTTTTTTACCACTGTTTTTACAGAAGAAAGTCTAGGGCAGGTATTTCAGAATGGCATAGCAGAAAAGGTGAGAAAAGCTGGGAGGACTGCTGCTTGCAATCAGGCAGTAATGTTGGCGGAGAGGAGAGAGTGCCACCTCCCTGATTTTTCTACATGTTAACTCAGGTCTGCTCCTCCTCAGGCATCTGGGACAAGCAGACTGTGGTGGGACCTTCAGAAAGATGCCTCATTCCCTGCTCTGGAAGCAGGCAGCCATAGTGATGCACAGACAGGCACGGAGCTCGCTTTCACTGCCTGAAAGGAATTTCTCTAAAATGCTTTTGCTCTAATGAATAATGTTTTACTTAAGGTAGTTGTCCAGTCTTTAATTACCTCTTTCATTACTTCCTAGGGAACTAACTGCAAGCCAAATCACATTCATTGAATTTAAATTGCTTGGATCAGAGAGGTTTTTTCTCTGGGCTGTTTTGAGGTCTGGTACTTGCAGTGGAAGGTATCCTGTAAGCACAGAACGGGCGCACTTCCCAGAAAGCATATCTTCTGATTAGCACAGCTCTTTTCCAATTGATCATTACATGAGAAAAACAGTATTGAATGCAGAATTACTTGAAACTTACCGTGTGAGAGCAAGGTCTTCTTCACTGAATGCATTCCACATTTTGTAACTAGATGTTCTCTTTTCCTTCTGTGAAATCTGGATCTTCACTTTCTCATCAACTAGTAGTCTCTACTCTAAATTGCTGTCATTTCAAATCACATCAATGTGAATATTTCCCCCCTTCTGAATGTCAAGTGCTTGAGCAGTGTTTGGATCTTGGCTTCGAATTCAGTGATTCCAAAAAATAGAGCGAGATCAGGGTTCAAACCTAGAGAGAGAAGCCTGGAAAGTAGTTCAGTCTCATGGTATTGAAATGCTGAAACAGAGAGAGTAGAGAAATGTAGCAGGCTCTCAACCCTCCCACCCCTCCACGTGCCTAAGTATTGCATCTTGTGTCAAAAGAAAACTATAAGCTCTCTGGCACAAGGACTGTTTTTAAATTACTTATTTGTACAGTAATTAGCATGATTGGCCCTTGATGGGACACCACAACAATCCATCTGTCTTTTCACTATGAAAGCTCTGTGTAACAACGCTGATGCACTCCAGTCTTAGGTACTGCACAAAGGGAGACCATGGCTCAGGAAAGAGGGACAATTTCTAATTTCCATCATTCCCTTTATTTTGGTCCAATTTCCCTATACACAAGTCAAGTGTGACCAGTTTCTCTTGCCTGGCTGAACAGAACAGTTCAGTCTGACCCCAGAGTTGAAAACAATTAGGCAGCACACTCTGCAAACACAGCATTGCTGATAGAAATGCATGTTTCCTCAGAAGGCCTCTGTTACTACCCACTGCCACAGGCAGTGCTTAACCAGCCAAAAACCTCAGTGGGGAGACGGTATAGCATTTCCAATTGCTTTGCACAGGTATAACTCTCCAGTACTTGATGGGCACATTTACACCAGTAATAGACACACATACACATGAGCAAACATTTCTCAGGGTTACTTCCACTTTAGCAAGATGAAGACAGGTTTATCATAGGCTTACCCTCTCGATTCTAACTATATTAGGTGTATTCTTAAATATCTTTATCCCTCTGCTTTGGAGACTAGGTTTAGTGCTAATTCTGTCCTTACGTGCCATGCCAACCATAAACCACTGCTTCGGTTCCAGGTTTCCCTTCAGCTCTAAGATGGGAGAAATAGTGTCTCAGCTCAGTGAAATTTCAGTTCTGCCAGGGGCAGGGAGAATGACACACTGAAGCTGTTTAATGCACAGGTAGTGAAAAAAAAAAAAAAAAAGGTGCCTGAAGGGAATAACTTGTCCCCCAGGGATGTGACCACAGTATGGGGCAGAGGAGGCAGCAGGAGGTACCAACTCCTCCTTCAAAATAGAAAGCAAAGCTATGTCTCCTGGGACCTGTGAATACATCCCTGATGATCTTACAACAAAAACAGGTAAAAAATAAATAAGTAAAAGTGCTGGTGTCTTGAAAGGTTCTCAGGCAGCAGCCCCTGCTGCTTAGCCTCATGTTATGCCATTAATATGGAAAGCTTGCAACATACCCTGTGGCACTCCGCTAGCAGAAGGCAGCCTCTCAGCGGCGGCCTCGTGGAGCCGAGGATGAGCTCTGTGATTTTGGTGAGCTAACAAACATCACCAGCCCAGCAGGAGTCCTTTTTGAAGGAAGGGAGAGCAGCAGGGACTCCAGGCTGCAGCGAGCCTAACATCAGAAAGCACAAGTCATCAGCTGCTGGCATGCGATCTGTCTGTCGGTGGGCTGAGATGCCGGCAATTTGGGTTTCTGTATTTCACAGCCAGCGAAACAGCAGTGAGCTCTGGAGCAGAGCTGATTCTCCTTGCTTGAGGTGCACAGGTCACCTTTGGTTTGATTTAATTTTTTGAGGTGTCCTGCTCACAAGCAAAATTTGGGTCCTAAATCCAGTTTAACTCTCAGCTGCACCCAGTTGTTGCTGATTTCAGGACTGCATTTCTGACTGCTGGCCAAAAAAAAATAAAAATTTAGGAGGTTGTCTTGCAGAACGATAACACTGCCTCCAATCAGTGGTAAATCATTACAAGAAGCTGATATGACCCTGGTTCATTGGGACTGAAATAGTACGTTGAACATTTCAGTAATCTGCTTGCTTGGATTAACAAAAGAAAGTGAGAATGGGGAGGCTGGAAGTCAACAGCTAAAATCTTTCTTAGCTGTATGGATCCAGACCCACAATTGTTTAGGAATTTAACATCAATGAAAACTCTGTGATATAAGCATGGATCTGTAGGGTCATGTTAGCGTGTTTGACATGGATTCTTACACCTTCCCATGTGCAAAGTTAAAGTCATGATAGGGCAATGAAATGTGCCACAGTGGTGTAAAATTATAGTAAAGAAGATGAGCCCTGAGGCAACATCCCCTCTGAAAAACTGCTTATTTAAAGTGGAGCCATAACAAAGGACTTCCCTCATTTTCTCTGTAGAAAGCACGGATCAGATATTATTTTAAAAGGACTTCTGGCTGAATTAGAGTTTATTTTTAAAATTGTGTTCTGAGGTGTCTTTATTTCCTGAAGTCTGAGATTACCTCTGTTTCAAACACCGCTGCCATGCTTTCTCAAGCAGAGACAGCTCTCAGAACTCAAGGTCTGGTTCCCCAAAGTATAATGTGGTTGGTTTCCCTGAATGCAAGCCAAGACAGAAATCTAAACCACCACTGAGAGAAAAAACTGCTTTAGTGGAATTAGAAGTATTAGAAGATCCTTTTCTGACTATCAAGAAATATGATGGGGGAAACAAGGACTGAGGAGAAAATAAAAAATCATGAAGTTTCCTCGTGTACAATGCCACCAGAAGAAAGATGTCCAACTTCTAGCTCTGTGACCCAAGGAAGCATTTACCTGTCTTTATGTGATCTGCACACACAGACACACACATGAACATACACATATTCTGCTTTCTGTCTCTTCATCATCTGAACCCCAGACTCCACATCAGATAATTTAACTGAATAAATATCTCACCACCCATTCTGCAGCCAGGAGAGGCCTGTCCCAATTCCCAGGGGAACTGAGATGATGAATGAAATGAAAGATGACACTAATCTGGGCTAGGTTGTTCTCAAGAAGTTGGGGTGGGAGAGAAGACTGGTGGACAGATTTAGAACCTCATCAACTCCTTCTTCAGAAATGTACTCCCTCTGAGCAACTTACAGGGATAAAAGCACCCTCAGAAGTTGCTTTTTAAGTCACTTAAAGGAAGACGCTGCAAGGGAAAAGCGAGACTGAAAGTGCTGTATTATTCTGAAGGAATACTGGTTAGTTTTGATGAAAGCAAATTCATTAATGCCTTTTATTTTGGAGGACTGCTAATCTCTTTTAAAGTTTAACTGTACTCTGTGAACAAGGATCTTTTCACCTGCCAACCAAACACAGAAGTTTAATTGCATTCATCTACTACAAATGAGGCTTCAGGGCTAAAAGCAGAAGAAACTATTAGCCATGGTGAAAACTGGAGAATAAATATAGCATAGACTGTCACGTAAAACTGCAGGCTTAAGAACTGAGCTGATCTATCAGAGGAAAAATCCGGAGAGTAAAAATCATATGAAATTTACAGATTGGCAAGTGCTTATAACCATTAATTGACATTAACCAGACAAACACATATGCTCCAGAGAAAGGTGGGAGTGCAAATATATCCCCTTTAAGCTTCTCTCCACTGACTTCCTCTAAGCCTACACAGATCCTTGTACCAGACCAAGGTCCTGAATCACGACAGAGCAGGAAGCCTCCTCCTTAACTTTTTTTTGAATCATGCCCAAGGGCCAGCACTTAATTTCTCACCTTACAAGACTCAAAAGCGTCACCATGTTCTCTTCCTGGTCTTGCCCTTTGTAGGAAACAAGAACTCAGAAAGACCTAGGAATATTATGTAATTGAATGATCATTGTGTATTATTTACCTTCTGGTAGCAGCCAGACCTGTATCTGTTTCAGCTCTCTTCTGGCAGGGCATAGGATTTGCAAGCTGGAGTCTGTGGACTTAGTCCCCTGTGTTGATGGCTCTTATAGCAAGCCATGGGCACCTAGCTGTGAGACATTATTGTTCTATGTTCCAAAATTATTAAGAAACTGTAGGATCTACCAAACAAAAGAGATGTTGTTTGCTGAACCATAACAACTCAGGCTGTTTAACTTCCATCCTGAACTCTTCTTGGAGGCTTTCCAGCAGCTCTTTATATCACATTTGCTCAAAATGTTTGCATAGGAAAAAAAAAAAAAAAAAAAAAAAAAGAATACTGGAGCACAAAACACATAGTTTTTGCTTACAATACAAAATATATATGTTTTGTAAGCATGACAAGTTTCCTCATGATGTTTAAATGATAAAATTAGAAGAAGGAGCAGATGCTGCAAATTTAGACACTAAGACATTCTGAATTCACCCTGCTTCATACACTCAGGTCTCTGTGACAAGAGTGAAGGTTTTCTTCTGCAACACCCTGATCCAAAAAACAGGGAAGGCAGAGGTTGCTGTAGCATTTACCATAGTTCAAGGGTTAGTAGATTGGCTGTTGCATGGCAGATTGCCCCATCCTTTCAAGTGGAGATTTTCACACAGTCCTTTCTCTCTACCTGCGTTGTCCCTGTCGGTCTTGACCAGTAGCTGCTGAATTAGTTACCTTTAAGCAATTACCTTTAACTTTGAGCAATTCCTCTTGTTTTAAGAGGAATTGCTCAAACATTGCCCTTATTCTACCCTCCAGCTGTGCTTCTCGGTGCTGTGGTAACTTGGTCCTCCTGACTCTTATAGTCAGTTTTGCATAGAACACACTTCTCATGTTTGTAAATAAGGTTTTTCACAGGTCTGAAAAAAGTTAGACATTCAAAATCCTTATCGCCCATGTCTGCTTTCTTGAACTGTGTCTTGGATATTTAGTCATATACCTTGCACACGTATGCATTGATACCTTTACAGTCTCTATCCAATTATGATCAATTATTTCCTGATTCTGCTGCATGAACCTACCGTGCAATACAACAAACATGCTGTGTGGCAGAAGCAGCTCTCTCTGCTGGAGGAAAGGAATGATGCAAAAAACAGGGAAGGATGTTACCAAACATGACATTAAATTTGCAAACACTTTCAGCCTATTCATACAGTACAGTATGGACACCTGATTATTGTTGCAGAGAACATGAAGCTAGATTTTCAGTGGACTTGGCTTATCTGGTTCACCCAGAACCCAGTGGTCTGTGCAGGCTAACATTGCTTTGTTGGGTTTGGAATCTGGCCTTCACACTACAAAATCCACCAAAATTCATTGGCAACTCTGTCTATACAAGGAATGCAGAGCAACAGACCCTGTCCCTGGTTCTAGATCCTCTGGGATGACTTTGGAAACATAGTTGTTGACGTCTGTGGGAGAAGGTTCATGTCTTCTGACCTTACCAAGTTTCCTATGCTCCTCATTCTCGCCTCCCTTAAAAGCTGCTTATGAGATTTTACTCAAACTTTCCAAATAATTTTGCTCTTGGATATAACCAAGCCTGGGAAATTTTCATAATGCTAAGTTTGGGAACATTTAATGTGTGTGAAAAAAAAAAAAAAAAAAAAAAAACGCACCATCACCACCACCAAAACCCAAGAAGGTATAATACAAGCTCTTACAACATTTAACTCTAGTGGTTTCTATTGGTTATAATATCAAAATAACACAAACAAGGAAATATTGAAAGGAGATACTTGCAGGTATGAAACAGGAACTTAACAAGGATGTTGTCCGCACTGTTTTTTGTGTAGCAAGGAGCATAGACTTGTTAGACTGTGAGGAATCATTGTGACAGGAAGTGAGACACGGATAGATGTACAGAAAATGGCTATCTGAAACAGGAGCAACTGAAATCAGCAGCATGAGAGATTTCTTCCAGTGCAGTACAACCTGAAGGCAGCTGTTATCATGCTGGGTAACTTAATACCATTGGTTAGACACAAGGCAAAATTAAGGCCCTACATTTGATCTCCAAATGCTAAGATGTTCAGGTTCTTAGGGATCAACACAAGGAGTAATACAAATAGCCTTGGAGAGAACAGGCAGTGTTTTATCTCCACATGGGGAAACTCGATGGTTATTTGAAGAGTCTTTTTTTTTTTTTCAGTTTTGTTTTGCTTTTCTTTTGGGAGAAGGACTTAATCCTGCTGCAGCATTTATTTAATATAACTCTTTTTAAGGTGGATTCTTGCAGTTTGCAGGTTTGCTTGAGATTTAAGATGTTAAAGAAAACAGTGTAGTCCTTTACTCTCTTTGTCAGCATGAGGGAAAAAAAAATCATTAGTTTTAGAGTTCTAAATGAGAAGATATATCAAGGAGAAAATAGGCCCTGAGTCTAAAGAAAAAGAATGCTAACATTCTTGAAAGAACTGTGGGAAAGACTAAAAGCATTCCTCATACACAAATATTTCGAGGCATTATAAATTGATCTTTAACAGTTCATCTGAGATGAATCCAGGTTCTCAGATTCCAACCCAAGGTGACTTGGATTTCTTAGTTAATTACACTTAAAAATATTTTTTTTTATATTCTCTTAATCTAACAAGAATGGGAAAAAATAGAAATGTGAAATTATAAATTATTTTGGCCCAGAGGTCTTCAATCCTATTCTTACAAAAAAATCTAATAAATCCTTTTCCCCAAAAGTGGTGGAATGTACCATGAAGAGAATGCCAGTAGCACCAGGAAGAGTATTTTTTAATAAATAAATGACTTTTCTGTCATGAGTTTTTTATTGCCAACTCAGACTTTCTTTTCCACCAGTACCAAATGGAGTGAAAGAAGCTGAAGTTGTTATTCTGACCCTGCAAGCCCTCTTTCCCAAGGTCCCCATGGTGCCTGTAGAGGAGCTTGCATGATGAATGCAGACCGTGGCAAAGCCAAGTGGACAAGAAATCAGGAGCCCCTGCCTGGGCTCTCCTGCTCCCCAGCCAAGGCAGCTGCAGTGGGGCTGGGTGTGTACAAATAAGTACAAGTACAAATTCTTCCACTCACATAGGCAAAGAAGGCAGTGTGATCCCATTCACAAACTGTCAGTGTAGGGCCTGAGGTCTGCTCCATCCATCCACTCAAAGCTTCTAACCTTCACCTCTCAAAATAACTAGCATAATACTTTGGCGTGTTGCAGCAATGTGTCTAACCTCTAAAGGTTAGAAAGGGCCTGTTCATCACCTCAAAATTTGTGAGATTGCTTCAGTCTAATCTTAGCCTGCATAATTCTCCCCAGGATGAAAGATTTAGGGTGGGATTTCCTGGCCAGAGATTCTACACCACCTGAATTTTGACTGCCAGAGTTCTTATTGCTTCAGTCTTGTACTTCTTTGTCATTGCCAAAATCAAGAACTAGGTGACAGGGAAAGAAGACAAAGTGTCTGAAGAAGGTATTCTCAAATCTCACTCTGCAAACAGCTCTTCATCAGTTTCTAGATCACATCCGCAAACAGTCCTCATAGGATTCAGAACTAAACCTTAAGTTAAGGCCCAAGTTAAGACTACACAGTGAGACTCAAGTCTTGCACTGAACCTACGCAAAAGGCTAGAGCAATTCAGAGCTTTATCTGCTAGTGAAAAGCAGAAAAACATGAAAGTAAAATAAAGTCGGATTGCTTCCTGTTTCCAGCACAATTTAGAGCAGTTAAATGAACAGACAACTTTTCCCGTGGAAGAAGCCAACTAAAAAAATTAATCGTGAGTCTCTATAGAGCACATTCCCAGAGGGAGCTGCAAACCAGCAGCTATTGGCCTTTGGTTTGGACCCAGAAGGAATGGTGATTTTGACAGGGTTATAGCTGGATTCAATTAAAATGTTTTCTTCGATATTATCCTTCCATTTGCCACATACCAAGAGGTGCACTGAATCCCACTAGCCCTGGATCTTTTTTGGACACTTTTGCTCAGATGTAGGCAGGGCCAGGCAGTAGAAATGCAAGGGAATTTTTTCATGATTTTTGGCAGTATATTACAACAAACAAGCCCAGCTGATTAAGAGAGAGAGAGAAAGTCATATCTCCCAATATTTTCTCTTTTATTTCAATGGATAGCATCAGTTTTGAATTGTGAACATTATTATTGTAAGAATTTGGGATATTTGCTGAAAATAATTGAAATTCAAGAACACAGTTGCTTAAAGGTTTTTTGAGTTCTTTTTTTATCTTTTTTTTTTTTTTTTTTCTTAAAAGCTTTCAAAGAACTTTGCTTTTGAAATGCCTTAAAACAAATTTCATTTTCTTCTCGTACCAGACATATGAAAAAAATCTTCCAGGATATAATAGCTACTTTACTTGATCCTTCCTTAATGTTTAATCATATTTTTTATTTTATTGATTAAAATAAAAAGGGTTTTTAAATACATATATACATCTCAATAGTCATGTAGGTGTGCTTTATTTTCATGGAGGTAGAACATAAAAACAAATACACTTTAACAAACCAAAATTTATTTTACCTGCTATTTTGTATGTGACAGCAACAAGTAGCAGATCCTTGGTGAAACAGCATAAGGATTTTTTTTCTCTGTGATTCTGTCTCTGGCAACTCATCCCCAGAGTTTGGGTCACATCTCCCTGTAGAAATATACACAAAGAGATGGATGAGTCTTCATTTTTTGCTGTTTCCATCCACTGGGAAAGTTTTAATTAATTTAAATTCTCAGAAGGATTCAGAGAACTGAAAGGAATGCAACATCTTTGGAGGGCTTTTCTCAGAGGCAGGGCTTAGTTACTTCATCATGCCAGGATCTGCTTACTATCTCTTTGATAAGGTATTATTAAGTATGTCAGAGATATTATTTGTAAGATATTATATTATAGGTAGTTTGTTTATAGATAGTAGTCTCTTACCTCCTATCCTGCATGTTCTGCATACTCGCAGATTTCCTCCCCCTTGAGCCTTCATCCTAGGGAACATTCAAATTCATTTTTTCAGAAGGAAGCCCTGGTTGTATATATAACATTTTAGCCATAGGCATGGATTGTGTTTATTACAACTTCTGTGATTCCATCATCTTTTCTCTAGAAAACCACTACGTCCTCTGTCAAGTAGAGGGTTTTTGCCCCAGCCTCACGAAGACTGTGATACTATTGTTTCTTTTTATATTTAACATAAAACATTTTTTAAAAGAAAATGTAGATGTGCTTTGTTTACAAGTCAAATCGATTTTCTTTTAAACATAAAGAACAAATTGAGGTGCAAAAGAGAAATTTTTAAAATACTGTTGAAGAAACAGGGCCAAAAAAATGGAAATCAGTCATTTTTAAATATATATATTATACATAAAAATTCAAAGACAAACTTTATTAAACAAAGAATTAATTCAAAATAGAGAACTGTTTGATCTTAAGGTGAAAATTAATATAGTAAGGATTACTGTGATATTCCTTCAATATGCAAGAGGCATAGTTTGAGCCAATCCATATTTATGGATGGACTAATTAAGGCACTGGAAGAAAATGTCTGACATAAAATAGAAAATAAGGAAATAAGTCAAGGAAAGTGCCTAAGAAAAAGACGTTGAATAATTAACTGGCCTGAGATTAACCCAAAATCCTTCTTATTTTGTCAGCTTTACTATTATTATTTTTAGCACTTCCCATTCAAATTGTGTTAAACTCATGCACAAAGTCTTCTGATGGGAAGTGCTACTCTTCTGTTTTAGGATGAGATGAACAAATCCATGGAGGTGTCATTGTTGAGAGGCTAGATGACTAGCTCAGAGCCTACTATCAGAATACATCCAGTTTCCTATGCCTCCATAAATCCTGATGGGATTGTAGGTCTTCACTACTTTGTGAGCTGTCTGGAATACCAGTGGCCCAATTACATATACAAACACTGCACATTTAGGAAATAGGCATGGTAACTGCAAGCAAAGTAGCCATCTGGGCAACTCTGAATGCTTTGCAAGTGTGATAATGTTATTTGTCTGGGTAAGTGCAATGAGGAAATGCAGGTGTACTCTATGTTCATGACGTAGATACACACAGCACTAGGGACACTATTTCGTTACTTTGGTTATTACATTTGAGAACAGCTGTTGAACAAAATGCATGACATAAGGCTAGATATACAGAGAGATGTAAGCACCCAGGTCTTCCAAGACATGTCTGAGATGCTGCCTAGCCCAAGATTTCTTGTTCCCATGCATGCAAAGTTTGCATAAAAGAAGTTCTGCCACTTCTCTAAATACTGGTGCAGGTCACGTGAGCTGCTGAACAGGATCAACTAAACCAACAAATTCCTGTCCTGGCAACCTTCAGGGCCTAGGGAGTTACCTGAGAGCAGGACTCCTAGTTAGGACACCTCACCCAAGCTCTTCTATTCCTTACCACTCTCAGCAGGAGATAGGCACAAACCCTGTAATTACAGCAGGCAGGGCAAGACGTTGAAACTGAGCCTGGGTGACTTTGCATTCCTGGACATGGGTAGAGAATGGGAAGAGCTCTCCTCTGGTCACTGTGTTTCACCTGAGATGAGAAGAGGACAAGTTCAGACAATGCTCTTCAAGAAGCTACATATGCTGAGTAAGCTATAGCTCCTTCTTAGCCACACAGACACCTGAGCTACTGGGAAGTAACATTGACTCCACACATATCTGCTCAGTGTCTCTACCAGTATATGGTAGCTTCTCAAAAAGTGTTTTGATTTGTAACTCGCATTATTTTTTTTAATGCATGTTATAGACAATTATGTGCCTAATTCAGGAAACTAGAAGCACAAGAATAACACTAAACAAAAATCATGGAGCTCTACCTACAGATCCTTCACTGATTTCCCACCTGAAATGTTTTAGAGGCACCAGAAATAATCTGCCTGAGCTGGCTTTGGGGCAGGAAATTCTGGATTTCATCCAGATCCTGTCCCTAATCACAGCACATCCCTGTACTGATCCTGAGCTCACTGCTGGAACAAAGCAATGCACTTAAGGTCCACAGCCTGGCCTTGTGAAGCCAAAATCTGTTCAGAGAGAGGTCGAGTAGTGGCCTCAGACAGAATCACAGTATATTGAGATCTTTAATTCCTCCCCCATAAAACAGCAGTGTGCAACAGTACACAAGTTCTCCATGTTAATTTGCTCTTTAAAAAATGGACTTGATGAGAAAATCAAGTGTTCCTTCAGTGGAATTACGTTTGAAAATGGAAGCACAGCAAGGCAATTTGCCTCAGTAACTAATTTCTCATGTCTGTAGCTTAGAAGCATCAATACTTTAGCAGCCACTGGGTTAGATAATTGGAAATAAGGGTGATTCTTTCACAGAAAGCTGATATGAAGGCTGACTCAGACTGGATTTCCACTCTGTGGGTTCATTTCCAATGTCAAACTGAAAAGGGACTGGAGGAAGTCTTCTCTACCCATGAATCAGAAGTCATTATTGTGACCAACCTGAGAGAGAAAAAAAAAATCTACTCAAAAAGTAAGAAGAGGGAGGGGACTGTGTTTAATCTGAGGAAAAGTTGCTTAAAATTTGTTTAAAAAAGACAAGTCTAAACTGACTTTTCAACCATTAGAAGTTCATTAGTGTCGCCAAAGTAGTCAGAAATCTTAAGGGTGCTGTGTCTTAATTTGGTTATGCCTACACACTTCGGGCAAGCTATGTTATCTCTCCGTGACTTGCTCTGTTATCATTTATTACACAACAAGTGGAAAACATTACACAAGCCGGCTATGTGCAAAGCAGTGTGAGTCCAACAGTGTTGTTTTTCAGAGCACATATGAACTCATCCCTCAAATCTTAGCATGTGGAAGTTTAAATCCTTGTACTTTCAGAGGAATTTCACAGAGGGAGGCTGAGAGAGCTTGCAAACTGCAGAAGACTATTTGCATTTCTTTTCCTTTCTTAAAGCATAGAGAATCCCCTAACAGAATAAGTCATTAATATTAAATGGAGGTAATCAGCAACATAACTGCTAGGAAAACTGCATAGTCAGTTCATTAGTTAACACATTCAAAGACCCTGTTCTCCAAAGATCAAGGCTGTGTTGCTGGCTGTTTCAGTGGGCACTTGCAGTAGCCTCAGGAAGGAGTAATGGGAACCATCAGTACCGTTCCCT
Source organism: Netta rufina (assembly GCF_964035555.1). NCBI lineage: Eukaryota > Metazoa > Chordata > Aves > Anseriformes > Anatidae > Netta > Netta rufina. The sequence goes on along the minus strand of NC_140130.1, from coordinate 27,550,371 downwards.
CTGTTCTCCCTTTCTACAATTCATTAATCACCTCTATACTACACTGTGATTTGCAGATCTGCAGCTTGGCCCAGGGGACTCTCGTCTTACTGCTTTGTAAATTAATGAAATTTTGTACATTGAGAGTTTGCATCTTCTGGACCACTGAGTTCTGTGATATGCAAACGTAGATTTACCAGGAGAGAGGAGGCACGTTGAGGTCAGAGTCCTCCACACTAGCTCTCCTTCAGGCAGCTTGTGCTTCAAGTCACATCACAAGGAAGGGGCTGTACTAATGAACAATGTTCCCTATCAATAATGAAATTGGCCCCCCACCCCTGTACAGCTATTCTCATACATATAGACTCAGAACAAATCACCGTTCAAATACAAGTGATATAAAATTGAGTAAATTATGGCTGAAGAACAGGTTGCACTAAAAAATAATTTCTGCTCCTTTTTTCCTTTTTTTTTTTTTTCATGAGCATTATCTGCATGAATATCTCTAGGTATGTCTTCAAAGTAAATATTATTTAATGATTTCTCATTTATTTGTGCAGTACTATCTTTTATATCTTCAATGAAATCTTGGTGTGTTTTTCCCTTAATTATATCATGTTCAAGAAAGATCCAAGAGCATGTAAGAGAGCTTACTTAATACTCATAGCTTTGACTCCAGCAATTTCTCAATCTGTCTGTCTCCATCTGAGTATTTACAATACTTTAATCAGTTCATGCATTTTTGGATCATGTGTTTTTCTAAATTTAAAACCACTTCAAGAATAAAGGAAACAGAAGTCACATTCTTTTAACTCTTTCTTGTTCCTGTAATCCCTGTGATTTTGCGAGCTATCACATAAGCAATCTTTGATGAAGCTGAGGTAGGAGAAAGAAGCCAAAATGCTTAACCAAGCATAATGCTTTGATAGGGAATGTTACCAGCAACAAGCAGAGCAGATACTCTTTGCATAGAAATGTAACATCATTGGTGGTGACAGGGCTCTGGTTTGGTGGGGGTGAGAGCAGACCCTGCTGTAAAAAACTATTTTTTCCCCCAAAACAATAAGATATCCTTCTGGTGTCCAAAGGCTGGATCCTCTGGTCTAATTGAGCATGTAATCCATGTGCATTGCAGCACTATATGAACCCAACAGGGTCACAACATGGACCAGATTCCACGTGGGAGCTAAAGAGATGATGAAGGGAAAACAGCATTATCCAGATTCAAACCAGTACTCAATAGCATACTCTTGTACATGCTATTCAAGCCTTGAAAAAGCAGTATTCAACCTTCTATTTTGCAAGGAAATTCTTAACAAAACCACACTTTTTGCTGAAAGTTTACACTGGGTGCATCATTGTTGCATCTTGATAGAATAGCTCTCATTAAGTGGAAGCGTAAAGGGACAGATGCCCTAATAATAGCTTGTTTTGAAGTGCAAAATGGGCTTAAGTACTCAGCATGTCATCTTCTAATCAGGAATGAAGGTTTTAATGCAAGGCTTCCTGACAATCTCAATTTTGTAGTGCTTATATAAATGAATATGTAGATATGTGTAGGTTCTTTATTTATTTTTTTTTATTTTACTGCGTAGGTAAAGGAATGCATTTCCTGGTAATACAAAATACGATCTGACTACAAATGCAGCCAGGGCTATCTGGTCCAGTGAAAAAAACTGTTAGGTGATCACATCAGAAAGCTCCCCCAGTTACAGAAGTACACAGCACTCTTGGAATGATTTGTCCCACTAGAAGGACAGCTGAGGATCTGTTGCCTTGAATACTGCATACAATAATCTGTGCATATAGCAAGTCAGCACTCTGATTGCTTGAACCCTAAAGTAGCCTACATTAAGCTTGAACTCTTAGGAAGAGTTCATGTAAAGGCCCTTAGAGTTTAGGTTTTCATCGAGCTTGTCTCCCCCGGAGACAGAAGGGTTGGAAGGACTCATAGGCCTAGGAGATGGTCTTAGTTTCTCTCACCTTTGAACATGTCCACTCCAACTGCCTCACCATTCTGACATCTCTGTTTATTCACTACAATCTTTATAACCGCCACCAATGTCCTTTCCAGAGATCTATCAGGTTTAGCTGACTAATCTTCTGGAATTCCTCTAAGGATGGAGGAACACGCCGTACGGTCAGCCTGCTAAAGTAACTCCAGGAAAATCAATGGCAGCTCCACAATGTTCTTCCTGGTAAATGATTAGTCAGGGGGAGAAGTCTGGCTGCAGGGTCTTTGATCCATGAACATATCTGTAGTAATTGGGGTCATGGTACTTCCTGTAGTTAGTGCATTTTGAAAGGCCAAAGTCAGTAACCCCTGAGTAATTGGGACTGTTACTGAGCAAATGGCATGCTCTGAAGCAATCACTTTATGTTAATTACCTGGGGAGGCATCTAGAGGTGAAAGTTTGTAGCAACAAAACAGAGCTAGAAATAAAACTTGGGATAAACCATTGCAAATTCAGTCCAAAATCCTGTCTTTGGTCTGCTTATGGTTCACCATAATCTGGGCTCTGGAATGGGACCCTGAAGAAATTACTTCTGTCATCTCAAACTACCAACCAAACCCCTGTCATGGTGCTCCTGGACATGTATAGTGAAGTCCAGAAGGACAGCTTCTGGTCAGTGCCTCTACTGCTTCAAAAGAGCAGATGCTGGAGCAACTAGGATAAGGCATGCAGTACTAGTGGTTTACCTTCATCGTGCTGCTGGGGATATGCTACATGCCAGAGCAGGGAAATAATCCAGGCTTTAAAAACCAACACTCCAAAAGAACAACTGAATGTCCAAGAACATAGTATTATAAAGAAAATATGCATGTACTTTCATTTAGAAATTTAGTCAAACATACCAGGCCAGCACTGCAATATCAGTATGAACCAGCATACATTCCCATCCCCAGATCCTGTTTTCCTAAATTTTTGTGGAGTGAGAGATGACATGGTGCCAGAGCTACTTTGACAGCTGATAAAAAAAAAAATCTGGAATCACCTTTTTCAAAGCTTGATTATTCACTACAGCAAGAAGAAATTACAGCAGCCAAAGATTGTTTTATGCTCATAAGTCCTATTCATAGTGAAGATGATACTGCATGGAAATTTAACATGTATAATAATAGGCACATGCTCTCTCAAAGGGTTCCAATGCACTTTGGAAATAGCATAATATTGGCTCAGATATGGGCCAAGCCATGCCCCTTCTGCATCTGCACAATAGTCACAATGCCTTTATGGCACTATTCAGATATACCTCCATCTGAAAACTATTTGAAGCACTGGCAGTGCTACAAGGCAGTGCTTTGTACAGAGAACTGTTGTTCTGGAGCCTCATGCATTTTGGCCCTGCAGCACATTCTGTTGTGCTGTAGAAGGTGAGTGCACAATTTGACAAGCCATTCCCATCTCTCACCACATGAAAATCAACCATCGCTCTGTGGGTAGCTAATTTACAGAGATCATATCAGGCATGTGATATAAGTTACACAAGATTTCTTGTTCGAGGGCTCGAGTGGAGCTTTTTTCCTTCATCTTATACATGTCTCAGTTCACTGGAAACTATCAGGCAGATGCTAGAAGAAAGATCGCTGCATGATGTGCAGTGAAAGGATAATGGAATATTATATATTTAAATACACAGAAACATAAGCACATGAACTAGGAGTAGTTTGCAGACGAATTTCTCTGTACAACATGGATTGTGAATATTTTGTTGGCTGGCAATAAATTATTGATTCATTATACTTTGAAAGAGTCTTTCTTACATTCATTGGTTGTCCCCTTTTGACTGAGACTGAACACTGCGTTCATCCTTCCCAGCAAATACAGAGCTAAGGATAAAAGCAGGGTGGACCATCCCAGCTCTGTCCTTGCACTGCCCTTTCCATGTCAGTGTGCTTTACAGTGTTTGCAGCAAAGCTGTGCTCTACTTTGGTCTTTGCCTCAACAAACACACGCTTTAGTGGGGTTGGTTCAGAGCAGACCAGATGTGCTTCTCCTCTTTCCCCTCCTCTTGGCTGAGAGACTGACCTGCTGACACTCACCTGAGAAGGAGTCAGCTACAGATTCCCCATGCTGCAAATGGGCTCGTCTTCCATTTCCACCTCCTTGGGCTTTGGCATCAGAGTTGAGAGGGCAAAGGTGATATCTGCTTTTACACATAAAAGGAATGGTTAGAGTAAGATCACTTTTTCCCCACTTTTCCTTACAAGAAATTGTTTGAAGGTAGTAAAATTATGTCTGAATACTTAATATTCAGATGAGGTTTAGTCCTTTTTCAACAACCTTGAATAAATGATAGAGAACATGATAACACCGTAGTGGCAGTTTATGCTAATGATCAAAGCAGTCTATCATTGGGGAATAAATGTTCTACCTAAGGAAAAAAAAATTGTTAAGCCCTAAAGAAATTTATTACCTAGAAGGAAAATTCACTTAAAATTGTCCCACTTAGTCTGTTAAAAAGAAAGAAGGCAGTTCATATCATATCATTGACTTTCTTCTACTTTTGCAGTACATTTGGCTGAAACAGCTCAAGTGAAAACTAGGAATCAACATTAGTTTCTGCTCTTTGAATACCATTGAGGTATTTTCCCAGCTGTACAATACAGGGAGCAAATATACCCTGTTCACTCTGCATTGCAAGCTTCTTCCCTCTGAAATGACACATAAACTGGGAAAAGAACTAACCTTCAGTTTGATTTACATAGAGGATTGATTCACCTTCTCCACCTCAAATCCTTTGTACTTTGATCTACCAACCCAAATAGATCATTTTTATATTAATCAACTCTGCTACTCTCCTCCAGCTCTTCAGTGAACTCATTTGTCATCTTTCTGAAGGCAGCACACTCTGCAGATTTCTCTCATCCCGGTGAGTCCTTTAAGCTGCACTCATACCTCAACAAGCATTTCAGAGCTCTTTGTTCCAGGGAATCCCCTTTCCCAGGTGGTGACCCCCAAATAACAGACACTGCCCTCAGCCTTCCAAGATCACACCTCTGAATCTCCTCTTAGGAGAAGCATGCCTGATAGTGGTCCAGCTGCAGAGCCTTACAGAAGTGAACCAGATGAAAAGGCTCATATTTACTTCCTACTTCTACATATTTAGGTGTAGCTTCTGCTTTAGAAATACCTAACTCTTCCATTTATGATCATGCCTGCAGCACCTGGCATCAGAGCAATTTCTCAGTGTATCTCACTGTTTTCTATAGTGAGCTTTACGCCTTTTTTTTTTTTTTTTTCTCTCATAACCCATGTTTTGTGAAGGAGAAAGTTCTGCTACAGAAAAGAACAGAAAAATATATATCTACATATACATGTTATGTATTCTATACATTTATAATGTATGATGTATATATACGTATATATATTTAGAAATGAAATATCTGAGATACCTGGTGCCAATCCCTAATCAAGTGCAAAAAAAAATATTCAGTTTTGGATTTTAGGCCTTATTGATAGGGACTGAACTAGACCCAATTAATTTTATACAAACTGCAGAATAATCTGTAGATGATAAATACTTAAAGCTCTTTGATTTGAGTATGGTTGTAGGCAGAAATATTTTTAATTAGCAAGTGGATTGTTGGATAGATGGATGGATGAATAATATCATGCAAAAAGCTTCTGAAACTCCGCCTAAACAAACAAACAAATAAAAAGATAAGCAGATTTTTCTCTTGTTATGATAGCTTTCTAATCCGTGTTCAATGCAGCAGAAATACAAAGTAAAATCCATACATTCAGACCTTATTCTTTTGTTCTTGGTACACAGAACACATCTAACTACCCATAGCAAAATGCTATGCTACTGAGATATTGAGTGAATTAAGGACAAAGTGAATTTATACATAGTGCAATTGTACAGAATTTCCACAGCACAGAAGACACAATGCATGGTTCTTTACCACTTTTTCTAGTCCAACCAAGAAGCTGTCATTGTCATAATTTGTACTTACCTGCTACCTTCCAGTTGATTTTTATTGTTCTTATTGTTCCTGATGTTGATATAACTACTTGGTGTTTCTGTTGGAAGAAAATATGGAAAGAGAGGAGCTGATACCCAAGAGAACAAGATAAATTACTGGGAATAAATTATGCAGTTTAATGTATCAAAGTCTATTGGAAATAATAGAAAGAACATTTATCAGAAGGTCTGGAGAACACATGATCCTTGATTGTCAGCCTCTATTCATTTAAAGAAGATTTATCATTCTCAGGGACATTAATGCATTTTATGGGCACTTGACTAGCTAGTCATTTATCATCATACACATTTTAGATCCTAAATAGACCAGATATTTAAAAAGTAATAATTAAAAACTTTTAAATTATATACTTATACATATTGATTCATAGGGCACTCGGGGACATGCCATAGTTTGTTGGTTTAATAGGATTGCTTACCTACCTGATTAGAGTTAATCACCTCTCTGAAAATCAACTGTACCTTTCAATTTTATTATATAAAAGCAAGCCGGATCCAAAGACTAATTGAAGTCACTTGTTCCTTTTCACCAAGTTTAATTGACTCTCTGGTGCCTTTAGTACAGCAAGTGGTAGTACCACCCATCTCACAGACTGTGTAGTAGTCCTAGAAAATGAGCAGAAAAGGCTGAGAAGGTTGGATGATTACCGTACACAGAGAGGACAAATGACCCAGGGACTGTCCAGCTTGGAAAAGAAATGAGAATATACCTAGAGCTGCATCAGACTGTACAGGCGCTGTTGTTAAACTGCTTCCTAAGAATCCTTCCCCTGCTCTCATCAGAGACATGACATGGAGCTGAATGGACCTCACTGACCCTTGCTTGCATGTCTGTAACCAGCCTTCCTGCAGAAATCCACAGGTCTCCTTCTGTACTGACCCAGGCATTACACAAGAAGCTTTCTTTTTGGCAGCACGCTTCTCAATTGTTTTGTTTTGTAATAAATTTTTAAGAGCAACGGGAAGATGTCTTTTTTTTTTATATATATATTTCCAGTATTATTTCTCTACCTTTATACACTTCTTCAAAATACAAGGAGTATTCCTCTGAAAGTCTGCCATCATTCTGTCATCATCTTCCCTGATGCTCAACCTTAGAAAACAGAAAAGAAATTAATACAAATTATAATCATTGCTAAAGACAAACAAGAAAACTGTTCAGTGTTACACATGGATAAAAAGTCACTACTCTGATTAGTTTGCAGTGCAGAGGAGAAGGAAAAACTAGCAAAAATACAGCAAAGGGACTCAGAAATGAACAAGACACAGCACATAATGATGTTTAGGCGCCAAGATCCTTGCAGAAGGGATCCTTCTGGGCAGAAAGAATTGGTGCACTCTTGCATTTTGTGTAGAGATGCCTGCAAAAAGTCAATCCATCTGTTCTTTTTCATTCTTACTGATAATATGAGGAGAAAAATACAGGCTTCATCAGAGTCCATCTCTTTTGGAAGATGCAGTAAGGAATCTGTGCACCCAACTAGCATTAAACCTGACATAAACTTTAAGCTTTCTACAAGCAGTTTTTTCATGTCAAAGCCAATTCTGGGTCAAGCGGCTTATAAATCTCCAAGGTTCATCTGAAATTCTGGATTTTGCATGCCTGTGCTCGTCAAGCCAATGCAAATTAGAAGCACTTTATGCTATCTTTAAAAGCTGCTTCCCAGAAAACTTCTGATTGCCTGCTTGCCAAACTGCACCTGACAGAGTTGCATTCCTGAGCAATAAGGCAACACTGGGATAGGAATTCCTTACCTTTTGAGTATTTTCTAAAAATTTAATGTAAATGAAGTGATTTCCCTGAACCCATCATGCTCCTGTATCCTCCATCATGATCCTGTATGAAGGAGCATGGAAAATCAGTGAATTTCCATTTTGTACAAGTATTATTTTTGTGTGTAATTGCTCTGCTTGATTGTAATTGCTACACACACACAATTTAGTAGCCTTACTGGCACTACAAAGTGCCATCTTTTGGATTGCTTTTTGATTAATTACATGTTTTTTGCTGAAGTCTAAAGCTAGTTAGAGATCTAAGGAAACACATCTTTTTGTCATAAAATGTGCCAAATTAAATTTCTTTCATGGGAACACATTGATTTCAGTAAAACTGAACGTCAGAAATGGAAATTGAGCATGGAGCATCTTGTACAATAATAAACCAAATGATGCAAAATATAAATTTAAATGCAATATTGGAAAAGATGACATCTGAAGTAATAGATTTTCAGAAATACTGTACTTGATGAAATTTTGAAATCTGATAGTCTGCTGTGATTCAAGACACAACAGAAGCTGGAATTTTGGGGCTTCTCATGCAGTAGACATTAATTCTTTTTCTACTTCTCTTTTGCATAGTTTATCAAGTCTCAGTGTCATTAAAGTTTCTGCATTCAGTGCCATCTTCACATTGCTTGGGGCTGAAGGATAAGCAGATCCACTGCAGATAAAATGGTGGTACTCTGGAGTGAACCACATAAATGCACTGGACTCTGAAAAATCATTTAGCTTCAAGTCAGACTTGAAGGAAATGGCTTACATTTTGTAAACTATCTCTCCAGTATCTTCCCCGTATCTCCGTATCCTTCCTTTGGTCCATTTTGAGATTTAGATCCATGCTTAATAAGTATTTAAGCATGAGTTTTACTTTACCCACAAGTAATAGTGTGAACATCTAGTCATGGGCTTAAAGGGATACATATTATTTACCTAATTAAATCAGAAGGCCTTCACTAACTGCCTGTTTTCCAGTGTATTTATAAATTTCCCAGAAAATCCAAGTCTCCATCTCAACAGGAAGGAAGAAAGAACTACAGGTGATACACTGCAGTTTGCTTACAGGATCTCTGCACTAGGATTTTTTTAACCCCATAACACTCCTTTATGAAGATGAAAATGCAGATACAATTTTGTGTTTTCTTTAGGTTTTGTACTTTTCTTTTAGAGTCTGTATTTTACACTAACCTTGGGTTAAACAGGAATCGTTTCTGCCTAACCAAAGTCCTCACTGTGACAGCTTTGCTGCCTAAGTTTTGTTCCCATTCTCTCTGTGCTAAGCTGCTGACATCTACAGGGAAGGAAAAGGCTCAGATTTGCAAAAAACAACTATTTGAAATTCTTTACATTCTCTTTCTCACAACCCTATTACACTGCAGTCAATTTATACCCAGCCTTTACTATATTTTCATTCCAAATAAATGTAATTTTCAGGGAATAAACCCAACTGACAAATGTGGAAAATGAAACACTCTGTCCAAAGGACAAGGTTAATGGTGTTATGAGCATCATATATTTTCATTAATTAATAATGTGCCACCAGCCATAATGGGCTAATCACCCCAGGTCTGGGTGAACCTTAGGAGCTTGACCGTTCTTGACTTCCCTGCAAAGACCGACCAACGATGCTTTTTCCATTTCTATTGGATCCTTCTGCCATCTCGACAGATTTTTATCCACAGTAACCAGAAAACCAGTGCAAACATCATTGCAAAATCACTCATGAAACAGGCAGTGGTGTCTAATGATCTTCTAGTCATTGAACTCTCAAGATTTTTGCCACTAAAAACACCATAAGAGAGCACTCAGTATTTTCCATGACCCAGTGAAACTGCTACATGACTGCACTGGAATTGAATTCACATGATACAGTACTGGGAGCGTTCATCACTTGTTTCTATACTCTTGAGCCAACCATGTCCTATATCTGATCGCTCTAAATATTTGGCAGTTCTTCCTCACAGTATGCTTAACAAAAAGGCCACAATGGTGCTAATCATCCTGCTGTGACTCTGGTTTGGCTACATAGCAGTTTTGCTTCCAGCTCAAGAAAAAGGAAATTAAAAAAGTAATGAAAAAAAAAAAGTACTTAATGAGAAACAAAAATGTAAGCAGCACTACTCCAACTCATAAGAAAGTTATGGGTTTTTTTACTGGAATGATATCTTTTGCCTGCTTTTATCTACACACACTAGGATTCTAGGATTTTTTTATTTTTTTTCTCAGCAAGATTAGCGCTATACTTTCTGCTTCTTTAACCTCATTAATAACATTTTAAATAACATCTTTAACTTCATTAATAACCTCATTAATAACATGCCCTATTTTATACTGAACTGTATACAACCTGACAGCTTCTTCCCACAGAAATCAGTCCTTCATGAATTAGGAGAAGCAGGAGCTGGCTTTCAGTATGTGTAGCAGTCTGTGTCACAGCTGTATTTCCATTTCACTTATTTCTTTCACTTAAAGTTAAGTACAAATGGAAAAATCCCCCATTTTCTGGCTGTAACTAATGCGCTGCTGTTGCATTTTTGCATTGCTAAAAGTGTTTACTGCGTACTGCCCCAAGTGCAATAAAATATTGTAGAACCTGAACTTTTAGTACAAACACATCCAGAACAAATACGCAGAGTTGGGAAAGGCCAGTTAGCAGCTCTCATCTGTCCCCTAGGCACTGGGGAATTTCCTAGGAGCAACGTCCTTCACTGCCAGCAAAATTAAGAGGGGCAGTACCCTGTTACAGCTAAACCAACCTAATGGCTTATCTTCTGAGCCATAAGCTGTGCTCGTTGTGCCTCCTGCTCACCACTCTGGCTCTGGTGTACATTTCACCTTGTGGCAAGTCAGTTTGGGCACAAAGCCAGCGTACAGCTACTGAGAAGAAGCAATCCAAACGTTAGGTGATATAATGCAGACTTTTAAAACTATATCTGACATTCTGTGGACCTAGGTAGTCTTCAACAGAGTTTGAATATCAGATATTAATATACAGCCTTTTCTTTTGAGATGAATGACAATTGTTAAAAGTGACATAAAGTGTTCTTGCAATGTTCTTCCTCCACAGAGCACAGCAGCTCCCGTTTCTGTTTGGTTCTTCACCTGAGGTGTGGAGTTTAGAGAGAAAGAAATCTGAGAACTCAAATGAGGTACCAAGGTTTCTCTGCAAACACATTCTTCCTCGTACCAATGACATTACAGCATGCAAACAGCACTAGGAAATACAGGACCATCAGCTGTCACAGTACACGGCCGACATTACCTCACAAATATGTTTGCTGTATTTGCTAAGAGTCATGTCCTAGAAGGATCTGAATTTCCCTGTTTTAAATGAGGAAAGCCAGCAGGAAGTGACAGGTGAGACTGAAGCAGCCTTGACTCTTTTTGTAGGACTGAGAGATTTCAGCCATCTGGGATCTAATTGTCCACCCACCCAGACAGAGGGGCATTATAGTTTTTTTTATTAACACCTCTGTTGTTAATTTTGCAACCTTTCAGGTAATCAGGAGAGACCCTGTAACTATTTACATCATAAAATCGGTGGGAAAGCTGAGCACAGAATGGAGGGGGCAGAAACTTTTCTTTCTGGCCTTTGTGGTGCAATCTCCAGAGGTTCTTGGCCTCTCCATGCAAACAGCCACCCCTGAGCTGCGAGGCTGTGGATCCGATTCCAATACATGTTGCTTACAAGGAGATGGACCCTGAGCAGTTGCTGATATATGCTCCTGAAGCCATCTACTGGGAAGATTTTGGTACAATTAAACCCACTGCAAGACAGGGAGCGCACTCAGAGACCTCTCAGCATCCTTTCAGTTCACCAGTCCTGACTGGTCTTTTGTACTTGAGGGCAATGCTGCCCAAAAATCAGTTTAAGATGCCCCTCAAAACCCTTCTGCCAAAGTAACAGAGAGACAGTTCAGCAGCAGACAAGAAAAGCCAAAGGCTGTAGATGTGGTATTGCTCCTGGGGAAGTGCTTGTGGCACTGCAGAAAAAAAAAAAAATTATTTTCTTTAGTCAGGTAAGGATATGTAAGGAAAAAATCGTACCCCTATCCTGAGGGTATCTGTGAAGGGGAAATACCTAGCAGGTTCAGCCAGCTTCAGTCTGTAGACTGATCAGACTTCATACCTGGAATATTTTACCCCTTTAGGTAAGGGAGGAAATCATCTTCCTTCCCCTAGCCCTGTTCATGCTCTCCATTTTCTTTCAGACCTCTCACTAAGAAACACAAACCTTGCACATCAGCAGCGTATATCCCTTGGTAGATCTTACAATCACAACTCAGCAAACACCTTTTCCACTCTTTTCCACTTATATGTATGATACTCTTTGTGCTTTATAAATTTATGTATCTTCCAATGTGCATGACTGTTATCATAAAGGTTTATTTCACCTATCGCACAAGAAGAATTTAAGAGACCAACAGTGAAGGAACCTGCTAAGAAAACAAATGAAATGGGAAGAATCAAGGCTTCCCTGTGCCGGTAGAGCCCTGGTCCCCAGGACATGACTTAAGATCCTTGTTAAGTCCCTTAGCCTTGCATGTCCCCTTCCTATGCTATCAGTATCTTTCCAGATCAACCTACTCTGCATAGCAAAATATGAATCTTTCATCAAATATTCCTGGGGAAAAAATATTCTATGCCCTCTCTACCAAACCTGCTCAATAATTTACACACAACAGCCCCAGTTTCAAAGCAGGATCTTACATACTGTTCAGCTGCCAGAAACAGGTATTATATATTGAGTTTATTTTGGCTGCAGTTTTTGTCTGCTTTTGTGTATTCAAAGTAATAATCCTTGGCCAAGCCATTTCATCAAATATCTTAAGGATCTGACCCTTCTTTTACTGAATGGTGGCAGAACTCCCACTAACACCATGAAAACAGGATCAAGCTCTTAATCTTTTATGCAAAGTAGGAATGCATTTTTTCAACTCCTGAACCACAAACGCCACCCATGTCACTGCATTTTTCAGTTAAACACCTGTTTGTTGTTTAGTATTTTCCCAATGTTGGGTTTTCTATAGCTTGTATTTAACTCTTTAAGAAAGAAAAAATTAAACAAGAGGGAGAGGAGAGCAGAGGAGAGGATACAGGAAAAAAAAAAAAAAACAAAAAAAAAACTTATTTTTACAAAGAAATTTGGAGGGCAGCATGAGAAGTTTCACAGAAAAGAAAGCAGGACAGCATCACATTAAAGGGAAAAATGTGCCAGATCTTCTCTAAAGTAAATTGGCGGAAGTGCAATTGACTTCAGTGAAGTTATTACACTTTACCTCAGTTTTGGCCCATCTACTAACTGTTCATCTTACCAATAGCAATGGGATTTGAACATATTATGTTTAAATGATGTTGTTTACACAAATATTGGCTGGATTTTGAAATCTAATAACAATTTAATTCATACCTACCCTATCCAAACTGTCAACAATTCAGTATAAATACTAGACTCTGTCTGGAATAAGGAAAGAAGCTGAAAAAAATTACATCTTTTTTAAAAGTCTCTTGGAAAGGCATATGCAAATATGTCTTACAAGAAAATAGAAATTTAGTTTGGATTGTGAACTCAGTTATAAATCTGGAGTAATATCAGTAAAATTATTTTAGATTTTCAGATCAAAGTCTTTCTCTGGACTTTCCAATTATTAAAAACAAAACCTTTTTTTTTTTTTTTTTTTTTTTTTATTTTAATCTACATTTATGAAAACTCGGGAAATTGGGACTGAAAGGAGCTGATCATTCATTTTAAAAGTAGTACATTTTATTATAGCTGATGTTCAAATTACTCACCAAATAGTATTTTATTTCCTTTGACAAATTTTGTTCTGAATGTTTAGTTTAACTAATCAAGCACCAATTGACATTTCCTGGCAAAGGATAGAAACCGTCATAGCATATAAGCAACCCATCCCAGCTGCCTTGGAGTGGTATCTGCTCGATAGCATATGGGCCCATCCTGTGGCAGTTACAGCCTTCTCACATCTATGGCTACAGAGACAGTCAGAAATACCCAAAGAAACAGAATTTGCCAGTTCGGTAACTTTAAAAAGTTGTCTGAGGACACTTGGAAGAGCAGCAAAATCAAAGAGGAAAATACCCGACAGATGGCTGTGGCTGGTGGTGTACTGGGAGTGCCCAGATATGGCACACCCCACCTCCATATCACATCATGCTGGAGCCGGAGCTCCATCCCCTTCAACAGCCAAGTTATCAGGTTTCATTCCTGTCCCCTGTGAAATGGGCTTTCCTATCTCCATCCCACTTCACAGCCTGGCTCTGATTTTCAGCGAGGATAACTGCCCACAGATCTTGCCCACAGTGCTGTCAGCGCTGTGCAGAGGGTGATATAAGGCCTACGTGTTGTTATCATGCAGGAAGTACTCCACAAGCAGTACATCAGCACCATGAGTGCTGATAACGATTTACCTGGGAAACTCAATCTGTGCAATTTCTCTCCAGCTGTCAGAGGTTTATTTTATCCACCGGAGAAATATATGACCCTAGGTATTCCAGGTACATCTGTGAAAACTCACATCAAAAGCCACTATCTCTGTGCAATCGTTCCTGGGTTCTGTGAAGTCTCAGGAATGGGACACAAGGTCACAGTCTACTCCTGTCGTACCACCATCCACCTCACCTCTTCAGAGGACCTTTTCCCACAGCATTGTTGAAGCCATCATGTCCACCTATTTTCTTGGCATTAAGGAAAAAAAGAAGTCACTCCCTGGGAGCTGTTCTTTCTTCTCCCTTTCACTGTATTTCATGGATAGGTCATGACTATTCTGTGGCCAGCTGCTGGGCTTTTAATCAAGCACCTGGCTCTTCTTAAATTGAAATCATAAAAATAGTTCTTGGACATCTCTTCTGTCTCTTACTAATTGATTCTTTATGTCTATGAATGCTCTTTCAAGGCTTTTTGTATCCAGACAGAAGGGAGCTCCCCTGGGCAGGCTGTGGATGCACAGTGAAACCTGGGGCATGTTCGTGTGATGTCCGGTCACTGGTGTTACTGCTGTGTCAACTCATTTCTGAAAAGAAAGTGAGAAAAAATACCAACCCAGTCCTAAAACATAGCTGTAGCCATTCTTTACATGGCAGCTTAGGTCAGTACTTGTCCCTTTTTTGTGTAAATTGACAGCATTTAGTGTCTGACTCTGTGAAGACAACAGGATATTCCCTGAAGTCACCCGTATTCCCTGAGAATAAAATTAGCAGGGAGGGTGAACAAGGCCTGCAGTGTGCTTTGAAAAAGGAAAGCACAGCTTTGTTTTCATTTGTGCTGATACAATAATTCATCCAACATCAGTAAACACCTCCTGCCCTTGTTTGTACAAAAATAGAGAAGAGCCATCCTGTGTAGGATTTGCACCTGCTCAGCTGCAGAGACGTCAGGTTGGGTGGCTCTCAGTCCAAACAGGCTTCTCTGCTCCCCTCCTCTCAGAGTGTTCCTAAAATGTCACAGGAGCCTGTATCCTCCTGGTGACAGCAGCATACCCTCCGAGAACAAAGACACCAGAGGCATGTGGCTGCCCTTGGCAGGACAGCAGGGTTTGTTTCTTTCCTTGTTTGTCTTGTGGAAGCTGTTTCCAAAGTCTTGGATTTAATGCAGAGATCCAATGCCCTTAGGGCATTTACTTACTTACTGGAAAGGAAAGCTTATGTGTATTTTGGGAAAATGTGTTTTGATTTAGTTTGCTTGTTGTTTCTCTTTTAGGGTCTATTTTTTCCAAGTGTTAGAAAAATAAAATGTTGCATTTCAAAAGGTCCTACAACTGTACCAAACATGATCCAGATGCTAGAGTAAAGAAAACATCCACAGCATTAAGCATCCAGCTTCGGTTCACTCAGCCACAACTGCCTCAGCAGCCTTCTGAGCAGTTCCCTTTGTCCTGTGCTATAGGAAAATAAAATGCCTGTGGGAAATGATTTGCTGATAAGGTAATAGCAATTCTTCCCAAAATATGCTTGGCAACACAGAAAGCTATTCTGACCGCTGTACTCAGGTTGCTCCTGGCAGTTTAAAAAAAAAAAAAGTTGGGAGCGGGAACCTTTAAGAAGGTGGCACAGCAAACAGCGCCCACCCCAAACAGAAAGCAGCTGTGATGATGAAGTTATGGGTCATTACCCTTAGGAGCTGCCTGGCATGCTTCTGAGGGCCCTGCCCCAATGTCCCTCTGCTTAGTGATTAAAGAGAGCCAAGTAGGAGGTCATAACTTCAATCACCCTTAAACACAACCACAAGAAACTCATGGCAAGCAGAGAGCTTGGGAATGAGGGAGACCGAGCTATGTCCCTGTAGAGGGCTGTTGTGTACTCTTCATCCATCTAGTGACATCCTAGAGTTATTTAATTTCATCCCACACTTCTGGAAAGCTGGAGCTTTGATAGCATCTACCCTGACTATTTTACAGAGACGGATAGATGAAAAGAGAAGTTCACTGTGTGCAACCTTCCCTGCCTGGCTCTGTAGCTCCCTGCCTCCAGCTGCAAGCTCAGCAACACGAAGTCCTCAAGCACAGCTAAGCACTGCGCTGCAGCTGTGCCCAGCAACAGAGGAAAACACTTTCACTAACTTTTCCTGTCAGTCTCAGCACTTACGCTGCTGTTGCTCCCCTCCCCAGGAGAGCAGAACTCCCACTCAACCTACAGGAGCCACCTGCTTTCCCCTCAGCAAGTTGCCCATCTTCTGTAATGCATCTCCTTTATGGAGCAGGTTTGGTCCCTCAGCCCTTGCTCACCCAGGTCGGTTTGCATTGTTAGGATAATGAGCTACATTTTAGAAGGACCTTCCCTCCAGATGGATCCAAAGCATTTTGTAAATTGTTACTTAATTAAGCAAGTCAAACTCAGCAGGGAAAGCTCTCCTTAACACTGTATAGCAAATCCCCTTTGGATGTTGGCAAGCAGATGTTCCCAACTTAGAGTGGGAAGGTGATATCTGAGTGTATCATAGGTACCAAGTCAGAAAATTTATGATTTCATCTAAACAAGGAGCACTTTAAAAGGGAGGACAGCTCTTTTCCCCCACTGCTCCTATGGAGCGGTTGCTCTCACTGAATCTCACTGAGCTGCTGGAGATGAATGTCTAGGTTCTTGCCTCCATGTATCTGACACCACATGAGATCAGCCTTGCACACCACAGCAGTATGTCACTTATGAAATGCTGCTGAGACAGAAAAGTCAGTGGGGAGTAAGTTAAAATACATTAGTGAAATGATTTTCTTGATTTCCAATTTTTGATGCTCTTTGTGGTCTGTCTTTTCCCCATAGGTTGAAGACTCCTTCTTAAAGGTCCCCACCTCTAGACTTTGAGAAGGGGATAGCAGCCAAAACCCCTGAATCCTACATAAGATTTTGAGACTGAAGAATAAAATTATCAGGAGAAGAAAAAAGATATTTGCAGAGGTTAAACATTCTTGCCCCATTGGCTTTGGTCATGGCATGCAAGTTATGCAAATGCAGGATGTGTCCTCAGGTTATTTTCTGACTAATTCTTTGATTTTGCTGTTGGTGAATAAGGCCCAAGCTTACCAAATGCTGTTCCCTAATACAATTCCATGAACAAAGCCTGCCAGGATGCATGCCCTCATTCAGGCAAGTTTAGGAATCCACCAGATGGAAAAACATAGGCCAAAATGTCCATCTATTTCTTGCATGGTCACATCTACCAATCCCTATGGCACAATCACGTGGATATGTTAGCCAGGAAGAATGAATCAAGGTCATTCAGGTAATACCACACAGCAGAGGAGCAGCAAGAGTACTGCAAGGCAAAGCACAGACATCAGCTACTCATATAATGCTGAGGATGCCTTCATCCAAACTGTCCCTGACCCAAAAGCTGACAGCATGGAGACAGTCCAGGAGAAATAGAAGGATTTAACTGGTTTCATAGCCTTGCCACCAAAGTCCAGCCCTGGAGAAAACCAAACACGTTTTACCTGTGCCATGAGGTCAAGGACAAGTGGAAGTAGCTGCAATTTCCCTGTCTAGGAGGAGTTACAACACTGACAGTGCCGAACTGAACCAAGGATCCTTTCATGCCAGGACAGAGGTTAACTTATGATGTTCGTATCTTATTGTGTTTAACCTCGTGTTTCCAGGCACAATAAAAAAGATATTTCTAAATAGGTAACTTCAGTGTGGAAATTTCCATTTTAAACTAGCATCCTTCCAAAAAAAAGAAAAAATCTTTGCAAAATAGACAGCTGCCCAAAGGCTATCTTATTTGCATAACGAGTGTTCCCATCAAACAGAAAAATTAAAGCCCTCTGAGTTCAAATTTAACATTAGCAACATTCTTGAAAACTGCCCCAGGGTGCAGAAATACGCATAAGTGTTTTTACTCTGGTGCCAGAAGTGATTGTACCTTCAGGAAATGCTTTTTAAACCAGTTTCCGACTCTCACTCAAACTACTTAAATACCTTCTTACAGTTCCCATGCTGGGTTTTGTTACAGATTCCATCACAAATGCTGAATCCCCAAAATTTCACAAACTACGTCCTTGGAAAAGCATAGGAAATCATACGGGGATAAGGGACACTCATTTCCAATAGGATCTGCTGCAAACCATAGACCCCAAACCTATACCTGATGGCTTTCTAAAGTTGCCTCTCTCATTCATATAATAGTAGCACTGTGTATCAGATTCCTGGGATGCTTGAAAAATGGTTAGAATTTTTTTTTGTCTTCTTA
Source organism: Netta rufina (assembly GCF_964035555.1). Classification (NCBI taxonomy): domain Eukaryota; kingdom Metazoa; phylum Chordata; class Aves; order Anseriformes; family Anatidae; genus Netta; species Netta rufina. The sequence goes on along the minus strand of NC_140130.1, from coordinate 27,531,926 downwards.
AGTTTCTCGCTTTTGTACTGCTAAGCTTTGTATAAATGTAAGGTAAGAAAACTATTCTTCGTGTTTCATTATTGAGAATGCAGCCACCACTGTGAAGCCACAATAAGACTTTGTTCAGGCAATAGCCTACTAGATAAATTTAAGACTATTATTTCTACATACTTCCCATTCTTAAAGAATATTTTCAAATGGTCTTATAATCACCAACTTTTAGAACAAGGTTTTACAATATGAAAGAAAACAATGTGAAAATGTGACTCCTGTCTTATTTCCCTGCAGTATTGTTATTTTTTTCAATACAGAAGTGAATAATAATAATAATAATAATAAAAGCTCTTATTCCTGCAAGGATGAAAAAGAAAAAGAAAACAAATAAAAAATAGTGGTTTGACTTGCAATTTACTCAGGATATTCTAAATATAAAGTATAGCCAGCATGAAGAGAAAACATTTTCCCGTGAACCTTGTTGATGAAAAACACATGGTCCTCTTCTTAAATTACGTCCTTCACTGAAATGGTTCACAGAAATCTGGTCAGCTACAACAAAATCTAACCTGAATAGGGTCTTTTGCTAAAAACATGGATTCTTATCTTCCCACAAAATATCTGCTGAAGTAGGAAACAGTATCTTTTCCTCCCCAGAGAGAAGAAAAAAAAAAAAAGTGCTTTTTTGTTTGTTTTTACAAACTATAATTATGGATCAAATGTTGTTGTTTTCTAGTGGTTCTCCATTCTCTTGTTACTAAAGTATACTAATTTATTTAACAGTAAGGGTGACCTGGGATAAGAACAATTAACAAAGAGAATTGGTGGTCTATCTCTTGATGTTTTTTGGTTAAGCCAGTAGATCTAGAAGCTCTGTTTTGATGAAAACATGAGCTCCTGGTCTTCAGACAGATGTAATCAGAAGAAATTCTGTGGCTGATGTTATGAAGATCTTAAAGCTCCATTTTGGTCTTAAAATTTGCCCTCGATGCCTACACTGTTATGTTAACTCAGGACTTGTACCAAGCTCAAGCTCTAAACCTTTCATTCACTTGATGGCTCTAGTCTGAACCTGATGGTCACACAAACAGATGAAAGGGAGTACACAGTACAGAGGATTCATGGTGAAGATCACAGTTTAAGAAACCCAGAGGCTAGGAAAAGATTTGCCTGCACTTTATAATCAGCTCTAATAAATAAACAGATCTGCTCCAAACAGACTGTATTACTAATTGCTATTCCTTAACCCCCAGAGTTAACATTTCTATCACTTGGCTGAGGAGTAAACTTACTGTCCTGTGGACTAGGTGCCCTGTCACATCCCATGAGGAACAGCTGAGAAATGGGAGCAGCTGAAGATCGGCAACTATTTCATGTTTATTTCCACAAGATGATTATATAATTATGTGCAGTGAAAGGACATGGAAAACAACCACAGCATGAGCATGCAGAATTTGTGGATAGGCAAAATGATTGCATTTACTAGGTATATTATTAGTGACACCTAATTTACTCTGTCAGAGTGGCACTAGGAGGGACTCATTAAAACAAAACCTTGTGCTCAGGAAAAGCATCAGGGACAGACTTTACCAATCTGCACAGAGCTCATGCCTGTCAGTGTGAAGTGTTTCTGCAGTGGTACATTTTACCTTCTTTAAAGCAGAGTCTTTTCCTCTAAGACAACTCTTAATTTCAAAAGACCTGATCACGATCACTGGCACTCACTAATTGCCCAGACTTGCTTTCTTGAACAAGTTTAAGATTTTGAGTTTTGAGCCTCTAATCACAATTTTTAAAGTTTTTTTTCTGCTTTTCATGGTCCTGGAAATCTATTTCACAAATCTGATAACAAACTAACAAACTAAAAATAGCAGGCAGGATGAGGAGAAGGAGTGGAAAGAGAGATACCATGGTATTCCCAGCCATGACTGATTGTGGACCAACTCACTGCCTGCTTCTTGAATGAAATTAATTCACCACCCACACCCACAAAAAATAGGCATTTTGGAGGGCATTAAATTCATTCAGCATAGGGCTGGTGCAAAGGGAGAAAGGATGCTCTCAGTATTTTCCAGTATGAATGTCCTTTTGTGGATATTCTTTGTAGTCTCTCTTGTTCTTATCCACGCAACCCGACACTACACAGCCCTCTCTCTGTGATGATGGAGACAGCAGCCAGCATAGACCACATTTCCCGATTTCCCCTTGCTGAGAACTGGATGAAAACCCTGTAGTCACCTCATAGGAAGAGTCTTGTATGCAAGGAAGAGAATACAAGAAAATCCTCAAGCTGATTGAATTTAAAAGGACTTATAAGAAGGATAAATTAATGTATATTTTTTTCATGTACTTTTGAGCCCTGCCCAAATTTTCACATTTTATCACATGTATTCACATGTTCAGGCAGGACAAAAGCAGTTGTATTGACCAGATTAGACAGGTCACGTTGACAAGCACATAATGGAGAAAGGTACTCCTGATGCTGCACATCAGGCAGGGAGAGTTCTGTATTGCTGAGGCTGTCATATGCCAAGCACTGGATATTTCAGCAAATTAGTTGCTTCCTCACCACAGGCTGTTATTCTGAGGATACCCCGAAAGAGCCTGGTTTAAAATTCACTGAAGTTATAGAACTGCAATACCTCTCATTTCAGTGGGAGTTCATTTAGTGACTGGGCTTCTGTCCACAAATGCATTTCCGACCATTGTCATGCTTGTCTTCACGGTTTCTGGCTGGAGCCAGGTACTGCAGGATGGCTGTTTAGTGTTCACAGTAATATGCAGAGAATAAGAATTTGCAGTTATTCATTCTCAGGGGCTAAAATTACCTCAGTTTCTCTACCACTGGTTTGGATGTGGAACCTACAAGACCTCAGGGAAGAGAAATTGTCTCTGCTTTATGCTCCTGAAGTTCAGGCAGGCTGCAAACCCAGGAGACAGTACACAAAGCTGCATCCCCAAGTCCACTACTTTGCTATATCTATCACACATCTCTCAATTTGTGACATTCAGTGATCACTGCCAGCATGGGCTTTGGCCACAGAGCAGTGCAGCAGTGCTGAAAGCTCCATGTGAGAAGAGCAGCTGGGTTAGGCCCTGGCAGGGATAGCTCTGTCCTTTCCCGTGGGCAGACCACCTGGATCGCAGAAAACAGGCTATGTGTGGTGGTTCACGTTAGGGCAGCAACAAAGACTTTTAGAATTTTCACATAAATGTTTTCAGAATCGAAGTATGAAAGAAGTTACAACGAGACAGCTCGGAGCTTAAAGCAGCTGGTCAGCCCACTGCTGGCCTTTTCCTCAACTCACCTGCAAAATATTTTTCAAAGTACATCCCCTTCAAATGATTCCTGCAGGCCCATGTATTCCTTTAGAAAGACAAAAGTTGTCTCCCCTGCTGTTTCATTCACACAGCAGTTCAGAATAATACTATTCCTTGGACAGTTAGAGGATCACATTCCTCCACCTTGTTCTGTGTGAGAGCTGCACCTAGCAATCTCTCTGGTCAGTTCAATCTGTTGCTTAGACTGCATCAGCCTTGGGTGGTATTGGTAAGGTTGCTCTAATGAGACTATCTTCCTCTCTCAGAAAGGCAATTCAGTGAAACCAGACAGCTCTCATAGTACAACCACTCATCTATTCGCCAGCCACACTGGCTCTGTAAGACCTGCCCATGCTTTCCCAATGCAGTTCATTCAGTGAAGCTTGTACCCAAACCCAAATGATTCGCCATATTTCTGGCTCAAGGAACTTCCAAAGGGTGGGAGAAACTTAGTTTTAAAGCTGGGGAAAACAGAACAGGCTAAGATGAACATACATACATTCAATTTTGTCACTGCTCCTGGAATCCTGAGGCTTTTTGATTCCCTGGATCTCTCATTTTTGACATGACATGCAGTCAATATCTGAAAATGTGGGAAATGTCATCAGCAGATAGCAAAGTCCCTGGAGGTCAGTACAAGAGGTGGGTATACAACATACGCATCCAGGTAACAAGCCTTCACTTTCAGCCTGATGGGGCAGTGGCTGTTTTCAGAGCAACACAGTTTTTATTCAACTTGAGATGGTTTTCACAGAGGCAGGAGGTGAGCTGTCTTAGAATAATTGTCAGAAGCTGCTGTACAATTGCACCACACCACCCTCAGTCAGATAAATTACTTTTGGGGGAAGAGGTTCATAACAATCCTAGACATGCCTAATGGTTCCACCACAAGTCTCTGGGCAAAGCCTAGGACCATAAATAAAATGAAATCACTACATAAAATTATTTGTGCTACTACAGGGCTTGAGATCCCCAGCTGAAATGAGACCCTACTTTCTAGCAGGTGCTGTGCAAAGTCAGCCAGAGCTAGCTCCTGCCTGAATTATTTGTCATCTCAGCAGAAAGGAGGAGAGTAGAGGGCATAGAGGGCACTTGGTCCTTCTCTTGCCACAGGCTTGGGGCAGGAGGAGATCTGGGGCCAGCTGAGGCCAGCACACAGGGCAGCACAGAGCAGAGGTTTTGCAATACCACATGAAGCAGGTAATTTGCTGAGCCTTATTTTTTGTCATTGTCATTATTAAATACATTACCAGAGCCTCCTCAAGCAGAGCAAAGCAAGATAATCTCCTCAAGCTATGCTTCAAGAGGCATATTATACCCCCCACCAAACTTATTGATTTAAGTGAAATATGCATGCTATCTTTACTCCATGGTTTTCAAGGCTCATGAATGCTATTGTAATTGTTTTCATAACACAGATCAATAAGTACAGTCAAAACAGGCCTTGCCTGCCTCAGGGGACAGGCATTAAGAATGACTGGGTAACAGCTATTTCAAGAGATCTTTCTGCCCAACAAACAAAGGGAGTTTGCTTTAAGCTCTCACCTTCCTGGGAAAAAATCTTATTTGTAACTCAGTCCTTGAACTGGTTTTGAATCAGAAGATGGCAAGAACTTTCACTTGGAATTAGGGAATTGTGTTAACCTGGCTTTAAAAAAAAATGTTCTAAATCTGAAAGCATTTGAAAATTATTCATAAGAAAACCATCCATATTTAAAAACATCCTACCCCCTCGCTGGTGGTGAGTTTCATGTATCATTTGGATGCAGAGCTCTGCCCAATATTCCACAAAGCTCCTCGTGCAGGTAAAACTTGTATCCACTTCACTGCTGAACCATTTGCAGCACAAAAGATACCAAATATCAATAAAATAAATGAAAAATCCTCCCTTCTTACTACATTGGAGAACTCTCTGAGTGTGTTTGTTGCTTGCTCCAAGATGAAATATGCCTTGTTATTTATGCAGCAAACTAGCATACTTCTGAAGACATAAATAAAAATATCAAGGTGGAACACTAAAGAGTTTATTAGCTTAGTTATTAAGACCTCTTTACATTTAACAACCTAAAGCATACACAAGGCAATTTGTAATCAGCACTTTTCAAGCTCTGAATAATCCCTTCCTTAAGCAAGCTCTCCTGCTTCCTTGAAAACATCTTTCATGTCTTCAATCCTTCTGCGAGGAAAGCCACATTCATTAAAACAACTTCTTAGCTGTGCTTTTCTCTCTTCCCCTCATTCCTTAATGTCTCCCATTCTTGACTGAGTTAATTAATTTGAAAGACATTTGGAGCTGCAGAGCCTCCTGGCAGGGCAAGGCTCAGCCCTGGGAGAACATTTCAGGCAGATGGGATCCAGCAGGGTAAAGGACCAGTGTGACACAGGGAGGTGACCACTAGCAGACCTTTTAGTGGGAGCCTGAGATGCCTGTTACTCTTTTCCAGTTGCACTTTCTGCTCTGATCAAAGATCTCCTCTCTCACCCAGGCTGCACTCCCCATCTCTGTCTAACGCAACATCTCTCACCTTCTCCCATCCCCTTGTGCTCTGCTGATCATTGTGGTACTTGAGTACCTTCTCCTTTATCACAAGTCTTTCCTTCTCCCTTTCCTTTAGTTTTATTGGCTTTCTATCCTTCCAACATAATGTTGAAAAATATTTCTGCTGCTAACTAACATTTATGAAATGGTGCCATGCTTACTGTAGCCTTGCACACACATCAGATAGTTTAGGTTAATACATTCTCTTTCCCACACTGCTGAGGGGCTGCAATACATCATTCCAAAGCAAACTAACAGTATGCAGTGCACCCAAAGGTATCTCATAGCATAGTTTTTTGCAATGACCATGCAAGTGAGACACCTTCTGGTAAGGGTAACATGGAACACAGAGTTTACAAATAACACTTCTTTTACGTAATCCTTGAAAACATACCCAATACAAAGCTGACTGAGATCACAGAAACAAAATTAACGTTCAGGCATGAATCCTAAACATCTGTGCCATCTTTTCAGATCTACCTTTCCTCCGAAAATCATAATGTAGACAATTCAAATTATTTCCCTGTCCATTTAAATGGCAAGTCTCTCTTTTTCTGAATGTTCCTTAAGTTTATCTCAAATTCAAAAGGTAAAGAATATGTGTCTGAAATACCCACCTGATAGCTTTCAGGATAGCTACAACACCATCTGGCATGACAAGATGTTCTGTGACCTCTCCTGTAAGCTTTGCATTTGCTCTTTCTTGGTGTTGTTTCCATTAATCTCAAATAAATAATATTAGACTGAGAGCATATGGTGAATCTAAGAACCTAATACAGACAGCCAATTCAATTACTGTCAGTAGAAGGGGTGGCTTTGCAAGAAGACAATGAGAGAGGTAATCAGTAAACAGATGAGATATTAACTGTAGCTACTGTGGGCCAGACTAAGGATCTGTCTCTTACCAAAAGGCACAAACAGAGCTAAACCAGGGAATGCTCTGGGCAGCACTTTGTTTGCCTTGGCACAACAATGCAACACCAAAAGGTCATGCTGTAACACATAGCTACTTTGATTGTTTTTCAAAGCTGTAAGCTTGCCAGCCTTTTATGAGCACACATTCTGAAGACAGGGAAGAAAGAGACCCTGGAGTTTTGCTCAGCAAAAGAGACCCCAGAATTTGGTCAGGCAGTATTTCCTGAATTTGCCATGAGTAAAAATATTTTCATGAATTAACTTAGATTTTGAAGGAATTATCTTTAAAATAAAATAAAATAATTCCAATCCAAATATTTTGGTAGGGTGCTAATGCAAAAGCTCAGGTTAAGTGTCAACAGTATAAACTAAAAGGACTGCTAAAACAGATCCTCATTCTTACATTTCTATGCCAACACAGATCAAATAGAATCATGCTGTCAGCAGCGTGTAAAAAAAAAAAAAAAAAAAAAAAAAAAAAAAAAAGTATTAAAAATCCAGTCCTAAGCAGCCAAAATACAGAATACATTATTCAAATAGAAGCTGACACATACATAGCATCACAATCAGAATCATTTTAATTCATTTGACGAGATCTTGAATTATTAGAAAAAGCTTGTTCAGGAGATAGGAAGTTCCAAAACACATACCAGCCTCCTAACCTCTCATAAACTCCTCCTAACTTCGTGCACATATTACACAGACTGGAAGAGTCTCTTCAACAGACTACAAACAGGAAAAGAACAGATTCTGACACACAGCTCACGTTTAAGGACGTGACTGAAACGAGACCTCCCTTGCACTGTAGTTGGATGACTGAGTCATATGATCCCTATTTGTATTCTCAGGGTCTTGGAGACCACTGGACCTGAATGCAGGAAAGAATTTTATCCTTCTTCAGATTAATTGGAATTTTGTGCAGACAAAAGGAAGAACAACACTTACCTTTTTCTGCAGCACAGGACATTTTTCATAAGTATTTTCTACCCATTTTTTTTCCCCCGCAGTAGTTTTAAAGCATTCTTAGCTTTGATATCATCTTTTTTCTTTGCTGGTGGTATCTGCTTGGAGATTACTGCCTAGATAATAGAATACTACACAAAACCATCAGCAAGTAAATTAAAATGATCTAATACTCCTTTCTGGCTTTATGCTTTTTGAAACCATTAAAAAAAAAAAAGGAGAGAGAGACAGAAGCATACCTGTACCATTGTAAAGAAAAATCCTCTGATCTTTAAGCTGGTTGTGATTCCTGGAGACTTATACAATGGTTGATGAATGTCAGGAGAAGATAGCATTGTATGCCTGGGGACTTCGCTGGAGCAAGACTCGCTGGAACTTCACTACAAAAAGCCCTGGTGTCTAAGGTGGCTTCCCTTAAAGGGAATAATGCAGTCCCTTAAAGGGATAATGCAGTGAGGGGGGTTATTTGCAGCCTTAAACTTAGACAGATACTCCGGTGTTCTGCAGGAGCAGGGGAAAAGCTTAGAGCACTACAGAAGGGATTAAAGATAACTCCTGCTTTATAAAAGAAAAAGGTGGCTGGTAAAACCTTCTCTGCTTTTCCTCTTCTCCACTAACAATTTTTCCTTTTGTAGCAAAGATCGTGAAGGTCAGAATACAAAACGTTGGGTGGAACAGGCTGTTGTGGGTCTCATGTTGCCCAGAGAAAGGCTGCCTAAACTTTTAGTCTTCAGAGATTTGGCAGGTCAGCCAAAGGGTGATTTTTTTTCCCTTTCCTTTTAGAAAAAAAAAAAAAAAAAAAAAAAAGTGTTTGTTAAAAAAAAAAAAAGTGTTTGTTAAAAAAAAAAAAAAGTGTTTGTTTTCCACAGGAAAAATATGAACAAGATTTTTGTAAGAAAACCAATTCTTTATAGATTTCTTTTGGGTGAAGCAATAAGTTACTGAAGCTTGGGTTTCTGGCAAGAAGCCAAAATATTTTCTGGGAAATCAACCAATTAATAACAGGTAACACCATGGGAACAGCTCCAGTGCAAATCCCTCCTCCTGGTGTGCGGGTCTTTGGAAGATGGGCAGAGCACATTCCCCACTCCCACAAACGAGAGGAATTTGGATCGCTTCATTCCTGCCATTCTTGCCCTCTAAATACACTCACAGGCTGAAAACTTCACGGGAAAAGAGAAAACTGAAATGAAAGCTAAGCCAATAATTTTTTACCCTCCTTGGTGCTGTGAAAATAAAAGACTGCTCTTCTGGCTGGTCTGCAGCCCAGTAGACAACACAAGAGGGCTCTGTGGCTGCACTCAGGCAGCCCCACCACACACCAGCCCTCTCAGCCATGGATTTCTCCTGACCTGGTCCTTCTGAACCAGCCACCACTGCTGGCTGCTTGCTGGTGGCACCCCTCCTCCCTGAAATCTCCCATCCCCAGCTGCCTCCACCTCTCCATGAGGCTTGGTTTGGGACCCAGGATGCCCCCTCACAGCATTAGCTGGAAAAATGAGTTGGTATGGGGCAGTAAAACAGGCAGCAGACCTGCCCAGGGGATGATATGCTTCACAGACAGAGAAACATGCCATATATTAAGTGTTTGCCCTGGTTTTCAAGTTGTTTGCATTTTTCTAAAGAACCTCAGAGCAGACAAAGGTTTCATTTTAGCTCCTCCTCTCCTGAGACCATTAAAGCTTTGGCTGCGGGCAGAGCCCACTACATGGCTGGCATCTGCAGTTCATGACCAGGAACAGTCCCTCCCGGGCCTGATCCTTGTCCCCATTCCCACCACTGCCCCCACCCTGTCACACCCTGGGGTTTCTCCCCCGTGCTGCAACCACTACTCTTGCTGCATGAGCCACAGCCCGAGCAGGAAGAGGGCAGGGCCTTCATCTTCATGCTTCTGCCACTATAGCTCAGCTGATTTTTCTGAGATCTTTCTGGACACCTTGGTTCTCAGGGATTTTTGCCTTTTTGCTATAATCATTCATGCCCTGCCCTGGCCAAGGAGGGACGCTGCATCTGGGATCTGGGAATATCCCTGAAAGGGGCTGGACAAGCAACTCAGCATATCTGCCATGTAGGACTGAACATTGGTGAGGGCCTTGTCTCATTTTTTGTGCTCCTGGCCAGTCTACTGTCCTTCTTGTAACCAGTTTTGGGGTTTCAAGAGTATACAAAGAGAGAAAATACCACACTGGGTTCATCCATCCCATCTGACTCCTTCAGGGCCTTCAGGAGATCTTGCCATACCTAGAGGTTCGGGTTAATTTCTGGCAGAGGTAACCTGGCTGGAAGGTCAGACAGCAGCAGGGAGGCTGCAGGGCACTTCCAGCGAAGATGTGCACTGAATTCTGCATGGGAAAAAAAAAATTGCCCATTTCTCTCTGCCCAGCCTGGGACAGCACAGTGGTGAGTTTGCTCATTTCCACATTGACCGCTGGTGTATTGCACTTGAAGTGATTTTATTTCTAGGAAAGAAAAGAAAAGAAAAAAAAAGTAGTCCAGGGAAAATCTCGTCTCAGTGGGGTTTGTTCCAGTGAGAATGATCTTCCCCCCTCACTGAGGAGCTCTGACGTTCACCAAGGGACGTACACAGCCCCAGGTACGTCAGGCAGCTGCTGACAGCGTCACAGTTCTGTTGTTGATGGGTTTTTCCCTGTACCTTCGAAAGTGTCACAGACACCCAATAGTTTTGATGTGAATCCTCTCCTCAGAAAACCTGCTGCACAGCCATGTCTCTTGCCTTGCTAATCGGTCTCGCACATATAAAGCATTTTTTCAAAACTCTTTCCTTTACTGACTGCTCTTTTCTTTGGTGCCAAATAAAATACCAACCTGAAAAAAAAAAATAATAAATAAAAAATATAAATAAAACACCCCAAGTAAAAGCCAAAAGTCCCTGGACCACCTCCTTGGAGTTCAGGTTAGAGAGCATCATTGCATTAACTGTCAAAGTCTGTCAAAATCTCTTGGCCTGCCCCAGTGTAAGACTTTTAACCGTCCCATGTTGATAACTGAGCAACCCAAGCAGCATACAACAGCACCTTGACTCAGACCATGCATGTACATCTGGCCAGTCACACAAGAGCAGCATGAACCTGCAGCGAGGAGAGTTAAAGCCCTAACATCCTCAAAGGACAGACAGACTGTAACCACAGGGCAGGGCATGCCTCTGTAAATACACTTCAACTTATGCACTGCACATCTGGCAAGAGGGTCGCTGGAACCTGCTGCACTGCTAGGATGTGTTCATCCTTCTTGCAGTCTACAGCATCCACTAAAACTGCCCAGCAGGTCCCTGAGGGTTGAGGTCAAGGGGTATGTTTGCCCTCTGCCAGAAGGTGAGCAGTGCAGAGACTGGTGCAGCTGGAGGAAACAAAGGTCTGGCTCCTCTGCAGACACATTCCCAGTCAGCCAAGTCTCCAGGTGGCAGATCAGAGAAGCCAGCTGCACTGATGTAAATTAGACCTGTTTTCTCCCTCTTGCACACAAATAAGAGCTACAGATGACAGAAGACATGCTGGAAGCTATTTATGAGGAGCAGCTTAACACCGATGAGTTATGGAGCAAATGGAAACCAAGGCTCAGACTGAGACCCCAAATAAGTGAGGCAGGGGGGCAGTCAGTGATTTCTGCATACATCTCGGTGCACACTGATGAGAAAAATGCTGAGGCCAGCTCAGGGCTATCAGGAGCAGAGGCAGCATTGAAGTGTCTGGAAACAGCCTGCTGTAGGACAGCAAGGGGAGATATGGGACTGCAATGGGATACAGGGAGGGACTGGGGAGCCTCCTATGGCTAACCTGCCAAGAAAAAGGCAAACATTTTGTCCTTGTCTAAGCTCCAGCCCAACCAAGATCCTCACAAATATTTCCAGACTGCAGGAGTACAAGCAATATCCTTAAACCTGAGGGAAAGAGCCTGGGGGATGGAGTAGATTTGCTCAAAGCCCAGTGGGCAGAGCAAAAGGAAATTGTCCTTGTGAACATAGCCGAGTGCGCAGCCATTGCTGCCCCTGGGCCCAGCTGGTGTCCTTAGGCATGGAGGCGTTTGGACAGCAAAAGCCTGCAAGCAGCAGCAGGTCCTTGCACATGCGTGGAGAACAGCAGTGGAGCTCCCTTTCCAGAGCAACAGCAGATAGGAAATCCCTGTCCCAAGGAACTGAGACCCCACAACCTACCCTCCCCACAGGCATGGCCTCCACAGTTCCCGACGCCACGTCCATGACAGAGCTCTGCCTGCAAGAGACAATTCCATTTCAGTGCAACAGATTCAAACTCTAATTGAGTTTTGCCGTTTAAACCAGGGCAGAAGCAGCTCTGCCAGCCTGCAGCCATGAGAGCTATTTTTGAAGAGAATTGTGAAACTGGCCAGGAAGTCAAATATGACATTTTTAAACCGTTTTTAAGTCTGTGTGTGTATGCGTGTGTGCATGCACGTGTGTGCATTGCCTTCTGCAGGCAAGAAACAATTACTCCCTGTGCACAGTAGGAGCCTTGGTTACTTTAAATGTGCGGCTGCTGAGACGGCTTCTTTGTGGCTGTTGAAAAACAAAGAAAAAAATCTTCAGCGTATGTGTGTGTCCCTGCTTTACATGACTCACCGCAATGGAAAAAACCTTTTGCTTCTTTTCTTTTCGCCCCGTCTCGTCCCAGACACCATCTATCTTCATGCCAGTCCACAGCTGCTTACATGGCGCTGCTCGCTCCTTTATGTTCTTTAATTCAAGTACATAGTCCAGAGGTTATTTGGAATATAGCTTATTCCCCTCTCTCTGTGTAGCACAAAGAAAGACTTCTTTAGCATGAAGACATCAGATTAGGACTCAGATCTGGCTTTTATAGTCAGTACCAATTCACATTTCTGGCATGACTCAGTTATTCCCTTCTATTTGGGCAAAAGTGCAATAAAACTTTGTCTTTCATCCTGTTCTCTCTCCAAAGTCCAAGGTGTTTTCTCTTCAGCAGTATTTAGTACAATGAGCCCCCATTACACTTCCACCACAAATTACATCGTAAACCTGTATTTTCTATCATTTTCTATTCTAAGTACTCTATACTTTTACAGAGCTAAGTGAACTCCTTGGTAGATACTTTGATCTCTATTTTAACAGGCCTTTGCAGTTAAATCAGTGTAAGGAATAAAAGTCAATACATTCATACTGAGGTAGTTTCAATTTCATTGATTTTTTTCAGTAAGGAAATAGTCATAAGAGTATTTTGCTGTTTTTCACCTTCTTATAGATAGAATGACCGGCATGTTTTGAAGATTCAAATACTTTAATGAATATTTTTTATATAAAAGCTTCCATTTTGGTGAAGAAAAATTAATGTGCATCCAATCATAATTTTGTGTTGCAAACAAATATTCTTAGCTACTGTAGCATCTTGCTTTGAATTTCTCTCAAAACAGTATTCAGGATTTGTCTTCCTAATGGCCTTGACAGTGCTTGATATTATGTGATATATTTCTGGGCCTGCCATCCTGCCAGTTTCTCAGCTACCTCAAGGAGAGAAGACTCCATGGCTGAGCCTCTGTTTTCATAAAGAACAGCATAAAAAACAGGCTCCTTGAGGTATCAGAGATGTGAAATTGGCCCATGTTTTATGCCGAATGCAGCCGATAGCTTCGCTGAAAATTTGATTGTTTTTAGAAGAGAAAGCAAAATGGGCAAAAGTCAATGGGAATACTCTTTTTGGCATCCCTGGGCCTTGGAGCAGTTCTTTGAAGACTGACTTTTCAAGAGGAGAGCTGTAATGTTGAACTAGGCCTTGAAATTACTTCCTTGGTCTAAACTCTTAAATATTTTACAGTCACGTTAAAGAGGAAGACTGCCTGCCACACTTAGCCCTTCAAAGCCATTTTTCTGAAGAGATGTGAAAGAGCAGAGAATAGCTTATATTGATGTAGACTTATTTGGAGATCTGGAAAAAAATGATGCATGTTTCTGGATCTGGCCAACATTGCTCAGAGCTCAAACATACCACAGGTTATCAAAGATTACCAAACCCATGTATGTGTTACGTGGGCCAAAGTAAATGTCCACACTCGTAGCTGATGGCACCAACAAGATGCAACATGGTTTGCTGACATCCCAGGGAGAGCTCAGCCAAAGGCCATCAGCATGATCGGGTGCTGAAGCACATGCTGCATGCAGAGATGCTGAAAGCACTGGGGAAGTTCAAACTGGTGGGTAAGAAAGCTAAAGAGGTGTTTGTTGTCTTCCACTGCCTGAAAGGAGATTATGGAAAAGGAGCCAAGCTCCTCCTGTAGGAACATAATGAAAGGATGTGGAACAGCAATCACAAAAACATGAGAGAAAAAAAAAATCATCACCAGGAGAGAGGTTTAGCATGGAAATAAGGAACCAGTGAGTCTGTGGACTGTCCACCCTCAGCCCAAGCTGTGAGCAACTTGACCTGCATTTGGTGTTGATCCTGTTTTGGGTAGGAGGATGGACTGAATGACCTCCCCAGGTCCCTTCCAGCCTGAGCCATTCCTTGCATCTGTGGTTCACCAGGATTCAGCATACCTTGCATTACTTCAGGCTAAGACTGTATCCAGATGCTGAGGTTTAGAGATGCACGGGAACTCAGTGAGCTCAGAAAAGGGACTGAAAACTATGGTTGAAGATTCTTTCAGCTGGCACTGAAGTTTCAGCAACATTCTTGAATTAACTGTATAGCTAATTATTTCCATTGCTCTTACTAACAGTATTTGAACATTCTCAGATTATGAGCACTTTTAAACAAGCAGAAAATTTCAGAGTCTGTAGCTGACTTGACAGTTTCTCTGTTAGTAAAGCTATGCTTCCTAAATATGCAGGACTCTTTTCACAGAAGTATAGTCTGGATACATTGGTATATTTTACTCTTGGGAGGTATTATTAACAGATGTGTATATTAGTTAAGGATATATTTTGAGACAAAATGCTAATTTTTCATAGTAGTTTGTTATATCACATGAAGCAACAAATGCTAGATAACGATGGATTTATTTCAGAAAAGTGAATATTAAAAGTGTATATATATGATATTACAAATGTATCTGCTTGAAAAGCCTCTCTTAGATATAAAGCACTCTTCCTTTGCATCTGCTTTGCCTCTGCTGCTGTTTTGTCAATAATTTATCTAGAATTAATTATTGAGATACTATTTTTTTTAAATTTAAGTAAAATCTTGACAGCACAAAGCATGGAATCATAAATTCAGTGTTGAACTGTTCAAGCAAAGACTAAGAAAAGAATTCTTATTAGCATACAAATAGATGAGATAATGTTAAAGGGAATATGCTGCTCAGGAAGCATTTTTACAAACGTTATTTTTTAAGTGTTCTACAGGATGGAAGTCCCCTCTTAACAGTAGCATTTAAAAAATGTCATTAAGGTCTTAATCCTCTAATGTGCCACGTGTGGGTGGCTGCTGTCCATATGCTGACTGAGGTCAGGGAAGAGGTGGACTTCGTGAGGGATGGGAGTATCTCAGCTGAGCATCACACTGGTTTACAGGCTTACAGATCCTGTCTGCCTCAAACCCCAGAGACCACAGAGAAGGTTTTCAGCAAAGTGCAACATGAGGAATTCAGAAAAATGAATGGGAAGAAACATCTGAAGAGCATTACTTTCACCAACAAACTCCGATTTCTAAGGGTTCTGTATCACTGGTTAGCAAAGGTAGGGTCAGAAGTCTCAAGTAACCAACAAGCATTTTTTATATTAATGTATGTTGAATTTATGATGATACTAATACATATTTAAAGAGCTTACCTACCTTTAGCTGAACTGAAGAAATTCAAAGCTACTGTGCTTCCAGCATCTTGCACTGCAAAATAAAAAGGTTTGTCTTAAACAACCTTTGCTGGAAATGGTCTGTGCAGGATGCTGTCTCCTCTCACATGGGAGATGATAATTTCATTGCTTGCAACTATCTGATCATAAATTTAAGGAAATCCTAGTGGACTTCAAAAGAAAGCTTGCATTGCACTTTTGTGCCAAGGCAGTGGGTAAAACCTGAAGAATGAAAATCCTCATTAAAACATTAATTAAAATGAAAGTGCTGCAAATTCCACCTGATACCCTACATCCTTGGCTCAGTCTAATCAAGCGTGGACAGTATCTAAGTCTCAGGAAACTAGAGATGGCTGAGGGTGAACGTCATGTTGGCAATAACAAAAAAGAGCTATTCACTTTGCAGACTATTAGTTGGTTTTTTTGTTTGTTTGTTTTGGTCTTTTCTCCACATACAAACAAAATGCTTGAAGTCAACCAATGAAGTCATTGTAATGGAGTTCAGCAAGCTTTGTTTCAAACACAGAAACTTTACATTATAGCTAGGGCTCTCAGCATCAAACTGTACAAATAAATAAATAAAAGTATACTTGAAGGACCTAAGTGCTGTATAATCTTTGAAGAAGCATATTTTTGTCACTACATTATAAAGAATGAGTACTGGAAGACAAATAGCTGCACCAGTACAAGTCATTATTAGTTAAATTATCAGAATCCAGCTGACACCAAACTCAAGTCAAGCAAATAATGTAAGCTTCCTAGAGAATACATGTACATCTGCATATGGGGTTCATTCTAGCAGTCACTAGAGTAATTGGCTCATGGATATCCTGATGTCTGTTAATTACCTCTTTTCCCAAAGAGCAGACAGACATTTGCAACTGGGATGCTCTATGCTTAAATTCTGGTTGGCAGATTAAAAGAAAATTGAGATGAATGGAAGGTTCAGCAAAATAAGTATTACATGTCACTGGCCTGCACATCTACCATTGCTCTACATCAGTGATTTAGTGGGTAAAGCCCACAAGAACTCAGGAATCCTTGATCCTAGCTCTAGTTTTAGCATTAACATCTTTGTTAGAGTTATCAGGCACTGTAATCTAGACGTATAAGTACTGACATTTGAAATTGTTGTTTCTGTTTTACCTGTCAATGTTACTTTACAGTTGATATCAATATAAGAAATGAAACCTGGTGTAGATAGACTGAGCTACTTGAAGAATTACAAAGAGAAGCTGGGAATGTGTTGGGAACCTGAGAGAGAAGTTATTTCTGTGTTTCTGGATAATGTGAGAACATTCAAAGTCACCTCTCTTCATATACAGATACATCATTTTCACTCCTGCTCCAATTTCCACCTTCCTGTTGAAAGATTTCTTGAACTTGACTACTCCAAGAAATATGGGAAAAAAATCTGAAAATTATGTCTTGAAGTTAATCATCTATGCTTTCTCTTTTTGTCAATGGAGAGACATCCTTACTACTTCTCCCCATGGCAGTCTGGAGGCAAGCTGGCAACATGATGTTAAAAACCTCAATTTTTCACACATTTTCACCCATATCAAAGGTGGCACAAGCTATGCATTATACAGATTTGGGGTCTTTAATGAAGGAGGCCCCCAACTATATATCCCTGATGTGCTGCAAAACAACAGTGCAACACAATGTCCACCACAATAACATGAAACTAGTGTTGGACTGTAAAGCAGTAAAAAGGAGAAAGCAACAATGGAAGCAGAAGAAAAAAATATATATATAAAGAAAAATAAACAAAGAAAAAGAAGGAAAAAAAAAAAAGAAAAAAGGAAAGGAATGGAAAAAGAGAAAAGGAACTCAACAGAAGAACTTCTGAGTCTGAGTCATTCTTTTAATAAAACTTTCTGTAAAGTTCAAAAACGCAACTGCATTTTTATCTCTGAGCCTGAAAAGATGAAAGGAGCAAGGAGCAGAAAGGTTGTAACTTTCATGTTTATACACAAATACTCCGAAAGAACCTGCCTCTGCCTCACACCTTCATTCAGTACTTAGAAGTGCAAACACAAATTAAGCAGACTCTTTGAAGTCCTCAGCTATGCAGAAGCCCTGGAAGAACAAGGAGTTCTGAGCTGAGGCAGAGGAAGAAAGGTACATACAATGTTGGAGAAGGACTGTGAGAAGGAAGGAGACACAGGCAGAAGAGACGTGCGTTTTAGTCCTCTGAGTTTTCTTTGTACCAGGAGCCACGTTGAATGCATGAGGGAATTCAGCACGGAAGGACAAGAGAGTCCCTGTCCTGGCTTGGCAGCACTTCACAGGCCTCTCTGACAGACACCATTTGCACCATGCTCGGATCAAATCCACCTGGTAAGAGCCCACTTCCCAGGGCTGAAGACTGTGGGAGGATGCAGCAGGCAGGTAAATGGCAAGAAGAGGAGCTTCTGCTCATCGTTATCAATGCTGCTGTGCATAGGAGGAAATCTAGCTGCAATCTAAATGCCAGCGGCATTAGTTGCTCAGCTGGAGGTACCAAACACCCTCAAGAGCAGCCCATGCTGGGCAAGGTGCCAGAGGCTTAGCAATCCTCCCACAAACCCACACCTTCAGCAGCTGGGCCCCATGGTGTCCCAAAAGAGTCCTCTGAACAACAAAGCTCAGAATGTATGGGATTCAATGCACACTCTCCGTTCCCCAACTGTTTACATGGGCCACTGTCCATCCCATCCTTACTTCAGCCCCTCTGGCCATGCTGCTCTGTCTTCTTGAATTAGATGGTTTGACATCAGCAATACTACACCACTGCTGCAGTCCTGCACAGTCTAGACAGATTTCAACAAGAGTCCTACTGAGCTTTCAATGAGAGTCAATACAAGAGAACTAGAGGACAAGAAGTTAACCTCTGATCAGTGGAGAAATGCCACAAATACCCAATTTGATAGAAGAGAATGTCAAATTCCAGTAGTGCTACTGATGCAAGAATCAAAACACTATATCCCAGATGGAAAGCTAAAGCAGAATCCTTCAGAAAGTGAGTTCTTGTACTTGTTTTTGGAGCCTGAGGGTTCCTTGTTTTGTGTACAGAAAGGCAATATTGACTTTGGCAGCACAGTGTACACCCTGCAGGGCTCTGAGTCTCTTCCTGCTGCCCCTAGTTTGCTTCTTCCATAAACTCCTCTTAGGAATGAAAGGTTTTTATTAAAAAAATAAAATAAAATAAAAATCCACTTAATGCATTTTCTCACATATGTCCAAGAGCAAAAAGAAAATGCTTAACCTCTGACCTCAGGGCTAAATTACAGCATGGTAAGTGATGAGAAGCCACTGCTTATTGTTTGCTTTAAGAACAGCAATAATGTCACCATTTTATATGACCTGCTGGGTTTAGCACTGAAGTGGTTTTTCTTGGTGGAATCAAATAGCTAGGGTTTTTCCCCTCAGGTTCCCCTGCAAATGCAAGTCTGCAGATTCCTGCTGATGTCCCAGATGTTACTGTTAAAATATATGGTTGTATATACATATATATTTTATATTTTAATATATATATACATGCATATATAATCTATATTTATATAAGAATATATCTATGACTGTGTGTGTACAAACATATGGAAGAAAACTTGGATTGTGTTTTTCTACCCAAAAGCAATTATTTGTGCTTAAGTTGGCTGTCTTCTATTGGTACCCATCTCTGGAGTACATGGACAATTTAACACCATGTTTATCCAGTTCCTTAGGTCCCAGAAGGAGTCTTTCTTTGCGTTTCTTTGTTTTCCTTTTTGAGGCCTATTGTGAAAAATTCATTGCTTTACTGCTAATAAATCAATGAGCTTCAGACAGGAATACTATGCCCAATGACAAGTTAAATACCCTTGCAGTCAACAACTCTGTGGAAGACTTTAATCTCTAAAATGAAAGCCCTCTACCATTTTGCACATGATGACAGATTCTGCAAACAGATATCATGAAAAGTTTTTCCTCCACTCAGTGGTGAGAGGTCATTATAACTGTCTCTAGGTCAAAATTAGGCGGAAGAGAAAACTTTCCTAAGCTTGGCATGGGAAATGTTGTGTCCCAAGTTACTGAGAAATATTAATGAATGTACTAATGGATAGAATAAGGAGCTTTAATGACTTATATCCAGCTGGCTGGAGCCTCACAATCTATGAAGGACTGAAGGAAGGTTCCCAGAGGGTCTCATGATGTGCTGATTCTCAAATAAATCCTTGGATGTGTTTCCTGGGAGTGCTCACAGACTTAGCAGTTTCAGGCACCAGTTCAAGAAAATTGTCTTATTCACTATTTGCCATTGCCAGATATTCAGAAGTTTTCAGCATCCAGCAGCTAGAAAAAGGGAACTCCCAAATCCTAACAAATTTGCAACATACCTAACTGTAAACACAGGTTTTAAATCCTTGGATATTTTTTTTTTAAGTGCTTGAGTGTTTAACCATCTTCTAAACTGGGTTACCCAGTTGTAATCTGGTATAATTATACCACATAATCAAGTGTAATCTAGATTCTTTCTATTCCATCTAGGAAGAGATGATAGGTTGATTTGGGAACAACAAGGAGTTTTATCACACAAACTGCATTTTATGTCTGCACAAAGTCCATTTCAGTTTTAGTCTCTTTGTAGATGCCAAAGAAGATAAGCGACTGCTTTTATTTGCTATTGACTTCTTTAATTTTATTGCCCTCTGGCAATAAATGCATCTGCTTAACCACCACAGAAAAGAAAGTTGCCAGAAGTTTTCCAAAGCCCTAAAGACATAGACAACCCCAAAAGAGATCAAGTCCAGTAGACACAGGAAGGCCCTAAGGAAACACTTGTGTTACCATTACGAGATGATTCCAGCCATTGCTGGTTTCTTACACATAACGCTGTAAGAAGACTCAAAGTTTCAAACTAAATGAGTCATCATATTGTCGCAGATCTGCCATCGCGTTGTTACATCGGTGTGCCACAAAATACAGTTTAATTATTTTTACTCATAATATTCTGCCAGAAAATTCAAGATGCATCACACCAAGTCTCCTAGGTTCTTAATACTGGATAAATTTTATGCTGGGGAAGTCTGGTCCTCTGAGGCAGGCTGCACAGTAGAGCAGCAGCGAACAGCAAAAAGCCCACTTCTCTCCCCACTACCTGCTCCAAGCAAATGGCTCCAGGGGAATGGTGTGCCTGTGTCCCTGCTGAGCCACTATTGACCCCAGCATTGTTGCAGGCAATTCTGCTGCTAGACCAATGAACACGCATCACCAGGAGCCTGCAGACTTTCCAACTCCAAGGAAATGGAGGAAATACCTCATTGTGGGGCCTGATGTGGCCACCAGCTTCGGACAATATCATCATGATGTGAGAATACCTCCGAAAGCACATCTCTATAATTTTCCCATGTACTGGATGTGAAAATATACTGAGTATTAAGAGTTCTAAAAACCTTAGATGTTCATTAGCTCCTTTTTCCTCTCCATTCATGACGCAATGATCTTCTCTTGTTGGCTGGCTACTGCAAGCCACTGTGAGATCCAGATGGCTCAGCACAGTGGCTGAATATTTAAATGCCCATTGTGCATGAAGTCCATACCCCAATGCACACAGAAAAGCTGCACAAAGGTTGCAAAGTAAAGCCTTCTCATACTTATGCAAAGGTGTTTTTGTTGTTGTTTGGTTTGCAAAACCAGAACAGGGTCTAAAATATTCAACAGCTTGTCTCTTTAAATTAGGTCAGACCTGATCCCGTCTCGGGTTGTCTATCTCACTGGCTGTCTGTTATTAACATTTTTTAACTTGCCATAGGTCTTGACAATTCCTGTTCGTACATAGTATTAAATACAATGCACTCAATCAGGGAATAGATGTGATTAGTTATTTGGACCTCTCTGCAACGCACTGCAGCACTCGCAATGTGGCCACCTACCCATCAGGCAAATAGGGACAGCATCGCTCCTACCCTTGTCCTATCAAGCACAACAGTTACGATTTAAATCAGTTTGAACACATCATAGGCTTCACAAAAAAAAAAAAAAAAAAAAAAAAAAAATTCAATACTCAAAGGTAGAAAGACAGGTAGTCCCAAATGTGTTCTTGCAGTGAGTGGCAAAAAACAAATTACGCAGATGAAAGGAAACCAAGATAATCTTCATGTGGCTTAAAGGATCATAAGTCTGGCACCAACTGCTAGAGAACAATGCAATCAATGGCACCATTGGGCTATCCAAATGGAGAAAATATTTTCATAATGCTGCATAATGATAAAAGGCTGGCCAATAGTTGGATTTGCCATCACTTGTGGTTTCTTGTAATGAAGAACATAAGGAATATAACATTTTCAGCAGCAGCTTTCCAGGTTCTGGCAGACAACTGAGCTAATTATGAGAAAGGTCTGAAAGAACAAATCAGGCCCTTCCCAGCACGACAAAGTTTTTCTCAGTCAGTTCTTTTGTCACGAAGTAGGAGAAACGAGGAAATTTTGCTACCTCATGTCCTTCTGCTGTCTAGTCCCTTTATGTCTCTAGCCTTAGTCTGCAGTTGTAGTAGAGGGTCAAGCCAACTCTCAGTTCCACTCTACAGCCTTCCTAAAGTAAAAGGCATCATTCACTATGAGAAAACTTCAGCATGCAGCCACTATTGCAGGTTTGCTGCAATTTCAGCACCTGGCTTGCTCGCCCATTTCTGGAGAACAGAGTTTTGCAGCCTCTGGGAGAGTCACCAGAAAGCTCGACCCCAGCACTTCCCTTATTTCTGCTTCTTACCCTCAGGGAGACCAGATGAGCTCCCCAGGCTTCACTCTGGTTTGTCTTTATAAGCCCTTGGCTCCTTTGAAATCCACCCATGCTGGAACAGGAGTTCTTAGCTCAATTTTCAATCAACGGTTGAAATCTCTCTGTGTTTCTCCCCATACCCTGAAGGATCTGATACTATTTACCTAGAAAGAACCAACTCTAATGGCTTGTACTGAGGTGAAAATACCTCTGAATTATTCTCTCTTGCCTAAGATGAGATATTAAATATTTTCCTTTTTCTCCCTGGGGGCAGTAGACTAAAGGATGAAGAAACAGCGACATGTGCAATGAAAATAAAATAATTAAATAAATGAACAGCAGAATGTACTTACCTTCATGAGGTGGAATCAGGTGGTTTTTTCAGTTTTGCACAGTACAGATTCAAAGGATCTTCAACTACGACTGAGCTCCTACATGGACAGATTATATAAATAAGAACAATTGCGGAAAGGCTGTAGCTGCCCACTGACCAACCCACCTCCCTGTCCGCAGTTTAAGGACCGAGGATATGACTCACCATGCTAAGGCTGTGCTCCACTTCATTTCAGTGTTTTGTAGTGGTTTTTCCTCTACCTGGACTTAGTTTCTAATGTTACGTACATGTCTCCAGTGGAGACCGCTCTCCTGTTTTATGATTTTTTTTTTGTGATATCTCCATGGTTGTGATATTTTACCAGGAAGAATGTAGACAATACAGAAAAGTTTGGATTAAATCACCTTACAAGTAGCATTGCTACACCATCAAAGCACTCTAAAGCGACTTTTGCCCATATCAGAAAGCTAACACAGCTCTAAGCCTCCGGCATATCAGCTTAAAAGCATTTCCTGTGGTCTCCTCATTTCTTTTGAGAATATCCTGTAAGTGATGCACAACCAAGGAACAAATACAATTTCTCAGAGTGCTTAGTTTTCACTTTGGCACAATCTGTAGTTGTTGTGTTCCAAAAACCTCATGGGAATTGAATTATCCCAAGTCCTACAATCCTGGGCCCCTTCATCTGATTTAGCTGAAATTGGCTAATATACTCAGAAGACACACACACACACACACACACACACACACGAACACACACACAAAATGTAACTGTATAAGCTATACTGAACCAAACAGCTGTGAGTTTTTAAATTTAATCATGCAAATTGATATTTACATTACCATGAATTCCCAATGCTAGTTGTGATGGTTTTCTGCAAGTCTCCTGCAGAGATATATTTTTTTTTCTTTTTCTTATTTGGACTGCCCTATGATTTCCTAGGATTCTTTTCTGTTACTAAGATCTAAGACTAAGGAAGTCTGTTGTAGAAAAACAGCATCTTAGTGCTTCCTGAGTGGTACTTAATGCTTGTCACAGCCTTACCACCTGTGAAATGACCTGACACCCTGACTGACATGAAGGATGGGTAAGTATATCCTTTGGATCAAGGCGTACTACAGGCTAAATGTGTTTATTCTAATTCTTAATGCTGTTGATTATTAGAGTTTATTAGTGAATGATCTTCAATCCTCTGAATCCTTGCCAAAGTGTCACCTCTCACTGGAAGGGCCCTGCATTATCCCTGTAGGAACAATCAGGAAACATAAAGTATGACTTCAAAAGGGTAAAACAACACACACACAAAATGGAATAACTTTCTGATAACTTCTGATGAGTCTGGAAAATGTTTGGGGTTGTTTGAAAAACCTCTGCCTATAACAGCAAGTTCAACCTTTCCCAGTCTGTCTTCTCCCATACTTCTCCCAGATTTGGTTAGTGTCTGGATATTACAAAATATAATGTTTGCACCACCATTGGTTTATCTTATACCTGCTGCAGGCGTCTGAGTCTTTTTTTTTTTTCTTTTTTCCTTTTTTTTTTTTTTTTTTGTTAAGAATTGGCTGATTTAAACTTGTTTATTACTTATTCAATTAGGTGAATTCCATCACAGAAATAGAAAACAAATTGAGTCTTGTATTTAATACTTCATCAATTGTAAGAAATAGACAAGAATTCTAAGACAGAGAAAACTCAATTGCATTAAGCAAAACTTCCCAGATTCCTTGCCCACTAAGCATTTTTTTCCTAGAGGAAAACAGAAAAACTTTTATTTGACCTCCCCTAATTGCACAGAATTGATGTGGATTACCGTAAAGTCTGGTCAGTAGTGGAACTGGACTTCTGACAGTTCAGATTTTAACCCCAGTAACACATACCTGGTGGGTCCCTTTGGATTCCACATAAACACTACTTTCAGTCTTCACGAACTGATGTCAAGATAAAGGCCTTATATTGACTTTTAACAGTTCTGAAGGCTCAGGGGACATGTGGGATTTTAAATGATAGATGTTTTTGTTAAGAAGGATGTCATCATCATTCATTTCACCAGCCTCAGGAAAAATGACAAATTTCATAGAAACCCAACATGACAATAGTTTAACGGTCTAGTAGGATGTGTACTAAGAGAAAGTGAAAACACAAGGATTATTTAAACATGGACTGATGAAAATGACCTTGACTTACTTGGGAAGAGTCAGTACAGCTGCATCCTGATGCCAAATGTAAATTACTGCAAGGCAAGATATGCAGTAAATGATTTGGTTTGGCTTCTCTGGAACCAGATGGTGAAAGTAAAGCAGAGCAGAGACTTCAGACAGTAAGGAGGCCCTGATCCATCTCTGGAACAAAAACAAAGACATATTTTTTCTTTCCCAAAACTTTTTTTTTTTTTTTTTTTTTTTTTTTTACTCTCAACAGCTTTGGATACACAGAGATTAATAGCTAGCTTCATGTTGTTCACTTCCTACTATTTAATTTCAGTGGTACACTTATAGCATTTGTAATAAACGGCTATTCCAAAAGTAACTGCAAATGTTTATCAGAGGAAGTTCATATGCATTTACTTGTTTAACAAGTTTTGGTTTGGTTTGGCTTTGCTTTATTTCTTTTGCAGTAGAAGTCCATGGGATTTGGCTTGTTGGTTAAGAGACATGGGGAATTTTGTGCAGGTGATTGGAGCTATTAAAATAAACAATTTGCATCTTTAACATCTAAGGGACAGACAGAACCAATCTGAAAAAAATATCTCATCAAAGAAATAGAAGGAAAACATTTAAAATCCAGCTCAGTTTCCCTCCACTATTATATCTGTGTCACAGACTTAATATAGCACCCACACTTGCCTAAACAGTGAAACAAAAAAGTCTGAATTTGTAGGAAGATTAAGAGATGCATAAAGGGATATCCCAGGGAAAGAGGAGCTAATGCTCTTTTATGCTAAATTCCACAAAATGCCCAGCTTTACAGCTTCATTCATTTTTCATCAGCAGGAGGGTATAACTGAAGTAGATCCATAGATTTCAAAAGCACTATGACTGTCAAATCAAATCTCTCCATAGCTCCATCCACATCACAACTTCATCAGCATAGCTTAAAGCGTGGCTGAATTTTCTTTTTTGCTATTATTTTTTTTTAAAGGAGAGTCTTAGAGTCTTTAATCTTGGAAGATTCATAGTGACATTAGTATCTCCAGTGATTGGGTGAGTTCTATTACCAGGCAAAATACATGCTGACTCCACAAGTGAAGAAGAATAAGATGCGAATAAAAAGCTTCTTAAAACTGAGATTTGTTTGTGATTTGTGTATGGACATGAACTGCTTGGATTCTGTCCATCACTTCCCCAGTGTCTTTCATGGTGTTCTTCAGCATGGTACAAGTATAAGGCTTAGGTTAGAGTTCCTATCCTGGGTGAATCTATTCTTACTAGTACTCAACTTCATCATTAAATGAAAACATCCTGGGGATTTCATAGGGAATGGCAGCTGCGATACAGAATGAAACAGAGTGATAGACATATGTAAAATGTCGCCATAAACCTGCACAGGGTGATCAATCTACAGGGTGACTGAGCTCTATGTGGATATAGATCAGCTTTACCTGTGGTCTGTTCGGGTTTCCTTACCTGGCAGGAGATATCACCAATGAGCCATACGTTCCTAT
The DNA here is from genome assembly GCF_964035555.1 of Netta rufina. Lineage (NCBI taxonomy): Eukaryota > Metazoa > Chordata > Aves > Anseriformes > Anatidae > Netta > Netta rufina. The sequence goes on along the minus strand of NC_140130.1, from coordinate 27,505,689 downwards.
CAGATCAAGGCTAAACAAGATTAAATCTTCCAGAGAGAAGGATGTGGGCCAGGAGAAGTCCATCCACTTACTGGCCTCTCTCATCAGTTAAAAGCACAGAGAATTGAGAGCTGCATTTAAATGACCTGACCTGTAAAAGAGCTCCCTCAAGAGCAGAGGTTCCCCACTGCCATTCCCACAGTGTCTTACCTAACAAGTCCTTTCCCCACCACAAACACAATTAAATGTTCCCTGCTTTTCTCTTATTTAATTGTTTATGAAAGAGCGAACTGGAAAGCAGGAAGAGCAGTGAGTGCAGAATCAAATTCAAAGCATTTTCAACATAATAAGGGCACCAAGAATGTGAGCCTTTTTAGGAAGGAGGAAAGCAGGAGGAGATAATTTAGGAGAATCTGAACATCCTAAGAAACCCTAGTGGAAAAAAAAGAAAATTAGGACATTCACCAAGGAACATGTTCAGATATCAGGGAACAAAAAAATTTCTTGGGGTCTAATGTCAGAGAAGGCTTCTGAGAGATCTCTGAATCAGACAGGAGACGTAATCATCATTTGAGAGACAAGTGCTCTAAAGAGCCTTGAATAGAAGAGATTTAGATACTGACAGGAGATGCACACAAAAATCCTACCAACAACAACAGCTCCAAGTCAGGAATATTTCCTAATCAAAATGTTCAGAATGATGCCATAAGCAAAGACTTATGGGGGAACAGAATGATAGACAGCACAGAGCCAAAGATAAATGATGAGTCTCTAACCACCTAATTGCAGCTGAATATCCGAGTGCAGCAAATCACACCAAATATAGTGAATATAATCAAATGTACTTCCTGGGCATTGATGTGCAGGAAAAATCTCTCTCCAGTGCTCCTACATGCCCAGTTCCCAGATGAATACAAGTCAAATGCCCATTTCACACTACTCAGTCACTCCAGACCCAGTCGAAGATGCAGCCTGTGTGAGGGTAATTATTCACAGAATAACAAAGTCTGTTCACCTAAAATGATCCTACACTGAAGGATACTTGTGGTCTTGCCTGATCCCTGGCAGAGGCCCATGTCCTCAGTGTGAGGCAGAAGGGGAAACTGCAATGCAGGCCTTTTTAACCAAAGCTTTTCCTGCCCTGCACCCTGCCTCTGCACTGTTTCCTCTAGCAGTGTTATCACTACCATGAATCCACCTGTCCACTTGTGCCACCAATCCCTCCCCCGCCTCCCAAAAAGAAAAAAAAAAAAAAAAAGAAAAGAAAGAAAAAAAAAAGAATAAGAATGGTCCTGTAAATAACCTGACCTCTGTAAATATTGTCCCTTATGCAGGAGTGAACGGCTTTCCTCTGGGGAGGGACAGGAGCTAGCAAAGCTCAAACATTCTCATCACTAAGACACACACAGTGAAGCAAATTAAACCTGACATGGGCTCTAGTAAATCCAACCTGAAGTTCTTAGCTCAGGGTACCCAGCTGGGCAACTGATAGACCCAGAGCTGATCTTCAGCAAAATTTGGCTTCCTAGGGATCTGGTAGCTCACCTGGAGAAGCGGAAGGGCAGAAGAGATGCTGTGCAAAGTGCACATGTAATTTCCATTGCCTTGGGTCAGTACCGAAGTTTTAAGCACATGCTCCTAATCCAGAGAAAGGTCTGAGGCTACGTGGGTGCAAATACCTACCACAGGTTGAAGGAAGACTGTCTCAAATGCTCTCAGGTGCTGAAAGACATTTTAGTTACAGTACCTGTTTGCTGTTTTCTAGGGACCTAAGAAGGAAGCAAGAACAGATGTACTGGTGGATGTTTCTTTTAGTGCAAATATTCTTGCTTGCGTTTTCCTCATCTTTAAAGCATTTTAGAGACAGGCAATGATTAGATTCAGCCCAGAGGTATTCTATCTGGATTGGGTAGGCTCCTTAAGTGCTTCAACATAGTTTGTATTAGACGCAGATCTTCAGCTAAGACTCCTCATACCCTGGATGATCCAGAGAATATTATATTCCAGTTCACACTGCATATCTAAAGATACTGCTGACAATAACCTGTGCTCTGCCCCATGTATGGCTACAAGGTAACTCTGATTTTTGAAGTCCTTAATTATTATAGCTCCTCTCTTATGAAAAACAAGAACCATTGAATTCCTCCAGGTTCCTCCCAGTTTCCCCTTGGCAGTATTTTAGACCACCCTCAAAAAAGTTACTGCAAGACTAATATATACAGATGCAAGGATTTTATTTGCTACTGCACAATTTTATGAGTGTGTACCGCAGAGCCTAACTTCATGGCAAGAAGATTTATGGTGTAATTACCTTAGTATATTATTGTACAATTTGCAACTAATGGAAAAGAAATTTACTGGCTACACTTCAGCTGTCAGAAAGTCTGTCTGCAGAATGTTATGAGAGTGGAAGAAATAAGTGCTTCTCTCCATGAGTGGGAATGGTAAATGACAGGCATTGCTTAACCTGATCAAACATTTTAAACTTGATCAGCTACCCATATCATAATAAGTAAAGTTTGCTGCAAAGGAAATTAATTGTGCCTCATAAAAGAAATAGAAACATTTGATCTTAAGAGGCAAATAAAAAACTGGCCAGTACACCCACTCCCAGGAGAGTTAAGCCTAGTCAATCATCTTTTTAGACAAGTGTAAGAATTAAGAATTCCACATCCTCTTTTAATTGTTTTAATTGGCAGTTTTTCCCAGTGGACTTTCATGTTTCACTTGGCCTTCTTTTTTTTTTTTTCCAAGTTGAAAAAAAATGCATCTGATTAATAATCCTGTAATTGTATTTCCAGTTCAATTATTAATGTCTAACATCCAGTACTTAAGAAGAGCAAAAGCAGAGAGCTGTCTTCACTTTTGACATAAGACCTTTTGATGGAGAAAACTTCATTCATATCAAATGTTTTGCAACTACATTTCTCAGCAACTTGCCAGATCAGTTCAAGTTAGATGTCTGGTAGTAAACATCCCTTTCATTAGAAGCATAGAAATTAGAAGCATGAAATTGAATGGAGGAGGATGGAAGAGTTCAGTAACAGTTTTCAGAGGCGCTAACACTCTAACAACTTAATTTAATAGGAAACCAAACTCAAGCTCCTTGGAAATCAAATGAAAGTTACCCATTGCAGTGGAGATGCATAAACTGCTACAATCTGACAGATATCTAAGTGAATTTAACCTATATCAAAGCACACTGGATGTGATTTTTTTATTTTTGTTTTGTTTTGTTTTATCCTTATATTTGGAAGGGACAAAGGGACTGAAGAAAAAGGTACAACTCTGGCTGTGTCAGTTCCTTTCATCAGTTTTTACCCATAGCTCACCGAGTTTGGGCAATCATAGTTAATAGCTCTGAAATCTTACCACACTATTGCTATATAAATGGTAATAAAATACAACTGCATCATAAAGCTCCCCCTCACACTAATAAAATTAGATCTATAAAAAATAAAAATACAGAATCACCTTTGTTACATATTGAAAATGCTATTAAACAAAGGCAGACTTGGAATGATGATATGTCAGGCTCCCCCTCCCCCCCCCCCCCAATCATGCACTAGTGGCATGCCTCAGTATCCTAAACTTCACTCTTCTTGCTCCATTTAAAGTACATAAGAGTGTATTAGACTAATATAGAGATGAGGCAAAACATGGAGCCCTGTATCCCTATCCGTATCAGTAGGAGCCAGTGGCAAATTTTTCAGTCCCATGCATCTCAGAAGAATTATTCATGTCACTTTAGATAATCATTTATCATCTCATTATATGTTCAACAAATAGGAGCTGAAAACTCTAAAGTACTGCCATGTTTTGAATTCAAGTGTAATGATGACTATCTGCTCTTTGATAAAATCCTCACCCTACACAATAGAAAGATTTGTATTGCCTTCAGTAACTTTTCAATAAAGACCCTTCAAAAAGCAGCTGAGTGTTTACCTTGACTTCTTTTTTGCTTTCCTACCAGTCTCCAAGCTTCTGATCTCTTCACACACACAGACTATCAAGCAGCAATCTTTTACACATGCCCTGATATGATGGGCACACCTGCATGGGAACACAAGCAGTCCAGAAAGTCATTGAATTATTCAGCCACAAAATTCCTAAGCAAAATAAATTGTTACTAGATTATGATAATAATAGTAATAATACCCATAATAGCAACATGACTTTTGATTGTCTCTAGGCTCAGATGTACTCCCTTAGTGTATCTTGTAGGCATATTTCGGTGGGATGTGCACAGGTAACTGCACTTCTACAACTTCTTGTCTCCTCCCACTGTAAGTGAATTCAATTTCATAGCATTTTTCTGGAGAGGGATCCTAACTAATACAGAAGAAAGCAAGGCACTAAGAAGTTGCATTACCCTGTGAGCTGAGACATGCCGGGCACTGAAGCATATTTTAGCATACCCAGCAGATTGCAGGCATGTGGGAGCCTGTGACCCAAGGCAGTCCAAAGTTGTGTAAAACACAGCCTGTTCTCTCATGCTTGGTCCTACTCCTCTGCAGCCAGGCAACTCCGGGGTGCCCAGAACATCAGTGTCCAAGGTCACATCTGCCAGCATGCACATCTTTCATCACCACCCTGACAGAAACAAAAATAAATCATTTAACCTCTTCCTTGTCTGATTTTTCTCTGTGTAAAAAGGCAACGGCAGCAGTGTCTCTTCAAAAATAATGAAAAATCTTCCACTCAAATATTTATGCAGAAAAAGAAATGTCTTTTGTGGCAAAAATGGAAAATATTTTAGAGAGAAGGAGCTCTTCCTCTGTAAGCTTATTGATGATGATGATGGCAATTTTATATAACACTTATTTTATCTATCAAGGCACCAAAACATTACATAAGCCTAGTGGCTGAGGCCAAATTATTATAATTTGAAAAGCCAAATTATTTCCTAACTAATTAACATTTTAACAGTTACTTAAGGAAGACATTTATGGATCTGTTATAAATCCCCATGGCTCTATAAACTTAACTGTCACAAACAGTCCTTTCTTGGAAAGGACTGGATTATTAATGTGGGCACAGAGATAAAACTATACATTTCAGCTGTTAGACTTTTATGTGCTGCTTTTCTCTGAGTTAGTCTGCACATAAGTACTTGGGTTGGGTTTCAGGGAGGGAGTGGATCTTTTTCACGCTCCATTGAGCTGGAGGCAAAGAAATCATAAACAAGTTAGATCTCCCAAAGGGTTAATTTAATTTTAACTGCATATTGCTGTGAGGCAACCCTTCACATGAGCAGTCTTCTCTGCTTCCTATGAATTTAAATATGGCTCTTCAAAACAAAGTGTGTTTGGTGGTGAGTAGATCTAAATAATCTTGCCCTGTTGAAAATATAACATTAGGCTATTCCCGAGCATGACACTAAGAAGCACTGTGCTGAGACAGGGAATATCTATGTATGGAATATTGACCTGAATGCCAAATATCCGAGCCTCCTACTTTAACAAGCTGTACCCAAAATTAGCGCTATTATAATAATTATGTCAAGTAAACCAAAGCTGACTTTGAAGGTCTGATTACAAAATGAAAGCACAGAACATGACTGATGAAGTTTGCTGCTGCTCGTTCTGTGTTAAGCCCTTGTTACCCTTTTCTTTCAATATGGCTTATGGCATATCTCAAATGCCAAAAAAAATTCTGTGCTTCTTCCACAACGCAGAGCACTCTGGCTAGGAGAGGTCATCACAGACTGCAGAAATGGGGAGGCAAGTGAGAGGGCAGCTCTGCCCCATTTGCTTTTCATGCCGATGTGGTTTGTGACACAGATTTCAGGAAGACATTGAGGTCTCCCCATTTGCCCACACCTACCTTATTGTATTATTTATAGGGCTCCACATCTACTCAGTGAGCACAGAGCACTTTATTTGCTGCCTCTTGGGCTACCCGGAGCTGAATGACTCAGAGAGGGCATTTTCTTCCTCAGGACAGGAAATAACTTCCTTGTCTCCTTGAGTTCCTTCACGCAGACTGCTTGGGAAGTCAGTGCAGCCCTCGTACAAACTCCATGAGACGAAACCTGGAAAGATGAAGAGTTAATATATCTCTTGACCAGAATGGCTCTCTCTCTTTTGGCTATCTATAACCCAGGAGACAATGCTGTGCTCCTTGGGGGCTTTATTCTGCCCCATCCCTGATCCATGCTGACTTACTAGGAAAGGAATAAATCTGACTCACATTCAAAAAGCGTTGCCCCTTTGAAGATCTCCTTTCTCACTGTATCCAACAGAAAGGCAGCCCCATTTCCACCAATCGGCATTGACAATAACCTTTCACACGAACACTTCCAGATGCAACAGACCACCTGGAAAACTTTTTTGCTTACCATTATATAAACTAAGTCATGATCCAGATTATTGGTGTTGTGAAGGCCATGTCTTCACAGTAAACACTTTGTCCAGAAAAGACCCTAGTTCTCTTTCTTACTTATGGCTTGTGTCCCTCAATGTTTATGATGTACTACAGACTCCCATCTGCAGTACTCTCCTACTTCCTCTGCTCACTTCTACTGCTTCCTCTGATCACTCTTATGTCTCTAACATCTTACTTTAGAAGAGGATGACCACTTATTTACATCCCTAAAAGGATGATCATCAGCTTTCAGTCCTTCTCCTGCACTTCTCCAGGACCTCTCTGTGGCACAGCACCAATCATTTAGACCAGTGGCCCCCAGGCTATTCTAGTACGCGTAACTGAAGCTGAGGAAGCACCTCCAAGAAGTCTGTCCTCCCCCCCACCAGCAGATGTGAAGCAGCATTATGTACCAGCCAGCTCCCCTCAGAATTGTGTTGGTGGGACTGGTTTAATTCAAGACAAAAAAAAAGAAGGGGGTGGGGTGGGGTGCCAGAGACAGACCATGTACTTTCTCATCCTACATGCACTTGTACTTTCATTTCACATCCATTATTTAATCAAGTGACTCCAGGGCAGCATATATATGCTATCCAGGAAATTCAGTTTCCCCATTAGATGGCTGTAGTTTACAAACAAAGGCTGTCAACTAAAAATTATCACTTTAATCCCCTTTTTATTTATTTATTTCTTTTCCAGATTGCACTAAACTCCCTTCTGTTGCCTTTCTATTTTATCTGCCCAGAGTGAGTCTGGTTCATTGCAGACAGCCTTCCTCCATCATCTCGCTCATGTTAGGCAGACGCCAATACGTAGCAAAGGAAATTCTCTCTCTGGACAAATGCAAACCAGATCTGACTGGCTGTCTTCCATGAAGTCCCCCATGCAGATTTCTTTATTACCAGCTCGATAATGGGAAGATGACCTATGTCTCAGTGCATTGGGAATTTGCCAGTAGCTGCAGGGACAGCACCTCAGTAGTCTGAAATAGAAGATTAAAACCGTCCCAGACTTTTGTTACTTCCAATGCAAGAACCCATGAGGCCAGACTCCTCACCAAATTATATCTGTTACACTTTTGTTTGATGAGTATTCTCCTGGTCTTCCACTTGCTCTCAGCTGAGCATCTCCCATGTTGTCAGAGACCTGCCTGGCAAAGCGATCCATTGATTCCTACTCTCTGTTGAACTCACGCTGATCCATATGCCACACTAAACCAAAAGGTTTGTATTATTTGAAAGGAAATCCTGAAGCCATCCTTTTACACTTCCTTGGGGCTCGTGTAAACATCCAGAAACATTAATTTGGCTTATTTTTTTTAATGGAATAACAAAACCATACTAAAAATGTGTGTGCACATTTCTGTTCAGAATCAATACACATTTCACGCATTGAACGTGTAATATTGTTTTAGAAATGGTAGAAGTGAAATCAAATCCAGATCCGTGTAGCTCTAAATTTAACTGAATTTGCATTTGCAGTTCTTTGTTTCTGCTATAGATCAGGCTCTTGATTCCCCTTCAGCTATTTTGCTGCTATCCAAGAGAAATAGAGGCTGCATTATTGTCTGCATTACCTGTACTCAAGAGAATGTGATGCACTGAAATGTAAGTGAAAGTAAGGCAGGAGGAACTCTTGTCTGATACTTCATCCCTTCTCTTTTGTACATGAATTGCTTCCTTTGCAAGTCTGGATACTGCCCACTGCAGTGTTACCAGGATCCTTGCAGATTTTGCATACTTAATTGACTGAGACCAGATTTAAACTGGGAAAAAAAAATGTTAGCAGTATGCCATTTTTCCCTAGTCCACACTCAGAGAAGCTGTATACCAGAGCCAAAACTGACAATGAATTCCTCAAAATGTCATGGTCACTGGGTGTCTGACAGCCCTTTTGCAGGAGACAGCTAAGCCCTGGGGAGTGCTTGTACCCTCATTACATGCTCTCTGTCAACAACCCCCAACCAGCATCAAAGACAAGCTGCACTCTTCTAGCTCCAAATGGTTGTTTAGTTGGCTGTGCTCCATAAAACAGGTGTGGTCTTCCACCTGCTGTATTCGGTGAGTAAAGTGATCCCCATTGATAAGCTGCAGTTCAGAAGAGCTTTGGGAAAGGAAGGTGCTATAGAGATATGGCTATATTTCCCAAATATTTAGGAAGACTTCATGATCTGCCACTTTATCTCATGTTTCTGAGTCACTCCCTTTCCTAAATCTCTTAACAACCATACAGAAGAGCTTTGTGATACCTCACGTGACAGAAGAAGCAATAGGAAGGGCTCAATTGCATTTAAATATTTTGCATCCCTGGTTGTTTTGGTTTGTTTGTTGTTATTTTTTTTTTTTAACCACTGGCTTTCCCTCTCCTTTTCACAATGTTAAAAGCATTCAATATTAACAGCACTGATTGCCATCTTAGATCATTCTGGGTTCATTGACCATTTCATTCCCATACACACAACCTGGCTCTTTTTCTATAGCAAAACCACTATCAGACACTATCCCATCTTCCCACAAGCATCCCCAAAACTGTCATCTCTCCATACCCAAGGAGAAATGTCATCTCTTCATGAAGTGACTTCTATTACTTATTCTTGACATGGTAAAAAGTGCCTTTGAGTCATCATTTGTTGCACGTCACCTCTTCCCACATCCCACCACATCATTCCTTCCAGTTATTTGAAAAGTCTGTCCCAGGAAAAAGGATCACAGAGCTGCCAGAGAGGCATGAAATTGGTTTACCAGGGAAAACGATGGCTCCATGACAACTTAGCTGAAGATCTGCTCTGGTATGTTTGCACAGCACTCTGCACATGACCTATTTTAACACTAAACTCTAATGTGATCAAAAGAACAAATAACAGGAATCAAAATGTTCATTTGTTCATTGGTGTTGATCCATAAGTCTTCCAGCCTGGTAATATAACTATTATTACAGGAAATCCTTTTTCTTTCTATTGATTTCAAACAGCATACATGTGGTAAAAGTATCAACAATATTGATGATAGTATTGCTATGAAACATAAAGCAGGCCTTTGACATATTACACACTCACCAGAAAGCAGGAATGATAATTTGTCCAATGCCTTTTTCTCCAGCCTAGGTCAGTTCACGTTGCTCCCTCTGATTTCTTCATTACCTTCTCATGAAGCATCCCAACTGAAACTGAACTGCAGCTCCTACAAGAAGAAAAAAATATAAAAAATAATAAGAAGAAGAAAGAACCTCTGGCTTTGTTCCTGTACCCACTCTACTTAATTCTACTATTACTTACCTACCCAAGACAGCTCCAAGAGAAGATGCTCCTGCACGTTTCCATGCCAATAGTCACTATAAGCCAAAGCCCTGTCTGCACTGAGTGCCCACCACTGGATGCCTCAGAAAAAGTTACAAAATTGCCATAATTGTGTAATAATTCCCCTTACAGGAAGTGTGTTCCTAGTTGAAGGATGTTAATAGTCAGCTTAAGAATTCACGTACACTGCTAATGGAAGCACGGACAAGAACATCCACACTGTTTAGGAAGCAGCAGACAATATGATGAAGAAGGAATTAAAGAGATGCTTAAAAAGCTTCTTGGATCACAGACACATTTTCTTGTTTTTAAGCATTTGTTCAGTTCCTCTCAATAGTTCATACCAAGGTGATCAGGGTCTTCAGAATATGCACAGCCAGAAGGCAGAAGAGATGTAGCATGTACCATCTGAGCAGCATGATGCAAGTACATGTAACTGGGGAACTTATGTCCCCCATAAAATATGTTTTTCTCTTCCTGAAGACATAGTCTTCTTCTGAAGAGTGATTTTTGCATTGCCAGCACAGGCTTACCCAGATCCTTCACTTGGGAAAGTGCTCAGCCAGAGTGGGGCCAACTGCCCAGGGGTCCAGGCAGTCCTACTGTGCTCAGGCAAGGCAGAGGACAGCCGGGTAGGCTGTTTCTGGTGGTCCCTTCTCAAACCAGCAATATCTGATGAGATGGAACCAAGTTATATTTTTTAGCATGGGGTGCAGGTTTGTCAGCAAGCCCTCAAGGTATCTTAGATTAGCCTGGAGTCCTCTCCAACTGCCCTATGAAAAGTACAAAACAAAGCTGCTGCATACTGTCCTCTGGGCTGTCAGCTGTGAAACAACAAAGAAAAAAAGCACAGACAAAGTGGGCTGGACAAACAGCCCGTCTAAAACACTAGGCTGTCACCAACAACCGCAGTGATGCTTCCCCAGCACGCATTGACAGCCTCCAGCAGTTTGTGTCCTGCATGCACACAGACTTGTAGCCCAATGGCACCTTACAGCAGGGAGCCCAACAGCAAACATACCCTGAACTTCATGACCTTTGCTTAAGGTGATGGTAAGTAACTGAGCTAAGACTTCCAAGGGAAATTTGAAAGGCTCAAATTACACACAAACTACAAAATGAGTAATATGCACTTATGTATCTTAAAAGGACTGCCAATGGCCAATTTGGTGCACTTTAGAACCCTATTAATAGCTGGACTCCACAGGCAGATGAATAAAACACACTTCCCTGGAGAAATACAACAGCAAGAGAGGACTGACCAGGGATGAATCCTGCCCGTCTACGTTGCTCAGTAACGTGTGACTACTCCGTAAACATTGCTGCTGCTTCACCAGCTCCTTCTGGTTTTATCTGTGGCACAAAATGTTAAGCATATTGACCAGGTGATACGTTTATTTTATTAGTACATGTCCTTGAACTAACACTGTATTTCATGGGTACCTGCCAGGTTAGTGACTGAAGGAACACTGCATCAGGGAGCGAGGAGCCAGGAGAGGGAGGAAGGGAGGTTTCAGTGAGATAAGAAGGTGCAAACATTGTATGCAAACAACGGGGACAGAAGTGGTTCACCTTGAAGAGAACATGTTTGGACACATTTGACTCTTCAAAACCAATCTTGAAGTACCGGGCTGAAGCCAGGCTCTGTTTCAAAATCTTCCTGTTTGTTGTTGTTGTTGTTTTCCTAATAGTGGTGCCACCTGCTTTAACATGTGAGGCTGTTACTGTTCAGTGAGGCAGTTTGGGATAAAACCTGAGCTATCTCCCCACAGTTTACCTCTAGCTCATAGTGGGCAGGTGAACAAACCTGGGGAGTTTCTGCCTGTGAGCTGTCACTGATGGCACTAAGCCAGGCTGACTCTTTCAGACTGGTGGGCTGACCCTGACCTGCCCTGGTGGCTTTCAGCATTTTGCAGCCATTTCCTAACGCATCCCTGCTGGAAAGGTGTGCAGGCTGCATATGCTGCCTTGCCTGGATTTGTTGCTTCCAGAGAGACAGCAAGCCTTAGACTGATCTGGGCTTAAATGTGTACCTAGAGAAGCTTAGAGACAAAAGTTCAAGGGTTAATTTAAGTTCTCAACTACCAAATTGAAAGCTGCAAAAGAGAAACAGGTAACTTGAAAAGCCTGTGCCTGCAATGACCTCTCTGTCCTGTGGTCCTACTTTGGGAGTCTCAGAGACATTTCTCAGCTGCTGAGCAGTGAGGGTACCTCAGCATCCTCCTGCTGCTCACTGGCCTTCAGGCTCAACCCCACAGCTAAGGACCAGATGGGTCCAACCCCACTTCAAACACCTGTAAGGCTCCCTTAGAGTCAGCACTTTCTTCATCCTGCCTCTGCTCTTTCACACCTGACTTCTCCTTGATCTTTCTCCCTTGGAAACACAACCCCATAAGGCAATGGTGACTGCAATTCCCCTAGTCCTCCCTTCCCTTAGAGTGTGTTGCAAATGTAAGAGTAGCAAGGGAAACCTTGTGTGATCCCAGGGACATCTCCGAACTTATAGCAAATGCCTTTTATTAAAAATAAATAAATAAATAAATAAATAAAAACTTCTTAAACTTTTCTTAAACTTCTTCTCAGATACGTATTTCAGAGGTCACTACACCACATTGTAACTGTAAATTGTGCTCTCTGCCTGCACACTGCACAGAGAAGGCTAGCAGACAGAGAGATTTTCCCCATCCATTTTCCTATTCCTCTTCTCAGCTGCCCCCAGCTAGCTTCCTCACTCACCTTCACCCCCATCTTTCATCAGCCTGAAAGCTTTGCATCACGTTTCTCCAGCAGAAATTAAAACTGAACTTGGAAATTAGCACACAGCAGCCATGCATATCTGTGACTCCTCAGCATCAATATCTCCTGAGCTTTTCTCTGGTTTCTCCCTTTTTTCGCCTCCTCTTCATCCTCCACACTATTTTCTTTTCTTTCCACTGTCTCTAGCCTTAGAAGATCCCCTCTTTTTGTTTTTCTTTACAAGGAATTTGCCCTCCTCCTCCCAATTCTTTTGGCCGTTCCCCATCTTCCACATGCTAGTCAAGAAACTCCTGACAGCTGTGTTTCCCATCTTGTGTTTTGCTGTCATCATCACTTTGTGTGCAGGCATGTGCACGTGCGAGAGAGAAATCCAGACAAGTGACTTGAATCTTACACTAATTGGAGGCAGAGCAAAAGGCTCCATCCCCACTTGCAGCAGCTGCTCCCCCAAGGACCGGTGGCCATAGTACAGCAGCAGAGAGCAGGTTCACAGCCCGAGAGCACCTGGGAGAGCCCCAAGCTGTGCTGTGACACACACACACACACACACTCACCCCTGGATTTAGCGATGCCGCACAGCTGCGCTTCTCCCTGCATGGTTCTGCCGTTGATCTGTGCCGGTTTCTCACTTTTATGGCAGACGGCTGTGCTCCCTGGGCAGGATTTAATCAACAAATGTTAATTTTTTTCCACTTTTGCCCTTATTCACTTCTCCAGACTCAACAGATCTTTTTCCCCTACACGAACAGGCTGGTGTTACAGCCCATCTCCCTCTTGCCCAAAGACCTGCATCAGCAGCTGTACAGCTGGTGCCGGTGCTTTGCCAGGGTCAGAAGCTCTCCCACGTTGACCAGAAATTTTATCTGACAGTGATCTTGGGCAAGCAAGAGTCATCACCAACATAAATCACTGATTTTTAATAAAAAATAACTACTGAGTCCTACAGATGCTATCCATAATCCATTACCTCCGAAACATCCCTCTCCTTTATGACTCAGCATCTGGTAGCCAGCTGAATCCAAACTCCTATAGCATCACATTAAAGCTTTATCCAGCATGATTTCTTCACATATTTCCTAGAACTGAACAAAACCACAAGAGCAGTTGAGTAAAAAATGCAATAATTCACAGTATCATAGCAACAATGATAAAATATGTGCTTCCTGCTTATTCATTTTGATTAAGAAAATTATTCACAAGGCATCAGATGTTTGGAAAGAAATCTATCTTGTGGTTTGTTAATCAGAGGAACAATATACTCAAGACTGCTGAGGGAAGTAGCTTTCAAGGCTGCAAGGCACTGCCAATTGTTTTCTACAGGAAGCTGATAAGACCCTACACATACTTGTTGGCCCGACATTTGACACTACCTATCAGTTAATGTTCCCATCCAGAAAGGTGCTTAAGTATACACTTAGTTTTAAGCATGCAAACATTAAATCCAAGATGAGTACTTACGCCATTCAAGTTAAGTGCATTTGTAATACTTTTAATATTTTTAATTGCTTTGTGGAAACCCAGCTTAGATAAGTAACAATGTGCCTACAGGCTTAGCAGCTGAAGGAGGCTCAGCGTCTCTCCTTTTACCACCACCTCTTTGTTCTTCATCCCACTCAGTCCATCCCTGGGACCACTGATGTTCCCTCCTTCCTTAGGATCCTGCATTCCCACCATTCACTTTTCAGCACTTTCTAAGGTCCTACCTTCCCACTCTGCGGTCTCCCCATTGCACTGTGTCCTTGGGCTCGCTCCCACACATGAACACCATACCTCAGATTTTTTGCTGAGAAGTTTTACACTGAGTCCTTCTTTTTTCCCTACTCTCACACATTACACTGATATTTTGACTGTATCATAAGCGCATACATATGATGTCCTCAAGCACTATGATGTCTCAGTTGTGGAAAGGCTGCATTTCAGCTGTCTGTGCATAGCTTATCAGTTCGGTGTTACTCTGGGGTTCCTGGTAAAGTCATCCCATAAATGTTAACTGTTAATAATTTAATATAAATTTCTTTGTTTGCACACAAGTAAACAAATGTAACACACATGAGATGTTCCTTCTGCACTAGCTGTTCATTTTAGTAGAACAACCAGCACAAAGTATTAAAGACAAGTATGGCTCTGTCCTACCACGTGGCTGGATCAGCATGAGGAAAATGCGTATTTTAGGTATGCTGTTTGCATTGCAAAACAAGACAGTTAAGGACGGGATGCAGTCATAGAGGCATGGTGAGCAGATCAAATCTTTCTTTTTCATCGCTCAGGAGACTGAATAACTTAAGTTCTTCTTCCATCTTCTGGGAGATCCACTGGAACAGAGTATCATCAGAAGGACACGTGTTTTATAAATAAGCAATGGCAGACAGAAAGCAATTGAATTAGATCCCCAAAGCTTTACTAAGATAGATGATCCTTGAAAGTACAGCTAGGATATTAAATGTAGCGAGAGTATAATTCTTAATTTCTAGGCATCTGTGAGAATAGTTACCATCCTTCGGGGAGTATTGTAGTGACTGTAGCTGGTAGATCTCTAAATGAGACTATATTTCCTTTTGATATTGCATCATTAAGATAACTGATTCCTATACCCAGCCAAATGTTTCATATAACTCTTTTCTCCCTTTTCTTAATGTGTGCAATTGTGAAAGAGCAGCACTGGAGGGATTTAGTGGTTGTATCTCTTTATGAGTCTGAACTGTGACATGGAGGACTCGCTAAGTTTATTGATTTTAATTTCTTATATTCGGGATTTATCTTCTCAAATTTTATTTAATGGTTCAGAATACTTACAGTGTTGATATAGGAGGTTGGCTACCCAAGGGCAAATTTCAGATCCTCGTTTCTTCACCTGTGCATTTGTTTGTTTGCTTCTGGATACCAGCTGCCAGACTTTGATCCAGGCTTTGATCAAGAGTGGCCAAGGGGCGTACTCTGAGACAGCATTCCTCTCTGTCAGCCTCAATAGCCAGAGCTGAGAGTAGCAGGGCACTTAAGTGGATTTCTATGCCTATCAGAGTGAGAGATCAGGCATTCCCTTTGAAGATCCTTTGCTACTGCAATCTAGATTCTGATCCCTGATTTGGTCTGAAGACCCTAAGCCACAAGGCACGCAGCAGGGTCTCCTAGAGGGTGGAAGAGTTTGAGAGACTAGGATCGTTATCTGGGTGGCTGGGTATTTTCTTTGCTTTTTCCCAGGAAGACAACTAGAAGAGCTGCGAATGCAAAGGGTGAAAAAGTGTGGTGAGAAAATCCACTTTTCAGGCTGTTACATAAATACCAGCATCCCTCTTTTCAGTAGTGAAAAAAAGCTTATAGAGTTGTCAGACTAAACCAGACTCAGCATTTCTTGGGCTACTTCAGTGTAGTAGGGAGAGCTCAGCCAGGTTGATTCCCTTCCTGGAGCATTTAAGGACTAAGCTAATAAAGTACTTTATGGCAGTGAGTTCCTGTGGCACCATAGGGAAGATGAAGAGCTATGAAACAATAGATGGGGAGTATCTGTCATCCTTGGAAGAGGTGTTTTCTCCTGCGGATCCAGCACTGAACTTTGGTGCCAGGAGGAGTAATCTGCCAATGATTTGTTGTTTCACCTTTCCCACTTAACTGCTCTGTTTCCCATGGCACTGTTTTTATCTTCTTCAACTTCCTTAACACCTATAAGGCAAGTATTTGTGCCCTATTGTGTCTCCGCATTCCAGCATGCAGAGCTCCAGCCACAAGCTGGACGTTGCCATAAGCTTATGTATTGCTGCCAGGGAGAATTAATCACCGTAGGTTGCCAGGGGTAATGAATGCTCATCGTGACTTCCACACTTGACTGTCTTGTTTCGGAAATACAGGGATTGATGTAAGCTTCTCTTTAAGGAGTAGTGCTCTCCTTCTGCCCTTCCTTGTTTCTTTTTGTCCTTCCATCCTCTCTTTCTTTCTCTTCTTTCTTCCAGTACTGACAAGCCTGGCAGTTTGTTACAGCTTTCTCCTTCTTCTATTTTGAGACAGAGTCAACAGCAGCCAGCTGAAGGGCAGGGCTATGTCCGGTG
The DNA here is from genome assembly GCF_964035555.1 of Netta rufina. NCBI lineage: Eukaryota > Metazoa > Chordata > Aves > Anseriformes > Anatidae > Netta > Netta rufina. The sequence continues at coordinate 27,489,252 of NC_140130.1, read as the reverse complement.
CCCATTTCCAGTTCCCCCACCCACAGGCAGGACCAGTATGCATTCATGCCCATTATGGGTGCTACAGTGGGCTCATTCATGGACTCATTTCTTTCTGCTGTGAGATTCCCTTGCCCGAGCACCCTGTTTTCCTTGGCACGGGGCATAAGACAAGAAGGAATCTTTACATGGAAATCTCTCCAGCTATGGGAAACATTTCCCCTTACACATGTCCTCGCAAGAGATCTACGACATCCGTAATTGCAGACAGCACTTGGAATGTGGTGACGTCTCCGCATTTCATGACCAAACACAGTCTTTGCCATTGCCCAAGGGTAGAGTAGACTCTAACAGCATTAACCTATGGTCCCTTATCTACTGCTTTCGTCACTCTGTCCATTTGTATCTATTTGGAGAAAAGTTGTGTTGTCTGATACCAAGTTGCCTTGCAAACTAGTTTTGTTGTATGGGTGGCATTTCTGCCCTTCTCCTTTCCACTTATACTTCAGACAGCAGTGACTCAGTCTTTTGCTCTGGGGTTCTCACCTTGCTAACCCTTCCAGTCTTGGAGACCTTCCTAAAATCCACAGATGCCCATTGCAAGCTAATCTATAAGATGCTCAGTGCTTCAGCTTTGCTTTCTTCCAGGGACCATTTACATGAAGACAAGCCACCATTTCATCTCAAGACACAATAATGCACATGGAGACAGTTCCACAACATTGCCTTCCAGCCCAGATGTCACACCTAACTGAGAACCATGTCACATTAAGCTTATTGTCAAAGGTGCCAGAATGTTCTCTTTGTACAGTAGCTTTGGATTAACCCTGCTGTTAACGAATACTGAAAACAACAACAGTATTTTAATTAAACAAAGCACAAGCAGTTCTCACTTAAAGTGGGAGGGGAAATTATAAGGGTGATTTCATCCCTCCATGTCTGATGCAGACTATGACAGATGGAGGAAGCATGGGGAATACTAATGAAATGGAAAAGGAAGAGACCAGTGCCTTCACTGCAGAGAACACTTGACCTCTCAGTTTTGTCCGTCACCCCAGGTAGCTCCCAGGCAGGTTAACGCTGCTCATTTGCTTTTGCAGCCATGATCTCAAACAGCTCTTCCCACAAACGGGTTGTGAGCTGTCTCTTGTCCAGCTCAGCACTTCTCGCACACACAGATTTCCTTGGGCAAAACTGTTTTTGGTCTGCCTGCCTCCCAAAACAGTACTCCTATTTCCATATCAGGCTGGGCATATTCATTGCCATTGGCCCTAACTACCACACCTGTATGCCCACAGTGAATAGCACCTGCTGATTAAACACAGGTGCAAAGTATCCTTTAGCTCTGAGGCTACAAAAAAATGCAATTACAAAACAAGAGTCTTTTTTTTTTCCTTACTCTGTAGATTAATCCAGGCTGTTTCATTTGGTTTCTTCTCTAAAGTGTAACTCAGCTTGAGTTTTGGATGAACATAGACTGCACTCACCAGATTAAGATTTGTCTCTACTGATCTGCTTCTAGAGGGGGTAAATTAGCCCTTTAGTAGCCCCATGGTAGCTTAGCTAAACTGCTTACTGTGCTGACTAAATTCATTTACAGTTAGTTTGATAGCTCTCCATTACATCGTGCAATATAGATATAATTCAAGACAATGGAGCATCATTAGCCTTTAATAATTGCACTTGAATCAGATCATAGGTGGGTTCATGGGCTGAGATCCAAGAGAACCAATTTGTTCCAAGCATCTCTGCAGAGAAGTCAATCAGGCAGCTGAATATGGGGAAAGGGACATAATTCTGGGAGGGTTCTCAGAGGGCCTTCAGGCAGAAAAAAGGAAGAAGTTTGGTAGCAGAGAAGAGGAACAGCTGAGGGATGAACAAAGAGAAGAAAACCACTGTCAGGAACATTTCCACCATGCAGAAGTCAGGCATCCTTCTAGCGTCAAGCCCCTGTCCCTTTCACCATGCTCTCAAGACACACTTGAGGGAAGAAGCTACAGATATGCACCAAGACAGACATCTAACATTAACAGGGGTTAAATCCTGCAACAAATCCAGGGTAGCCCAGAGGATGGAGCAGAGCAGGGCCTTACAGGGAAGACTTTTCCCTGCACAGACCAGCAGTCATGCGGCAGGTGTATTTAAAACCCTGTGCAACAACAAATAATTGCTTAAAGAAAATAAACCAGCTCTGGGAGATACAAATCTAAGCAAAAACAAATAACCCATTGGTGCCCAACCTGACACACAATCAGTCCCCTGCTGTCAATGCACATTAAAACAATTCCTTTATTTTTCCATGGTTTTGGCCCCCCCCCAACACTTAGAGCTGTGCATTTCATGCACTTTCCAAGCAGCTGCAGCCCAGCCCCGCGTGGTGCTGGGAAGGAAATGTTCAGTCCTGCATCCGTCTGCAGTGATAAAATACTCTCTCTAGACAGAGGAGGCAAAAGGCATGAGCTTTGTTTTTCAAGTACCTACACTTGTCAAAAGGAGATCCGGGACAGAATGGGTCAGGAGATGAGATAAAACCAAATATGAGAATTAGTCCCCACTAATGAGTTAAAAGGAGGTTTCCTACTCACCTATGGAAATAAAACCAGGAATGAAATCAACTCGTGAATTCAGCTTAAAACAAAACACTTTTTTTTTTCCTGATGTAGTAAATTTTCTGCCAGGTTAGTGAGTTAAGTCAGCATAAAAAGGGCCCTACAGGCAGCAGAAGTTGCACAGATAACTGGTAAGTGCTTAACAGTTGGATTGGAGAGGATGGAGGATTAGTGAGCAGTAGTCAACAAGGAGATGATTTTCCCTCGTCTTATAGCACCCTCAGCCTGTAAATCTGGTGAGACTGGGACAATACTTCAGCACTTCTTGATCTGAACCTACAGATATAGAAAACAGAATTTATAACACACCCAGAATAAAATATAATCTATGATCTATAAAGTACAGTCTCTACATATTGGAGTATAATATAATCAATATAATATATTGGTTATATATATGTGAGTGTGAAAAGTGGTCAAAGGTACAGGAGCATCTGGTTTCTATAGGACTCCCTGTGGACTGCACGTAGCTTCTCCCACAAGCAGCCTGTGTAACACCAACCCCTGGTGGGTTGCCTCTAGCTGAAGCACAAACTAAGACCATTTGCTGCTGCTTTGGTTAGAGCCAAGTCTGCTGGACACGGAGCCTCTCCAGCCTTCAGAGCACTCCGTGAGGACTCCTGTCCTTTCTGGGACATTCAGCACCTGGCTGAGCCTGGTGTGTGCAGGAGATGTGCTGGCAGAGCCCTCTGCAAGCACTCTCCCATACACCTCAAAGTTGCATGGGGAAGAAAAGTCTGGCTCTTCTACACCTGCTCTGCATGCTCAGGGCAGTGCTGGGCTGTCCCGTGGTGAATGACACGGCCACATGGCTGGTCACATCTGAAACCCAGCCAGCAGCTTCTGCAGCGCCATTAGCCCTGCTAATTAGCGAGTGAGTCACAGCCTTGGCTGTGGCTTTCCCCTCTTACAGAGAACCTTAGCATGGACATTTCACACTTGCTGATGGCATGCTTTCAGATTTTCTCCCTTTCTCACTTTTTTTCTTTTAACTAAACAGCGAACCATATGGTGCAGCGTTGTCTGATTGAGCTAACAGCTTCCTGATGCCTGTGGGAATTATTGTATCCAAAGAAAGCTTTTAGAGCAGGTATTTGTACCACCTTTACCTGATCAATTCCTGCCTTTGGGATTTTATTTCTGCCAGATTACAAGGATCACTTTACATTAAACCCACTCTATCTTCTGGGTACACAACAGTAAGGGAAGCATGGGCTGTGCTGTGTTCTCTTTAACTTTTATTATAGATTAAAAGAAGATTGATAATAATGACTCTGCTTAAAATGCTGTGGTGCAGCAAGAGGACTTTCAGTTCCCTTAAGATAACATACTTAGGTCTACTGCTGTTGTCTCCTGCATTTGCTGTTTTTCTTGTATTTTTTCCCTTCTGTAATATTTCTTTCTGAAGAACTCTGCTGGGTACCAGCCCTGAGCCTGCAGACTGACGTCTGTGGACCAGCTCTCCCCCACTGGCTACTCAGAAAATGTCCCCTCGGAAGGGCACTGCCGATGGGTGCAGTTCCTAGAAAGAGGGCGAGCTGCTTCCTCTGGGTCCAGGACTGGGTCCCGACCCTGCCAGCAGAGCCAGGCTTGGGCAGAGATACACAGGCTATTCCACACAGGCAGGGACATTCAAACCAAGCCCTCTGACAGGTAAAAAATGATAACAAACAAGGAATGAAAAATCCTCTCTCAAATATAGTAAAGAATATTTGTGCATAATCTTATATCATACTGAAATAATACAATATATAGTCTTACACTTCATGATATGTAGGATATTTCAATTGGCTTTCAGTGTCCAGAAATAAAACTTCAACAGAAGTAGAACAATTTTCCAGTACTTTTCTATGAGTCACACTCTTGCTCTTACAATATCCCTCACACCTACTGTCCTAGGACCCAACCAAAAAGGATGGTGACTTTACTCTGAGCCTGCTTCTCAATACTTTCTCATACTGAAATTTGTAAGCTTCTGTTCAACTTTAAAACACTAATAAAAATTCAAAAGTCTCATAAGCACAGCCATTATTGCTTGGCTGCTTGCCATTTTAGACAGAAAGTTGCTCAGGAGGGAAGACTTAAGCATTGCAATCACGCTAGTAGGAGATATTTGTCCAAGGTGTACACCTCCCTAAGTCAGGAATAAATCTAATCTTTAGGAAGAAGAACTTGACAGTCCTAGCAGCCACTGGCTGGGAGCTCCCAAGGACTTATTGCTGACCTAATTCTTCTCCTGTTTGTATCAGTGGCATTTCTAGAATACCATGCTCCTCACAGATTGGAAAATGGAAAATTCCTGGCTTGGATTCATTTCAGAAGCTGTTCAAATATCTGATGTCAGAAAACATTCAAATTCTCATGAAAAGCAAAAAAATATTTTTAACTGATGTAAAAAAAAAAAAAAAGTGATATATATTTATCTAAATATATATTTATATTTATTTTTAAATGGAAAAGTCCTGGAGATATAGTAGCTTCCAAGCCAGTTACTGCCAATAAAGTGAATGTTGTTGACTGCAGAGTATCCAGGATATGTTATTTTATTTGTTGATATTAAAGAAAAAAAATCCAACAAATTGGGAGCATGGTGCAGAGAGAAACTTCCTGGGTCATAAAGTCCAGACTTCTAGTATCCCAGGCACCACATAATTGACTCCTTTTCATCTGAGTTATCTCCGGTCTTCTAGATGGATGCCAAAAAAATATAAAACAGGAGAAGCAAAGAGAAAATAAAAAATTACATGTTTTTTTTTCTGTATCATAAACAAAACCACATTAGCAGTAGGAGCAGCTGTAAACATAGCAATCTGCAAGGCTCCAGCAGATAAGGCAAAGACTAAAGTGTCGTGAAGGATCTGATTAATTTTTAAATAATTGCGTTGTAGTCTTATTACACCTATATTATAGGAGCAGCTGAAGGTCCCTGGGAGAGAGGCACTGAAGGAGAGGGCTGCAGGCTGGGGACTGTTTGATGCCTCATTCCTGCCGTGCTTGAGGTTTTCTTCCACTCCTGCCTAATAGGATGCAAACATCCCTCACTCACAGAGCAGTGATCTTGGGTTCAGCCCATGGTGACAATAATCTAGATTATTTGTAATGAAGCCAGAGTTACAGTAACACAAATGGGAACACAGCTGTGTCTTGCAGGTTACCGTGTCTGGCAGAAGAGGTACAGAGCTAACAACTTACTAGTTTTATAAAGTGGTTTAACATCTATTTTACATCCATTTAACATCTATCAGCACCCATTGTCTCCTTCTTAGCATCAGTGCCATGTTTCCTTTCAGTCTTCTTGTGACAATCAGCATTTAACTGGTCTATGTGAACTGAGATCTGTAGGGTCAGCTCTACTTGGGCAGAGATGGCACTTAAAGTCTGGTCTCTCTTGATAATGAGCTGTTGGGTTTGGGAAGAAGAGTCCTGTATCCTACAGCAGAAGGTTCAAAGCTCCAAAACCAATAAAGTTTCCAAACTAGAGAAGGTGATAGGTGGTGGGTCTTACAATAGACTCTTCTGTCCATTTTCCAACAGCTTGGGATATTCCTGGAGGAGTATCTCAAGACTGGTTGCCTTGACTCTCCATATATACCGAATGAACCCCAAATAGGTGATGAGGTATTTATAAACTTCTGAAATATGGACCTTAAATATGTCATGGGCTGATGTTCACCGCTAACAGCCAGATCATACTGTTATTCAAAAGCCCCAAGAAGAATCTCTCAAAAGATGGCCTCTGGATTTTTCTGTGAGCACACTGCTCAATAGCAATGAAAAACAGGTCCAGCAAAGCACAGAAGCAAGCAGCTAGCCACAAGCAGGTGATCAGTCCCACCCAAGCTCAAGACCTCCCCTCCTCACCAACAGCTGCAGTCACCAGTGTCTTGAATAACGGCCTTAATTTCCTAAAGAGACCCGCTAATGATAGTACCAGCCTCCGCACCTGATAATAGGGATTTGTCTTGGATTTGTTTGACATGTTTAGAAGGAACGGATGAAAAGGCCAATGAGGATATTCATAACCTTGATCTCTTCACCAGGGGAAGGAGAAGTTCACATAAAGCTTTCCGCCTTACAAAGCCTTTCCAGACCTATTCTCTGGACAAAAGAAAAAAAATGTTTTAATATGCAGTATTCTTAAACAGGCATTTGCCTGAAAGAGACTGAGCTTTGGAAACCATTGTTTAATTGTAGCCTAATAGATAAAACATTGCTTTGGGCTTTATGAAAACTAGAGACTAGTGTCTCTGACATTTTATATATATATATGTATATATATATATATATATATATGGACTATTTTGGCAAGTAGAGTCATCACTTTTTCTAATCCAAATATTCTGAAGCAGGCACAAACAGACTACAGTAGAAAAACAGGGAAAGTCTCCAATCTCTCTGTTCTTTAACCTGAGCTTAGCTGCATCCTCCACACTGTTTGTGCACTGCTTGGGGCTCTTGATGAGAGTTCATTTCCAGAAGTTGTTCCTGTTCAGCTGGTGGGTCCATGTAGGGGCTGGCATTGTCTCCTTTCCAGCCCACAGGGAAGATGAGAATCAGCCCCGTTGTCTTTTACAGGAAGGGAAGGGAAAGGAGAAGCAGTAGCAAACCGTATGAGGCAGAGGGAATTGATTGCAACCAGCCAGATATAATTACATTGTGGAGGACATTTAATATTTCATCTTGATCTTTGCTGTATCAGGAGAGTAAAGAAAATCACAATATGAGGGAGAGAGAGGCTGCAACTGCTCTTGATTTGAATTGTAAATTCCCACAAGCAAAACCATGAGTTACTTTCAGACAATCTGCACTGAATATATCTGACCCAGATTGCAGGGAGAACCAGAGAGCTACTCCACCTGCTTGGAGACAACAGTGGCACTAAGCCATCATGGCAGGTCCCCAGCACAGCAGGTATTTAATCCAATCACACTAATGAATTTCTCTCCTCCCTTCACTCCTGGGTAGCTACAGACATGCTGGCACAGGGTTCTTTGGTTAACCACTGCAAGAAGGAAAGAGCTTTACATCCCACAATCCTAAATGGCTCTGTCCTCAAAGCCAGACCTTTAAAAAAAACACAGCATACATTTTGGTAATGACTGGTGTAATTAGTGTACACACACACACACACGTGTGAAGAGACAGTTAATGTTGAAAACAAACTTTACAGTGTTGAAAGAAAATGGTGGTCCAGAGGCTCTGGGCCAAGGTCAAACAGAAAGACAAGAGGTGGACTAGAAACAAGGATGCCTGATATACATATATACACACACAAGGAATGACCATCCCACGCAAATCCTCCAAGAAAACATACTAAATCCCAGTAAATCCACTCAAACTCCACTGTTTGCTACTCCTGGTGTCTGCTGCCCCCCCAAAACAAGCTACACATTTGTTGTGGTGGGAGAAAGCCCAGCAGCATCAGCTACCAGGCACCTCAAGAGTGGAAGGGAGGACGAGGCATTGCTGAGCATCCCTGTAACTGAAATATCCTCTTATGACTCTGACTGGCCCGATGTGTCTCTGGCAGTTCTGACACCCACCACTGAAATGCAGCTCCCTGAGGTGGATCAGGGCCAGCTCAACCCAGAACTCACAGCAGGGAGAGAAAAGTTGCCCCAACAGCTCCGTGTGTTTGTCCTCCCGCAGCCTCAAGCTGCCAAACACATCTCGGTTTGCCATGATCATTTCCACACTCACTCAGACGACTGTGATCCAGCTCCACATATTAATTATCATAAGAGAGGAGGAAGATCCACTCATTGCTCCAGATGATTAATCAGCTAGTCAGGCGTAACACCACCCATGCTATTGTAATTGCAGTCAAATAATAACGCTACAACACGCTGCAATCATAAGCATCAAACACCGGAGGAGTCTGGTGATACAAGAAACTTGGTCTCTTCACAGTCCACACAAGATGATCTACGATCTGGAACAAGTTGTAAAAAACCTCTCATGAGGTGCAGCCTGCTCACCCGAGGTGAGGGAGGGAAGCAGACCCTTACCTCTGTTCAGAGGACAGACAGGGAGAGGAGGGATGGACTCATCAGTGCTCAGTACATCCGTGACCTCCTCTTGCAATCAACCACTGCATTGGGCTGCAGCAACAACCTGGGGAGAAAGATTTCTTGGCTGATGGCTCTCTTAAAATACACCTCACTACCACTTTTATCATCTGCTCTGGTTTCAGAGCAGTAAAGACAGAGAATTTAACAGAATTTACCTTCTTTGCAGCTCCTCCTGGCCAGTTGAACCTGTGCCCCAAAGCTTAGGCAACTCTTTCCAGTTCCCTGGCCAGTAATTCTCCATGCACTGGCCCTGGTTTCTCACTGAACTTGTCACTTAGCTTACCTCAGTGCAAGGTCTCTGCTAAACTTGCTGTTAGCCTTACTCAGAACTCAGACCAAGCAATGCAGAGGCCTTTACTCCGTGGTCATACTCCCCAGCAGCCACAATGTGCTTTTCTCCTCATTCTTCATTTCATACAGGAGCAATTTTCTCCTCCAACTTTCTAAACTAGCAACTTCTGTCAAGGGCTTGGAGGACTGGAGCCTGAAGCTGGGCTACAGCAAGGAACAATTTTCACTACCTGTAAATTCACGATTAACCAAACACATATTTACGGTGGAAGGCAGGTGAGAATGCTCCCAGGCTGGGGGCTGATAGTGCTGCCCCCAAGGCCTTGCACACAGGTAGGCAGAGGTACTGTCTGCCCAACAGCCCTCACAGCCCCAAAGCTGCTTTAAAACACCCCGTGCAGTTGCAAAAAGATCTTAATCCCGCTCTAAGTTTGAGCCAAGCCTTTGAGACCAACCTCACCACTCAAGACAGGCTACACAAAGACTACATAGCTCTTAGCCTCGTAGCACTGAATCCCACATCCTAGCACTGAAGCCGAAAATGAAGTAGCCGGAGCCCAGAAGAAAGGGTATAACGTAGAAGCAGCGTGAGAACTTACAGTCATTATACCAGCTGTAAAAAAAGTGTTTTGCTGGGGGGTTGTCTTTTTTCCCCAGTGCCCATTTTGCCCAGCGCTGGTGGTGTTCACTTGTGGAGCAGCTCTTTTGGCAGCCTGCGGGAAGCTGATCAGTCTTCTCAGTGGGGCAGTTTTAGTTCAGAAGGGATAATTTAAGACAAAGGCTATCAACCTGTTGTCCATCTTAGGAAAAGTGGCTAAGCCCGCTCGGGGGCTGCCTTCCAGTGGAATGAGCAGCTGCTTGACACAGGGATCTTTTCTCAGCTAAGTAATGAGCTGTATTGATTTCCCTCAAAAAGAAAATTGGACTTTTACAAACAACGCAACAAGCTGCTTGAGTCAGGATGTTGCTGAAGTGATCTTGTGACCACCGCAGGCTCTTTGTTTGTCGTGAAAGAGAAGAAAAAAAAAAAAAAAAAGAAAAAAAAGAAAAAAGTCAACCATTTATTCTGTAAGGGCAGGCTTCACCAATAAAAAAAAAAAAAAAAAAAAAAAAAAACCTCTCCCTTCTGATATATTGGGCTAGTACCAGACCAACACGCCCTGCAGGGACAGTGAACATTCATCCATTTGGAAAACAGCTCCAGGAACAACCTCTGTACTTGTTCTTGTGTGCCGAGGTCCTAAGTCTGCAGCAAGAGCCCACATCTCTCTCCTCATGCTCTCTCCGTGGGGATAATATGAACGCTCTCACCGCCAGCCAGATGCCTCTCTGTTGAGGAGCTCTGAGATACATCCTCCAGGCTACCTGGTAGCTCATCCCTGTCAACCTAGGCAAAACAACTCCAAGGGCAGAGCCCCTGGAAATGTTTCTCTCAGTCCCACCTGTTTCAGAGCAGCTGAGGAAGGATGCAGGTCCTTTGCAGCCCCACCCTGCTCTGCAAGCAAGGGGAGCCTGCAGGAGCCAGGATTAACACCTTGTTTGGCAAGGATGGGTCAACAGCAAGTTTTCACCCTCTAGACAAAAGGGATCACTGCAGAACATCTGAAAGAAGAAATCTAACCATGCTGTGACTGACTGCTGCTCTCAATGCTCAGGCTGTCCCCAGAAACCCAGCCCCAGCAGGGTTTGTGCTGTGCCCCAGCCCCCTGGGGCTGCCACCTCCCCATGGCAGCAGCGTCAGTGCCACATCCAAATCCCAGCTACGCACTTGAAATCCCCCTGGGAGCCCCACCAGCACCATGGCAGGCAGGACAGTGTTGGGGTGTTCCCTTGATGTACCACTCCCAAGGCTTTGCTGTGCCCCAAAAGGCTGCAGGACACCCATGCTACCTCCAGCTCTGGCAAAGCAAGAGCACCCCAGACCTTGCACTCAGCTGGGACAGGGAAATACCTCAGGGTCGGACTGTCAAGTGCCACAGCACACAATTGCTCTCGGCAGCTTGATTCAGAGATCAAAAGATCCCTGTCTGTATTCCAAATGAGATCCCTGGACTCCGCAATTAAGCACTTTGGGACACTAATTTCTCAGATCAGATGCAGGCACCCATAGAAGCATACCAGGCTAATGCCCTAGCCAGCGTTTGCAGAATTAGGAAGCTGAAGGGAATAGCAGTGAGCTCAGCAGGGACAAGAAGTGTTAATTTTGTGTTGGTAAATGGGAATTACAAGAAATGGAAAATAAATAAAAATGCAAATTCAAAGTAATAAAAAAGCACAATTAAAGGAAACAGCCAGCATACTTTCCTGTATCAGAAAGAAATGCAATTATAATCACAGAATAGGCTTTTCTAATATTTTTCATATCAGTAATTTTTGTGTTTTATTTAGTGCATTATAAAATTTGGAGAAATATTACAATCTCTCCAGTAAGTCAATGTTTCATTATTTAAAGATATGAGGGGAAGAGAGAGATTTATAAAAACTCCAGCCCACAAAACAATATTATGATTTCCTTTCTAACTGGAAAGATAGCGCCAAGAAGCACTGAACTCACCAGCAACAGGAACCATCAGCAAAATGCTCACACCAAACACATGGACACAGCATAAGCAGCTAAACCCAACCTGGGTTTAAAGGAAATAGATTTGGTGATGAGTGTAAGGATGAGGGGCACCTGGGCACCCAAGGTTACCCAGCTGACCCCAGTACTTCAGCCTGTGATGAAGCAGCACTGACTGAGAGCAGGTGCATCCTGCTCTCTTTAATTTGGGGCTGGGATGCAAAATCAGCAGTGGCTGTGTGAAGGCCAGCATCGTTGTGATGTGCTCAGCTCCAGCAGTCTGCATGACCCGGCTCAGACACGGTGTGTTTTGCCCAGGAACCAGCAGTAATTTGCTGTGGTCACCCCCTTAATGGCTGAGCAGCACTTGGGAAGGGAAGGGCTGAGAGGTGATCATCAGCTCAGGGTAAGGCATAACAATCCCAGTTTCCAAAGCCCCTCTTCCTTTTAATATCGACTGTGATGGTTTAATGATGAATGTTCACACAACATCCGACCTCCTTCCTAAAAATGAAATAGAAAAAAAAAGAAAAATTAAAAGAAGAAACATCTCTCCTTTCACCTTCCTCTCATTCCTTTAATAATTTTGCAAAATTAAGCCAAATGTGCTGATTATTTTCCACGTGCGTTAATCATAGCCCAATCACGTTAGTGAAGGAAAATGCAGAGCCTGCTGTTTCCTCTCAGCACCCTCCTCTCACCCTGCACTCAGAATAGTCTCAGCCTGGAGGGCATCCTGCCGGTGCAATTAGCAGTGTGAAATGGGGAAGGGGAGGAGATGGGAAGATGGAGGAAAAAGAACTTTTCTTAAAACTTAGGCACGGCTTTGGGCTTAGCAGAGCAAGCAAGCAAAACCCTAAGAACATCCTGTAGCTGAGACCTTTTTTCTCGGCTCATAAGTCCAAGCAGGTGCGTGAGCAACTGCTGTCATCTTCTGCACTCTTACTGTAGTCCCTGTCCAGAGCTGCACGCCAAACTTGCGTATCCAAATGCTAGGTGCATGAGAAATGCACCTGCCAAGCTTTGCTCTTTTTCAGATGTTGTTGTGCTTATTTAAATAGTCTGTAAAGGTTTAATATATTATAAAAAGCTGCAAATGATCAGCCTCTCATGGTAAATTGGGATGGAGCCCACCAGGAAAGCAGGTTTCCTTGACAGGGTTTCTCCCTGCCAGCTTGGCAGCTCTGCAGAACCAGCATCCCCCTGCAAGCTGGCCAGAAGGTTCCTTCACCACCAGCCAAGAGAAAGTGACTGCTCCAAGTGATTCAACTCGCTTCGTGCCAGCGTCTGAGGCTGAACCCCTCCAGCCCTGGACTGACTGGTCACGTCACTAAAGAGGTTCCTTGTGGGAAACCGTGGGAGAGCATCACCAGCTTGGACTGGATGCTGGAGACAAAGTGAAATTGCACGTGTCTCATTTAGTGCTCTGTCACATTTCAGGCTTGATTTGGCCATCACCACAGGGAGGCAGCTTGTGCTTCCAAGCAAAGAATGAAGCACAAACCTTGAGCCTACAAACTCCTCCAAAGTGCGGCCCTGCAAACTCTCCTCCCCAGCAGCTGCTGCATCAACCAGGAATGGTTCTGCCAAGAAGATTAAAAAAAAAAAAAATCAAAAGAAAACAGATATGAAGTGGCGATAACCTGGCAGGAAGGATTTGGTGACAAGGCCAGGAAGCAAGCAGTTAGTCCAGGGTTATTTCCAGATGCACTGTGGTCGTGCCATACATTAAAAAGCTGTGACATGCATAAAGATGAGCAAATGTTTGCCTCCAAAGTCAGCTGCTTTATGCATAGATATAGCCACTGTAGATAAACCCACTCTCAGGAGTGAGTTTCCAGTCCCTGCCTTTGCAGAACAGGGCTAGACAGTGGGGATCCAGAAGAGGGGAAACCTAGAGCTCAAATAAAAAGCCATCAAAGGCTCCTGATGCACCTGAGCATCCAGAAACACACACACATTTCACATGCCAGGGCAAAAAGGTTAAGATGTCAGTGAATGCCTGAGAAAAAACGTGGACACAATTTCTGTGTTCTTCCTAGGCAAATGCAAAAGTCTCTCCTCGCGCTGATGATGTCTGAGAAAGACAAAAACAGGGCCTCCCAGGTGCTTTTGATGAAGGATGTTCCTCTTCCTCCAGCCTGGAAATCCAGATTCTCATAAGAATCGGGCCAGCATTAGGTAAGCAACATGGCCTGAAAGCTCAGGCTTGCAATTGTTTTGTTCTCTGGGAATACAGAGACACACAGCAATCTGCTGTGACAGCAGGTGGTTTGAAGAGTATTTACTGAAAGATGGATTTTCCTCCCCACCATGCCCCAAGCAACACAGTTGGGCAAAACAAAGTGATCACAAAAATTACACATAGTGACAGAAGCAAAACATGTCACCAGAAAAATGCCTTCTGGTGCTGTTTTGTTGTTTTTGTGCAGGGCATCCCAGCTGGGTTCTGAGAAGCTCCCAGCACTCCCTTTGGTTATTTATCTGTTTTAAACAGCTTGAAGAAATATCACAGCTTTCTTCCTATGATAGTGATGTGGCGTGTTTCTGAAAGGATTCTTCAGAAATGAGGATTTCTCTTGATGTCCAGCTCACAGGATATGGCATGTTCCAGCTCATGGTGTCTATTTAAGTCCCGTGAAGGTTAATATGTTCCTGGGCGAGTCAGCTAGGAGACCACACTGCCAGTCAATGGCACAGGGGGTGCTCTGAGCTGCCAAGGTGAAGAGCTTGCCTTGCTCACCCCCCTCAACCCAAGGGACTCAATGGACTTGACCGCCTGGCCCTCCCCCTGCCACCTTACCTCTCCCTTGCTCTTTTGCCATCCTACCAAAGGATTTGTGAAGTGGTCTAACGAAGGTGAGACCCCTACAAAGCCCCTCGGGACGTGCAGCTGACACCCGCTGACCTCCTCTTAGATCACGCATTGCTGACTGCTGACGCGATCCGGACCTCTTGGTCCCCCCGTGACATCGCCCGTGCTTCCACGCAGCCAGAGGCAGATGAACTGAATCTCACCAGGCAGGTCCGAGACAGATTTTCCCCTGTGGAGCTGTACTGTGCGGCAGACAAGTCCTTTGGGGAAGCCCCCAGTGCCACATGATGTGCGAACTCTTCAGGCCGGTGGCCTCAGCACCCTCTTGTCACCGTGCTCTGGTGGTAAAGGCAGCAGGCAGGACTTGCCCTGATACACACCGAGAAGATGAGGTGAAACCATCAGACTGGGGTGGAAAAGCATGCAATCTGTCTATTTTCAAATAAAACACACGCTCATCAGCTCCAAAGGAAAAAAAAAAAAAACCCTGTAAGATCTTAGGAGGAGGCCCAGAGGACTTTGTGATCACTGCTAGGAAAGGGCAAAGCTGGAGCAGAGATTAATATTATATTAGTGAGAGGTTTAGATGGAAAACACTCCAAGACTACTTGTGTGCTGTCTGAGTTACTACCAAGGAGTACCCTGCAGGTTTTCAATCATTCTCAGGGCTCTGGCAGCAGCATCTCTGTTTACAACCTGGATTCGCTCTGAACACAGCGTTCGCAGAAGCTGTTGGAGCTGCTGGCTTCAGAAAGAAACTGCTTGGGAAGCTGAGGGAAAGAAACATGTGAAAAGGAGGGAAAAGCCACCTTGTTGCTTCTGGGAGGCTCAGAAACTGCACACCAGAGAGGGGAGGATGGCGAAAAATTAGCTTAAGGGGTTGAACAGAAAGATGGCTCTGATCTGGCCTCTCTTGCAAGGATCCTTCCTTCTTCTCCTTCTGTGATGTCACTCCTGCTTTAACAAATAATACTAATAATTTAAAAAATATTAACAGCATGCAACTCCTTTCCTTAGAAACCCTTGCACTCTCCCAAGATGGCTGCCAGCAATTCAGCTGATGAACCTGCAATTCAGCTGCCCCTGGGCGAACCCTGCCCACCTGCATTTCTCTCTGAAGCTGACAGCTTTGGGTTGTGCCCACCCATGCCCCTGGGTGCCTGCCTGCAAGCACATCCCCTGCCACGGCGAGAGGTTGCCTTCCCGTCTCCTCTGAAGTGGCAGGCTGTGTTAGGCTGCTCGGAATCACATTTGGTTCTCATTTTCTAGCAGACATCCAAGATAATATTTTTAGAAGAAGCTATACTGGTATTTGCAAAAAATAGCCTTCTTTGCTTTTATCCCAAATGGGGTCTTTTCCAAGTTTCTTTTCCTACTTTAGTCATATTTTTAAAGCTGTTTGCATTAGACAATCCGATCCTGGAAGAGCATTAATCAGACTCTCCGTGGGCTCCAGTTGCATGTGTGTCAGATGGCAAAAATACAATCAGCTCAGCCGTAACCTAATTTTCTTACCGAGTGGATGAAGCCCCAAGCCGAGGGCCATATAAGGCTGATGGCGAGATCAGCCAGCGGCCGCGTGGTGCCACGGACAGCCCTGCACCAAGAGGAGCCCCTTCCCTAGGCCTTCCCACCATGGCGGGTACCCATCCCTTGAAGCACCGCGGCCCAGCTTCATGCAGCCCGTGGGATGGGAAGGGGAGCCACCAGCAGGACTCTGGTATCTGGGGGCACTCAGCAATCTGCCTGGGGAACCGTTTTCCCTGCTTGGCTACAAAGACAGTTATGGTGTGTTGTTGTTTTTGTTGTTTTTTTTTTTAAGAAGATTCCTGGAAAAAGGGCCTGGGTTAAGGAGGTGCTGCAGCAGCATCCAGTGGCAAGGCAAGCTGGGGGGGCTTGTGTCTGCCCTGAGCCTTGGCCAGCCTCCATCCACAGGAAGAGGAGAGCAGAAGGCAGGGAGCCACGGGGCTGGGCTCCTTCCCCATGCGTCTGCAGGTGCCCACACATGTCCTGCAGTGTGGGGAGGCCCATGGGTCCATCACTGCTCTGGCCATGCTGCAAGCTCTGGAGATGCCCCTGCCCCAGGCAAGGACCATTTCCGTGGGCCCCATGTCGGGGCTCCCTTCTTCATCATGGCAGATGCAGATGTGGATCCTGCTAGGATGTTGGGCATGGTTTTAAAGTAAGCCTAGTGTACCCAAACCCAGGAACATAACTAAATTCTGCTGTAGGATGGGCGAGTGGGAAAAGAAGGGAGCAACTCCTTCCATAGAGGGCCAAACACCAGCACTGAAAGCCTGGGCAGCGAAGGGAACATACCCCAGCCCACCCCCTTCCAGCACCCCGGGCTGTCTGCTTGGGGGCACCAGCTCTCCTGGGCACAGGACAAGCTCCTCTGAGGTCCCCAGTGAGGGAGGTGGCAGAGAGCCCCTGTGCCCGTGTCAAGGCCAGAAGCAGAGGAGCCAGGGGAGCAGAGCTTATGTCCCTGGGGCTCAGGATCTGCGTCTCAGGCTTAGATCGGTTTTATGCCACCAAAATTCCCTCCACATGGATATAGGCTCAAAAAAAAACTCAGGCTGAGGAGGAGTTTGGGAATAATCTAATCCAGCCTCTTGCCCCAGCAGACCAGCTCTAAATCTTTGCCATCTGACCTTCTGCGAAATGGGGCCCAGCGTGGGAGCTGGGCTTGAAGATCAGAGACTTCAACAGGGCTTTAACAATTTATTCCTGCTGGGGATGGGTCCCAGCCATTCAAAGTCCCCTTAAGAGCTCAGACAGCTCCCACAAGCTAAGCACATCCCATTCCAGCTATTCCTTCTGTGCCCTTTTCGCACCAACCTGTGTGGATCACCCGCTATGGCACGTAAAGGGACATTTCCATCTGAGGGGAGACAAATGAGACCTCACAGACCTGCTCCTACCCCCGTGTCAGCCACGTGGAGGTGGCACGACCCTGAGTGTGGTGCCAAGCACGGTCAGACACTACCCAGCAAAAGAGGGAGCAGACCTTTGAAAGGTGCCCTTAGGACAAAAACCCTATATATCCCCCTCCTGCTCTCAGTGCCTGGAGAGAGGCCCCGGCTGCCCAAGCCTGCTAACCCAACGTGCTTTAAGTCGCTTGAAAAATTCTAAATAATTTAACTAAGTAAGTAGCCTTGTGCGAACAAGTGAAACCCTATCTGCTGCTGCAGGAGCAGAGTGGATTTGTCACTCTAGGTTATAAAGCAATGCCAGGCTCTTACAGATAAAGCAGCGCGCTGCAATATTTATAAGATATCCGAACGTGGTTTATAAATGTGACATGAATTCCTCTCTCTTCTATAGGGAACCGTTCTGAACTGCCAGCACACAGGCAGGCAGCACCATCAGCTCCTAAGGGACCTTTGGTTTGCCCAAACCACAAGCCCTTTTCTCAGTCTCTGCTCACTGGCAGGTGCATTTTGGCACAGGAGACTGCTTATGGTTAATACCTACCCCCAAGGCCCAGCAGCTGATTTCTGACAGCTCCATGCAGAGGCCTGGGCAGGGTGAAGGTAGGGATCACAGTCCTAATACCTCCAGAGGTGATAAACCACCTACAAAACAAGGCACACCCTGACCAAAGGAGAGCTGTGCAGAGCCACGGAGGGAGAGGCAAAGCTCACGTTCATCAAGAAAAATAGTCAATAAATAATCCAACCAGAACCAGCTGAGCAGCATGGAAGGTGCTGGGGCAGGCTTCAAGGGGCCCATACCTAATTTACAAGACCATATTTGCAGTTCACAATGAATTTCTGGATATTCTGGTTTATCACTGGCCTGTTCAAAGAGTGCTGCAAGCAAAAATCGAGGGCTGAGAGCTCAGTTTTGCTGTGGTTTTTCTTCCTCTGGTCTGACAAAGAGGGAAATGCCAAGCGCATTAAGTTTTATTATGTTTTCTTCCCCAATTAAGCCACAACCACCCACGCAGGAGGACCTTTCCTGGGGACCTGCTGGCTGGCAGTGATGCCACCAAGAGCAGCGCAGCCGTTCAAGTGATCACGTCGCAGTTCTGCTCTGAGATCACCAGCAGCCACAGGGGAAAAAAATGCCCAGTGCATGTCCCAGGATTTCTTAAGGTATGGAGAAAGCCCTTCCCCATGAAGCCTCCTTGCTGGCTCAAGACAGATACAGCAGGAGAGCAGAGTGACAAGCAGCACTTTGGGGCTCAGCAGGCCCAGAAGGACTGCCACATTCCCATGCAGGCTGGTAGAAAGAGGGGCCCAGAGTAATTTAATCCCCATCTGCAGATGATGCTCCCATGCAGCTTGGGTCTTTGAACACTCTCTGGTGTTCAGAAGATGTTTGTTGCATTACAGCCCACACAAACATCCACTGGGGCTGCTATCTGGGGGAAAGAGGGAGCTAAATATTTAATTCCAGTCTCTTTCATCAAATATTTAATCTATTTAATATTAATTAAATCTTGGTCTGTATAAACAACGGCTAAAAATTCACCTCTTCCTCCAAACATCTGATAACGTGAACATGACAGTTTATGCCATCCCAACTGGGATGGCAATTAATAAGGGTTTTTTCCATCCTTACAGTCCCAGTTGTCATAATCGCAATGTCAGGTTGCTGGCCTCAGGTTTACCCCAACCATTAACCCCCAGACACACACTCCCAGACAACGCTGCATCCCCAGCCGCAGGAATCCGTGAATCTAAGGTGATGGGAACAGGCCAGGAATGGGCACTTCTGGGGACGATGAGTGAGGGCTAAAATAGGAACAGATCGTTTCCACCACAAAGGACTGGAGCCAATTAACACCGGGCCGTGAAGGCAGCTGCCACCGTTGCATCTGCAACAAGCACCTTACTTTATGGCAGGAAACCCTGCTTGGACCAAGCCCCACTCCGACCAGTCACACCAGCCAGAACTCATTTTCTAATTAGCCCCAGTAGAGCCAGCAGCGATGAAGGATTGCCCTGCACACAGCACTGCTTACCTTGCTTTCCTCAGTGCACAGCCGGTTTAGCAGGGCAGCACTGAGCACTTCTGTTCCTCTCTGCTGAGCTGTTTTAAAGGCATCTCACCCAGACGATGAGCGGCGGTGATGAAAGCAGTTATGCTGCTCTTCAAAATGTATTGGAAGCATCTTCATCATCCTGAGGCAGCAGTGCCAAAGCCCTGATGGTACTAAATTCTTCAGTGTGAGCAAGTCAAGTTATTCAGTTTATACTGGTTATTTTAGCTCTTCTGGCCCCACAAAATCTGGGGCTTAAAAGCCAGTCTTTGAAAATAATAAGTGCAGGATTGCTTTTTAGTAACTTCTCCGAAAGTTAAGCTTTTGTGCTTAGGTTGCTGGTCAAACCCACAACCAAGGGGATCAGAAGCACCTGCTTCCCCCTGTTACCTGCAGTAGGCTCCTACCCCCCAGCACCTCTGCATTTAGGGTGTGAGGAAGCCCCAAAGCCCAGCAGCTTGATGGCTGAGGGGGAAGTACTGGGAGAGCGAGCAGGACCCCGCTCAAGCAGGACCCTGCATGGCCATGCCTGTACCAGCAGCAAGCTCCTTCTGGCAAACCCAGCTCCAGGAGCCATCCCAGGTCACATATCTGCTTCACACAGAGGTGCCCCATAACTCCTGTGGGGTAACCATGAAGTGAGGGGCATGGATCAGCATCACTGCGGCCGACCCTGCATGCCTGGGTCTGGAACAGGAGTCATTTGTCTACATTTTCCTGATGGCAAAAGTCATCCCGGTGATAAAAGGCCAGAATTCAGCATTTCACTCTTTGAAGACATTTGGTCGATGCAGCAAAGCAGAAGGTTGGCTGCAGTGTTTTCAATATTGATCTGTACATTTATTTTATTTTTTTTACTCAGGGAGTTTTTCAGTGGCACTTTAAGGTTGCAAGCTTCACACGAATGCTTTGCAGCAGCTCCAAGCATGCAGCTGAAGGCAAAGCAGCCTTCAGCTGGCATTACTTTGTCAGAAATGTCCAGTGGTGGCTTTCTTTTTTCTGTGGAGACCAATTGAAAAACAAATAGGAAAAAGGCCATAAAGTCACAGCCCAGCAAAGCACAAGTGTTTCGACCAGCAAAGGAGCAATCAATTCTCTCATGTAGAATTTGATTTAAAATAAATGTTTCTCATCTCTGGGAGTAAACCCAACAGCGAGCAGGTCACACAGCTCTGGAGGACTGCAGGGTTACTCCTGCAAATGCAATGCCCCGGTTGGGCCTGAACCGATACAGGCCAAATGCTGTAAGAATGGCACACAGGGAAGCGGGGATGTTTAGATCAGCTCACCTCAACTCCTGGTGAACCTCATTTACCCCATAACTCTTGCATTCAACTCAAAACACATTTTTGAAAGCCATCCAGACCTCCTGACACGGAGCACTGCTGAAGGGAAACACATGTTAGTGGAATTTCTCTGTTCACAGAGGGCACCACTGGCCCCACAAAGTCCCTGAAGATCCATCGATCCCCAAGGCTCCCAGGAAGGGTCCTTGCTCTTCCATGTTCCCTAAAATCTGCTGCTGGACACTGTCAGAGCCATGGCAGGAGAGCAGAACCTCAGACCCATCCCAGCATGGATGGTGTCTCCTAACCTGGTCAATATGGAGCTGACCACCACACTGACAGACTAAACCAGAGCCAGCTTAAGCAGTTTGAAGCCAGTTAAAGCCAGCAAGTTTATGCCTTTACTGGTAGACATCTATGCCTCTGCTCAAGTGAAGGAGATGCCTTCTTGCTCTGTTTTTTGGTTTGTCCTCACATTGCTTTGTTGGATTTTGCATGCTGTGACCCACCTCGCCTCCCTGTATGCCTGGCTGTGAGATGTTGGCCTCACACACTTGTGGTCTCCTGTGGGAAATCAGCACTCATGTGAGATGGCTCAAACACCAAGAAAGTCCCGTGAGAAGGAAGGAATATTGAACGACCAGCTGAAACATCAGCATCTCCTTTCAACACCTCCCACCATCCCCTAGCCCACGGCAGCAGGTCTCCTCCTCTGCTTGAGACAAAGCTCATGCTCAGGTCAAGGCAGTTCAGAAAAAACAGGAATGGCACAAGGTAGGAGAAAAGCCAAAAGCTGGCTCTGTAGCACCAGGGCACTGCACTGCATAAGTAAAGTGCCTGGGCCCAGCTCCCTCCTCGTGCAGAGAAGCCCAAAGCCATGGCGCTGCTGGGGCTTGCTGCGCTACGTGGCCATCCACCCCCTATGTGGGCCCACGCAGGGCACTCTCCCTGGGACTGGCCAGGCTCAGGAGCCACGGTACAACCCAAGGAAACATGATTTAAGGCACTCCCCCACAGCTGTAATTTCACCTTGTCTTCCAGGGGCTCAGACTACAGCCCTCGCAGTTCACAGAGGGGTCAGGATCTGTTCGTGGAGCATTTGTGAGCTGATCGATGCTCTCTGCTGACCCTGCTCTCTCCTCACTCCATTTCTACCACCGCAAGGAAGGCACAGCGGTGGCAGCTACGGGTACCTGGCACATCACAGAGGCGTTACCACAGACCAGCTGCACAGCGAGGTCCACAGCAGAAGCAGTGCCACAGCTCCAGGCGGAGCTGTCTGCCAGGGCACTGGCTGTAATCAAGGAGCAATCTCTGCAGTCTTTGAACTTTTCCAGCAGTGAAAGAGCAGGGAATATTCAGAAATAAAGTAACATGAAAAGCTTCAGCTGAGGAGAGCCTCCAGGCTGCCCAACAGCCAGGCCAGCCACCAAACCCAAGAGGGACATCATGGGGCACCAAGCCCTGGGTGCTTGGGTGGGGGGACACCCACAGCATGGCACGGCTGAGGGACATGGGGTGAAACCCACAGGGGCTCCCCCAGGTCTGTGAGCAAAGTGCCTGGGGCCAAGCCCATCCCTCCTTGCACCACCCTGAAAAAGGCTCCTCAGTGTGACCAGTTCCTCATGTCCCAGGGAATGGGGGCAAAACCCCATGGGAATAAATGTGAATGCCAGCAGGATGAGGGGTCAGGGACAAACCCTGGGCTGGCTCTCTTCAGGCTCTGCAAGGACAACCCTGCTGCTCCTGCAGATCGCCCATGGGGACATCTGGGGACACTTGCCATGCCAGGCTTCCTCCTCATGGCCACACATCCATGTCCCTGAGCTGGCACCTTCCCCGCCCCCGCACGGTTAACATTCCAGCCCTGACATAAAAGGTTATTAAAAAACAACCACAGCTCATTACATCCCATAATGTGGCATTTGCATGGGAATGAGCCGGAGCGCTGAGGCTGCTTTCTCCAAACTGAGGGAGGAATGTGGGAGAGGGAAAACGAAGGGCCGGGCACTGGGACCGGGCCTGGGCTGCAGAGCCGCAGCCCCAAAGCAAAATGTGGGGCAGGCATGGAAATTTACCTCAACATTTACCACCACACAGGGAGAAGAGCGTTGGTTTCACCCCATAACCAGCACAACACAGCCCAAAAGGCTCCTGCGTCTTGGACGTTCCCCCCCTCAGCAGGCAGAAAGGGCCCAGGACAGAGCTGAAACCAAAATGACCAACAGCTCAGGGAAATGAAACACAAAAACGAGTCAGAAGGTGGCAAAGGCAGCAGGACAGTGGAAATTCAAACACTGGCCACAGGGACGGGCAGGCAGCTCCATGCCAGATGCAGGGAGTCACTGTCCCTGCCTAACATAGTCCCTGGGGTATTTTATTGGGTCGGGCTGAACTGTGAGGACACGGGGTATTGGGAGGGACACAACCCCAAAAGCACATTGCTTTGATCTTTGATGAAAAAATGTGAATAATCAGCCACATCTCAGTTGTGCACAGCTTCACTGACAGCCCGTCAAAACCCCAGCCCCCACCCCCAAACCCACCAAAATTTGCTTTTGTCTGCGCTAGAGACTCGGCCGCGAGGACAGCAGAGAGCCACAGGGATGAGGAAGGCGCCGACCCCTACATCTCCCCTGGGTCTACTTTGGAAACCCCCCCAAGGCCACCAGAGGGGACAGCAGGACACCCTGCCTCCCTCCATCAAGCCCTCCTGGCCTGCAAAGGCCACCACGCTGGGCAGGTGGGCACTCCTGCGTATAGGAACGAGCACTGCCTTCCACCCCAAGCACTTCTAATCCCATCTGTAACCTAATTATCACAAAAAAATTCAGCAAAAGAGCTACAGAAACTGCACCAGCCTGGCTTTCCCAGCGAGGGGCAGGAACGGGGCCAGGCTGCATTTCCAAGGAGCAAATCACACCTAACCTCTTTCCTTTAAGAAGCACGTGAATGCTCTTACCATGGCATGAAAAGGGGGGGAAAGAACAAGAAACATCAAGGACTCGTTTGTTATTCTGCCCTTGCGCAATGAAGTGAGCCATTGTTCCCTACCTGGGGTAAAAACGCCTTTCAGAAACCGCCAGTGCTTTTCCCAATGCGCTCTTGAAAAAAAATGTCAAGACCAAAGCTGCTGGAGAATCGGTGAACGGCTGGAAAAAATTACAGCTAACAGATTATTCAGAGGGTTTTCACACTTGATCTGTAAACGCTCTTTTATTTAATAAAAATAATCATCCATTATAGCAACTTCTGCTTGTGTTTTCTGTTGGTTTGTTTTACAGTAAAGCACAGTTTGTTTATTTGCTTTCCTCACGTCTTGAGGATTCAACTCTGAAAATGCAAGTGAATGTAAACATTGCTCTCCAGGTCCCAGGATGCAGCCGGGCACCCTCAGAGTTAATTACAAAGCCAAAGAGAGAGCAAAATCAACAAAACACTTCCAAAAGTAAAAAGGTATTGTTTTAAAGTCTCTTCCTTGCACCACAAAATTCCAGAGAAGGCAAATTCATCCGATACAAAAGACTTAAACTTGGCTTTCTCAAACAATTTCTATGATTTGTCAGCACTTGATAAAGCTATTTTCATAACATTTAAACTCTTGCCAACGCATTTACTGTGATATATCAAGATTTTTTTTCCTTCAATATTCTCCATAAATTTCTTCATGGCACAAAGATGTTACATTTGTTCTGTTCATTTTGTTTTTTATTATTTTGTAGCAGAAAAAGCTGAAAGACATTTCAGGAAAGGAGTGTAAAAGCAGTAATAACTCTCTCCTGCTCCAATCTCACAATATGTACACATTTCTTTAAATAAAAAAAAAATAGTAATACATTATAAAATACAGGGGAAAGTGTCTGTAAGTTTCCAATTTCAGGGTTTTGCCCTGTGTAAGACGGAAAGAGGGATGCTTCGGTATTTCCTAGGAAAGGTGAGTCTGGCAGATTAAAAACTTAACTCTCCTCCGTTAATTCAGAAAGTTGGAACCACCTCTGCAAACAAACCCCCTCTGCTTCTGCAGGAAACCCAGCAGGATTTAAAACATCCAAAAAAAAATCAATACAAACAAGATAGCATGATCTACAGAGCCCTGATATTTGCTATGAAATGTTATCTATTTACAGTTGGAGGTGGGGGAAGTATGTTAGTGCTGAACACGTTTCGTCACTGCACTGTGGTATAATATCAGGCGAGATTAACTCGCCGGGAGCTTGGCTGGGTCCCAAGCCTCGCACGGCGTGAGAAGGAGCCCACCTCACAGCCCCCCAGGACAGCACGGCAAAGCCACCACTCCTCGGCTCTGCTCTAGCTCGTAACAGCTGGGAAGTTCCCAGCTGAGCTGTATCATAGCACGGGCAGCAGAAAAATTAAATACAATCAGGTATGACTCCAAAAGAAAAAAAAATAATAATAATAATTAAAAAAAGCCGGTCTGGCAAGATGTGTGATACTAAGCTCTGTAGTCAAAAAAAAAAAACAAACAAACACAGGACGGACATTGGAAATTTTGGTAACGTTGTCAGGCTGATGGGCAGGGGAAATGGCTCTAATTTTTCAGTGGTTTTGAGTTTTCGGGGGGTGGAAAGAGAGGGACTTTTAAGGTATCAAAGATAATTAAAGCATTCACAGTTTCAAAGCTGCTTGCCTTACAAAAATTAAGACATTCAGATTCAGGGATACAATACTATATTTTACACGGGGGGGGGAATATTAATTACATATACAATACAACAAAATAAAAAAGCCGACACCTCTGAGGTGGCATACTCCCTCTTTGTTGTTCATCTCACGGAGCTGCACGGAGCTTGTCTTTAAAGAGTCAAACTGAGCAGTCATGAAAATATCCACTGAGAGACTCTGGCAAAAGAAAAAAAAAAAAAAAAACTAGCAAAGTAAACCAAGCAAGTCAAAAGCCATCCTCCCCTGGAAAGCCGAATGCCACGGCTCAGACTTCCACTTGCCTGCTGCTCCTTGCTGCTGCTGCCTGGTGTGTCGATGGGCTCGTCTCGGGTTTTGAGGGTTTCCTGCTCACAGGCTGAAGGAAACCATCCCATGCAAGCACAGCCCAAGGGAGCCATGCATTACTCTCCTACAAAGTCTTGAACGATTAGTCCTGCCCAAACCAGGGGGTCCTTCAAACAATCCTTTTCCTCTCTATCCTACAGAGGATCCTTTTGAAGGCCCGCCTGAAGTCGTGGTTGAAAATTGTATAGATGACGGGGTTCAAGGAGCTATTGCAGTAACCGAACCAGAAGAAGAACTTGAAGAGGGTGTCGGGCACGGAGCAGCTCGTGCAGACGGCAGTCAGTGTGTAGGTAAAGAAGAAGGGGAACCAGCAGATGACAAAGACACCGATCACCACCGCCAGCACAAAGGTGAAGCGCTTCTCCCGGTTCTGCCTGCCCCTCCACCGGGACCCTTTGGTGGTCCTCTCCTCCTCCACCTTCCTGGGCAAACTGTCCCCAGGCTTAATCTGGCTCAGCTTAGTCTTGGCCTTTCCCCTCGACGGTCTCTCTGACTTCTTGGGCTGGTTGTTGTCCTGGTGCTCGGAGGAGGAGGTCTCCTCCATGTCGATGCCGTTGACCTCTCCCTCCTGCCCGTCGCCTCCTCCGGCCGCTTTCTCCCCGTTGAGCTGGGCTGTGGCCGGCAGGTCCTCCTTGTCGGCCAAGCCGTTCTGCTTCTTCTCAGGGCGCTCTGCCCGCTTGTTCGGCGGCACCCTGGTGCGCCTCTTGGCTATCTGATAGATGCGCACGTAGACCAGGATCATGATGAGGCAGGGGGCAAAGAAGGAGCCGATGCTAGAGGAGATGATGTACCACTTCTCGTTGTTGATCTTGCACAGCGCGACCCCCTGGTCTGCCTGCTGCCCGCTCTTCTTCTCGATGGAGATGAGCGGTGGGAAGGAGATGACGGCCGAGATGACCCAGACGATGAAGATGATGCACTTGATGCGGCGCGGGGTGCGCTTCAGGTTGTACTCGATGGCTTGCGTGATGGACCAGTAGCGGTCCAGGCTGATGGCGCACAAATGCACGATGGAGGAGGTGCAGAAGAGCACGTCCAAGGCCAGGTAGATCTCGCACCACACCTTGCCGAAGTACCAGTACCCCATCACCTCGTTCGCCAGGGAGAAGGGGATGACCAGCGTGGCCACCAGGATGTCGGCCGAGGCTAAGGACACCAGGAAGAGGTTCTGGGGCGCCTTGAGCGCCCGGCTGGTGAAGACGGCGATGATGACCAGGACGTTCCCGAAGACGGTGAAGAGCATGAGCAAGCCCGCCAGGCTGATGAGGGTGACGGTGGCGTGCAGGGGGTACACCGTGCCCCATCCCGGCCCGACCCCGCTGTCGTTGAAGCTCCCGTTGGCCGCGGGAGGCGGGTAGCCCTCCTCCTCCCCCAGCTGCCGCTGGTACTCCATGGAGGAGAAGAAGTGGCCCCTCTCCGTGAACGGGCGCTCCCGGTTAAACATCAACCCCGGCTGCGCGGCCGCCCTCGCCCTTCGCCCCCCAGCCCCAACCCAAAAGGGGGGCTCCGGGGAGGGGGGGGGGGCTCCGCGCTCCTTAAGGCGCCGCGCCCGGGGCCGGGGCTGCTCGGGGGGCGCCGTGGGGGCGCGGGGGGCCGCGGCTCATCCCGGGCGCTGCCGGCGGAGGGGAAGCGAAGCGAAGCGAAGCGAAGCGGAGCGGAGCGGGGGCCGGGGCTGCAGCCGGCGGCGGCTGCCGTGCTTCGCCCGCCTGCCGGCCCCTTTATAGCCCCGGATCAGGCCGGGGCTGCCGCGTCAGCCCCACGTGGGGAGGGAGCTGCCCCCGGTGCGCGCACACGGACACGGACACGCCGCGCACACGCCTGCTCCGCCTCCCCCCCCTCAGCCCCCCGTGCTCATCCCCATCCCCACCCACCGCCCCCCGACCCTATTGTCACCCCCCTCTCCATCCCCAAATCCTCCCCCCCCCACTCCGCATCTCCTCCCCACCACACACTCCCCGCAGCCCACCCCACGGGGGTCGCGCCCCGCTGCGGAGCCGCAGCCCCTCCCCGTGGGGTGAGGACACGGGAGGGGAGGGGACACACAGGGGGGGCTGCTCCTGCCTCCCCCCTTTCCCCCCACGGGGCTTCGTGCGCCCCCACGGGGGGTGGGGGGGGCAGCAGCGGACCCGTCCCGCGTGGGGTCCCCGCGGGGAGCCCCGGGGGGGCACCGCCGCCGCCCCTCCGTGCGCCCCCCGTGCCGTGGGGATGCTCCGGGTGGGGTGGGATGGGGGGGACCGGAGGGGACCAGGGGGGGACCAAGGGGGGCCGGGTGGCGGCGGGCAGCGCGGGGGGGCAGTGGCACCTGCTGGCCGCGGCGCCTCACTGCACGCTCCGGCCCCCGGGGCCGCGGCACCCACGGGAGCTCTCGGACCGCGGCCGAGCCCCAAAAGCCTCCCCCCGGGGCTCGTCCTCCTGCCCCTTTCCTTCCCAGCTCCCCGCTGTTTCTCCCCAGCCCCATAAGCAGGAGGATGGGAGGGGGGCTGTGGTGCCCACGCCTGCCCCATGGGGTGCCCAGGGGGTGTTTTTGGCCAGCTGCAGCAGCAAAAATGTCCAAAAACGGGATGTTTTCGATGGGAAAGCAGAGGTGACGTACCTGGTGGCCCCAAGGATGCCAGCTCCCCGCACACAGCTCGCTCACCCCTACGGCACTCGGGCTGCAGCCCTGACCCTCACGGGCTCCTCGCTCTCATTTTCAGCCGGCTCCTAATGATGCTCACGCCGTGCTCCAGAGCCAGGCAGCTGGTAATTAATCGGCGCGCCAGGCGCTCGGGCCAATGAACGGATTTGCTCCGCGAGATGGAGGAAGCCCTGTCAGCTTCAGCCCCGCGCCCTGCCGGTGTTATAAGCCAGGCCCAGGAGTGGTGATGCCCAGCAGACAGAGCAGGGTGGGAGATGGATTGGGTCTGGGAGCGCAGAGCCTGTGGGGCTGGCACAGGATGGAGAGGTGGGGGAGTGGGGGACCCACAGTGCAGCACGCCTGGGAAGGTGGCAAGCCGTGGGGAGTGACTTAAAACCTGGACATTGAACCCAAAGTGATGTGCATGGACCTTTCCGTGCACGTTGGAGGAGTCTCCATTGGAGTGGCCGTGAGCTGCAACCACCGACTCCACAGCAAGGGGCAGGTGGAGGCACACGGGGTGCAGGGACTCACCTGGGTACATGGCAAGGTGATGCTGGGCGTTGGGGCCATCTTCTGCTTTCTGCTGGCTGCTGGGAGCTGCGTGCTCTGCAGGACATGGGGCTCTGCCTCTGGCACCGGGGCTTGGTCTCCCTTGGGTGCGGGATCAGCAGGGGCTTCAAATCACCCCAGCAGAAGCCTGAGGACAGCTGGGAGCATGCTGTGCTCATCTCCAAGAGGAAACCTGGCACACCAGCGCACTTTCCTTGCATCACCACCACAGCCATGCGTGTGACATCTTGGTGACATTATTGATGCCTCCGGAGCCCCGGCAGCACCCAGTGGTGCCTGCAAAGCATCTCAGCAATGTCACATCTCCCTCCTACCTCCTCTGCAGGTTGTCCTATAGCTCTGCATGGCAGGCAGGTGGGAATGCCAGGGCTGCTGAGCACCCCCAAGATGCCCCACAGCAGCCTGCAGCACACCCGTTCCTACAGGACGCCGTCTTATGAGCTCATCCCGCACTTTATGGTAATTTGTAATAAAGCCTCAGCTCTCAGAGTCCTGGGATTTGCAAAGAACTGTGAATTTGTAGCCTGTGGAAGACTAGAGAAAAGCTTCAGGGGAAAGAAAAACAAATAGTAAATAAAATTTTTATATCAATCCCCCGGCATTTGCATCCAGATGCTCAGTTTCTGAATGCGAGCTGCTAACAACGCTGGTGTAAGCGGCGAGGTCTCTGCAGCTCAAACCCCACCAAGAGCCTGATGAGAGGGCCCAGCACACGGCTCACCCTCCTGCCGTGCTGACAGCACCACGCACCGATCAGGGGATGGGAATAGGGATGGATTCAGACCAGTGGGGGACCAGGGGAAAGGGGCAAGCAGTAGGCACGGTGCAGGAACGTGCGGGCAGGGGGAGGGAGCTGCAGGTGCTCTGCAGCAGAGGTGAGCAGCTGCCTCCGTCGGCCGTGTACGGGGGAGGTCTGGGCTTGGCTCGCTCACCCTGATCTCCGTATTTGCATACACATGGCAGGAAGCCCTGGTTGTGGCTGTGGGTTTTGATTGTGCTGCTGGCTTTGCCTGAATTATTCAAAACAGCGTGTTGTGCAGGGAGGTTTGCTTTAGTAACCGGGCTCTGCCGGGGGTAACGCACTGAGAGCCCATGGCCTGGGATGCTCCGTGGGCTAACGACCAAATAGCCCCTCCTAACACCTTCCAGGGGGACAGCTTTCCCCCAGGCCAAGCAAACTGCACCCAAGCCACACCAAAAAAAAAAAAACAGGAAAAATAAAAATATATCAGGGAAGAGGCAAAGATCTTGAGCAGGCAAACCTGGCATGGTTGGGTAGATCACAGTGCCACTGCCCTGTAATCCCAATGTCAGCAAATGCACCATCCATTTCCAGGGAGGCAGTGCAAGTGCTGTGATTCATCTTCTTCTTCTTATAATAATAATAATAATAAATACTTTAAAAAATCATCAGAACTGTGTCTGGTCTGGCCGCCCACCCGTCTGTCCCCACCAGCTGCTCTGGGAACCCAAGTACTTGGCCCTGAACATGCGTTCAAACCCACAGACCTCCCCTTCCCCATCCACTGCACTGCAGCTGTAGATTCTGCTCTTTTCCTCGACCTGACAGCGATGCCTTCCCCAGCAGCTGTGTTTTTCAACAGAGTTTGCCTGGACTCAGCTGCTGGATGTACTTTCCCGAGTTATTTGAATAAACCATCGTGGAAGGGATGGCAGCGACGGCGTCCTGCGCTCGCATCTAATCCCCCGTCAAGCAGAGGGACGCTGCCGTGGTGTCGGGTGTAGGGCAGGGAGGAGAGGAGCACGCTGAATATTACCGATCATAGCAGATCTTCCCTGCCCCGTGCCTGGCCCAAACCAGCGCAAGACAGATCCTCGGTGACCACCTCCTCCCTCAGCATTTTTGTCACAGGCAGCTTTAAAGCCCTGCTCGCGTTTCCTCATCAGCTGCACCGGGGTTGCCTGCCCTGTTTGGCAGGATCGTAGCCGCCAGGTTTGATTGCACAGCCCTAAATCAACAGCCAGGAGAAGCCTTTCCGTGCTGGGGCTCACAGCACGGGGTGAGGGCTCACAGCCTCCCCCCCCCCCGTCTGCCCATGGGATGCATCAGCCAAAATGGGCACAGAGGGAATGAAGCACAAAGCCTACAGACCACGAGCAGCTCCTGTAAGACCCCATAACAGGAAACTTACCCAGTCAGCACCAGCCCACGGCCAAGGGCCTGGCTGCAACAGGGCACCCGGGCCAGAGTTGCCTTTCTGAGGGCAGGCAGGCCTGGGCAGGCGGAGAGGTGCCGTGAGCATGGCGAGGTGCCGCTGCCTTCCCTTCTGACCTCCCCTGAGCAAAAGCAACCCAGGTTCTTGCAGCTCAGCAAGTTACCTTTCATCAGCAGAGCCGGCCCGTGTTTAAAGCAAAATTGAGGCTGCCTGGCTTTAAAGTGTTTAATTTCACAACCGGGAGAGGCTAAGGTCCAATTAGTCAGCTGGGAAGCCGTAACTCCTCGGTTCAAGCCGCACATCCCGGGGCCCGACCGCGTCCCTGCCCTTTCCCTCCCTGTTCTTCACCATCGCCGTCTGAGGCCCTGACAGCAACACTGCCTGGAGGCCAGGGCCGCAGTCAGCACGATTCCTTCCTTCACAGCACCCCAGTGAGCCGTGCCCTCACGTGCCACCCCAAAAAGCTGCCAGCAAAGCCAGCGGCTGGGCACGGGGAGTTCTCGGAGGTGGCTTTCCACACACAGCAGCACCAGGCAGGCTTGCTCCGCGTTTAACCCAGCTGGGCCTGCCTGAATGAAGCCTGAGTTGGAGATCAAAGGGCTCGGCATGGCAGCAGCAGTGCTCGGAGGCTGAGCTGTGTAAAGCATCCCGGGGATAATTGCCTGAAATTGCCAGGTTCCCAGAAAGCAGAGCCCGCTGGCGCGATTCCACCAGGAGGGAGGCTGCTGGGGAGCACGGCGAGGCTCTAGGTGCTCTCACTGACTACTTACTTCACCATCTAGTGGCAAAAGCAAATAACGCGGAGAAATCATCCAGAAGCAGCAGCTGGATCTGTGAGGAGAGCTGTCTGAGTGCCAGCTTCCCCCTGGTGTCCCCACAGGTGCCTGGGAGCACATCCCAGCAGCAGGACACAGGACACGTCCCGGCTGCCCTCCCTGGGCTCCCACCCTCCCACAGCAGCAAGGACAGCCAGGGAGGAGCATGCCAGAGGGCAGCACCCAAAACTGCTCCAGTCTCCCCGTCCTAAACCACCACAGTGGCTGACATTTAGGCTGGCCACCACCTCAGGACCCTCTGTCCTGCCGCTGTGCCCCCAAAGCCCCCCCCTCGTCCCCAGCAGCAGCCCTGATCTCCACACGGAGCCCACCCGCCCGCTGCCAGCAATCCTCCCATCGAGGCAAGCTCACGCTGCCGGCAGCCACCCCTGCCCCAACACCTTCTTTCCCCTCTGGAGTGTCAGGAGCCAGGCAGAGGCACCCGACGGCCACGCGAGGGAGGTGAGGCCGCTTTTCTCCAGAGCCGGGGCTCCCGTCCTGGCGCTGGTTTGCAGATGCCACCTGTACGTGCCACAGAGGGAAATCCATCATCGTGACTGCGGCCGTCCCCTCGTCTACAACACAATTAACCCTGTACGGATTATAAGCTACAATATATATATATAATTTTATTTCTTTTCCCGAGAGGCTCAAATTCAGTTTAAACACCACCTTCCGATTTATTAGCTGATTCAGCACTACCGCCTGCTTTTCAGCAACACACAATAGCTCTCCCCAGGAACCATTTATCCTATCTGGGAATACCACCCCGAGGGCGGTGCTGTGTGACCAGCACAAGGCACTTGGAGGAGGCAGGCTGACCCACTGGATGCAGAGAGCAGCAGCACAATGCATCCGCTTGTGCTTTCTCGATTCCGGTTTTCCTTTTCCCTTGAAACACCACAGGTAGCAAGGGAAATTTTCTCCGGACTGAACTCACAAGCTCTGAAGCACCACATAAAACCAAGCACATAACGGCAAACACAAACCTCTGCTGCTGCACACAAACTCTCTTCCCTTTTTCACGAGAAGTAATCTCCATCCCCGCGCAGGGCAGAACCAGCAAATTCCCCCGCCAGGGCTCTGCCTCGGCACCAGGACGGAGCCCGCAGCAGGTCGGTGCTCCCGGCAGCACCGGTGCCATCGCCACCGTCACCTCTGCCCCTCGGGGAGCAAGTGATGGGCACCGCAGCCGGGAAGAGGGAAAGGAGCCATCTCCTCTGACAGCCCCGCTGTTTGACCCGTCCTTAAATGAAGGGCAGGATGGACAGGGAAGGCAGCCGTGGTGGGAAATGCCTGAGCTCCCCCACGGATGGGAAGCGTTGAACCCTCCCTGAACTCTGCTTTCCACTCATAGAGCCCGAGCAATTTGCTGGCTCACAGCCGCGGAGAAGTGGAAATTGCCAGGCGGCACCCAAGCGTTACCGGAGGCGCAGTCCCAAATGCAATCAGGTGCACTGACAGGAAAGCAGCGTAACCGAAATCAGGACTCAGCAACACCCTTTCATTTCAGCCAGGCTGGAAATCACCCCCAAATCCCCAGAAAGACAGCGCATCGTGGATTTCATCTGGCTTTAACCAACAGCCCTGCGAAACTGTTCGGGGACACATTGGCCACAGGGCAGCCAGTGTGGGGCTCTCCACCCACCCAGGATCCAGGCTTGGGGCAGCTCAGGAGGGCTCCCAGGCCTTGGGTATCAGGCCAACCAAGTCCTCTGGAGCTGAAAACCACCACTGCTCCCCCACCACAACGCACTCTTCATTGTCCTTAAGCGGATCCAGAGACAGCAGTGGCAACGTGCAGTTACGGTAGCTTTAACACATATCTTAAGAAAATCTCTTCATTTATTTACATTTCTGGGGAACTAAGCGTCTGTACAAAATGAAAATATCATTTTCTCATTAATATTTCACAAACGATTTAATTGTGGGAGGGTGTGGGTTTTCCCCAGCAGAAGCGATGAGCATTACCAAGTGTTACACATATTTCAGAGCCCTTTCAGGGCCGCTCTGTGTCACTTCAGGAACTAAGACATTCATCCTTGCTCCTGACAGGTTTGGAGCAAAGATCAGCTGCAGGATTACTTAATCAAAATTCATTCCTCTCCGAGCCTCGGCACACACCCCAGGCCAAGCCATTCATCCAGCGAGCGCTCAGACATCAAAACCTTCACAGGGAGCTTCAGGTTCGCTCCGGGACACCGCGTAACAACCCAGCTGCACTCCATAAATCACGTGTACAAGGAGCTCGCAGAAAAGTAAACCAACGCACGGCTGAGCCAGATGCAGCAAATCCATCTTTTATTGTCCTCCCTCCCAGCCACCTGTTCCCCAATCCTGTTTTCCTCCTGGTATCTCCATTCAGCAACAGCTTGAGAACAGGGGGTTGTGACAGTGCAAAGCAAGTTCAGCCGAGGATCGGGATGCACCAGCAGGTGTCAGGACCAGAAACTGCTGGGTACCCGCTTTTTTTTTCACCTTCTCTCTCTCCCAGCCCTTCTCCACTTACTTCCACTCAGCACAGCCTGGAAAGCACTGGGCCAAGACAGCAGGCTTGCTGCAACAAGTGCGAAATTTGGAGGAGGAGAGATGGGAGGTGAGAGTACAAGAGAAGACAAGACCACAAGTGACACCGAAAAAGCTGGTAAGGAAAAAGGAAGCTCTGCTGGAAAAGCCCCCAGTTTTCATGGATGATTCTGCTGCTCTCATCCAATGCAGGTGTTTTAAGAATTTCTTGAGGGGAAAAAAAAAATGCACTTCTGTTTAAACTATCCAGACAACGCTTGGCAATCCCTTGAGGCCCCACAACTGTAACAACACGGGACAAAAAGCAGTGACAAGCTCAAGTGAAGCAACTACCAGGCTACAGCAAATTAAGGATTCGTCATGAGTTTTAACAAAGAAATACTTTACCAGCAGGAAAAAAAGAAAAAAAAAGAGAGAGATGGTGTTGTGGAAAGAGCTTTTAAAAGGGAATAATTTTTTTCTTTCCCTTTTAAAAGGGAACAAGTGTGCAATTTTGCAGATAGCATCTCAGTCAGAGCAGTGGGGTAGATTGATCTCTAAAGACTCTTAAAAGGTTTTGCAGTGGAAAAATAGTTGCAAGGCACAGTCAGACAATTAAGCGTGCAGCCCAGGCTGCCAGCTGCTCACTCGAATGCTCCAGATGGCTCCTCCTCTAAAACATCATCATTTGATCTTGGTAATCAAATTATCTCCCCCTCTTACAAGCCTAAGTGAGGCAGGGCTTGGATGAAGAGCTGATGTATTTTATTTGACTGATGGCTTGCAAAACCAAAACAAATTAGCTTTCAAGGCACTCTGTCTCTTCTAATTGTATCCAGGCTAACCATCTCCAGCTCTTTAACACCTTTTTCTCTGGCATAGGCTGCTCTCGCCACCACCTCCAACCCAAAGCACTCACTGTAAGCTATCCAGCTGCCTCGGGTCCAGGTTTCATACGGTATTTGCACCCCAAACACCCCAACGTGCACGGTGTGAGTGAGGCCCTGCCTCTGGACAACAGCGTTGGGAGACTCGGGATCCTGAAGCACTTGAGGCTGAGTTAACTGCACCAAAACACATCCCATTTGTCTCACCAGGTACCCAAAACCCCACCTGTACGTTTTCCAGGCCTTAATACAGACTTCAGGACACAGGGTGCTGGGAACAGACACGCTCTTCACTTCGCACTCAGGTGCAGCCCTCTTCCGAGGCCAGGCTCATCTGGGGATGTTCGTTTAAAGCATCTGAACAGAAAGTGCTCGTGGCTGGCAGGAGCCCCTTGGGAAAATCAAACCCAACCAGGGCAGCGTTGAGCTGCAACTAAAAAATAAGGAAGAGTAACACTAGAAAATTCCCAATATTTTCAGAAAGTGTTACGCTCAGGCTGTTAAAAAAGGCCAGCTGAAATATTCAGAAGTCCTATCTGCTAAAGCCACGCACTCCTGCCAGCACGTTTGAAATTCTGGCATTATTTAAATCAGCACACCCATGTGAAGTTTAACATCAGTTTTGTCTCTCAAATCTAGCTGCAAGAGACAATGAAAATTGGTGTTACGGCTAATCAGAGGAAACAGTTATTGCAGCGTGTGGCTTGCCTCCGAAATCTAAATCCCAATCTGATCCGTTCATAGTAAAATTATTCTGCACTGAAATTTAGCACTAAACTTTATCCCCCACTCAGCTTCAGTTTTTCATGACAGCTGTACCTTTATTTCACAAACTAGAAGGCAAAGAACAAAATAGCCTGCTGAAGGCCATGAATTAGGGGGAAAAAACGTCAGAGCAGGGCTAGAAAACTACAGAGAAAGGCAACAAGAATTACCCCAGAATGGGAGAGGTTTTGTTTGAAGGTAAAAAAGGCAGAGCTCTATGACTTGAGGAAAAAAAAACCCTCCTCTTTATGAAAAACCCTCAAGAATAGTAAAAAGCAGATGAACAGGAAAGAGACTCTTGATAAATATCTCAGAATCTATGAACTGGGAGTCACCAAATGAAATAAGGTGGTGTGGTTTGAAACAAACAGAAGGAAGTCCTTTTTCACCCAGCACATAATCATATTGCAGAATTATTAGACACAGGATGTTGCAGAGGCCAGAAATACAAATAGATTTAGGAGGGAAAAAAAAAAAAAAAAAAAAAAAGAAAGAAAGAAAGAAAGGAAAAAAGAGCACTTCTGTGAATTTACCAAATCTATCAAGGGCTACTCAATGCCGTGATGCCGACGCTGCTTTGAGCCCTTCAGACTCAGCTGCTGAGCCCCGGGGCAGGGTGCCAGAGGAGCTGCAGTCCCTGCTGCTGTCCTTACACGTCTGCTGCTCAGCACCACGAGACGGGGAAGGTTGGTATGTGGCCAGCACTGTGGCATGGCACAGCTGCTCTCATGGTACAGCTGCAAATCCCTTAGGGTCGCTGCGTTCAGGTCACCAGGCCACCAAACGAACCTACAGGGATGTCCGCAGCTCAAAGACAGACCACAGGGCAGTTTGATCGCATCCATGCTCCCGCAGCAAGTGCTTCAGTGCCCTCCTCGACACTGTATCTGAACTGCTATGGCCTCTACATTAGGATTCCAAAGGATATCAGCGTGTGTTTGTTTGTGGGACACGCTGCAAGCCATGACCTTCTCGAAACAGCATCTATCCTAGGGAGTTTCACAGAGCTAAAGGACAGCACTTCGGAGCTGCCAGGTCAGCTTGGAAATACTGCCTTATACATCAGAAGTTTAAATGCAGATGGCTTCCTTGCAGGCAGAACAATTCTGGACCTACTTCAAGTTTCTTGTTGTTGCTGAAATGCATTTTGCTCTAAAATCTAAGACATTTTCCCTTTCAAAGTTTTTGTTGTTGTTGTTTTACTTTATGCCTTACTGTACTACAAGAAAAGGAAAGCAAAATATTTTACCAACATTTGCTTTATAAAGGTGTGCAATTTACACATCTCTTTTGAGTAAAGTTGTTACTGTCAAGCAACTCTGAAGTTTCCTGTAATTGCTATACATGAAAAATCTGTATCTTACTTGAAAAAAAAACATCTTTTCAGGAGTGACAAGTATATAACAAGAAGGCATTTCTTGATAATTTGGGGTTCTGCAAAAGTATGACTTACATCCAGCTCGTGTTAGACTATAAATACTAGAAAACTTTCAAAAGACTCAGTGGCAGCTCATTTACAAATATACTATTTATAACGAATGCATTGATACAGAATGACTCTTATAAAAAAGCAAGGCAATCTTTTATATAGACATAACAATCAACATTACAATAATTCAGATTAAAAGTACATTTTTGTAGACTGTTTACACTCTTGTTTAGCTTGTAACCACAAAATTAGTGTGGTCTGGTATTTTTCCACAGCAAAAGTCCTGTGCAGTCCTGGTTAAGACCTAAACATCAGAATAATAAACATAATTTTCTGATCTTTGCCAGCATAAAAACAAAAACCACTTGCAGATACTATCGTTTGTTTGTAATTGTCCTTACTGTGCCTTGAAGTTCGTGTTGGGCAAATTATTGCCAACTGCAGATCTAATTAGAAGCTATTCTGGTGTGCTAATTTGATACAACTGAGGTGTGATACTGACTATATGAAGATTCTTTGTTGTATCCGGATATGAAGACTCCCCAGCTAAGAGTTTGCACTGATTCAGAAATTAAAAAAAAAAAAAAAAAAAAAAAAAAAAAAAAAAAAAAAAACTGATAATGTTTTCTAATTTTTAAATATAAAGTACTTTTCCAACTCCCAAGATTGGAGATACTTGGATTTCAGGTGACACAATGGGTTTAAGTGCTAACCAGCCAGCCAGTCTGAGTACTACTTTACTAAATCATGTACAAACACGACCTTCAAGAAGTCTGAACATGCACTCACACAACATCAGCAAAAGATGGACAAAACTGCAGAGAAAACCTAAAATCCAGAAGAGGCACTGAAGCAAATATTCTACAGCACAAACCTCTTTCTAAAAAGTGGGCGTGAATTTAGAAGTGTCCAATAACATCTGACAAACTACAAAGTGCCAATCACATAACTTTGTGACCCCACCTTTACATGCAGCACTTCCACTGCATTTTTACTAGACAAATTTGTTTAGGAAGTTCAATATGGGACAGCCAGAGACATAACTTTAATACTTTTATATTAGTTATACTAAAACAAAGTATTTTTGCAGAGAATGATTACCAACTTTCTGTTTTGCAAATTTAAATGCAATACGTGACCAAAATGAGTCACAATGGCATTTAAACCTTCTTTTTGTAATTTAACAAATCCCTAATCTGCTTTAGACCTTATCAAAGTTCCATAATACTGTATAGTCTATAGTACAGTAACTCAGCTTCTGTGAAGTCAAGGCGTGATTCAGGACAGTGTCTTTACAGACCATATGTATATGCACTTTTTTTTTTTTTTTTATGTACATAGGCAGACATACAAAATTGACATTTTGTCCATGGGCAAGCAATAAAGGTCATGATTTTCACCCAGAGTAAAGATTGTCACACTTCTCAATAACCCTTGTAAATTATTTTGAAGATAACAGTAGAGCAAGGAAGATTTAGAATATTTAATATGAGTATCTGGGAATCGCCCATTTCCCATCCTTATTTGAAAAGAGCCCTAAAGAGTTCATTTCACCACCTTGTCTATGCTTTCATACACATATAGATACACATATACATGTATGTACGGATACATACACTTGTCAGGATGAAGTTATTTCCATTCAGACTTTAATTGATGAGGCCCAACAAAATACTGAGACGTGTTTGAACCAGCATGTGTCCAACTGAATGTCATCAGGCATTAAATACAATTTAGAAACTGCACCAGTTAACAGTCCAGCATCCTGACAAATGCAGAAGTTTTATGTCAGGATAGAAGACTGCTTTGAATGGTCAAAACAGCTGGATTTATATAGATCTGTGAATAGATCTGGATATAAATCCCCATATGTGCATATAGAGATCTATATGCACATACTCCCAAGCCATGCTACACATTTAATACCTAAACTTTAGGCTAGTTTTAAGAACTTCAATTATTTCTGACTTAATTTCTCTTGTACCAGAACTTCTCTCACACTGCTTTTATTCAAATCTCTCTTGAGACGCTGAAAAAATAAGCACTCACCTCAGAATGTATAAAAATTAAACTTCTAAAACAGGGTTCAGGATTATCTGGCACTGCAACAACCATACTAGTACAAAGATAGTTTGAAAAAATATCCTGTTTTTAATATAGTAATGAATTAAAACATAGCTTTATTTATTCCTATAAGTGTAATGAAAAGAATACTTTGTTTGTAAGCGAGTGTAACGAGCACTATTTTGGTAGCCAACTTCTCCACAAGAACTTATGTGAGAGAGGGTCAGCTCCAATCATACAGTCATTAACCGTGTACCTTAACAAGGTGAATAATCAACATATTTACAAACTAAACAAATTAAATCCCGTCAGCTCTTATAAAAAATGGGATTGAGAAGCAGACAGGGAATGAGACCAAGATGCTTTAAAACACAAGGGGTCGCCACTTTTGTTTTAAGGAACCCTATTACTCAAACCAGTCTCCCCTAGTGACCTGAGGGCACAAATACGGGTTTAGCAGTATATCCAGAAGTTAGATTACAGTCTTGAAAATATGCACTTCAGCATCTTCATATTTTAACACCTTAATGCTGAGAAAGATTAACTTCAGGCAGAACCATAAGAAAACAGCCTTTTATAAACTAAAGTCTAAACTGAAAAGCTACAGTAGATGTAAAAAAAAAAAAAAAAAAAAAAAAAAAAAGGGGGGGGGGGTCAGAGAGAGAACGTGTGAGAAAGAAAAAAAATTACTTAGTAAAATCCAGTGACATCTACAATAGTTTTACAGCATGTTTAAGCCCTCTAAGGTTTTATATCTCCACCTGCCTTCCATTTAAAACTTACTCCTTGTTAATGAAAAGATGTAAGACAAAACAGAATGCAATGCCAAAAAAAAAATAGATCAAGGCAATATACATAAGTAAGCATGCCTGAAAGCCAGAAATAATATTCCCCAAGCTTCTGCATGTGAAATAGATTTCTCATGGCATCAGCTGATTTTATTTTGTTCAAAAGATACAGTCCTCTAAGCCACGCTACCCCAGCAGCAACTCCAATGATTACAGACTGGACAGCTCTTCAGTAAACGTGGAATGCAACCGCCTCAAGCTCCTGCCCTCCTGGAAAGGGACAACTGGCCCTGCAAGTGCAGCAATAGTGTGTATTTCCCTGAAGCATCTTCTGCCTTTTGAGCAACCAAGAAAGTCGTGATCAAACTGAATGTCCACTACTTACAGTGTTTCTCTTGAGCTATCAACATCTATGCACAAATGAAAAAGGTGCCTCTTTTTTAATAGATCAGTTTAATACTGAAACAGATAGGATGAAGTTAAAAAAGAATAATCAAGATACTGAACTGAATATTTTGAAGCAAGTGCCCCAGCTGTGGGGAAAAGTGCATTTAGTTCAGCAGCAAAACAGCACAGTGTGAAGATATTGTGCTTGGACACAGAAGTTCCGTAATGGAAGGAGGTACAAGGCAAGTCAAGATATAAAACCATAGTACATTGTTAACCAACCTTAAAACTTACATATATTGCAGTGTTTAAAAGTAAGACACATTCATTTATTGTACAAGGACTAGAAGGAATCCTTAAAATTGCCTGTTGTAGTTTATGACTCAACATTGTAATAAAAATGTACATATATATTATTTCCTTGCCACTTAACTGTTCTGTCAGACCTCATGGAATCGTTACTTCACAACATGAAAACCGCTCTTCACTGAGGATACTCCACGATTTTACCAATCTGAAAAGGTTTACTTGTGCTAGAAAAGACCAACTGCAAAAGGCTCAGTTCAGATATGTTATGCCTGCAACTGATAACTCAGGGAAGCAAGACTTAGAATTCAAGCTTTTTTTTTTCTTCCTTTTCGTTTTGACTGCATCCTTTTCACCTGCCAGTTGTTCTGATGAGAATATGTCTTTAGTATACAAACCAGTTGATAAAAATTCATCAGCAGAGGCATATAAATTCTAGATATGATTGATTAAAACAGAGCAAATCAAAATAAAACAAAATCCAGTGATTTACTCTGACTGTAAACAATATAAAAACACCATTTGCTTCAAATCTCAAAATAAGTTAAAAGAAAATCCCAACCTCAGGACACATGACCCTTTCAGGCTTTGACACAAAAAAAAAGAGGGAGTAAAACAGAAGAGTTCATTATATAAAGGTTACATGTTTCTCTTAACTGAAAGTAAATCTAAGCAAAACTATTTTTGTCCCTTAAATTTGAGTTCATTGGCAATTGCTTTAAATGAAATGGCATTTCCAGATTACTCAGACATCCATCCATCAAATTCAGCAAAGAAAACTTAGACAAGCATTTTTACAGAATAAAAAAAATCTAAATGGCTATGATTCCTCTATTAGCAGAAACACATAATGCAGTCTTAAATTCGCCTTTTTATATTATTTATATATTTATATATATATAATATAATATAAACCACATATATTATATTATATTATATATACATATGCAGACAATTACAACATTAATGCAGTTTGTATTTTGTACAGTGTATTGGACAATCCGATTAGCATCAGACCATGGCACGGTATGGTCCCTGCATTTTTAGGAACTGAATGATGAAGGAGGGTCCTCCTGCAACAATCTGAGGTGGAAGGTGGCTGAGCGGGCAGTTCTCAATACTCATTATTGACAGTTTGCTGCAAAGAGCCAGCTCAAAGGGAAGGCTGTGCAGATTGGGGTTGTCATTCAAATACAGTTCTTCCAGATTCTCCAGTGTACCTGGTTAAAATAAAATAATACAAAGAGGGATGGTTTGGTTCATGCAGTTTTTAAACTTTTAGACAGGAGCTCTAAGCCCAATTGGAAACTCTTCACAATATAAAATCAGTCAGTTACTCATCCGAACTCCTAAACTGCAAGTTTTCTTTTCACCATTATCTAAACCAGAGCCACATCTACATTAGCTTTTTCCATGAAAATAGCAATTACAACATCTCCCTCAGAGAGCAACTGAGAATACACAGAATAAAAGAACTGATGGAGATTTTACCTTAACTCTTCAGCTTAGCAATTTGAAATTGTAGTCAATACTGAATAACTCAAATTAGAAGGGCCTAGAATCTACTCATGCCACATGGCATCTATCATCTCTAATAAAATATCTATACCCCACCTTTTACATAATTACAACATATTTGTTACAGACCTAAAGCTGTAGCCGTGACACAGAAATATATATCTTTGAAATACACTCCAAACACACAAGTCCTCCTTACGACACGCCCCACTTTCCCATCTTTCATACCATACACACCTATAATCTAACAAACTATTTCATCTCCCTTGAGAGAAAGCAGCTGGGGAAGGATGTCTCGAGTGAACAGAAAGAATAACTCTACTCCTCCCCTACTTTCTGTAGATTTCCTTGCTTTTCTTATCTACTTAAGGTCAAATACAGCATGATGCTTTACAAAAAGAAGTGTGTACAGAGGAACTATCAGCAGAAACATTTGCTTCAGCTGTCTATGCCTTACACAAGGTTTTAGTCCACACCATGGAATTAGAATAGGACTTGTGTATTTTCTAACACCGACCTCTTTCCAAGAAAAAGAATAGTTTTATGAGGTGATCAATAGCATGCAGCTTGTGGAAGAATTTGAGGATAAATTGCATCTCACCATTCCAAGCTAGCATGCATTTGGCAGCTCTCTGCAAAACAACTCAAAAAAGCTAGACCATTCATTTCACTACAGCTTGCTGAAGCGAGATAAGTATCATACACTTATAGTGCTTTTTCAGTGGCACATCGTTCACATCAGGTTG
Source organism: Netta rufina (assembly GCF_964035555.1). Classification (NCBI taxonomy): domain Eukaryota; kingdom Metazoa; phylum Chordata; class Aves; order Anseriformes; family Anatidae; genus Netta; species Netta rufina. Next base: position 27,446,049 of record NC_140130.1, on the reverse strand, counting down.
TGTATATCTGGAAGTTTCGCATGAATTTTGTAGCTCCACTTGTGAGCACAGTAGATGCCTATCTTCTGTGTCAGTAACTGCTTTTGCTCAGCCACACTGCATAAAACAATCAAAAAAAAAAATAGGTCTTACCAATTTCCTCAGGAAGGTGTGTGAGAAGATTCTCTCCAAGCCCAAGGTGCGTTAGATTGGTAAGGTGACCAATACCTCTTGGAAGGGTGGTCAACTGATTATTAGTCAGAACCAATTTCTAAGGAAAAAACATTTTTAAAAGTTAACTTGTGCCTTAAAATAACAGCAAAAAACAAGATACATGGCTGATAACGTGGTGGGTTCTATCTCAAGCATTTGAAAATTTCTACATCCCAACATTTCAGAACTCTACAAGGCATCGCTAAACATAAAAACGTAACAGTACGTAATATTAAAACACACACCTTCTATCCCGAATATAAAAGTTTTCATGAACATGACTGAAACCACAGAAGCTATTCCCATCGTAGTATCGTACTCACGGTGCAACACAGTAAAACTCTTTAAAACTTGTTTGTTCGAAATCAGCTAATGAATCTGGGGAAGAACTAGTGGGGACAGATTGGGGAGGAAGTTGTGAAAGATTCTTAACTTTTGGTTCTATATCCATCCAGAATAGTTTGCTTCACCAAACTAGCTGTAATTAAAACAGTATGGTGTAAATAAAGGACATAAGATGTTTATCTCTGCCAATTATTGTTTCACCTGCAGATCCTTGAGGTAAGCTATTTCATTTGGCAAGGATTCCAGTTTGTTTTCCTCTAGATCCAACTCTCGGAGTTTCCTTAGATTTCCAATTCCATGGGGAAGTTTTTTTAGGAGATTGTTTGACAATATAAGAACCTTCAAAAAAAAAAAAAAAAAAGAATTTCAGCAATGCAATAAGTAAACAAGGAGACAGGCTATATAATAATATAACAAGACAAGATTGTTTAAATTCTTAAGTAATGAAGTCCAAGATTAGTGTACAGACAAATTATGAACAAATTATTCCTTCTCTCCCAATGCCCTTTTGAGTAGGAGTAGCAGCAAGTGAACGCACAGATCAGAGCACCTAAGCAGAACACTGTGTAGATATCCGTTGGCTTTCTAAAATGGTCTCCTAGCACACACTCACCCCTACTAGAATATTATCTTCTCATGTTTCTCCTTCTTTCTAAATTGGATTATAAATATCCCACATTCAGCAAACGTAGCCTCATTTGCAATGTCAACTAACAGAGTTATTCATCGAGCCACAAGTTATACTAGTAAACCATTTAGCTTCAGACAAACCTAACAGTCCTTAGAAACAATCAAGCTTCATAATAACACAGCGAGCAGTAAGGTAATCACTGATTAAACAATGCTATTATCTAGTTATTTAACACAGCAGGTCAAAACAAAAGCGTGAAAGAGCAGAGGCTCATCCCTGCCAGGCTGGACAGTTTCAAATGCCAAGGTTCAACAATCTCACTCTCACTAGCTTCGTGGAGCCTGGAAACACTGAAGGCAGGAACAGAGCAGAAAACAAGGCTAAAATCAAAGTGAAAATGAAAATGAATAAAAGCCAAAAATTTAGCATTGGTGCAAGCAGTGTTACAGTGGCCTTCCTTTACGTGTACACAACGGTAGGAATAATAACGCTCTAATCGCATATCTAGAAACAAAGGCAGGAACAGAAAATATTACCTACATGCAAGGCAGCTGACTTAGCACTGCTGTGGGAACCTTCACTTTTGTGTAAACACTGCCCAAATAGCTCTTTGTATTTGATTCTTTAATTACAGAGAAAGATAGCACTAATGGTTTTGTGGACTGCACAGCTCCCGAGCTTCTGCAGCTAGCAGACCACCCACAAATCCAGCTGTCAGAGATTACCAACTTCCCAGTCCAATCAGCCTGAGCCTTAACTTAAAGAAAACTGGGCTACTAAAGCACTATTGCTCTGCCACATCAACTTTACCTCAGACTAAACAGATGATTAATTATTCAGAGCAGCAGCCACACCGAAAACTTGCAATTTCAAATATACTATTTGAAAAAGTACTTTAGCAGACTTTATCCATTGGCTCACAGAGGCTGTGAAGTCCCCTAATAAGATGTCAGAGCTGCCCCAACAAGCACCTCTATTCTTATGTCCCTCCGAGACTATTAAGTTTGACCATCTCTGCTGAGGGTACCTTGAGAAACAGGTCTAGGGAACAAGACAGGTGTAGTTCATGATTTCCACGTAAGAGCTCTTACCCCTTCAGGGTTGAGGAGAATTCCCACCTGGCTGTTTACAAGGTTCACAGGGCTATGTTCGAGCCACTTTTGACTAAAGACCATTTCAATATGTTTTTCTGACCCCCTCTGTTTCCATGCTGGTGTCTCCAAGAACTATACTAAGTTCAGAGCCATTTAATTTCCAGCAATAACTCTCTGTTGAAAAGTTTTCTTTCTATATAGTTAAAAATATGTATGCAATAACCCTTTGTGCACATTCATCCACAGTCTAAAGCACAACATTCAAAAAGCTGGTCACAACAACCAAAAACAGATCAAATAAACCTATTTAAATGCCATACCTACATGTATTCATTTGGCCTTATTTGACCCAAAATAACATTACTTATACCTGTAGTAGAAAACGCTTATTTGCAGGGATTCAAGTAGCTGTTCATTTATGTTCTTCTCACCTCAAGAGAAACAAGCCCAGACACATCCTCAGGGATTTTTGTGAGCTGGTTAGTTGCTAAGTTCAGTTCTACCATACTAGTCCAAGTTCCAAAGTCCAGCGGGAGAGAGGTCAGCTGATTGTCCTGTGATTTAACATATCAAACATTTAGGGTCTGCATGTGCAAGATGTCAGCAAGGCTTCTGAGAGATTAGACAAATGGCTTATAAAATACTTCACAACAAATAGGAGATAATTAAATCAGAAGAATAAGAAGGTGACAACTACCCCCCCCCTCTTTTTAATAAAAAACTGCCCTCCAACGTCCCAGTAGTTAAAACATTTTTCCTTTTCATTGCTGTATACAATGGAGAGAAAAAAGGAGAGAACTCACCATAACTTACAAAGTTGCTATCAGCAATGCTGAAATACTAAAAATATATGGAGCTTGATAAAAAAAAATCCAACACCACCTCTTCCAACCATTTAACAACAACAAAAAAAAGTGAGGTCATTACAAAACTACAAAAGCAAAGATATTACTCAAGGCTCTGACTACGTGACTGAGCAAGCTGGGACACAGGGAATAGCCAGCAGAGCTTCATAGCTCAGTCTGAAATCAACAGATACATGTGGTTTAGGGGAGGTGGGGAATAAAAAAAAAAAAAACAAACGAATGAAACAATGGAAATATACGTTAATGGCCCAGAGTAAAATCATCTGAAATTAATCTAAACATCCTACTACTCAAAATGCTCCTATGATTTAGATCAGACACCGTATACTCAAAAAACAGAGTCAAAGTCCTGGTAAACATGCCAAGTTACAGATGCGTACGTGCTGCAAAAACTAGTAATAATGCAACTGAAAATACATGTGTGCCAACAGTTTTCTAAGATAGTTGTTGAGCTTAATTACTGCTGAAACTTTTTTTTTTTTAATAATTTGTTTCAAGAACATAAACCCATTTATTGAAAAATATTATCTCTTTTCCCTGTTTCTCTTCGCTCTGTTCTCTACATGTTCATAGCACAGATTTAAAGGTCCTTTTTTCCTGCATGCTCCAAACTTAGGTTTTAAAAGAACATATTTTAAAAACGTTACATAATTTTGTTTTAAATAAGTTGCAATACACGCTCACATCTTATTAGATGATTATTTGAAAACTTTGCAGCCACTTCGTTACTGTTCAGACTCCAGCAAATGTGACAAAAGATTAACTACCAAAATACAGCCGACTCAATAACATTTTGACAGTCCATTTTTAAACTAATCCAGAATGGTTTCAATGTCTAACAGCAGCAGTGCCCACTTGAGCACGATAAATTCATCCCTTAAATCGTTAGGCTTGCCAGAATTCAGGGAATAGGGAACAGTGCTCCTCATTGATTTTACAAACAGCAGCATGTTTCTGTGCCTCACCTTCATGTTCAGCTTACTTAATACTTTAGCTCTAGAGAAAATTCCAAAGGGGATTTTATTGATGCGGTTGTGCTCCATGTTGAGAGAGTAGATTGTGGAGAACTGGGACGGGCCACCCACAGGATAGGACTGGAAGCAGTTCCTGGCCAGCGTTAAACTAGTCAGTTTGACAAGGCTGGATAAAAGACCCTGCAGAGAGAAGAAAACCACCCAGGAACTTAGGACAGATTTATTTCAATACAGCTCTATTCCTTCAAGGGTCTACTTGGAAATGCTCCCCCCCAAAGCTTATCCCCCAAATACACGTTGCAACACACAGATCAGGGTTAGATTTGATAAAACTTCCATCAGCAGCAATCTCCCATCACAGCCATCACCCTTTACCTTATTTCCCCTGTTTTCCTTATACACTGATATATACATAAAAACAAAGACACCACCTTTGAAAGCACAAGTTTAGTAGGTTTTCCTTGGAAAGGAATTTTGCAATCACACCTTGCTACCTCTTGGGCAGCTCTGAAGCCCACAGGCAGTGGCCGCAGCCAGCAGCATGCCCCCATCAGACGTCCTGGCTCTGGGGGATGCACAGCCCATGGCACTGAGCCTCCCATTGCTTAGTTCTGACCTCTGATCACAACCCAGACCAGGGCCCAAAGAGGTACCAACAGCACACACTGCTCTTCAAATGTGTATTGGATACCTCCTTTGGAAATTGCTTTGAAAAATGCCTTTTTTTTTTTTTCCTCCTATTTCCAAAATGCTCCTAAATAGTTATTACTCCACCTTTCTTTTCATCCCACTTCAGAAAAGAAAAGCAAAAGGCCTGGAGGTAGCAATGGTTGCCCATTGAGTGCACAGCCCCACTGTAACCCTCCTCAGTTAAGCTGACTCCGAAACCTCAGCAGCGCGGACCGCAGGGTTTACCCATTAGTTATGCACCAAGCACGTTGCTGGTACCACGGGGATGAATAATGAGAGCTAAATTCCTGCTGAAAGTGTCACCTTTGCTTATTAGCATGCCAACTTGAATTCAGCCCTATTTGCTTAAGCGTTGCAGGAACTGGAGATTTGTGCGTGGCATTACGTACCATAAATAATGCAACATCTGCAATCAGGAAAGAGCCGTAACAAGATAATGATTCCGACCGTACCTCTAGTGTCTGTGTTTCTGGATTGCACTTACACTGCTACACGCACTGTAAAAACTTTAAGAAGATGGTTTTGCTGCTTTCACTAGGAAAGCTTTGGTCAGTTTTCTCTTCTAAACTCTTTATTAACATTGCTGTAAGTAAAGCGGGATTAAATAGGGAATAGTCTACAAGTCATGGCTAAAACTTTTAAGCACCGAAATACAATTCGGGGGGCATCTCAGTAAGCATCAATAAAGCAGGTTTCCCCTAAAGACAAAATAATGGATCTATAAATCAGTATTAGTCATTAAAACCTAATCATTTACTAATACAACCTCTGATTGGGAAATACTGCTTCTAGCTATACTTTACTTAACCGATATTCTTTGTCCTAGGGTTAGGCAGTCCCTGAGCTCTGTTACAGAAACACTTTATGGCTTCAAATGGATCTTGGCATTTCCTAAAGCCAATTTTTCAACTCTGCATCTATATAAAAAATATTAAAAATGTTAGCTAATACACTCTAATAGCCTAGAGTAATTAAACACATTTGAAGGGAAGCAAGAGAGCTTTGGCAGCACAAAAAGAACAATGCTCTTATGTCTGTGAAAACTGTGGCAGTGCTGCCTTCTCCCAGCCCATCCTTTTAAGATAAAATATTTATTAGGCGTTGTGTCAGCAGCCTCAGCTATGTTTTGAAATTCCAAAGTTTCTTCAGCAAATACAGTTCTTTGTATTATAGCAAGGAATGCTTTATTTTAAGCTGATTACAGTATAAATTATACACTTCTGCAAGGTAGCTGCTTAGGTGGTAACAAATTATTGGCAAATACGTGAAGAAGTCAGTGTGGTCTCAAATAGTTTTGTATGAGGACTGAACATATTTGAAAAACAAGCAATCATCTTCACATTATCTTTTTGTAATTACACTGTAGTTGCTTTTATAATATGTCAGGGTGGGAAGAGCTAGCTTAGTCCTCATTTTAAAAGCAGCCTGGTGGCTTTCACTCAGTGGCATTTCCTTAAATGATAGCTTTATCCAAACATTTATTAAATTCTGGGTCTTCAGTCTATCATTGCTGAGTTTAAAAATTTATCTGACAGAAAAAGGTCGTGACATTTTGTTACTACGAATACTTTGCCTAATTCCAAATTTAACTGTAAATGTATTTATTTTTTTCTTGTATGTATAGTTTTTATATACCTCTTTGATGCTAGTGATTTATAGAAATCTCTCTCTCTTTTCAGCTTAGGAAAGCAGTCTGGACCACCATTAAAACAGAAGAGAATATAAACTCTATGCTTTGTCTCACAGCTTTAATCTCCAAACAGTTCTAAATCAATGGAAGAAACATCCAAAATAAGAATAAATCATATCAGATTTTTTTCTGTTGTCCAAGCAATTCTGCCCAGGCACTAATGCTTCCATTCAAACACTTCCTCTAAATGTTTACTAGCACCAAATGTATGCAGTCGAGCATCTTACAATCTGCTGCCCTGCTAAATCAGTCTCAAGAAATTATAAAAATGAAAAAAAAATCAGGATGAGACGTATAACCCAGCAGTATAAATAGTTTCAAAGTATGCAGACACCAAAACTGTATTGAAAAAACGGTCTGTAACCACCTACCACACCTATCCAGGACTGTGAAACTGAAGGTTAATGAGGCGAGTTTCAGGGAATTTCTGAGAAAGAGTACAGACAAATATAAAGATGCACTGGGGACTAGGACTTGTGTCTCCACCTCAGCGTTAACAAAGCAGTCCATTCAGGAAATGTGTTGCCTGAAGAGACTGAAAAGGTGACTCCAGAACTTCTAACAATGAACTTTTTCTTTGCTCCCACACTAAGCTTGAAGCAAGAGACCAGGGTAAAACAACCAAGTGCAATGACTATGAAAAGCATGAAAACTGATTCTCCTCCCTTGTCTGTGATGCTTGCAGAGTTGCTGGAAACTGAAACATGATGGAAATTTTTATTTTTTTGTGACTTACGAAAGGTGCATCAATGAGTTGCTGGATGCTACCCCATCAGTGCCAACAGCATATGGTTCTCCATGTTAAAATGAGAATGCTAAAGCCAAGTAAGTAGCTGCAAGCACACTTTATTCACTCTCTTAAAGGTCATTCTTGCCTCAATTAGGGATAGTTATCCTTTTTTTCTTTTTTTCTACTTCCACTTCTTCCACAAAATATCTCTTACACAGCTCAAATGATGGGAACCACATGTACTACTCCAACTTCTGACAGAAGCTGCGTGACGTAGGCATATCTAACTGCTATAGAAGAACTTGTACAGAATTGCAATATTTCACATTACACACGTAGATTAAAACAAAGGGTATTCCTCAGAGTCACGAGGCGAAATGAAGTTATTTGACATGTTCCAAATCCTCTACAAAACAAAGACGCCTTACAACACATTCCCTCCCAAACCCACTCCCCTGTAACTCTCACCTCTGGTAAAGTAGAAATGTTGTTGTTCTCCAGATTCAGCTCATCAAGTTCACTGCATTTTGCTAAAGACTTCGGAATTGCTGACAGCCTATTGTACCTCAGGCCAAGACGACTTAGACTAGACAGATTTCCTAGAGGGAGGAAACAGTTATTAACACATCATTATATTAACACCAAGGAACAGAAAATGGTTTGACTTCTGATTCTTCTGTAGTCTCATACTTCACACTTCAAACTTTTCATAGGGTGAAAAGGAGCTGTCATCCCCAAACAGGACATTCATAACTTACCATGCTTTCCAATGCTGACACCAACAATGCAGGAGAAGTAATGGTACATGCCTTGTAGTTATTCTCAACTTGTACATGATACTGTAAGCAAGGAAAAGGAAAGCCTGCATCCTACTGCAGAAGTGTCCTATCCTGATCTTTCTACCAAAGAACTCTGTCGTTTTCAATATCCCCAAAACAACTTTTGTTTTTCAAAAAAAAAGAATTTACACATAGCATCACTGAATGCCATGACTCATATTACCAGAACTTGGGCATACTTCACACGGCTTCGGTTTTGGCAAAACAATTTCCTCTACAGGGGGTGAGGGGGGTGGGGGAAAACCACACAACACCAAGACTCTACTATCCTTCAAAAGCAACACAGTCCTTAAGAAGTGATGACGGAAAAAAAAAAATCTTTCAAGTTTTTCAAATGATACCGAGGGAAAAGTCCGGGAGAAGTCTGCAAAAATCTGGACAATAGTGCTTTAAAAATATTTCTGAATATTGCCAGGCTGACAGTCCCTGCTGATCTGTATTTCTGTCCAGAGAAAAAGCCTTGAGAAGCTTGCATCTTGAAAATTTCCTATGTGAAGATCCCTTTAGCTCTCACCTTTGACAGCTAACAAGCTCTCGGGGTCAAAATCAAGTGCTTAAGAATGTCTTTGACCTACACAGTCCTGGGGCATTCGGTACTCTCCTGCAAGTACTAAGGCGCAAAACTTCTCTATAAAATCATCTGGCAAATAGTATGAAGAACGGTGCAAAGCCTTCTGTCTCATCCATGTGTTTAGAAAGCACGTTTGTGCATGTGTATGTTCATAAGCTTCTGCTACTGAAACAAAGTCACACACTTAGTCCTTGCAAAACGTTCACTATTTTATATTATTTTACATTTTTACAACCACTGGTGCGACAACTTACGTCTTCTGCATATTGAAGTACCAGAAAGATACATGATAAAAGGAAGAGAAGATTCAATACTAGCAAGAATAACCAAAATTTTTTTAAAAATACAAATAAAAAATGAAGGGAGCCCTATATGTATAGTCTGAGCAATTCCTCATTAACTGAAGGATATATTAATGTCTATACATATGAACTTCTACAAAGGTGATGGGAACACAGCAAATGAAGAAGCAAATTAGTGTATGAAATGCACTAGACAGACAAAACGTCAGAGCAAAGGAAATGGCAAAATACCTCTTTCTTGAAGTACTCCGGACTGGTGAAAACATACAGTAAGAATTGACCCTAAATCACGGAGTGGTTAGACTGGTAGTGTACCTAATAAAAACTGAGAACTGGAAATGCTGAATGATTCACTGCAGTTACTAAAAAAGAGATTCGTAAGAACAGTGAGAGGCAAAAAAGTCCAAAAAAGCCTCCCATAGAAAAAAATTTCCAGGTCTTACAAAGCAAGAAAGAAAAGATGACAAATTTTCGGTGTGTATCTAGTGCCTAGCTAACGAGCTTAGCAACAAATTCCACTTGGTATTGTCAAAAACTAAACAGAAGTTTAAACAACAGGTAGCCACCTAGAGCTGCTTAACTAACATCATCTCCCACCGGGATTTTTATTTATAAGTGCTTTCTTTCTGAGCAAGTCTACAGTTTACTTTGACAGAAGCAGCAAGATAAGTCTTCCCTTAACCAAAAAAGGCATTTGAAACCTGGGGCTATCGATATTGCTCTCTGATGCACAAGTCGTCATCATTTTGGTTTTAAATCCTACAGTACATATCCACACTAAGCAGAATACGTAAGACCTGCTTTCAGCCTACAATCCACTAGCACCAAGATGCGCATTCATGAGCAAAGCAGCTATTTCATACCATTTTCAGCAAGATCTGTCCATACAGGACACTGGCCTGGCTCCACAAGACGCACATCCTATCGCAAAGCACCACAATCATTAGGATTCGCTGCTCTACGACGAACGAAGCACACCCTGACTGTGTTTCTCTGAATTGCTATTTAACACTTCACTTACAAAACAAGCGATCAACTTTACACAACAAAAAGATGCCAATTTATTTTTTTTTTCGCTACTTAAACCTTGAGCTGGACGCTGATCTTGATTTTTCGGGCACTCTGAAGGAGAACAAAGAGGGCCTGGCTCGAGCAGCCAGCGTGATGCCAACTGTTGCTTAGCAATACGACATCACTGTGCTGAGTCCAGATTGCGAGCACAGGTTGGATGGCTGTGGCTCCATTCCTACCAGCAACGTGGCATTTGAGAAAAACAACACAAGGCAGCCGTTGCAGAGTCAAATTGTGCCTTAATTTTCCAAGGGAGAACGATACCCATGGGCTGTCTTCATAGCGTTGTCAGAAAGGAGGCATAAGTAGCAGCTCTCAACACAATTTTTATCATAAATAGCATTTCTCAATAAACTTGTTTTCTCTTCTCCAGAAATCTTTCTCCTCCACAGGAAAGGCATACCACAGGAAAAAAAGAACATGCATCCTACGTGTCCTTCCTTTTCGTGACTGTTTCACACAGCACAGCAATAATACAGTCGGTTCTTCCTGGGAATGGCAACACAAGCAGCGAGATTTCAGCTGCAGCTTCATCTCCAGTGCCCCTCCTGCTCCTGGAAAGGCTGTGCTGCACCCGCCAACCCAGTCAGCACAGGCCACCATCTGGTTTCAAACCAGTTTTATGGCCAACTCATCGCCATTTAGTTTTGTGTCAACAAGACTCAGGTATCTTTTCATCCCCTTCAGAGTTCATGCTCACACCTCGCTGTGAACACACCATGGTGAGCAGCCCCGATCGGCTTTTATTTCGGTAAGATTTGGCTTGTCCAGCACAGCCTCCTCTTCACAAAACAGGATGCTCCTTATAGCTCTTTCCTCTGCTCAAGATGTCAAAACTCCTCCCTGTGATTTATTTTTTTTTTCCCCAAATGGGAAGCCTGCATTCTTCAAAACGAAGGTCAGATTTATTAATGTATTTATTTCTGTGTGTATGTGCCATCAGGAAGTTTTGTCTCCAGACTTTTGCTTCTGCTGCCCGGAGCCGCAGCGACACCAGCAGCTATCAGAGGCGGGCCTGGAGGAGGCATGGCCGAGGGCTGCAGGCCCCGCCGCACGGCCTGCTGCCATCTTCCTCACCCCGCTCCCCAGTACCTCACCGGCCTCTTCTCCAGTGCTTCCCTACCTCTTCTCCAGTTTAGCTACTGGTTTGTGATGTGGCACCGCATTCAGCCCTCAGCTTGCACGCTGTCAGGCCGAATCTACCGCGCCAGAAGTGAGGCGCGGATGGTACCAGCCGATCGCCATCAGTTGGGGCAGCCAGACAATCAGGAGCATCTGCGGCTGTGCTTTTGTCACCGAAACCATACCTCTGCGGTTCCTCTCCAGCAGCCCCTCGCAGGCAGTGACTCAGAAGACGCAGCGCTGGATGCTCACGAAGGCAACAGTTTGATAACCACAACTGAAAAGCAGCTACTGACAGAAAAAGCAACAACTAGAAACCTTTCCAAGAGTTTTTCTTAGGAAGCCCATTCCAAAAAAAAGAGCTTGTAAACTCAATCACCCCGTTCAGAGGTAATTCTCCCTGGCATACTAAAGCCAGCCTAAGCCCTGAACTCACACCAGGCACAAGGAAGTCACTGCACAATTGTCTTAGCTCAACTATTTGCATGAACAGTCACTGTTAAGAGTCACTTTTCACACAGCCACCTTTGTAGCAATTGCTTCAGATGTATTTGATTACAGGCAAGAGGTACTGACACCCAGCCCAGTGTGACACCCATCCCACAGTGCTCAGTCCTGAAGCGCCCTGAGCACACAACTCCCGGTCACCTCACTGAGGAGAACAGGGGTCTCTAAATTTACACAGAAATTAATTCAAAGCCCCTTGGAAGTACATAAATCCGAAACTGTTAAATTAAATCCTACTACTACAAATAAGACTCTAGTTTAAATTAAAATCTTTATTAAAGATACCTCACAAACGTTAAAGGAAAAAACTCAGTGCAAGCTAATCCCCAAAAGAAGGGAAGACTGAAATAAAGTGGAAAACCACACTCACCTAAATATGCCTTCTAGAAAGACCACCTGAAGCAGTTCTCTAATTAGGAGCCACACCTCTTCCTTGAGTATTTCAAAATCAAGAGAAAAAAGGACCTAAAGCATTAAATAGTATAAAGAAATCCAAATTCCTATTTCAAAGTCTTACCAGCACCACGTAAAGGGGGTGACAAATGCTCTTTTTTCTGAGATTCATCACATCTTTCTCTCCCTTCCTCAGTTAAAATAATCATTCAAATTCCCTATCCCTAGATGAAGGGTCATTACTTCGTGCAAAATATTACTGTATCATTACTAAAACATGGAGCAATTAGTCTGATTTATGCAATTTAGTTCATCAAGCTAGTTTGCCAGTTGCTTTTTCCTAAAAATACCAGAAACTTACTGATCAACTTAAAATCTGTTTGCTAGAGAAAATCCTATTGCAGATAGCACTGACACACAAATTTAACTAAAAGAGCTGCACACATCAAAAACCCTTCCCTTAAAGATTGTGATAATAAGTATACATGAACTTCGGCATGGAACAGATAATCACAAGACTGAACTACAAACATGGCTCATGAGTGTTTTTGATGATCTAACTTTGATAAATATTCTTAGATTTCGATTTGACTAAACTCTGCATGCCTTAAGTAGCAGCCTAAGAACTTATTTTACATTACACCGTATGATTTCATACAGCTCAGCTCACTTAAATCACTGAGGAATTTTCTTCCACGGGAGATAAATTATTTCACCCACAAAAGGGACCAGATGTCATTGATTAGCCTTAAAACACCGCATATCCTTCATGCTGTATAAAATAACAAAGATGACAGTATGGAAGAAAAAGCCACAAGAGGTTCAGTGAGTATGTTAAAAAATAATTACAAAACCCAAAGAAGGTAGGAACAAGGGCCTTAAGAGTTGAAAACTTTAAAGGAGAGACTAGGCAAGCTAGAGGTGGCCAACTATGGATAGAAATAAAACACTGTTCGAGCATTTCAGTAGTGCTTTATTTCATAGCCTAAAATAGCCATAAGGCAAGCTAGAAGATGCCTATAGCACACTTTGTGCTTAGTATGCATTACTTTTTCCAGATGTCAGCCATACTCCATGACAACTGTTGAACAGTTTCACAGATTTTTTAGGTGAAAGGAGCTGTTGACATGTTGACACCATTGTCATTGACAATCTAAGCTCTTGTCAGAAAGGCAAACATTTCCCCTGATAGGTGGGAAGCAAAATGAAAGGCGTTAGATAAACCATTTTGATCTTCAGTTGCACTCCACAAGCACAACATGCTACAGACATCCAGCACGGCTAGAGTGAGAAGCCACTGGCAAGGCAAGACATCATGAACTTGATCTCAGCAAGCATGCTGCAGTGGAAAGCAGAACAAAATCCTCAGAACAAATCAAGACCAAAATCATTGCAGAATGCACGTGTGAAAGATGGAAGATACTGGCAAAAACTAAGTGGCAGAGGCTAAAGTACCTGACATGTACTATGCACAACACCTGTATAAGGCAAGAGAGCACGAACAAGAGCGACATGTTTCTGAAACTGTCTTTAAGCCATGAAAACTCAACTTCCTTTAACATGTGTTCATCAAAATGCACTTAGCTAAGAGACCTGCTTGCCTTGATTCCTTTGAATCACTCTTCCTTCCTGCCTGCTTCTTACATATAAGATGATGGGCTTTTTCTTCCTACGGTATACAAATCACTCTGAAAATGCTGAGCTGCAGTTCTAACGCATCTCTCCATACCGGTCTCTGCATCTCATTACCGTGTGCTGGTATGCACGCTCGCTAAAATAAACAGTCCCCATCCTGGTCTCACCAGGAAGAATATCCAACCAAAATACAAAATAAGAAGTGTTTTCATAAATACAGGTCAAATCAATAAACTCAGAACTAATAAGCCAATAGAAGCAAGCCTTATTTTTACAGCAGAGTACATGTGTATCGAATTATATACCAGGCTTGCACTGAAGATTATTTACTGAAACAAAAACAGGAATTATAATCAGCTGAAAATTATATGAAAATGATACAAAAACACTTGACTGCAACAGTCAAAAGCAACAGTTGGGACTTGCTTTCAATTATCAGTGAAGTTGTTGTATGAAATATGAATTGAGAAAAATGTAACACAAAGCAACTGAAATTTATTTTACTATTTTTTTCTTTGGCAATCTTACTTTCCTTTTCAAGTGAGCATTAAAAACATTTATATAGGCATTAATTTTACAAAAAGGTTAACCATCAAGAACAATGTACACCTAACTCACAAGTTATCTTCTCTCCGGAAAAAAAAAGCCCAACAGCCAACGCCAAGAGAAGCAGCTAAGGAAAGGGAAAGCACACCCTGAAACTTCCCCTGGAGCCCGGGGAAGATTCAACAACGTGTGGCTCGCAAACTTCCTGGAGTTAGCAGCAACTGATGCAGTTTTCTTCTTCGGAACTGTCACGCTGCCCTGGGAGCCCGCGAGCTTTCAGCATCCCCAACAAGCTGTGCAAACACTGACATCTAAGTGTTACCTACCCGTCGCAGTAAGGGCGAGCTGCTTTCAATCCTTTGGGGGCTGGCGACTCACAGCTTTGCTCCATACCCTCCAGTTCAGCCCCCAGGAGGCAGTGAGCAGGCACTTCCCACTTCCCACCTCCATGCCATGCAAGATTTTGGGACAGTTTCACTGCTTTGTATTTACTAACTCTAGAAGTGAAGACAATGAGCAGCTTCATCCCCTTTATGAGAACACCCTGAAAACCAACAATGGTTTGTAATAACCTGAAAACTGAAAGAGAAGAGTGGGAGCCGCTGCTTTCGAGGAGGTAGAGAAAAGGCAAGCTTGTTGTGATTGCCAAATACAAACAGAATCTAATTTAAATGCTCCATTAACAGCACAGTCCAAGAACAATAAGCACTGACCAGATCGCTCTCTCCTTTTGAGACTGGAAATGGGCTTCACCCTGAAAGCACTGCACGCTCGTAGGCCCTGCCTGACCAAAGCACTACGTGTACATGCTTCAATGTTCAGGACATGAAGATTGCCATCCAAACTGGTGCCCACCTTCTGCTCCACCAGGAGGGCAAGAAATCAGCTCGTGGTTCCCGAGCAGCAGCCCTGCCATCAAGGGCTGGCGGTGCTCGCCTGCTTCTCATTAAGAGCAGAAGTTTCAGACTGAGACTTCAGCTTTTGCTAAGCCTGCTGTACTTAAAGAAAATAAATAAAGAAATAAATTTAAAGTAGTTTCACTTGTCTAGGAAAATATCTTTATGAGGAATTCTGGGGACCTAAAGGTGTTGGCAGCACGTCGTACGACCCAAGCTGCGTGAGCCACAGCTCCGTCCCCAGGTTTTATCAACCACGTGCACAAAAGCAGAGCAGCGCTCCGAAGGTAACGCAGCTCGAAGCATGGTTTGTAGCTCAATGTCAACAACAGCAGCAAAGCTTCTCCCCAGAGCATTTGCTTTCGTGAACGTTGTGATTTCAGCTCTGAGCTCTTCTATCGTAGAGAAGGGCACGAATTCTAGGCTTTGAATATGCCTCTCCTTCTCCTAACCATATTTCAGGAACGGTGCCATGTCAGACACTGGAAAGTGTATCCAGTGACAGAATTTTTTGTGCTTTTAAAGCATCATTTTGGATCATTTACAACTGACTATTCTTTTTCATATTAAAATGTCTGTTGCCTTAAATGTCTATGAACATGCCACATTTGACTATAATCAAGCTGCACACGTAAACACACAGAAGTGGAAAATTACAAAACAGTTGAAGAATCTGGTTCTTTAACAGCAGAAATTCAACAGAAACAAAATTACATTCTCAAACAAGCATTTCTGAGCTTTTAAACAAGAAATTGCAAACATTTATAAGGAATGCTATAATAGAGTCTCCAAAAAGAGCGAACACTCACAGCGCAGTATGTGCAGCACATTTTCTAAGCTAGTTTAAGCCAGTGGTCACCTAACAGAAACCCTTTCTTCCAGACCAAATTTGCTATCTCAAAAGTCCAATTATTAATTTTGATAATTCACCTCCTTGTATATATGCTTTGGATAATCCCTCTTATTAGTGCACCAGGTACTAATACAGAGATAAATCCCTGAAAATAAAATGAGATCTTAATTTCTCTGCCACACCCCCCCAGAAAACACCCAGGGCAGGGGGGGAAAATCTGCAATTAAAGCACCAGAGAAGCTAAGATCCCACTACGATTTTGATTCTAGGACTTGAAACTCTTGGAATGTGCTAAGCTGTTCCACAAAGCTCATTTTTCTTCCAGGAAGTGACCTAATATACAAAGTACTTTACAATTTTCAATCAACAGAGATACAGATATGAATGTATTAAGCCAATATCTGCAAGGCAAGACATGAGGTCACTTCCTGACAACTAATATCTAAAATTGACATTTGCTACTGCAAGAAGGCATGCTGCTTATAAAGTGTTAGCTGAAAAGAACTTTGTATTTTTACAGAGTGGATATATTGGCTCTGCTACCTCTGTAATCACTGCTGATGCATAATCCCCTCCCGGCCACTCCCCTGCGTGTCACCCTTCGGCGTCCCTGCCTTCCAACGCTGCCTCGGTTCAGGAGGTACTGCTAGCTAGAAAAACAGCTTTTTATGATGATTAACTTTTTATTTTTTTACTGGCATGTCCAGGAATCTTTCTGTGGTAAAACCAAAACTTGGTTAGATAGAGCAGCAGTAAATGTAAGCATTTCCCAAGTTTGTTTTTCACCTTCTTTTCTGTTGGGGGTGTCTGGTTAAGGGGGGAAGGAGAAGTAGAAAACGAAAGGGGCTGCAGGTTTTTCAAAGCAGCTTGACAAAAACATCCCTCACGAGCAAAACCAGGCCTCCATCAAAGGGGTATCAGTGGGGGAGGAGGGGACAGATCTGGCAGTAATGGAAAGTCTCTTCCACAACAGGAGGCTCGTAGCGTATTAAATATTTATAACGAGCAAATGTGTTTGGTCTTTTCTGTACCAAGCGTGTGACCCCCACGCTGCTTCGAGTAAGTTAGGGGAACACTGACAGTGTTTTATATACCAAATATGCCAAAACCCGGCAGAGGAAAGGCGCTGCAAGACATGCCAGCTATGAGCAGCACCAGGCAGGTATCGGCGGGCGAGGGAAGAAGCAGGAACTGGCGAGAGCGGCCGAGAGGCTGGGCAGGGCGTCCTGCAGCCCAGCCCCTGCGTCTCGGGGCCAGGAGACGTCCTCGGTGTTTTTCTCAGTACTCAAATTCTCTCGCTGAACAATCCTAACCGCAAAGTAAGCTGTAATCTAAAAATCAAGCCACAACTTGCTTTAATGTTGAACCAAAACTGTGATGACTAAGAAACAAAGCCAATGCTGCTGAACTGGCTGCGACTGCCTTTTCTGTAACATGCATAAATGTAGGTTGATCATTATCATTTAAGTTGGAGCTCAACTTTTTTGCCTGAAGTTTCCAGTTCTGGCCATTTGTGAGCTACACAAATACTGATTTGTGATGTTCAGTTTTCACTTAAATACAGTGCTCAGCTACTGGACACGTTCATCAGTACAAACAAGAGGGATTTTCCAGTGGCGCAAAAGCCTAACCAGTGCGAAGTTAAAGGCAGGAGAGTGCGCTGTAATTATTCATCTGTCTTTGGTGGTTTGCTGAGCTACACAGCACTGATGTTCAGCTCCGATAAGCAGTGTAAAGAGACATCTGTGTGCATTTAAAAATAAATGACTTCAAAACACTATAAAAACAATGCAATGGGAAAACAAAACAAAGAAAACACGCAGAAATCCAGTTTGACCAGGTAGAAGCTCAATGCAAGCAACCTACGTTTACAGTAACTTCCTAGAGAAATAGAAGAGTCCAAACTCTCTTGATTGCACAGTCAGCAATCTCCTACCTATCACGAACGGCTTAACAGCTTAAGTAAGTCCGTGCCTCTCACACCCAAGGACCTCTCCTTGTACAGCAAGGAAGCTCAGTGACTGCCAACCACCAGACAACTCGGTACATCTTTGGCACCATCCAGCACAATGGAAGCCACCAACTTGCCTGAAGACTTTTTTTTCCCATAATTAACAGCTTATCCAGAGAACTGTCTTCCTAAATATGAAATTTACAGTACATGTAAATTTTATTTAAAACAGTTTGCAGTAAGATTTACAAAACAGCTATAGAAATAAAGGCTGTGCTTACAAACTGTGTAAGTTAGATGCAAATTCCAGATGGAAAAAGATCTCCAGAGTTTAAAAATATCATCAAACCAGGAAGGAAATTTAGCTAGAGTGGATGGTTCATCAATGTAATCTCCGCTCAGGTCAAACTTTCTAATCAAAAAAGCCACAGCAACTACACACAACAATTTACTGCTAAAAGAAAAGCTGGAGTGTTTTTAAGTGGTTCTTCACTCTTCTGCTCATTCACTTCACTATGCATTAAAGAACATTAAACATTGGCTAAGTGATAATGTATATTCTTTTGAGTATGTTGTGGTGACAAAGAAGGGCTTAAAATCATGATGGCCTTGTTTTTTTGTCTTTTTAAAATCACAGCATGCATCTTTTTCTGCCATCTGTTTAAGACAGATTAAATTAGAGAATCTCCTACATGAGATTCTGGAACTGACCAAAAAGCCTCCCAACCTCAGTCACAAACCCTCTGTATTTTATTGCATTACAGCATAATTGCTTTGTTGACTTGAGAAGTTCTTTTAAAAAAAATCTTTTTTAATTTTCTACCCAGAAGCATAAAGCAAACAGAATTCATTGAAAACATTTACCTTTTTGGTTTTATTTTCTTTTAGCCAAAGGTGTTAGTTAAAACTATCCGTCAAAGTATTTATCTTCAGTTAATTCTCTTTTGGCTTTTTGTTCCTTTATGTACTTAATTTCATTACAGAACGGACAAACAAGCTGCAAATACTTCATCATGCTCACAGAGCACCTTAAATCAGGGTTAAAAGTGAAGGATTTTTTTCTGTATAAAACTCTCTTTCTTCTGTGCAATGCTGCACAGACTCCGTGCCACAGCTAAATTTAATAACATAATTCCAAAAACTAGAAACTACATTTAAAGTAAGAGGCACACATTGCTTCTAATCCCAATGGTGAAGTTGCCTTGAGCAGAACAGCAGTCATTCTACAGCTGCCAACCAAGCACTTAGTCTTAAATTCCCACCTCTTACTGAACATTTTGAAATAGCGATTTATTTTCTCTTCCCCAGCCTCCTTACATACCTATGGTTTCTGGCAGGTCCAAAAGCTCATTGTGCTGCAAGTCAAGGTTGGTGATCTGTGTGCAACTTCCAATCTCTTCTGGAAGGTGTTCAAGCTGATTGTGCGCTACATCCAGCGTTATGAGGTTACACAGCTCACCTAGAAGCACACAAGAGAATCAAAATATGAAGTTATTTAATGTACAGGTCTGGAGAGATTTTTCTTGATGATCTAAAATATATATATAATATATTACTACCATAAAATTACGAATATAAACTAAGTCCTTAGAGCATCATAACTTTATCAGTGCGATCTAAAATCTGATTGACAATTTTCTTTAAAACTTGGATAAAGCTTTTTATAGATTCTCTAAAGAAATCTTATTTATTGATTTTCTTCTAGCACTTCAAGCTGTGGAATATGAGGAGCACAAAATCCATTCCTCACACTTGTTTCATGCTGCCCAGAAGTTTAAAATCTGATGGAGTAAGTGGATTGTATTGAATTATGAGAAACCAAATCTGCTTTTATAGCATAAATTATGTTCAGACACAAAATGAATGCGTAAGAGACATCAAAATTATTTGGCTGACACCCTACAAAACTCATCCAAAGTCCTGAATGCTATTTTTAATCATTTCAGTCATCAAGAAAAGGCAACATATCATAAGATGACTGTAGAAACTATTTATACAGTTTATGATATAATATATATATGTAAACACAGGTATAGCCAATAAAAGTTTGAAATAAAAGACTTATCTGTTAAGCCTTAAAAGGGACAAAAGGATTGTACTTGCTTAGAGCTAAGAGCAGCTTTACTGCTGCTCTGTTTCACTCCTGACTCGTACGTACCAACTGAAGAGCACAACGAGGCACAGCTCTCTGTGTACAGCAGTTCCACCTCTTTGAACAGCAAACACTGCATTCTGAGCAATAGCTCATTGCGTTTGTTGGAGAAAGTGTGTGTGCATGGAAGAACACAGGTACCAGGTACACGTGCTCGTATTTTTTGGATCTAATGGAGGTGAAATTAATGCAAATGATTTCAACAGCTTCAACTCTATCCAGTAAAGGTCACTGTATTCGTGTATCAGAGCATCACTGAGTGAGTAACAAATTTGGAAAAGAAGCAAATTCCTTTTGAGGGGTGACTGTCTATTCTTAAGCTTCAGTATTGTATCTTTGACGTGATCCTTTAGGGATTTTCCCACAGGCCTGGCCTGGGCAAGTTCTGATGCGTAGACTGTCTACATATTACATCATCAGGGGATCACAAATCGCAATTTATTGAACTGTAATACATTAATGAACTCAAGACTCTGTATCTGAGCTGCAGGTAGCACAAACTTTTATTAAGGATCAGAAAACAGTTGTGAAAAACCAGCCAACAAAAAAGTTTATGCAAAAGTGACCCAATTTTCTGCATGTATTGACCCAAATTGCGATGTTTTTCCTTGAAAATAGGCACATTGAAATGTAATGCTTAAGCACCACCTCCATGACTGTGTGCGCTCGCCTCTCAAGTCAGCATTCAAGTGTATTTCAGGCAACCACAGAGTCAATATCCAATCGTGTTTCATCAACCACACGATTCAATGCCATTAATAGGCAGAAGAAAGCAAACTTACGGAGAAGGCTGAGCAAGAGTTGATGTTCTGTGATAGAAGCATCTGCTTGATAGTCATGAAAACAAGTGGGCAAAGCGTAGAAGGCAGTAGAAAGAGAAAAAGCTAGAGGAAGACTTTATTCTCCCTTCAAACAAACCAAAAAGAACCCCGTATTATCTTTAATCAGAAAACCCAAGAATTTTGATCGCACTTTCGGTCAGCATTTTTCACCTCCTGACTGCTGAAGTTCAGCCCTGACAATCTTGTTTGCATTTGTTTTCCCTGCACACCTAAACCAATGATGTCAAACTCAATGTGGCACAAATTTCATTTCATCACGTTGATTTCTCATTTACTTGACTCTTCCCACTCTACATCTGCTGGAGTTGAGGAGAGAGTTGGATTTCTGCAGTACCATTTGCTGCGTTTCCCTTTTGCACCTGCTGAAAACTTTGACAACAGCAAGATACGTGCTGCCACAAACATCTCAGAGCTAATTCTGGGAAGAAGGAAAAAAAAAAAAAAAAAAGAGAAGCTCAGGTTTATGTAGCCAGTCAAGCTAAAGTTAAAGCCCTATCCTGAAGTGCAGTGACTTCAGGAAAACAATTTCAAGTGATACTATTTGGTATCTACTATTCAGCTTTTAGTTCACATTGCTCTGTAAGGAATCTTGCTCTTGGGTGTAATATAATAATACTTGTGGTCTGACAGCAGCTCACCAAAACGTCCTTCCTAGCCTAAAGGCAGAAGGAGAGGGGAGGGGAAGTGAAATTCTTTCAATACTTTAACGTGGATTGCCGAGACACAACACCGAGACCCTGCAAGTCACCAGAAAACACGCAAGGTAGATTTATCCTGCTGTTCTCCAGGACAAAGAAAAAAACCTTCCATCAGATATGCTTCTCATAACAAAGGGAAAAATGTTTGGGTAACACGGTGGGGGCTCACCACCAGGCACAAAGAGGAAGCCCAGTGGGGCTGTGATGCTTCCCATGGGATATGAGGAGGAGAACTGGGGGACTGCAAGCCTTACCACGGCAGAATCAGCACAGTTTGGGAAGAATAAGCATAGGAAGAGAGAAATAGGGAATCCAAGGGGTCCAGTACTTCATAAAGCAATGCTGGCCAGGCCCTGTGTCAGATGAGGCCAACCTTGCTCATCAGGCTCAGCTTCTAACGCCTCCTGGGCATGGGGCCCGCAGCCTGCGTGTGCCGAGGGGCAAGCGCCAGCACAGCCCGGCCTCTGCATGCGAAAGCAGGGGCTGTCAAAAATCAAAAAGAGTCTTCCTAATGGAAAAATTTGCACAGGTACAAGAAGAAAAATAGTTAACGAGTGAGGAACTCACGGTGTTGTTCATACTGAAGACCACCCCAGCTAGAAATGTGCTGCTCACAGCTGGAGATAAGTCTCGCCCGGGCAGCAGGATCACTTCACCAAGGAAGGTCAGACACCGGGGACCACTGGAGAAGGGCAGGGAATACTTTAGGGAAAAGCTAATGACAGGAAAAATGAACGGAGCCGTTTCACCACAAGTAATGGCCAAAATTTTCATCTAAAGGTAGTGAGGAAAGAATTCTCTACAGACTGCTCGCAACGGCACTGCGGAGATGGGCAACCTCAGCACAACCAGAAAACAAACCAGGAAAGTCTGTGGGGTTGGAGGTGGATTTTTTTTAAAACACTATTGCTCTGCAAGCTACACATAAAAGGCTATTGAAACCCAAAGTCTGCCAAGACAGCAGGCAGAAATTGCATGTACTAACAGGTTTGGTAATAAGAAATTTTGAAGTAATGTCCATATGAAATACATAAAACAGCTTCTCCATAAACAGAAGGCTTAATTATGTAATTCTTTTTTTTAAAAAAAAAAAAAAACTTACAATTTAAAAGCGTCTACAGGACAAAAATTTCAGACAATTCACATGTACTTTTCAGAGAGAATAGTTCTTGAAGATACCCAACTACTTTCTAGTTAAAAAAAATCACTAAAAATACAGCGAAGGATGCTGCTCAAAAAAAAAAAGCGAGAGGAACAATCACCTGACTGCTGTTGAGAGGTACACAGAGAGTAAATGGTATGGTATGGTATGCTATGACAGAGCTAAATGTGCGTGCTGGAAAAAAACAGGGTTACGAGGAACCCGGTGTCTTCCACACGCTGCAGCAGAATTACAGCCCCATTACACGGCCAGCCTGAAAGCCTGTCATGACAAGAGGGCCAAGCTACGTGCCCTGACTTACGTAACTGAAGATTCCTCTTGGCCATTTAAAAACAGCACACAGCTACATTAAAATAATAGAAGAGGCTTCCCAAATTCACAGTAGCGTAGGGAGATAGCGCAGGTCGGCATCAAAAGGGCTGTGGTGTCTCCCACCACAAATTCCCTCGGTGGGCGACTCTCTTGGATGGCAAGAATTGGCACTATAACCTGTCTTCCTCCGGATTAACTCGATGCCTGCCCATGCTTAAGCAGATTGAAAATTGTGAAATCCTTCACAAGATGATAAATCCTGGGCCAGATGACACAGCAGGAGGATCAAGACTCCTACAGAAAGCGCGAGGAAGAGGAGAATGCAAACAGAAGTGGAACCCGACTCCAGTGCGTCAGCGCTCTGGTTGCAATCTAATTTGTAAAGAACAATTATCCAAAATCAGCAACGCTGTGAACAAACTTCAAGTATTTCCCATAATCATAACATTCATCTCTCATTAGGTTCCCTGACTCGGGGGGAAGCAACCCTTTTTTTTTTTTTCCTCCTTTTTTTTTAGTCTGTCTATAAAGCTGTTTGAGGTACGAGTTCTAATTTTAGTTTAAAAAAATTAACTAACTGCAATTTCAGAACCTTATCCCTGGACACAAGGGTTGGGTACATCATTGTAACAGACAGGATGATTTTTTTGCTATCTATCACTAACTGCTTAAGAGTTAAAAATAAGGGCTGTTTTGAATTATTACTGACAAAATACAGCCTATACAGGAGAGTTACGGAGTAGAAAGAAAGAAATCTTAATATTGTTCCAAATTAGTTATGATCAAAAATTACAATATTCATATAAATAAATAAGCAGAGTGCAATATTTAAAAGTTGCAGGGTGTAAAGCAGAAGCTGGCTATGGGAACCGCTCAAACATGCAGAAGCTAAGCTCACCGAAAAGCCTAAAAATCAAGCCTAAAACAAGCTTCAACAAGACAACAGCAAAAACACTTTTTGTTACTTTCAGTTATAAACAGTGAAGGAATACAAATAAAAACGTGTTCAAACAACCTTTTAAACATATGACATAGGCAGAGGAACCAGCCTCAGCAAGGGCCGCAGACAGGGATGGAGACGGGCACGTAGCAAAGCGGTGGGAAGCTCGCGGAGCTGGGGAGGACAAGCGCAGCCCCGCAGCAGCCTCGGAGGGTTGGGGTCCTGGAGGGGATGAGTTTGGGGTCAGGTCTTGGCCCCTGTGCGTTTTGAGGAAGGAACAGCAGCGTGCACAAATAATAAAGGCTAGCCACACACCGTTGCATTAGCAAGGGCAAGGTGATTGTGCCCCTCTATTCAGCGTTTATGAAGTATTAGAGCAGTTAAAATTATTGCAGCATTGATATTAAAAAATGTTGGATTTCTAACAAGCTGTCAGCATTCCCTGCAATACCATCAGGACATCCTCCCAGTAAGCTCCGCAAGCAGATCAAGGAGGCAGGACTACTCAACTGTTATCGTAAAGTCAGTATAAAAACAACGCAACCAGGACAAATTTGCCAAATAGCTGACGAGACAAAACTGAGTCCCCTCATGAGCTCCCAGGGGAATCAGAAGCCAGGCACCGAAGCTGAAGGTGGCCAAAAGCAAGTTCTTCACCCTGCCTGCAGCTCAAGGAAGTGGCCAGAACTGCATCAACTAAGGAGTCATGTTGTGACTTCCAGGGAACAGCACATGTGTGTGGACGCCTGCATTTATTACACTTTGATTCCCAACACCAGGCTTTAACCACGTTAGACACTGAATTCGCAGATAGCAGCGTGACAGCTGAGCCCAGGAACACAACTTTCAAACTGCTGAAACTGAAAAAGGGGTTCTTACACACAAACAGTGTTTCTCCGTATCGCCAGGTCTGCTAAGAAAAGGGAAATGAAATTCAGAGCGCCGCTGAGAAGCTTTGCAAGCGAGCAGTCACCGAGTCAGGAGGCGAATATATTCAGCATGGAGCAGGCACCAAGTAACGCAGCTGCACGCATCTGCTTTGCTGTCTGTGCCACTGAAAACCAAACAGGTGCAAGTGTTATGAAAAAAGTTTCAAAGTAGTGAAGAAACCACAAATGATCTAAATATTGGGTAGATGGGGGAAGGGAAGAACAGACGAGAGTCTCAGAGACATTCCAAGTCTGGTGTAGGCAGATTCCCTGAATTACAATCTAAAAATATTTCCCTTGCAGAACAGCCCTGACCAGATTCTCCACAGAATAAGAGTTGCATTCACAGACAGAAAACACAATATTTGGAGTCTTAAGAAACTTGCAGAAACTAAGCAGATGCAATTTCAACTGTGTTGACGATATTATTTTTATTTGATCTGTGTGCTGAAAAGAAAAAAGTCAAAAACTTGTGTAACACGCAACATTGACTTGGTAAAGAAAATATTATCAACTTGATTGTGCAAAACAATTCCTTCAGCACAACGTGAAAGAACGCAGGAAAACGCTAGATAGAAGAAATGCAAAAAGCTTCAGTAGCAGACTGCAAATCGAAGCACTTGCTTGGCCTCAACCCAGAAGAGTTCCTCTGGTTTTCCTCCTCCTCGTGCTCCCCGTCTGACTCACCGTAGCATTTGCATTCTTTCATTCTCATCTTCAACTTTTTGATCTCGGAGGAATGGACAATTTCCCAGATATGGTGATGAAGCCAGAGTCCACCTTGCGCATTCATTCCCACGTTATCCTCAGAGATTGTTTTGGCAAAGCTGCCACATGGAGCCCTTCCCATTAACATTTTTGTCTGTGGATGCCACCAGAGACTCAACAGCCAGGCGAGCAGGTCAGTTCTGCATTCACACTTGCAATGTGCACGCATTCAGCGAGTGCACAACAACGAGCTTTCCATCGAGGGCTGAGCAGCAGC
Source organism: Netta rufina (assembly GCF_964035555.1). Classification (NCBI taxonomy): domain Eukaryota; kingdom Metazoa; phylum Chordata; class Aves; order Anseriformes; family Anatidae; genus Netta; species Netta rufina. The sequence goes on along the minus strand of NC_140130.1, from coordinate 27,420,131 downwards.
AGCCTCCTGATTGAAACTAAATTATTCATGGCCATAAGGACAAGCGTAGAGTGAAACCCTGCCGAAGAACTTCAAGTCCAATGACTGAGCAACAAAACGACCGATTAAATTCCCCTATATACCTTAAAGCAATGCAGATGGGAGACCAAGAGAAAAATGTATCTAGCTTCGTGTATTAAATGACAGGCTTCAAACAACCCATCTGTGTTCAGAAGCAAAACTTGGGGGAACGACATCCAAATTGGGAATGGCACAGAGATCAGGATGACTGCTGACCATCTCGGAACATGGGAACTGCAGCTCGTTAAATGAAGCCATCAAAAGCTGCACTCAAAGCAAACCTGTGGACCTTGCCAAGGATGAGCAGAGTTTATAAAACTTTAAGGGAAAAAAGTGGTCCTTGGAAGAGGAGTCTATTGAGAAATCTTAAATAGAAAGTCTGTGCTGGACTCAGGAAATCCCCGATATGAAAATAGCTGGGATCTGGGAAAGGAGTCAGGTTCAGCCTTGTATACGTCTGCATAAAGGCAGGACAAGTGCATTTGTCTAGGGCCACAGTCAGGAGCAGGATATTGGGCAAGATGCACTTACAAGAAAAAATAGGTACACAGAGCAATGAAGAGCAGCTTTGCTGTCATGAAATTTGCAAATATAAATCCTCACCATTATTCCAATAAATAAATAATTAAAATGATGTTTTAGGATGGTGAGGCTAAGCTGGTGCTACTGGGACACCCATGTCACACAGGATTTTGTAGAACATGAGATGGAAGGTGGGGAGGAAAAAGGAAGAAAGACTCTGAAATTATAAAGTGATGCATTTTCAATGGCTCTGTAGAGGGTAACTTATCTTTCCTCAATTTGCAATGCATTTCATGTGCTTTTATACAACATTAGCAATGCTACCTGTGAGATTACACAAGCGAGCTGCAGCGAGCCACACTGATTTAACAGCTCAGCACTGTGAGAAGCAGCGGTCCTGCTCTCCCTGATGCTGTCCGTGCTGTCCCACTGCTCCTCTTACTCCAGGTCCTGTTTCATCTGAAATTTCATTGAACTCAACTAACATAATAGAAAACAAAAGTAGCAAAATCATATCCTGTCAGTTCAGTGAGAAAAATCAGCTCATCAAGGAACAACTCAGATGCACAAGGCAGAAGGACTGAGCTGCTGGGAAGACAGGAGGGGTTACTGCCCTTTTCAGCATCATGAAGTTGGTGTACATCAGCACAGCCATTTCATGAAAACTCTCCCTAATTCAGCCACTCTTGAACAGATCTTTTAGCTAAACATTCAAGAAAGAATTGATTAAAAACACCCTCTGAATATGTTTTTGGTTAAATGTATTTTTATGGATTTTTAGATGTTATTCAAACAGATCTATTTATATTTGAAAATAAAACAACACATTTCAGGATTTCAGCTTCCTATGCAGCCTATCAAAATCATTTCAGTTGCATTAAAAATGTAGAAACAATATTTATGTTGCTGGAAAAGTTAGGAGAAGTCCAATAAAAGACTGGCAGCAATGACTTGCTACCTACTTAGCGCCTGAATTTGCGGAGTTACTAAAAATCTTTTTCTAAAGTACAGAGAATATTCTCCCCATTTTGTTTTTGCTTACTCGGTGAGTTCAGTAAGCTGTTATTTAAAGTTAGGAGATCTGAATATTGGAAAGACTCAAAAGCTTACTGTCATCATCCTACCTGCCCATAACAAAGCAACTGGAGGCACGGGACCACGATGTACTGCATTCTGGGGGGAAAAAGAGACCAGAAACACACACATCTGTTTACTAACTACAGATAATAACACTTCCTCTTTCTTGTAAAAACTTTAAATGCAAAGCAACTCTTCCCCCACTGCAGTCACCTCATCCAGGTTTGTGTTGTTTAGCTACTTAAGACGCTTTAAAGCCCAAAGCAGAACCGAACAGGTATCAGAGCGCTTCCTGGGCGCAGGAAGGTTCATCTCCTCTGGAGTCTCTTCAAGGCAATACATGCAGCAACAGCTCAGCTGTTTTACAGCATTTTTCTCTTAAAATCTCACGAACGACAGGTTTTGCCAATGACATTCTGTCCGATATTTTACCTTCGCTCAGTCTCTTCAGAAATGTTTCAGTTTCAGGTTCCCCGACAGGCACCTATTGCTAATATTAGCACTTGCACAGCCAGCAGTGGATGGTCGAGGTAGGCAGTTCTACAAACTTACTTTGAAATCGCATAAGCAGTAGCCCAGCTTTGACAAGTCATCGATCAAACAAGGAATGTTGCCACAGGACTGAAAACCGATTCCAAATTTAAGGAAGGAGAAAAACCAAAGGGAGATTCTGAAAGGGCATCTGAACACTACACAGAGCACCAGATTTAGCAAGAGATGTTAACAAAAGGCATGAAACTGGACACAGCTTTCTACAAAAGTACGGCAGATCCTCTTATTCTGTCCAGTCCTCCAAGACTCTGGCGAGATGCCTGATGTAGCAGCGTGTAGAAAATAACCTGGAAACTCGGGTAGCAACTGGTAGAAGTCAAGATGCATCCGCCTTGTGACCAGTCTTGCTGTGTCTTCAGTAAAGACTAGTCAGAAAGCAAGGGGCTTCTCCCTACATCCCACACATCCCAACTAACCAAGCATGCTCTCCATTCAAAACGAGAGAAATCGAGAAAATAGATAGCGGGGTGACAGAAGGGATGGAGATGTTCCGCAAGACTTGAAACTGAAATCTGAGTAACTGCTGGGAGAAGATACGACTGCTGTCTGCAAATACAACGGGGGAGCAAATATTAGCAACAGAGGGAAAGTGCTGCATCTAAACCCAGGAGCACAGAAAGCAGCTGGTGACAGACTTACTGGCTGTTGGCAGAAAGGGCTCAACCATCAGAGCGTTAAGGCTCCAGACCCCACTTTCAATTTCTTTCACTGAGAGCAGGAGGAGAACAAATTGTATTTAATAAGGCTGGAGACTAAAGATTTCTAGAAAAGTAATTAAATGGGGTGGCTGCTTGCAAAGAGCAGGTGATCCTTTATTTAAAAGCAGCAAGCCCCAGAAGCTGGAAAGCCTTTTATAACTACACAGGACTGATGTCGTGTGGCCAGAGGTAACAAAAGCCACCAGAACTCCTTAGCATGGGGTCAGACTTCACAGTCAGCTCCAGCTCTGTGTAGGGACTTCTTGCTATGGGACAGCAGCAACATCCCACGCCTCAGGCCTGGGGTTTGCATTTTTTTTTTGTGTGCAGGACAACGTTTTTAGTTAGCATGTCTACCAGCAAACGTAACCCAAGGATTCTTCGCATGCTTGCATACCAGGGTAGCTACACGAGCAGGCTGCAGCCAAGCGCTGCCAGACTCTTCCTTGCTGGACAAGTCAGCAGGTTACAAAATCTGTGAATTTTTAGACCTACACATAAGCACACTAGCTCACCATCAGATATGTGAGCCCTGGGCCTCAGAACAATGGGGTATTTTTAAAAAGAATTTGAAATGTTCCGCGTGATATTGCTTTATAAAAGATAATGGCCTCATTTTACTTCCTGCTTTGCAGCACCAAAAATTTCTGCGTTATTTACAAGTCGATAATACAAGAATGTTTACCATTAAGTTCAGCTTTGCATGTAATATTTGGGAACCGCATTACAAATGTACCAATTAAGATCATCAGGGCTTAAAAAGACTAGCATTTTTTGAAGCGTGCATGCAAAATGTAGAGAACTAACAAGTGTTTACAGAAACAGAGAAATTCCACTGGAAAGTAAGAGATACATTTCTTAGCAGTTTCATTTCTCAGCTGTGTCCAACTCAAACATTTCATCTTTGTACCAAAACAAAGAGACGTGAAAGTCAGCGCACAGAAATCAATTACAGAAGTGAAACTGCCTTGTCTGTTTTCACTACTTGAGGAAAAAAGATTTTCAAATAGCTGTTGTGTGTGTTTTGACAGTTATAATTCTGTGTTTCTTAAATTTCAAAATCCTTTAAACTAATTTTTCCAATGATTCAATTACAGGCAACCTAGTCAGAGAGATGGGCTTTGGATTAAGTCTGCAGTTAAACGTGGTGATAGCCCTTCGAAATTCTTCACAGGAGTGAGTCTTCTTGCACTTGTGCTTCTAAAATGCCTTCCACGGTGAGGTGCTGACCCACGAAAGGAATATAACCATTACCACAATGCAAACACGGGCACGACAAACTTCTGGATACACAGAGAGAAGTAAAGTAGTTCGTGTTCTCAAGCTGGAGCTTGATAAAGAACCGAGACCTCTGCCAGGATGCTATCAAGACAAAAAAAAAAAAAAAAGCAAATAAAAGAAGTAACTAATTTTCTCCATGCAACTGTTACACATGATCTCTTTCAAGCCTACTTTGAGCACCTGTATGTAGAGAAACCATGGATTTTAGTGGAAACCTAACTATGAGATTGCACAAACAAAACAGCAAGAAACAAAGCAGCTCCACCAGCAGCAATATCTGCAGTATCAAACACACCTACTAAAGGTTTGGAAAGGGCAACACCAAACACTGGAATGCAACATCGCAAGAAAGCCTTTTCTTCACAGACTGCGATTAATTTAAATTTATGCAGAACTATCCCCAGATGAACTTCAGAGGCTGACTCTTTGCTGGGTTGTATTTAATAACAGCCACAAAACAGACACAGGTAAAGTACTGACAAAGGCATAACATAACCCAGGCAACTGAATCGGTCACAATTTCTTCGACGTCTGCAGCAGCACGCAGCACGCTGCAGTATGGCTCCTGGATTTGAGAAAGGCCCGGGCTGTTAGGTTGAAACCAAAGTGTCAAATAATAGATCCAAATTATTATTCCTCAGCTCTCCCAGGGGAAATTCCCAGGACTGCTAAGATGTTAGCTGCCAAGTGAAAAATCATTTTATCAGAAAATGTACCGTATTCGCTGTTCCATTTCTGCCCAGCAAAAATGAGTTTCTGTGGCTCTAGCACAATCCACTCCAACAGCACCTGCGGGGAGCCAAAGACTGACACCACCGGCAGACAGCTTCACCACATTTCTTCGCTCCCTGATGAAGCAGAAGCCGTCTGCACATCAGCACGTAAGAAGTGCCCAGCAATTCTTGCTATCCAGCACACGTTACCTTACGCAGAAGGAGGCAAACACTGCTGGCTTAGAAGAGATCAGTTTGGGATCCAAACGAGCATTTCCCAAACTCTGCAAAATTAGGGAACATCGGGACAACTTCAGTAGTGCTTAACTGAGCCCATGCACAAGCGTAGTGACAGGGAGAAGTGCCACAGCCATTTATGAACACAGGGCGTAGGAATGCTTACTCGGTGTTACAAGGTGTAAGGGTCTGCTATAAGATTTTCCCCACACTTTCAGGAACTGTTTCAACTCTCTCCAATGCATGAAGAAGTTTCTGTTCCCCCTCCACCTAACAGCACTAAACTGTGCTTGTGTTTTATAAACTGAAGCTACCTAGAGAAAAAGCTTATGATACACTCCCTTTTATGAAACACATACGTTAGTGAAGCACTGCTTGAGATCAGTCTGAGGAAGAGATGTTTTCCACGAATCTCAACCTACTAGGAACAACTCAGGAGTTACTGATATACAGCCAATCCACTGCTCTTTTTGTAATAAACTATTCCAAATCAATAAGCCATTTTTATATCATTTCACGTAACCATCTTTCAAACTTTTGCAACAACGCTTGGAAAAACAAATATTCCTCATTAAAAAGTCATAAGAATCATCAACCGTGCACGCAACATTTGGTCACTTTATACTGAGATTCCACGTATTAATATATTCATGACCGAGAAAAGGTAGAGGCTCTCACGAATCATTAACCTGCATTATCAGCTGTTAGGGCATCCAGCAGCTTGCTCATGGTAATAGCATGTAGCTACCTTGTCCACCTTCTACTGCTGTGGTCATACCTCTCCCTAACATGCCCATAATGTGTTTGTAACTTGCAACAGATCGTAAATGATTTATAAAGAAATCCGAAAATAAGACGTGCCCCTGTATCTTTTCTTTTTCTTTTAAACCATCTGGGCTCCAAAGACACAATATGTGAAAGCACAAGGCAAAGATGAAAACAAGATATAGCTGGTTTTAAGATGGATTAAGAAGAAAAAAGGGTGTTGTTTTGTTTAAAAATATACATCTAGGGTATTGGTTACTCTCTGTATAAGCTAAGACTGCTACAATGTGACCAAGACCATAATTGCATGCATATTTTAGAAGTGGCAGAGCACCCGAACAAGTGGCAGCTTATGTATACAGAACTGAATTGCAAAAATTAACTCAAGCATTGAATTAAGCCCTTAATCAGTGCCATCGCTTACCAATTTCAGCAGGTAGTTGCTTGATTTTGTTCTCTCGTATGCTAAGCATGGTGAGCTTTGACAAGTTTTTGATATCCTTTTCCACAGTAGTTATACGATTAAAGCGTAGGTAAAGAGTGGCGAGAGAGCTCAGCCTGTACACCACCGCCGGGATCTCTCGCAGCTTGTTGTGCCGCAGGTCAAGCATGCGCAGCTTCTTCAAGTTATCCAGAGAGTCGGGCAGGCTGGTGAGTGAGTTTTCACTCAGGGCCAGTGTCATCAGGTTCACCAGACAGCCCACCTCTGCTGGTAGAGACTGCAGTTTGTTACTGTATAAATAAAGTTCTGTTAACTGCGTTAACTCTTTGACAGCGGATGGAAGCATGTGTATAGACCTCTTGGACAAGTCCAAGCGCATCGAATTCTCTTCCCGGCATTTATTTAGCTCTTTGATCACTTCAGCGTTGCTGGATTTTTTGCGGGTACCTGTGGCTGGGTTAGGTCTTTTTATCGTATTGTCCACTGAAAAAGCTACCCCAGGCTGCGTGCTACTGGAGTCCTTCTTTCCGTCTTTGGCATCTTTCCCTTTGGTCTTAGGCTCCTTCTCTTTGCTGTCTTTCCCAAATCCTCCGGAGGCTTTGGCCTCCTTCTCCCTTTCTTTTGACGACGGGACTTTTGGATCCTTCTCTTTACAGTCCTTTTCTTTTCCCAGGTTACTACTCATGGTGACTCAGTGTTCAGCAAGCACCACATGAAATCCGTTTCTGAAGTCAACAAGAACGACTCACTGCAGAGGCTATGAGGATCCTTACAACACGCACGTGTTGAACCGAGGGAGGAGCTTCGGAGGTGCGATACCCATTTGCTACATATTGGTTCTGAAGGCACTCTGTCCTAATCCTGGTCTCAGGAGATTCAGCTGTTAGGGATTAGAAGGTCAAGCACTCCGTATTAGTATTTCTGTAACACAGGAGAGAAAAGAAGCCAAAGTTAGTGTAAATACAAAACCTCCCTTCCAGTTAAACCGTGAATGTTTCTACTTCCAGCCAGCACTCACTCGCTCAGGTTAATGATTTGTCCTTCTCTTCAAACACCAACAAAAAACCCGGTGTTACCACAAAATACTACACCTGCTGCTCAGAAGATCCACTGTAGTAGAAGAGCTATGGTAATTAGCACACACGAGGAAAGAAAAGTACAGCCCTTAAGAACAACACTGCCTTCAGTGCTCCATTGGAGTCACGCGCTGCCACCTGATGTCACAGCTAGACCTGGTCACCAACACAAATATTCCCTCCACTCACTGTGAGATCTCCCTCCCGACCCGTCCTGGACCACAGGAACAGCACGCTGTCACCAGGCTCATGCACCTCGAGGACACAAATGGAAAGATTTTTAACTATCTGAAGAAGTTCATTAGAGAATAAGCCATTTGAGAAGTCAGCTGAAAGCTCTGAAGGAATGTAGCACGTTACACTTCCAGACAAGCAAAATTAGGAAGGAGTTTTTCATAAACGTAGGATATACCGTCTCTGAAAAACATCTTGACTTCCCCCCCAAGTGAATACAATGCAGCCTAATAATGAAACAAGTGTCTGAAACCTACAGAGCCCCTTTTACACCTTCACAAAATCATCACGCAGGAACCCTCTCCTTCATGGCATTCCACCTTCTGCACCAGTTCATACAGCTGCTAATCAAAACCCATTAAGTAATATTTTGCATGCTTGAACCATCATCAAGAACTAGAACTACAAGAAACTTGTAGCAGAGCTTCAGCAGCTATTTTTAATTGCACGGTTACACTGTGTTTGCTTACTTTCAAGTATAAACATGCGTTCAAAGAACACACCAGCAGGCTTTGCTCACTGTGCTCATTCACATAAAAACAAACCCAATAAAAAACAATCTATCTGGGGACAGGGTAAGGAGGGCAAGACATTTCACCTCTGCAGCAAACCTGGCTGTTTACTAGCACAGCTCACAACCAAGTAAAGGACTTGGGCAGCTTGAGAGCAGCAGCTTTTAATTTCGACGTTTGCACCACCGGAGATTTCCAAAGCAGCACAAGCTAGTTCCTTATTGCAGGATGAAGATTTTACACCCAGCTTTTACACCATCCATTAACCTGCCCTAATCTCCAGCTTACCAGCCTCGCCACGTTCTGTTTTAGGACCTGCTCTCGGCGCCGTGTCATCTACACGCTTGCAAACCTCCCGCAGTAGGAAATGCAATGACTCCACATGCAAAAACGCAGCTGACTGAAGGGTAAGAGCCTCAAGTGTCTGTCAGCTGGTTTTCAGCACTAAAGGTGGCCAGCAGAGCCCAGTACTAACACTGCCAGGTTCTAAGTCCTCGTAATACTGAGATTTTTATCACATAGCCAGACCCTAAAGTGCCCCCTCACCCCCTACAAAAAAAAGGCTGCTGCTCTTACAAGATTTCAATTTAGTCAAATTTAAGCCTTGACAAGAGGGACTCGGTTAATGCCTTATAGGCACTGCAGAAGCAGGTTTTGAAGGAGACTCCGAGAGGAAAGCCAGTGGGAGACCAGTGCTGGTGAAAGGAGCTCAGGAGGGCAAATGCTCCAAGCAAGCTGCGTGCATCTCACTGTCTTCACCAGCGATGACTTGCAGTCTGAAAAAACGAAGCAGGTGGGAGGCGCTCCCCGTTACAGCCTGCCAATTTAGCATTTCATTTGACTCTGAGGGACAGAAAAAAAATACATTTTTGCCTATACAAAAGGATAAAAATTGAAAAATGAGGATTAAAATCAGATCAATACAGAAGTGTCACTACCAGGTATTTCGACCTTTCCTCAAAGTTCAGGATGTTAGAGGCAGCCAGCTTGCAAGCAAGCAGCAGGCAGAGGTAGGTGTCTAATGCACCGAAACGAGAGCAGAGCTCAGGAGGGCAGCAGGCCTTCAAAACACACACCTTGTCCACCATGACAACAGGCTGGCGATTAAATGCACTGCACCTGTCTCTTCTCCCTGTCCTGGGGATTTTAATTACTGCCCGAGACCACAAAACACACTCAAAATAGGCTGGGAAGGTTTAGACTCTATTTCTAAACCTAGTCCATGCAGCGACTGCAGCGGTGCTTCTAGGAAGGAAAGCAAAAAGCCTCCGGTGAGGAATTCTGCAGTCCGGCTGTCCCAAAGCTTGACCCAGCAACCCTGCTCCATGCAGCCAGCACGCACACGGTGAGATGCTCGGCCTCACCTAAGCACCTCAACAGAAATGTCACTGCTGCTGCGGATCGCCCCAGCTAACAGGGTTACTCACAGATACAGCCCAGCAGACACCCAAACTTCTGAGGGACACGAGCATCACTGCACATAGCACAGAGGAAGCCGAATATTTCTCAAAAGGTTATTCACATTTTTCAAGCCCTTTTCATTAAAGGACAAGAGTCACCATCAATTCTACGCTAGAGCCCAACAAGCACTCATTGTATTTCAAAAGGAGAGCTTCTTTTAGAGATATTTTTAGCAAAAGGAAATTCAGTGAAATTAGCCAGTTCTGCCAACTACTTCCATTTTCCAACGCTGTTCAAGCTGACTTCCTGGCAATATTAATTGACATAAAAACATTTAACTGTGTGCTGGACATCTTGGAAAATGGAGCAAGGCTCCTGCTTGTTGCAGCGTATGAAGGAAAATACAATTTTTGGAGAAGGTAAGGAATATAACCCCTTGCCTGTTTCAAATATATATATATATAAAAATACGTGTAAATAGTTATAAATAACCAGCATCAGAATTTTCATTTGCTCTTCCTTACGTCTGGCAAGCAGGTCAATACACCTGGGCTGTTCTGACAAAGCTTCAGAAACAATTTCAGCCCAAGCTGTACCATCTTCCTTAGCCGCCTGGCAGGGTACCACATCCACCTCACGCACATTGGGAACCTCAGTGAAGTACACAAGGCATTGGAAAGAGATTTCAGCTTCTTTGAGGACCAGAACCCAAACCATCCGTGCAATAAGAGCTTTATAAAATAACACAGTAACGCAAGAACAGCAATGTTTGTAATTCCAGGAATACTACTACACTAATGACCTGCGACTTGGCAAATGAATACTGGTGCTTGCAGGTCATAATCTAATAAAATAGGGTGCTGAGATACAGCACTCACAGCACATCGCCTTACAGAACGGCCACTGTGCAGTGCCCCTTGAACACTGCTGCTCCCCGTTACGTGTTTCAGCAAACAAAACAGGTGCTCCAAATCACAGGCACATCACGTACCCAGAATAATAAAAAATTAAGGCATTCTAGTCACTAAAGCCTAATACATTACGCCCAAATCAAATACGTTTTTAGTTATTTTATAATGTATCTGCGTTTAAACTGAAACTTCCTCATTATATGTATAGTTTTATCTTAGGGAATAGGGATGATTTTTCTCCTTACTCCAGTTGTACTAGACTTGACCCAGAGGCACACAGCACGGCTCGGGCTTTCCAACCCAAATCATGGGTGAGGATCACTGAGCATGAACCACGTCAAAGAAATAAGGAATCAGCTCACACTGACACTCCAGAGTGAGCAAACAGTGATTCCCCTACACAGCAATGATAATAATAATATAAAAATAAGTGTTTTGAGGCAGCAACTCTGATCGAGGAAACTCTTGGTCAGACCTGAGTGACTTTCAGCAGCAAGGCAGAGCTCAAATGCTGTCTAGGAATGGCAGCAACACCTGCGCACACACAAACAAGTCTGAGAAAGTTACTTCTTAAAAGTGCTTGCCTTTTACTTAAGATAGTGGGGGTATCTCAAAAACACTAGCACACGAATGAGCAATGGCTGAAACTTCAAGTTCAGCCAGAGACCTTCCCTTCTCAACACCACATCTGCAAAAGGCGCCGGTCACTACTTTCATTTCTAAACCCCAAAAGCCAAAGCCAAGCAGCCGCTTGCAAACGAAGCAACTTCTCTCCTACAATTTCCTAGCTTCAGCCATCTGACCCGCAGCGTTGAGCTGTGTGAGCGCAGCTGAGCTCCTGCTGCCGGCAGCAGAGCGCTGACTCAGCCGGCGGGCGGTCGCGTTGCTCCTTCGAGCACAACCCTCACCCTGAGGCTGGCCGACAGCAGGGACCGGCTAGCCATCACGTAGCCAGAGATCACAGAGGTAGCCAGGATCCAGCTGACAAAAGGAAGGCTCCCGGGACACGCCGGCCAGGCACTTGGTGTTTTCCTTCTTTGGGCAGAAATCTCCCTTCGGCTCCGAGCGGCAGTGTAAGGCTGCCACGGGGTCCATGCCAACTGGATGGCTCTGTCGGGAAGGCAGGCCACTAAATTCATCTCGGTCCCCTAGATGTGCAGCCAGCAGATGGTAGCTTGCAGCCTGCCTGCCCGTCTCGCCTGATTTCAGTGCATCTGCCCGTGGCCCCGCTCCCCCCTAATCCCCTCCCGCACGGAGGGGGCAGCCTGCGTGCTGCGGGGCTGGGTAAGCGAGCGGGCACGGAGCCTGACAGCCCGCTATGCCCTTTCAGATATCTTCATCTGCCAGAGGACCACAGCCAGGACCACGCTGCCTGCTAGCTGCAGAAAGGCCGAGCACGACCTGATCTGGCGTCCCAACGCAGCCGGGAGGTGCAGGGAGTGACTGCACAGCCTTCACAACAGGGCAGGGCCAGCAACCGGGCCATTTTTTGAAGGCTTGCTCATGTTTTAGCTGTGGTTTCTTCAATCTGGAGACAAATTTGTAACTCTAAGCATATAATTACAGATCCATGTGCATTTACAGCTTGCGCCACTATGAGCAAGTCAGCTTCACGAGGTGTTTGGACGCTGAGCACCTTGAACTTCAGGAACCAGGCACGACCTCCGGGACATCCCTTTCCAGATGCCTATACTGCACTCGATTCTGCAGCAGAGACACAGGCACACAGGCGTCACCATCCCCTACAAAGCTTTTGAATTCATCTTTCATCCCCCGCTCTCTGCAGGTTCTGCATTGTGCTGCCATGTCACACACCAAAGTCCAGATCCACCACGATGCACGGTCACGTGCCAGCAGGCAGAGGCACCTACACCCTAAGTTCCTGGGTAGTAAAAATAATCTTTTGTGCCCTGCCTTTGAGCACATCTAGCAAATACAAACAAGTGTATAGTGCTGTGATTCATGCTGTATGCTTCAACATTATCTTTATGAAGCATTTGTTCTTTTTCTCCTTTACAGAAAGGAAACCAAGCCCAGCTCTTGGCCAAGTTACACCACTTCATGTGTCTCTAGAAACAGACTCTGAGAGCGAGCACAAAGAATCCTGCTAAGTCCCCGAGGCAGCCTATTTCCAGCTGGGACGAGGGAGTTTCTGCATGTGTGGTCCCCCAACACGCACCTCTCGGGCTGCATCTCTCTGCTTCCACGGGAACTTGTGGGATCGGCTGGCAGCCCGACCCCATCCCTCCTAACACGTGAAATTTGAAAATCCTAACCTGCTCAGCAAAGCAAGTTTCCTCGCCTTCATATAGGTCCTGGTAACTAGAAATGCCTAAAAACAGGTTATCCAAAACGGACATGGCTCTAGGGAAATCCAAGAAAAAAACGGAATGAATGAAATTCAAGAAGTATTTTTTCTTTTATCCGTCATCTCCTCCGAGCAACAGAAGCAACATCTCGGCACAAAGCAACCAAGCAGGAGACAAAACAAGAAGGACGGGCGGGAGAGAAAGTAAACACACAAAGCAACAACGGAGTAAGAGGTGCTCTCCTAACGTGACGTTCTGCTTACAGACAGAGGGACAAGTCGCACGCTAAATCCCAGCCACAAACATTTCTCTCGGTAGCATCCTACCCAAGTCTCTACCAGCAGCACAATTGCCCAAAGACAAAGCAAAATTATCGGTTATCGTAGCACTTCTCCTCATTTCGGCTCTGAATGCGATCCAGAAAGTTTGCTCATCTTCTTCACCAGGCTTTTATGTAATAATTACGACCATTTTGCAGAGTTCAGTGCTGGATGACTCTCAGTGCCTGCGTTTTCTGACCATAATTAGTGACTGCAAGTCACAAGATCCCTTTGCAGAGGGTTACCCTGCTAGGAAAACAGCCTATCTGAAAAGCAACTTAAAAGGCACTTTTAACATAATTCTGAAGATGAAAAGGAACGGTGCCTGCTGGCACACAGAGCACCAAGAGCCAAAGCCACAGTGCCTACATATGGCAGCTCCTCGCTGCGCGGAGCCTGGCCCCTGGTAACGTTTTCCCTAGCTCAGATTATTTGCAGTTCTTGATCTTCAATTAAGAGAAAAGAGACGAGTCTGGGTTGGTTTCCTTGAGCACCTAGTTTAAATATAACTAAAGGACAGAAATGGACATATGCAGGAAGATTTACTTTCCAACCAACGTCCGTGAGTCTGGTGAAGACCAAAAAAACACGTATTTACCCACAAGCTTCCAATTATAAATCGCCTCAGTTTTCAAAGTCGTTAGCATATCTCGCAGCTAAGCTCCTCTTAAAAAATAAATCTCTTTGAAAAGACTGGCATTCTTCATACAAAGAGATAACGACCACAATCGGAATCAGATTTGCTCCTATTTAAGCGTACATTTCCCCTTCATTGCTACTAAATTAAATAAAATTTCTTTGAAAACTGCACAAGGATGAGCTGGAGTTGTTTCCTCCAGGAGGACGTTTTTCAAGAAGTTTACGTTATGTATTTAATACGGGGAAGCAAAACTTCACAAATTCAGAACACTCTGAATGAAGAATAAGGAAGGTACAAAAGCCTGCACGTCTGCCCCCGTTACTGCTTAACCAGGGATTTTTACAGTACTGGGCTTTGTTTGCGTTTGTTATCTGACCACCTCAGACACACACGTCGTACCTGGTCAAAGCAAACTGGCTCAGGCCAAGTGAGCATACAGAAAGGGAGGGCAAAGCAGCTGCTGCACCTCAGAACGCAATTTCTACCTCTGCTCTCGTTTTCCAGCACACATTTGCCTGCGCGTGCCGTGACGGAGCACTTCTGCCTTCCAAGCATCCTCATTCAGACGCAGGACCAGGAATTGCCAGCGAGAGCTGCCGCGTTCCCTGGGTGCTCTCCAGCCAAGTTCTTGTTAGCATCTGCTGTGTGCATCTCCAACACCGAGCGCGTTGTGCCCGCACAACTCCCCCTGCCTTGGGGTGCTGCAGCAGCCCCATCCTGCCCTTCCTTACCTGGCTGCACGCGGTCGAGCAGCTTCCCCGTCCCAAAGACCAGCCCGGCGTCCTGCAGCGCTGCGTGAAATGGTGCCTGGCCTCGGCTGGGGAGAGGGAGGCAGCCTGGAAACACCTTGGGGAACCTCGTAAATTAGCAGCGCCACACAAACGCAGGCTCATTACACACCGCGATAAGGTGCCGCGGAATAAAATTGCTCCCAAGGCTTTCTCAAAGCTTTCACATGTTTTCCCCCAAGAGCGAAACAGAATTAAAGCTACACGGCATAAAGCAGTCAAATATTATTTAAGCAAATCCATGTGCATTTCAGGTGATTGAGGGAGCGCTGCGTGTAGCCAGGCACAGCCAGCGCGCTGTGGTGAAGGCTCTGGTAACCACATTGAACCATTTTAGACTTCTCAAAACTGAAGTTTACTCTTGGAGGGGAAGGTGTCTGTTTGTTGTTTTTTCCCATTTGTTGTTGGTAGTGGGTTTTTTGTTTGTTTTCTTTTTTTCTTTTTTTGAGGGCCAAGAAGATAGGGAAAAGGTAAGACAAGTTATTTAGTCCAGGTGTTTATGACAAAGCAGTTAATAGCACACTGCTTTGTTCGTGTTGCATATAATCCTACCGTGCTTTCATGACACCCACCACGTACTCTTGCTTTACACCAGGGACCTGCAGCCTGTGAAGAAGCTGCCTTGCGCCGTGCCAGATTTTGTCATATTCACTTCTGGCCACTTTGAAACCTCTCATAAGAAAACTGCGAGGAATTCCTCTGGCAACACAGACCTGAATATTTCATGCACCCCGAGCCTGTTTCACCTCCTCACCTCCTACACGCCGACTTCTTTTGATATACGGCATTCCCACAGAGCAAGTCGAACGCACCGTGGCCGAACAGGCCCTTCCTACCCGGCTGAGAAACCTTCTCCTGGGCTCCCCGCGGGGTCACGGCAGCCGTGCCGAGGGGCAGAGAGCTGACACACAGCCAGCCTGGAGCACGAGCACATCAAGAAGCACGGAGCAGGAGCGGGGACAGGAGGCTGAAGAGCCCCGGTGGCGGCAGTGCTCGGGGGCTCCGTGTAGAGCCCAGATATAAAACAGAGGCAGTAATCCTCGCGCAGGTGGCATTCCTGCTCCTTCGTGGTAAGTGAAGAGGCCCTAAGGAAGGCATGACAAGAGTAGGGTTAAGAAGCTGCTTCCACGAGCTGTTTCAAGAACAGGGGATGTATTTTTAACAATCTCAACACACAAGTTAGAGTACGAACCGCCTGTACGCCAGCTACTCCATAGAAGCAGCCTGCATACATACATTTCACTGATAAATGCTAATTAAATGCTAATTAACTTAGTCTGTCAGTCAGTCAAAGAGTGGTATCTTAGGTCACTCCACACTGATTTTATATATCTTTTTTTTTCTTCTTTACACAATCTTATTTGAAAAGGACACTCTTGCAGTGTAATTCTTTCAAACGTTAGCTAGCAGCTTACAGGAGTGTAACAGAAGTCTGACAGCCCAAATTACCAGTCTTTACAGATATAAAAATAAAATAAAAAAGCAGTTTTGCAAGACTTAGATTCTAACATTTTTATTTTTTTTTTTTGTCCTGATGGTCAAGACATCCAGCAGCTAATGAGCTGAACACTATTCTGCTCCTAAGTAGGAGCCCGATTAAAAGATGTCACACGCTAACAATTCTGGAAAACACACGATAAATTGGGTATCTTCACAGGAACAAGATGTTTTCCTTCACAGGGAATGAGAAAAAAAAAAAAGAAAAGAAAAGAAAAGAAAACCACTGTGATCCCTTCCAAGCAGATTCTTTAAAATCTGTTCAGATGAGGCATCTTTTTTTTTTTTTTTTTTTTTTTTTTTAAAGAAAAAAGGTCTTCAGTGACATTTTTACTAGAAATAGTGAACAACATGATTTCTGCTTGCCAAAAATCAACGGTATGATACGGTCTTCAGCACGCTTGAAAGGTTTGTATATTGTAAAAGCAGAAAGTAGCAGCAACGATAACCTGAGAAAAGTCATGGAAAAAAAATTCAGACGTGAACTGAATTAAACACCAGCACACAAATCCCATGCCATAAGAAGCCTTTTACCTTCTGATAAATTAAATAAGATAATGGAAATTTTAAAAAACTGATGAAAAAGCAGACCAGCTTAGAGCTACAAGGAAGGTCCTACCACTACCCCAGCAAAATAAAGCAGCCCAAACATGTCCTGTGCGCCCATTTCTAATGAACGACAGCCTTGCAGCTTATTGTCCCTCGTTTCAGACAGAAAACAGATGTCATTCACACGTGTAAGTCAGCAAGGAACCACCCGAGCTGTCTGTGAACATTCAGGAGTTATAAAACAAATGACTAAGAAACATGCCACCTTTACAGCGAGCAGCTCAGGCACGCCAGTGCCTCCCCAGACGGTGACAGCAGCCTGCAGATACTCACCTCGCTCAGTACCTGGCTGCACAGGAGGGACTGCAGGGCTGCACCAGGCACTGCGAGCTGGGAAGGGTAACCCAAGGGTAACCCAAGAAGTACTGGATATACGCAGAAAGCACTCAGAAAGGTAGAGAGACTCACAAACCTGCTGGAAGGACCGAACGAGTTTTATTATGACAACATGCTCCAGAACAACGTGTACAAAATCAGGATGCCACGTTTGTAAATGAACACCCTGAGGACGCAAGGAGAGGGCCTGAAGAAGTGCAAAAGAGCTCCTGAACAGAGAGACAAAGCAGCTAAAACACTGGACACCTGAACCTCTAAATATAAAAACAAGTTTCCGGTGAAGCTGTTTAACTAACATTAACAAATACTCACTATTTGTTCCTTTTTCACTGGACCATTCTCTAAAACAGCGGGAACAGAGGGAAAAAAGGCACAGAAAGACACTTCCAAGGAAAACACAAAGGACCAGAACAAGAGGGAGGGCAGGTACAGGCAGAGAAGCCGCCAGCATTTACCCCAAGCCAGAGCTGGAGGCCTGGGCACGGTGTGGCTGCCCGTAGGGACAGTGAGCAGCGAGGGGTGGCACAGAGCCAGAGGAGCCATGGCACAAAGGGTGGCAGAGGGCAGGGAAGGCAGGGGAGCCAGTCCCTGCCGGGGCAGACAGCCACTGCCCCCAGCCCAGCACGCGCTGCCTGGCTGCAAAGCTCCAGGGCCCGGTGTGGGGCTGCCCCGTGCCGTCCCAAACCTTTCTCCATCCCTCCCTTTGCCGCAAGGAAAGAGCCAGACAGACTACAGCGAGCCTTTGTTCCTCTGCAGGCTGGAGGATTAGCATGTGTCTGATGAATCCTCCTCCTCGCTGGCAGCCTCCAGCTCCTGTGACTCTTGGACACGAGGTGGTGCGAGCGGGGGCAGCTCTGCTCCCCCACGGCTCCTCCTTTCTCTCTCCCCTTCTTCCATTCTCTGGCAGCCTCCCTTCACGCGGAAGGTGGAAGAGAAGCTGCCATCTAAGAGCTGAACATTGTCCGTGTCACACAAATTCTACCACCCCAAAGCCTTCTGTAATTCTTACATGGCCCACAAGTAACATAACTGCTCTGGCAGTTCTCAGTATTGGCTCGGTACTGAAGTGCAGGTAAGTCCTCTAAGTGTGTTTTCCTTTCCTTTAGATGAAGAGATCCCTAAAATCAGCTTATACTAAAATCAGTGTCCGATGAAGTTCAAACCCCAAAACATTTCAAAGAGGGACGTTTCAGCTGGAGGGATCCTCTCTAGGGCTCAACGTGACCTGTGGCTGGGAGGACCAGCAGTCAGAAGCAGGACTGGGAGTTTTAATCCCATCCTCAATTATTTGCCACATCTGGGGCTGTCTGTAACTCCTCAACTCTTCACATCAGCTCTGGGGAATCTGCTGCAGCTCTCTCTTCTCCCACAGCCTTAACAGAGCACATAACGTTACCACTAAATCCAGGCCAGCCGATCCCCCCCACAGCCAGGCTCACTCCTGCAGGCAGCATTCAGCGTACTTAATCCCATACAACATTATCTCTTTCCGACTGCTAGCATTTATTAATAAAACTTGGATTTTAATTCAAGAGCTCTTAAATTAAATCTCTCCCCCAGAAGAACGTGGTATCTTCACGAGGTGCTTTAGTGGGATGACTGCTTCGCTTTTACTTACAGCCACAGCTTAACCCTGCAGGAGCCCACCAGAAAACTTCCCACACGCCCTTCCATTCTTTGGCCATTGTACTACTGTGTCCAGCAAACTGGATGCAGCTCCAAATTGGTATTTTTGTATAAGAAAAAAAAAAGCTCAGTGCTTGAAGACTTGTTGCCCCAACAGCCCTGCCACTTCTCCTTGCAAAAAGAGGAGTCCCTGACGCTCCCCTCCGGCCAGTTCCGTGGATGGCTACGAAGCTCTGCTGCCCTGCATGCCAGGACGTGATGTTGATGCTCGCATACCCAGCACGTGAAGCTGCTAAGAGAGACAAAAGCTTGGATGTCACACAGAAACTAAATCTCTAAATATGCAACAGAACTTACCGCCTTCCAGCACAGAGCAGATGACATTTTTCTGTGTGAATCAGATCAAGACAGAGGTCCCGTAAAATAACCTCAGCAGAAACAAAACAAAAAACCTACGTGTTTTAAAACTGAACTTAAAAGGTTAGGGGGGCTGTTTGAGAAAAAAACCCTTACAGATTTCATGTGACCACACCTCAGACGTTGGGTGTCTGCACACACCACCACGAACGTGAGGTTTTCAATACCTGGGAGTGAGCAGAAAAGCAAGACGACATCTGCTTCACCTGCCACACTGCATAAGGTCAGCAAAAAGAGAAACGAGTATCTAAGCACCGATTCATTACAGTTTGATCTCTCTCTGAATTCAGCTTTAACTGTCACAAACCATTTTAAATACTGTCACAATCCAGAGTACTGTAAAACTGGAGCCCTCACAGGCCCCTATGGCAAGAAACAACTCTTTGGTTTTCCCCTCTGGGATCAGAAGTAATTGCAAACAGTAATTACATTTGATCACTATTTTTGGGACCTCAAATTCCTGTACTTACAAGCAGCTCCCAAATGCAGGTGCAGAACTGAAGAGCAACTCAATCAGCAGTGAAATAAGGTTATTTACCGTAGTGCTAAAGTAAACTGAGAGTGTAAAGTTTTCGTATTTCAGACAAGGCACAGTGTTTTTATTTTGATATTTTCAAGAATATCAAAAACTTGCACATATCCCTACACTTAAAAAAAAAAAAAAAAAAAAAGGGAGAAAAAAAGCAAGCACAAACCCAGCAGAGGACAATCAAATCTTTCCACTAAAGAAATTTAGAGAAACTATGGTAGGAAGCGCAGCTGTTCACCACAATTAACTCAAAAAAATAAAGTTGCAAACTTGTAAGAAAATACGATCACTCTCGGTTAAGTGTTTTTTTCAGCCATTAAAATCTGTACTTTAACTGAAATTTAACAACTAATAATCTAGTAACTAAGAGGTCCTCTTCAGAAAACTAGAACACAAACAAGAAGCAGGAGGCACAGCCAGAACCCACCATCTCCCCAGCACCTCCTGGGGTTCCCTTCCACTTCTTCAGCCACTGAACCACCAGAATGCTGCTTGGCTTAAGGGACGTGTCCAGCCCTGCGCCCCTAAATGTGAAGGGAATATTTCAGACATTTCTAGAGAGCAAGACAGTTGCAATGAGCATGCTTAACTCTTGAAGTCTTATTTTAAATAAATAAATAAATAATTTTAAAAAGAGATAAAAGAACAAATCTGAATGGAGCCAAAAAAAACACCATCTGTTCGAGCTAGATATTCTTTCTTGCCTCTATTAATGTCAGGAGCTCTCATTTCATCACTTATTATTTCTAGGTATTTTTTTTTCCCAATATTAAAAGACTTGCATAAAAGGCACATTACTCCTTCAAGAATCACTACATGTCATCAGAGGAAAAAAAAAAAAAAAAAAAAATCAGGGAGCAATCCACAAGTGAATTTGGCAAGCTTCACAAACCACCACATTGCAAAATAATCCTTTTCTTCTCCCTTCCTTTTTGTTTTATAGCTTGCATATAATGGTAGCATTACGCCAGCGTCAGCATACGAGAACACCTCATACTGAAGAGCAAACCTCCCAGGCAAATGGAAAGCTTGATTCAAAAGAATCAAATGCCTTGCACTGGCGAATTAGTCTGCCCTACGATCACGTGTTTAAGTGCACGTATCAAAAAAAAAAAAAAAAAAAAAAAAAAAAAAAAAGAAAACTCATTTCAATTTGTCACTTTTCAAGGTTGGGTATTTTATTTCCATTAGCCCGTAAGCACTAGGCAGGGCGAGAAGCTGTGTGTTACCAATCAGAGCCAAACGCTGCTCTCGGATACAAAGTGTCCCTGGTCACATCAGAAGAAAAAGGGTCGTCCATCCTGTCCCCCTCGATCCACTGGTAATAGAACTGATGGTGCTTACATAGTGCTTACAGCTTTGACAGCAAGGAAAATCAGAATTCAGATGAATCCTAAATGCTAGAGCTGTGGAACTACCACCTTTATAATGGATCAATGTATACCTCGTATTAAAAGTGGTCAAAGCCTGGGCAAAAAGGAGCGTTTCCAGCACCAACCACGCTCTGTCCCTGTGCTCCCGGTGTCTGAACAGCGGCACGGCTTGCAGGGAACCAGCAGATCACACACCTGCTGTGCATATGGACGAACCATCAAAGAACAACTGCAAGAATGTAAACTTGTTAACAAGTTCCTTAGTCTCTCATCTCGTTCATAAAACACTTTCTACGATGCTGACTTTAATTTAAAAATCAGAACTGAAGCAGACAGCCCAGGCTGTCACCCACCTCGCCCCCCGCTGCCTGAAGTTGCTCAGACAGCAAGCTGGCTCCCAACAGGCAGGCAGAGGGCCGGGCGCTCATTTTACACTCTGCCATACGCACTCTCCCTACTTGTTTTAAGACTTTATACATCTAGCTAGGCTCCCAACCAGGAACTTGATGGCTGAAGGCTCCTGCCTACCAGTTACTTGCAGAAAGCCTGGGCACACACACACACTCTGGGTCAATACGAAGAGGGGCAGTGTAACACGTTGCTCTGGGATGAGGGAATGCAGACAAGCAGCTAAAATGAGTAGCTTCTGTGCTCCAAATTTACACCTCCTTACCTTGCCTTAACTCATTCAGGTGTCACAAAAGAAGATATTTATTTACAACGAAGATTACAGAAACTTTTCTTGGAGCATTTCTTATTTGCTGCAACTCTGTGTGCCGTGTTTTCACTGTTAATTGAGGGGCTTCAAAGATGAAGAGACCAAAAGTGAAATTGTACAAAACGTGACAGGAAAAGGTCGGAGATGTAGCGGTAAAGGACACTGCTGATCACCACGGGACACAGCTGATCAGCTTCTGTTACAGATTTCTGAAACCCTCCCATGAAGGCAGCCAACAGGCTGGCCCAAAACCAGGAATCACTTACAGACGTACCACAGCCACCTCGGGACCCTTTTGGGCACCATGCTCACTTGCCGCACCACATGCCCAGAGATGTGGCACATCACTCCATGGCTCCAAGTGCTGACAACTATTTCACAGCAGCAGCCGTTTGGCACCCACTGCTTTGCCCTGGCAGCAGCAGGGAGCAGGCTGTAACCCACCTCAGTCCTGGCTCAGGGTGAGCCGGGCAGGCTCCCACCAGCTCACAGCATCGAGTCTCTGTTCCTGCTTCTCATGAGCTTCCCTGTAACTTCTGCGCCTTGGCTCCTCCATTCCAGTGCAAAAGGGGCAGTATGCTTATCACAGGAAAAGGTCAGAAGGTTAATTCAAAGCCATGAAGGCCTACAAGGTATTTTTGGTACCCTAACAGCAAGTTTGGTTTGATTTTTGTGTGCACTTTTGAAGCAGAACGCTGCATCAAAAGCCAACGCGCATCTTGAGATATGCAATAAGTTGTTACAGAAAAGAAAAACTGGTTCCCTATTCTCATCTCTTTCTCTTTTATTTTTACACAACCCGATTTTGAGCAAATCATTTCGGTTTTCGTTGCCACAGGAGGGCAGGAGCATGTAACACTACTACACCAGTTTCTTAGAGAGAGCAGAACAAGCAGCGGGAGCTGGAACGCAGCGAGAGCCAAGACAGAGACCCGGAGCGTGATGGAAACTCAGTCATACCAGCGGAGTTAACTGCCTGGTAATGAAGGCGTATGCATCCCATCTGCTTGCTACAGAAGAGCTGGAAGGGGTTCAAAACCGGGCCAAGGCAGACATACCGGCAAATACGCGCTGCAAACACGTGATCCCTGCTCAGAAGTTCACCCCGTTGCTTCGGACAGGGGTGAGAGCGCAGGCAGGTCCGCGGTGGGACGCGAAGCGTGGCCTCGCCATGCACCGACTGCCGCTGCCCGTGGAGAACAGGCAGCATCCCAGGGTAATTTGTTTATTCATTAATTCTGATTGCAGGAGAAAGTTCTGGCCTGCACCCAGCAGCTAATTGGTTCAATAACCAGAATCTTGGTTTAGGAGGAGAAGAAAACATAATGCCGCAGTGACAGCATGCAAGTGAAACCTCGCTGTCTGGGTGGGTTCGGCTTCGGGCTCCGAGCGAGCTGGAGCACAAAAACATCTCTCAAAGATGGTGTACGGCTGACACGCAAGGGACAACTACCAACACTTCTCTGAAGACTTCCAACAAGTAAGAGGGATGACAAATCACTATTGTAAAGATGTTCCTAACGGTGCCCCTAAAGCACAGAAAATATATTTACGGATGATGTAGTGAAATAAAAACCCAGGTTGTTGCATCTATTTGGCGATTTACAACTCACGCTGATAATACTTCAACTTTTGTTTCCTTCCTAACCAGGCCTGCCACACACAATATGCTATCAAGAAAGCTGCCAAACAATTGTTTGAACGTTCACAAAAAGCCGAATCTGCAGCCTGCCATGCACAGAACAAATACGATCGCCTGAAATCTGCCTTGCCCTGCACGCTGAACAGGAGTTCAAAGGAATTAGAGGGACTTGCCAGAACAAAATTTGCCGCCCAACCACAAGTTCCCATGTACCTTAATTCACATTATTTACTAACAGAAGTTTCCCTTCTAGTGAAAGCAGATAATCTAAAACCTGAAATTCACTGAAACTCGTGTGCCTGCTCGTACTATACGATTGCCTTTAATAAGAAATACTTCAGGTTTTGCAAATACCGTACAATATGCATGGGCATTAAATTTTAAATTTTATTAGAAAAGTAATTGCCACAGATCGAGTACATTAACGAGCACATTTGAACTAAGGCTTCATTTAACCCATTCATCCCTTCAATAAGAAAACTGTAAATCACTCCAACCTGCATACTTTATCGGATTTTTCTTGGCTTTGAAGCCTTTGACTGTATAATAATTGGTACAATCAATCCACAAGAAACAGCAAAACCAAAGCTCGTGTACTCCGAGCGTAATGTCATGACCAAGAGCAGGATGGGTTTCCATTACCAGTCCTTCCCATTCCGCTTCCACCGGCGTTTTGCAGGACTCCAGCGATGGATTCCCTGGCAGCCCCTGACTTCCTCCTTCAGGTCACTTTTTCGCACTACTTTTTGTATGAAGAGCTATTTTAGACTGCCGTGTAATTGTGTGTACATATCTGGCCACCTGCTGCCTCCAGGAGCCGTACAGTTTGCTAGTGAAGTCCTTTTCTCTCTGCTACCCTCTGCACCTCCACGCAACTGAACGCTTCCAAGCAGAAGTGAGCGTGCAGGGCAACGCGAAGGATCCCCTCGGCGTGGTTATCCCTCACAGCTAAAAGCAACGCGTGCTTCTGCTTTTCTGCAGCGGCTGTCTCGAGGCAGGGGGGAAGGGAATACAGAAGCCCTGTCCGAAAAGCACAGAACCACCAGCAGGATTTCACCCAACGAGGAGAATAAGGGTTGCTCTCCAAGAGCTGACCCGGGTTTTTCCTTGTTGAGTTGTGGGGAAAGGAGGAGAGACTAGAGGCTGGGTTTTGTGTGTTTTGTTGTTGGTATTGGTGGGGTTTTGTTTACTTGTTTTTAAATGAGGATGAAAATAAACTCCAGTATTTTGCTGGATTAGCTATAACATGAAAGTAAAATAAGGCCAAAGCTTAGTTACAGACCTGAACCCTGCTACAGCACAACGCTCCTAACTCAGTACCTGCAGGTGCACGGTGTGGCGCTTTGGGCAATTATTTACAAATTTACTAAGACTTTCACTGCACTGCTACACAAGCTTTAAGTTACAGTGACATTCTGACTGCCTTCTTTCATTCCAAATATAGATACGTGTGTATATATATATATATATATATATATGCAATGGTTATTTTTTTTTTGGATACATGAAAACTCCCTCCCAGGACAATGATAAATAAACACGATTAATGCAATGTATTACGGAACAGCTTATAACCTCATTTTCAGCATTAAAAAAAAAAATACAGCAGAGGAAAAATCTCACTATACACATGACCGGACAGTCCACAAGCTACAATTTCCCAGGTTGCCATTACGGCCGGTCACAGGAGAGAAGCCTCAGGCGGAGCAGAAGAGAGCAGCCCCCGTCTGTGACATTTAGGTGACCAGGACACAGACAAGAGGAAGGAAAAGAGCAAAGCCTGAGTCTCCACGATCACTGCTGCACCTTGTCTGCGAGTAAATACCGGGCCCTGGTCCTTTTTGGCTGCCAGTCAGGCAATTCTTCCTGGAAGTAATAGATGTGTTTATTTTTCCTTCCCAGTCAACACGAGACGACAGACCAACAGAGAGCTCTGACCATTTCAACTGTCAGGAGCCACCTCTTCAGCTTCTTGATTTAATACCGATTCCTATTAGGATGGAAACAATGAGAGCACAGATCGAAATACCACAGCAAACCCTGAAGTTTTGCCAATATTCTCCGGAGCACCAAACCAACACAATCTGCAACATCAAATGGTAACAAAAACACAAGCCCATGGACAGTGCAAGTGTTCTGCATCTGAAGGTGTCGGGGTTTGGGGAGTTTTATTCTTTTATATTACTTAACCTTGTGTTTCTGCCTTCACGGAATACTTCCTCTGAACTTCTGTTAGAGGAAACACCAGCTTTTGACGCTGCAAGTGTTAAAAAGCTGGGCTGCAGTGCTAACTGCACTGCTTGCAGCACAACACACAACGCCCAAGTCAGTGACTGTGCAAGTTCCAGGCAAGTTTAGGGGTTCTCGCAGGCGCAGCGCTTGCTGTTTCAGCAAGCTGCCCCGTCACAACTTCATTTCCAACAACAGGGTCCTTCCCCACAGCGTGTACCTAACCAACTACCGCTGCTTTAACACGTGCAAAGAAGCGAGAGAGCAACAAACTACTGACATCAGATCCAAATTAAAAAGAGAAAGACCCCAGCCCCGTTTGATTTCAACATCTTTCATGCAAACTAAACCAAGTCAGACAGAGCGAGCGCTAAGCCCAGAGCTGACAAGCCACCAAATACAAGGAGTAATGCAACACATCACCCTCCCCTAAAACCTGACACACAACGCGTTAATACCAAGGCTGCGGCCACATGCAGTGGATTCAAGCCCTTCACGATTAAAAAAGAGTCGCCAGGCACCTCCTAATGGCTGCGAGTCAGGTGAGTGTCCCTGCTCCCTGCCCTGGCTACCAGCTCTGTAAAGCACACTTCGGACAGGTAGGCGATGGCAACGTGCCACCAGTTCCCAAAAACAGCCGCTGGTTTCAGTCATGTCGCTGTGTCGACACTTTCAAAGGAAATTTAGGGTGGTTTTGGTAAAGTTAGTCATAAGTCACTGAATGTTTCAGCACCAAAACAATGGTGGCACAATATTTTGCATTCCTCATGAATAAAACATTCCCACAGACATCTATAGGCACTCTGGAAATAGAATAAATGCAAGACCAAGTCTCCAGCAAACATGTTTTGCAACCCCAAATATAGTCAGTTTAGAAATAGTCGGTGAAAAACTGCTTAACTGCTTGAGGTCGTGGGGTTTTGGTGGGGTTTGTTGTTGTCGTTTCCCTCCCTCTGAGCGCCTGCATCGACCTGTGGGCTGAAGGAGTGGGAGACCAGAACGTGGGCAGGGTAAAACTGCACCTCAGCATCACAGAGGGGTTTCAGAACCCCCCCCAAAGCAATCCCAGCCCAGATCCAGGCCACAGAGCGAGCCCGTTTCAAAGCGTGGCAGCCACAGCAGTGCGAGGGAGAACTGAGATGCGCTGCAATATTTATGCAGCCATTATAATGCAAATGCACAAGGTACCAGAAAAGCTGTCTGCCTTGGTGCCCAGCCCCTCCGGTCCCCGCACAATGCCAGCAGAAAGAACAATTAGCATGCAAGCGTAACAAAAAGCCTCCGACCACAGGGCAGGCAGATCCAAGAGCTGTGGCATCATCAGGGCTCCGTGGAAATACCCTCTGGTGGGTCACCTCGGACCTCCTGCTCCTCCACAGGCCATTCCCAGGTAGGAAAGCAGGGGGAGATGAGCGTGGCAAAGGTAGGAGCCAGCCACAGCCCCCTGCCTGGGCAGGCAGGGCCTGTGGGCCACGCCAAAGGGCTGGACAAGCAAACAGGCACAGACCTTCCTGGGACACAGCAATTTTTGTGAGGAAAAGGGAGGCGGGTGTGCAAATTCAGATCTGGTGGCCGTAAATCCACTCAGAACGCAGGCCGTCCTGCCACAGGGAAGCCAAAAAGCACAGTCAAGGCCGCCCTGTGCCTCTCCACGTGTTCACCTCCAGCAAAGCATCACTACAGGCTGCGCAGGCACGGCAGGGTGTTTTAAGAAGTTGTGCGACCACACGCAGCAGGGTTCATCTCCGCCCGTTCCCAGCCTCTTCCCGTGTTCTCACGCTGATCGGCACGGCCACGGCGCTAGCTGGGGACGGGCTGCACACCCGCATCTCCCTCCTAGATCGGGCACTTCAGCGGCAGCCACCTTCAACCAGGCTAAAAGCAACTGCCCGGCATTGAATTGCTTTCAACCAGAAATCAACACTGCGTAATTGCAAGGCATATCCATTACCTAGGGGGTCAGCGATGGAAAAATCCTCGGTAATTAAAACCCGCTTTGTGCCAGCGATCGTCGCTTCGCTATCCCCCAACTGCCTTCCCTGAGCAAGGCTCGGTGTCGGAGAACACCCAGATTTAATAGCACGCTATTTGCATTTCACAACACAGCCAAGCCCAAGCAATGCAGGGAAAAAAAAAAAAAGAGGCAAATTAAGGTCAATGGGTAATATCGCAAACATTACCCTCTTTTTATACAACCTGTTACATTTTATCCTGGGAGATTTTGTAACACACCAGGACTACTGTATGAAACAGACTAGAATATGTCTCAGCCAGTACAATTTTAATGTAAACAAGGGCTCTTTTTATCTCTACAATCTAGCTACGACTGGCTGTTTAATCTTCGCTACGGTGTCCTCCCCGGCCCTCTCTCTCACACACACAAACCCACCAGAAAAAAAGACAGAAATACCTCCTCCGAGAGGCAGAGTTGCCTGCAATGAAAATAAGTAGAAGGTATCACAGCCACAGAGGAAAGCAGGCAGTGCTTCACTTAGAAGAGCATCCACAAAGCTGTCCCACAAAATAAAATAAAAAAAAAAAAAAAAAACAAGAGCAAGCCAGGAGCCTCAAATGATTTTGGGTGGGAAAGGCGGAGGGCCAGGCGGGGTGGATGCGGGCTGCCACGGCTCCGGCCCCGCTCTGCTCACCCAGGAGCGGGTCCAGGCCCTAGAAGCGGGGTCTGTGTGGGGCTGGAGGGAGGCAGAGCAGGCAGAGCTGGCTTTCAGGCGCACGCACGGACACGCAAGTTTTCGTCTTTCCTCAGACAGGAAGGAAAACCCGCTGGAAGAGAGACGCGGCTCATTTTTAGCACCTACCCAAATTCTCTCCGCGGCGGTACTACATCTGAGATCTCTCAGTGCAGTTTCGTCTCCTTATCACCTGCCCAAATCATCCCGAAAGGGAGCTGGGTTCTTTGCACGGCTTCCTCAGCCTGATCAAGAAGAGATCACATTTGATCTTCTCAGCCGGAGCGAACAGGAGATACTTTTATGGCCCGGACTCGATGAATATGCATGAGCGTTACGCAGGCACACAAACACACGCCCGCACCTCTTCCACGGGCGTTGCACACCGGCGAGGAGCAGCTGGCCCAAGCAGGATGGCCACACTGCTCCAGCAGCGACACGCGTTTCTAGAAAGCCACAGCCAAGCAGCAAGAAATCCCAGGGTTTCCTAAAAGGCACACACACACACAGCAATCCCCGGAGAAATTCACCCCTGCACAAAAGCTAAGAGAGCACGGAGACTGACAGAGAAAATACCCATCCTGGGAAGGAATCCCGGCCGCGGAAGGCAATTCCTGGAGGAGCACACACCCGTCGGGGCGATCGGTGTCACCACAACAAAGGAACGCCCCTCCCAGCACCTCCTGCCTCACTCACCGACATCTCGGCTGGCACGGGGAAGGGAAAACTCCACCGGGAGCGGCAGCCACAGACCCTACCCTCGCCGTCACCCCTGGGAGAAAAAATCCTGGGGGGGTGTTTAACATCTCTAGAGAGCAGGAGAGAGGGACGCGAGCATCCTCGCTGAGGATGCCTCGGTATTCCTCAAAGGAAGGCTGCGGACGCGCGGAGAGCTTTGTCTGGAATCATCTCTCCGCAGTACGAGATGGCACAGAAAATGAGTTTTGCCCGATGGACGTGTTTTGCCTTGCCACACGTACAGAAATCCTGATGGCTGACAAATATTAGCCTAAATTAAAAGGAATCCAGCTTCAAATTATGAAAATAGCCCGTCATTTTGCTCGCCCAGAACAAAGAATAATTACACAGAAAACCAAGACAGTCAAGCCCAAATCATTCAAAAGGAATTAAGGGGATAAGGGTGTTACTAAAATTAAAACGTATGCACAACAGAGTATTAATAAATTCATAGGATACAGTAAATCTTTCCCAAAACCAAGCTAGGATTATATCAAGATCACCATACAGCATATGCCTGAAATATGGCTGTAAATAAGTGTGACTTAATTTGACCACCACCTACTTTAAGCCCTTGATTTTATAAATAGAAGCTCCCAATAACGCCTAGTGAGATGCATAAGAAAAACAGTTTAGAAGGTAAAAAGGGAAAACAATAAGTAGAAAGCCGAACGCACAAACAAGGAGACAGCAGAAAATTAAAGCCTTGAATCTAATTACCAAAACCAGTTTCATTTGTATTTCAGCAGTCGCAGAAATCTCTGCTGCAGCCACAGCACACCCAGCTACAACTCCTCAGCTTTACTATTCTGCCTCAGAAGCGTCTTTGTGCCTGCACGTGTGCAGGAGCGCACGAAACGCTGGCTCCCCCAGCCCCATCTCGGATGCATCCGTCACAAATCGCTGTCGATGCTTCAGTGTTAATTCAGCTTTGGGATTGTTTTGTCCCACACCTGCTCCCCATGAAGCCCGTGGGGCCGAGCCGCCCCACGCCTCCACGCACCCTCAGTGCCGCCGAACCTCTCCTTGGCGCTGGCAGGCAGCACAGGGAGCCGCTCACCTTACCTGAGGTTACCAGCGCCTCGCAAGCACCTCACAGGGACAGACAGACACCCAGAGCTGGGCAAAGCCAGGCTCCAGAGCCACGGGGACGAGCGGGCAGCTGTCACCCGTCTCCCTCAGGGCCACCTCTGTTTTTGGGGCACCACGGGACGGCGACGCCTGCTGCGAGGGCCCTGCCTGCCCTCACCCCGCTGGGTGCAGGAGGCTCCGGCCGGGCTCCCCCATGCTGACGGGGTCACCGCGCTCCCCCCAGCTCCTCCTCGGGGCGAGGTGAGGCGGCGAGGCTGGGCTTCCTCCTCTCTTTATTTATTTATCCCCCCCTCCTTCCTTCGGGCACCGCCACCCCGACGCGGCACGGAGGAGCTCAGCACCCCAACGCGGCGCCCCCACGGCGCCTGAACCCCCCCAAAACCCCCTCATATCCCCCCCCAAAAAACATCACATCCCCCAAATACCCCCTCGTATCTCCCCAAATCCCCTCATATCCCCCCCAAAATCCCCCTATACCCCTCCAAACCCCCCATATCCCCATAAAATCCCCTCACACCCCCCAATACCCCCTCATATCCCCTAGAATCCCCTCATACCCCCCCCAAAACCCCCTCATATTCTTCCAAAACCCGCTGATATTCTTCCAAACCCCCCCATACCCCCCAAAACCCCTCACACACCCCCAAAACCCCCTCATATCCTCCAAAACCCCCTCACACCCCCCAAAAAACCCTTCACATCCCCCTAAACCCCCCCCATATCCCTTAAAAACCCCCTCACATCCCCTCAAACCCCCCCCATACCCCTCCAAAACCCCCTCACATCCCCCCAAACCCCCCCATATCCCCTCACGGGGCCTCCCCCCCCACCCCCGCCACAGCCCCGGCCGCCCCGTGAGGAGCCGTTGGTGGCCGTTGGGGACCGTTGGGGGCCGTTGGGGGGGGGGCCGGGACCGTTGCGGGGCCCTCCCCGCCTTTGTGCCCGCGGCCTCCCCGGGGCCCGGCCCGCTGTCAGCCGCCACCCGCCCCACCGCCGCCGCCCCGGTGCCGTACCGTGCGGCTCCGCCATCCTCCCGCGGCGCTCTCCGCAACGCTCCCCCCCTCCTTTCCTCGCCTCACAACACCGGCCCCGGCGGCCCCGCTCCGTGCGCCCCGAGCCGTCACGGGACTCCCCGCCCACGGCCCTCCCGCCCGCCG
This sequence comes from Netta rufina, assembly GCF_964035555.1. Classification (NCBI taxonomy): domain Eukaryota; kingdom Metazoa; phylum Chordata; class Aves; order Anseriformes; family Anatidae; genus Netta; species Netta rufina. Next base: position 27,388,943 of record NC_140130.1, on the reverse strand, counting down.
CACCACGGGGGCGGGCGCGGCGCGGCGAGGCCCCGGCCGATGGCTTCCAGGTCACGGCGCCGCCGCCATCTTGGCGCCGGGCGGAAGCGGCCCCCGTTGCCCCTGGAGACGGCGCCGGCTCCTAAAAAAAAAAAAAAAAAAAAAAGCCCAAAAGCAACGGGTGTTTGGGCACAGCCCTGCAAGATGTTGTTTTGGAATCTGCACACGTGAAATAGTTAATGTGGTGCCCTCCTGCTGGAGGCTGAGCTCCAGCCCCAGCCTCCAGCAGTGCTGCTGCTTCTCCCAAAGCCTTCCCAGACACAGACCCGATGTAAAAGACAGACACCACAGTCAGGATCCCTAAATTATTAGCGAAGGTTTCCCTCATATTCAGAGGACTCCTCTTATTGGCCCATACGTTGAACCTGGTGGTATGGTGGCTGAGCACTTCTCCTTAAGAGAGATCCACAGGCAGCAACTCAGTAGTTTCGTGGTCTCTGTTTCCCTAAAAACCTGTACAACCGTGAGAGGATCTTGAATTACTGCAACAAAATTAACGAGCATTTCATAACCTGCATGTGTGGACGATCTGAATGAAGGTTTCGCAGGCAATTTCATTTGGGCATTGCCTCACTGAAATGCTTGGCTTTGCAGCCCTAGTAATGGTCCTTCCACACACGTAATACTCCCTGTCTTCCCCAAAGGACAGCTGTCATTACAGGATCACACAACATCACAGCCCTTCCCTGGGTCATCGGCAGTGCTGGTACCTTGAGGTGCCCAACACAGACCTCTGCCCCTTTCACTCACAGAGGCAGAGGACAGCAGACTGTTATCCTCCACCTAGACCAGCAGTGGAGAGGGATGAGTCCTGGAATTTGGACTATTCACTGGGTACATATGACCATTCCTAAGGCTATTTAGTATTTACACAGTTGTTTCAAGCATGTTTCTACAAAGCAGTGTGATTTATTGCAAGCTAGATCTTACACAATGAACCAAAATAAAGCAATTAATTAGTTAAGCTTGCTTAAGCTGACCACGAGATCAATACAGCAACTTCAGAATCATCTTTGCCTGAATTCAGACACCTCTGATATAACAGCCCTGCTTGCCTTTTCTTAATTTAGTAGCTGCCAGACTAATGAATTGACCCTTTCTCTTTTGTTCATGTGGCCTTTTTACTACCTCCTCCCAACTGTAATTTTTTCTCTATCTCACTACAAGAAATCTCTCTCTCCTCCCCAAGGCAGGCAGCTGCTGCTGCCTCATCCCAGGGCACTAAATTCTAGCTGTTTCTGGGGCAAACCAACAAGAGGCAAATTCTTGGCCAGCCACGCCACAGCAAAGGCCAGCCTCAGGGAAGCTCTGCCCCATTGCCAGGGTGTCCCAGCAAGCACATCCCCTGTACCCCTATCCCCAAGCTTTCCCTTCTGCCCAGCTCACAGCTCTCCCTGGTGCTCCGCTCCCTCCCCTCTGCCTGTGCCCGATCAAGGCTTTCAGACTCGATCACCTGCCTCTCCTTTCTTAGCCTCCAACGCTGCCTCCAGCTTCAGTTCCCCATGCCTTGCTCAGTCTCTTTTGGCCAGTTCTTCATCCGACTTCCTATCCCCCTGACTTTGGTTGTACTGACAAACTGAAATCTGCCATGGCTTCGGTCCCTCCCCTGCTGTCAGTTCCTCGCACAGCCAGTCTCAGCATGAAACTCCTCTAATTCCCAGTTTCGCTTTCTTTGTGAATCTCAGCCTCCTTCCATCGCACCAAAGCTCCAAATTCCCAGTCTTAGGCTTTGCCTTCCTCCCTTCTACACCTCAGCCTACCCAGGCCTTCCTGCCTTGCCCTCTTCCTTTCCCTTCTCTTTAGCCATCAGTTTACCAGAGGCTTGGCTTCGGACTCTTACCCAAGGCTTGCAATGTGTCCTGCTGCTCTGTGGGAGAGAAGCATGCTTTGAAGGCTGATGGCATGATGAAGACCGTTTCATTTTGTGAGCGTCACACTGATCACAGAAATAGCGTATGACTTCAGCGCTGCTTTTCTGTCTTCACCTTGAACGTAATCTTGGCTCTACTGCCTTTATCACGGGTATACAGAGGGTGGGGAGGCTGGAAGAACTGGCACAGCTGAGGAGCTGAAGGGGACAGAGGAATGGTGCGAGGCACAGGAGCTGTGCCTGGGGGATGGACGTGGACACCCAGAGCCATTGGCAATGTCCAGCAGCCAGCGCTGTGACAGAGCAGCCAACAACAGGATCCATCGCATCTGAGAGAGACTCTGCCCCGCCAGAGCAAAAGCTTCTGCTGTTGCAATACAAAGAAGGATACAAAGAAGGGGAACCTCAAAATGTGGTTCTCAGTTAAGGGCTGCAGTACTGTAAGATGTTGCTATTTTTAACGCCTGTTCCTTTTCTGCGTTCAGTCAGGTCTGCTTACTTGAGGGACAAAAAGTTATTTTTGCTTTTTTGCCTCCCGTTGGCTCTACAGAGCAAACACGCACATGGGAAGAGGATGGAGTTTGGTTACGGTGTCTGTGTTCTCAAAACCGAGCAGCAGCATGACTCAAGAGTTGTGAAACTGTCATGTAAAAAACTGCTCTGGGCCTGCCAGCCTTACCTTTGAACTCGTTAGGAACCTATCTGGTAGCAAGGTTTCAGACGCGCTTCCCAGGTCCTACAAGGGCTTCTCCAGGAGGAAAGGCAGGACACACCAACCCTGAAATGGCACATCCAGAATGCCAGGCATGAGAGGAGTTTCCCATATTTACCAGTATGCACACCGACTTTTTCAAGTCTGTGCCGTGTCCTAACTGCCCCAGGCTGGCAGGTCTTCGGTTTATTTAGTGCAAGGGGAAACTGCAAATCCAGCCGGCTATCAAGCAAGCTAATCTTCACTTACACAAACGGAGAGTCAACCAGTTCAAACAATTTATCTTTCAAAGTCAACACTACAAACAAGAGAAACAAGCGAGAGCTTTTTCATTCACAACAGACAATAAACTGTATTTTTGTAGTGTAGATTTCGAGGCAGGATAGTATCAGCTGCTAGAAACTCCTACTTTTCTCTAGTGAAAGACACGGCAAATTAAAGGCTTCGGTTGTCTGTACTTTGAAAAGGGAGAGAGGCTGGAATGAAAACTTGCTTAAACTGAAACAGATGCTGATTATTCCAGCTCCAGTCAGGCTATCCATAAAGAAACCAACATTTCTTGACTTCATTTGATTCTTCTGCTACTTGCAGATCCATTTCTGACATCCCAGGAGATGCCACAAGGACAAAGCAGGATCCAATAGGACATGCGGTGCTGTAGTGGACAAGGCTGTGGGTCTGCAGCACCTGAATTGTGGTGGGCACCCTGCCTACCACTAACCCCCAGCATAATTCCCTAATTCCCAAAACTAGGGGGCAGGAGGGGGTGGGCATTCACAAATCTACTTTAAAACTACAGAGGTTAAGCTCCATTCGTAGTCGAAATGATAAGCCTGTGTTCAGGCACTCTGAATCATGTTCTGAAGAAATCACTTTTTCCATTGACCTCATAGGGACCCTGGGGAGTTGAGCTTTCCAAGGGAAAAGCCACTTCCTCCCCGGGAAAGTGCGTTCGAGCCTGATGTGGCCCTGGGCTCCCCAGCTCCTCGCCCGCCGCGCTTTGCCGTTGGGCTCCGATGCCGTGCGAGCACCGCAGGTCTGCGTGCCTGCAGGTGGTACACGGCATCTCCTGCCCCTGTACCTGTTCCACTTGGCTCCCGCGTCAGACTTCTAAAACTGGCTGGCACCAATACCCTGGCTGAGCTTTCGTTTGCACTGCGTGTCATTTCTTGCCTTCAAAGGTCCGTGAAGATTAGCACCAGGCTGACGGGTAGGGCACGGAATGCAGGAACACGAGTGAGAAAGCCCGAGTTTTCCCCTGCTGAACTTCATAAAAGGCCAAGTCCTGCCTCTGCTCCACACAAAAGAGGGAGCAGACTTCACTTCCCCATTGTCCTCGGTGATCGTCCAGTCCCCCAGAGGCACAACGGTGTGGCAGCGCAGCCTGTGCTTCAAAGGGAGAGCCCGGAGCCAAGCAGCTCTGTACCCTTATCGTTCTCAGCTGATAAAGGTGTGAAGCCGAGGGAAAGAAGCTCTCGCAGAAGCCAAGAAAGGGGAAAGGTCTCAGGGAGTGGTGGCCCTGGGAAGGTCGAACATTTTATTACATGTTTTTCTTCAGAAGTAATCTTAAGAAAAACAACTCGGCTGTGTCCTAAAAGTGACTGGGAGTGGCAGCATATCCATGCTGAGCTGTGTAAAAAGCCAGCTGCCCCATGCCCAGGCAAGTATCACTGCCAGCAGGTTAACCAAGGCCAGAGGCAGCAGCAGTTTTGCTTGGGATTGCATCGTGTCACGGCTGCAGGCTCTGCTGTCTGAAATGTGGAAGAAGATGAAGATCAGCAAGGACCCCGAAAAACAACAACAAAACAAAACAAAAAAACTACAACAACCTCTTCCCTCAAAAAACAAACAAAACCAACCTTAATTCACGGTCTCTCAAAGAGAAAGATTTTCTTTAAAAGGTATTTGGGAAGGGAAAATTGAGTTGGAATAAAATATGTGCCTGTTGGTCTTAATAGCTTCAGCTCTGCTATCTATTTTCTCTCCCTCTTCCAGACTGTCAGCAGGGACTGAGTGTTCTTCTGGAGCCAGGGATGGATTTCCTGAATGGTGACAAATAGCAGTAAAGCCTGAAGTCAATTCCACAGTGAAATCATTATATAAATTGCTCTTTCCTGCAGGAAAGAGATGGATGAAAAATAAAACAAATCAGAAAATAGTATGAAATGAGTAATCTTACGGTTATGGGAAGCCAAAAGCACAGCCCCAGAAACGACGCTGGCTCTGCCAGGCAGCTAGGCATTGTACGGAGCACACCTGTGAATGAAAATTTCGGCTGAGGATTTATGAAAAAAAGAAAAGTCCTGAAAGCAAGATTTATTCAAGCACACGGTGATCTTCCAAAAGGACATCATGAAACTCCCTTTGCCTAGAGACAGGAAAACTAGTCTAGGGAGAATGCCAGCAACCCTAATATTTACCGTTGGTGCAGTAACACAGAGTTGCTTGATCCCAATTGTGTGTGCTGGGTGCTGTACAAAAAGGTTGCTCTGGTTCAGAGACAGAAGACTGAGAATAGGACCAGAAAAATGGCATGCGTTTATTTGTCGCAGACACGGGGAGCATGAGGAAAGGAAAGCAGTCAACATGCTGCCAAGTTTTTTTATAGACCATACGGACAAGGAGAGATCTCTGCGAGATGATTTCTTTTTTCAACACACACATTAATAACGGGTTTGTTGCAGGCTTGGAGGAAGCAGAGGGGTGTTTGAAACTGTCAGAAGAGGGCAGTGAGACTGGTCAACACAGGCTGATCCAAGGACAGAGCTGATATCCTGATAATAAGCTAAAACCCATCAGTAGGGATGGGCTAGGGAAAGAAGGCTCTTGGAGATGAAGGCGTTTGGCAGAGAAGAATAAAGAGAGCTAGTAGCCAGAAAAGGAAGAGGTGGCACAGACAAAGTGACAGGCTAAGAACAATCCTGCATTGTGAGGACAAGGGCTTGGTTATTCGCGGGTTTTCTTTCCCCTTCTTGTTTCTCAAGGGGCAGAGCGGAGTTTGAAAGGAGAACAATACAATCATCTGACTGTGTTAAGAGATTTATGGCCCGAGTTTACCATGTGTTAAAATATTGATTCTGTCTCTAACATATGCTTTAGACATTTACATTATTTTTTTTCTGCATAGAAGGCTGGCTTCTACGTACAAAAGCTGGGACTTCAAAGTAGGATCCAGTGATGCTGGGTAAATACAAAGTGACGTAAGCGAAGCGCAAGTCTCGGATTTTTTCCACTCAATTAAATAAAGATAGCAAGAGAGACACTAAGCAGTGTGTGGCAGTAAGAAGCTGGAATAATTAAACAATAATATGACAGACGGTGCATTTACGGGCAATTACAGCATGCCTCTGCTGGCACTTGAAGGCACAAGGCCAAAGACTTAAGCGATTCAAACCACACAAGTAGAGCGGTAACCTCCTGGAAGTGCCAGCCTGGGCCTGGCAGCCCAGAGCGGGGCTTTTACGGAGCAATGAGGCAGGCAAAAGGCTCCGCTTTTACCGGGCGTTATGGCTAGAGAGAGAACAGAAAGAGCAGCTGGACAAAAAGCTGTTTCTGTGTCCCTTGGATAACGCATTTCCAGGCACTTGTGTGTGCCCAGCAGTGGAAGACAAACCTGCACGCTGAGCGAGGACGTCTCCTTCGTGGTGGACTCGGGAACAGCACCGCGTCACACAGCAGAGTTAAAGCCGTTACATTCAGCAAAGTGAACCAAAAGAAATCACTCGTCTGTCAACTGCCTCCTAAAAACAAGGACTGGGTTAAACATCATGCTCTGGAGGCATTTGTGGTTCCCCCAGGGAGTCACCGAGGCTTTCTGCTCCGGGGACAGCAGCACCACCCTGCTGCCTGGACGGTGGGCTCTGCACCCTCTGGTACCACTCAGCACCTTAGGGGGACAACGGCATGAAATCTACACACCTGTACCTTCATAAGCACTTGTATGAATTATTCGACACGCGTTATCCAGGCTGGTGCACTGCATTTCTGACCCCATCAGCACATGCAGAGGTGAGACAAGCTCTAAATGTTTGGAAAAGAAGAGAGAGATCTGCCTGGAAAGCAAACACAGACAGGTGTTGTTAAAAGCGTCTTAAACTGTCAACAAAGCACTTACTTAAACTTAGCACTGAGAGATGGGCAATTCTCATGAAAGCAGGGATATTTTTAAACCCGCCGTGTCTGGAGTTACATGGCTATATGGGACGCTCAACCGGAGTTTTGCTTTTAAAGGACTCAATTCCAGACTTTCTTGTTGTATGAAAAAAAATGGAAAACATGAACTTGAAAGGCTCAAAAAACAGAATACAAAAAAAAGCATTTAAAATGTATAAAGACAAAAAACAAGCCTTGTAAACAAATGGAACCGGCCATATTGCTTCACCTACATGTTTTGGGTTCTTTTCTTCTCCTTGGTAAGAGAAGATATTTCTCAAGACTTAAAATAAGTGTTGTTTTGTATCTGCAGGGCTTTCAGCAAGCGGCTGCCACATTATGAAACTCTCCGGATTCCAGCAATGCACATCTCTGCTGCCTGCTGTACTCAGAATATCTGGGAAGAGGAGGAGGAAAACAAGCTTATCATTTATAAAATTATTGCTGGTTTTGTGGTTGTGAGGCTTTCTGCAGCGTACAAGAATAACTTGTTTGCGACATCAGTACAACGAGGATGGAACCTAGTGCGTTGTCCTTGTCTGGGGTGGTGCTCTCACACTGGCAACAAAGGCCTTTTCCAACCAACCTGAGTGATTCTACGATTCTGTGATCTGAAGGCCGAGTCTCAGCACTTTAAAAAGCCACACGCAGTGAGGGCACAACTTGAGATGTGGGTATCACCACACAGCCCTGCTCCGAGTTCCCCAGGCACCTGGGAGCCACCTCTAACTACGCTTCCCTTTGCAGAATAAGACCAGGTAATTGAAAAACTCACGTCTTGTGTTGTTGTTCTTCCAACAAGAGCAGAACTAGGTCCTACGTGCCATGCTTTCCCCTCCTGCTGACTGTGGTTGTCACTGCTCTACTGAACGAACGCTGGCCTGACTCAAAGCTAAGCCCATCACTGCTTGTAAAGCACCTTGAAAAGGGCGACACCAAGCTCCAGACAATGCCCATGCCTCTCTCCTCTCTCTCATCCAGTCCTTACAGTCCTGAAGATGGCAACTGTTTTTTCCCCAATGGAAAGAGGTGTCTTAAAAGCAGACTTACCGGAGACTGCTGACAGCAATCCCCCTAGCCACTCCACTCTCAGTGCTATCAGTTTATAGACAGGCTGCCAAGCTGGCATTTGACTAGCTACGAGAATGGATTTAGCATGAAGCCAGATTCCACTTCTCAGTCACTAAAACACTCAAGTCACAACCCGAGTTGGCCATTGTTTCCTGCCACCAAGCAAACAAACCTCGCTGGCAGGAAAACTGTCTTGGGAAAGTGATTCCTTATGTGACCGAGGGGGGCTCTGGTTGTTACCAATGCCAACCCTCACATAATGCTGGACTGCAGGTGGTCATCGGCTCTGTCAAAACAACCATCTTGCAATTTAATTCCGACGTCTGGCTTTCAGTTCATCTTCTGTTGCTCCGCAGGCCGTATTTGTCACCGCAGGAGTAACTGTTGGCTTCACAGTGCAAGACTTTCACTCGTAACTGGCTGTCTTTTCCACTCGTTTCTAGCCAGCTGAGATGCTAGGAGGGTCACTTTGGAAAATAATAAATAAATAAATAACCAAAATAAATAACTAATTACATACATAAACACGCAAAGCCCATCAACACAAAAACAAAACCCAAACCTACCAAGTTACTAATTCGCAAACTGCACGTACCGTGTCAAACGTCCTGGTCTACAGACATCCACAACCTTCATAAATCTGTCTCCGGTCCCTTGCCCTTTCCTCTCCCAATCAATGGGGAACGCTAATTGGCACACCCCGACTAGCACAGGAGACAAAGGAGGTGGCCGTTCCCACCGAAACCAGCGGGAAGGCTCCTGCGCACTTCAAAGGGCCGCGAAGGATGTCCCGAGCGAGCGCGTCCATTTCAACGCCTCAGCGATGCCAATCTTTTGACCTGCGAGTGGAATAAAGTGAATCAGAGCACGGACTGGGCTGCTGGGCCCTGCTGGCCCACGCCGGCGGTGTTGTCTTTGGCCGGCTCCACAAAGGCAGGAAACGAGGCGGCCGCGGGGCCCCACACGTAGCGAGGGAGCCGTGGGGTGGCAGCGGGCTACCTGAGGGGCCAGCAGCTGCCCACCGCAGGTTGCCGCGGAGGAAACACACCTAGCAGAGTACAAATAGGGGCTCTGTGTAAGCGTCGGGGAGGTGGTGGTAGGGAAGCTGGAGTTAAATGCAGACCCCAGAGGGGCTGGGACTCCGTGGCTGGCAGCTGTGTGGGTCAGGAAGCTCGGAGCTGGCTGCACCGAGACAGAGCGGAGAGGCACAGGGGGCAGAAAGCTGTTTGGCACTCATTTTGGTTCTGATTTGTGACTTAGTGGGTTCATCTGTGCTTTTCCCCACAGCCCCTGGAGGAGGAGGCTGAAGGGTGCTCCCAGCATTTCAGTGCAATTAAACAAATGGTTGCCGAGGCCGGGTCAGCAGGGTGCAGGCTTTCACCACACAGCCCGGGGCGGGCAGGGCGCGGAGCCCATCCCATAACACTAAGAGGGACCGGGCGGGGCGGGGCGACCCGCACACACCCCGGGCGGCCAGGTCAACCTCGCGGGACTACCCCTGGGCCTCGTTGCTGGTATGCCTGCCCGCACCGTAAGGACTACATTTCCCAGCATGCCCCGAGGGAGACGCCCCCGCATGCAGAGCGCTGCGCCGCGTGGTGCACGCCGGGACTTGTAGTTCTCCTGGCGGCAGCGGCGCCATGCCGGAGGGGAAGGCTGCGTTCCGCGAGGTGCTGCCCAAGCAAGGTAGGGGCGGGCGGGCACGGCCCGGCTCGGCTCGGCCCCAGCGCGCTGCCCGCTCACCCCCTGCCTGTCCTCTCCCCAGGGCAGCTCTCGGCCGAGGACGTCCCCGCCATGGTGCTGTGCAAGCCCAAGGTGCTGCCCCTCAAGTCGGTGGCGCTGGAGAAGCTGGAGGAGCTGCAGCGGGCGGCGGCCGAGGCGGCCGGGAGGGCCTCGGGGGGGGCGCCGGGCTCGCAGCGCTAGCGCCGGGAGCCGCCCGGCCACAGGTAGGAGGAGGGGATAGGGGCTGGGGGGCGCGTTAAAAGTGTTCTAACAACACTTTTTAAAATTGTTACCCGTAATTTAAGTGCTTAGTCACTGCTCTCTCACATCTTCTAACTCGTAGTGTGATAGATGTACACCTCACCCGTCAGAGATGGGAGCAGTTCAGTTGTAAAACATCATTTTAAAAATGAAGACAGAAAGCAGAGCTTCACAAAAAAATATTTTTAATATGTTTTTACCAGAACGTTTCACTTTTCCAGTTACATAGAAAAAACATTTCGACTGGTTTGGTAGGTGGTGGCTGGAACATCTAAAACCGACCTGCGTTTTGCCCCAGAACAGGTGAATTTGTCCCATGACCCAACAACTCCGTTTCCATGGGCTCTTTACAACAAAGAAATAGCTATTTTTTTTTTTCTCCCAAAGCACAGTATTTCTTCAGCAGCAATGAAAATGGGATCACAGCAGCTTAACTTGACCCTTCTATAAAGCTTTGTACAAGCCAGTGATTTCATGACGAAGACACTGTCCTTGAAAGAAAGAGCGGCAGTCAAACATCGATGCAAACACGGAATGATTAGGTCACAACGTATGGCACTTATAAAAAGGTAGCTTATTTGAAGGCACCACCACAGCGGAGTGGCCAGTTGTTCTACTGTATGCCAAAAAAAAAAAAAAAAGTTCTGAAATTTATAAAACTATTTAAAAAAAATGATTTGTACCCCAAAGATGTATTTTTAAAAAAATATGAACTGTGCTAAGCAACTCTTAGAATTCTGGTATACAATATATGTGCGTACATATATACACACACACCAACAAGCACGCGTGTCTGTATATATATAGATATCTATCTCTTGTCCCTTTAAACTTCAGGCTTCGGGAGTCAGTTCCCACATTCAGTAGCTTTCGAGTTTAAGCCGGCCTCCATCTCCTTCGCTCACAAAACGCTTCCTGCCCCTGTAAGAGAGCACAAAGTATATTTTCAGGAAGTTTACAGTGGAGTAATTTCTTTCTCTCATCTATCACTGAAGAATCTTCTCTTGATCTTGGGAGTCAAATACAAGGTGTAAAAGATTCAGCAAGATACAGCTGACAATCACCCTTCAACTGCTGAAAATTCATCTGCATCTCACATCTTGGTTCATTTCTAGGAAGCTTTTCAAAATTTGTATTGTCAAGTTCTTTCTGCTTTGCTTACCTTTTTCTATTTATTTTTGTAATTCATACTTGAAAAAGATGCTGCCTAAAATTGGCATTTTTCTACCCCAAATTGAAGTACATAAGCCAAAAATGCCTCTCAATATATTCGTGAGAATTGAAGTATAATCAAGCGTTTGCTGCAGCGATGACTTTCAACCCTCCTACTCCCCAAGCCCACAAAACAGTTGGTATCGGAATACAGACTAACTCAATATTAAGCCTGAAGTCCACACGTGGAGGCTGCTTTCAATGAAGTCACTAAACCTTCCAAACCTGATTTTTTGCAAGCTGTCAAGATGCTTTAAGAAGCCTAAGGAAACACCCAGACTGGAAAAGATCTAACAAGCAATATTCCCAATGCGCAAAATTGTGAGTAATGGTTTTAACATCAAATTTAAATTTTTACACACATTTCCCACAGGAAATGAAACTGTGACCAGTAAGGAGAGAAAAGAATACTGATGACCTGCAGTTCAAACAAACACTAACAAAACAAAAAGCACCTTACAAAGCCCACGATGGGCAGATAGTAAAGGATCAGGTACGTGGGGCTTATGCTGCATAAATATCCCGGTTCCTTTTAAACAAAAAAGGAGAATTGGTTGTCTAATCCTAGAATTCGGCTAATGCTGTTTAGTATATTTAAGCTATTTTTCAAGCTTTGTTTTTCTTCCAGCTTTGCCTGCATGGATCGTTGTGACATCTGACTCTTGCATCTCAGTGATGCGCTGATCTCTGCCCAGGAAATCGGCAAAGCTGAGAGGAGAGGCGGGCCTTTGTCCTCTGCAGAGCAGACAGGCATGGTGCCGGGGATTCAGCAGAGGCCCTGCTTTGCTCAAATATTTATCCCAGCCTCCATGTAAAAGGTTTTGTATTAGTGCAGCTTTTTAATAAACGGTTTCCCAGTCCAACCCTCTTCTGTTTTTCCATCTTTCCTAGTTTTGGGTTCCAATCTCTAACACTCGGGTCACGAAGATCCTGCTTTCTGTTACCTACAGTGGGGATAAAAAGCAGTATCTCTAGTAAAACACCTACCTTGAAGGACAGAGGTCTCTCAGTGGTTTGGAGATGATTCCAGCCTGAAAGCATTCCTCTACAAACCGCTCCAGCACAGAATAGGAGTGTGGCACATCCAGGTTAATGTCGGGGATTTCACAGTAAACTCGTTCGTAGCCCTGTAGTGTAAGAACACAAATAATAATCTGGTTATTCAATGATTGTATTATTTTAAAACGCCCTTTTGCACTCAGAGGATGATTTTTTATGTAATTTCACGTATACTTCAGACAGTTTCAACAAACTGAAAGCAGAGCACCTGCAAATTAGTGGCAAAGCAAGGTATAATACCAACCAATAGCACAGTATTATGTAACTACCCATCTATATAAATACACTAGCTGAATTTTTAAGCTTCTTAAGTCATACATTCTGTGCTATCTGGGTTTCTGTGATAGCCAGGCTGCTTTTGCACGGGTAGTAACAGAAGGAAGAAAACACACTTCTCGATTATGAAGTATACTGGATAAGAAAAATAATTTTAAAGACATGTAGCTGTATCACAGCATACTATGATTGCTTTTTTATCATTTTATTGCATAAAATCAGTTGAAAATCTTTCAGTGAAGATTCAGATATTCCGTACCCCACAGCTGAAGAGAAAACCGCTGCTCAGAACCCCTTTGTACTCCCTCCAATACACGAGAAATGTGTGTGAGGAAAATGACATTGTCTGTATGAGATAATGGCATTATCTGTATGGGATACAGAGTGACCATGGAGGGAAGGGAGGAAAAAAAGCAGCAGAGTCAGCAATGGGCTATAAATACTTATTAAAAGTGGGTAAAAACTAAGCAAGTTTTTAAAGACCTCATCCAGTATTCTGTAAGTGCCACACTTACTCTTTTCATTTGGTCCACAGTGATGACAGAAGATCTCCAGAGAGATTTCAACAAATCCAGCATCATTTTAAAGGTCTTTTCTCCAGTTGACTCCAAAACCATCACAATTGCCTAAAACAAATTATGTAAGCATTTTAACTGAAAAGAAAATAGTGGTGAAAGTACACATGTAAGCACATGAAGTACAAAACGCAATGAACGCATTACTGTGGACTTGTCTCCCCAGAAAATGCAATCGTATACAATTCCAGTATATTATTATTTGAAAAGAAAGACTAATGAAAAGTTATTTGCATAAAGATAAAAGGTATGAAAAAAAAAAAAAAACGAAAAAACAAAACAAAACAAAAAAACAGAAAGGAGTAGACAGAGTGCAGAGTATTTCCTGGTTTGAGAGGTACATGACTGTACCCATCTGGTTGCTGCAGCACAGATGAGTTTTGTGTCTGGGATTTTTGTTTCCAGGACTTTAGAGGAAAATTTACAACTTTAGCAGTCTCCACAAACCCCATCAACCAGGAGGTATCTGTTTTCCTATCCTAAGAGGATTTTCTAAAAGGAGTCAATTTATTGAAGAGTAAATGTTGCAGTTTGTGGGTGTTTGGCCTTACACAACATCTCCCAGTTTGCCAGGTAAGAGTACAATTCTGAACAGTCACCTTCCACATAAAACAAAGATCCTTCTCTCATATAGTCTGGTTCTAAAACATCTCAAAGCTTTTTACAGATGTACTAGAAGGAATAATTCCACCCTAAAGAGAAAACTTCATAACTTAACAGAAATAGGGAACACCCATTAGAATACACAGATGTCTAAAATCTGTTGTAGTACGCAATTAAAGCAAGTCAACACCAATACAAGCTATGACTATTTGCTGCTATTCTTCAGCAGAAAATAAGCTGACCTCAGAGATCTGTAATAATCTGAACACAACAACAAAAAAAATTAACTCTGGATATTCCCAGAGGGACCAGCAACTTCTTGCACAACATACACACAGTGAACACATAAACCATTAGCTTTACATGAAATAATTTAGTTATTTAAATAACATCAGAACTTGCAACATCAGCTTCAAATTCCAGTTACGTTATATGCATGCCCACATCAAAACAAAATCTGTTGGTTTTACTGGCAGTCCTCAAAGGGACTGGTTTCTCCTTACTTCATACACAAGTTCATGGTGAAAATGGGGTACTTCCAGTTCCTGAAGGCAACGTTCAGCTTCCAGTACATCTCCGGAAAGCAAATACTCTTTCAGCAGCATATCAATCTATTGAATTTTAAAACAAAACAAAAACTAATTAGATACAAGATTTAAAAGCTGTCAACTGTTTTGATGATGATCTGTTTTTTTCATGCTGCATAATCAACCTGGCAGCAAGTTAGTTCCTGAAACTTGCAGCTAGTGTTTTTATAAACGTAATTAAATTGAGACCTGAAACACAATGTAAGCCAAATACCTGCCTATAATGTAAGACAAATATGCAAGCATATTGTTTTGTAAGATATCTACATAAACTTATCTTCTCCCCGAGCTCCTGTCATCTGCTACACTCACAAACTAGGAATTACAATGTGACTGCTTCCTTTAAACCTCCTTGCAGGGACCATCAAGCTTCCCTGTTTCTGCCTCCTCCCTCTTTTTTGAGTTATTACAGTGCTTTTAATCACTGATGCCAAAAAGATAGTTTAGTTTAGCCAGTTTCGTGTTGGCTCCTCTATTACTTCATCATTTTGTACTGTGAACTCCTAAAAGCTAAGTGCTTAAAATTTTGCTTAAAGTAAGAATAGGTGTAATCTTGCAATAAAGAATATTACCTAGTTTGTTCCCCCCACTGACCACTACGGACATCCATTTCCATCCACAAAATTATCTACATCAGTTTTTAAAACCTACTTTGTATTAAAAAAAAAAAAAAAATACAACACTCGAGACATCATTTTGCTATGGGATGTATGCATCTCTTTGCTCCATCCCAAACAAGGTAAGCTTAGACAAACAGTAAACTCTGGGGAGAATAGTTTTGTAGACATGAGTTACCTCTTTAACAAGGTGTTTCACAGACTGCTGGCCGCCTCCTGACCCCCACACATTGTCTATACGCTTTCCACCCTTTGTCACACTCAGCAACACAGTGGCTCGGTCCAGAGCCGCTCTAGAAAGATAAATTCAGATTTTAGTAAAGTTTCATAATAAATCTCTAAAAGACATCTGTAGCATCGACACCCTCACCCCCACTGTTCTTCTCTGACCAAAGTGATCCTATCTCTGGAAAAAGGTCAGGTTTAGTAACTCCACTGGGCCTCCTAGATCAAGAAGCTAGCAAGAGAACCCTTCCTGTGCTCTCCTTCTGCCACCCGTACACTTTTGGTTATGTTTTGCTCTGAACAGGGAACAATCCTGCAGTGGTAGTGTTTGTGTGTCATCAATGCAGAACCTGAAACAGTCTCATAGGAAAGAATTTAATAGTTTCTTTTGTAGGGAGGAACTGTATCTGGGCTCCTCCAAAAATGCAGGCTAGCATGTGTATCTCAGAACAAGAGGCTTGAGTTGCTTCCATGCTGAAAAGTGGCTTTTGCACTGAAATGTTTTCTGTCTAAAGAATTGTGAAACATTTGGAATTTAAGCCAAGACAGCATTTCAGAAGGCAAATATGTAGTTGCAAAAATGTTGTGAACTAGGGATGTTTGTTGTTTCATTGAGAAGAAAAACAGTGAAAAAAGACAGCTCCAGTTAAGCACCATTAGAAGTTGTATGAGTTTAGCATCTCAGTATTGAGCCTGAAACATACTTATGGGGAAAAAATTAAAAATGCATGGCTAGTTACTGAAATGCTCCTCTTTGCTCAGAGATTGCTCCTTCAGACTACTCACCCTGGAACTGAAAACAATTCTATTTATTGATAAATGAAACATCAGAAAGGAAGTCTAGGAAAACACTACACAAACTTAAAATCTTTGTGAGGCAAAACACTTGATCACTTGCGTACTTCACAACATATTTACAGCAGCTGTCTTAATGCTATTAGTCCTTAGTCACATTAAAGCTTTTTCTCTGTAGAAGACACAACCCTCTATAGTCACGTCTAGTTTCAGCTCAGGTTATCCCCCCCAAAACAAAAGCCAGACAAACCTGACAAGATGAACTCCAGTGTATCGAATATAGTTTTAAGGCACTTTCAGTACTTCTCCTCTGGCATCCGCAATTCTGTGTTTTGTTGTTGCAGATGTGGGTTTTTGATAGTTTGAAATTAGAAAAGCAATTACAGAACCACATGGTTTATCCTGAAGCCCCGTATTCATGATTTCCTTCTCAGGCATGTGGAATAGAAAAAAACATTGCTATAGAAAGCAAGAAACTTACCGAGCTTGGATGCAATCCACAGTGCCTTTGTAGCCATCTATGTAAGTACTGCTTAAAATCCCATCTCCAACAGCTCTAGCTATAAACTGGCCCACCAACTATAAATAAATAATAAAAAAAAAAAAAGCATTTTTATATAAACCTTGAATTTCAAAACAGCTTAAGTAGAAAGTTACAATGTATTTGGTTTTCAGATTTTATTTAAATGAGACAGCTCAAAGTAGAAAACACAGCCTGGGAAGCTGGATAGGGGATTACAGATACCAAGACAATCTATAGCTGTTTTTCAAAACGCAGAGCCTTGTTTCAATTTGCTTGATCAATTTTAGCTGTAATTTAGAAGGAAAAGGTTTTGACTTCTACCACAAAAATTTGCAGATATACCTGGGGTGCCCTGGGAGAATCCAACACCAATTCAGGTAGATCTTTAAGCAGTTTGTCAAATGATTTTTCCACGTCAGTTTTGCTTACTACTGTCCCACAAAGGTCGGAGATAAGCTTAGATGTCATTTCCCTGTGGCTAGCCTTCCCCTCCAGCGCCAAGGAAACAGCCAGCACTGGCACGCTGTATTTCATTTCACCGAGGTTTAGATCCTTCAGCATCTCCTGAATAAGATTTGAAAAACAAAACAGATTAACATTTCATCATTTCAATATTAAATATATATTATAAACAAATACGTATACACACTTCTGCTTATATTCATTACATAAGCAGAAGCGTACGTATAACTGCTTAGCTATTTTTACTGCACATTTCTTGCCAACACTCATTTACAGCTGGCAGTTGGATTCCCTTGTGCACTACAGGTTTGCCCCCTGAAGTAAATAAAGGCATGTGACATACCGAAACCTCGTTAGTATCTCCGTGTTCAAAATATTCCTGTATGATTGGTGTTAGAGTTTTTTCAAATGCTCTTTCATCCAGAGGTAGAACTACTGTTTCGTAGACACAGTTCTCCTATTTCAAAAGAAACAAAAGCATAAACCCTTTTGTAAGCAGTAGTCACTTCTTAAATCTTCAGCAGCATTAATAGCATCAAAAAACACCTTCTACATCCCTAATGCTTTTATATTTTAGTATTCTACCAGAAAACACCAGATTATGTCTCTACAGTTTAACTGTGGATGATGCTGGCTAAATGTCACGTT
The DNA here is from genome assembly GCF_964035555.1 of Netta rufina. Classification (NCBI taxonomy): domain Eukaryota; kingdom Metazoa; phylum Chordata; class Aves; order Anseriformes; family Anatidae; genus Netta; species Netta rufina. The sequence goes on along the minus strand of NC_140130.1, from coordinate 27,371,534 downwards.
TCTTATATTTTGAATTTACTGTTCAATGACAGAAAATAGTTCAAACTCTGTCACTGGATTTCTGCTGACACTATACGAACACAGAGATCAAGTACCTATGTACTCAAGGGAGGGTGACAGAAACTCCTGTTAAAGCCCAGCTGAGTTATCTGTGCTGCAACGGAAGATTTAACTTCTAGCAGCCTTCCCTGCAATGGTACTTCTGTCCCTGACAGCACGACAAGCCTGCCTGTTTTCCTTCTTCCCTGGAGGGACTTTGTGATCAGACAGGTGATAGCATGACAGAGAAAGGCATTTTCAGAACATTTGTGAGTGAAGGCATTCCCTAAAGAGAAAAAGGGAATCACACAGCAGCTGCCTCCTGTATAACCTGGTCCTGAAGAGTTCTCCACTATAATTCAGTTCCTCAAAGACTACAGAAGTAATACTCAGAGCAATACTAGAGATCAAAGCAATATTTAAAAGAAAAAGAAATAAAAAAAAAAAAAAAAAAGAAGCTTCCAACTAACATCTATCAGAAGGAAGCTTACCACGGTCAAGAATTCCAGCAGAAGACCAAAAGCCTATTTTTCCTATCACAATAGACTATGTTTATGAAAAGCTAAGCATGCAGGTATTCCTTGGAATATTAATTCTTCATAAAGCTTCATTTTATGAAATCATCAGGTTCGTTTTCAATAGCCTTGTCTGCTGATGTCAGTGTTGAATTGCAGGAAAAAATGATTCTGAAAGCAGGTCCTGGCATACCGAGATAGCATCACCTCAGCAGCTATGGTTACAAGCAGCAACCTCTGCTCAAAGGATTCCTCCATCACTCGGGGGATGTTCTCCCCAATAATATGGCTGTAGGGCACAATCTTCCACAACAAATACCAAGCAGATACAAGAAATGGCTATGTTGGGAATATAAGGAAGAGAAATATAAGGAAGAGAACAATCCCTAACAGATACTGTCATGGACTAAACTCCCAAATTAAAAATCTGTGTGGTATTTTTAACTTGGTGCTTGCTTGCAATTTAGAGCAGCGTTGCAACATTCACCTCCATGGGAACAAGCAATGAAAGAACACACCTGGGAAAACCACACTGCCTAGTCAGACACAGAGGGAAAGTTTAGGTCTAAGATCTATAGTGTTACACTGCCACACTCCTACATCACACCCCTTTAGCTAGCCAACAATCCATTACTGAACATAAAAATGAGCATTTAGTACAGATAGTCCAACACCCGCATAACTTGTGAGGTTAAACTTTCATTAATATAAGCATCACGGCAATTTTAAGTAATAACGGAAATCAAAACAAGCATTGTGCAAGGAAATTTGCCCTACCTGGTCATCATCATAATTAGGATCCTTAATATCTACTTCTTCCACATCATACACTTGACCTGGTGTTCCCCAAACTCCTTTACCACCTGCTCCACCTGGCGAAATAGAGGACAGCAAGCAAGGACAGTCAGCTTACATGCAATAATTTCAGTTCAATCCAACATTCTTTGACTCAGTATGTGCTTGTGACCACCTCCTGACTCTAGCCATATTTGCTGAAAAGGGCAGAAGTGTCTCTCTGACACGTTCCCACTTCAGCAACCAGTCTTTTCATTACTTTCCAGTAAGACACTAGAAGAATGAAACTATGTAAGAATTGCTGAAGTTTGAAACAACCATACTTTCGAATATAGCCATGCTTTCAGTTCGCATTAGTAACACTCCTGTGAACCGCCTCAACCCCAAATAGTTCAAATTCATATTCAATTTACTATTAAAAGATTACTTCAATTTACTATTAAAAGATACCTAACTCAAAGACACAAGTTACTTAATGATACTCACAAATTTTTGATATAAAGATTCCACCTAGCTTTTTTTAGTTGGTAGGTGGCAATAGGAGCAAATGCCTGCATAGACTGTGGGCTACAAGTATGGTTCTCAGTGACAACAAAATCTCTGTGTTCTTGACAGAATCATCATCACAGTAATCTTTTCACCAAGCTACACCAACCTTTCTTTGGCAGACCCCTTCCCTTTCCGGACCGGGACCGCCTATCCAGGAGTTTCCCCTTTGGGCTCGTTGGAATGACAACTCCGGTCTTCTGTGTCTCTCCATTCTCGCTGACAGAGTCTCCTCGCCCAGAATCTCTGGAAGAATTTTTCCTCAACCGTCTCTTGGCTTTAGCGTTTATTTTGGCTTCAGTAATCGAAGTTGCAGGAATCCAATTTCCATTGATTTCAGTCTTTCGTTCGTCAGACCCACCATTTTCTTCATCACCGGAAAATGGAGCATCACTGAGGTTCTCAAGTTCTTAAAAAGGAGGCAAAGTGGAAATTTTGTTACTGTTTTAAAGTATTTTATGTTAAAATACCAAAATGCTGCATTTAAAATGGATTACAGCATTTAATAGCACTCATATTCAACAGGCAAACGGTAGTGTTTAATTTAAATATGTCCACACATCACAGTAATAAGGCGTTCCTTATCCCCCTCCACATACCATCCACAATCTAAACAGAGCATATGTCAAGAGGCAGACAGCAAATGAATAAACCATTTATAAACAGGTAAACCGCAAAGAACTCCACCCGTGTTAAACAATCTATCAGAATTCCTCAGCACAGAAGGTCTAGGTGCCCTGTTATCACCCCACCCACTCATCGCTTGACTTGGAAACAAACAGAACTGCCAATGCAGTAAATTTTGTAAGAACTCAGCAATGTTAACAGAATAATCACCGAAGTGAAATTAATTTCCTACATCATCAAGCAACATTCCTCTCATTCAAGGAATTTCAAACAAAGCTCACCATCTGGAAAAATCAATGATTTACACTTAAAATACAAGAATGAGATCACTAATTTCTGTTTTTAAAGGTATGAAAAAAGTGCAGTTTAATACAAAATCTGGAGAGGTTGGTAACAAAAATTCAGAATAAAGTATTTTGAAACAATGTGATCTCTCTTCTTTAGGGATTGTTCCTTACTGTGGGGTAGTTCAAGACTTTTTCTAAAAATTACCATGTTTTTTTCCTGCTACAATCAAATGTAATAGGTAACAAGCCCTGTTTCCTTTTAAAACACCCTCTGCACAATGAAAAAAGCCCTCTCACAACTTAACGATCCAAAAATATCTCAGAGCATTGAGAGGTGCAATAATTTCACTGATTTTCACAATTTTCTTAAGTTAGATACAAATTTTAAATGTGCATTAAAGTCCTGTATTTCAGAGAGTTAGACTCTCCCCCACATGAACTCTATGGTTCAGCAGAATGTTTTATTTAGTGCAAAAGTCCCTGTAAATTTTTCTTCCCTCTCTTCTTCCTTCTTCTTTTTTTTTTTTTTTCTGCAGTTGGTAGAGTCTCACAGCCACAGCCTATGGCCCCAACCCCAGGATGTACACTGATGAGGTGCACAGAAGAAGCTGCTTTTCCAGCTGTGCCAAACCTGCTTTACAGAAAAGTTTGAAGCCCTAAACCCAGAACACGAAGAGTATTTTAAACTTCTATTTGAACGTAGACAAATATATTACTTTACCATTCCAATACATTCTAATTAAAAGCATTCATTTGGCAACTGTTCTCAGAACAGGATTTTTTTTCAATTCAAAACAAGCTCATGAAAATGTTTTGAAAGCAAAGTGCACTAATAAAATATTTCCAACCTCAAAGTATTTACTCATATCAAAGAGGACACTGCACTGCAAAATGAAGAAATCCTGATGCAACTGCCTCCTTCATGATCAAAGAAGCAACATTTAGATATTAGTGCTCACAGATGTGAATGCTATAGCTGAACAATAATGCAGTCGTTCCCATATAAGCTTCATCTTTCCACTCATTACTCCCACAAAAGCATTCCCTTTACGCTTGCAGCAAGCTAAAAAAAGAAAAGCATCCATTACGTACAGAAAAGAATTCCCACAACAAGCACTCTCAGCTTTATAATATTTTAATACCACAATGAAAGATTTGCATAAAGCTAGCAGAGGGCAAAAAAGCAAAACTGAACAGGTTTCCTTCCTTCTCTTCCCCAGGGAGCCCTCGCCAGCAGAACCAGCTCATCTCAGATAACTGAATTAAGATTCTGCACCATGCTGAGTCTCCCATGAATTTCTCCAGTTCAGACCTGCAACCAGGCTACACAGGATCTACACTCTTCGATGACCACTTACTTCTCTCCATTTTCAAAGAAAATGGTCAACATTTAATTAACACGAGTCAATCATGACTTTGACTACTAAGAAAAAAGGGGGAGACAACAGTGTAGCCTCTACACAGTCCCAATCTCAGGTTCAAATCTAAATTTAATCATCCACAGGAAACGTCCAACCCGTAAGACTCAGGATTTCATACTGCATTACTGATTTCTTACTACATTTTTTTTATTTTTATTTAACACCATGTAAGTTCCACCTGTAGCCTCTTACTCCACAATACCGTGACCTACTGGCCCTCCACTGTTAGTCACCTAATTAGGTTAAAAAAAAAAATAGATTAAACTAGCTTTGAATAATTTTATAAATCTCTTTCATTACAAGTACACAAAAAATGACGTTAAAATGAGACATTGGAAAGATCTACATCACATATACAAGCAGGAACAGCATCCTATACACTTTAAGGCTTTGCTTACCACATATTAAAAAGTTATCCAAATTGATCTAATTAACCTGCTATTAAGCCTAGCAGGCATAGTTGAAAGCTGTGCTTTTATGGGCACTACTATTAGACAAAAAGAACGTTCAGCAAATACTTACCTACCTACAAGTTTCATTTGACCAAATTAGATCAATTTAGATATCTCACAGCCTCCCATCCATTATCCAAACGTCATTCTAAAATGCTGAGAAGCAGTGCATCTTCTGCAGCAAACTACTTCAAGCTTAAAGTAAGAGTTCATATGGAGAATGCTGCCACTTCGACTGCATCGCATACCATCCATAACATATGTGATTTTTTTTAGAAAAAAGAATTACAAAACCTACAGAAACTAATTGACATAAGAAGGTTGGTGCAGATCATCACAATCTCTGGAAGGCACATAAAAACAACATGAAATTACATTAATTTGACCAAGCATGATAAAATGTGCTTGTGATATGGACCAAGCTGTCAATTTCAAGGCAGTTTCACACCTGCCTTTACACCTGCACTACTGAAAAATCACATGACAGAGTCGAAAGTCACTATTTACTAACTTATGGGAGAAGTGTTATATTCATTATTATTTTCAGAGCAGCTTCAAAATAAACATCAAGCAGGATATTGTAATATATACCTGAAAGAAATAACCTTTAAAAAAAAAAAAACTTCAACACATATTCTGTAAATATGTGAAGTTTTTTTCTTAAAGCAGTAGTGTTAAAAATTAACAGGCAATACAATTTACAACAGAGAACACTTTAGGTCAGCTAAGCAAATATAAGTAAAAGGTACTGAATCTATTACTTACCTGTTGTGTTAACATAAACGTGCTCCTTTTCTATTTCCATAGTTGCTTAACAGAACTGACTGTGAAATGTAAAGTCTCAATGCTTTCCCTTCAGGGCCTAAACGGAAAAGGAGAAGCCCAAGTGAAGAAATGCACTAGACTAAATCCGAAAGGAGTACAGAGCTATAAAGGCTTCACTCACAAAATATGTTTAAGTTATACTTAACTACCAGTAGCCACTGAAAAACTCCTGAGAAGGTAGAAGATGTAACATGAGACAGCACCACCCTTAAACACATCTATCAAAGCCTTTATGTCTCAGCAGTTGTTAGTTCTGCTGCTTATATAGAAGGAACCAGGATAAAAACCGTTATGTTAAGGGTACAAGCCCCCTGTATGCAGCTTTTGTAAGTTGATAAGTCACCTCTATCAACCTAGGACCGTCCACCTCTGCAGAGCAGTTATCTACAAAAGCATGCGATATCAATGTAATAATTGCATCCACAAGAGAAATGTTCTTCAGGTTGAACTATACTGATAAAATGGTACCTGTTTATCAAGTTCAGACAAATCCTTAAAAAACAAGATATTTTTGTTCCTCCCCTCAAGGACACAGTGGTTATATTTTAACGTATGTGTTTATGTACAACTGTCAAACTTTCACATGTCTCTGTGCCAATCAGCACGGGGTAAGTTTGAACATTTCACTTTTTTTTGTTGCTCTCTTTTCCTAGCAGCTGCTATTCCACAAACCACCACAGGTCACTGTGAAAGAGCTCATCCCTCCCGAGCTCATCCATCTTCCCTTTATGTACACAAAATTAAAGCAGCCTCACAACTCCCCGTGCACTTTTTTTTTTTTTTTTTTTTACCTGCGAGATCCTCACAGATCACTTTGTAGCACTGTGACTATTACCAGTACGTGCCTGTCCCATCCGAATACCGTGGCTCTTCTTTTTCATCCATTTCTGCCCTGAAAGCAGCTTACCGTTGAGTGGCAAGATTGTGACACCAAACGGCATCGCTCCCTTCCGCTTTTCTCCTTTCCTGGTTTTCCCCTTTTATGCCCACTTTCCTGCCACAGACCTACCAACTGCACACGATTCATCACAGCGCGCTGACAGGAAAGGAACTGAAGGGTTAGGGCACGGTACCAAACTGCCACCACCTTGTCATTTCCTAACACCCATCCCAACAGTTAATTTAATGCAATACGCGATCCTCCTCATCCCCACACCATTTTTAACCCCTGAACATCCCAAATATCCAGCGTTGGAAGGGACACGTCGAGCCCAACCCCCTGGCACCACATGGGTCTACCCACAGCTTCAGAGCAGGGAATTTTGCTTCACATTTGCTCAATTCAGACACGTTTGCGTGGTGTTTACCTCACACAGTCATCCAGCAGCTCCTCCTCAGGGCTGGCCGTGCGGTGGGTCTATGCCAGCAGCGCTGCACCCCTCCCAGCGGGACGTCCCATCAGCCGCTGCACCTCTTTGAAAAAGCAGACAAAACCCCCGAATTCAGCACCAATTAAGAGAAAAACGTCGTTTATAACAGAACTTTAGGTTTCGGGTGGGATAACAGGCGTCAATCAGAGCCCTGGCTGCAGCTCCCCACAGCAGGGCTGCCCCGCACCTCACGGGAGCCCCTCGGGGCCCGCCGGGCCGGGCGCCTCCCCTCAGCCCTCAGCCGGGAGCGGGACCGTTAGGGGCGGGGCGGGGCGGGGCCGGGCTCAGCTCGGTTCGGCTCCGTTCGGCTCCGCTCGGCCCCGCTCGGCCGGGCCCCGCCCCCCGGCCCCGCTTGTTTGGGTTTTCTTCCCCCCAGCGACACGGCTGCGAGCGGCGCCGCTGATTGGCTGGCTCCCGCCCGCCGCCTCGGCCAATCAGCGGACTGGGGTGGGGAGGTGGGGGGGGGGGCTCGGCCCGCTGGGCAGAGAAGGGAGAGGAGGGGGGCGAGACCATGAAGGGCGGGGGGAGCGGGGCGGAACCATTCGGGTGGGGAGGGGGCCGCTGCTGGGCTGTGTGGCCTGTACCTACACCCCTACAGTCCTACACCCTACAGTCCTACACCCTGCACACCTACAGTCCTACACCCTCACCCAGCCCCAAACCTCCACCTTCCTGCCTCATGTGCGGGTTTTACATGGAGGCAGCCTCACAACCCGTCTCCCCATGTCCCCACACCGCCCCGCTGAGGGGTTTCTGCCTTGTAGGTTTTTCACTCCCCACAGAGAATCCCCCTCAGTTCGTCCCCTACCAGCTGGGTTTCACGCTGTTTTTTACATAAATGCCCCATGAGCTGAGTTTTATGGGGCTGTTAGGTATTATTCCAGTGGATTTTTGCTCCAAATTGGCGTGGTTTTGAGGGAGTTAAAAGCCAGGCTTCCCTTGTGTAAGAGGCTCCGAGTGCATTTGCTGGCCCGGCTCCACATGAATCATCAGAAGTAGGGTTAAGAATCAAAACAACAGTGATCTGGGAAACGAGCATGCGGCGTGATTGCTGTGTTTCTAGTGATAAATGATAAATGCTGCTCCCGTCGGGCAAATGACAGGAAGAAAATCTTTCTTGTTCCTGAAGACTCCAGGTTCCAGGCATTTTTTTCCAGGCATTTTCAAGTCGGGACAGTTTCACATGCTCACACAAGGCTTTTTTCATAAGCAACCCAGAAGCAACCTCAAACTATGTTGTTCCCCCCATCAATCAAAAAATAATTTCTAGTTTGCTCTTTCACCCTAACTGAGTAGTACATACCACTACAGCTCAGAAATCTGGAAAATAATTTCTATCCACTAGCAAAGATCAGGGAATTCGGCTTTCCCTGCAGCAAGACAGGAGAGGAGCTTGGAAGAGGAGAAAGGAGGTGGCAGAAAAAGCATTTTGAAATAGTGACAAGAGAAGATGCCACAAAACACATGGCAATTGCTACTACCTGGTGTAAAGCACCGCAGAAAATTTGGGGGAGGATTTTTCTGGTTAAATTTTGGACTGGGTCACTTCCACGAGGCCCAAAAGCAGGGTGATTAAATCAAGAGAAGATGAACGCTCCTGAACTAACCAGCACACTGCCAGACAAGAAAACAGAGTAGGTTTCCTTTCTTCTGCTGCACGTCTCTATTAGCACCCCGGTTATCAAACACTGAAAATCTCGTCTATGTTTGACTGTCCATACTTTCAGATTTCTAAGACACTGTGACATGAAAAAGGACTGATGTGCATGCAAGATTATTTGTATTTTCCCACTGTTATCTACCAGCCTACTAAAAGATATCACCATTTTGCCTTCCCAGCCTCAAAACCTTAATATTGAACAGACAGAGCCAATCACACACAAATCTCTGAGCTGCAGAGGGCTGCTTGCTCCCTCCCTGCCTCCATCCCCCAGCTGTATTAATAGCCAACATACCTCCCAAATCCCCCTCGAAACAAGAGGGCAAAAAACCATGCATCACTCAGACCAAACCCAGGTTTTCTTAGGGAAAAAAAAAAAAGAAAACAGAAGAAAAAAGCCCTTCTGAGCATCTGTGGGCAGCCCGCAGCTGCCACGCGAGGTTACCTGTGCCAGGAGCTCTGCCACGCTGTGCCACACCGTGTCACACCGTGTCACACCGTGCCACGCCACGCCGCGTGGGGAGCCGCTGGGAGCCCTTGCTGCCCTCCACCTGGAGCAGAGTGCTGCAAGAGAGGCGAGCGGGTCACTTCCCAGCTCTCTTCCTCCCTTAGCGCCTGCTGGGTTGTTTTCAAACTCTCCCCTCCCTTTCTCGCTCGCTGGCCAAGCCCTCCCATGACACCCAGGGGAGGAAACCATTGGCTGGAGTTCCCCAAAACGCGTGGAGCAGCCCTTCCCCAGCCTGGGTCCAGAGCACACGCAGCCTCGTGGGCGTGCTGCCGGCCTTTGCTTTTCATCCCACTGTGGCTCGCGTTGGCCATCGGCCCTCCCGCACCACAGAGAGCAGCAGAAAGCGGAGAGGTTGCCTCTGGTTAAACACATCGCAGGGCATTTTCTTTGCACTCCCCACTGCGGATTTCTCAGAGTTTTACTTTCTGTTCTTAAGTGTTTTCAAAAGGCAGCGTCTGCGATCTTGAAACCTCAGCGGTTCTGTTTGATCACAATCTAGTCTGTCGCAGTGTCAATTAAAATATAGATTTCTATCCATAACGCAGACAGCAAAAATGTATCTGCTAAATCAATCTGCTCTGCTCAGTTCCCTGTCTCTTGGCCTTCTGGGTTCTTTGCCTTCAATGCACTTTTATTTTGTGTCTTCTGCATGGGCTGCAAGGTGCCTTCATAAAATGAACTGCAAGCCCAGCAATCCCATTCCTTACCAGTCAGTGTCAGCTCCGGGTTGAAAGGATGCTAAAGCACGCCTTCACTTATTTAATGCTCAGTAATTAGATTTGCTTTTGAACATCCTCCTGCAGCCCTGTATGTGAGCTGGGGACGGGCTGCCCTGCATCTGCAGCACCTGCTGGGGATGGGCACTTCTGGGAGGTGCAGGGGAATAGTCTCACATTTGTCTGAGGAAACTCAAGAGCCACTTGCTGAGATGTCTTTGGACACACTCTTACCCAAACCATAGCTTGCCTGTCTGTATCGTGACTTGTGCACCCTGACACTGCACAAAACCCATCCCTGTTCGTGTTTCTGAGTGCACCCTCCTGGCAGACACCCCAGGTTTGGGTTTGCATTGTAAAACTGTTTCAGGCATGTCTCCTCTGTGTTACAGTTGTCATCTGTTCATTCTTGCCTTAACAAAGACAATCATGCCTCTGAAAAGACACTTTACAGGAAAGGGCTGAACTTGTGAAATGTGCAGAAAAAGGGAGCCCTTGATTTGCGTGTAAAGACTTCCAGACAGTGAGTTCATTTAAAAGCTAACGACCAGAAACATGTAATACTGTCCTTACCTCAGCATAATTGTCCTTTTTTTACTGGTTTACTGTGGGAAAAAATCTTAGGGAGCCACTTATTACAACAAGGTGTGTTATTGTCTTGTAATTATTATTTGACAAGCTGAGGTCTTGTGATTAATAAATCACGTGCCCGCTTTCTGTGTGTGTATAATCACATGCTCCATATTTATATTGTCAGAGGGTTACAAAATATTTACCTATGTGCATAGGACTGGCAGGAACTTCTGGGCTACCACGTCCCATATCACAGGCACCATGTGATATAATCCTTCTCACAAACTTATCAAGTTCCGTCTTCAGAACAATTTAATATTTTGCATGCACGACTGCAACTGGCAGGCTGTTCCTCCCAGATTGTCGAATGGTTAGTAACAATCATCTGTTAAAAATGTCTGATGCCTCCTTTTGCTCATTTATTATCTACCAGCACTGGCCTTTAGTACCACTAGGTCTTCCCTTTCCCTTCCTGGGAGATACTTCCATGATGTATTGACAGAGAGAAATCCTCCTGCATTGTAAAATCAAGAAAAGTAGCCTCTCATTGAGTACAACTGTGCTTTCACTGCAGCCTGGGCTGTGCCTTTCCTGTTGTATTCTAGGATCGCACTGCTTTCTTCATGTTTCCACCACTCTGGCAACTGAGTTATTCTGTGATCAAAGTGTGAGCTGCCAGTTTGCGTGTAGGAAAGGGTTTGGTCATCTGTCCCTACAACCTTCCCTTTCTGCTGATTTCTCTCCTTGTAGCTGACTATTTTTTTTTCTGTATAATACCTCAGGCCTCTTTTGTCCTGAGGTTGCTTGGTATTTTCTGTCATCAGCAATTTCACTAGTTCTCCACCAACGTTTGTGCCAAGCTCATTTACAAGAGCACTTTGCCAGATCTCCAGGAATGACGTTTAACACCCCCCGGTAACTTCCCTCTAGCCTGGCAGTCTTGCACTCTTCTCATGGCAGGTCTTTACTGAATTTACACCTTGTACTAAATCTCTTCTCCCATTTTTCAGGACTTTCCACATTGCACCGTAAGCACTGTGCAATTTAACCCAGATGGATGAGATCCACCCCAGTTCTCTCACCAAGTAAATGCCTTACCTTACCCAAGAAAGATAAATGGGTTTGATAAACCCAATTAATCTCACGGCATTTACCTCCCTCTCTTTACCTATCCTTTCCTTCACAGTTTGCTCTGAAGCTTTTCATATACCATTAAGCTGAAACGTTCATGCCTGTTCTTGTCCAGATCGGTTCACTTCATACACACAGGCCGTGTGCTCACTCTGCTCCGGTCCCTAACTGGAGGAATCTGCTGAAGACGCTGGGGCCAGTTCTTCAGGAGCTCTGGCATGTGGATGAGCCCGTTCCTCTGCCTTCAGTGCAGGAGGGAGCCCGGAGATTTGTTTCTATGCTGGCTGTGAACATTTCCACGGCCCCATCCCATTCTCCTTCTCAGCTGCAGCCACGTGGTTAACATCCTTACCTTCAGTGAGAGTTCATATGAACTCAGGTTTTGCACACACCTAACATAAATTAAACTCTATCCCATTCTCACTGCAGAATAACTGCTCTTTTTCCTCCTTCCCTGTTTTCTTCAACCATGTGAAACCAGGAAAAATGCTTTATTAATATCCTTTAGAAGACCAAACTCTGCCTGACTTATGAGACACAGCTTTTATAACCAATCATTTTTTTTACCATTTCAAAATGATTCCTTGTAATGACTGCTTATTCTCAATATTATTTCTGAGGTTGAAATTCATTTAACTGCAGCATCTGCTTTCATGTTTTCCCCCTTGCCTGGGTTTTATCCCCAGTGAAGTTATGCTTAATTAACTGGAGTTTTATTCCCAGTCCTGGAGTCTCATCCCAGTAACAGTGAGACATGTAAATCCCCAAGCTCCTAAGAAAAGCTGATAATATTGATTAGTTACTGCTATTTGTTTAAATACACCTTAGAAATCTGTCAAGCTTGCCTTGATTGCAGGATGTAATACTTTAAGCAGGATATTGTTTGTCAGTAAAAAGCCTGAAGCATCTGAAGTCTTTCAGGGGAAAAAAAAATAAATTGACAAAAGTGGATATTTTTCTATTATTTCCAGGGTAAATATCAGCAAACCAGAATGGAAGAGCAGAAGTAGATTTGTTGCCCTTTTTAGAGATAAATTTTAACCTTAAAAATATAAGTGTGCAGGTGAGCTTCGTGGTGGTTCACCCAAGAGGTATTTTACCTCAGCAGGGCCAGGAGACTCAGCCAAGCCCTTCTCTTGGCAGCTGAGGCCAACCTGTCTCTCACCACCTTTCCTCTCTCTCTACCCCTTCAATCCCTCCTTGTTCCCCCCATGCTGACATGCTATCCTGAAGTCCCGACACTGAATGGAAAGTTAGAGAAGGGGCAGCCTACAAGGGCTTGGCTTTTTCGGCTCAGTTGCTGCAAGGCACTTGGGTTTGGCACCCGGTGTGGCCCTCTCAGCACAGCCAGCTCGGCCAGCCACGGAGAGGAACACTTTGGAAATAAATTTCTGATCTCCTGGTGGGTGTATGAACGTATATCCTGGCTGCTCAGCAGGCTTGGAGCACCCAGTCAGGAGGCAGCCCGTACTGCCGCACCTTTGCTGCAGTGAGCGTAGTGCTGATACAAGCAGAACCGCTTCTGGTTGCCTCTGGTTCCTACAGAGCTCATTCTGGGCCATCCAGCCTGAAGTGGCTGTGGAGAAGACAGCCATAAAGAAAGGTCCTTTTTATGGCCAGCAGGCTGGCCGGGGAACATCCTGGTTACAGGGGCTGCGGTGGCGGCGTTCACCACACCACATCTCGCCCTGCAGGGCCTGCACTAAGGGCTGTGGGTGCACAACAAGCTAGATGGCAGCCCCAAGCATGACAGACCCCACAACAGCCCCTCGGCGTGAGGGTCCTTCATGGGGAGCATGGCAGTGCTGTTCCCAGCCGGGCACCCCCTGACTGAGCTGTGCTGACCCTCAGGGGGCTCCCCCAGCTCTGCACCCCCAGGAGAAGGCCCGGCACAGCAAGGCAGAGGTGTGGCCTCGTGCTGGGGCATGAGCAGCAGTGGAGTCAGCAGTTCGGGACCCAGTTCCCACCTCTGACGCCGACTTACTGCATGACCTAAGGCGAGTCACTTAGCTGCTTTCCTTCATTTCCTGACTCTGCTGAATGCCAGGGATAATAAGTAACTTTGTGAGTGCTGCGAAGCTTTGAAATCTTCAGATGAAAAGACGCTGCATAATTGCAAAGCGTTTTTAATAATGCTAATCATTCGCTTCGCTCTGCTTTGCCCGTCAGTCTCAGGCTGGAGCACTGCAGAAGTCACCAGCGTGCAGGCGGCGAGCATCAGGCTTGGCTGGAGCAGAGGATTTATTTCCCTGAGCTCAGCTCCATTCTGCCCTCACGCTGGGCCAAATGGATATCTGCCCTGAGCCCAGGACCTGACAAAAAGCCCCCAGCTCAGAGCGGTGCCTGCTGCTCACAGACAGCTCTCTGGAAGGCAGGAGTATCTGGGGGCAGGGATTTAAACAGCTGTGTTGACAACCCAGACAATAGGGATCTGATTCAAGCTGAGGGGGGCTACGTGAAAGGAGGCACGAAGCTGCAATTAAAGCAGCAGTGAAGAGGAAGGAGAGGGGAAAAAGGAAGATCGCTCGGGCCGAAATGTGCCCGGCTTGGGAGCAGCCACAGCCACGTGTCCCAAAAGTGCCTGGCCAGCACGTCCTGCCCTGCATCCTGGGGAGGGCTTGTTGTACTCTGAGGGCACCCTGCCAGGGCTGCCGGGGCCTTCTGGGGAGAGATCTGGAGCAGGGAAATCAACCCAGAGGTTTACAAAGGGAGCTCTTTGGTGACGCACTGCAGATAAAAAGAGATGAGGTTGTCTTCTCAGCTGGGCCTGCAGAGCTTGCATGTAACCATGAGGTTATTTTTTATTTGACTCACTAACACAACAGGAGCTGGAGCTGATGCCTGCAACTCGCTGCAGTCCAACACCTCCTCTCCCCAACAGAGGAGACTCTGTGTGCTGCTGGCAACTCCTGTGATTTTATCCTAATTTTTAACCTTTGGGGACTGTATTGTAAAATCCCAGCTCCTTGAAACAAGGGAACTGCAGCTTCCATTTATAAACAAAGCATGTGCTCAAAGTTGTGGATGAAAGATTTGAAAATATGAAACCAGTGAAACTTAAATGCTCCAAAATAAGGAAGTGAATAAAGAGATCCTAAAGTTCACTAGCTAATAATAATTAAAAAAAAAAAAAAAAAAAAAAGTTGGGAAAAGAACTAGTTGGCAAATAATTTCTTCTTGGGAAATGGGGCAAGGCTTGGGCTGAGTGCTGGCTTTTCAGGACTTGGGGTTGCCAATATGCCTTTGAACTTTGTGGCCATTCATAAATCCTTACATAACAGCAGCCGCAATGCTCTGGAGTTCCAGAAATGCTGACATGAGGAAACTGGTGGGAAAAAGAATATTTTAGCAACCTATGATAATGCACATTGGAGCATTAATCTTTAAAGACCAAAGACCTGGAGCCCTAAGAGCACAGATCCCCTTAGAAAGGAGTCTTTTTGCTCCAGGAACTCATTTTGCACCACAGTAAATCTCTTGTAGGTAAAGAGGAATTCAAAGGCTCCACGAGATCATAGAAGGGCATTGAATGAGACTGAATACGTCTTGGTCCCTTGCATTTCAGGAAAATGATTCTTGTTTCAGTGGGTGGTCTTTGCTGAAAGCCTCCAGGACCAAATAACAGCAGATGTGAGTTTCAAAAACCTCATAAGCACTGCTCTGCTTTGTACTGCCTGCATCCTCAGGCATGTTCACACAATCACCAGCAATCAAGATACCACAGCAGAGCTAGTTAGTCTGTACCAGCTGACCCACACCAGCTCCTGGTGCACGCACACCTCGCCTGCTCCTTCTGAGGTAACATCCACTTGCTCAGACCACCTGCACGGTGGTTTAAGCAAGCATAATTCACGTCCCACTTTGCTTGGCTGGCAAGGAGTAACTCATGAAAGTGAGTTCATGTCATTCCTTGCCACGGCGTGAACATGCCCAGAGTGCAAAGAGATGGAGCAGCTCTGAGGAAGAATATGACTGAATGGCATTTCTGATGGGTTTCTTTCACTTCTTGTTTTGTGGATTTTGTTTTGTTTTGTTTTCTTCTCATTTTACTGGGTTGCTTGAGCCCAGTATAAACGGGTACTTACTTAACCTTAAGTCCCAGGTGGTGATTCAACCAGGCTCTCACTGCTACTTCTGGGATCAGAGTCTGCAGAGGAGGTTTGGGTAAAGACGTGCTGATAGCTGAACAGTGGCAGCTCGTGAATGAGAGGCAGCATCTGCCTTTGCAGGAGGACAAAAGCAGCAGGTAACACACAGCCTGTGAACGAGCAGCCACAGAGACATTGGCCTGCTGGTGGAAAGTACCCACGAACATTGGGCCTACCAACTTCTGTCAGACCTCCTGGCTCCATTTCATGCTCAGCTTGGTGTTAGCCACACAAGGCACTGCCAGGTTTCTGTCCACTCCTGCACCAACAGTGCCTGGCACAGGAGGGAACGGCTGAAGGCTCTTTCCTATTTTGCCACACTACAGCTCCCCTCACCCTCCCACCCAGCATGATCTGTGAGAGAAAAGGAAAGAGAAGGCTTCTGGGATCACTTACAGCATCCTGGCTGCCTTGTTGGCCTGTTGGCAGTCTAATATCTAGCATATTGTGCCTAACTGTGTTAATCTTTCCCACTTTCATTCAGATGGAAATAGGCCCTGGAGCAGTGCCGATCCCCATTAGCACCAGGACAGACCTGGGCTGCTCTTCCTGGTGGTCTCAGTGCATTTCCACTCAGCCAGACCTGCGGTGGGCATGCCTGTGTAAGGTCTGCCTTGTTTCCCTGCACTTTTTGGCTGGGGCACCTCAGGTAGCACAGAAACCAGCCCCCTCTCCAGCACAGCAAGTCCCTGTGTTAGGGCAGGTAACAGCAAACAGGGCAGATAAGGAGGTTAGAAACAGCTTGGGCGCACACCAAAAAGTTATGACTTGTTATTGTAACATTAGCAAAGTACATCTGATTGCCAACTGCTTAATGCTAAAGTCCAGGCAAGGCAGCACAAGCCTTGCTCTTGCACCCACACACACATACACACGTGCGTGCACCCTGTGCCCCATAAAGTGCCCACCTCTTGGGGCCAGGCGCTGCACCAAGCATGCAGTAATAGCACTGCTGTGGAACTGGTTTGAGCATCGCAGCAGTGATGCAAACAGGCAAATTTCTCCTAATTTCCCACCACAGGTGTGCAAAACATTGCCTGGCTACGCCCCCTGAGCTCAAGGTGAAAGTTTGCTGCCAAGAACACGTCGCTATCTGCCAAAGATAACCCAGCTGCAATGCAAACAGCCCAGCCAGAGAAGAAACCCACAAACAAAACAGGCTTCCTGTGTCCTCTTAAAGACACAAAGGCTGTGTTTGAGGAAGGTGGAACTAATAAGCATGTTCTCAAACAAGGCTCAGAAATAAGGGGAGGACAGCTTATAAACAGGATCCCTCATTTCCAAGGCACTGGGAAGAAACCAGGCTGGAAAAGCTGCCTCCCACCGGGGCTGCACTGCTGGTGCTCACTGTCTCACCTGAAGGAACATTGGCCAGGGCCCTGCCTGGCAATTATTTAAACATCTAGCAGGCTGGATTCAGCCTGCCCTATGGAGCTTTCTAGTTCACAAAAAGCTTTTGGACATGCCCACTCATTTAGATTTGACCCAGTTAATTAAAAATTGATGTACGCTCCAATTTCGGTTTAAAAGAAGCTTACTGCAGGTAGTTAAATGCTGCTCCTAGCAGACGGCTGCTCAACCAGTGTAAGCCTGATGTGAGAGCTCCCTGGCTTTAATCACCACGGGTATCTGGTTAGAAATCTCCCCCTGCAGTAGGCGGATGCAATTGTGTGCAGATAAACCCCAAGAGCATCCGCAGCGTGCCAGGTGGGTCCTGCTGGCCCTGCAGCTCCCCTGCCTGCTTCCAGACCCCGAGCAGGGCCCTCTGGAGCATCTGTTATCAACAAGAGGGGACAGGTAGGAAGAGCTGGACACTGCTGGTTTCAGTGCAGCCTCTGGGGAGCCGTGTTTCCATGGGGCTGGGAGTTCATTAGGTCAGGGCGAGATGCATAAGGTCCCCACCTTCTCCACAGTGGGGGCACTTTTCCCCCAGGAATACATACCCATGCTCCTGTGGCCTCACAGTGCAGCATTGCATCAGACACGTCGAACAGATGGGGAGTGCTCCTTGTATTGACAGAGATAAGCGAGGGCTGGCGGAGTCAAAGCAAGCAAAGGCAAACCTGTTCCTTCGGGCTGCCCTCACTGCCACCTGCACAAACACGGCGGAGTCCCAGGCTGTGCCAGCACAGAAGGGAGGCTGTGCCCCTGGCAGCATCCCAGCCCTGTGGCCACTCATGGCGAGGTGGCTCCTGCTCTCCAAGACCACCTCAACACGGTGAGAGCAGCAGTGAGCCTGCTACAAGCTTAGCCACACGTCTGTGTGAGCAGCATGGCCCCAGCTCCCTTCTTCTGGGAGGGTGCCCGTGTTCGGATGGCCCTGACCTCCTCAGCTCTGCTAATCAAGGAGGACAGCCAGGTTACGGGCCAGATATCAAAGGGAGACCCGTCACAGCCTTGTGTCAAAAGGCAGAGCTGGTATTTGGGTGTGGGCTGGCGTTCATCTTTTGTTGTCTTTCACACCTGCATTCCCCTTTCCGCCAAGAAAAGTGCACATGACAAAATCTGGACGGGAAATTCATTACATTTTGAACTGCACAATCTGGATTGTTTTCTTGTTAGGGATATACGATGCCAAAATAACACATGACATTGACTTTCCTGACTTTTAGAGCAAGACAGAGTTGTAGCTGTCATGAGATGGTATTGAAATCACAAGTTTGAAAGCTTCAGTACATCCGGGGCAGAAGAACTGAAACCATTTGTGCTTAAAATACATTGCACGTGTGCCTCAGCTGCAAAACACTTACTTCAAAGAGACTGAAGTGCTGACTTAACGAACTGGAGAGTCAGAAAACCCGAGTGCCAGTCTTTTTGCCCATGGCCCATTTCCCCAGCTGTTCTGTGGCAGCGTGATGAAAAGAGGAAAAATCGGCAAAGGGAGAGCAAGGGAGAGAAGGGAAACAGACAAACAGGGGACTTGGGGTGGAGACAAGGTGTGGAGGTGTCCTTAGCTTTGCTGGGGACAATAATTCTGTACGGTGCTCTCAGAAGGACAAGAAGGCAATCTGGATAGAGACAGAAAAGCCAGTGGGGACAGCCAGCTTGCCTAGTTCATTTGGAAATAAAAAGGGAAGTGAAGACGTGTCTAGAGAGGCAGAAGCAGTAGTAACAATTAATAATAGTTACAGAGTGAAAGGCCGAGATGTGTTCACTTCAGCACCAGATGACTGTGGTCACCCGCGATCTGTGTGGCAGGAACTACCTGGTAAGAATCACAACTTCTAGTAATTATATTGGAAAGCAAACATTTTGGCCTCCTGCTTTTATCTTACCCCCCAAACTATCTTTTGTTCATTTTGGTTCTTAACAGATCCCCTGGGAAGCTAGAAGCATGTCATTGCTGGGACATTTGCCCACCACTGCTTATGCTTTTAATTCTCTTTATTAAAATATTTCCTTTTAAGAAACACAAATTGAAACACTTTGCAATCAGTTACACAGATCATTTAATATTGGTGACAGTTCCTACATAATTAAACAAGTACTAACAAATTCCAACTGTTTACAAGCCAAAACTTAAATTAACAAGATTATATAAGCTCAATAAATAATACATCTGGTCCAGTTCAAGTATAATTCAATAAATCACAGCCTTAATCCTTAGAGAATAGAAAAACCCTGAATATAACCAGCTTAACACTAATTTAGTGTTAAAGCCAATATGAAACTGTCTAATCTTATGGGGCAAATGTTTATTTATTTTATGTTTTACTTCAAAAGAGTAAATTGCAGATTGATATTAAAGACTATTTGAGATCAATACAGATTTCACAAAGGTGAAAAGCATAGTCCCTATTCAAAAAGTGCAATCTTTGGTTGAGATGTGTTGAAATGGTTTGTATATATTAAGGAAGCTCTTTTTTTTTTTTAAATATTATGTTTTTTTTTGGCTAGACCTGAGCCTGCTTTGTGCTATATATATATATATATATATGTATTAATAAACAGCGTGGATTATAGTGATGATGAATTATGCCAACTAAAAAAAAAAGTAAAGATTTTAAATATAAGAAACCAAAAGAAACACATTTTTACACATGCTGAGAAAGGAAAGCGTCTGCCTACAGTGTCCTTCTTCCTCAGCAGAATAGGTAGTAGAGAGAAGTTGAGGAGCTGAGTGCCTGCCAGCATTGCGTGATGGCCTCTTGGAGAGGGAAGGAGATTATCTCTGAGATCCCAAAGTGAATCAGGCTGAAAATTGATCACTGGGGTCACTAGGAATTAGTTGTGACTTGGGTTTGCTTTTAACTGCTCTAAAATGTTGAGTTCCAGGGAGAGAAAGGACTTTCTCAGAAGGGAAACTGAGAAGAGAAACATTTGGCCATACCCTGGGTTTTGCAGACTGCTGCTGTGTCAGGACAGAGCCCCGAGGAACGGGGCAGCCAAACCACCCCTACTAACGCCTGGGTTCGGTCACATCTGTGGGGCTGGGCCCTGCACCTGCATCGCCCTCTTGTCATCTCCCTCCAGAAGAGGGAACTACACAGGGCAGGGATCCCATCTTGCCTCCAGAGCCTCCTCCTTCCACAGCTGCAAACAAGGGCCTGGACCTCGACCCAAACCAGGTATCTGGAGCCAGGACAGGCCCTGGTGAGCCTTGGTCCGGATTCCAGCTTCTGAAGCCCTAAATAGGGACTAAAACATCTCAGTCAGGGATTGAAGGATGCTGAGGGCCACTCTCTCAGGAAGGAATCCTGCGTGCCTAGTGCAGCTGGCTAGGAGAAAGGAGGAGGTTAAACATGCAAGCTATGAATAAAGGGAGTGAGCCTGATTCAGAATCAGAGGAGGGGGGAAGTAGTTTGAGCTACCTCCTGTAAATCCCAAGATAACCCCTGGGCAAACACTCATTTTAATAATTCTGCTGCTGCCAGTCAAAAAGCTCATCGCTGCCTATTGCTTTCCCTGTCTGCCTGTATCCACCTGTCGTCTGTTTTCTGAAGGTCTGATTTAAAGCTTTCTGGCCTGGGAAAGTCTTTGTTGTGGATTTGTGTTGTGCCCATAATAAAGGCCGTGGACCTGTAGCTTCTACTGCAATACAAACAAAGAATAATAACAGTGATACTTTTCTCATTTGAGGTTACCTGGGGATAAAGTTGCTGGAGGCACATGGCTTTGATATAGAGTCAGCTACGTCTCGCATCCAATTAAGCTTAACCACACAGGCTAATGAGCTCCCATTAGGCCGGTGAGAGCCCCGGTTTGATAGCAGGGTTAGCTTCAAAGATTTGATGCTTGCATTTGGAGTGATTTCCTTCCCTTGTGCTCAGATTGTGCTGAAGGGCATGAAGGGAACTTCATATTCAGATGATACATGACCAGCTTGGGAGCTGTGCTTGAGAAGACGGTTGCACAATCTTTACTGCCCTTTTCGTAATCTTATAGCTTGCTATATAAGCTCTTGCCCTAACAGCCCTGTGCTCAAATTTCACTGCAATGTGAAAAACAAACAGTCAAAGGAAAGCCCAGCCCTTGAAGGAAAAATACCTTGTTTGCAATTTTATTTATTTTTTAACATAGGGGAAAACAAAAAAAAAAAAGCTGTTTTAAATGACAGATGGACCCAAATCTTAAAATACTTCAAGTATGGACAAAGGAGGATTTATGCTGCAATGCTTTTCATTTCCCCTCTTCTTTCGGATAGGCCACATCTGAATGTGGGATGCAAAGAATCCCTCAACTTGTAAGAAACAGGAATCCCAAATATGATATCTGAATCCACCTCTGGTAAAAAACAAGCAGAAAGCACAGGCCATGAACTGGAAGAGGGCTTCAGGCAATAATGACAGGCACCTCTGAGACACCTTGCCTGGCCACAGGGCACTTCAGGAAGTGAACATGACTGCTGGCACAAGAAATAATGGAACAAATACTTTGGTGGAAGCAGTTTTGGCCATTTGGCCACTCTGCAGTATTTTGCAACATTCTTAGGGATGGTAGGAACCTTCTGGGAAGCTGTTTCCTCTGAGCAACATCTCAACAGGGTATCTAGCACCAGCAACTGTTACAGAACGTACCGTGATGAATATTAGAGTAAGGCAAAGAACGGAAACACGTCTGCAAATCCCCATCTGTCTAAATTGCGTGGTGCATTTTATAAAAGCATAACTCTGGGATCAATTCTGGCAATGGTTTGCATACGTATTCACTTTACAACACAAAGCCCCATTGAAATGAACCAGAAACTCGTACAGTGCATTTCAAAAGGACTTTGCAAAATACTAAGCAACAACTGTGCAGAAACAATAGCTCATAATAATGTCAGAGCTGCTGGTGCATCCTGTGTTCTCAGCACAGCACTGTGAGCCACCAGTTGTTGTGTTCACCTTAAAAATTCAGGGAAATAAAATACAAAAACAGTATTTAAAGTCTGGCATCTTTCCATGAAAACCAGGAAAATTCAACATTGCCAAGCCGAGGAAAAGCAGGTTTGAAAGAAAACAGAAAGACTCTAAAAGTCATTGAGTAAAATGTCTAAAAGTGACATGGTCCAAACACACGGCACTTCAAAAATCCTTTCGTGAGAGTTTCAAGTCTGTAAGACTCGAAGTTGGCACCCTTTAGAATTATCAAAAAGAAGAGTCTCAAACACAACAGTACCTGGAGAACATCCTGATCACACCATGGAAAATGCTGAAAACCAGAGCAGGTTAGCTGTCAGCACACACATCTGAACTGCTCTCTCTGTGCTGGGTTCAGGCTCTAAGGTCCCTGGGCAGAGACTGCGGCTCCCTCTGCATTCGTACAACACAGTCAGTGCTTAACACAAATATCTATCATTTCAGCAAGCTCTAAGACACACGGAGATGGATGCCGATGGGGTTTACATTCTGCCATCTACAGATTAGTTTTAGCACAATGGCTTTAGATGTCCTATGCAAATCCTGCTCACTGGGTTAATGAGTAAAATGGCTGAAGATATTTTAAGCAACATTAAAGCCTATTTATAGTCACATCTCCTTTCCTTCCAGCGTCCACTGGAGGATGCTGAGTGCTTCTAAATACTGTGCCTGACCTGATGTGTCACATCAGAATTAAAACTTGAAGAATCCCTGAGAATTCTGATTTAATCTAGGAAACCACTCCCAGCATGCAGAGTGTGAGAAAGAATTGCTCCACTTCTTACAGATATGCCAGTTTTGCTTCACCGTGGGAAACAGTTTCAGGCATTTTGGTTTTTAATGGCACTCTGGGCATAGATGCATGGAACATGCTCTTTATTTCCCCTCCTCTGTACAGTGCAAATTGACAATTATATCAGAGAAATTAAAAAAAAAAAAAAAAGTATCAGCATTCACTCATTATAGCTCTTCCAGTTCATCCACATCATAACTTTTTCTTTGCAAAGTGAGGAACAATTCCAGTGTCATCCTGAAGCAGATGGCTGCCTTCTTCCTTCATTTTCAGGCTCTCTTCTGCAAGCTGTGACAGATATTTCTGCAATCAGATCAGAAACAAAGCATCTTTACCAAAACTGAAAATATTCAACACAGGATGCTTTACTCCTTTTCATAGCTCCTACACTCTCCTGGCACCTCACAAAGAAAGAAAACACATGGAAGCCCCTTTTTGGTGAAAATTCAAGCCAGGAAAAATAGCTGTGCCAGGCAAACTACCTTAATGAGAGATACTGTACTGCACGGAGAGCCTCAAAAGTTGTGTGATTTACCCTGTGCCACAAAGGGAATTGGTGAAAGAGCCAGGAGGACCCCAGCTCCCCATCACAAGTGAAACCTCACATTTTCTCCTTACAAGCAAACTTGCTGCTCCTGTATGCTATAGCGCAGGAACTAATTTCACTGAGTTGACAAAAGTATTCTGGTGTAAGGCTGTTGTGTCAGAAAGTAGATGTGGTTTCTGAGTCATAAGTAAAAGCATATATATTACATTTTTAGCACATCCAGTTCAGACATAAACCTGACACAAGAACATTTATATTAAGGGATGAATCAAATCAATAACAATTAACAAAATTTAGCAGTCTGGCTAGAGTATTTACATTTATTGTATTGCTCTAAGACAAAGGATTTCACTATTAAATAAAGACAAGGCCAGTGAGGCCTCCAACCTTCGGGAAGTGCTCTTAGTAGAGGTGCACACAAAATGGAAAATGACCTGATGTAGGAATGAAAATGGTACTCAACAGACCTAGAAATAGATGGAAAGAAGCTTCTTCATTAGCAACTAGTTTAGACAGACACCTGCATAATAATGTACAGATGGTCTTATTACAGCTAGCACATGCAAGAATATCTGCCCTGTACATTTTTATGAACATAAAGCTCTCTTTTCTAGCTTATTATTCCTTTGGATTTGTCTCAAAAAGATGATGTCATGTCACTGCAAAACCTTATCTAGTTGCAAGATTCCTCCAGAGTAAAGTTAACACTTGGTTACCCATGGGGAAGAGGTGGAATGGGAAATGGGTATAAAGAAACTAGGGGCTGTGTTAAGACTGCCAGGCTGTCTCACGTAAACACAAGATTTGGATTTAAAAAGCACATCTGAAAGGGGATCAGTAAAGGCAAAGAGCAGGCATACCTGTGACAAAATGATGACTGCACCCCTGTCAACCTGAATAGAGAGATTTGGCAGTGGAAATTTTACAGCTCTTAACTGTGGTCCCTGGGTACAAAATTCCATGTGGCAGAAGGCCAGAGTAAACGTTATGGGAGTATACAGAGATATAGGATCCATAAAGATGGGGAGCAGTGATCCGTTCATCATGAGCTGTAATAAATCACTAACGCTTGTCGTTGGATCAGATAAGGCACACACTTTTGGTTTTTAATGATTACCCACCAAAATAAGACAGATTTATCCACCACCTTTAGTTGATGCTAATGTCAGCTATCATGACTAACATGAACACCAGTTTTGAAGCTCACAAACCAGACATTCAAATTCATTTATAGGAAAATGAGAGTCAACAAAAAATATTTTTTCTTCTAAATACAAGTTTTGATGAATATCGCAGAAAGCCTGTGGAAAACAGGATAAAATGCTGCACCGAGTTGCCAAAGGTAGCTTACACCAGATGAATCTGACAGCTTTGTGTGGTAGTTGTGGGAGGGAAGGACAAATGGTGGATCTTTTGGACATGGAAACTGTGGTGGATCTGTAAATATAAATACCACCTGGGAAATTATTTATTAAGCTGAAGAGAATGGAAAATTACAAAAAGTCTGCAAGGCTGATGAAGAAACAGTTGGAAGTTTTTCAGTGATTGGTGTTCTTCAAGGGACAACACACTGAGGTGAAGGTGACTATTTTACTCATCACCTAAGCGAGGCTTTTGAAGAAAACTGTTAGACAAACTGTTCAGCTTGGTGTTCAAATCCAAACACTGAGGATACTTTCTGGATGTGTCTCCAAATAGACTGTGTGAAAGATGACATGTAGCAAATAACTACAAAAGACTCATAGTCATGAAAGAATTTGGGACAACATTGCTGGCATTGGACAATGTTATTCCTCATGTAGGCAAGACAACAGAAAGACAGGGGGCAGCCGCAGTGCCACAGCTTCAGATACAGTCACTGTCCATAGCTCTTATGTTGGTGGATACACTCATTAAATTGCATCATCCTAGAAGACTGATATTTCTTGTAGGGTGCATAAATTAGCAGTACTGCAATTAGAACAGTTCTAGAAATACAGAGCAATTATTTAAAATTTGCTGAGTTTCCACTTGAGAGGGCAAAAGTTGGATGGGTATTTATCAGACACTTACTTCCTTCATTTAATAAGATAAGAGGTACAGCTCTAGAGAACAATATGTTTTCATTACCATGTTTGACAGATTTAATTTTAACAGCTTTTGCGGTCTCTGTGCTTTATCTCAAGTCAGTGTTAGATATCGACCACAGTGCTCATGGGAAATGTCTTACAGGAGAGAAAATGTGTGGTGTGTTTGTTTGTTTTTTCATGCTGATTCAGTTTTAATGGACATATTTTCTCTATGACTTTGACAAAATAACTGAAAATGAAAAAAACGCCTCTCCTTCCCATGAGGGTAGTTACCAAGTGCTGAAGTTGCAATCTTTGTTGAAGCATGAGTTTCTTTGGGACAGACTTGCATGGGACACATGGCCTGCACTGGGTGGTGCTACCTTTGGTGAATCCCTCTGGATTTTCTTGTAATAAGCAAAAAAGGACATGCAAACTGGGCACCTGTTCTTCAGGCTTACACTTGCAGGATCCAACATAAGCAAGCATAGCAGCTCTGCAGGCACAGTCTTTGAAAGCCAGAGGCCTTCGTAGGATGACAGCTGAGTGACTTCAGGCAAGTCAAGAAGAAAATTCTCCCAGAGAAATGATTTGACTTTGAGCGTGACTTACAAAAAAACTATTCTCAGCAAAGCTAATGTTAGGGAGAGCTAACGTTAGCCAGTTAGGGAGAGATGGGTATTACCTGAAGAGAAGCAGGGCTCCAGGAAGTAAGACAGAATGAATAGAAAAAGAAGGAGCAGTCTTGTTCTTTCATGTCTTTTGCTGGGAGTGTGAGAATGCCAACAGCATTCTGATAAAAGCATCTCCTGCAGTACATGTACCCTACACAAAGGCATGGACTCAAGGGGATGTGTAATAAGGTCACCTCCTCTAAGGAGTCCTCAGCCCTGGGCAGTTGATGCTCATGCTGTTATGACTGATATTATCAGCCGTGCATCTGAGCAGTGATAAAGGTGGGGGGCTTTTGA
Source organism: Netta rufina (assembly GCF_964035555.1). Taxonomy (NCBI): domain Eukaryota; kingdom Metazoa; phylum Chordata; class Aves; order Anseriformes; family Anatidae; genus Netta; species Netta rufina. The sequence goes on along the minus strand of NC_140130.1, from coordinate 27,345,221 downwards.
TTTAATGGCAAGCACCCACAGTCTCTTTGTGCTATTATCAAGTGTTGAAACCACACAGGTGATTACATGCTTCTGCAGATCCTTAGAGAAATTATTCAGCAGTGGTGTTCTGCGTGGCTGAGCCCCTGTGCTGCTCTGCAGCGTAGCAAGGTGATTTCAGCAGGTCACAGGAAATGCCTCACAGAGCCTGTGCGTCACAGAGTACTGCTTGCTGAAACATGCTGCAGAAATATATGCTCATGCAAAGTAGGAATGGCAACTTTATTAAACAAGTGGCATATTTAGTGCTCCTTGAACTAAGAAATAATAAAGATTGTTGCTCCCAGTGATGCAAATGTCTGGGACCTTCAAGACCAGACAGCTAAAGGTCTGAGTTCTTTCCTGTGCTGGTGACAAGGACCAAATATGGATAAGAAGATAAAATTGTCACCTGGCCCCATTTTATTTATGATCCAGAAGTAGATTGTGGGGATTTGGCAATGAGAAATTAGTGTGCTAACATTTGGAACCACTGAAAAGTTTTGTTTATCTGAACTTCAATTTGTCTGAATTCTAACTACAGCACAAAATCAAATTTTTGGTAGCATAATTATCTTCTACACAGTCCACCCCATGAGCTAGTTATTAGCTAGTTTCAAGTGTGTTTTTACCTGAAGATTTTTGTAGTGAATGGTACTTCTGCAGTGATTTGTCTTTGCTGTCTCTTCATTTGTGTAGAAGAGTCCGCAGAGCTTGCAGTAAAAGCCGGTCCTAGGCACCACGAATTCCACACCTATTGAGAGATTCTGATTTACATTAAAATGTCAGTTGAAACCCTTCCCTTCCAGCATAAACTTGCTTTCAAAGAAAAAAAATTTAAAAAAAAAAAAAAAGGTGCTGCTTCGTTAAGTAACATAGATATGAAGACTGATCCTGGATTCACTTCTCTGATTTACCTAGTTTTGCAATACTGAGCTGCAGTCTAAAATCTTGTGCATTGCAAATGCACTTTGCACTTCTTCTTTCAGAAATATTATACATATGTAAAAATGTACCTTCTCTCACATAATGTTGGCTGGAAACTTCACTGTGTAACCTCAAGGGCTGGAATAGCCATAGTAATTATTAGCAGCAACATTCACAATTGCATTATGCAAATTACTTAAAGATGTACCTCTCCCAGGTGTTTTACTCATGATCAGTGTGTACACAGTAAAGCCAATGTTTTTGTTTAAAGTATAAAAAACACTTTTACAACAAATACTTATAAATTGCTAAGTATTTTTCATACCATATGTCTTAAGAGTTAAACTGTCTAATTCCTGGAGAATTCCCTGGATGATCCTTCTACCCTCAAGAGGTTCTACCAAAGCCTCACCAGCTTCCTTGTGAGGCTAAACAGGCTAATTTATGCTTATTCTTGGTTACTGCAGAGATTCCCTGCATCAGTCAGGCTCAGGTTTGAGACAAAGAAGTCCACAGGAACTTATTTCATCAGTGACAGCATTAGCAGCTATTTTTTTAGCCATTCATGTGGAAAGAAATTAGCAATGGTCTGTAATGAAGTCCGTTTCTTTCAACAGTTACCTCTCTGTTGTATGCCCTATTCCTTCACTCTCCTCACATCTGTTCTGAGAAATAAATATAGCAAGTAGCCTTAAAGTGACATCTTGTTGTAAGCTCTAGGAATTGCAGTGGGTGGCATCTCAGGCCAGCCTCAGCCTGGGCGTCCAAACGTACCCAGGGGAATGCTGAGTTCGGTGAAGACGTCCTCCTGTTCCCAGCCTGGCGGAGAGTGCCTTCTTCTAGGCTCTACTTCGGGGTACTCGAGAGATCTCATTTCCAGGTACCTAGAATTTGCTTAACGAATGAATAAATGTATTGAATGAAAACACTTTATTAGTATGAAAAGACACTTGGTGACTTCTTGGGAACACTTTCTGGATGGAGCTATGAATGAAGCAAAATGGATAAAATGCTTTTCGACTGAAATAGGAGCTTACTCGGTGCATCCCAACAGCTGACACAGTCACTCCTGTTTCTCCCAGTAGACCATTTTTCTACTTCTAACTTCATACTTGTTATTATTTTTCTTTTCATATTTTAATCTCTAAATAGATCTGTAATATTACACAAGCAATAAGCACAAGGATGGCCAGACTGCAGCTCCGTAACCACCTATGGAATTGCACGGCCAGTGATGGAGCTGCAGGACCTGCCGAGAGCAGCTCTTCCTGGAGCCACTCTTCTCCCATCCTCAGCTCCCCAAGGGATGGTTTCTGCTTTATGGCTCTGGGCCATTTGAAGATTTCAATTTCTGGCCAAGGAGGGGATGATTGGTCCCTGCTGATCAGCCTAAATGGACACAGGCAGGAGATCAAAGCATGTAAAACAGTGGGTTGATTTGCTGAGGTGGATAAAGCTAGTCAAAAGAGCAGATGCTCTCCCTTCCCAACATGTGAACTCCTTTTATTAGACAATGATTTTTTTTTTCCATAGAGCATCAGAATTTCAGGTACACTGGTTTGGTTTCTATTTTTCAGTTCTAACATCGAAGAACTGGTTCCCGTACCCTGACATTTCCACTGCATTGCAAATTTTGCCTAGATAAGGGATATATTTTCTCATAAAACAAAGAGATTTTTGTGCAAACCAAACCCTTCCTGCCTTTCAAGTCTGTAGTTCAGAGATCTGCAATATCTGGCTATGAAAATGATATTTTCTTCATTGTTTTAAAGACATCTAATACATGGTTTAAAAGAAAATAATATGAAATCCTGGCTGGTTGACTTTCAAGTTAACTTTAAGACGATCCCAGGGCCTTTGTGGCACTGAAGTCCCACTGGAGTTGATTTCTGGCCTTCTGAGCTGGCAGCTGCATTTGCAGAGAGCCTAGAGCCTTGCACTGCAGATCCCAGATACCAAGTCCTTGGCAGAACCATAAGGCACACAAGTTCCCCTGGAGCTTCCAGGCTCACTGCGGGCAAGCTGGAAGCTGAGATACTGAAAACACCCAAACAACTGTGCTACTGGACCCGGACTGCTGTGAAGTGGGCAGCCAGGGGAGCCAACCTCACAAACCCCAGTCGCAGGGAGTTCATGTGGCAGCATTATCTCTGAATACACACAGCCTGGAAAGCTGTCTTTGGAACAGACAGGTAAGTATTGAAAACTGAGCAAGTTTCAGATCTGTCCTGGAGGAAGAAGTTAGTTCAAGATCAGACATTCACATTAAAGGTTCCAGCATTTTCTGCTAGAAAATGACACTCACAAAGCTTCCTGCAATTTCTGTTCACCTGTCCTTCTCCACCACATGAGCTCCAGCAGCAACCAAAAAAGAGCATTCCTGGCCTGCACGGTCTCTGCTTTCCACTTCCACTCATTATGCACAACCCAACCGCTCAAGTTTCATTTGAAAGTGTGACAAGGAACTGAACTCAATTTCAGACACTCGGGATCTCTTTTTTCCCTGGCAGTAAAATATTAATGGACAGCTACAATTACATTTATTGGCACTATCTCACAGCAGTCCTCTCAGATATATTAAAGGCAGCATGCATTAGATAACAGGAGATGATAAGGCAAGTCCTGACAAAAGGCATGCAGGGACTGAGAAGTAACAATTTACGGATAATTTCCATGTTACTAATGCCACCGTACAGTGTGTAAGAATACCCACCTTGTCCAGCAGCCAGCTAGACACTACAGATACTTTTCTGTTGACCTTCAGAGACTGTCACTCATTTCATTGACAATTCAAAATAAATTTAGCAGGGCACTGAAAGGGTTCAGCTAAACTCATGTGAACCTTGACATGACAATTATAGCAGCTTATGCCTTTCAGAAAGCTTGCAAGCTGCTTATCATATTTCCTTTACACTATTCAGCTAAGAGCCTCTAATGGTTTAGCTTGGCGAAAGGCACTGGAGTTCTTTTACTGAGCTGCTCCAAGGACAAGTCTTGATGCTATTAGCAACATTTACTCTTGTTAGCAATAAATTTCAGTCTACTGTCAGAGAAAACATGCAAAGCTCTCTGCAGGCTGAAAAGGGGAAAAAAAAAAAAGAAAAAAGAAAAAAGAAACAGTAAAGAAACGGTAGTTACCCTCTGGACACTCTTGGCTTCCATGTCTTGTTTCTTCACTAGCATTTTTAACAAGCATTTCCATAACTTCTCTGCTCTCAGCTCCTTGTGATTCCATCTGTTTGTAATCATCTATAAATGTATCCGGGACATGGAGACCCTCTTCTTTCAGCTGAACAGAAGGTATATGGTGATCTTCAGGCTCTAAGTGAGTGTCAGAGGTTTTATCATTTTTTTCTTCCTTCTGCTGCTGATCCTTAGTAGGTTGGTCTTCTTGTGACTCCTCTGGCTTCTGCTCAGGGTCTAGATTTAGGCTTGATGCTTCAGTTATGGCATCATCATTGTCATCCTCCTCCTCTTCATCCTGACAGACGCTAGAAGCTACACTACCCTTTGCTGATCTGAAGTTTGTTTCTAAAGCTTTATGGGCAAATTTGTCTTCACTCCTGGTTACGTGGCCATGATCATTTTTCAGTTCTAACATGGTTGTCATACAGGGACACATTTCTGAAGCAGCTTTACTTTTTTGATCAACTGGTACGATTTCTTCAAGCTCAGTTATATCAGGCTCCATAATTAAATCATCTTCTCCCACTTCATCTACTGTCACTAATTCCTCCATGTTAGCAGGATACCAGGTCTCACCTTCTATCTCACTTCCACTCTCCCAGTCTTGGTCCTATCATAAAGATGTAAAAAATTTGAGAGATCAGTGATTACAAATCAACACTGATAAACTCTGGGCTTTGAACTTCAGTAACAAGGAAAAGCTTTGCTCTGACCATGTCTAGCCCATTTTGAGTTTTAGTTTCAATGAATGGCATGCCTTGATGCTATGATTTTAAACGTTATGCACAAAAACAATTAATATTTTTATAATAATCATATAAACTTCATTTTTGGAAGATCCTGTAACTGCCTTCGGCATTGAAGTCTCCACTCCTTGCTGTTCTGTAAGCAGCAGGACAAGGCACAACATGTCATACTTTATTATGTGACTGACTGCTGTGGGATCCCCAAGGAAACTAACCTCGCCCTTTCTCTACCTCTGTCCCAGGGCAGCCAGAAGTAAGCACCGCAGTGAGAATATACTGAACCCTACTCTAGCCACTGTGGCTTTGACTTTGCTAGATTAGGTCCTTTAAAATTCCTACAGTGACTGAGAAAACATGTCTATGTTTTGTAGTCATTTCCTTCCACCAGCAAGAGCCTCTGCCAGGGACTGTGTTGACAGAGGTTGGCTTCGACTTTGAGAAAAATCAGTTTTACTGTTATATTCCAATGTTTATAATTTGAAGTACCTCATATATGCAGTTATAGACATTTAGGATGTTCAGAATTATAGCATTTTTGTTCTTTTCAATACATACTTGGTGCAGTTTAGATTTCAGCTCTCAGAATCATCGTGAGCACATAATCTATTAATAATCTGTATTCTCCTCCTGTTTGGTCATTCCCACACTTCCCCTCCTAGAATCCTAAAACAGCAAGAAAACTCTGGGAGTTGACACTGTTCTTGCCAGGAGATCAGTTTTCTGCAGCAACAGATATCAATAGCTTCCATATCTGACCATCAACCCATGACCCTACAGATATGACGCTGGAGGAATTCCAAGGACATTGCTGTCTCCGACTGCGATGCTGCAGTAGGGGTGCTGTTAAGACACTATTTAATTAAAAAACAGAAATAATCAAAGAGGCTACTATCCCTAATCCATCTAAGGCCAATGCTCTGAAAAGTTTTCATCATTAGTTCCCTCCTTCTCCACTGACTGACTGCATCTCCTATTTTTGGGCACAGTTCACAAAGTTACATGGTTCACTTGGGCATACATTACAGCTGTCAGTGCCAAGGGCTATGCATGTGAAGCAATGTACATGGGCAAAGAGCAACTAAAAAAAGAGTTCTGGAGACTTCAGGAAAAGGTCAAGATAAGGCAAAGTAATTTAGACACCCATTCTACAGCCCCTCTACACGCCCTTCCATGGGACTTTTAATATTTCAGTTGAACATGCTACCACACCTGGATTTTCACTTATTTTATCATGGAAGCTGTCACCAACACGTCACCAACCTTCTCTTTTCTTGCGTTTTCCAGAATCTCTCCAGATTCTCTTCTTTGTTTATTAGCTGAAGGTGAGCTCTTCTCTGCATTTTGCTCCTCTTTTCCAAGCTAAAATAAATACAACATATACACATAAAGCAATACACAGTGGTGCTCTATTATGTTTCTATTTTGGCTTTGGGGAAGCAAAGTCACCCACAAGGTCACATTCTTTATTTCTAAAGTTAATGCAAGTCAACTGGACTGTGGGAAAAGACCCAAGAATTTGATTCCATTTGCAAAGCTGCACAAATAAGAATTATGAAAAAAGAAATTGAAACAAAATTAGAGATATGTAATTTATATCATAGAGTTAGCAAGAAGACAGGTTGGGGAGAATGTGAATTCATTAAAATTTCCAGTCTCTCCCCCGTTCTCTACTCACATCTGTTATGTTGAGTCAGACATGGTAAGGAGAGCAGCAGTGTTAAAACCCTGCAAAAGACCTCAACTGTTTTGTTTATTGATGCAGGATCAGTCAAGAGTGTGACTGTTTGCACTGTTCACACTTTGGAAGAACAAAACCACAGTGTTACCTGGCACTTAGTCAAAGAGGGGTGGAGAAAAAGTATGAGCTCAAGAGCATTCAAACCTATTTCTTCCTTTTAAAACACGTTATTAGCAGCAGTCCCCGGAGAAATGTGCCTTTTACAAAGCCAGTTTAAAAATGAACAGAAAAATATGCAGAGGGGTGTGCAGCACTGATGATTCAGGAAGCTGCCTGACATTTCTGTAAGTGAAAGAAGTCTTGCAAGGAACCATCCATCACAGCGAAATGTCGGCCCCAGGAGAAAGATGACAAAAGGTGGTTACAGAGGCACATATCTATGGCATGAGCTAGCGCTGCCGACTCTTACAGAGACTCGCTGAGTTACAAGATCTAGGCATCTCCACCAACCTTGCCCCCACACAAGAAGAACAAATGCAAGGTCAACTAAAAACAGCCAGGGACAGCCCTGGCAGCGCAGTCACTAGCCAGAGATGGACCCCTGGTCAGCAAAGCAGCTCCGTAGCCTCCTGTGCCAGCATCTCCGTGGGCGGATGGAGGCCGGGTATCACCAGGGGGCTGGGGGAGGCAGGGTGGCTGAGAGCCAGAAATAAGATCCCTGCAGGGAGGGGATACGAGCATGGGCTGTTCTGAGATGAGCGAGGCATCCCGATCTGTTCCCTCTCTATCCTTTTCCAGTTGAGAATCAAACCCACAAACACTGCCACTTTCACCGACCAGCTGCATTTCTCCAGCAATCCCATAGCCTTACAGGTGAGCTGATCCAGTGTTTCTGCCACGGGAAGAGATTCCTGCCAGCACATTGAAAGGAGCGGTGTGAATTATCCCTGCCACAGCTGAGGGCAGGAGCGCAGGTTTAACAGACACCAATTGCTTTACTGAGCTGACCAAAGGAAAATAAATGCTCCTCATAAAAAGTTCATTCCCTGTTTTTGCAGTATAGTAACTTACAGCTATGGCAGCATAGCAACATATATTGTGCATCCCTGTAACATACTACTTAATTCCCAGATAACTTGATCCACATCACACGCAGCAGGAAGGAGGTAATGATGCTGAAAGAGCAGCTGGGGTAGGGCAGAGAGGGCAAGTCAGAGGTTTGGAAAAGAGAACAGTAGGCCAATGGCCCCTGCACATGCAACCTGCATGCAAACAGCAGATATTCCTTTGGTTTAGTTTTAGTTGCCTTTGACTCTTCCCCCAACTAGTTACCCAGAGGTTCTGGGTGTGACAGCGAAAGATGACGTCCAGGTGTTTAACACTGAAATGGCATAATAGATTTGCACAAATCTGGCCAAAAACATGGATGAGGTGACCTCTCAAGATCTCTTCTAGAGCTATATTCCCTAATCGTATCATGGCAAAACACTGCATATCACCAGCACCACACCCAAAACAAGTGACCTGAAATACTACAGAAAATACGTCACCTCATCATTTACCTTCTTCTTACATCAGTTTGGGATTCTATTTACCTTATTCTCCGCGGGTTTGGTTTCCTTCAAGTCACTGCCTTCAGCAGCAGCATCTTCTTCTTGGTCTTTTTCTGCTTTCTTCACTTTATTCTTCTCACTTTGTTTCTGCCTGGAGCCCTCAGAGGCTTTGCTGTGCTTCTGTTCGGCCATCTCCTCCCTAGCAGCGTCCTCACTGTAAGAATGCCTCCGTTCCCTTAGCTTTGCCTCTTCCTTTCTCTTGGATCTGCCAGGCAGCTCCTGCAGCTGCCTCTGAAACTTGTCAGATTTTGACTTAGAGGCTTTTCGGTAATAGTCATCTTCCCTACTCTTGTAGCCAGATATAAGGTGAAGGGAGCCAGGAGAACCACTCCTTAAATATTTTTCTCTGTGCCCTCTGCCTCCTTCAATCCGTTCATCCAAATCAAACTTGTCCAGCTGTCGGGAATAATGTTTCCTCTCGTGTACCCACGTGTCAGTCCTATCCCTCTTCTCATCCCCATTCTCTCGCCATTCTCTGCTGTCTCTTTCCTCGTCCCGTCGGGAATACGGGGACTGATCCCATGACTCTCTTCCATTTCCCCAGTCGGTCCTGCTGGTCCCCATCGGGCTGTGGGGTGAACTGCAGGAAGTAAAGCTGGGAGTGTGGGATCGGGGTGACAAGGAACGGCTTATGGGACTGCGAGAGCGGGGCCTCTCCGTGCCATACCTGCTGCAGAAGGAAAAGGCAGCTGTAACTGACTGACCCACCGTGGTCCTCTGAGCTCTTGTGCACTGCAAACACATGGAGCTACCCCAGTGCCTGCATGCCTGAGACCTCAGGTCTGTCACAGGCATGCCCTGCACAGCTGCAGACACAGCAAACAGGAGAAAAGGCAGTGCCATATCCACAGAGTTGAAACAAGTCCCCACAGATCTGCCAAAAATATGTTCATTCATTCTTTACAATATCTCACAGGGGTGTTGTGTTAAAAGCATATAATACGTTAACACCCTTACAATGACCCTAGTGTTAGCATCCTTACTACTCACTCCTTTAGGGCATCTCTGAGACAAAAATGAAAATGATCATGTGTTTAAAATAGGTGTTTTAAGACTGAGTCCTCTCAATTTTTCCTTTTTCTTTCTTTTTTTTTTTTTTTTTTTTTTTTTTTTTTTTTTTTCCCCCTCTGGAAGGTCAAGAAAAGTACTAATGAAGCCAGTCAGATCAGGAATATACCAAAATAAACTTCCTTCTCTCTCCAGGTCCCACAGCAACCCCAGCCTTTATGCTTTTCACTCTAGGGTGAGGAGAGGGGAATGGCTTCATTTGTATGTTCTTTGCATGCCAAGCCTATTTTCTGAGTCATTATCATCAGTAGTAATGAGTTAATTTATTTTCCTAACAGTCTGTTTCAATCTGATCTCATTACATAGGTTCTGCACCTACTATAGTACCCACTTCTGTTTTCACAGTGATTTGAAATGAAACCTGAAATAGGAAAGCAAATGAGAGAAGAGGGGCAAGCACACACACTATGCTTATTCTACCTGTTGGTTTTCAGACTTACCCAGGTCCCAGTTCCAAACTCTACAGAAACTTTACCTGTCTGCCTCACGCAGCAGGTCTCTTTCCCTCTGTGAGTGGATGTCCTGGATGATAGCAGCCACGTTCTTCCCTGGTTTCTAAGTAAGACAAAGACACTGTTTAGCACGCTGCACTGCTCTCCAAGCTATTATACGCGATTTGTCCTTTCAGAAACGGCACCCATGCATCATTCCATTTTACCACTAATGAGAAATACTTGTTCAGTGGTCTGGTTACAGTCTTTTCTGCAACTGGTATCTCAACAGCATGATCAAAGCAGGCAAATGATACAAATGGAAAATTTGCTCCATTATGTTGTAGCGCTGTCTCCTCATACTTGGCTTCTGCAAAGTCGGCTTTGAAAACTACCTTGTACTTCCCTGGTACACATTTGCTGTGGAGTATTTTCTAGAAGTGGATGTAAGATGAAACAAACCAGGCAGCTTTTCTAACAGCTGAACTAAATAGATGCATCAGCCTGTCCCTGCTCTCCTAGGAATGACCTGCCATTCTGGAGGATGGCTCTGAAAGACCAGGTTTAGATGCAAGAGCTTCAGAAAAGCTAACTGCAAGAAAACTGTGTGCAGGAAGTGCTGATTACTTGAGGTTCAAGTAATCTTCTACAAAAGGTGCACTACTCCAGGCTGGAGTGCGTGCAATTCATCAAACACTTGGAGCATGCACAGCTGAGCACCATAATCATGCAGGAACTCAGAGCAGTTCGTAGTGGCAAACAGCTCATGCATATTCCCACTTTCCTGATGCTGTACTTTTGTTCGTCTCTTTGTTTTTAACAAAGAGAAAGGACATTTGTTCATGCAGGGAAAAACAATTCCATAACCTGAGAAATTGCCACTGAAACTGCTGAAAATCTTCCTGAAGTCTAAGCAAAGTCCTACACCCTCTTGAGTAAGCCCAGTTCAGCCTCTATGTGTAGCTGTGCAGCCCCCACCACCTCATTTCTTGATGCCTCACAATACCACAGCAAGAAAGAGCACCCTGATTTACGGGCTTCTGACAACTCGTTCAAGCCTCCTTTATCTATTAAACATGTGCAGAATAGAAACTTTTCCAAAGGTCAGACCAGACCATGAGAGTTACTCCTTTTTCCTTAATGCTCATAGAAGGCCTCAACTTGGAACACTGCACTTATTTTATAAAATAATTTCGTGCTGTGTTGGATAATATAATATGAAGCTTTTCAGCTTTGCACCATTGGTTTCAGTCCAAGTCCTCATGATTTTTTTTTTTCCCTTAACATTACAGCAGAACATAAGTTCCTGCCACTATGCTCTCAAGAGTACTGATTTTTGGAGATCCCTCAAGTGTCCACATCAAAAGCATCACACTCTGCAAAAAGTACAAGGACCAAATACTGCTCTGCTCTATGTAAATAATAATAATAGCAACATAAGTGACAATAGATCATATTTCTAAGTGAGGTCATTCTCAAGAAAGAAAGAAAAACTAATCAGCGTGATGTTTATCCCTGCCATTGTGGCTCAGAATAGAGACTGTATTACGGCTCAAGCAGGCAACCAGGGAAAAGCACTGCCTCAGGCTTAATGCCTGTGTAAAAGGATGGCACCCTTATTTTTGCTGACGTGTGGTATCTTACACAGGGCTGTGCTTTAGACCTTTGTTAATTCAAGCACTGTAGAGAAGCCTGCTCAGAAGGAAGCTTGGAAGGGATTTTTGAAATAATGGTATGATAAAACAATAGAAAATTGGATCTTTCCAAGGAATTACAATTTAGAACAACAGCAAACAGCTAAGTATAAACAATCTTTAACATACATTCATTAATTTATCTTTCTTTATTTTGTTTTCCATAATATTAAAATGTTAACTAAAATCAGCAATCAGCAAAGGTTTTTTGATGTATTCTCATGAACATGCTATGGAAACTCGGGAAATCTGATTGGGAATCTGATCTTACCTTCAGCTGCAATTCCTTGTATCTTTTAGACATCCTAATAAGTAACTTGTCATCATTTATCATAGCAGGTTTTTCTTTGTAGTACTGCACCATGGCTTGTGCTGCTTCACTGTAAGCCATTTCCAGAAAGGCCTAGCACAAACGGGGAGAGCTTTAAAATCTACTACAGAACTAAAAAACAAAGTATAAGACAGAAAAGGCAGCACAATCATTTTCATTTGGATTCTTTTCATGCAAAATATCCTGATAGTACAGAAGTGGATAGCTCTCCAGCCCTGCAGCTGAAATAGCAATACTCAGGCCATTCGTTGTTCAGCCTCTTTTAACTAAAAATTACAGCTTCAACACAGCTATGAAAGCTGATAGGCAACTTCAGAAGCCACTTAAAAGAACAAGTGACTTGAACCCAATCTTTCTTGATATGTGAAAAAAAAAAAATCCAACATCTTTTCCCCACTTTCTCACTGGTGCTTCTTCAGCTGCTGACAGGATGCAGGACTGCAATGCTGCAGCAGGCACCGCTCCTGAGACTGCCAGCTCTGCCTTGCAAAGTGCAAGGGAGCTAGGCAAGAGCAGAACATCACAGCATGACCAGACAAAACAAAGTCAAAAAATATATTTATTGTTTAGGAAAGAAGGGCAATGTTATCTAGCACTTCTACTTGCATGAAAATTGCAGTTGATGTGACTTTGATCTAACCGGCCAAGGATACTCCCAGCTGTGCACTGACCGCATTTTGAAATGTTACCATCCCACACACTGCTCACTGGTGTGGTTTCCACATCCATCTGCACTGTCTGCTATAGTTATGTGAGAGAATACGTCTCAATCTTCCAAGTCTACCACTCGAGTCTAAAAACACCTCAAAAACAGAGCTCTACTGCAATACAGAGCAGATTAAAAGGGAGAGAGGTGTTGGTGCCCTGTAAGGGCACAGCCTCCCCTTAGCATGTCAGTACATTTTTGTGTCCATTTACATCACTGCTGGTGACTCCACATGCACAGTACCTGATTAGTGGATTTCATGAGGATATAGTTGGTGACCTTCCCAAATGGAAGGCCCAGGTTAATGACATCATTCTCTGTGCAGCTTCCCTCGGGGAGGTTGCAGATGTGAACAACTCGACCCAATGGAGATTTTCTCTGGGGAAACTGGAAAAAAACCCAACTCAAAACCATGTTTTTATCTTAGATATTCCAGCTACTAGATAAGACCTTACATTTCTGCAAAAAACAAAATGTTCTGTTCTGTGTAGTTGTTATAAAAGACAAATATTCTTATTTAAAGACGTTAAAGACATTCCCTTCCCATTGATAGTTTTAACTGAAGCGTGACTTGCAATGGAGTCCCCATCTCTGGATATGACAAAGTCCACAGAAGATTAGTAGAAGAGATGCTCTTCCAGTAGAAAGAACTCTCCTCTAGAGAGAGTTCAAACAAGAATTAGTGCTATTGCTGCAGAAGGTAAGTTACCACCTCAAACCTCACAGAGCCAGCGACTTTATGTCCCTGGAACGTCACAGCAGAGAGCCAGGCTACATGCACAGGACCCTGGACTTTACCCAGCACCAGTGAGAGTCTGGAGCCCCCTCCAAAGATATAGAGGCGGTTGTCTGCCACATGGAGGTCTCAGACCCTCCAAAAAGCTCCCTGAGAGCCTGATACCTGTCTGGTTTACCACCACAACCCTCATGGCTCTTCTGCCAAGTCACGTAGCCTTCCTTTGTCCTGCAGCTTTCTGTGCCACTGATGGCTCAGTGCCTTCCCCACACAAATACATTGTTGCTGAGTAAAAGGCCCTTAACAAATAATTTGCCAGCAATGCACAAATAAATAATATTTTCAATGACTCAGTGAACACCTGTTGTCTGTGGTGCCTACAGATTGAAACAGATGCTCACTGCAGTCCCTGCTGGATTGACAGATATTAGAAATCAGTTTAGGTGACTGCAGAGGAGTTCAGGATAGCATGGGCTGAATTCAAACCCTTCTTCTGCCCTCGTGGAACAGATTGAATTGGGGATAAAACCAACCCCGTTCAATTTGCTAGAGGACAAAACAGCTGTATCTCAGGCTGGAAAACCTACTGCTTTCCCTTCCCATTACAATACCACCCAGTAGGAGGGACATTTCTCTTGGGAGCGTGCTGACCACTGGACATGCAGAGAGGCAGAGGTCCCAAATTGGCTGGCACAGGCACACGCTACTGGTGCAGTGTCACTTCCCAAGGGTGGAAGTCTATTTTGGAGTGCTGGGGCAGTTCCCAAAGAGCTGCCCATCTCCCGGACATGGAAAGCAGGGTCTATGCTCCGTGTGCAAGCAGACATCAGTGTATACTGAGAGAGAAACATAATTTACCCCAGTTAATGATATGCAAACATTGCTCACACAGGATTACATCCTCCCAGACTACTTCCCTGTTTATAACTTCTGCTGTTAGGATTTTATTGAAGAAGTAACTCTACCTTCAGCTAAAATTGTGCCATTCAAGGAAAGATGCAAATCACGTAATCTTGTGGGATCAAGTTCACCAGAGCCATCACAAATGTTTGGCTTGTCAGCAACTTCACAAGTCACAGAGCTAATGTTATCTTATTTACACCTTCATCCCATTACTTTCCCTCCAGGCTCTACCACTTAACCGTTTGTGTATTTTTGCTGCAGTAAGACCCTATATCATGCAGTGGTCTGCTGTTTAGCTGGTATCTCACAGAGACTGCCGAGGTGCATAAGGTAAATCAGAAAAGTGCCACAGTCCAGCTGAAAGGTATTTTCTCTGGCAGAAAAAGAACACAGACCTGACCCTGATAAAGATGGAGCAACTCAATTCCACCTGAATAAAAAAGGAGTGATGGCTGAGTGCATCTGGCAAGGCAGCATACAGCATACAACAGGAGAATACAACCTGCACCTAGCAGGGGAAAAAAAAAAAAAGAAAAAACCTTCCTGACAGCAAAGGAACACCTCAAGTCACCTGGCACCTCCTGTTTGTTTTGTCAGATCTGTTGAGAGATTGTCTGTTAAGCATATATAGGTCTTGAAAGATTTAGCTGTTCCCTACCTACGTGCCAGGGCCCAGGTTCAGACACGCACTCAGCAGTACATTAAATCAGATGACTGTGAGATGTTACCACCTCCCCCAAATTGGCAATGGCTTGAATTGAAATGCTACATCATAAATCTGCTACAATTCATGATTAAGAAGTGGTCAGACACTCATACCAGGAGTGGATGGGCTGTACCGGGCAATAACCTTGACAGCTGATTGAAGTTAAATGGGATCCATTCATTAAGTGAGCTGTAAAACACGGCCAGAAAAGGAACACACACCTGCTATATCCACGCTCAGGAAGTTAAAGTAGCTGTTGTGCATCAAGCATGGAGTGTAAGACTTTAAGTTAACTTTCTTTGCAGCTGATGTCTACAGAGGATTACTAATGCAGTTGGACAACTACTAAAAAAAACCAAATTGCTCAACATATAACTGGTTGAATAAATTATTTGATGTGTAACACTGAAAAGCACCTCAGTTTGCCATATTATTTCTCCAATCTAATTTAGTTATTTTTATTGCATTTTTTCCCCAATGATTTTGGGGTTTCTTACTTTTCAAATTCTTTATCCCTTTCTTGAGCTTTTCATGAATCTTTTCTAAAGATAATAAGAAACTGGCAGTCCTGTCCCTCCACTGCTAATGGCTCTGCATGGCTGAGGGAAGACTTGTAGCACTGTATTTGCCTTTTGAAGAGGGATAGAGTTATTTACAGACAGACAGCATGTATCCAGCTCTTCCAGAAATCTGAACACTTTGTTTATGATTACATGCAGGGTCAAGTATAATCTCCAACTGCTCAGTTAAATGGCAGCAGCTTAGCTGAAAATGAATACTGCTGTGCAAAGGTGTAGTAAATTATAAATCACTGGAGTTGTGGGGTGAATGACAGCTGGTAAACTCAAACTTAACACCTCTAATATAGCTCCCTGTCTACCTTAGGAGCTTTTGAAGAAAAAGGGGATTTATGGTGCCCAAGAAAAGTGAAGTTATTGGTTCTTTCATCTCTCCTAGTACTGCAGGTCATTCAGAAGAAGGACTTCTGCAGGCAGCTTAGATGACAAATAGTGACAGATTCTGAGGAGAAATGATACTGGTATTAGCAGCAATTTCATTTGTTGCGAGGTTGACAGACATGATGAAAAGGAACATTCCTGCACAGCCGCTGCTACTCCACCTCTGACCTTGGAGGCAGGCATCACAAGCAGCTCCACTCTTTGCTGCCTTGCACACATGGTGTCTGCGATGGGCAGCAGCTAAAATCTCTTCCAATAACTCCTGTCATAGCAAAACCCTACAGCAGAAAATTGATTGGATTAAACAAATCTGGGTGATGTTTTTGTAAGCAATGCCTGATGTGAGCTGGAGTGGCACAGGAACACAATTCAGCCTGGCTTTCTGGAGAGTCTGAGACCACATCAGGATATAAACACAAAAGCTAACAAGGTGAAAATTTGAACCCCTGGATTACTGCTGCTATTCGATGAATGACCTAACATTAGTCTTTGATGTTTCCAACTCTAATCATAGCTTTCCTATATATTTTGTGCTTCATTTTATCCCTAACAACTTTGGATTTCCATAATGCATATGATTTGCTTTTCTTGACTTCTTTTAAAACCTTTTTTCTTCTTTTTTTTTCTTTTTTTTTTTTTCTTCTCCATTTTAAGAACTACTTAGAACTACTTCTAATGTTAGTCTTTTTGTTTGTTTGTTTGTTTTTCTTTCTGGCACTTTTTGCTTATTGGGATGGTAATTCAGTTGCACACTAGAAGAATACAACTGGGAACCTGTGATGAGTGCTGGGGTAACTAATAAACAGAAACCACAGAAGGTTGCACACTGAAGCAAACTGACTGAAATGTTACCAGTGGCAGCAGATATAAATAGTACACTAAAATAAACTGAGAAAAAGCTAGCCCAGTACAATGAATTGAATTGGGATCCCTAGATGGGTAAGTGTTAGCGAAGCTGCAGCCACTGTCTTTGCCACCACTGCTACTGGGGAGAAGGACCCCAGCATGGGAGAGGCAGAGTGATTGCTACAGATAAATATCTGGAGAGGTTTCTCACTGCAATTGATGCATACAGTAAGTAAAAAATAATCCTATTCTTCATTCCTAGCTGAAGATGATTTTCCTGTGTCAAAAAGGTTCAGAATACAGGTGAAAAAACTATGGTATACACACAGAACAGTCCAGCTCCCTCCCCAAATCTGTCCAACATGCAAACAACTTCTAGCACTCTGAAAAGAAAATCTACAGTTGAGTTCTGATTTGATCAAAATCAAAGGCATAAAAGAGCTGCTGGTAAATTTAAACGTAAGTTAAACTCAATGTTCACATCATTGCCTAAACTGACACATTTATAATTCCAGCAAGTAGAAGTGGCTTCTACAAGAATCTCAGCAAGGAGATCAGTTTGCTTAGATACTCACTCTTACCCCTGATGGAAGAGAAGAAAATGTAGGACCTGGCTGGCCAAAGGATCTTGCTGACGTTGTGATAAAAGATGAGCCGACATTTGGAGGATAATCTAAATAATGGATTACACACATTTCGTGAACATCTTGACTCATATTATCATCTTGACTCAGTAAGAAATGCCCCATTTACATAACAATTCATTTCATAGTTTCTACACCAAATTATACACTGCTTCACATTGTACTGTGAAAACAACTAATTGAACGAAAAATAAATTGACATTTTGAAAGACAATCTTGCCTTTTAAGTCCCTCTGTATACAACATCTAAAAACTATTTTCCTTGGAAACTTGTATTATATGTCATTTGAAATGTCCATTTTTCCCCAGAGACTGACTTTCCCTTTCATTAAAAAGTATATATATAATTATTGCACACACAACCATTCACCTTCAATACTAGATGGATTGAAAACTGCTGCACTATTTGGTGATAAATGCAATGTTCCATCTGCTGAACTTAACACACACCGGATACCAGTGCTGGAAAAGAAAAAAACAACTTTAGGAGCATGCATAATGTGCCATAAATATTAAAGCATTATTATTAGACAGTAAATTCCTGGTGTAAAGCCACTGAAGTAAGGGATGCTCTATTAGGAATTGAGTTGGAAGACTGTCTGTGAAATAATACTTACTTATCTGAAAAAGCCATACATTTTTGGATGTGAAGACTTCCCTTAATGTGCTGATCCCAGTCCTATGTTGAAACAAAGAGATGATGAGCATAGGAAAAATCCTGAAACAAATATACAAGAAACTGCTTCTCCATTCCAATTGCCTTATTCTAAAATCAATGCTGAAACGCTGAAGATCAAAGTGTATGATACTGGATCCAAGTGCACTTCTATCCAATACATTTACTGATTTGATATTTGTAGGCTAAATTACCTACCAGTTACTTTACACATGGACAGCTTCTCTGTATTCATTTTTAAATCTAGAATGTTTATTTCTATTAAATCAGTCAACTTATTATATCTGAAAAGGCTCTGAGCATTCCCAACTCCTGCAATGTCCATGAAGAGGGTGATTATTCATTTCAGTAGGTGAGCAATACTTGTAAGAGAAGTGCATTTAGTTATTTACACTTTTATGAATGAAATGAGGCAGTTCACCAATGAACAGATCAACTAAAACTCATTGTAATGACATCTACCCACACTTTTTAAATGTTAAAGAAAAAAAGAAATGACCAGCATGCCCTAGATGGGGGATAGTTCACACCACTCCTGTAGCTGCAGTAGCCATAGCAAACCCTCTTGCGAACAGCTGCTCAAAGACTAAAAGAGAAACATGAAAGAGCAAATGCATTCAAATATCCCAAAGCCACAGGGCATGTACATATCAGCTACTATTTCATTTGCTGGCCACTGTTCCTGTTGTAATATTTTTGTCAGGCCACCATCAGCATGAGAACACATGCCTTTGCCATTAGGTGCTGGTCCTGCGATGTGATGGAAAAGGCCACAAGGACTTGTGGGGCTGGGCTCACCAGGCAAAAACAGCCCCAGGCAGAGCCCATGGGCAGCGGTGGGCTACGTACATAGCTGTCTCCAGAGCTGACCTATAACATGATCTAGCACACAGGCTCACTGGACAACCAGGAAGTCTCTGCTCAAGGGTCAGTTTGAGTTGGAGGCTCCTCTGACAGTATAAACATGGCCAAGAAAAGCTGGCTGGGCCCATGACATAAGAACAGGGAGCATGGTCTGTACCCGATATGCTGGGTAGCATCTTGCTTCCAGGCCAAAGCCACTGGGACAATGGGATCTAAATTTTCCTTAGAGCTACTAAGGGGTGTAGGACATCCCAAAAGAGAAATTAGCAAACTCATTTTATGAAAAAGTGCTATTTTATTTAATCAAGTTTCCACACAGGTTTTATTGGGAAGGCTTTGGGATCAGAAACAAAGCGAGAGCCAGAAGAAACTGCAGATGTGCAATTACAGTACTGGGAGGAGAAGAGGAGGGTGAAGGGGGGAAATCAGGTTCAAGCTCCTCCTCCCCTTGAACTGCATCCATCAGAGATGAGCAACAACTTGAGCCTGGATCTGGCATTTCTCACGCCGGGACTATAATCTCCCAGTGACAGAGTGTTGCGCACGCACATGTGCCCGCCCTCACATTTTCACAGTGAAATGCGGAACAAAAACAGACCCTGAAACCCCAGTAATTTTCACAAAACAGATTTACAATGCTTCAAGTCCCAGGCCTATGAAACTCTGTCTGTATTTCTCTCTGGATACCTCCACAGCGAGCGAGGCTGACTTGGCTGACGGACACGGCTACACCTGGAGCTGGACAGGCAGCCAGATAAATCACCAGACAGACACACAGACAGACAGGGCACCCCTTCGAACGCCTTGTGTCCGAGCCATGCCCCTGCATGCAATTAAAACCACTCACCTTCAGATCAAAGATCTTCTTGTCACAGAGGGCGCAGACATGGGGGAAGTGGAGGGGGGCCGCGCCGTGAAAGTCATTCAGCTCGTGGGGCTGCAGCGGCCGCATGGGCAGCTCGGTTGTGCCGGCGCTCAGCTCCTCATTCTGCCTCACCCGGGGGCTGCCGAAGCTCTGCTTGCTATTGTTGAGCCTGCCGAACGCCGGGGCCGCGGCCGCGCTAAACTTTGTGTCAGGTGTCGGTTCTTCGGGGTTGTACAGCTCGTTTCTTATTTCATACGGCTGCTGGCTTGCTGATGGCCACATGCTGTCGCTGGGCAGGAGGTCAGGCTTGTTTTGGCCGGAGAAATTAGGGATATTTTCCCACTGGTTGCTTGTACCAGTGCCATGCAAGATGGGGCCGGGATCTCCCTTTGGATGAGCACTGGTGTGTGGGTCGCTGGGGAAGGACGGCGTCGCCCCAAAGGCCTCCTTCTGGAACCCCGCAGGCGCATCGTGCTTCAGTGGCCCAGCAGTGCTGAAGGGCGCCTCGTAGCGAGCCCCTGCTGCCGAGGGGAAGCCATGCTGGCCAGGAGGATCCCCCTCCGAGGTGTAGGCTTGTGGGGCGGTGACATTTTGCTTGTTGTACTCGTAAAACCCCCCTGCTGCTGCAGCAGCAGCAGCAGAGGGTCCTGCCTTGTTGAGACCCACGACCACGGGCTGCTGGCCGGAGGTGGGAGCCATAACGCCTCCAAAGGGATTCATGACGATGGTGTTGGGAGCCTGAGCCTGCACGGGCCCCAGGCCACCCCCCGGTGTGGCCAAGGCCGGGGTCTGTGTGGGGAAGGCGATGCCACCGGAGGGGAACCTCGCGCTAGCGATGCCGGGCCCCGGTGGAGGGCCCCCGGCCGTGTGTCCTGGCGGGGCGTTCATCACGGAGGGGTGCCTCAGCTGGTTGAAGAGCGGCTGGGACATGGCCACTTTGGAGAGCACCTGGTTGAGGACGGTGGCGGCGGCCGGGTTGTTGGTGACGGCGCTCTGAGCCAACTTCAGCCGCTGCAGCGTGAGCTGCGCCTGGAGCTGGGCCAGCTGCAGGCTGGCCGGCGAGGGGAGCAGGGGGTTCGGGGTGCCGACGGAGAACGGGCTCTTCTCCAGGAGCTTGGCAGCGCTGCAAGGAGTCAGGACGTGGGTTAGCCAAATTCACCCGAAATCAAACTGGTCTTGCCTCCTGCTACAGCCTGGCATGAGGCAAGCAGCCACTTCGAGAGATTTACTCGTCTAAACCCAGGAGAGCAAGGTGGTGGCTGGCAAGGCAGCTATAACCCGTCTTTGCTTAAACCTCTGCTGCATGTCCGTTTCAATCAAAAAGTTATGAGGGAGACAAGTATATCACGGATCTCTCTTGCAAACCCCCGTTTCATCCCTCATTGACCCCTCTGGCTCAGACCTTCAGCTCACTTTAAACACCCATGGGATTCACACCCGTAATGCAAACCAGGAGCAGAGGCAACATAAGCTACCCCAGACCATCCCCGAAACTCTGTTCCCTCTCACACCCCTGCCCTTTTTATGCAGTTTTCAACCTCCAAGTAGCATTTGTGGATTTTTATGGTGTTTTATGCTCAGTAGGACCCAGCACCACCTTTTCCCACAGAGCAGGGGGAAGTGAAGGAAAGGACATCAGATGGTCGCATAAAGCAACCCAGTAAGTACTACACAACTAGCATAGCTGGTGGCATCAAGGAAGGTGCAATACATAACACATTTTTTTTAAACTATTTACAATTCTCCTTTAATTGTATGGCAGCCTGTTCTGTAACAAAATACATAGCTTCCCTGCTGGGCAGATGGGAATGTAGAGGAGGAAAAAAAGCATATGATTTGCTGGAAAGCCAGAGCAAAAACAAATGCTGGGAATGTGAAGAAAAATGCATCAGAGGTTGCACAGCTACTTCAAAAGCCGTAGAAAGAGAAATGGCAGCAAGAAGGACTATGAACAAACCATCCTAAAGAGTTTTCATAGTTCAACTGGAAAGTAAGGCAAAATTTCTGCACTGTCAGCTGGTGAAAATCAAGGTCTTTGTACTGCCTAGAAATCACAGGTGCATTGAGTGTTGTCCTTTAAGCCTTGTACATAGGATAAATAAAATGATAACTAAATTTTCCACTTGAATTCCAGAACTAAGAAAATAGGAGATGATACTTTTTTCAGCCATACGTTGGTTCCTGGTGTTGGAAAGCACCTTTGGGAGATCTCCCCAGCTCACACCACCAACAGCAACCCTCTCCCTACCACATGAAACCCTGTCAACAGAAAACAGGAGAAAAAATCATCCTAAATGGGTAAATTCATAAACAAGTAAAATGTTATAATGGAAAATATTAGGCAATGCTAGCTTCCAGGCAGCTGTACCCACACTGCTTTCACTGCCCCCCTGCATCCTTCTGGTATACTTCCAGCAGCATCCGTGGCAGAGCCAGCCTGGTGTGTGTGTCCATAAACTGTCCTGTGGCCACGCTCCCCTGTAAGCCATTCTGCCTGCACTTGGATACCAGCAGCCATTTTCACACCCATACCAGAAAAAAATGTGACCCTTCACTTCTTACACCAGCAGGAGCCCTGCTCACAGATGGCACAGCTACTCGACACATTACAAATGGCTGCTCATTCTGAAAATGAGAGCGGAGAGCACTCCAACAACAGGGATGTGGTCCAAAGCTCAATTAATTTATATTGTAAAAATGTATTGAGTTTCAATTTAGGCCTTTCAAAGCAGCAGGAGCTACGCATCAACCGCCATGCAACACTCACTGTTAATAATTGGCCAATTTGCTAAACTGCATGGATGAAGTTGTAGTTAATGATAAATGTCTTGTCAGCATGCTACATTTGAAAACCACAAATTAGGAAAACATCTGCTTAAATCCAAAGTATGACTAAGAGAAAATGAATGGGTTTCATATTTAACATTTAACTTCCACTAGCAACTGCACGGCACATCTGTCTCCAAAAATACAAAATGCCGTTGGATAAGTGCATCATTATGTCATGACGAGATTCCCTGCCAGCACAAGCTGACACCAGCGCGCTTCAGTGCTGAGGTGCCTTTTGTTTTCCTGCGCGGTTTCCATCCCTCGCTCTCAGACTTGCATTTATAATACAGTTTGCTCTAAATTTGATTACGGATGAAAGTCAGTGTGCAACTCCAGTCAAAACAACGCAGAGGCTCGCAGAACTGCCAGCCTGCAAGCTGAGGACCCACAAAAGCTGCTGAGAAGCCCCACAGGGTTTCAGCAAGTGGAAGATCCCACACCAGCATGCTTGCTGGGGAACGCGGCACAGCCCTGTGCCCAGGCTGTGTTTTCTGTGCCTCCAGCATCTGGTTTACCATCCTGGTTTACGATGTGCTGCGCGGCACTCACCACAGTCAGAGCTACTGTTTCATTTTATAGCTGCTTGTACCTTTTGTACGTTAAGC
Source organism: Netta rufina (assembly GCF_964035555.1). NCBI lineage: Eukaryota > Metazoa > Chordata > Aves > Anseriformes > Anatidae > Netta > Netta rufina. Next base: position 27,322,190 of record NC_140130.1, on the reverse strand, counting down.
AAGCTGTAAAATGTTTTCAAAAGTTTTATAGAGCATGCAAATAAGAACTGCCTGGTGGCCCTAAAAGAAAAAGAAGAGCCAGCATGTAACGTTTGCAGGCTCAGGAGCCGCGGATGACTTCTGTTCCCAGCAGCTTAATTGTGCCGTGCTGCAAGCCCGTGCAGCAGTGTGCACATCCCAACAGCTGCAGCCGCCTGCAAGCTCTCGCAGCTACCTGCAGGACATGGGCATGGGTCCCTCCCAGGGGAACCACAACTCTCACAATGCTGCTGCAAGTCCTGAAGCTCCCTCAGACTTGCTGCTCTCCTCGTGTTCTGTCTGACTGCATCTACCTGACTCGTATGTCCCGGTAACCCACCCCAGTACATAAGCAGTGCCCTGTCAGAGCACAGCTGGGAATGCCCAGCAGTTTGCTCCCCCCCCCCAAGCTCTGAAATAATTTCTGAGCTCTGCACTGGGGGCAGGCAGAGCAGGGGGTGCCCAGCACAGCTGCACAGCAGGACAGCCTCCAGCCAGCTCGGGCTGAAAGCTTTAGGGCTGGGGAGCAGGACAGCACCCACCCCACTGCCCAAACCCACTGGCTTCAGCCCTTTGCCACAGGCTGGTGGTGGGGAGCCGGGGACTGCGAGGAGCTGCCTTACCTGGAGAAAAGCAAACGCTGTAAGGAGAAGCTGCAGCCCCTGAGCCACTTGCAGAGGGACAGAATTAGCGAGGGGGGTCATTCCCATGCACTGGTAGGTTTGGGAACGGCTACAGCTTCAAAATTCAGCTGTCTGGTTTGCATTTCCAGATTTCAGGGTGCTTCGGGTTGCACGCTTTATCCTCGCACAGCAGAAACTGAATATTTTATCTAATCAAGCTAAAGAAGGAAGGGAATGGTCATGGGGCAGTGGGAAAAACAGATATGCAGATGGGAGGCTGGGAAGAGGGCTGTGTATAAAACATCTCTTAGAATAGCATCCACATTTAAAGATTTCCGTTCTGTTATGAAATACAGGCTATAAGAGATATGCAGGGGCAGCATGCAGAGCTTTTAAAATCTTTCTGTTCTACAATCATTATATTATATACTTGATATCATCGCTTTGCAAATAAACCTGCTGCAGATTTACTAAATCATTGGAAACTGCAAGCATCAAGTGAAGATGGGGCTCAGCTGCGGCATTTTGTGGGGTCATTCACCTCTCGTACACACACATGTCCCACCCCAGCTTGTCCTCAGGTTACCAAAACGCAGCCCTGGCTGCTCGTGGGGGGTCCCTGCCGCAAGATGATTCAAAGCAGCTGAATGAATAACCTCTCGCTCTCCATTGAGTGCTCAGGGAATTAGCCCGCATCAGCCAAAGTTAGCTCGATCCCTTGCAAAACATGCCTGATTGTAAGGTCATACTGTAAAAAGTAAACAGGAGTTGTTCTCTTTGTTAATTTATTTAACATTAAACGCACAGCTGGGCTACACAAGTGCCTCTGCTGCACAACTAGAAAAAACAGAGATGATCTTTCTTTTCTAAAATATCTCAGCCAGGAGCGCTGCTGTAAAGTTTCCATGAAGAAAGCCACAAACCAGGCAAGTTTTCCCCCAGCTCTAGGAGCTAGGAGTTGAAGAGGTGCTTCACCTACTGCAGTATTCATAATGAAATCGCAAATGTTGGCAAGACCCCATTGCTATAAATAAATTCTGCCCATCTGCTGCCCCTGTAATCCTTATTATGTTTTTAGCATCCAAGAACATTGAGCAACACACGGTGTCGGAGGTAAGGTATCTAGACTGCTGGATTATTTGAGTAATCCTGGCTACAAGAGTGATGAAAAGGCTGAGCACAAAACACATCTATTAGAACAGACTGACAACCCACAGCTTGATTTCTACAATTCGGTGATTTTCAAATGACAAAATTAAGGATGTTAAAGTGCTGCCTGGCACCTTCCAAAACAAAGGAATAATTTTTTAAAATACAAACTAATAAAGTTATGACATTAGCTACAACTGTGTATTTAGGAAGTATTTAAATTTAGAAATATTTGAACTGCTGCATAGGGAATTAATTTGAATTCTTCAAAAAATGACTAATTCAGAGCTGTGCATATTTTTTCTTGCATTTGCCATGAAACTTGCCCATCTTCTAAGATTTTGTATCCCTTCTGCCATGACACTTTTGCCTTTATGCATAATTATATCTACTTGTCAAAAGCTTTGATAGATATAGTTGTTAATATTTTTCACTGCGAAATAATTTGAAACATACTTTTTTTTTTTTTCCATTATTGTGTTGATTTCAGAATTAAAATGGAGCAGGATCTGACGATATCTAAATATTCTAAATGTATGACTACTCTTTGTTAGCCTAGGATTAGATTTAAGACCACATTTGCAACAACATGCTGTTTTTCATCCATTCAAACTGTTTCTGAATCAATTTTTCTAACAGTTAGAAAACTCTGAATTTTTAATTTGGGACTCCTGAACACATCAAAGAGCACCATTTTCTAATTATCCAAGCACAAAATCAATTATATTCTGTGTGAACATCCCTTCCCTGTAACGTATCATTTATTCAAAACACACAGGGCTGCCTTCTTTAAACTTATCCAGAACAATTGCTGCTGCACGAAAAGAGCAAATCAAAAAATTTAAAACTCAATTGCTACATGGGTGAAGCTGAAAAATATTAGGGGCAAACCTAGCCTTCAATTAAAAAATGTACAATTTGACTTCTGTGAAAGTATTTGTTTCTGAGGACAGAATTCAGCCCCTTGAATTCAATGGAACTGCAAAGCAGTATTTCAAATGCCAGTAAAAGTAAACACAAAATTCAGCAATCTCAACAACATATGTTAATTATTAGAATAACTAATTGTTGTAACAATGTTTTATGTTGTTTTGTGGATCCCACTAAGAACACAGGGCCTAAGTTCATTTTATTTCTTGTTGAATAAAACCAACACTTACTTAAATAAAGTCCGGTACACTGGTTAAAAGGTGGACACGGGAACTTTTTTCTACACCGTAGATTGCATCTGGCTGATACTAAATTTCTCTCTCCATGTCTCCATAAGAAGTATTTTCTTTTCTTTTATTTTTTAGTGAAATTACTTTCTTGGTCATGAAAGCTTTGAAAATCTGCTGAAAGGAGAAAACCCCTCCACTTTTAGAATTTAAGTTCTGAAATCATCTGCTGCAGAATTTTTTTTGCTGAGTTTCTGTTATACTTGATTAAAAAAATATCATGTTTCCCAGTAAGTTCAGCTAATGATAGGGAGCACTAAAAACCCTAAGCTACTTTAATACGTTTATAAGCTACAAGTAAAACCCTTCTTATCCCAAATAATGACTTTTAAAGTCCTCCATTATACTGCTGAGGCACTAAAATAAAACTCTGGCCAATGTATACATGCACTGTGCCAAGAGAGTTTTGCATATGTTTGGCAACGGTAAACTCTATTATCTGGACAAGCATCCGACCTAGCAGTTAGCTGGAAGATGAAATGTAAAATGTTACCACAGAGCTGCTAAGGTCGAGATTTACAAAGCTGGGAGTTAAGTGCCTGACTCCCACCAAGAGTCCTTTGGGCTCGTTTGAAATTTTCACCTAAAATGTCCCCAACATTTTTTCATATGCAGAGAAGTTAGACATTTTCCACTGATGACGGTAGAGGATACAGGGGCAAACACAGCAGCTACCTCTTGAATAATGGTTATGATCGTGGACGAGATCTTATGAGGATTTTTAAACTAACTGCTGAGGTGGCATCAGGCTGAATTCAACAACTCTTGATGTACTCATTTAATCCGTTCTTGGGAACCTTCCCTGGAAGAGACCTCGCAACCTCCAGGGACAATTCATTGCCAGACTCCCCTACTCTTAGAAGGCCCCTCTTAAAATCTACAGCAGCTCTCTGCTCAGTCATCCAACGCACACCAAGAAGGGTTTCTCTTGCTTTCCTGAAGCCACAGTCATGCCTTCCTTAGATCCACCCCAGCTCCTTTCTCTGCACATCTACTGCACTGCATTTGTTTGTAATGCCCAGTGCAACTGCTTTTCCTCCTAACAGCACAGCACAGCCTGTTCCTGAAGAGCTGTTGCCCACGTGGGAACCAGAGATGGTTGTTTGGAGGGATCACTGGAACTTGGCTGGTCTTACTTTCCACACGGGGATGGCCAGCTCAGTCCTTTCTCCTTTTGACCGTCCAGTGGATTTTTCACATCAGCATTTCACATCGCCCTCATCAATACTGCATCCAGGTTATGCCAGATCCGGTTTGTTGGGATTACTCTGGATTCCTGTGCTGCCTCCAGAGCACTTGTAAATCCTCTCCTCTTGGCAATAACTACATAATTGTAATGGGTGTTTTGTTCACCAAAGTCATTAATGAAAGTGTCAGATCAACTAAAGACCGCTCCCAAGAAGGGAACCATGATGCATTTTGCCTTCTTCTCTCCAAACACTAGTAATGCAAGGACCTCTCTTCCACGTGGCTGGTTTGCTCTGTGTGCTGAACATACCACATTCTTTCCTCCATGGTTTGAGAAAAAAAAAAAAAAGACACCCCCCCCCCAAAAAAAAAAAAAAAAAAAAGCAACTGCCCTATTTGCAGTTTCAAGAAAAAAAGGCTGGAACCCTGGTGATTCTTATTAAGAACTGCTGCTTTATAGTTATGGGAGAGATGTCTTGCATTACTGTTTAAAATCAACTATACATTTTGGTTTCTTTTCTGTTGGATTTAGACACTTTCAAATGCCAAAGGCAATGCCATAGACAACAACCCACAGTTGCAACATGAGAACAAAACCAGGTATTCTTGAATTTTGCAGTGGCCTTCATGCTTCTTCTCTCCTTTGTTGTATACTGTTATTCAGTACACATTTTACCCTGAAAACATGTCCTATATTGTGTGGAAATCCAGACTGTATATTGGGCATATTTCTGCTTTCTCTCCTGCCACACATATCTCCATAAATATTTAACTGAGGAAAGTTCAACCACTTTCATATAAAGGACATACAGAACTAGCACATCAACCACCTAAACCCAAGGTTACAGGGAAGGGTTTTCAGAAGTTGGGCAAGTTATTGTTCCAGAACATTTAAATGGTGTCCAGTTTGACGACATGCCACGGTATGTCAAGGGCTCTGAGGATTAGTGTGTGCACAGGAACACTGCTTTACATTTTAAATTTCTGTATCGGGCCATACAAATCCGGTAAGCCACACTGCAGCCATCTAACTGCAAGCGCTTCCCAAGGAAATGTAATTCTTCATGTACTGAACTTCAAGGAAATTTGTTTAAAAACTTCATTTTCAATATGTGCTAAAACTTGTCAGAAATAGCTATCGTACCAGATCGGTGCCCCCTGCAACATGCTGCAAAGCTCTGACTTGGCACAGAAGTTGTCTCACAGCTTCATAAACTTTGCGGGCAAGCTGCATGGGACTGGCAGCAACAGGCTGCCCGTGCCTGCCTCCCCAGCGCCTTTCCTGCAACAACCCTCATCTTCTAGGCTTCAAACACCCTCATGGTGCAAAGTCCCCAGGCCGGACGCTCACAGCAGTGCCCCCATAAGAAGAGGAACTGGGGTTCCCCCATATCTTCAGCAGGCAGGTGCCTGTGCCGTGCCCAAATCACCGGTGGCTCCCACCCAAGAAGTGCAGAGACCAGGGCTTGTTGGAGGCTGAGGGGCAGGGAAGCTTTTGGGGAGTGGAAAAGCAGGATAAAAGATGGTAATGCAGACCCACAGGGCTAGCAGAGGGGCTGGGACAGGGGTTAGTGTTGGCAGAAACAGGTAACGGGGTGAGCAGCTCCAGCAGCACCCAAGCTACGGGCAGCAGCACCCGCTGCTCTGCCGCGGCTCAGAGCTCCCAGCGGTGCTCCGAGCCACCCCTACAGGAGAAATGATCTGGAAAGCTCCTTGTAATTAAAGGGAAAAAATGAAAAATAAGCCTCAAAAAAAAAAAAAAAAGTCAGAAACCCTTCAAAGGCTTTTTACACAAGCACAAAGGACAAATGCCCAACAGGAAAATAATCCTTGGCATACAGTACTTACTAGAAAAGATATTACAGTAATATCTCGCCATACCTTCTGCTAATGTGTTTTCCACGGGGTATTGTTAACCACTACAAAAATAATAAGTTTGAGCATATCAATATCTCACACTGCCTGGAGGCAAAGCAGTTTTCATTTGTATGTAGAAAGTAGGAAGCGTAATGTGGTAGGCAGATAATTTCTCATTTGAATAACCCGTATCTATTTCACAGTAATATAAGACAATATAAAAGCCCTTTTACAGAAGTTATGTCTTCAGTTTGTAGACAAGAAAATGACATATAACTGCAGAAATGCTAAAGTACTGAGAAGGATTTTTACTTCAAAGTAGTTTCATTTGTGTTCAGAGAAAGGATTGTCATTTGTGGGAAAAAATATTACCACTCACATTTTTATTTATTATATATTATTATATATTATGTTATATATTATATATTAGTCTAATGATATATTTTAAAATTTCTATGAAAAAATTTATTAGTAAATTAAGTCTCTAATTTAAGTCCCTAACGAAGTCTCTAGAGCTGCAGTCAGCTCTCCTAATGAGAGCAGCACGGGCTACAGAAATCACATGTAAATCTGAGCTCTCCTGATTGCACCCTAGGCCAGCCGAAAAGCAACAGCCTGCGACTAAAAGTCACACCAGAGCACTGCAATCGCTTTGTAATTATTCTAGTGTCACCTCCTCCTCCAGAAGCTGTCTGAATGCTGCGTGGCACTGAGCACCGCAGCACCAGGGTGCCCAAGGAAGAACGCTGCAAGAACTCTCATCTGAAGCAGCCAACATGATTTACTTTACCACTGATATTTCCTTTCCTACTTAAAGGAGGAAATCTAAAGGAATAAGAGGGGTTCTCAGTTATTTATTATTCAGAATTCTGAATAGAAAAGCAGAACCTCTGTGGGTTTCCTAAAATAAATATCACTCAGGTATAAACTCAGGCCTATTTTATAGTTTCCCAGTTTACAGTTTTTAAAACACGTATGTTAGAAATTCCTATTGTTTACACACCCGCACTCATTACTGACACATATAGAGTACATATATACACCAACCTTAGGAAACACACTGACACACACAGACCTAGCTCAGCTGTTACTGAAGCGAGCTGCAAAGCCCTTCCTGATTTCGGTGCAGCCAGAGCAATGCTTCTGTGTCCCCTCTTGGTTATGTTCAATTTAAACAAAACATCAAAGAATGCCCTCTTTTCATGAGCTCTTTGAAATCAGACTGCAATACTAGGCCCTAATGTTCGTACTGTTACATGCAAGTAACATGCAGCACAGTTTGGCCTGGAAGCTCTCATTATCTGTTTTGCACTGAACGTTGTTTGCCTTTTCTTTAACACGTCCAAATTTCTGTGCTAAAGAAATTTTAATGTGAATCTTTTAATGTGAATCTTTATTTATTTTTCTTCCATTAAAAAGCAACAGTTGGTATGAATCAGACCTGAGTGTGTTCCTTCTGGCAGAAAACAGCCTGTGCCAGAAGTGCTGGAACTCTCTGGCTTTGAGAAGTTTAATTTGTTGTCTTGAATAATAAACTGCCATTCAATCAACCCTCTGAAACAAAACATAAAACAGTGCTTAAATCTTGAACGAGGACCAAAAGAGCTTTCCACAAAGGAAACAAAACTGGGGTAGGCATCTTATATTAAATAACGTCAGTTATTGTATTCTCCCTTTTTGTCTGCCTTCAGCATTAATTAGGAGTAACTGACAGTCAATGTGCTTCGAGCGCTGCACGGTAAAATTGATTAGTAGACTCGAATGGAAAATAGGAATCAGTTTTTGATGAAAAATATCAGGTTCCAGAGCACCGCATGTGGCAGTTGTGAGGAAAGGAAAAAAGTGTGAAGATATTAACCCGTCCACTAACCTCAGCTGGTCATTTGCCCAGCTCTGCTGACAAAACTGTCAATACAAACGGACAGCCTCTGCTCTTTGGTTAAGCAGGGCATTATTCCCATTAGTTCTTGCGTGCTGGTTTTGTCTATTTTTACTTTACTGCATGTGCTCTGCTCGGTAGCTGCAGTCTGTGTGACTAATCAGCCTGTATGACTAAGGTAAAACAGGTTTTAATTCATTCTGCTGGCCTGCACATGAGGTGTTACACCTCATGCTTACTGATGTATCTTTTAATCTCATAACACTCAGGGGCTTGGACTCAGTTTTATTTCCAGTCTGAAAAGATGCCCAAGAAAGTTGCGATCGCTACTCGCTAAATATATAAGTAAATAAATAAATAATTGTGCTGCTTTTCATTAAAATTATCTTATTCATCTCCAAGCTTTTATTTTTTAAAATAAAAGCTGTCTTGATGTATGATGTAGCAATTAAAAAAATAATAATAACGCCATTAACAATATAGCTCTGGTTCTTTCTCTCTTCTTTCTAATCCAAGGAACTCTGTCCGCGAGCTAATGAACACATTCCCAAATTCAACCATCTTTGGAATATTTTGGTGTTTTGACTTCCTTTAGCTTTTGGAAATAAGTTCTGCCCGCTGGTTGTAAATGACATTAACGTAATTCTGCTTTTTGTCTACTCGCAGTGACTTTGAGGCTTATTACAGGGTGGTTAACCATGGAAAATCAATAGGATCCAATTCAGCATGGAATGTCTTTTAAAGGATAAAAGCGTGTTACGAAAAGCTAAGCAGTACGAGCTACTGCACGAAACAGATCAAATCATTAATTTGAAATCAAAGTTAGCCGTCGCAGCCAGAGCTACGTACGCCTGCCTGTTTCGCTTTGTTACGGAAGGCGCCGTGCTTTAAAAGTGAGTTTTAAAGGTGACCACGAGCCCATGCTCGGCTTGGCAAATTAGCGTACATCTTACCTTTCTGCGACATGTAAGGCTGCAGGCGGCAGCGCGCGGGTGCGGAGGAAGCGGGGCCGGGAGCCGATGTCCGCGTTACGCACATGCCTCCCGATAACATCCCATTGACATTCTACCTGCTCCCTGCGCGCCGTCTAGTTACAAGCTTCCTTCCAGAAAGTCACAACTTTAGGAATGAAGAAAAAAAAAAAAAAAAAAAAAAGGAAAAGGGAAAGGGAAAGCCAACCCAGCCCAAATGGAGGACTGGAAGGCAGTCACGTGGCTGCCGGGAACCATTCTTGTTGCATTACACGCAGCAAGTGTGGATGGCAAACAATATCAGTTGATGTTTATGCCATATGGTCTCGGTCTTTCCACATTTCAGCACCAAAATCCTGCTTCAGCACAGTGTAAAGCCATGGGATCCTACTGGGGAGAGGGTCACAGTCTAATTAGGCGAACTGCGGAAAAAATGAGCTACGCTAACGAACAGTGAGAGGGACTGGCTGCTACAGCACAAGCCCTTGCTCCGGAAAGCAATGAGCGTTATCCAGACAAAGTTTTAAGAAGAAATTGCAATTTCTAAAAATGCACACTCAATACTTTGTGTTTTAACCCCTGAGCAATTTGTGAGGAGACTTGCTGCCTCCCAAGGGCAGCGGAGGCTTTGAGGAAAGGCAGTGCTGGTCTTTGGGATAATGTTATTGCTAAAATCAGCTATCTGCCTTCTCGGAAACAGCCAGCAGAAACTCGGTAAAGGAAATTCATGGCCGAGTGCTAATCCGCTGCCCCCAGCACACACGAAGGCTGACCTGTGCCACACGCTCCGTTGCGATCAAAGCCGGGCGAGAGGCAGCGCCGGACCTCACAGCCTTCCTGTGGGGTTGGGCTCAGCCGGTCCCTCCCCGCTGCTGTCCCTGCCACGTTAAACCAAAAGCTTTTCAAGAACAAGTTTTGCACCTTCCTAAACCTAAATATTTCATAGTTGACTTCCGGATGTCAAAATTATTGACCTTTCCCATATTTCACATTATTCAAGGATTAACAGAAAATGCAAAGATTGGATACAAAAAGCGCTATTGTTCTGCCTCTGCTTATAACACACCACAGCACACACTTAATTAAGAAGCTAGAGGTGCGTACCCCTGTAGACAGTCAGGCCTTCTCTTTACAGCTGTTTAGCTGGCCACTCAACTAACCTGGGACACAGCAAAAGCTTATTGAACTGGCTTGGAGCAATTAATAGCATTAGTCTTGGGAATATTTAACAATAGCAGGGGCTTTGTGTACGTGACACGGTCCTACAGAAGAAACCACTGCAGTACTTCACACTTGGATATACTTTGAATACTTCACATGACGGGACAAAGGGGAGCCCTCAGGGGTCTTCGTCCAGGCTTTCTAATTTCCTTTCTGTCCTTCCTTCCTCCTTCAGGTGCCACGTCAGAGCGCTCTCCCCACCTCTCCAAAGGAGAAAACTGCTGTACGAGTCTCTGGCCCTTCTCCAAAAGAAAAAGCCATGTCTTTAAGAGATGGCAAAGCCTGTGACTGAAAGGGGGAAGGCATTTAACAGGTGGTCCAAGGGTGTTCCTTCCCACATGCGACTCCCATCAGGAAGCAGCGGAAAATTGGAGGGAAGGAGAAGGAATTAGCAAAACCTGTGGGGCTTTTATAAAGCCTGCTGCATCTCCCCTCTGCAACAGGCGCCCTCACGCTGTCCTCTGCATCTGTGTTACATTAAACAGAATGAGGAAACACAAACCAACTCGCACTCGAAGCTGAACTCTCCATTTCACGCAAACCGCAGGACAGCCACGTGAAACACATATGGCAAACTCAGCCTGGGAACGGCGGCGAGACCTTTCCGGCCGGGCGCGGAGCTAATCCTTGCACTGCCCGCATATGGCTCGGCACTGGGCCCTGCCCGGGTCAGCAGGAGGGCCTGCGTGTTTTCCACCCAGCCAGGGCAGCGAACAACAAAGGGGAGCAAGGCGAGTAACATGGGCAACTTGATTTCAGAAAACGCTGCCTAGCATGCAGGCTGCACGCTCTCTGATCTCTCCAGAGAGGGAGAAGATTCACTCTCTCCTCTCTGTTAGTTCTCCCCAAGCTGCATTTTCGTCTGTCATCGGGTACTTGTGTTTCGCTTCACACCCAGGGAAAGAACTTGCCCCAGACCAACAATGTTCCAGGCAATCGGGCAAATCTCATTCCTGTGGCGTGCCCTTGCCCCCTCTATCTGCTGAGCTGGGAGAAAAAAAATTAAAAATAATAATAATAATAATAAAAAAACCCTATAAATTTATTCTGGTCTTTCCTCTACAGAAAGACCAGAATAAATTAGGCAACATGCATTATAACGCGCCCTTCCAGTCCCTTTGCTACCTTAACTAAAAGCAACCAAAAATAAACGTTACTTGTGGAAGTAAATCCCATTGAGAGAGAAATGTGAGACTGTGAAGTCCCTCAGCTGGTTACATTTCAGCTGGGAGCCTCTCCATTGTTCTCGGATAGAACAACGTGCTGGCCTCGATGCCCACAGTGTGGGCACACACACAGGCTCCCACCTGCCTGACACCCTCTGGTAAGGTGACAGCATCCTTCCAGGCGCTGGGGAGACTTAGAAAGGCTCACTGACTGCCTTGAATATTGGTGGAGGTATGAAAAATAAATAAATACAATCATTCAGACCATTTGTGTCATGAAAAAAAAAAAAAAAAAAAGGCAAGAATGAAGTAATGCAGCTGAGAACAAATTCTAGCTGAGCAGATGGCACACATAGTGAGAAACCATCAAGTCAAAGGCAATAATACATCTGATGGAGAGCTGTGAGCACTGCAGTGCAGCTTTTCAGGAAATTTTGCTCTCTAACACCCTACTTAAGGGGTTGTTTTTGGCACAGCTTTCTAATTCAGAGGTCAACCTCTTCATATAAATTCCTTAGCATAATCTCTGGACTCTGATATCTTAATGCATTTAAAAATCTCTCTCTCTCTCTCTTTTTTTTTTTTTTTTTTTAAATTGAGCACACACACATGGAAGAATCAAATTCTGCCCTTGTCTATGGAGTTTCTGGATCACAGTATTAACGTTACAGAAATCCATCAGTACGTCATTTGGAAAACATTCTGAAAAGTCAGATGCATTGATGCAAGCCAAGCAGGGTTGTGACGGATTGATTTGAATATTTAAACAGCAGAATTCAAAAAAATATTGTACAGAGAACTCCAGATATGGGAGCATCCCCACTCAGAGAAGATTACTGAACAACCACTCAGAGAAGATTACTGAACAAACAACCCTTTCTGAAGCCTGTATGGGGCACGAGCCTGCAAACCTCCTGGCATAAATTGCCACCTCCAGGTGGGGTAGCAGGCAGCTTCTATCTGGACTCCACACAATCGCGCTTTGTAGCCCTGCTTTCTGTCACAGCCCAAGGAATGGGGTGCTGGCAAACAGAACTGCGGTTGGATCCCCTGTAAGAATTTCTAACAATCAAATAAGTTCTTCTAAATGAGCTTGTTAAATCCATCCCAAGTTTTAAAATTAAATGTTAACGGAGCGGTATTTTCTTCCCTCAAGGAAGAAGACAAAGAAACTGTCTTTGTATTTCATGCAGAAAATTTCACATATATTTTTTTTTGTTTTTACCAGTTACACTCCTCCTAAACTCCTACTGTTCTCCATATAGCAATATTTGAAAAAGGTGATTAAAAAGCCAACCCAGCTATGATCGTTTTTTGCAGCCAGCATCACAGCCCGATTTGTTCAGGACAGCAAACCGGCTTCCTTAACAGGACTGGAAACAGGCTTCATGCACAGCTTGAGACAGACAGAAACACTGAAGGTCTGTCTTCTCATCTTATCTACTAAGGACTGAAAATACCCCACAGAAGTACTGTGACTCCAAAAGTTTTGGGTGCTTGGACATCAACATTTTTGAAGGACCACAAGCAAAGCCACCCGAAATTCAGAAATACTTTTCAAAATGACCAAGAAACCAAACAAACCTTGTCATGGTCTTCTGTGTTTATGGGTGCGACTGCTGTTGGGTAGATAGTAAAACAGGCCCGTATCAGAATTGCGAACTTATTTTTAAGTTAGTTGCTTGAACGTCTGCAAAGAGGAAAGCTTCAGAGACTGGCAACATCAGATAACTGCTGATAAAAACTATCCAGGCTGCAGCATGTTGCTGCTGCCAGGGTCAGCCACTACTCTCTGGCCTCAGAGCTGTAAAATCCAGTTTTGTGAGGGTCGAGGCACCCCCTAAGTGTAATTGGATGAGACATCTGCGTCGTCCTGCACTTCTAAGGGCTTGCTCCCATGTGCAGGCAGAGGATAGTTACCTGCTTTTATGCTCTTTTTCCTTCATGTTCTTTTTCCTTCTTTTCTCTCATTCCTACAGCTTTTTGTACTGCAGCCCATGGCGAGTGCAATGGTTCATTATCACACAGGGAAACAATCCTCTAGGGATGAGCGTGGCTCAGCACACGAGATTACCAGAGCCCAGCCCTTCGGTAGCTCTGTAGGGCGTGCAGAGCTACGCTAAAAAGGTCTTTTCCTGTCTTGTATGTCCGTGTCGGCGGGTGCGATGGAGACAGCCAGTCCCGAGTGCCATCTGCCACCCTACATGTGAGCATCACATTCTGCTGCCCCTCCACATGCCTGGCTGGATTAGCTGATGTCAACAAGATAGTGTCACCCTTCCCTACAAGGGCACGCGCGGGGCCGCCAGCTCCGTATGCACTGAAGCCGGGGGGGCAGACTGGGGGCACGGGACGGGCACAGCACACGCTTCGGGTCTTAGGAGGCAATGCCAACCAACTTCTGACTTGAACCAGGATCTGGGAACCGGGCCAGCACCTTCCCCTGGGGCAGAGCAGTCAGACGCAGTGGGAGTCGTGGATAAAAACCTGTTGTGAGCAAGGTGAATGAAGGCCCAGCGCTGCGTGCTGCTGGCCTTTGTGGCTCCTCGTTTCCCATTCTCTCCAGGCTTTGCACAGCTGGTGGGGTGAATGCTGTGGCTCTTGAACTTCAGAAAGCAATGCTGGAAAGGAAAGGCTCAAACACCTGCCCAGCCTGGAGCATCTCGAGTTCTGTATGTGGTGCATTTGTCACAGGCACCACAGAAGCAGTAGGGAACAAAACCAGACTGTAACGGGTGCTTCTCCTGTCCTGGAAACAGCACCATCCTGCTGGGGAAGCTGCTGGCCTGGGGCATGAGCGAGGACATGCTGACAGCCCTCCTGATCCAAGGAGGGAAGAGGACAAAGAGCACCAGGTCTACAAACAGACCACACAGCGAGAGAAATGAGGTCGTGGAAATGAAGCCAAAGACAGGCTCAAAGCTGCTCAGAGGTGGTAAGTCTGAGGCTGAGCAGAAAGTGAAAACACGAGCTAGAATGCAAGCAGGATGGCCGGTTAGAATGTGTGTTCTTCCTCCTGAAATGCCTACCTTAAGGAAAAAAATAAAATAAAATAAAATTTAAAAAAATCACATAAAGTGGCAGAATATAAAGGCAAAATGCTGCATGAAAATCACAAGAATAAGGCTGAGGCTTACATATCCATACTAACACATAAGATGAGCCATTTTAATAACATCCCTACCCTGCTTCTGCCCAGGAAAACATGCTGATACAGGCTGGGAAATCTGAGCAGCAGCTCATGTGATGCAGACTTCTGACATTCCCCCAGACGTGACTAAGCTTAAACAAGTGGCATTATCTGGTGCGCCTGAAAGCAAGACAGGAACAACATGATCGTGCAGCTTTTTTTGGTACCACACAAAATGTTCCTGTCTGGATGGGGTTTGGGAAGTAAAGGATATTAGGGACAAGTCAAAATTTGCCTGTGGTTTTCATGATCTTGCCAGTCTGAACATAGAACGAGAGTGCTGAGAGTTACCATGAACGTAGAGAACAGCAGATCCATGAAAATGTCTATAATTGAGCTGACATGATACACCACCACAAAAATAACCATTACAGAAAATACAAACGTAGCTAGAAATAGAGCCTGGAGGGGCCACTCCTAGCCAATTTGGAAATTTTTACATCATTGCAAATATAGTGATTCTTAAAGTCTGCTGCCTCTGGATGGAGAATTAAACTGTTGGTCATCACAAGTACTATTTTCAGTCATAAAGCTGTACACAAAAGCAAAGTGAATACAAAGTTGTGATGTGAAGCTCAGATGCTGTGGCTCTGATGTGCGTGCAGAGCTCAGAAACAGCGAGCTCAAGCAGCCCCTGTGCGAGCACAAGCTAAAGGCTCACAGTGCAACGCACACAGCTCCTGCACAGCAGTTTCGCTTATCCTTAGTTAGTTTTGTACTCCACTCACAGGGGCTTTGAAAAGAAAAGAAAAGAAACCCTTGAGATGACAAATGAAGACTTCTGCTTTTAAATAAATTTATCCAAAGGTCACCACCTAAAAACAGAAGGTCGGGTCTAAGCTCTGAGAATCAGAATAATTCATTTAACAACAAAGCAATGCCACCAGCAGACTCTTTACTGACAATCCCTTCAAAAAAACTCAGTTGTTTCATTACTAACTGCAGTGGTAATAACTATATTCCCAAAGGCTGATTGCTTTGTTACTGGTGTCTTTATCTAAATATATATATATATATATATATATATATATATATATATATATATATAGAACATACGTCTGGCCTTAAAGAAAGCCTCTTCAAATACAAACTGATTCATCTTTCCATATAAAGACACTTAAACTTATCATTTCAAATCTTTCTTATCATTTAGCTCAGCAATTAATTGAGATGCTCGCTGGCTGATACTGCCACCCAATGGCTTTTTGGTTACTAACATACTAACAGCTGGAAGAAGAAGAAAAAAAAAAGAACAAAAAAGAAAAGGAACCAAAAAAAAAAAAAAAAAAAAAAGCAGATGCTTGTTATTACTGTGGAACCAGTTCTGCCTCTGCTTTGGGAACAGAAAGTGCCTGGGCAGGGCACTTCCACTAAAAAAGACCTTATGAAAAATGAATATATATGAAACATTAAAATAGTCATTTGAGGAAGATGGAAAAGTGGGAAGTTCTCAGAATTCCACCTGAATATTTGCTCCAGCACCTCAAACAAGAAATACAGGCAAGAGACCAGCTGGGTGCAGCCGCTTGCTGCTGCAGGCTGGGCACATCCACGTGCTGCTGGGGATGTCCAGGGCCAAGCAGCAGCCTTCTCCTCCTCCCTGGGCTGACCAGCAAGCAGAGCTGCCAACAGGCAATTTTCTTCCTGACGTTCAAGAACCAACCAGGATTTTCAGATGGAGAACCCAAGCACTCAGTTTGCCCAGCAGGAACACATTTATTTGCAGGTGTGGTGACAGGCCCCGGTACTGCATATGGGAAGCTGGGGGGCTAATGCCACCCCAAAACTGCCGGGAGGATGTATGCCTGGCTCAGCTCAGCGTTACCTGGTATACAGAAAATGCTGGCTGGCCCTCAGGAGGATTAGTGAGGGAGAGGGATCAAACAGGTTATCTTGCAGCCTCTGAAAATGTATCTGTGTAGAGAAATCAAAAGGGTCCTCAAGAAGAGAAGGAAAGGAGTTAAGACAAAGACCAAGAAATACAAAAAATTGTCTCCATCTATGCACTCAAATCCACATGAGAGATTTCTCTGCCCAGGATTAGTGCCTGTGATGTAGCTCTGTCACATGGATGCAATTACCTTTCTGCACAAGTTGGTTAGAGGTAAATTAAGTACTTAGAGGCTGAAAACACTAGCTCTGCTTCCAAGGACTTTATCACCAAGCCAAGAGTTCCCACCGGGAGTGCTTACAACAGCAGGAGGAAGGAAAAGGAGGCGCTTCCTGCAGAGGTGGGACCCTGAGCCCAGGGCACCCCGTGTCCTCCCAGCACAGCGGCTCCGTGCCGGGACCCAGCTTCTCAGCACGTGCTGGAGCCGTCTTTAGCCATGTCCCAGTGCCCAGGGGACACCACGTGTAACACACCCGTGGTGGAGAAAGCACAGTGCAAGGAAGAAGCTGGGTTTGTCACATCCAGCCTGGCACAGGCTCACCGGTTTGTGTAACAAGGGTGTTGCCCTTCTCATTTCCCTTTCCAGTCCCAAGCAGCCCTAAAAACATCTCCCTGCCTTTGGTCGAGACAGCCCTGATTGCATGGGCACTATTTCTGCTGGAGCTGGGGAGGGCACCAGGGTTGCATCCACCAGGACAAACCCCCAAAACCGGCCTTAAACCACTCCTGATCCAGCCAAACACCAGCTCCATCAGCAGCGTGGGCCAAAACCCAAGAGTTGTGCTGAAACCTGCAGGGAGCAGGACTGCAGCAAGGAAAGCAACAAATTCATTTTTTCTTCAAAAGGTCACAGAGGGCGGTAGAAATATGATGCTGCATTATTACGTATGCTACACGGCCCCACTGATTTTTTACTTTAATGTAATAATTTAATTCACAAAGCACTGTACTGTGTGGTAACCTGTTCTTTTTGTCCCTTTGTTGCTAACAAACAAACGGATCCTGCTTTACTTTCTCAGTCTGCTCTCGATGAAAAGGTCATGATGAAAAGCATTTTCATGGGCATTTGATGTGTCAGAAGCAGTGTTAAAATAAGTCCCTTCAATATAGCAGCAATTTACTTTCCACATAGAAAGTGTAAAAAATTACAAATTTTTGTAATACAAAATTGCAAAGTAAAAAATTGCAAATTTCTGTAATAGGAATTACAAAAAAAAAAAAAAATACAGCTAAAAAATGCTGATTTTCCTTTTAGAAAAGTTTTGTAAATGTTTTGTTCTGTATGCAGAGCAGTGTAAGACATCCGCAAAGAAAACACCAAGACAACAGAGCCACGACTGGTTTCTGCTGGCTGTGCACGCAAGGCATCTTTCCCCGCAATTACTACGTGAATGGGGATGGAACAACCACTAGATGGGGATGTCCAACTTCAGAATATTACAAACCCAGTAGGAGACTTATGGTCACACTGTGCAATAAAACTTTCTCAAACTATTAAAACCAAACAAAAATAAAAATAAAAAATAAAACCATTCCTGCATTCTCTCCATCTTCCTTTCTGCCAAGGTAAGGACAGATGAATTGACTCATGAGGCCCTAGGCAACCTGATCCGGTGGTTGGCATCCCTGCCCACAGCAGGGAGTTGGAACTCGATGATCTTTAAGGTCCCTTCCAACCCAAGGCATTCTATGATTCTATGAAAACAGGTAGAAAATGATATCAGGTCAATGTATGTATTCCCAAACTGAGATTAAAGTAGTTTCAATAAATATACAGAGAAGACAAAATGCTGCTGCATCTCCCCTGACCTCCTGGCAGTTTCTCATACTTCTGACCATCTATCTCCCTTCTCTGACAAGGCATCTTTTGGGCCTTCCCTTGATTTTGGTCTTCCTCCCATCTGTCTGCCCTCTTCTCTACCTTGCCATCCTTACGCATCCTCTCCTTTCCCAACCAGCATCTGGCTGTCACATTTTGCTACTTCTCTATCCACAGCCTTTTCCTTTCAAGCATCAGCTAGAACTTAATGCACATCACCTATCTTAATCAATGGGACACCCATCCCTTCACACCACTTTTTTGGCCCCAACCCCTTCAACCCATAACAGAGTTGCAGCACATATGTCCCCCCTCTTCTAATAGTTGAGTATTTCTCAAGGCGTGAAGGATATGATCTCAGTCCTCACCTTCAGACCCTTCACAGCACTGACAACACTCTTTTCTTTCTCACTTTATCAGCTTTGGATTCCACCCGCTCCTCACGAGTGCATTGAAATTCAAGGACCCTTTTCCCTCCATCTCAAATCCCCTCAACTAATATTTCCCTTCTCCCCAGTGTCAGAAAGCAAATGGCCAAGTAATCATGAATGGAGAAGTAGAGCTGTGGGGAACCACTCCGAGATACTCAAAGATATTTCAGACATCATTTTAAAATTGTAGCATATATCAAGAGAAGGATGCGCATGAAGTCAAGCTCCTCCCGTGTGCTCACCTTTACTTACTGGTGGCCTCAGCTTGTAACTGCAAGAGAATTTGATTACAGCTTCCAGGCAATGCAGACAATCTCATGCAGGAATGATACCATCTGAACATGATTACTTGCTTTAAAAGAGCACATGGGAAGCTCTTAAGTGTACAAAAAGCTGTTTTGAACAAATCCACAGCAGACACCTGGGGAACCCTGTAAAGAGTTGCAAACAAAACTCATTTTATTGCCTTGAAATCAGCAGTACATCTCCTTTTAAAATGTCAATGAATATAAGAGTAAAAAATGGTTAACAAAAGTAAGAAAAAAATGGTTATAAAGGTTTCTCTAGGCCTAATGTGCAAAATCTAGGATTTATTTCTAAAACTGCATTTCAGTTAAAAGTTAATGTCCAATATGTTTCGTCATGGCTTTCAACTAGAAAATGAAAGTAAATACAGAAAGCCCCGCAGGCTGAATTCTTGCCCTACCACTTGTCTTGGCCAAAGATGAAATACTTATTGATCTCAGCAGTACAGGCTCAGCCTCTGCTGGGAATTTGCTGTAACAGATCTGAGATCTGAGGAGACGCCACCGATGCTCACACAGGAGGCTCAGTGCATTTACAGTACCAAATTTAGTCCAAAATTTGCACATGAACGAGTGCACAGTGATAGACTAAAACCAACTAAAGCTGTCATGATTCTTTGAGAATTACATGGAACTAATTCAGGTGTATCTTCTGATTTATGATTAAGATACATTTAAAATATATGTACATAGAGAAAGACTTCCTCATTTTAATTGACTTCTCAAGTATATGCTCAAAATAAACTACAGGACAAGGTCACTATAGACTGCTGAAGACCCAAGGAGGGTGTTTACTTTGCTCCCCTTGCTTGTTTTCAGCTACAGGTACCGTGTGCAGTGAAAGAGCTCCCACACCTCCCGAGCTGCAGGATCTGGTAAACCTCAGACAGGCTCATTGCAGCCCCTCTCGTGCTGTGTCTCTGACTCTAAAAGGGCATTTCACCATTTGCACCGGCATCCTGTGCAGTCGATTATGCTGTGGAATTCCTTCCCATCAGGCATGAAGAAAATAATTCAGCGCATTATGCTCGAGCATACCAGCATCTGGGTGGGCACTCCAATTTATTAAAAGAATAACTATATGTGAGCATCAGAAAAGATTTTAACTACAGCTCCATGAAAGATCCTGCGCAGAGATCTCTTGAGGAGCTGCGGACAATACTCCCAAAAGGAAACCCGAGCCCATCCTCGGAATTACAACATCATCCACTACAGCAAGGAAGCATAAAACAGCTCATTAGCAGCCCTATCAAGTAGCGGACCTAAAGCCAGCTCCAAAGTTGCCCACACCTGTCTGCCTATAGTGCCTGCCAAAAAGCCAAATTCCACCGAGGGAAGAATCCTCGTCCCACTTGTACATCTGGATGCTACGACACCCAATATGCCCTGGAGGACTCGCAGGTATGATGGCAGCAGGGCACACAGCAAGGGAGACAAGAGGAGCAGAAAGGCTCTTGTGCTGTAAGACCCCCCTCCCAAATGATTGCGTTTCACACCACTCTTTTGAATGTGAAAACCCAAATGCCATTAGAAGTATCCATCACTTTGGAGAAGCACTAGGAGTAGTCCAGCAAAAATTATTCCATGTCCTGGAACAACTATTTCTGGTATGTCTTGTTCATGTATAACCTGAAAGCAAAAGAGCCCTACTATTACCTTAAGAACTTATTTACTGTTGGCGTCCCAAATTGTTCTTTTGACAGACTGGGTGCAAAATATTTTAATAATGTAATAGTTACTCTATAGTTTCCCCCTAAACCCTAATGCCACAGCTGAAAGCCTTAACAATGATAAAGCTGAACAGAACTCCTAACACAGAGCCAGAAAATCCGTCTTTTCACACACCATCATTCACCACGACCTGAATACTTCATTAGTCTCCCAGGATCTGTTTTGTAGAAGTAGTGGGATTTTCGTTAACATGCTTTATATATGCTTTTATAACGTGCTTTTCTCCAGACTACAAATAGCACAACCACATCATACAACACTACGAAAGATGGGCACAGCTTCAGCTAGGACACGGACATTTTATCCCTGTGGAAATGTTCTCTAACCACAGTGAACTGCAAGATCCATGATTATACAAGATGATTGAAGGGGTAAGAGGAGAGAAATGCCTTTTTTAATTCTGTGGGGGGGGAAAAAAAACAAAAAATGATTTCACAGATTTCACCTCTCTGTAACAACGTCTTGGAAGAGTGAAAAAGAAATCCTCTTTAACACAAGGGATGTATTTGTGTTCCTTCCTGCTATAATCAGCGTTACTGCTATCAGAATTTACCGCAGCTTTACAGGGACTCATCTGGCAAAAGGAAGGAAAAAGCCAGGAAGCTGAGCACAGAGTGAAGCAGGAATAAGGGGAAGGTGTAAGGGGAAGGTGTGAGGAGGAAGGCAGCTGACTTGGGAGTAGCGCAGGAATTCAGCAGTTGGAAGGGCTGGTTCCTGACCCGTGTGAAAGAACCTGCAGCCTCAGCTGGAGATAAAAGTTCTCAGAAGCCTGGTCAGTTATGTACTAAGTAGAGGTTTGTGTTGCAGTAACAGGTCACATATCATGGCAAAAAGTGCATGAGATAAGTTCAAAAGGCTCCTAGTTACACGTAGGAGGGCAGTAGCTGATAGGAACCTACTTTCAAGGCTTCACCTCCCTAGTATGGCATTGAAACACCTCATTTTTCCACTACTGTGTTTTACCATTTATCTTAAACAGAAAATTTAAGGTATCCCTACTTCTGGGAAAAGGGCTATAAAAAAGTCTGGTAAAAGGTAACGTCCGCAGTAGGCTTTTTAAGATAGTTACCTACCTTATGAAGAAAATAATAATCAGATCCATTACCAACAGCCGCAGGTTCTTCTAGCACGTGAAGGACCGTACCCTTACGGAAACGCAGAGCATCAGCAGCTCCAACTCAGTGCTGGAGGATGCAGACTGCCCTGTTTAACGCACTGCTGCCCTGCACCATCACCCGTCCATCACGGAAGCAGAACTTGAAAACCCCACATGCTGTTGGGATAAAAACTTAAGTCCTAACCAGTACCCCCCTCCAAAACAACATATACTTTTTTTTTTTTTTTATAATGTGTTATGCATAACCAGTGCCCAGCTGCACAGTAGATGGCAGTAAATCTTCACTTGTCACCGTTACAGACCCTCCGGCTTCACTCCAGAATTGAAAGAATTTGTGAACACATTTATGGCATTCTCCAGCATGCTCTAGGAGTAAACTCAGCTCAGCTACACTCATCTTCAGCTTTCTCATCAACCTTTTCCACAGGTATATGCACACGTATGGCATTATTATTTCACACATGGCTCTTTCTCAAAGCTCTTTTATTAAGAAAAAGCAATGGGATGTACGTGCAGCTTAGCACTATCAGATGAAGACTGGCTTATTTCAGTGTAATATAATCCAAAAATGTATGAAACTTAAAACAGAGAATTCTTAATCACAGCTGTAAATGTGTTGACACATAGAGGGTTAGGAAGGGAAAAACATACTTGGTGTTGCTGACAGTGTGTCAAAGAGTATTACCAGAAAGGGAAGCAAGCTACAGCACATGATTTGGACAACACCTTGGGACACAGGATTTTATCTTGATTTAGATTTTCTTCCACAGAAAAACATCCTCCTGCTGCTGAGCTCCCTTGCAAAGCTCTGAATCTCACTTACTTGAGCTCCTAAATGATTATTATTTAAGCATTAAGAAAGCTTTAAAATGTTCCACATCCCAGTTCTTGTGGGGTACGTTGCTAAATCATGTTTCATCTATGGATATCAGCTCCCAGCCATTTAGAGGCCACGTGAAGCCATAACAATTGAGATAAGAAAACTATTTTCATAAAGGGTTTGATCCAGAACACTGACTGGAAGAAGTGTTTCCAGTTCCCTGACTAGTCTTTGGATCAGGCCCAAGGTGAACAAAGGTTTGCCAGACCAGCATTTTGATCACATTTAACAACATTTAAGTGGCCATAATTTCAGTGAAATTGTACCGTTCACAGCAGCGAGGCAGTCAGTTCCGTAAGTGCCTTCTCTTCACTATGAAGCGTATGAATGAAGCTCATGTCTAAACACACTGTTATACCTTGTGGTGTTCCAGAGGCTCATAAAAAGAAATGAGGAAGCACAAAACAATCTCTTTTTATATAATACTAATTAAATTAGATTAATATTGTACTAACTTGTAACAGCAAAGAGAAATCTGTTTTATATCACATCTTTCTTCCAGACAGCATTCCAAAATAATTTTGCTGCCAGCTCTCACACTCCAAAAAGCGACTTAAAAACCACCTTGTGACCATCTGTACAACTCTCATAACTTCCATCCAGCACTTGAGCACCAGCCCTCCGGGAATTTCGTGCTAGCATTCAAGATCAGTATTTTGGCATCCGCACAGTGCAGCGTGGAAGTGTGAAATCTTCAGGACTCAAAGCCTGACCAGAAATGTCTTCTGACCATGCTTCATTTATATAAAAGTCAAACTGCTACTGCAGTTCTGTTTCTCATGAGCAGCAGTTGAATTGCTTGCAAAGAGCAATTTGCCTACAATCCTGCAATTGCCTCTGCATTGCTCCAGGGTGCTGAATGTTTCAGGACAGTGATTTGTGCCATGACTAGCAAACAGTGCTGCCCTTGTGCCCCCTGTTATGCGTGGGACTTGCACTGCAGTGAGGGAAATGTTTACGAACAATACATCTCTTCAACTGAACAATGTCATAGACTCATTTTTGTTGTTGTTGTTGTTTTCCCTTAAAATTTTGAAGTGTTCTGCACACACATCTGACCTTTTCTACTTTTCAAAAGGCCCAACAGGAACTTCTACCATCAATTAACTGCAGAAACAGAAGGGAAAGGAAAAGGTATCTCTTAACAGCAAAATGGTAGCTGCCATGCAGATGGGCTGGATGCAGTGTAATAGCTGGCGTGATTTGCTTGAACCCATAAAAAAAAAAAAAAAAAAAAAAAAAAAAAAAAAAAAAAAAAGGTTAGGAAAGAATTATTAGAGACAGAGAAAAGCCATACATTTTGACAACCCACCTGATGTCAGCAAGGGCAACTGCAGAAGGTCCCATAACAAGAAGTCTATCTTTGGAGTGATGAAAGAGCTGAGCCCACTTAAAGTTGATATCGAGAGTATGCATACTGATAAAGTGAAATGTTCTACCGAGAATAAAAGTTTTAAATACTGCTTGTTATTTTAAGAGATTTTCTTTTCCTTATTATTTTTCACAAAAGTGAGCAACTGAAATTAGGACAAGTATTCTACGAAGCTGCAGAGGTAGAGCAGAAATGGAAAAAAAAAAAAAAGAATCACCCACAATGAAATATACACATTTACATAGGTGCCTTTACATAAATATAAACCACAGATACAACGTTCAGATTAAGAGACACATATGCAAACTACATTAAGATGACTGTATTCTCAAAATGATGCTTATGTGTAGAACATGTGGTGTAGTTGTGGACAACATAGCACTGGTAACCTACAATAGCTTCACCCATTTTGAGGGGCAAGACTTTGTAAAACTGTGATGTTCTCTGAAGGTCAGGGCATTTGCACCTTCACTGTCTACACCTGCTCAATTTATGACTGAAGTCACCCATTGCCACCCTGTTAGAAACCTATATGTTCTTCTCTTCCTTTAGATGCTCATAGCATTGTCACAAGGAAGAAGAGCTTGCTTGAAGCCTACAAGTTATGTCCTTATTTAGAAGGGGGGGTGTGCCAAAGATTTTAAAGTTTTCAAGAAGCTGAACAAGAGCATCGAGGTTGGACCTGTGAAAGGTCTCGGAGGTCTGAATTCCACCTTACCTGTTTGGCTGACCAATAGCAAACTCTTCACCTCTCATTCCCTAGGCCAAACCCACTGGTTTCACGCTGCTTCACATCTACGTCCTTGCCAAAAGCTCAAACTCCTCCATACCACTGGGACAATTTCAGCCCAAGTCTCCTGCTCAGCCCAGCATAACTTGCTTTAGTTGAATTAAAGAGAAACCTTGCTGTTTGTGATCTGATATTTAATAGCTTATGAACATATATTCCCCTTCACAAAAATTGAAATTAAAACCCAATTAGACTCACATATTTAAGATTTCATTGCCGAATTTTTATAACCCTCCCCCTTCACAAGATATTCCAATATCTTCCAAGCAGCACTACCAACCATGATCAGAGCTAAAAACTTGCCAAATAAAAAAAACTGTGATACGCTTTAATAGAAGACCCTGTGGTTATTTGCTTACCCACTAATTCTCCCAGGGCAATGAAACGTGTTTTAATGTTCAGTGGGCTAATCATGGGTTTAAGTCAGTGGTATAACTCAAATAACCACTTCTGTTGCTTCCAGTATAAGCAGCACTGAAATTCCGTGGTGGATTCAGGCCTTGTCCCAAGTCAATGAAGTCCTGTAATATGGTATTATATTTATACACTTACTCCTGAGCAGCATTTGCTCCACTCTTATTGTAGGATAAAGTGTTCAGGAAAATAAAGCAAGAATCCTAGCGGTGACATGTATGCACGCTCAGTATAGAGGAGCTAATCTTCCAGCATGAGCAAAATGAGCTAGATAAGCATCTCTTCACACTCCATTAAGTTATAAGCCTCCTCAATATCAAAGTCAACATATGACAGCTGAGTCGTATACAGTATTTATGTGATGTCCACTTGTTCAATACAAATGCCCTTACAGAACCTAAAGATCGTCACCCAGAGAGGAAATTATAGACAAGTCTCCGATACTGAGGCAGTGAACACACATGATCCAGACAAGCTCACAGACTTGTGACCTTTCTAATTACACCCCATCAGGAGCAGCTTGCTGGTCTGTGGACGATTCTATTTTTGGCAACAACAAATCACTGCAAGTTAGCTTCTGTCTGAGAGTCTGGAAGCCCACATAACTGAACTGTCAAATATCTCAGCATTCCTCACCCAATGCTCGCTTTGCTTTAGCAAGACAGTCAAATCCATGCCATCCCCAACCTGTCTAGGCTTTAATTCTGACACAGGTATTGGCAACACAACAGGACCTATGGCGTGGCATGAAGAGGCATTCTGCAGCTCTGGCTGCTGGTCATTGGGCTGTTCCAATGACTTTAAAAGGAAGAGAAATGGGATTTCATAGAAAATCTTTGCTCATGAACTGGAAATCAAATTAGGGGATGGAGGAAAGCAGTTGAGGGTTCTGAGAGATTTACACCGCTTTTTGCTGCTTCTCCCATTCTCACTTTTTCACTGACTTCCCAATGGATAAATGTAATTTAAGTTTCCTGTCTCACCCTGGAAAATACTTATTCAAGCTTTTCATTCCCCTTGCAAGCTTTGGTTCAGCCCTGACCCTCTACCTCATCTACCTCATTTGCCTTTTCCACTCCTCTCCTCCTCTGGTACTACGCCAAAATAAATAAATAAATAAATAAATAAATTAATGGTTTTGTGAAGTTTAAGGCTGGGAAGAGCCGCTAGGTCGCCCTCTGTGCCACAGCATGGGATTCTTCCCCCAGCAACCCTGGTAATGTGCGTTCACCTAAAAGCAAGACTGCCTGAGCAACACTGCAGTCTTGACCTAAGTTAGGCAAGAGGCAGAGAATTACTTGGTTTGTCTCCTTTTGGTTTGTCGCAGTGGCTAATTACCTTTACTATTAATATGGAATTGCATTCCAACTTAAATATCCAATTCCAAACTTCCTATTACAGATTTTGCATTAGAATGTTTCATGCTAACAGGGACCCAACTTACTACACGAATAGAACATGAATAGAACTTGCAGTGCTATTGTTACTTAAAATGATAGCATTCTTTATGGCACTAGTGAACAGCAACTTTACTCCAAACTTTGTGAAAATGCTGAATAAGACTGTTTCCAAATCTCTGGTATCCCACCAAAAAGATCCCTATTAGAGGAAATTCCCTACAGCTTTCAGACTTTTTTTAACCCAGCAATTTAAATATCACTCTAATGATACTTGCTTTTTTTTTTTTTTCCCCTAAAAATCAAAAGACCAGGAGTTATGAAGCAAAATACCTTGCAAAAATTAAATCTTATTATCTATCTACTGACCTTTATCAAACAAAACTAAAATCTCAAAGAAAAAAACATTCAGCAAAATTCTTTTTAACAGAAGATTATGCTGACTCAAATAACTATATTTCTACCTTTGGAGCTTGTTTGTTTTAGTCTTTATCAACGGCGTTCATCTTAAAAATTCTTGTTATTTTGTCTCATGTTGGCATCAAACTAACTGCACTACAATTACATGGACCATCCCAGTCATCATTTTTCAGTGGTTAGCACTTTTTCAATGGCTTGGATTTATTCCCACTTTCCATAATTTTTGAAACTACTAGGAGGACAAGAATCTTAGCGTACTTTTGGATCCAACTCTCACAATTCCTCAGTGCAGCTAACCAGACTAGTTAATTCTCAGTGCAGTTCTACTAAGACAAATTTTATCATATCCTCATTAATATTGACTTCGAAGTACTGCCTCAGCTTCATGTGATACAACTACGTTATCCTGCTCCTCTCCAAAGAGAAAAATGAAGTATTTATTACAAAGGGAAGTATTTAATAACTAGTAGTTGTTTTTTCATCAATTCTAGCCACTTTAGTCTTTACCTGATACTGGGTCTCCCTCTTCACTAGCACCATTCTGCTCCATTTAAAATCTACCATCAATCTTGGTTTTAATTCTTTTATATTTACCTTCCCCTGTTTATTTTTCAGTTATTGAGGGGGATGAATGCAGTGATACTTTGCAAGTGCTTCTAAACAAAATCCCAATTTAATTTACATATTTCTACTTTTTT
The DNA here is from genome assembly GCF_964035555.1 of Netta rufina. Taxonomy (NCBI): domain Eukaryota; kingdom Metazoa; phylum Chordata; class Aves; order Anseriformes; family Anatidae; genus Netta; species Netta rufina. Next base: position 27,294,446 of record NC_140130.1, on the reverse strand, counting down.
CTTCTCAATCAACTTTGATGTAAAATTTTCCCCAGAGTGATGAAGTTTCACCCTTCTGAAACATCAGATCAGCAAGTTACCCATATAAACCAGCATATGGCTCTTCGAAGCGAAGTAGGTCATGCTCACCAGTCCCTAGGCAACCACCAAATCTCATTCCCTTGATCAATTCATCTGTATCCCGGCTTATGACGTCTGAAATAGATTTGACTGGTATTGTGTGCGGTGGTTTTTGTATTAAAAGAGTATCCATTTTTAGCAATGCTAAGTGTGCTCCTATTGGCTGCATCAGATCTCTGGTATATTGAATGGCCCATTTCTAAATATTCCATATCCGTTTTTATTTTCCTCCCACATGCTGCCACACAATGGGCTAGTTCCCACCAGTCTCTGGTTTTATTCAGTGATCTGCAATGGATTATTTTCCAGAACTTGGTTATCAGATTAATCCTCATGCAGTCAAAACTCAGTGGCTATGAGTTACTCATTCATTCCTTAATGCTATAACACACAGCATCGTTTATTTATTTTTTATGCTCACCCTTTCTAAAACCATGGATGGCCATGGGAGCGGAGAGGGAAGTTACAGAACACACCCTGTAGCAAACTCCTTATACCACACACACAAATGAGCAGTGTGTTTGGAAGTCTGAGGAATGAATGGGCACTGTACTGAAAGGCAAGGACTAGCAAGCACGAGGACAGAGCCCTAGGTTAGGCAGATGTCAATTGGCCACCTTCAGGGCTGGGCAAGCTTTCTTTTGGAGCTGCATCTACTGCTCAAAGCTGTTACTCAATCTAGATAACCAAACACAGCAGGAGTTCACCGTTGAAGTATCGCATGAGTTTTATGACCCCAGTGGCACAAATTATTTCCCCGAGGTTTCAGGAACACACAGCATTCCTTAAAATTGCCAAGAATATCAGTTCTCTCTTGCTCATCTTCCAAAGGCCCATCAGTGCTATGTGAGCAATTTCTCTTCCAAGTATTTTGTAATAAGGGATCAACTCATTCACAGCAAGCTGAGCTCAGCTCATACATTCAACTTAGCTATAGGGCATAATCTTATACATTAAGTGTAAATTCAGTGCCTTCCTCCTATTTACTTCTTGTAGTGTCCAAACAGGCTTTGTCTTCCAGTTTGTGAGGTACAGGCTGCCACACGGAGAGAGCTCTTCATCTCCCTGGATCGTGGCCCAGAGTTGTAGCTGGAAAAATCCCTGCAGTCTAAGGCAACCTTAAGGATCTTTCCCCTACATGCCTTCCTGCAGGGCATGGCTTTCTTGTGTGCATCTGCAAAGCCTGAGCCATGACCATATTTACACCCTCCCAGGGACTTGTATCTGCTGTACTATCACAGAATGAATTTTGTTGGCTTATAAGGAAACAGTTTATCAGCTGCCTCCTATTTTTCTTCCTTTCTCCTGACAATTGCTTTTTGGATGAAGATCAAAACTAAAAACAACAGCAGGATTTTATTCTCAGCTACTTCTGCAGACAACTTATGTAGATAGGAGTAGAAAGGTAAGAAGGCCCAGCCTGCAAACCTAAAATTAGGTGATGATTGGAGGCTAGTGCAGGCTACCAGAATTTAGGGATGGCTGTTGACTGTACCCATATGTTGTAGAAAAGCAGGCAAATATAAAGAAATTAAACATGCATTTTCCTACTGACATAGTCCATACTTTGATTTAAAGCTGGTGGAAAGCAAAATTTGAACAAAATATGTGGAATGTAAAGGAAATGAAAATGAGAAAAATGTATCTTTTTAAAATGCTCTTGCAGATGAGTGATGGGTATGAATCAAAATTTTCCTGTTCATGGCTGGAACGCAGTGTCACTTACAGGTATCTATCTTAAAAGAAACACAGGAATAAGGGAAAATATTCCTATTGATTAAAATCAAAGCACTCCAAGAAGTAGTTTTTCAATACTGTGCACAATACTGCCATCATAACCTTTTTGTATGGTTCACATTCACGCACCATGCGTCCTGTATTACCTTAAAACAATCTAAAAATGGTAGAAACATGTGTTGTGCTGGACAGAAATATGGGCTTGATTTTGGAGAAAACAGCACCAGGCTATCCTGGTGATTGTCAGGATAAGCAGGAACACTTGCCTGGGATGCAGGAAAACTTAGGGCATTTCCAATAGCTCAGGAGAGAACTGTGATCCACCACCAAGCACTGACAAACCCCTGCAGCCACCAGCCCCTGCCCATCTCACGGAAAGAGGTGATGGTCATCCCAGACAAGCAGCATTGAGGGACAACAGATTTTTCATGCACACACGCAGCCATGCAGTCAACAAGAGGTGAACTAGATGTGTGCTTGCTTTTCACTGGGAAAGCAAGTTGAAGCTGTTTAGGAAAGCCAGAAACAAAAGAGAAATGTATCCAGACTTCACACCTCGATGCGATTGCCACACAAATTGCCTCTTATCTTAATAACAGCATCTTTGCGTTAGCCCTCCCTCCCAAGAAACCTAACAATAACAGGCATTTATGGAAAGCTGTTTTCATTCCCTCGTATCCCACTGGTTCCAGGGACCAGGGGTTTGGGGCCATGACTTCGCTGTGCGAGTGGTGTTCACATAGCTGCAGCCTTAAAACCTGCTGGGCATGACCGCCTGCAGACACAGCAGATTTCCATCTGTCTTCATCATCAAGCTGTGGCTGTCAATCCCACCAGCTTCACGGGAAACCCTGGTGTTACCAATCAGCTTAGCCTACTGTGCACACGCCACGCAGCTATAAACCATAAAATTATTGTTTTTACAAGGGCACCGGATTTCAAATTGCCCTGCCCCCGATTCAAGGAAAGCGAGGCCATTGGACAAAAAGAAATAAATATGCAGATGGATGAAATGACGTGCATCGGTGTCTTGGGATGAATCTGAATGCTGAACCTCCAATGTTTATATGAGCAGAACAGAGAAAAGGCATTTTATGCTTCTAACAGCCTGATGCATGCGAGAACTGTCCTTGGAGGAGCAGTTGGTGACATGATCCCTAGCGCCAGCAGTGGCAGCAGCATCGTCTGTGGGTACAGAGACACAACAGGTGGGAGAGGCAGACGAGACAAGTTTTCTTTTAGGTGTATGAAGTTTGTATTTCATTCATGCTATTTGTGAAATGGAATAACATCAGCAAGTAGTCATGAGGCCACAAGTTAGGAAATTACATCATATATTTGGCAATAACTGCAGGATATAAATAACCTGGAACATCAAACCTTTCACAGAAACAGATGCAAAAAGGGATTCACTTGCCCCTGGGCAATTCACGGTGTGTAACATTTACACGTGGATGGGCAAGCTGTTTTTAGCTTCCCAGGAGTCAAGAAAGACCTAGCAGAACTGCATTGCACATTCCCACAAGAAGGGCAGCAGGTGATTGTTACAGGCTGCAGAGCATAGCAGACAATTTGGAACATTCAAAAAGCATAAATCCAAGCAAGAATGCAAGGAACCTATTTCTTTCTCTCTATTCCCCTGCTCAAAGTAGTTATAGGAACATAAATTATTCTGAGCACTATAACTGTGTGTAAGTAACCCCTATCAAAAATTCTTATAGTCAACTATAAAACAGAAACAATAAACGACGTAAGCATATATAAGTTCAACACCTGGAGCCTGATCCTGTAGAAGTAAAAGCACACGAATAATTTTATTCATGCAACCTGTCTTAAAGGCCCTTGCTAGAGTAGCTGTGCATACACGCTTTAAGAACAGGGTGTAGTAAAGCGTAGGGAATCCATATTAAATTACATTAACTCTATACAAATTAACATTTATTGTCTCTTCTGCTTTTATGACAAAACGACATAACTCTGTGGATAAAGGCAAGCACGGATTACTGAAATCCATGGGGCATTGCACCACATACTTGTCAACAGCAACTGGCATCCTATAGTGTTCATTAAAAGGGACAGCACAGTTACATTTTTCCTGGGCTCTGGAACAAACACAGTGTAAAGCTGCAGCTACACAACCTTCACAGTAAGGCACCCCGAGGAGACAAATTTGCCTGTTGGGCCAGACACTGTGGTGAAGTTCAACACGTAATAGAGAATGCAAAAGAAAGAAAAAATGCTGCTTGGAAATACTCTCAACTCTTCCCCATGCCGAATTTTAGAAACCTTTCTTCCTTTCCACACCCACCACGGAATGAGTGACAGCCTTGGCATGCTGCTGAAGAAAGATGTGAGAGCATCCCACTCCTTTGCAAACCTCCCTACTTGCCTGTGGACAGTGCCTTCCAGGCAAAAAAAGGAAAAACAGCGGCCAAGTCCAGACCAAAAACCTTCATACTGCCTTAGTGCCAAGTAGCCAAGGCAAAAATGTTTTGGTAAGTCTACAGAAATGTACACAGAACTAATTTCTTACTGTCCTATCTCTCCTTGCAATATCACAAGAGGCTGAGTAATCACATCAGCCTGCATTTCCCGCATTAAAGATATATGCTGTCCATCTTCCTCCCCCTAAATTAACCTTTGGTGCTTCAGTCATCTGCAAAGTCCTTTCTTTATTCAAGAACTCCAAGGTGCTTTAGTTATTTTGCTTAAATATGTTTTACAATTTTGGATTTCCTAGTATGGAGTATAAGGCACTTTTACGGGTGAGCCAAGAAAGGGATGGCAAAGAAATCAAGTGCATCCCCCATAAGCAGGGCCACAATGCTGGCATTTTCTTTAAGAAAATCAGGTGAGCACCCTTCCTCTCAGCAGGAGGTTTACCCACACATTTCCATAAGCCCTCTGTAAGGTGAAGTAAAGTTGCTCCATCACAGATGCAAAATTATCTAGGTATTAATTGAAACAAATACACCAGGCAGGGAACTGAAGCTTCTGGAAACATCCCTGAAAATGAGAACCACTTGCCTATTCCAGGGCTGCTTGCATTTCTTCATCCTTCAGCTACAATTAATAACCGTATGCAGAAGCTCTAAGATTTCGAAGAGTTAATTGAAATCATGTCACATAAAAACAATTATCCTGCAGCATAAAAATAATTTACTGAGAAACAATTTAAGCTAGATGACAGTCTCATGGATTGAGATTTTACAGATGCCATAGGGAAGCAAATTGCTTCCTTGCTTCCAGCACTGCCATTATTTTAAGATAGAAATATAAACAAATCTTTATAGTGTTACCCATCAGCCTTCGCACACGGCTGCTGCAATCACTCCTTTCCTAGTCTTTTTTTTTTATTTTCCATAATTATTTTACTTATTTTGATCTTCCCCTCTTACTCATTCTCTGCTTGTGCTACAGACAGTAAAACACAAATGTTATTTAAGTACAGAAATCCTTAAAGTAGATTTCACTGGGGTTAGTGGCTATTTTTAGCCAAGCAAGCACAGAGATGCACTGAAGTGTTTACTAGCTTGAACATAGGTCATAAAGCCTGCATTTGTCATTACCAAAGACCACCTGCAGTTTAGATAATTTATTATCAGTGACAACTGTTTATCACTGTTCAACAGACAAATAAATTTAACCCTTCTCTGTCAGTCATAAAGCCTCCGAGCGAACAGCCCAGCAGACCTTTGTGGTGCCTCTAAAGTATGTTTTTCAATCCTTAAGCCTACAGAAAAGCACTGCAGCATTGCTGGCGGCAGATTTACAAGTTCTCCACACTGCTCAGACCTTCAAGGGGGAAGCACCGATGACACCCCTACAGCCAACCCTCCCAGGAAACCTCCCAGAGATACTCTGAGCTATCCAGAAAACAAACCAAGCCCATCTGCAGAAGACTGATGGAAGGAACTCAAGAAGCCAGACCTGAGGACCGAGCATGTTACTGAATACCCACCGCTTCACATTTCAGCAATTCAGTATTATTTCCTCTCATATTAACCCTGCAGATTATTTTAAATCCCCGAGGAACGTTCAAATATGAAGCGCAAAGCCATTTATTTTGCACACTATTTTCAAATATCTCCGACTGCCTGTATAACCCGTTATGTTTGTACCAGTTTGCTGTTGTCCATCACCATCCCCCTGTGCCCCTACTGCAAACTTCTGAACTTCCAAAAGACATCTCCTGGCCCCCCTCTCCCTTCCTGACTGCTTTCAGCAGGCTGAGGGAGGCTGTAAAAGGTAACAAGATCTTAATTCAAGAGGTTTGGGCAAATGCAAGAGTTTGATCATAGTAGTGATTTACAGGATCGGGGCTCACCTGCTCTATAGCATGTCTTTTCTGCCCTATTAGAGCAGCCCAGAAGAGCTGTGCTGTGTTTCACTCTAGTAATAACCACAGAGGATGGAAAAAGGGGTTGCGTGGTTTTTCAAATCAAGGTAATTTTCTCACCTCTGAGTCCTTGATTCCTTTGTGATAAAAACATTGTGTGCAAAACCTCTGGGCATGGCAATACCAGCAGTTTCCCCAAGGTTTCCTGCCAGAGCACTACATTATAGTCTGCACTTTCCAGCTTCAGGCTTCTGGTCCTCCACCACCAGCAGCAAGTGTGGCAAGCTCTGCCTGCAGACAGGGCTATGGGCACTGCTCTGTTGAGTCTCCAGCAAAAAAGCTGGGCATCCCAGGACCCATCTCACATTTGCTGGGACAGGGCCCTCAAGCACTGACTACAGCCAGGGCTCAGCTCCGGGCTCTGTGGCTGGAAGCTGGAAGCCCTGGGACCCTGGCATGTGCTGCCAAAGCCATTGGGAGCTGCAGCTTCTCTGCAGAGAGCTCCTCCACCCTCACCTCCCAAGCCAAAGGGCTAAAGCAACTTGAAGATCTCAGCAGCACTACAATAATGGGCACCAAGGTTTTCAAGCTGGAGCTCCCCCCTTGGATGATTTGCAAGGGAAGAATGACCAGTCAGGAATTTTACATCGTAAATGCTTGTGAGCAAAATGCTTCCCAGTTCAGATCACAAAATAGAGGCTGCAATTTGTTGTAAATGGACACTGCTTAAAAAAGCAAGCTGACATGTTCTACACTGGCTCTATCTTCTAAACGATTTCAGGTTCTGTGCCAAATCCAGCACATTACATTAATCTTGTCCTGGAACAGAACATGGGAGAAATTATTTATAACATACATTCACATACACACACACCCCACTCAAAATGATCTAATGTTTGCACATATTAGTAGCTGGGACAATAAATACATTAACAGCTTATTGTCTCCCTTCTCTATGAAGACTATTGTTCTCTACTCATTAGCAAGCACTTTGGATTGTGCAACAACATAATTATGCATCATTCTTACATTATTTTATGCTATGGGGGTCTTGTGCTACAGCCTGAATTTGTTAAAAATCTTTACAGAGAATTAAATTTCAGGGTGTCATGTTCAATTGCTTATTGGTACTGTTAAATATCTTTAAAATCCACATTCCAGTCAACTTGGCTTGAACAGAAGAGGACTTTGGGACGGAAAAAAAAAAAAAAAAAGGTTTCATTTGTTAATAATTCTACAATTAACTTGTGCCACTGAGCTACGTGAAACACAAACTTCAGTCTGTTTGCAAACGTGACTGAGCAAAATATATATAATTGAAATTCAGGGTGCCATTTTTACTGCTGAACTATGCTGACACACTTCAACTGATCTCCGCAGTACTAGATAAAAACAAAGGCCACTTTGCATTCCAGCACACTCAAACAACTGGCTGAAGAGCAGTGCCATGATCTCCAGAAAGCTTCAACACTAAGCAGAGCACAGGAGAGGTGAACAAAGACAAGATGTCAGGATGCCTTGAGGTATGCCTTCATAAAGTAAACAGAGGTAATGCATAAGAGAGAGATTAAATGCTAACAGGCTTTCAAAGATCGCATACATCAAAAGAAAAGATAAGGCACTACAAGTTAATTTTTTTTTAGAAATTACTAGTCAACACAATTTTATTTAATCTACATAAAGAATTTCATTTGTTGCAATGAACATTCACTTACTGATGAACAGATAGCTTCTGTCATATTTGCCAACAATGGTCAGCTCTTCAGAGGAAGGTTAAAGGCTTCACAGCTGTCTGATAAATATTCTAAAAGACACCAGTCCTGATACCAAGGAACTGGGACTGGCTGGTTATAAATGGCATTCAACTGGCTACTGTACGTCTCCTTGGACTAGCCAGCTCTCACGACGTCTGCAAGGTTAGAAGCCCTTTTGGCAGTATGGTCTGGGCACACGTCGGGTGATCTATAGCCCTGCACATCAGATTCCCACCTCTGTTGTCCCACCAACTTTTTTTTTTTTCCAAGCTGTAAGGCTTGCTCTGATAAAGATGAATGGGCGCTGCACTATGCAGGTGAGCATGCAGAGCTCTGCTGCTTTCGGGGTGTACTCAGAACAACAGTGCAATTCCCACATGCTCATATTTAAAAATGTACATATACATACATATATATATATAAAAATACATATAATCTTCTGAAATTATGAAAAGCTTCTATGGTAGGAAGATGCTGTATTTTGGGAGGTATGATGAGGAAATATCCCCAAACACAGAAGGCTAATCTGCTCATGCAGTGAGACCCCAGATTTCAGGACAGTCCAAAAAAAATAAAAATAAAAATAAAAATAGTGATTGTAGAGTCCTTAGAAAACTGAACAGCAGAATGGAGATCTTCAGCCCAAGGGTGGAAGAGTTAGTGCTCTGATATAATATAAAGGAATTAAGTAATGGGCTTACAATATTTTTGTGAAGATTAACATATTTCCTTCTTAAAGGGATCATGTCATGAGTCAGTCTCATTTCTTTTAGTCATCAGTATCTCTTTGCACTGCCACTGATATATTCCTAATTTTCTGATTCCCAGGGAAGACACCACATTGGGTTTTGGTGCACCCCTTTTAGCCCACATAGCTTGCTGTATAACTTGCTGGCTAGCATATCCCCCAGGGAATGAAAGACAGAATTTATCTGACGTTCCTACATTACTGCCCTGGAGCAGGCACTCCAGCACAGATTTTCAGATTATCAAGAGGGGGTAAGAGGAATGTCACAGCCTCTGCTAGTCTATGTAGGGTCATTTATCAAAAAGACAGCTGGTATAAGATTGCTACGCTCCCTTCCTCTGAAGCAACAAAATGTATTTTAAAATGTTATTAAGCAGTTATGTTGAAGCTTATTTTCCAAAATTCAACAGAAGTTGAGCGTTTAATTCCCCAGTCTAAGAAAGCTGTTTTATTTAGGATGAAATAGCCTCATAAACATAATATTCTCTCTCCCCTCAATCTCCACGTATGCCAGCACACGTTTCTGTGAGGTATAAGGTACGCTGCTCGTGGAGCACTGACAGAAGGCCAGAATCAAGGTTTATTGCCCAACCAAAATACTGGGCTGTTTCTTGAGAGAAACTGGGGTCTGTTTTGTTTGAGTCAAGGAGACTTCTCCCTTATTCTGGCAGGGGGGACATCTGGGATGTCTCACTTTGACGAGCAACAGAACAGTTAAACACTGCAGAAGAAAAGCAACCCGTTGGCTTGAGGACTAGAAGAGTTCCCAGGTTTGTAGCTCAGAATACACAGGAGCAGACAGTTGCAAAAACATTGATGAAACTTTAGATTGCAGCCTCCTTGCTAACAAGAAATTGTGGGATTCTGGCCTAAAAGTGAACAAACAGCTCCCACAAGAAAAAAAAAGAATATAATCTGCATTAGAAGACAAGCAGCAAGGGAAATCAGTCTGAAAGTTTAATTACTAAGATACTTCTATGCCTGGCACAGGTAAAGCATCAGAAAAGATGCATGAAGGAGAATGGCTGCGGCGGCCATCCACGTCACCAGAGCTCGGCAGTGTTGTAGGGCACATTTAAAGTAAGGCCCTCCGAAGACTGCAGGATCCACACGGCACGGGGCACACATGGTGCACAGCGTGGCATTATCCGAGCAGCAGAGCTGAACAAGGAAAACATCTGCATTTCCTCCTGTTTACACAGCTACAATATCTCCTTCATGAAGGAATGAGGTGCCCCATCCACATTAGAGCTGGCGCTGGCAGTGTGCAGTTTTCCTCAGGAAGGCATTTTTGTCCAAGAACAAAAGCTGCTTTGAGAGCTGAACTTGAAGCTATCCTGCTCACAATGCACTTCAGTGACGTTTTGTGGTTTTTAGGAAAAAAAAAAACAAAAAACAAAAACCTGCTACAGTTTGTCCGAGTGCCAGTTGTTCATTAAAGCAATATTTACACATTTTCCTTGGGTTTTCTATAGTGGAGACCCCCCAGAAGGTGGACAAAACTGACTGCATGTATATAAGTGCAGCTCGACATGACAGCCCTGACAAAAATAACACTTAGCCGACGAGCGGGCACCCGCAGCACAAATGCATGTTACGTGTGGGTTTGCCGGTTTCGTTGTGCATGACTTGGCCGTATAACACATATTTCGCATCAGCTTCTGCCCTGACTTTGCTCACATCAGGCCCTTGTAAGAAGATCAACAAGCTCTTCGGAGGATATGAAATTACTGACAGAACAGAGCTCACACAAGCCACGATTTAATTCAGCCAAGTGTCCTTAGCTGGCCACCTTTTCCTAGAGTATTTCTAGCTTCCACAAACTTTCTGAAAAGCAAGAGATGGATATTTAAGGGTCGGCAACAGTTAGAGTTTCACGCCATTTACTTCTATTTATCCCCCTTTTTCCCTGTAAGGTTTCCATATGACAGAACAGTTATTCTGCAATTGATACCACTGAAATCCATGACTTTGCATACATTACCCACTATGGTACAGCATAGAGATATTTCAGGCTAGCTTAAAATAAACTGGCTGGAGCACAAGAAATGGGTCCAGACGTAGCAACACTGAGCTCTGCCATGGCTTCGTCTCTCCCGACAAGGACCAAAAGCAACTGGCACCGCGTGCAGAAACGCTAGGCTTGGATCTGTGCCCATCTCTGAGCTCAGCTTCATGTGCAGGCTCTGTCGTTCCTACCCCTTCTTGGAGCAGGGATTTTATTCAATTTTAACAACATCTCTGCAGAAAAAGTTCGGGCTCCTGCTCCTCGTGTCCTCAGTGCACAGCCACTTGTCACCAGCCCTTGCAACAACACCCACATGAACATCAAAAAGGGGAATTAGCTGCAACAGCAGCTGTGGTATCTGCAGAGAGCAGGAGGCTAAAGCCCTCCTTGTAACCCTATGGATACATGAAACAGCCCTACAGAGATGCTACACTAGAAGGGCAAGCATCCCACATCACTGCTGCACTGGGAAGGGGTCACAGTATTTTTAAAAGTAATAAGGTTCTTGTGTACCCCAAAGGTGTTTTACTGCTGGGGAAGAAGAAGAAGAAAAGAGGAAGCAAAATGCATGATTTTTCTTGACATCTTTCTGGCATATGAAATTTCCTTCCTAGGCTATCCGGTCCTTCTATGATATAAAAATTATAACAACTGGGAAAACAGCAAAATGATGATGTAAGATTCAAAATACAAATTAGGCATCTGAAAAAGAAATATATTTTAAAATCATATTAACTACTTTGAATTTTTAAAAGTGTTTTGCAACACCTTCAATATCCTCGCCTTTTTAGCCATCATAAATGTATGCAAAATGTTCTGAAAACTGCAAAAATCAAAGAGGATCAGACATGAAATTCCTGATTATGTAGGAAGAAAGTGTCTAAAGAGTTAAAAAGCTGAATGTTTAGTTTACTTTCAAAGAAGCAGCCTATACTCAATTGTTCATCAGGTTTAACTCTTCTCAGATTCAGGGATCCATTTTTTCCTGGTTTTAAAGCACTTCCTAAGCATTGCCTCCACAACACCACCTAAACAAATGACACACTTGTATGCATAGGGTGTATTTTATGATCTGCAAGACCGGGATTTGCTGAAGTGTGTTCACGAAAGAAACCATATGGGAGAGGATTTCTTTCCACATGCACGACCTAATTTAATTTTCAGTTGCTTCTGTATTTTAATAATTTGTATGCTTCAGTTCAATTTCTATTCCACTCCCTTCCCCACTCAAGAAAGGAATCTAGAAATATAAAGGGTAGGTCCAGGAAAAACTCGCGATTTATTACAGAGGCTTACTTAAAAGGAAAAACAGCCGCAATGGATTAATGTATTTCCTTTCCCACAGCTCTTTCACTTAAACCATAACTGTGCATATTTACTGCAACTTTTCCATCTGCCAGTGGCATTGTGCTGACACATCCAGCGCACAGGCTGCAAGGGCTGACAGCAGGGAGACAGGACACACCGTTCCTCTCAAGCCTGTTGAGGAGAGACGCTTAAAGACATTGCTGACCATCAACAGTAACCCAAGTCTTTGTTATTCCAGCCATTTACGCCAACTGTGAATCATGTTTTTAACAGAAAATGTTTATGAACAAAAAACTGAAACAGCTTCTTGTCAAAAGCTTAACCCAAGGGCTATGAGCAGATTTGCTCTCTTCTTAGAAGTCCTGCACAGCCTGTGTGGTGGAAGAAGAAACGGCTCATATAGGCAATCATTTTCTCTTTTATGAAAAACCAAGGAGAAGGGAATACCTTCTTTACAAGGTCAAATCGAGTCCACATCACTGCCAGAGTTTATCCTTTGAACCCGATCCTTTTGGCAGAGATATATATAAACACACACATTTGACAATATAGAAGTGTTACTGATAGGTAAGTTATGTAAACGACATGACACATTATATTCACCTTTAAGTTTATCCTTGGAGTCTAGAGAAATCTACCAGCCACTTTGTTACTCCAGTGCCCCTAAAGTGACAAATCCGCTGACTGCAGCCACGTTGCCCTCACTCTCCCGACAGCTTGGTGACCTCTTTACGGCCCTTTCTCTGTCTATCCCAGCACCAGCCTGAGCAAATGTAGCTCTTCCCCAATTAAAAAAATAAAAATAAATAAAATAAAAGTACAGAAAAGCCTGTAAGTTTCTTCCACCTAGTTAAGTTGCAGAAATGGTAACATTTCTCTCCTTTTTTTCTGGATGACAGGTCTACATTATTTTTCTTAGATGCCACTTGACTAGTAATAAGCAAGATGACTGTAATTCAGCAACTGACTTTGGAAGCCCGCTGGTTTTTGGCAGTGTTTCATCCCTTATAGCTCTTTCATATTTCCATTCTAGCACTTTCTACATGAATCATGGAGAACCCCCAAATGAGCATGCGACAGACCAAGATGTGCCAGATCAGAACAAAACGTGACCATTTTAGCGTCTTGAGGAGGCTACTGAAACCTTTGTCACCCCGAAAGGCCAAAACAGAGAGGGTCTCAGTCTACTGGGAAGTATGGTGAGTCTGGCCCCTTGAGTGCTACTGCTGCACCAAATAGCAGCAACGCAGCCAGGAATGGAAAAGTAAATCCAAGCAGCTCCCATACAACACAGAATGTGGACTCCTAGAGGTTCAGGGAATTTGGTCTGCCTTTGTTGAGGCCAACTAGGCTTTGTTATACAGTTGCTTATTCACTAGGAACCCAGACCAGACCCATCAGTTTCCTCTGCAGGAGTCACCAAAAACATTCAAATTCAGACACCATCAACAGGGATCTACCCTCAAAGCTGTGCCTTGAACACAAAGGGTCTTTCCCTACCCCCAACACCAAGAAGCATTCAAACAGGTGATTTTTCCTTAGAGTTGACTATTACCATTAATGATCCCCACATCAATGCTCTTCATGCTCATTTACAAAGGAAAATAAAAAAGCAAGCCTTCTTAACCCTCTGCTATAAAACTCATTCATTACCTCTTACACAAAGAAGATTCCCATGTGCAGCACACTAGTCTCATCTGTCATCAAGATGTAAAAAAAAAGTCTGCTGTTCTTGACAGGCTAGAAGGTAAGAAAATGACTTTTGGTCAAGAGCGTCAGATGATACAGCAATCTCATCAAGGCATCTCATGAGAAATATCACCCATTGCTCTCCATAAACACAAGCCTGGTTTGCCTATATTCGGTTACAAGCAGAGAAGGATAATTAAACAGTTCATGATATGGAAGGGCTAAAGCATGTGTAATCTTATTTATGTTCCCTGCACCTGTGTTTTCTATGGTTTAAATTATAATATTGATCTTTTAAACTGCACTCAGGGAGTATCCCAGTTCATTCACATGAGAGAGAGTAATATGTTCTATTTTTAATCAATACGTTAATGAAAATGTATGCAACATATTGTATAGCTTTACCAGTAGCCAGATATATACTGGCATATTACTATTAAATTGTTCTCTGCTGTCTCGAGGCAATCCGAGCATGCCCAGAACTACTCTGCATGGCTGTTTCACTTGGCCGTGTGACTCCTTTCCTTTGTTCTCCCCATGTGTATTGTCTCCTCTGTTGTGCCTCAACTCGCATTGCTTAATTCCCACTATTATGGGAACCTCTTGTAGCTCATCTTTCAAGCCGGACTATAAACTCTACCCGCTTAAGCCAGGAGTGCATTTTCCAACACTCAGAGCAATGAAACCACACAATCCTTGTTAAAACCCCTCTAATCCTTAACAAAGTCTTTGAGGTAGAGGCAAGCACTTCTGTCGGATCCGCACAATGGCACTGAGACCTCTCAGCCACCCCGCAGCCCAGGCGATAGCGAGACCGAGTGCAGGAGAGCTGGCCACGAGGCTGCGGGCATGCAGCACCGGCAGCCCCGTGCTCTGCTGGGCTGACTGCCCACCCTCCTGGCTGGCAGCTGGCCCCACGAGTGACAACAAAGCACATCCACGGCAAGGTGAGTAACACGGCAGGTTGATCGCAAGCACCCGTACGTTTATCCAGTGCCGACAGATTGCTCCTGCCCTAAATACCGTGGGAAAGGGCATCTGCAGCCTCACGCTTTCACTTAGTTCTTACACTTTCAGTTATTGCATTATAATGACAGATTATTGCATTATCTGTAATTTCAGCCTCCCTCTATTTCAGTCATTAATCTTCATAGATTACAGGAGTTACCAGATATTTCCCAAATATTTTGGTCTTATATATCCCTGGAGAAAAAAAAAATCAGAAAAAAAATCTGTTTGGATATAAAAATCAAAAGGTATCCAAGAAAAAGTCAATTTTTTCAGAGCAGCCAATTAGATTCAAGTCTCAAAATCCAAAAATCTTAATCTCCAAGAAAAAATCATCATCATCATCTGCCGAAGGAAGATAAGATTGTATGACATACGGAAGGGATTCCTGATATATGCAACAGCTTTGTATTTCCATTCAGTATTAACGGGTATGTAAAAGACTACCATACTTTTGTGTCAAGAACACCTTCCCTGAACTAAAACAACAAAAATCATTCCATAAAGGATAGGGACGGCTTTACAGATGAAAAAATGAAGTCCCTTCTAGAACTCTAACTCATGCAAACGAAAAAAATAAAGTTTCAATTATTTCAGTTTTTTTTTAATGCAACATTAAAATACTCTAAGATTTAATTGGTTGACTTGTGAATTATAATATTTGGATTGATGATAATTAACAATATTTATGTAATATACCTTGTGTATATACCCCAAAATCTTATGACAAATGCATCAAAGAACTGACATGAAAGGCTCGCATTTTTCCAACGGCTGTAGTATACTGACATTTAATTAAAACATCAAAATGCTTTTGCATTCGTTCTCTGTACCCTTTGCACAGCACAGAACGCTGCTTACTGAGCGCAGGGAGGATTTCAGAAAAATTTACTTCATTGCCAGCATTAATATTAATAGTTTAACTTCAAAGAAACAGAAATTATGTAACACTGTAACCACCCTCACATATTCATGAAATGCCTTGTTTGAGTGATTCATTGTTTTTGCTTACCCTATTCTTGGTCTTTCATCTTTCCCATACTTTTGTTACACTCTGCCTCTTAGGACTACAGAAATGTACTTAAAAGTTACTTGAAAAATTACTTTGAAAATATAAACTTTGACTGACAAGGATTAAAAATTGCCTACTGAAGCTTGGCATCAGAGGTTACTATTTAAAAAAAAAAATTAACGTAAACAATTTCCTTTCGCTCACAAATAATGAGATGGCTTTTATATTATGCAAGATGTTTCTACTCTAACAGCCAGCATCCACAGAAGCATTCTTCTGTACCTTTTTCCACCAAGCCAACAGAGTAGTGGTGGTTTCTAGCAGCATGCAACTCGAACGCCCCAGAAGAGCAGTACAGAAATTCAGATTTCTCTAAGGGTTAACGGATTGCCAGCCGTACAGCAACGGAAAATAGTTTTAAGTTATAGCAAATATGATTACAGTTTCCCAAGTAACTGGGAAAATTTCTGTTACATACAGTCCATCTAACTGTTTCCCTCCGCCCCCCTTTAGCAGATACTTTATTTCACAGGAGAGAAAATAAAAATACAGCGCATACCCTGTTTTAGATTATGGAGGATTACACAGCATTAAGACTAACAGAAAAAAGTGAAGACAATCTGCGATCCAGATTAAAAATTCTTGTCACCAGGATTTTCCTCCCATCACCTAATTTCAGAATCTTTTCCATTTAAAATGTTTCCTGTTTGATAAATTTAAAGCAACCATTCAGTTTTATCTTTATTTGAAATTATGAAGTAGATATATCCACTGCTACAGTTGCAGTATTTCAAAGACTTCTCTGTTAAAAAGGATGTAACCAACCCCGCTGACATTAGCTCTGTTTTAGTTTGTTGCAATTTAAAGACTCTCTAAGGAGACGGTTTTGTAAGAGATGAAATAAGCACCCTTCTTAGTAAGTGAGGATTACTTCCGAAAGAATCACATTTTACATGTTCACATCATTCAAACCAGTGCTCCTGAGAAAACGGCAGAACCTGAGCTGACCAAAACAAACAAATGAAGAAAACCCATGAACAGCCTCAACTTTCAGAATTAGCCATAAAAACTAATAAGAAATTAAAGCACTCAGCTGCCTCTTCATCTGCACTACATATCCTCCAAAATACGCATTTAATTCAGTATTGAAAACATCAAACACTTTGAACATTCAGTTTGAAATGCTCAGTTGTGCTATCACAAACGAGGAGTGAATACACAAGGCGGTTGTTACCATACTCACCTACTAATTTAAAGAACATATAGCTACAAATCCATCTGTCAACCTTCCCACTACAGAGCTCTCCTGCGAGTTTTAAAATTCCAGAAATATAGATGACAGTAATCACATTTTTTATTACAGCTACTTTCTAAAAACATATTACAGGATGTATTCTGAACAAGAACCTTTATTTCTATCTTTAAAAATACTACACGTATTAATACACAGCTAATTGGGCCACGGATTTAAATAAAATTTTAAAATAGAAAGCAGAACTTTTAAATTGTGCCTAGACACATTTTTATTATTGCTGTTCTTGATTTCTAGGAGTTTTAGAGTCAGCACGTGGTAGCACACCATTGTTTTCCCACTGCAAACGAAGACACCCAACAAATCGTTTTGACATGGCATGCAGTGACACAAGAAAACTTTGAACAAATGAAACCTTGCTACTTCTTTGAAATTGTTGACAAAATTCACCAAGTGACAACAACTTTAGTTGAAAATGAGGTAGATGAATAACCAAAAAGAAAAGTCAGGCAACAATTTCCCTTCCACAATCTTCCCATCAAAATGCTTATTCTCCTTTTTATTGGTTAGCCAATGACCTGAGTAAGTGGTGAATTACATTCTGCTAAAAGCTGGTTGATAGTATGACATACCTGGGCTGTTTTCACTTCACGTTGATCACTGGGAACATTTTTAGGTTCTACTTAAAATGCTCAGCTATCTGTGCTCCTTCAGGCACAGAATGAACCTGTTACACAACCTGTTTGTGTGTCCTACATTCTCTATCTTATTGGACATAATAAGTGAAATCAGCTTAATGAGAAGCTAACTTACAAAAATAAAGGCATAAATATAATGCACTTCCTTACAAAATTTTGAGTGGATACTGAAAGGAACTGAAAATTACTCTTCTTTTTTTTTTTTTTTTTGTAACTTTAAAATAAAATAAAATAAAATAAAAACAGAATTTGTTTGTTGAAATTATTTTATTATTTTCTAAAGGAGAATTATTAGGTTCAGATTTTAGGGGCCAGATCCTCCAGTGGAAAATGTGTCCCAGCACCATGCTCCCACGCGACTTGGGAACCTGGCCCCTAAGGCATTTAATTTGTCAGAAACGAGCTCCAGACAGAAGCGTCAAATGCTGGGTCTGGTAATTCCAGGTGTTCTCCAAACCATGTTAGAGTCACAGATGTGGTGGATTTTTACCCTTCCCAACATCCTGTTTTAAAAAGCAGATGTGGGGCTCCTGGGACCCTGACAGACAACTCTTTGTTCACACTTGATTGGAGGGCGTCCAAGCATTCTTGCTAAAGAAAACAGGGGTTTTGTGTCTCAATTGTGCTACGAAGGAAAAATCACTAATTCCATGTGCTCTTAAGGGGGCCAAGATTACCAACACCTCCCTGGACTCTTTTCAGGTTATTTTTTTTGTTTTGTTTCTCTCTTAAGCCCAAAATGTTAATGTAAGCAAATTTCCATGAGTATCATAGCTCTAGGACTTAAAGTCCATTGACAAGAATTTGTTAGGCTTGGGCTGCAAACTGTCCCACATCAGTTATTCATACAGGAAGATCTGAAATTAGATGCAACAAGATTATTTTCCTGCTCAACGAAGCCAAGATTTCTATTTGACCTTTATTAATTTTATTGAGAATTAAGTATTTATTGATTCTACAGATTGTTTAACAAAGCTTAATATTGAACATTAGCATTTATTATGCTTAGATATCAGCACGTGATTCCCCGACACATTTCGTCAAGCAAGAATCAGAGAAAGAACTGTTAATGCTGAAAAGAAAAACTTCAGGCTACAACAGTACTTACGAATAACAAACAAAACCCCAAACCAATGGTTTTTGCATCTTTGCATGCAAGCATGATTGTGAGAGCTGAACAGGAGTCTCTAAAAATGCAATTTTTGTTACAGCCACACTCTGAAATACGATGAAGAGAGAACAGGGAATATAAAATGTATTTACATGTTCTCGGAAAGAAAAAAATTTCTGCTACTCTTTTCAGGTAATAAGACAGAAGATATTTATTGGTGTACTAGGATTTTGTAAACTGCATAATTTTCTCAGTTATATGCCTATAACATATATGCAGTGGGAAGAAAGATACCTATAAAGAACCATTCCAGAGCAAATTATTCTTAAGGAAGGTCAGTATTTCCTCATTTTATTAATATGTCTCAACAATGAGTTGGGACTATTTTTAAAATATAAATAAACCTCACCTGTCCCAACAAGGAGACATTTGATATATTGTACAAATGAGTAATTTACAGCTAAACTCCTTCGCACACTTGCTTAAGTGCTATCTGCAGCGGGTCATGGCACAATTGGGAAGTTTAGCTCACAGTTTAGCAATTCCAGTCTTTTGACACACAATGCTGCATCAGCAACATGACTGCTAGATTTTCTTTGCCATTCCACTTACCAAGAAACATTATATTTAAACCACACTGAGTAAAATCTGCTACAAAAACCCACAACGCCACTGCTATGCTATAGCTTTCACTCTAGCTAAAGTCAAGACAGAAAATCGTGGCTCATTGTATTAGAACAGTAATTCTGAGCGAAAGGACAGCCAGATACTACTCGAGGAAGCGATCGCATTCAGCACAGCTCTAATGCCCCGCTGACCTGTGGTATCTGTGTGATACATGAAAAGCCTTAGAGCTACAGTTTCGTAAATTTAAAAGTCACCATGACAAGCTTTAACATATAAAACGCAAACTGTTGCAAGGGTTAAGCTATGTCTACTATTGAAATAGAGGCTTCTTAAATCCTCAAAGATAGGTCGTTTAAGGAAAAAATCCCAAACTCTAACTGGAATCATACAGAGGATCTGACTGGGACCAAAGAAGCTCATTCTGCAATGTCTTTCTTTTTTTCTGCCTTTTCAGCTTTCCTCTACACTTTCAGAGAGAGAGATTTTCAAGACAGATGAGTGACACTAAGAAAAGATGAATTACTTCCATATGTCAAGTCTACAAATCCAAAAACGACATGCTATCATCTGTATAACAGATCGTTCGCCTTTTAGCAGGTAAATGTTCTCATATTTACTTATCTAGCCCTGGGAATCTCTGGGATTAATCTATGCTTGAAAGCCATAGAATTAGAGAGTACTTCAGAGCATTCTATGCTGTTAAATTCATATACTTTTTTACAGGAGCACTTAAATTTATGTAGCCAGAATTACAAGCTCCCAAGACAAGTACTGACCAAGCCGTATGATCTTGATTGTTTTATTTAACAAAACAAGTAGGACTGCATGTATTTAATACAGGAGTAATGCTCACGGGAAGGACTGCAACAGAAACAATCAAAATAGTAATTAATGGGATAGAGTGTCAGCATTTTCCTGAAAAATACGAAGAACTTTGTCCTTCCAACAACAACAAGGGGATAATTAGGCTAAGATTTATTCTGTGGCTTTAAAATAATTCCTGTTTTTCAACTGAATTGGTAACTGAGAAATTGTCTATACTGATTTAAATAAGTACTAAAATCGAGGAATATCTTCAGCTCTTCTTACTACTTTTTAATCTTACTTAATACCAACATATAGCAGTTGTTTTTATTTGCTGTCGTAATATTCTGAGTATGCTTTTGACAGATTTCGCAAAATTATTTCCAGCCTTTTAAAACCAGTTTACACAAAACCATGTGAGACAGACACTGCAACCAGTAAAAGTGAAGCCGGCAGCAGTTAACGCCTTAACGATATCCAGGGGAAACCTCATAAATGAGCTGCTGCGCTGTGCAAACTGCCAGTGGGGTGACCCCGCTGTCACCAACTAAGAATTTATATTGAAAGATGAAAGAATTCCACAGTTTTTCTTTGTCCCAGGCAGTATTTACTCCTCATACAGAGCTTTGCACCCGCTGCCCAAGACAATACAGATACGTATGTTAAATACTATCTTATGCCACGTTACACTAACGCAAACTCAAATGGATATTATTTATGAAATTATTTTTTTCAGGTATAATTCACCACCATTGCTAATAACACAATGATAGTTCATGTCAGTAGGCATAAAAATACCACTTTAGATTGCACAAAAAGCCCTCAGTGACCACTGAACAAAATGAAAATTTCAGGTAGCTCCACGAGAAAAAAATATTCATTTCCCATGGTATAATTAAGTTGAAGAAAGAGAATCACCTTAAAAATTTTAATAAGTAGTTTTACACACAGCCTGGCTACATGAAATAACTTTTTTTTTTTTTTTTTTTTTTGGTTCATGCATTTTCACTTCATCCTCCAAAGTCCTGCTTAAATTTTGCAAATGTGTTTTTAGGTAGGGAACCATTTACTAGTTAAATGCCTCTATTGGATAAATTGATTCTTCTCTTTCCTTTTGCCTTCTCCCTCCCCAGTAAAAGTTGTTACTATATGAAAAAGACTGAAAACAGTGAGAAAATTATCATTTTGCTAAAGCCACCAATCATATTTACCCTAAGTGTTGTTCTAATAGGAACCTAGGCACAACTTCTGTAATAATTGTCTTTTTTTTAGTCAATACTCATGATTTCTCCTATATAATTGTGCACTCTTTATTGCTACAGATTTCTTAAATTTTCACAGTGAATTTGTTCACATTAATTTCATAATAATAATAAATAAATAATAATGATAAATTTAATATAAATAAATCCAATTAAAGCCTACACTTTTTTATTTATGCAATTCCACATTATTAGCCCACAAACACAGACAGAGCAGTAACTACTGTTAAACTGCTTTGCTCTTTTGGCATTGCAAGGTTCACAAATTTGCGGCAGGGGTGAAGTGTCAAGCTAAGATGTTAAGCAGTTAAAGCAAAAATTGATTGAAGTATGTGAATGAATCTGGTTACTGCCGGACTCCAAAGACCATGCACCTCTTCATGGTTTGAATACTTTGCACAGAATTTGACCTCCTCCCTCTGTTCTTTATTTTCCTATATATAACTACATATATGGTATATTATTATATTATATATTACATATATACTGGTTTTATTTATATTATGTGTATAATTGAGTGTCTGCTGCTTATCTAACAGTAAATCTAAAAAAGCACATGAATAGCTGTTTCTTAAATAAGTAAAATGTTCTTTAAAAACAAACAAAATCAAAAAAAATCCAGAAGGCACCAGAAAAATATACTTTTCCTGGAAGTTTACATACTAAAAATAAATAAATGAAGATGCACACATAATAGTTAATATTTATAATTTGTTTATGTTTATTTAACCCTAAGTTACATGTTTCATACATCTCTCTAACAAAGCTGTCTTGAAGGTGACATGGTTTTCTATGAATTCCTGGTCTCCCTGACAGTGTTCTTCCCCAGTTTTGTCCCATACCCCCATGTCTCACTGAGTCTTGCTAGCAACTTTAATGAGCATCCTTAAAAATAGAAAAGGAATTTCCATGACTTCTCCTATCTAGGTATTTTAAATACCAGCACTATCAAGCAGTCACTCCAGGACCCAGGAAGGATAAGGATACGTTGTCAACAAAAGGAAAAAAAAAAAAAAAGAGATAAGGTCTTTGGAGTCCACCCCCTGACCTGACAAAATCCAGGACTTGATACTGGTCTCCAGGTCAAAAATAGACCGTCTGAAAGCAGCAGAGAACACTTGCACGGTTATCGCAGAGTTACTTGTTTTGCAGACCATATTAAGCACTTCATATAATGGCATCTGAATCTGCTGCAACACATTTGAGAACAACTTCTCTGAACCACACTTGAGAAAAAACATATTTGTCAAGGGCAATAGGAACAAGAAAAATAAATCCTACCTTGAGGCCCTTTCTCTTGTTTCTTTGCATTATCCTTTCAACAGAAGTAGATCTTTTCCTTACAAAGACCACCAGCATTACATTCACAGAAAGAATTAAAACAAAAAAAAAAAGAGACCTTCATCTACCCTTTGCCAATCTCCACAATATTACACATTATAAACATAAGTACTTCTTTCAGAAGATCTAGTAGCCACACATAGCAGTAAAATACCCTACTGTCCTCTTCATTTTTATGAACTTATAAAAGAAATATTAACTATTAAATGTTACTTGAAGTAATTATCATAAACCAATATCACTTTAAATGAATACGCTACCTTTTCTGATTCATTATCTTTGCTTTTGAGTTTTTCCTCTTACTGATAAGAATTCAGCAGTTCCCCATGTTCTTGCTGAGCACTCACATAGGTTAGCAAGGTTCGACTGCGTGCGCTGTTCGAGCCAGTATAGCTTAAATCTCAGCCAGCCAGGAAGCCAGGCAGATAAGCGCTGGCCTATTGAAAGTTTATCTTTTGAACGGGAACAAGGTGCTTGAACTTAAGGCAAGTCTGTAAGTTAACATTTTGTTACATCCTATAGGGTAAAATATACATATAGTAAATGCTTTGACAGAAATATAATAACTAGATGCTACTAATTAATAATAAATTCATTTCAACAACCAAGTATTAGACCCACTTTTTTCCATTGCAGAATTTTAGAATTTCGTAACACAATTAAATATGCCAGTTTCTGATATATTCAATTTCACTAGTAGAAAGTTGGTATGCTTTTTAGCTGAGATTGAGTTCTTTGCAAAACAGTAGAACAAAGGGTTTTTGTTGTTTGTTTGTTTGTTTTTCCTTTTTAAGGCTATCTTATATAAGAAGCCTTTTTTCAAGATTTCTTGTTTGTTTTATTTAAAAATAGGATGTTATAGTTCTGGATTCTATATAAAAAAAAAGTACACGTTAAATTTTTTAATTAAAAAAAAAAAGAAGAAAAAAAGAAGAAAAAAAAAGAAAGAAAAATAAAGAAAAAACAAGAAACCAGAAACCAAGTTCTAAAGACACCCTCTGAAGTTACAATCATTTTAGGAATTCTGCATTGTGACTAGAATGCATGGCTGCATAAAGACATTTTCACCAAAAAAATGTCGAAGAATGATTTTAAAAAAGCATGCAAGAAAAAAATAATCAGCCATTTGTATTTTACTCTAAATACTTACTTAAGAGGTAAGTGTTATAATTAAGTATACTTAAAGAAAATTCTGCTAATAAAATTTACAAGCTTAATAAATACCTAATACTCGACTTTTCACCCCTTCATGTATAGTAGGATTCTAAGGTAATAAATAGTGAGAACAGAAATTTCAAGAAATCATGTGGTAAAAATCTGAAAGGACAGGTATTACTTGGTATTAATTATGTAGCCACATTTGACAAAGCACAAGTATAGAACAGAATAAAAATCCTCACTAAATCTGCAGCTGAAATTAGAATTATTCTTTTTTTTTTTTTTTTTTTTTCCCAAATGTACATTTCATCTTATTTAAAATATTTGTCCTCACAAATATAAATGAATTTGTTATTTCTAAGCCTGGTTAAAAATAAATAAATAAATTGCTGAACATTATATATATATATATATATATATTTTATTTTATTTTATTTTTTTCCCTGTAAGTACTCTGAAAAATAACTCAAAATAGCACCGTGGAATTCAGGCATGCCTAAATAGCTTTCATGTTATATATGTTTAGCTTGCAAGTAATGATGAATTTGACCTGCCAGTTTCCCAAAGAGACTTACTTTGCCAGGAAAACAAACTCCTGCTTTTAGAAGATCGTGTGTTTTGTTTGTGTGCCATTGGAAAAAAGAAACAAATCTTCTTGATGAGACACAGTCAAAACATTTTCCTTCTGTGTGTGTGTATATATATATATATAAACACAAGAATGGAAAATAATAATTTAAAATAAGAATAAGCCATTATCTCTCAGAAAACAACAGCTACTTGAACTAATGATTTTAATTTCTGTGTTTAATGTGTCTGGAGAACAAGCACAAAAATAGCACATTTTTGCAAGTGCCTTCAAGAACAGAAATACCCTGATAAGAACAAATGCGAGACACTTGCATTTAATATATCAGAAAATATCTAATTACAGTAAAATTACCTGATGTGCAATGGTATGTTAATGTTGGCCAATAAATAACACGACAGATAACACTCATGAAAGCGATTACCCATTTTGCTTGTCCCATCCACATTGCTTCTTTCTGCAGCTGTCATTCCCCACCTAACCAGCTCACAGGGCTCTGCACAGAGCAAGACAGCCAGCTTGTTATTGCCTTGAGCTTAACTACTATCCATGGAAAAGCTAGGCAATACAATTTGGTAATCTGTTCTATGAGTTCTGTAAAACATATATATATATACATATATACACACACATTTTTTTTCTGCAATTAGCATAAGAGACTAAACAGATTGTGAGGTTTTTGATTGCTTGTTTTTGGTTTGGTTTTAATTTTTTCTTTTTTGTTTAAACACTGAAAACCTATATATTCTGTGCACTTTTGCTCCCACCCTATCCCCTGCAATTTGGCTCTTTTTCAGGATAGAACAAGCAGATGCATATCGACCAATACATCTGTTTGTCACTTGACTGCTTCATAAAAGCCTCCACCTTTGAACAGAAAATGCAACTATGGAAAATAAGCAATTTAGACAGGACTAGTTCATAGTTTTCTGTGCATCTTTCCAATAAAAATTATTGTTTAACATAGCTGATTTAAATAAACAAAATTCTAAGGAAACAACCACAAAATACAGTGATTAAAGCACTACTGATTAATAAAAATTGCCTAACTGGGATTTATTAGAAACTGAGGGCTGAGGTGAGAGGATCCATGTAATTATTAAGTATTTTAAAGAAGAATCTGCAACATTAAAAAAAAAGTCTTATATGTACCTGAATAATTTTAAAACTAATGTTGCTAAAATGATCTCATGCTATTCCTGCAAATGGGAAGTTACATGAAAATATTTTAACTATATTATGCATAAATAATTTACTTCCAGACAGACAGCTTTTACACTTACAGATAAATTTTCTCTCAAAAATGAACAGATGATTGTAAATATCACAAACCACACGAGGAATAATATCTTTTAAAGACTGCGTTTCAATCGACTGCCTTTCATGCTGGCTCAGCCACTTTAAGCTGTGATGGATTTTTAAAAGCTGTTCCAATATATCAAAATCAACCTCGGAATATCTTAACAAATTTCTCAAGTTTCTATGACTAATAGTGTATCACAGACTTGATAGTTACAAGCTAAACACAACCCTGACCTTTAGTGCTTACGGCTACGAGACCTGCGGTACGCCCGCTGAGCTATATGGCTACAAGACCTGCAGCGTGCATACTGAGCTAACAAAATCTACATTTACAGCAGTGTTCTGCAATGCCAAAAATCCCTCGAGGCAGGATTTTGGCTTGGCTTATACAATCTCTTTAAAATATAGGGTCACTGCTCCTCCCGTGGAAGATAATGCCTCCCACCTCCATCAACAAACTCAATGTTTTTACAGTAGAGTCCACGTAGTGCCAGAAAGCTGCTTGTAATAAAGGATTTTCAAGCCTTTAATAAATATTACATTTCCAGAACAAAAAGTCCTCTCTACCAGCTCTGGGCTCTCAGACAGTCAAAATCTGGAATTCATTCCCATTGTCTTAAGGCAGGTCAGTGGGTTGGCTTTCTGAGCCCTTTTCTTTTTTCTTCTCCAGAAGTCAAAGCTGCTGTGACTCCATACATTATTTCTTACCAATTGGACAAAGTGATGGATATTTCTTCTTTGTATTACATACACAGGGTTTAGCTGGTGAGGAGGAAGCAGCCAATTCTTACACAAAAAGGTGAAAACTTTGGCTTGGTAGAGGAGAAACTAGGGATCTGGCAGATCAGGATACGAGAGGACATCAGGAAGGCCAGCAAGATTTTGTGTGGGAGAAAACCAGAAGGAAAAGTTGCTGAGGGATAGGGGAGGAAAGGGAGAAGGACTGTGGAAAGAAAGGTGTGAACATGCCATCCTTTCGGGACTTTTTGCCCTGCTCTGTCCTCATCACTGGACAGCCCATTTTCTACACAGCCTTTGCAGAAGACACCAAGAAAGAGGCCTAGAGGCTCCGAGTAACACCGAGCATTGCAGCCCTTCCCACTTCCCATGGACTTGGAGGAACAGTAAATGAAAAATGAAATTAGCTCTCAGCTATTCTTCAATTTCCAAAAGCCACCATCATTAATTTTGTTTCACACGACAAGGCATGAAAATCAGAACGACAAAGCACATTCATCACCAGCAATGCTGCATCCAGCAGAGACAGCTTGAGTCAATAAAGAAGCCGGGGCTGAGTGACTACGAACAACAAACGCTCCTTATGGGCAGCCAAACCGAAGATCATCAGGAAACTGTAAAATGAGACATCCACCATGTAAACCTCTCCTCGTTCCGTCTTCCCATACAAGGGGATGTTTTGGTACTGAACTGTGGAATTCCCCAGAGACACGATAAAGGAAAAATAAAAACATCCACCAGTAATGCCATGTGTGATAAAAACCATATGAGGAAGTCATCGGTTAAAACAAGCAAGCATGGAACAACCATTGAAACTAGGGTTATGTTAGAAGCTGCTCTTCTTTCCAGAGTGTTTTTCAGCTCCTGTTCCAGGCCTCCTTGCTTACATGCCTACGGACAGAGCACAGCGATCTGCGGCCTACCGATGGCAGCCTACAGGCAGCTGCTCCCTTGATGATGAGACCACTGCGAGATATTAAATCCATTTCAGGAAGTTTTCTCATCCTTTCCAGAAGCTAGTTAATACCGTGTATTTATATATCTCTTACTCTTCTCTGCAACCAATTTTTCTGGGCTTAATCAAAGGGTAGGATAGCCTGAAGAAGTGCCTACAAAACCCACTCCACAGGACAAGTGCCAATGGATTGAAACCTCCTACCACAGCCCTAATCTCCCTTAAAGACTTCTTGGATGTGGGTTCAAGTGAGAAAATCTACACAGCTGGATGTCAGGATGCACCAGGAGCTTTCACTCCCCATGTACTCCTCAAATCCTGCCTCTGCACAGCAAGAGTGCACCTGTCCCAGCACAGTACCCCTGACGCCTCCAATTAATGCTGAGAAAATCCTGAGCTAAGTGCCTACTTAAATTTGATGGGTTTGGCATTCAAATGATGGTCTGTGAACCTAATAAAAGCATCAGTTAGTAAACAACATTATTGCAGGAACATCAACAGAATTATGAGCAACTGCAAGATGCAATTAAGTTGAATTTAGCCACCATGCCCACACAACTAGCGATGTGGTTGTTTCAGATCAATGTAAACAACAACCAATAAATATTCCCATTGCTTCTCCAATGAACAAGAATGGGAATTACTGAGTGCTGCTAGAGAAATTTATAGTGGAACAGATGCAAACTACCTTACAGCCCTAAGGAAAATGGAATTTGTTCACCAAAGCATAGTTTGAGCTGGCTAATCCAAGTCGCATATCTAGTTCTTGCAGAGCTTTGAGAAGCAATCAATCTTCTGGCATTCACCAACAAGTGATTTGTTAATCTGCAGTTTTCATAGTGTAGTAAGGAACATTTGAATTAACAAGTTATTTTCTATTAGTCTCTTGGTTACTTATTGGGTATGACAGAGTATGTGGTGCAGTGAAACTGGACAGGATAGGTTACGTCACGTTCTGCCATCTGGAAAACATTACAAGATAATCACTAATACTGTGAAGCCTCCTGAATTTGTTCTTCATATATAATATAGCCATTTGAGCTCTGAAGAGTGATTTGTAAAATATGTTACTGTAATCCTAAGTAGGATATTGTTTTAAATAAAACCCATATCTGAGTACAAATTTAAATTTCAGCTTACATCCTTAACCAATTACGTACCAATGCAAATCTCCGCTGATAAATTGTCTAGCTAAATCCATTCTTGCAGTGGATTAGTTAGCTCAGAGAAACGATACTGGGATATAGAATTTCAGGAGCAGCAAGGTGATTTGAAGATTCCCCAGTGGTTAGCAACTTCTATTCAGTATGCTGTAGGATTCAAGTGCTGGCCCTTGATGGCAGCACAGGAATTTAAGGTCACCGTCCCAGACCGCTCAGTGAGTGGTCCCTGTGCTGGTAGGGGCAGAGAGGACTGCTTGTGGGCAGCTGCCGAAGGCAAATGCTACCTAAAGAATCTACCAGGGGGCAATTCAACAGCCAAGCCCTGTGTTTCGTATAGTCATAGTTGCCTGTAATGTTGCCCGCTCTCCCCAGGAGGAATGCCCAGCATCGCCTGTTATTTCTGGCCCATGATGAGCACGCTGTGGAGCTCGCTCCCGCCACAAGAGAAGCCAGACGTGCCCCTTGCCAGCAAGGGACTAGCACCACTTCTGTCATGTGAAGCAAAGTTTATACAACAGCACTTAGATCCATTTCTGTGGAACTTGCTCCGTGGCTGGAAGCCAGCATGGGTCAACAACCGGCAGCAGTTTCCTATCATAGTGGATCCCTTCACAGACAGCCTGGGGCTGACGGATCCCACCATGCTCCTTGCAACATTTTTTTTTTTTCCAGGAAGACAAAGACAAGCCCCTGGCGAGGCAAGCTGTGAAGAGCTCAGCAAATGAGACCTCTGGACTGGCTTTCCCATACAGCATTCCCATTTTACTTTCAAGCCTTCAGTATCCCTAAGGCGATATGCCACAGAGGTATTACCCACACCTCAAGAAAATATTTAGGTATGTGTGTGTGTATATATATATATATGTGCATACACACACACACTATAACTATATATCTCTCTATATATAAATATATATCTATAAATATAGATATAAAGCCATGCTCACATAACATTCTCAGCAGCTAAACTCTGCCATAATCCCAAACGTTCAAACAATCAGGTCGCAGTAACCTAATTACAAATTATGAATGTGGTAAAAATCATGGAAGCAGTACCTGATAGAAATTGCTGTAAAAGTGACATCATGCAATAGGCCATGCGACAGTCTGAAATCTCAGCCAACAGAAAAGCCAAAGGATCAGGGGGAATTTGGAACAATTCTCGTTTGCCTGTTTTTAAAATGTCTTAAAAGTATGAAGTCAGTTTCCATCCTATCAGCATTCATGCTTTGACCCAGACTGCCCCAAACATGGTAAGAAACCAATGGACCTTTTGGACGATGTCATTTGTTGTACACAACATTGTTCTAACATAGCTCTTGCATGACTAGAAGACACAACAGCTGTGTGGGAAGCCAAAATGGAGAAAAAATTTGTTGGAAAAGGTTAGCAATTATAATAGCAAAATTGTGAATTTTGCAAACACACGCACCAAAAAAAGTATGTGCACATAAAAGTTTATATATTACATATACCTATCAATAATGTTGGGATGCTTCCTATTCCACCTGCACAATATGCCACACAACAAATTACTTCCCTATGGTTTTCCCCAGTTGTTATCAGATCAGGTGACAGGAATCTCTGTATTAGTTTTGTATGCTTTAGTGAACACCACTTTATTACCTAGCTCTTTAGTTTTATTATCCACTTAAATAAATACATTTCATGTCTTATATCTGAAATTCAAAAAAAAAAAAAAGGATTATTCTCTGAATAAAGTCTACTATTAAAACTACCTAAAGCAACATTATGAAGAAAATGAGATTTTAATAGTCTAGATAACAAATAAAAAATCCATTTTACAGCATTCCAACACGTATGAATGTTCAAACTGCTAAAAAAGAGAGACGGTTTTTAAGTTCTGTAGGAATGTAATCCAATCTATCGAACAGGATGTTACAGAATTTAGTGTTTGCTTTAAAATGAGACAAAGCTGGTAGGATATTTTTAAACTGGCATAGCAATCGTATAATGGCTCAATTGGCCCTGTTGAGAAATACACTTTTCAGGACGTTTAAAAGTACAATCAGCATTTCTACTAGATTTGCATGATACCCATAAGCTTTTCTTTTCCCTTTCAGTACTCTGATCAATTCTAAATGTAACTGCTGTGCTGATCTTCAGCTTACCTTTAACAGATGAGCACTACTAAATCAAAAGCTGTCCAAATTTCCTACTCTGGATTAATATATACATAATGGCTGCTTGCCCATGGCTGGAAATCCTTCTGATCACTTAATGCTGTCAGGTGCCTCATTTCTAATGGTGAAAACATAATCTAAGCTTCCAGAGGACAAATTCTTCAGGCTCCACTTCAAGTGCAGAAGTATTTGAACACAGTTAAAACCCACTGATCTGGTCAAGATTCAGGCACACTGAATCAATGTGAATCAAGACACAAGCACACTGAAGCAATGGGGCTTCAGTGAAATGTTACAATAACAATGCTCATTTACAATAAATTAAAATATTTTAAAAACTGGAATATTGAAAGCTAAATAGCAGCAGATGTAGACAAAGATGACAGCAGAAATAATTTGGTGGGTACTGCCAGTGTAATGTTTCTGATATTGGACGACAGTCTGCAGTAGGAAAACAAAACTATGAATGCAATTAGCCTTATGAAAACCACATTGTTTAGGTGAACAGCATGTCCATATTTAACTCAAAAAATGCAATGTTTCATTCATGAAAGAATTAGGTCTCTTGCTTGTATGTTAGAGGGCTATGTTTGTTTACCAGAGGGAAAACACTCACAAATCTCTGCTGACAAGTTTTCAATCTGAAATCAAAAACCAGGCAACAAGACAGGATGGAGTGAACAGAGGGGTAGTGGCCAACCAATCCAGGAGGATTTACACAAGAGATGGTTTTCCAAGAGTTTTCTGGAGAGGGCACGGAGGGGGTGGAAGCTTGGAACAAATTCACGGGTGGGCTGTTCCAAGCCCAGAGTCTGGCATGCAAAGAGTCCAGGAGACCACAGCTCCAAGTCTGAGTTAACATCGCTGTCTGGCTGCCCAAACTATACTGCCACTAAACACCACGAATAGCAACGTGGTTCTCACCAGCAACACAAATGTGCTGTCATCCAACACCCAAGCATAAGAAATCTTGGGTATTTCTGGTAAGTGAGGAGTGAGGTATGTGGAAGTACACCAATCAGGTCAGCAGCACGTGGAAATTGCCTGGGGAGATGGAACCACACTCACTGCCATCCCTAAGCATCAGCCACCCTAAAGACAGTCTGCAGCAAACAGTTTGCTCGCTCATCTGTCAGAGGTGGGCCTAAATACAGACTCCCATATGCACACTCCAGGAGTATTTGGGCACCAAAGGAAATGTCTTTAAAAGCTTACCAACTCACACAGCTTCAGATCAGTACATGACAAAACACAAATGACACGATATGAAGGAGCTTGAGTACTACGTGACTGGTACATAGGAAACCACAGGGAATACTTGAGGATGCCTGGCACCACAGCTGCTTCCATTGACAAAAGCAAAGGAATCAGAAAAAGATGGAGATGTATGGATTGTAAGCATTGTACAAAATAGAAAAAAGACAAGGCAAACACCATTTCCAAAAGAGAATTCAAAGAAACATTTGCCTTTTTCATCATGAAAGGGGATAGCTCTGAAGAAGTACCAGTACCCTTGGTGCAAGAGAAACGCAGGCACAGCCTGTGCTTCAAACACCTGATAGCCAGGGAAATCCAGGAACAGATGCCACAGGGAACAGACAGACAGACGCCCTTTTCTCTTTGTACCTCTGGGTGCAAGGACGGATTCTCAGCACAGTGTTAATGGGACGGTGTGTTACCAGCACTATGCAGGGAGATGATTTGAAGGAGGAAAGCACACCCTCTGCAGGCTAAAAGTAAGTGTCTGGAGAACATTACTCCTGTGAGCCAAGAACACTTGATTTCAACAAAGATATTTGATACGCATTTTTCATAGATTTGCTGAAACACAGGAAGATGAATTCAGTATATCCAAATCAGCAGAAGAGTGTCAAATCCATCATTTATAAGCAGTTCCACTAAATTTCATGCACTGGGGTCACATCAGCCCTTCTATTCAAACACGAAAGAAAAGGCATAGAAACAAAATAAATAATATTTTTTTAAAAAAAAAAAAAAAAAGCTTGCATAAAACAAAAGATGAAGGGAAAAAAAGCAACAAAACATTTTCAGCGGTTACATCATTTTATATTATTATGACCAAATGAAAATTATTCTTTTTAATATGCCTTTTTTAAACTGGGCTTCTTCATGATATTTTCCAGAAGAAAATCATGGAAAAGATATCGGAAAACATCATTTAGTTGCCTTTTTGTTTTTTTCTTTTTGGAGCAGTTACAAATAGGTTTTAAACACTTACCATGAAACTTCCATCACCGTAAATAACTATAGAACTACAAATTAAGCATAAAATTAATTAAACACTAACAAAAGAAAAGTATACACTTTTCCAGTGTGTCCATAGAAATGATGAATGTAATTATAGTTCAGCAATTTGAGAAGAGAATATTTTGAATAAGTAGGTAATTAAGTTAAGAGAGGCCTAAAGAAAGATTTCACACTCACATTCATATGCTGAAGCAGTTTAAAAATAGAGAGTAAGAACTGCCTGACTTCACCTTTTAATTTTAGCTGGGTGATGAGCTGGTCCCAAAGACAGAAAGGCACAGCAGGATTTTTTCTCTGCAAAGTGCCCTTCGTATTTTTATGAGAAGGAAATGCAGTCTGTTCTATTAATAACCTGCTACAGCTCTAGATAAGTCTAGGCACCCTTTCCATCAGGAAAAAAGTTTTGTTTTGAGAGTATAAGTGATTCAGAGCAACAAGGAGATATACAGAAGTTGGAGAACCTCCTGACTGCCCCAGCCACTTCACAGTTAAATGAAGTCCACACAGGAACAGACATTTAGCTTTTGCATCAGTCACCTCTTGCAATTACTAAAATTGTAAGCACACCACTTTGCTCTCATGAGGAGGAAAAAGCAAATGACCAAGTTTGCACCTTGAGATAATATTAACTTCATTCTCATTTTAATTAATATCTGGAAAAGCAAACGTTGATACCAACTATCCAAAACTACACTGCAGAAAGAGGGGGGGAGTTGCTTGACACAATGCCAGCGTAACAGCTAGACTCTCCCAAAGAAGCTGGGAAAAAACACTTTTTTTTTTTTTTTTTTCCCCCCCACATAAAGAAAGATAGATTCTTCTTCTGGATATGCCTCCCTCACACTTTGCGCTTTCCTGACATCTCTGATTAACCTATCTCAAACACCAGCTTCCCAATAGCAACCCCCAGGCCGTTCAGCATTGTTTCAGCCTGGCAAATTCTTGCAGCGGGGCAGGGCTGAAACCCTTCCCAGTCACTAGCTCCACACAGAGAACTTTTCTGTCCTGCAGAGAATGGTGGAAATGGAAACGGTATTGGACGATACACATTCAAATTTTTTTGCCAATTTATTCTTGCCAAAGTGACAGCTACCCAAGTGGAGGTCCCCAATACCCTCAGCTGTGTTAGAAGCACCACCTTAAGCAAGATTAATTGTGCTTTAATGATGGTAGCAGCCTTACCGCTGAAGTCTAAGTAGGGTCCTAAGTTAACAGCGCCATGGAAACAACTCTTCTAAAC
Organism: Netta rufina; assembly: GCF_964035555.1. NCBI lineage: Eukaryota > Metazoa > Chordata > Aves > Anseriformes > Anatidae > Netta > Netta rufina. The sequence continues at coordinate 27,260,071 of NC_140130.1, read as the reverse complement.
TCTCCTCTTGTCTTCCTCACACGTATTCAGAGCAACAATGAGCAAGAGGATCCTTGATTTCTTTGTCCTCTTTGCAACTATGCTCAACCTCTAATTACAGATTCATATCAGGCTCTGCCTGTAAACTTGCTGCATGTGTAAATACTGGTCCCTGATTCACTCCAGCTACTCCCACGAATAATCATTTGCAGGTTTTTTTGCCGTGCAGATGCACTGCGAGTTGGTGAAAGCTCACATCAGCATCGTGCTGCTCAGCAGCCACTGAGTGAGGACACGCTGCCATCCTGAGCTGCAGCCCCTGATCTCGGTAAGCTGTTTGCCTAAAAGCACAGGAGGGCCATGCTGGTCTCTGATGACCACTTCCCACTCATTCACGTCTTACAATAAATCAGAGCACTCTTACGCAAGCAAGCCTAAGGAGATATTTGTTTGTACCCACATTCCCAGTATCTTTTGGTTTAAATCTGAAAACCACTATTATTTTCCACAACCTAGCACCATTCCCAAGTCATGTCAGAAGTTCCATATTGTTCTGAAAGCTTTTTCCACTATGAGATACAGATGAAGGGTGCTGTCTTTTCTTCCAGCTGGAGCATGCTCTGCATTTCATTTGTACAGATGCAACTAGCTTGTTTATCACTCCGAGCATTTCTAGTTCAATTGTTGGATGCCAGAACTGGCCCAGGCACCAGCAGCACCCTATCCCTGCCACAGCAGTGACATTGCACTTGACATCTCACATCAAATGACATTAAAGCACTTGAATGTAAGGATTGGAGGTGACCAATTCTCCTTGTTTTATTGAAGATCTTTAGTCAAAAATACCTCCTGACAAGAAGGCTGTCAGCTGACGTTTCTACTGTCTCCAGCATAAGTTCAACACAAAGTTTGTTGAGCGAGGTCATCACTCACTGTATCGCTATTTATAGTTACTTACTCTACCCTTATCCTAACAAGACCCTAATCAACAAAGCTTCTGATGATTTTTGTTTGAAGGATCTTTAAACATAAACAAATTATCTGTTTGTCTTGCTTTAAAAAGAATTATTTGAAAATTTATTTAAAAAATCAGGTAATTCTTCTTCCTTCCCTTTTCATATGTAATTCAGATAATGCTTCTCTTTCACCTTCCTGTGTAAAGATATCAGTGATGGGCTTTGGGGAAGAAAGACTGATTTTATGTAGTGAAGGATAAGGAGATTCATGATCATCTAGTAACTAATTTATCTTAGCCTCTTCTAGAAAGAGAAAAAATAGCTGTTTGTAAGAGCCTGCCTACAATCACACCCCTTCCTCCCACAGCCCCCTTTTCCCTTCAGCAAGGTAACACACCAGGCTCTACCAAACAGCAAGTGCATCCTTGACAAAGCAGTTCAGGTTTCCAGAAGAAACGCACACAATTTTTATTATTTGATCAAACAATCAGCCAAATTGGAGTTCGTTTCCAGAGCCCCTGCAGCAGGATCCAAGTCCAAGATCAGAACCTCTCCTCTGACTTTATTAGGCTGCCACGTGGGACCCATGTGTGCAAGGAGCATTCTTCAGGGCTTAACACAGACAATATAACCATTATAGCACTGGTTTTAAGGTATGTTTATAGAGCCTAAAGTGGTCATGGTCTCCAAGCCAGTCTTCCAGCTGCTGCAATAGCATCATCACCACCGAAAGCCCTTCCCCAAAAGAAACGCCTGCTGCTCTCATTGCTGCCGCCCATGCTGGAGAAAAAGAGTTCTTTTCTTAGTGAGGTGCTTACCCCAAGAACTGCCAGCTTTGCTAAAGCTAAATAAATAAAATTACCTCAGAGATTTTAAATTCAGAGCTGTGTCTGTCTCAGAGTTACAAGCTACTCTGTCACGTTTAAGCTTGAAGCAGCTTTTTTCCTGCCTCTCTTGGTCGTTCTGGTGTCTCTTACGAGCAGAGGCAGGCAGCAGGGGGTGAGAAGCGATGTACTCCAGGTCTCTTCAAATTCCTGAAATGTCTGGTGTCAGGACTGGGGCCCATTTGTCACAAGTCACACCCTTGGGAGCTCTCTGCCTTGTCCACTGGGAGAACAGCAGCAAGCCCTCCTCCTGCACCGTGCTGTTTGCACAAACTGCCCACGTGTAGTAAAATGTAGACACGGAGCTGATAGAGCGGTGTGCTTCTGGTGAGGGCTCCCTGGCATCCAGCTAAGAGGTGAGAAAACTAAATATAACAAACTTAAAACTACAATTATTGTAGGGGAGCCTGCCAGAGCTGCTCTGAAGCTCCTAATGGTCTGTCGGGGATTTATGGATCAGCTGTGAAAATTTACTCACAGCTAAAACTTGCCAATCAAGTCTTCGGCTTTGGAACGCTGCTACCAACTTTCTCACAATACAGCTTGGAAGTGGAGAGGCAAACAAAGCAAAACTGTTGGGTTTAATGCTTTGAAGAAGGACATACAAAAGAAAACTCTGTTATACTGAACAGATCAATAAGAAAAGTGGGAGGAATCTCTCTTTTGCGTGTTTCTCAGTATAAAAGGGCCTTCTATTATACACAGCAGGGAAGGACAAACACAGCAGTGCCAAGAACTGAAAAATGCACAGTAAGAGGCAGTATGCTGCACAGGAAAGGCTCCAAATGGCCCTGACTTACAGTTTGAAAGAGGCTGAGCTGCCACATAAGCCCACAGCTGTGAAGTTTTACACTCCAGAGTATTGCTTTTTAAACACCTGAGCTCATTAACATGCTATTAGAAAGCATACAGGAGTAAGGCCAATACTCCTCCCTGCACAGCACCACACTCTCTTTTAAATGAAAAGGTTCAATGCTAGAACACAAGGTATCCATTTTATTGATTGGCTTCCAAAGTATTAGGTGTTTCCTATCAGTGCTCGTTGTTCTTGATGCTTCTATGCAAGACTCCCAGAGACCTGGCAAAGCAGTAAGCATTCATGAAGCCTTGGAGACCTAGATGATGGGATCTGATCCTCTAAAGCCTACACGCAAAAATAATCCTCATGTGTACAAATGCTTTGCAAGCCCAGTCTCATAGCATACGCACAATATCCAAAGAGGAATTTAAGTCTTATTTACTACTGCCAAACAAACTGGATTGGCTGCTTAAGATATTTATGTAATATATAAGATGAGTGTTGCTTTACTTTGCATTATTTAAACAAAAAGAAATAAATAACTTCTAGTCCCTGAAAATTTCTGTTTTAACTTTTTTATTTGGTAAAGGAAATTCAATCCTTTAATACTTTGCAATGTGAAAAAAAAAAAAAAAAAAAAAAAAGTGATTCACGTAAATTTTATTGTCAAGTATGAAGTAGCTTGTCAGCACTTTTTACTTCTCCAGGATCTGGAAAACAAAATATTGAAATAACATCCAACACAGTGCAGAAGACATGAGAGCTGACTTGGATTCAAGTACCGCTGAACTTTTTGTTTGCACCACTTCATCTATGAATCTCTTCACCCACTGCACTGACAGAGGTATCTACAAACACCATCCCAGTCAGCCACTGTTTTCCTGCATTATTTACAAATACGTTCACCTCCAGATACATCAGGGACTCTTTCCCTAGCATAATCCACATCAGGACAACCTGAGGCAAACCTCTTGGGCCATTTCAAGGAGTCAATGGAAAGGTGCCAGCAGAAGGGTAAGCCTTGCCTGTACGGGGAGGAGGTGTTGCTACAGAATAGAATCATGACCTTGAATGAAGTGGCAAATAAAGAGAAGAGCCCAACATTTGGTTGTTGGTTGGCAGGACTGTAGAAAGCTGTAGGTGACCTTACAAGAATGTGCCATGAGCAGGGCACAAATGGATGGCGCAGAGCACAGGGATAGCGGGGTGTGAACGTTAAGATGTGTTAATGGAAGAGCTTGGAAGATAAGAGGAGCCTGGGGCAGAAAAATACCTCACCCTAGTTTGCTAATAGCTTTGTCTGAGGTTTTAGGAGACAAGTGCCACATTTCCTTCAAATCCCTTCATCTCACTGAGTTGCACTTATCCTCTGGCAAAGAATTTTAATGTGAGGCGGTAGAGGAGATCCACAACTGCAAACAATGCAAATGGACGTAATGCACAGCTCTGTTGGGACTGGAGGAAACTCCTCTGTACCAGAAGTTTTCTGCCCCCAGTCTAGTTCCAGACAGAACAGAAAGCAGGGTGACAAGCATTCAGGATCCTGTGAGATATTATATGGCATTTTGTTCTCAGTAAGTAATTTGCAGATTTTATTTTACATATTAAAAAGAGAGGCCAAAAAGAGAACAGAAATGTTGGTCAGTGTAAGAGCTATGTGTGTCATCAACCTAATAGATTTACTTAGTGTATGTTCCCCTAAGGGAAGGGCATGTTAATCAGCAGGCTGAAATAACATTTTTTTTACTGCAGAAACAGACTGTGGTCAATTTATTGCTGCTTTCCAGTATAGCATGTGCAAAAGCCCACAGAAGGGTATTTATTATCTCAATAAAGGAAACCTCAGATGTAACCTTGGCTGTCAAGGCACTTGTTGGAGAAGTACTTAAAGCCTATTTCTTAAAACAAATGTTCAAATCTATGTAAAAATACAAGAGCAACTCCTGCACATCTTCAAGGCTCTGTGTGAGAAGCAGCCCTAGCTTGCAGGTGCCATCACCACACACATCTCCCCCTCCAGGATAAAAATAACCACAAGACATAAACTTTACTTTCTTATTGAACCAAATTCAAAACATTTTACATTGTCCAAATTCCAATACTTTGCAGCCCACTGTACAGAAAACCAGGAGATTTATGGCAAGCTGAGGAAAGCTAGGACTAGAGAACATCACGCACTTTTGGCACCTAAAAAGCCAGTAAGCCAGGCAAGGGACCAGGTGAGCAGAAGTCAGCCAGAGAGCTTACTCAAAGCCTGCCCACAATACATTTTCTCCATCCATCCTGGCTGGCAGAAGACTTAAGGGAATTACTCAGGGGAAAAGGAGTTAAATATTTCCTTTTCCAAACCTTGTCTTTTCCTAGTAGGAAGTATATCCAAGATGATGAAGCAGAATCCCCATTCTTCTTAAAGTAGTCACCACCATTAACATTTAACGTAACACAGTCTAGTTTTAGAGTTAACTCCATGCAGGAGACGGACTGCACTTCACAACCCTTAGAGCTACAGTTTCACATCACTCACAGACTCAGGCAGGGATGGTGGCATCTTTGAAGTCTTCTGCAGGAGCTGGTGAGACACCTGCACGTCTTTAAACTGAGATGGCAGGTGACAAATCTGAACAGCTTCATTTGGAGACACAGCACAACCCCACCACAGCCCACTCACTGCCAGTTCAGCTCATCTCCCAAAAGGGACTTGCAGAAAATGAACAAGTCTGGCTCCCTTGGAGCTCCTCATATGCACAGGATAAAATATACAGTTTGTCGTAGCGGGATCATATCAGTTAAAGTCACATTTCACAAGTTTGTATTAAAAAGAATTAAAGCAGCAAGCCTGCCACAATAATAATTGCCTCTGTGCACTGATAATGAAACACTGATCCTTTAACACAAGCCTCTGCCCCTTTGCAACAGAATACACAATGCTTTTATTCTGCATTTGTTCCAAAGAGGCAAGATGCATTTGTAAAGTAGGCTGGGTTCATGTTGCCAGAATAGGACAGATACTAAGCTTCTCCAAAAGCCAAAGGCGCAGGTTTTCTGGTTTCACCCAGCGTGTAGTGACAGCTCCGCAGTGACGGGTCATTAGTGTGACAAGGAGAAAGCAGCTGGATACAGAGGGGCAGAGGCTAACAGAGCGATTACATCCTTAAACCAACTGTACTTGGTTACAAAGAACGGGGCAGGGGGTGTATGTGTGCGTGTATGCAGGGGAATAAAGTCAGTCGGGCAACGTGTCTAGCTGCAAATCAGCTCAGAAGAGTTAGATTCAAAAAAAACTTCAAGACGGCATAATCTTCAGAAAGAGCAGATTCTATTTGAAGAATGGAATTTTAAAGTGACTAAAATTAGTATTTCACACAAATAACCCATTTCTTACCCTGCTAAGGAAATTTCCGCAGCCTTCTATGAAATATAATCATACCTTTAGAGACTTTGTTCCTCCCATTTTGGCAGTCCCCAGGAAGGACCAGAACTAGAAGGCACTGAGGCTTTTACCCACCTCCATTCTCCTCTCCTCCAAATGGGCTTTTAGAACACAGAGAAGCATTAGCTGAGTTCCCTGCCTGCAAGTTTGAGTGAATAAAGAGGAAAAACCAAAGCACCCATTTCCCAGTCTTCCCATTGATGGGAGCAGTAGTATTAAGTTCCCAATAAAAGAGCCAGATCCAGGCAACTTAGTTACAGTAAGGAGGACTCCGCTGCCATGTGTTGTGTTCCACAAACTTCTTACTACTCTGCTTCTCATCAGCTAAGGATTATTTCACTTCTTACTTAACTTGATACTGCTGCTGTTAGCTCAGTCTCCACTAAAATATGTAAAAATAATTTTGACATTTCTGGGCAACTAAAAACTTATTGATAATAAAAGCCAGACTATACAGAAATGTTTGCATCCAAGGCACTTCTTTCAATTTTATTTTTTTTTTCTGATCCCTTTGTACCTCTGTGCTCCCTCTTCAGTCTTTAAATGCATTTTATTGAGTTCCGCACCCAACAGGCTGTTGGTTTAAAAAAAATGTTTAAAGAAAATCAGAAGATTTCAGGATAAAAAAAAATAGTAATTTTTGTTTAAACTGTAATATCTATAGAATGAATTCATCTTTGATCTTTAGGTCATACCTTATATAAGGGACATGGTGGGGCTGTTACTGGTTCCTTCCCCTACTCTTCCTCCGTCTCCCCTCAAAAAAGGGTATTTTACATGACAATCAGAAATGTTAAGAAAAAGAAATCTGAAGATAAATGAGACATTTTTGTTACCTGACACTGAAGACAGTTACCATCCCTGATGCTATTTTCTACGTTTTGTGAGCAACTGAACCTAGAGGTGCAGCACCCCCAGGTGCCCTCCCCACACACATTTCAAGTCCCGGTTTTACTGCCAGGTGAAGTATAGGAAGAGACTCAATAATTACACAATGAGTAGCCAGAAAATACAGAGGAAAAACGAGGTTCCCTCATTGTCTGTTTCCTAACACACAGAGATGACGAATGGGAAACACAAAGGGAATAACGTGGGAATAAAGTTCAATAACGTGGGTTTAGTTCCCACATTCTCTAGCGAGTCCCGCACCACCCATATTGTGCTGGCTGCTGGGTTCAGCTCCTTGCCCTTGTTTTGTTAACACCTCTCAGCTCACACAGCTACAGAGCTCGGGTTTGTTTTCACTGTCACTCAGAGAAGTTACAGTTGTTACAACACAAACTAGATGAGTTTTCAGGGCTCTGCTGGTCAAGGAAGCAACTCAGATTTTGGAGATGTGCTTTAAAAGGCAAGTAAACACACAAAGCCTGGATCAGTGACAGCAAGAAGAGAAACAGTAAAACCAGTGTTTCTCTAATGTCGTCTTGTTAAGTATCCGTTTTGCCTTTGCCATATATGCCAAACTATTTGCCATGACTAATGTATATAATGGGAGTACATTTCATATTCTATCTCTCCTGAGAGACCTTGGGTTGGAAAGAAAAAAAAAAAAAAAAAGAAAGAAAACCCTGCACTTTACACTAAACAGACAATGAAAAATTAAAAAGCACCTGCTTAAAAATAATTGAATTAAAAAAATATATATTTTTTTCCAACAAGTTTCCTCCTTGCTGCTATAGGAAATAAAGGACTCAAAGCATTCAGCACCAGCCTGCTTGCTTCTGCCTGCCCCCTAACTGGCACAAACTGATGACGACTCCGGCACAGATGTTGGAAATTCCATCTTGCTTTCAGAGGAGCTCAAAATCTCTGGGGCACAACCCCTTAGGAAAAAAAAAAATAAAAAAAATGTACATTAACTTCGTTTTCCCCCCCACTGTTTTGAGACGCCTTATTCAACGTGTAAAATAAATGTAGCCCTATATCAACACTGGGAGCTCAGAAGTGCTCCCTTTCGACTGAGCATGTATTACCCATGACAAATTATTAGAACTGAAAGCACGCAGCTAGCCATTAAAACGTACAGAGAGATTGCATTTCAATAGTCAGGCCTCCTATAATTACAGAGGTTGCTTGTGGCACGTTTTAAGCACGAACTTTCACAGAAAGCAGTCGTCATGAAACATCTTTATACTTAGACCACAACCACCACTCGGTCTTTTATTTCCAGACAGCTGCTCCATCAGCCTGCGGTGAGCCACACACCTGGAATTATTGGTGGGAGAACCCATGCACACCAGTCAATCTAACAACAGGTGATAAAAATTGTCAGATGTCATGTAAATACTGCGTTGAGTAATACCACCTCCAAATTATAAACAAAAAAAACCTTCACTTGCAGGAGCAGACCTACCTGTAGGGAGGAGAAAAAAAAAAAAAAAAAAAAAAAAAAGCAATAAAACCTTTCTGTGCAGAGCAGGTATTTGAGGACTTCTCAAAGGTTTCACATATTTGTTTCACTTGCCAGTGCTACAGGCCCTATCCTGCATTTCTACTCCTTCCACACCACCATAACAGAAATGGATGAATGCCAACCAACACCATTACAATTGTCCTTTTCCTTCTTCTCAGTCTTCTGCTTTATTTCATATGCAAGCATATGTTTTTATCAGTCATCATCAGAGTGTGCAAATTCAGGTTTTCCCTTCCCCACCAGCTTATCATTCTCAGCCCAACAACATAAGGGCTTTGGAATGCTTTTACTTTGGGAAAATTTGAATTATTTTCCCATCAAACATCACAACCACCTACTCAGATAAAAAGTTTTAACTGCTCTATAAATCTTATGATTGGACCTTTAGTATCAACTGCAGTGACATTTTCACTCGGAGGGGAAATACATACATACAGCTTAGTTCAACTTAGTTCTTATTTTATTTGGACAGGATTCAGATAGGAACATCAAGGGATTCCATTATATTTTAATATTAGAATTACATTAGAAACGTTAGAACCACCAGTTGTTTTGCAGTACAATAAAACAGCGCACATGCTATCTGCCTTGTGCAAGTTCAGCCAACAGAGCCAAAGACATTTCAGATCTCCCGTTTTGCTAAATTTCAATCCCTATTCAATGCTCAGTGTTCACAGTGAAATTTCACCAGCTGCCCACATAAGAAGTCATTTTTTAAATGACGTAGGTCTTCACCTAACATCTGTAAAAGCTTCTAAAGTATTCTGGGGGGTGGAGAGGGAAGGAATCCGGGGAGCTTTGTAAGTTTAAATGGTATAATGAAAAATAGAAGCGGTGAAAGATTCAGTTAACCAACACGCAGCATTCCGAGCTGTACCACTCAGAATTACCATTCTGTAACTGTACACTTGTTTACCACAGCTCACAAAGCAAACAGACAACAATTGGGCTTTTGTTTTTTATTAAAAAAAAAAAAAGTTAAGAAAGCCAAAATCCTCAGGAAGATGTTGATATTTTATTTCCTAGTAATGAAACCATCGTGTCTTCATTTTGTGCTGAGACAGAAGGATCATCGCTTCCCTTAGCCTCTTCAAGTATGTTATGGTGCCAGCCATTACACCTACCCCAGCAGACTAGAAATAAATAACAGCAGTTTAAGACATGCGCTGATGTGTCCCTTCCTAATAACCACCAAATGCACTGAATATCCAATTCAGATTATAAAATACAGAGAAAAGCAAAACAGAATTTGCCTGCATTTCCAAGTAAAAGCAGGGCGGAGATATAATTTTTAGGTAAACAGAGGCGCACGCTGAATTATGTCACGCGGTTACAAAACAGCGCGATCAAGTTGCAGGACCTTAGATGGAGACGCTCAACGTGTGCCATTCTGTGCCACATCACCACGACAGAGTGCAGTCAGGACACGGGACCCCTCTCCAATCTTTTCCCTGAAGATAAGCTCAAAAAGAAACCAGCTTCAAGCTCCCCTACCTAGAATTAGGAATTAGGCATGACGGGCGAAAATGGGATGGATGCCTTTGCAGATATCATGCGCCACAGGAGAAAATTAATTGTGAGGCGGTCCTGACAGATTCACCTGACCTGCACCCATGTGAAGTCTTGAGAAACATTAAATAACGAGGGCCGACAGTGGAGAGCACAGTTCAAGCTTTCAGGCCGATTTTGCACAAGCACAAGTTACCTTCTGGTTGCACTACAACTCACAGGCGGCTCTTCAGCTACCCAGCCGAATTAGGAAGCCACCATTACTGTTTCAGTTTCAGTGTGAACTTCCAAGTCTGTGTTTCCGAACAGGAGTAAAAACACGGATAATAGGAAGGATTGTTAACAGATTAAGTTACAAAACTTGCCTGAAAAACATCCGCCCGGAAAACAAAAATAAAACTAAGCTCCAAGAAGCGTAAAGGCCACCCTGCAAGGAGAATTTACCAGCGGTTTCCTACGTGTTTACAAACGATAACGCAGCTCCCGACTTACAATCAGCTCGCCGCAAAGCTGAAGCTGTGCGCACCGCTATTTATACGGCCGTGTGCTGGGCAAGTCCTTGGGGACGGGGCCGAAAGCTCTCCCTCCAGCCCCTCCGTGGCTGCTTTTGCTGCCAGGCCGGCCGAGGAGGCGATCCCGGCCTCCCGGTGCCCCCTCGCAGCCCTCCCGCTCTGCTGGGAGCCTTCCCCGAGGATTTAGGGTTAGGGGCAAACGGGGCGCGGGGCTGCCCGGGGCCGGCACAGCTCGGGTCGTGCCGCCGCTTGTGCTTCCCATGCCCCGATCGGTTCGCCTCCCGGTTCTCCTTTGCCCCAAAAAGCACGGCTCGCCCCCCCCTAAAAAAAAAGTCCTTTTATTTTCCGTCCCCCTCCGGAGGGAGAAGGGAGCAGCGGGATGCCGCCGGTGCCGTGCCCTCCGAGAGCGTGGGTTTGGGGACAGCCAGGGAGAGGTGCGGCACGGAGACACCCTCCTGGCCCCCCAGGGACCCTCGGGGGGCGAAGGAAACTCCCCTGAGCGCGCTCCCGACCCCCTCGGAACCCGCAGCGGCTTTGGGGGCGCCGGGCGCCGCCGTGGGAGCGGGGCCGGCTCCGGGCCCTTGCGGGGGGGACACCCCAGGGCGCTGCCATCCCATTGCCGAGCCGGGCCGGGGGGGCTGAAGCTGGCGGCAGCGGGGCCGGGCCGACCCCCGTCCGGGCGGCTGTCAGTCTGGGAACGGAGCGGGGGGGGGGGGGGGAGGCAAAAAGGAGGGAGGGAGGAAAAGAGGGAGGGAGGGAAAGAGAGCGCCCCGTGCCCGCCCTGCCCTCCCGTCCCCTCCCGTCCCCTCCCCGGCTTCTTACTTGTGCAGGAGCTGGGGCAGGCTGGGCGGCGGCGGCATCCTTCTGCCGGGGCCCCGGCCGGGGGCCGAGCTGCGGGCATCGCTGCGGGCATCGCTCCCCGGCCGGGCGGCGCCGCGGGGGGCCGGGGCCTGGCTCATGGCAGCGGCGGGGACCATGCGGCGGGGGGGGCGCCCGGGAGGCAAGGACGGGGGGCCCGGAGGCGGCCGCGCTCCCCCCGCCGGGCTGCAAGAGGAGGAGGAGGAGGAGGAAGAGGAGGAGGAGGAGGAGAGCCGGGAGCCCCCTGCGGCTGTGCCCGCCCTGCGGCGCCGTGCGGGGCCTCGGTGCTGCTGGCGGGGCTGGGGGCGGGCGGCGGCGCCCCCTCCCCTGGCCCGGCTCGGCCCGGCCCCCCCCCCCCCCCGCCCCACCTGAGCCCGGCCCCTGCCGCCTCCTCTGTGTGTCTGTCTGTCTGTCTGTCCGGCTGTGTGTCCCTCCGGCACCTGCCGGGGACCCAAAGGCAGAGCGCCCCGGGGGCTTTAACACGCCCCGGTGGGGGTTTTCCTGCACCGCTTCGCTCCCCTTCCCAAACCGGGGGGGAAAAAGCGTGCACGTCGCGAGAATCCCCCGGGGATAGCACCTCTGATAGCAATGCCAGCAGCCGCCTCCCCGACACGGGCTGTGTCAGCCGGCGTGGGGTCGGAGGGGAGGCTGTGCCCCAGCCCCGCAGCCGAAACAGGGCAGAAATTGTGGTGCTGGTATCGGCTGGGGCTGGACGTGTCCCTCTGGGTCTCCTTGTCCTGCTCAGGCTGAGCACCCCGACACCTCCTCTTGCATCGCCTCTGGGTGCCGGGCACCCTGCCCCCGGCAGACACCCACTAGGGGAAAGCAGAAATGCCCGGGATTTGGGGAAAATTTAATCTGAATTGAGGGGAAAGACAGGAGCGGGGGGGTCGGGCCCTCCTTCCCCCTGCACCTGGTGGAGTCACTTAGGAGCGCGCTGCCTTGTAAATGGGCTCAAAATATTGCCACCAGGGACTGGAAAATTTACAGTTCTTCGCATTCAACACGTATTTTGCCCTTAGTTCACGGATGGGAAGTACTAACCAGGTGCAAGGCAGCAGAGAACCAGGCCGTATTTCACTAGTTTCGTTATTTAGGAGTAACACAACACCCAATGAACCCGCTAAAAAGGAGTGGCAATCAGCACATGGATTTGCTCACACAACGCTCCGACAAATGCGTTCTGAGCAGTTTTGTAATGTCACTTGTTTTCGGGTTCAGCTAGGGCCGAGGGATGGTCACCATGGTGTAACCAGAAGATCTTCCAGCAAAAGACAGGTACGGTCCTGCAGGCAGGTGAGGCAAGGCATGGATTTCCCTTCTTGCCAGAGCAGCAGAGAAAGCCCTGAAGAGCCCCAGCGACAGCCCCTTCTGCTGCCTGTAATTATTTGAGGAAGTGAAAGATGGTGACTCATGGCTCGGAGAGCAGCAAGAGCACAGCTATGACACCAATGCACGGCCGTGGATTAGGAGGTGGATAGTCACAAGAACGTGTTACTTCACACAGACAGTTATATATTACATCACTTGTAAAAATGGATCAAGTGTGTTTTACTAGCACTGCTATTCCTGCATTCAGTGCATACAGTGAAGAGCTTGGCACTTAGAACGAGCGTTGGGTCTGGAAACTTTGCAAAGTTTTGCTCCAGTCACTCTTTAAAGTCACAGTCCTCATTCCTACACATCTGCTCTTTGTCAAGTTTTTGTCTCTTTTGCTGTCACACCGTGGTGTTTCGTTTGGCACAAGCTGGTTTGGCAAGAGCACTTTCCCCTTGTCTCCACCCGGTCCCTACTTACCTGAACACAGCTGCACGAGGCTCCCTCGGACATGCAGGGCATTAACTCGTTGTCTTAATTGCAAATAAATGAGTGGGTGTGTTACTGTCTGAGAGCAAGCAGAGACTTACTAAGGCTAACAGGATCTTTCATGCAAGAAATCAGCACAGTTTCTGTCCAAGCCTTGCAGTATTTTGATAGCACTGGCATAAGAGAGAGGGAGAACAGTCGCTGGACAGTATAAATGAATCATAGAATTGAACAAGTACAAAATGCTGCACAAGTGCTTCATATTTTCTTAATATGCACCACAGTTAATTATGCATGTGGAGAAAACATATCAGTAGGTTTTTACCCTCAGCTAGAGGTCCTTTCCGTACTAGCAAAACTGTCAACAAGTGGTGACTGTGGCAATGAACTGGCTTTCACCTTGCTGCTAATTAATGAAAATAAATATCTGTGATTTGAGATTAAAACTGCTGATTTTGTCAAATATGTTAGTAAGCACTCATAAAAAAAAATAAAAAACATTGCTAGCTATTAATTTGGGCTGAGATAAAGATAATTCCTGTGTCCTCACACACGATTAAAACGAAAGCCACCTTTTACAATGCCTTTTTTGGTTTTTCAGATACAGCACTCTGCACGCTAAAACTGATCTCCTGATCCAACTGCTGCTCTAACTTGCATTGCTATAAATCAGAAGCAGCACTCTGGTGTACATGAACTCACAGTCAGACTATTTATTTTTTAGGAGGGTAGATTAACAAAGGCGTGGGTAGGAAAGAGAAAGGGGCCATAAAGTAGAAAATTGATGGAGCCAGGCACACACAGGATACGCTGTCCCCAAATAGTTCCGCGTCAAATAACAAAAATAGCTGTAACTTCATTGCCTTAAGAGCTTGATTAACTGTAGGGTTAGACAGTAGCAAGGAAACACGTCTAAGAATAAAAGATTATATCAAGTCAATGTGCCCATTAGTCTAAGTAAGACCTTTCTTTGGTTCGTGCCTGAACCTGGCTGTTTCTCTGCAACCTGCAATTTAATCCCCTGTGACTGTAACACCCTAAATGTAATCCTCTGTGAAATCAATACATAACCAACTCTCCATTATTAGGGGAAGGGGGGCTGGGGGAAATTGGAAAAAATGGATAATCCAAGTACTTCTGGGCCTTAGTTGGCTCTGGAAGAAACACGGTCCTTTCCGTAAGAGTTGTGCGCTAGCAGACAAATCCTGTACGGCCAAGCTGGGAAGTGCAGAAACAGCTTAGGTAGCACTGCGTGCATAACATGGCTTATTCACAAACTCAGTAATGAAGCTAGAAATAATGGACAATAAACCCTGTTGTGTTTTTTGTTTGTTTTGGTTTGTTTTTTGTTTTTGCTGTTACTACAGAAAAAAAAAATATGTTTTAATTAATGTTTATAAAGTATTTTGAAGTGATTTAGACAGTGTTATGATGGTACCACAAGCAGAAATGAAAACATTAAAATTCAAAAATGATTTCATGAAGAGTAAGATATTGGTTCTTAAATAGGATTGAAGTAATAGATGTATCCCGTTGCAGGAATAAAAGACTTCATCTAGGAAGAATGGTAACATCGTACTCCTTAACACACTGTAGAGGGAGGCAGGAAAGCACTCTCTTACTTGACTCCCAAAGATAATGAAGAAAAGTACCTTCAATTTCCAGAAAATGGATTAAAACCTCTTTAGACCTGGCAGATTAAGATTATTAAGACATTATTTTTTTCTTAAATGACACTGAACCCTATTTTCAGAGCTTGCTGTGCATCTTTGCCTGTTGTTCTCTCCAATCATTGTCTGGACAGAGAAGCTGAAGACTGCAGCAGAGCTTTCCAGTGTCTGGCTACGTGAAATCTGCCTTCTGGGTAAGTCACTGTTCATTTTTATGAGCTTTTGCTATCAGCTTCTCCTGAAAAGGGTTTTAGCCAGCACCACTTTTCACTTGTTCCTCTTCAGTGATTTTCGTTTCACGGGATGTGAATGGAAACAGGTGGCCACAACTGGCAGCTCTTTTGCTGTAACTCTTGCTTGGCTTTTTCCTGCACCTGCACGGGCTCCTTTGCCCATGACTGTGTTGATGGCTGGTGATGTTCAGACACACTCAGGGTACATTTACAAAGGACCAGGTAAAATTTAGCTCAGAACTGCAAGTTGCTGTATAAGCAAACAAACAAACAACAAGTAATCTGACACTTGAAAGAACCAGAAACAGTTTCCTAATGCATTGAAAAGAAAATATAAGGGAGATCTAGTGCGTAAAAATTAATGGGCTACAGAGCTGATGTTTTTGTAGGTGAACAGCATCACCTGAAGCATTTACCTAAATGTATTAGATTAGAAGGAGAATAATAAGAAAATGAAACTTGCAACACACTGAGATAGACGACCTTTTTCGAAATCTGCAAAATGAGAAAGAACTCGTGTGCTGGATTGACCACTGAAGCGTGCCTTCAAGATTCAAGCAGATCAAGATGCAAAAAGATAACCTTTAGAGACAAATTAGTGGACACTCAACCATGGATAGCTGAGGCTTTTCAACACGCCAGGGGCAGCCAGCTAATGTAAGGCAAATACTGTAGAATTTCAGTCCTGTTGCAGAACAACGTTCAATAAATTAATGTCGTCCTTTGCTTTTACCGTGAAAAGCTGTATGCCCCCTCAGCACCTCGAGCCAGTGACGGTGCAATCCTCAATTCACATATTGTAAATTTAGAAAAGACTGGAATGTGCAACTGATCATACCTAGCATGTTTACACATGCTGTTTGATCCCAAAATACTGGCTTATGTCATTAATGGCTTGTGTCATGCTCCTTTCTAGCTTGAGAAATGGCAAAGGTTTACCATTTTAACTGCAGTAGCCAACCGCTTAAAGAAAAGTGAAAAGCAAGCAAAGAAAACATAACGGGCACAGTAAACATGAAATTTACATTTCTTTGAGGAACAACTGTGCTTTTAAAAAAATTCTTGATGCTAGTTTTGGCTCTTGAGATAACCAAAACCTGCATATTAATAACCCAATTTATCTTTCCATGCCTTCACTATAACATATTCCATTTCATATCATGACATAACCGGTCTGTTTCCAGTCATCCTCACTTCTCATTCTCATCTAACACAACCCAAGAAGCTTGACAGAATTTACAATATTTGCTTATTTATTTGCTTACCCCACCCCTTTTCAATGCATGTATGCTTATATTGGGGATTTATTCTTCTCTTCCCTAAATCTGTAGGCAACTATTTGTTAGCACCCCTTTATTATTAATGGATATATTCATAATTAACATATTTAGTATCAATTTTACTTCAGTCACTTTTACCTTTTTTCTTCTAACGTATTAGATTAGAAATAGTATTGAGCCCTCAAAAAGCTTTATTTTTCAGATCTTTAGGTACCAAGAGAGCCTTCTGAAATTTTATATGAAGGCAACCAATTTCTAAGAGTAGAAAATAAGTAGATCTGGACCGAAACTTTACTCATCCTATGTGACCATAGCTGACGTTTGGCTATATCATTGTCTAGAGATGGACCCTTATTAACCAAGCAAATGTTCATCATTCTTAGAGTCCAGGATGAATTATTGTGCAAGTCATTTCAGAATCCAAACCAAATGCATCTCCACTTACAGAAGAACTTGATTCTTGCTAGTTCTTGTACAATGGCACTGATGCTGAACATTGGCAGGAACTAAGTTGAACATTTAAAGCATTTGTTTTTTTTAAAACAAGAAAGAGTGACCAGCTATCAAAAACTACAACAAAAACAAACAAACACACGTATACAAAAACAAAACAAGCAAACAAAAAAAAAATTGTATTTTCTCATGAGGTATGGTCCATGTGAGTTTTGTGGTTGGCTTATAGTCTCCAGTGCAAACAAAAACATTCTTAAAATTATTTTCCTGATGGAAATTTTCTCAGATCCACATACAAGAAATGTCTGGCAACTGATGCAGCAGTCACATCTACATTTTGCTTTGGTGTCCTCAAAGCCCAGTGTGTGATGGGCAATAGGACAAGGTATGTATCACCGAATGCAGCCAGGGAAAAGAGACATAACCCTGTCAGAAGGCTGGTCTGGGCTAAGATGACAGACACACACACAGTGTTCTGGTCTGTGGCAAACATCTATTTCTGGGGCTTCTCACTTGCAAAAGATGTTCTGCAGGACTGCGTTTCTGACAGGCCACTTGTCTGAGGCCCGCCTGCTGGTGTGACCTGCCTAAGGTGCTCTGACTCTGGGAAGGTGCAAAGCCGGGGCAGTGCGAAGACCAGAGCTGCACTGCCTCCTGATGGACCAAGGGAGAGCTTTTTCCCTCGTCTGCTGACAAATTGCACAGCTGTGGTGTTACATGTCAGCACTTGCATTGCGGATCTCCAGAGACAAACCAGGAATGTTCTGCATGCCAGGCAGTGGCGCTGAGCCATTACATTGAGACAACCTTCTTGAGGGAACCATGGGCCCTGGGTGAACAAGACGAGTGGGGAATCCACTGATGCTCTGAGCTGCAGCCTTGTAAAGAGAGGCAGCTTACTGCAGTGAGGCTGGCTATACAGTTTAAAGAGGAAACATCTTGCAAAAATGTGCTAAATCCATACGGTGTTTGATGTATAGAAACCATGCTGATTTTGGACAACTTGCCTGGTGTTGTTTGAAAGGTAAGGTAGATGAGATTATATGTCCTTGAAGTCTAAGGTATGCTTACATCAACATTTGTGGTGATCCTGAAGTTGTTTGATGATATTTATCATCATCTGGAGAGTTTCCAGTGGAAAACATGATCTTGCTGACCTGGAATCCAACTCGGCTCCTGCGACCTATATATTCAGAGTAAGAGTCAACAGACAGATTCACATTGATACTCAATGCAGAGAAGCAAAGGGCTGGAGTTACCTGAAATGAGCTGCTCACCCTTTGAGGTCATCTTCTAAAATTAAGCTTTCATTAGGATATAAACTGACTTACAGCTCTTGCTTGTTTCACTGAATTACTGGTTGTTTTCCTTTTCCCAAATCCTTCCACTTTAGAAAAGCTAAAAGGGCTTTTAAAGTTATGTTCCTGCTGGGAATCTGGAGAATCTCTGAGAGACTGTAGAAATAGATTTTGTAAATAATTATTTACTGAAGGAAATGAAAAATCTCAAAGCAGTCTTGAGAGACAGACAATTATGGAGAAAAAAATAACCATCACTAAGTTTAAATGACAGATGCAGATTCATTTATTGAAACATCTGACATCTTGATGGGTTAATAACAGCAATAATTTTTTTTGATTTGATTCCTGGAGGATTCATTTGTTACTTCTCAAGTCAGTAGGAAGTTTACTTTTTTTTGTATGTGTGTCAGCATCTTGTGAGAAAGGACATAGAAAAGGAACACCAAGGACAATTATTGGGATAAAGAGAAACGTGAATTGAGGAGAAATAACTCATGGTCACAGGTAACAGCAAAAGCTTTACCATCTCAGAACATATTTTCAAAAGAAGACTAGTGAACCACTGTAGATAAGGCAACAGGAAGATGGATGCACAACTTCTTGGAAAACGTTGCTCACAGCTGATATAAGTTGTTTGCTGTCAAACTGGAAGGGCGTTTGGGAACCTGCAAGGGTTACGTCCTATTCCTGTATTGTTCTGTTATTTGATGGTCCAGGTAACCAAATAGATGACACACTGGAAATCTGCTTGTGGGGTAACGTGCTCTGGGCAAACGGAGCCACGGGAACTGTTTTCAGACTGAATCCCATGTTTTCCAGACTGTTTCCCTGATCTCTTCAAATCAATTCAGCAATGACAGGTGCTAAGTCCTACACTTAGGAGGGGAAAATATTGTCTGAGAAAGTACAGAATGGGAATGACTAGAGAGAGAACAGTTGTTTTGAATAGCACCTGTGGAATATTACAGAGGATCAAAGCTGAACATAAGTCAGCAACAACATGCTGTTGCAATGAAGGCATTCATCAGCCTGAGCTGTACAAATAGGAGTTTGCTCTGCCCATGGTGTAGTCAGCACCAAGAAAAATAAGAAAATGAGGCCTCAGTAAGAACACGACATCCAGTCTGGCAGTTGATCTTTAAGTACTAAGTGGACTGAGCAATTCGGAAAAAAGAACAGCAATAGTTAAAAGCCTACAAGAGGAGAGGCACAAAAAAGGATGATGGAAATGGTATTGTTCAGTCTAGAAAGGAGATGAGTGAAGACAGACATAAAAATAACCTTTAAAGAAGAATGGGATAAATTGTTTCCCATATGCAGGGTAGAGATGATGGAAAAAAGCAGACTTAAATTATACCCTTCAGTCAGGAAATGACCTTACCTGACAATACTTCTGAAATTACTTCTGATTTCCTGAAATAGAACCATAGAATTGTTGGGGTTGGAAAGGACCTTAAAGATCACCTGGTTCCAAACCCCTTGCCACTCGACCAGGTTGCCCAAAGCCCCATCCAGCCTGGCCTTGAACACTTCTAAAAATGGGACATCTGCAGCTTTTTTGGACAACCTGTTCCAGTGCCTCACCACCCTCATAGTAAAGAATTTCTTCCTTGTGTCCAATCTAAATCTTCCTTCTGCTATGTGGGACAGTATAAAATGTTTTGGCATTAGAATGTGAAGCTATAAAGCCAAGAAAACTCACAGTAAGCCTCCTTGACCCAAACAACACACCATCCGTTTTAGACACTGAAAGCTCCTTTAGCTTTAGTAGTTTATAAGGAAATTAATTAGGTTGTATTGAGAATATGTTGACTTTTCTCTTTTTAATTAGACACCTGCAGGAGAAAAAACAATAAAATAAAATTTAAAAACAGCTTTTAAAATTATACCTTCCCTCTTCCCCCTTTCCACTTGTTTATGACTAGAGGACTTGAAAGTTCATGGTTGTTTTTTTTGTTTGTTTGTTTGTTTTTGTTTTCCGTTAAGAAGAAGGAAAAAAAAAAAAAAAAGACAACTCCAGGCAAACTCATCAATCAGGTCATGTTGAACTTGGTCCATGAGAAAGGTAACATTTCTGAAAGAATGATAATTCATCTTAATTTTTCTCAAAGTCACAGTTGTATCCTTACCCTCTCAGTTTCAAAAGAAAAGCTGAAATTTCAAGCAGTGTCAGAGACATTACAAGGAGGTTACATGCTCAAGAGGAGCAACAAAACTGCTCAGGACCACCCTGACACAAACGAAAGCCCAATGTTAAGAACACAGACAGGAAAGTAAGATAGACCCCGAAGGAAAAAGTTAATCCTGAATAGTTTCAGTTTGATAAAACTGTGAGTAACTACAAACTGGTTTTTAGTAAAGAGAAATGTCAGGAAAGTTTGAGCTCCTCCTCTGTCTCTTCAGAGCATGGATCTGAACTGCATGTTCCTGTCTCCAGATGAGTGACAGCCTTCTGGGTTTCTGGAGCCGGTCTCTTTTATTTTCACGTTGAAGCTACTTTAGCTAATATAAACATGCAAAAGGCAAAGCAGCAGGATTCAATCCATATACATCTCACCTTTCCCTGGGACTCGCTCACTTCTGGTGGTCAGGTCAGAGAGTATTTTTCCTACCCTTTGGTTTGGAATGAATATATACAGGTAAAGCAACTTATTTCAACCCTCAAAATATTCCCATACTAGATGGTTTTTGTGTCAAGGTGACACAACGTGGAGTTGAATTTTGTTTTGGCCAATGACCAGAAGCAGTTGTTTGGCTGCTGCATTTGCTTCCAGGGGATCTTTTGGAACATCTCCAGCTAAAATGTCTGTCCTTTCCTAGACACAGTTACAGGACAATATGTTATTTGGTTCGCATTGTGAAAAACAACTTTCTGAATTTGTCATTAAGAAATCGAAGCAGTTCCACACTGTGGAGAAGGGACATGAAAAAGGCAGGAGATCCAACTCCTCTTCCTGTGTTCATTTTTGGAGAGCATATTATGGACTGGGACAAACAATAATAATAGTAATAGTAATAAAAAGGTTCTTCGGTATGTAACCAAGACTGTGGACCTCTTTAGTATGAATAGGTGATAAATGTCTGCCCAGCGTGGCTGATATTACACACCCTACCTGCTTCTGCATCAACAGCAAGCAGATAAAGGAGCCACAGACCCTTCCCAGAAAACCCAGTGTCCAAACGGCACATGGGATTTGTAGCCACAAAGCAGCTCATCTGATGTTGGCTGCAGCACACAAAGCTGCAGGCATCTCGTATCCCAGAGAGCTGGGAATGATGTAAGGAGATAAAATCACCGTTAATCTTTTTCCTGGCCCAAGTACCTGAGGTTCGGTGGAATCATCACCAGAGACATGTTCAAGTTAGGCACTGAGCTCCCTAGAAATACTGTTTTGTTGGCACAGATTGTGACGTTCAAGCTGTCTATTAAACACTGCTGTCTGATAGCATTGATTTTATCCCCTCCTCCTTGACTGCATTAGGAAATCTCCTCTGCTCTGTTCTTGATGTAGGCAGGAAAAGCCAAAAGCCCTAATTAACTTTTGATTGTACTTTTAGTAACTTAAATATCTAGGGCTTGCAGCCATTAACACAGCCTGGAAGCCAACACTTGTTAGTTATGTTAAAGTAAGCTGGCACCAGCCTCACTAGAAAGCCTCAGGCAACCCAGGAAAATATCAGCAAACTTTTAGGTAGCAACAAAATCCTCTCTTAAGAGGCAATCAAAAAATGTTCAGAAAATGATGGCTCCTTCTCTCTGTCCTTTGTGGCTAGAAGCTTGGAAAACACTGCAACGTCTACGTTGCATTTCTGTAAAAGCTCCTTTTTCCTGGTGGTTCTTCTGCCTTATTAGTCCCGTGTAAAATAAGTTTATCATCTGAACTATCTCCTGTGCTTTCACATACAACCTGGCTGAGCCACCAGTGATTCAGCTGGCAGCAATCGATACCCAGACAAGACTCAGCCTATGTTGACTGTGCCCAGAGCTGCTGACACCCATCCTGGCTTCCCAAAGCACCACTGCTGCTGCTGTTCATGCCCAATGCCTCTGCCTGAGCAGCAATGAAGCGTTGCAGCAGAAATGCCACCCTGAATGTGGGATCCAGCAAGGACTGGCAATTACAGCAAAGGACCCTGGAGAGATATAAGGATGTACATGTGTTTTAAACCAAGATGGATGGCTAAAGCCAACAAGGCACTTGCCAGCCCCTGTAGCTTGCAGAGCCTTCTTGACACCACCAAAAACACTGCCAGAGTTTATGAGAGTTGGAGCAGCTGGGAGGACCCCAGCCCAGCAGCTCTGAGGGTGCAGCACTCCCCAGGAGCTTCTGTCACTTCAGGGAAGTGGCCCCAGTTACTTGGATTACAGACACCTCTGCTATTCCCCAGGCAGTTAGAAGAGACCCCTATTCCTTAGGGAGTATCCATGGAAAGGTATGGCTAGATGACAACCCATAGTAAACGATACTATAAACTGCTTAACAGTAACATATCGTTCCACTGAGGTATCTGCTTCATTATTCCAGCTGGTGGTGCGTTTATGCTC
Organism: Netta rufina; assembly: GCF_964035555.1. Lineage (NCBI taxonomy): Eukaryota > Metazoa > Chordata > Aves > Anseriformes > Anatidae > Netta > Netta rufina. The sequence goes on along the minus strand of NC_140130.1, from coordinate 27,237,442 downwards.
TGAAACATGAGGATTGGTGGCCCCTGACATTTTATCCAAGCTGGTCTTACCACAGATGCTGTTCTTAAGTCATAAGTGCCTAATCCTCATTTTCAAAATGTTTTTAAATTGACTTGACATCATCCTAGGATAGGTTAAACAGAAGTTATTATTTGTTTTACATTAGCAGCTCATAACCCACTTCTGAAAAAAGCCCTAAAGCGTGAGGCTGCCTGGACAGCCTTTCGCACTCTCCTCCCTTTGAGCAATCTCACTACAATATCTGGCCCCTGCTCTGGCTATGGCCCAGAGTGACTTGCCCTGAGCCATTCAAGAAATTTGTGATAAATCTGGGTATTGAAACTAGCTCTCCCAAGGGCTCACCCAAAGCTTATTTAAGTCAACAGAAGTCTTTCCAATTGATTTCAATTAACTTTTGAGCAGGTTCCGAGTCTCAGGGCAGTGCCTTTGCCATGACAGCATGCTTTTTATACCGCTCATTTTATACACCTATCAGATTTCTTCCAACAATTCTTTCCAAATTAAATTGCCTTAGGGTGTAAGGGAACATTTCAGAGAGATGAGGGACTGTAAGCTATCCCATTCTTATTGAAAATCAATGCAGCTTGGATACCTAACGCAAATTTCTGCCATTTAAAATGTTCCCATTAATCAATCCAGTCTGCTCTGTACTGCCTTTCCCTATTTTTCTCTTTCCTGTCAATCTCTTTTTCTGTCTTTTCTGTTGCAGAATGGGAAGATGACAGGAGATCCTAGCACAGCTGGACACTAGGCAACTCTGAGAGACTGCTACAAATGAGTACCTCAAAGAGTGCAATCCCCAAAAAAGGATTTATTAAAAACAGATAAAATTGGGTATTAGCTTAGTTGAGATGTGCTCCTCCATATTTATCCTCTGATTTCAGTAGTACATAAAAAACCTGGAGTGCTGCCATGACAAACTAAGCCTATCATTTTCCAGTGGCTTTAATATGGGTCAAAACATTTAATCAACAAATATTAATTTATTTTAGTATTCTATGGGGAGTCCCAGGGTGACTTTAACATAGAGCTCCTTCTAGCTATTTAAACAAAGAAGAAGAAGTGGAAGGACATCCGCTGTGATTTATTTTCTCTGGATGATCAGTGGGGAAATTGGATACGCATGACACACATTCATTTAGTCCTCACTTCCCTTTGATGATTAGGGCTGAATTTTCATTCTGGTGTATGGGGATTTGTGCGTGTCACTCCAAACAACAAGTGCCATACATCTAAGTCCAAACTTAACTTTCCAAGAGCGAAATTCAGAGATACAAAACTCTAGTGTAAGTGGCAAAAACAGAATATTATAATTACTTGCAAGTAATATTTATGTTATAAAGTTGAAGCCTGAGCCTCACGGAGGCTTGACTGAGTCTGTAGTTAAGATCTTTGCCCCAGCTTTTACAAATAAAATGAAATAAAAATTATGGAAAAGATGTGGAGGCATCAACTTAATTAAACCTATAACAACTGATTAACCATTTCAAAACATCTGTTACTTGGTCCTTTGTACAGTATTGGAAATAATCTCAGTAATGAGGTGTGACCAATGGTTTTATTGTGTGAGCATTGCAGCCTCAGCAGAGGAAGGCTGAAGACGCATAGCTGTAGCTCAAACTGATCTCAGTGAAATGCTAGGTCTGTGTAGCCAAACTAAGGAAATTAATTTAATTTTTTTTTTTTTTTTTTTTTTTTTTTTTACAGACTATGGTTGGATAGAAACGTGAGCAACTGTTTTTCAGAAAAAGCCCTTTTGTCCTTCCAAGACTACCAGACATTAACTAGCAGAAATGAGTTCTCCAAGCAAAAGCTAATGGAAGGATGAAATAAAGCTTTGTAATGGATTATGAAGCTTTGCAATTGCTGCTGGCAACCCCAGCGGTGATTTGAAAGGCTACTACTCTGGCGTAATATTTTCCAGTTTTCATGTAGTCCCAATGTTAAGTGATACAAGCAATAAAGCTCCCCCTTCCCTTCCCCTGTAAGACTATTCCATACATCACATTGTGAGCAAGTTTTATTTTTGGACTGTGATGAACATCTCACAGGATCAGGCCAGTAGCAAGGCCGCGAGCACGTGGTAGCGATAGCATCACATGGACTCGAAAACAACTGCCTTCTACCACTGCAGCGCTTGGCACACTCATTGAAACGACCTCAGAATTAAAACCAAAACAACCACCCAAGTAAAACTGTACTGTCAGACGGCAGTACAAAACCCAAAGAAATATAATCTTGACTAAATAATCACCCTGCACTCAGATACTAAACATCTGGTGGATCTATTTTAAAAATAGACATGTGTCACCCCCCGACAGGTCTCGGCACTAGAGTGGGGATTCGGTCCCAAGGAATCAGATACGAGTGTTCACACACACACACAGTTAAGAGAATGGGAAAGACTGACCTTGAACATTTCTGGCAAAAGATAAGTGGTAACAGCAAGCAGTCGAAGCTGTACTTCTAGGAGGCAGCAACCTCAGAGCTGCTTCTGCTCCATTTGCAGACAACCATCCTTGGGCCATCTCAGGAGGGGGTGCTAGTACACTCGGTATCTGAAACACCTCAGTCTTCCATATACTTATGTTTACACAGAAATCTGGAGAAAGATTTAAAAAAATGAAATGTAATTCCTTGTTACCCATGGTTTATATCTGTCCACTTAAGAAAACAGAACAATTCCAAGCTGGAACAATGCTGTGGCTCTTTTTCAACTGGGCAGCTTAAAACAAAATGCTTGAGGGAAGTGAGATAAGAGCAAAGGTTTTAAATAGGCGATGTCATGCATTAGTAGTGAAACTGAGAAAACATTATCTTCTCTCACTCCTCAGCAGAGTTCAGATTTCTTTATTTCAGGCGTTAGTGTTACAAAACCTTTGCGAGGGAAGCTCCAGAGAACCTCTGTGCCAACAGGAGGCCTGGAGTGCCATACACCGAGAAAACATAAGTCCGATAATCCTCACAAAAAATTTCCATGCTGGAGCATTTAATATTGTAAATTTCCAGCACACATGGATAAACCCCTGCTGGACGGATAACACAAAACAAAACCAGTCCCACTGGACAGGCTGTTTCAGCTCTGATTCCACATAATAGATTGCATAATACACTTGGGGAAGTTGTTTTTTCAGCATCTTCACTGAACATTCCAGAAGAATTTAAGCAGAAACCCTAATAATAACAGCACCCAGTGCACAAAGGCAAGAGATGGGCAGGCCTACAAATTCACAACAAACACACTGTCAAGTTGGAATTCTTCCTCTCAGGCTTTCCTCAAACCATTTTTTCCCTCTCACCTCTCCCAAATAGTTTTCTTGACAGGCTAGACAGAAGGTGAGTGACCTTTTCCCCTGACTTTTGCTGCTATAAATGGGACTCCTTTAAATAAACAATAAATGACTAGTCTTAAAACCATTTGAAATCATCTATGATAAATTTTTTCATTAGGGCACAGCTTCTGGTGCTATTATAGGGATGTTGATTTTGGTGGAAAGTTTAAAACAAACAGAACACACAATTCCCAAATACGTAAGTCATCTCAGATATACATCAACAAGGATCCCATCAATGAACACGATTTATGAACATGGATACTGTTAAAACCTTACCATAGAGAGCTATTAACCCCCATGAGTTTATTCAGGTTTCGAAATTATTTTTAAAAGATCTGAGCTTTTGGGTCATAGAGTATATATTAAATTTTGGAAACAATTTTGGACATTTAACAACCAGTTATTTAACATCCTTTACAGTTTTCTTTCTGATTTCTTAGTCTCTCTTTCTCTCTCTCTTTTTTTTTTTTTTTTTTTTTTTCCTGCAAATCCTACAGTTAGATGGGTAAACCAGCACATTTTATATGGATTATTGCACTGGTAGGGGTTGAAAGTGCTTGGCCTACAGCCTTGTATCTCATTGCATGCTCAAGACCTCTGATAATCCTTCAGAAATACACTGTCTTGAATCTTGTTGCTTCATTGGAGGCATAGTTTCTCTGTCTGCTTTCCAAAAATCTTTCAAGGCATCTAGTAGCTGCACTGTAGGCCACTCAAATCACAGGTGGTGAAGGACCGATAAACCACCCTTAAGAAAACTTATGCATGTTTGTCTGCAGCTTTCTGATTTTTGACTGCAATTACTTTCCTTCTTTGGGGTCCTTTCCCAATGCCTATGACCAAATCAACATATAGAAGTTAAAGAAGGGCTGAACTTTCCAGAGAACATTAATGACTTATTAGCATTCAGACACTTCCACAGCGTCAGTCTCTGCTCCTTCACCTTGCATCCACACCTGATTCTACAAAAAGCACATTTTCCCTAACTTCTTAATTTTTTTTAAGTAATCGTTAAAATATTTCAATACCATTTTTCCAAAGATCAGAAATGATAGACCGTAGATCAAGTCTGCAAAAGGTATATAATTGATTTCCTAAGCAAAAATGATTAAATTTCTCACATCTCTGTGGACTTAAACTGGAAAATGATAGGTAAGCATCCTGAAGAATTTAACTCAAAACTGACTGGTTATAAAACATATTTCAATTTCTTACAAAAGCCTCATATCATTGCTCTATATATATCAATCTGACTGAAAGAGGAGGCAAAATGAGGGATCAGCTCTCATGGTAGAGAGAACCCACCATTACAAAGGTCTTTGGAAACAGGCACATTTTAGCAAATCTCTGACCCAGCTCGCACTTAGGTCTCTCATTCCTGAATGAGCACTTGAAGTACTGTTTTTCCCAATTCTGTTCTCAAAAATGGAGTTTTAATTTTCCTAGATCCCAAGTTCACAGAGAGAAAACTCAAAGAGAGAAATAGATATTTTCAAGGTTTATTATTAAAAAAAAAAAAAAAAATTCCAGCTCTTTGTTAGGAAAGGCTTGTTTGCATAAATTTCTCATCTGAGTGGTTTTAAGTAAGAAAATCTATTTTCAACTGAGAATTCATTTAATTAATTGCAACAGTGTAATTACTACTGCAAAAATCAAGCTCCAACACTTCTGAGCCTGTAACACGTGTAGCACAGACAGTGGAATTAACTCACTGTGTATCCCAGAAAGTTCAACTTACATCTCTGTCACAGTTCACAGCTCCAGCTTTTATATCCTTATCCAGGCATAATGCCACTCTCTTTTGCAGTAAAGTGACATGAAGGCAGCTGTTAGCATGATAGCCACATGTGACAATTTCCAATAAATTTCAAAATTAAATAAGCCCCTTTCCAGTGATTCTTTGATGTCATCTAATTTTCTGCCAGTTGGTACAGTCAGAGACAGAAGTCTCAAAGTAATCTGAATTTTATGGTTCCCAACTTCAATTCCCTGCAAGGAGCAAACCATTTTCTGCTTCAGTCTTTGAGGGCTTATTAAGACAGAGGAACTATTATAACAACAATGAAGAGAATGTTTGCTTTTTGTGTCAACTCATAAGCCTGTCTCAGTTGTCGAAAATGGAGAACCCTTATGCTGTGGTTTACACCGAGATCTGAACAAAAGCCACCCAATCTCACAGACTCATTAACACTTCAAGAACAAGAAGAATATTGTATTTTCCCTAGGTTACTCCTTACTGAGAACCACCCTGTAAAGGGTTTTTTAAGTTAAATCCCAGCAGAAGGAACCGAGGCTACATCTGTGCTGCTTTTGTTTAGAGGACCAAGGCTCCTCCATGGCAGATTTCTTCCCCATGGCAGATTTACTCACTCTTTATGCTACAAGTGCCTCTGAACGCATGCTTTGTGCCATGTGTTAGGAGGTAGAATGGCACTCAACTCACAGGACAGTTCATTTGTGTGCCAAGGTGGGCAAGAACATGGACTCGCTTGCCTTTGACCACTGTTAGCCACTCTAAGGCCAGCCTTTCAGTGCAGCATAGACAAGGCCTCACCTCAGAGCAGGAATCTCACCTGCCAGTAGGCAACCACAGCTGAGTCTAGGCAGGCTCTGATCCTTAAAGGAAGATGGTCTCTTCTGAAGAGCTAAGAGCTGGTATTTCTGTTTGTGGTTATCATCCTTCAGCATCCACTTCTTCAGCTGCTTCACCTTCAGACAGGACTGCTTGGACCTACAGGACAAACCTCTGAATTCTGCAGCCAAAACAGGTGCAAAAACACGCACATGAAATTAGCCAAGTAAAAAAGAAAGATTAAATCCGATGACCCTTTGAAGCTAAATAATATTGTGCATAAAATTTACATAGCACCACTCCTAATTTTTCCATGTCAGAGGTAATCCTGATTTACTTCCACAGGAGCAGTACCTTTTCCCAGACATCCTACACCTGCTCTGTTGTCAGATGCTGTGTTTTGCTTTCCATGGGTGGGTCCCCTTCTTCCTTATTGCTGGTCTATTCCATTAAATCTCATTCCATCATCCCTTCCTCTAGCTCAGTATCATCTCTTCCTAAAATGTTAATGCAAATCTCATGATATTCTGTAGCATCTTATAGCCCTATATGATGGAGTCATATCCCTGCAGGAGAATTCCAGGTTTTAATTAAAAAGAAGTTCCTGTGTACACACTACTGCTTTGCAGTATGGTTTGTATGCAACTTTAAAGGCCAAAACAGAGGCTGCAAACAAAAAGAACACATGGTCTTCTGTTTAAAAAAAAAAAAAAAAAAGTTCCATAGTCTTATTTTTTCACTATTTTTTAATAAACTTGACTCATCATTTTGTAACACAACTGGCAAAACTGCTAAAATCCCTTCCCTGTGGAATGGCACACATATCCCTGTGATGCCTGCCAACAACAGTAAATAAGTCTGCCAGTCTTGCACTCGTGCTAAAGACCTAGACGTTTACAAAAAGCTTCTCAAAGATTCCCCAAGTGCTCACAGAGATCTTTAACACTGCAAGCTGTTACATAAAGTCTTTTGTACCTATTCACTTAATCCAAAAACCCAATAAACTCAGTAATTCTGAATTGGAATTCCCATTAATCTCAGGAGACTTTGGATCATGTTCTTCAGTTACTAATGCTACCTCAGTTTATAGGGGTAAACCTTCATATATGTTTGGCTGCCGATACTTATGCCTCTATCATGGATTTCTGTTTCAGGCAGGGGACAAAATGGGATGAGCCAAGACAAATTTACTTGACTATCTATTTCTGTTCCACCAAAGCTTCCATCTGTCTCAGTGATATCTTAAATGTGTCTATACCAAACGTTTTCAGACCTGTGTTTAATTCATTTGATTTCACGTGTCCTCTGACATTTGTGGTTCAAGTTGGCAAGTGTCCCATTTATGCTTTGAGAAACTACCCTAACCCCCTAACTTTAGGCCTAAATAAAGTACTCTTCAAGTATTAACTACTATTAACTGAAGGAAGTTCCTATTGCTGTGTTCTTAATGTTACTGTAAGTAGATCCCTCCTCCTTGCATGGCATCTCAGATGCTGGGTGCATGACATACTGGGGAATTACCCTAGAAAACGAGGACTGAGCCTTCATGGACTGAGCAGTGAAGGTCACAGACCTGGGTTCCAGACCTTGACCTTGGCTGACTGAGCGATGGTGCCAACATACCAGAAAAGCGGAGAGTGGGGGGAAGGGTCAGAAGACATTGGAGACAGATGGCCTAATTCATCATCCACCAGAAATAAATTACAAAAAAAAAAAAAAAAAGGCTGTTCCGAGCATTGTACACACAGTGATGATTGTAAATTCCACAACTGTGGAGACCTGCCAAGCCATTATACACATACCAGTACTGCAGCCTCTGTGCATAGCTCCAGAAAGGTGAAGTCAGGAGAAGATACAAAGCATAAAGGGTGTTCAGCTCTCAGGAAATTGGTTCATAAAACGATTATCCAAGCCCTGGTGGAACGAAAAGCATGTAGAAGTGAAGGACTGACAGGATATTACAGTTTATACATAAACAATGCCTTTCTGCAATGCATAATTTAGTTATCCATGGATGTGATTCTAGATATTATAGCTAATCAGCTTCTTTCAACACCATTTATTTGTTTTTACTCTTAGTAGTTTCCCAGTTGAAGCTGCTAGATTGCGTGTCTTGCTAAATAAAGTTCAGCAGTCACCAAGCAGAGTACCTCGCAGGAACTGGCAATGCTCTGTGATGCTGCTCAGAAGGGACAGCAGGCAGACCAAAAAGAGTTTTCCCCCAGACAGGATTCTTTGGCTTCTCTGCAAAGAGAAATAAGGACCAGACTGGATGCTGCCTTGGAGTTTTTAGCACCTAGAAATTCACACAGAGCCAGGAAACGGTTGCATCAGTAAGGTTAGCAGCACAGGCTGAGTGCTTTAAGTGGCCTTGTGAGTACAACTTGCCCAGAGATGAAGACAACAGCAGCCATTGAACTGCTGAATGTCACAAAGCAAGTGCCAGAGAGCTTGCTCACGGCCTTTGCCCAGCCCTTTAGCTCTCTTTCCACACAGGCCAACATCTACGCACTACACAACAAAGAGTTATTAATACAATCTCCACAGTCAGCCAGTGTATAAACCCACACGAGTTTCTTAGGAGCACAGGGTGTAGATAACTCCATTTATTGTGTCACTAATCAGAAATTGCAACCTACTGAGCAGCCCTCTTTTTGTTTTGCTGCCAGGTGACCTTGAAAGGATGAGACAGGAGAAGGGATATGCTCTGTGGAAGCAGATTCAATAAGCAAACACACTTGACAATCAAAGTGTCCTTATCAGACTGCCAGCATCCCAGTGACCCTGGGTTGCTCACTAGAAGCTGGTGGCATGTCAAGAGGACCATCACAACACACCCTACCGCCACCTCAGAGCCCCCTTGGGCACCCCACAATGAAGCCACGTCCCTTGAACTCTGATGGAGTTGAGATAAAAAGAACACCCTGGAAGTGCTGGGAACCTCCTCTCCAGTTTTATCACACCAGCTGTTTCCATGCACGCTTTGCTCTCATCCCACTGCACATTCCAGAGATCAGCCCAAGCAGCCTCACTCAGCAACTCAAAAGCAGGGAGGACTCAGACAACAAAGCAGAAACTGCTGAATATCATTTGCCAACCCCCGTTCTGACAGGGGATGTTTTACTCACTGTTTGGAGAGCTACCCTGCATCCAGAGTGTCCCAGCCTCCTCAGGAAGGGGGAGAAGAGGAGGGAGGGAGAGAGGACTCTCCAGTTTTTCCTTGCTTATTCCAGCTACCCACCTTGCACATCTAATCCAGGTGTGATTCTCTTACATTTCTTATGCAGTAGATGGAGATAGGCCGGTTCCTGCCCCAACAGGGAACTCCACATGTGACTCACAGTAGTACAGCCCCAGTTATTTCACTTACCCAGCTCTTTTGAAGTAAGGAGCAACACTGTGTTGGTTCCTTTCTTTTATTTACCCTGAAATTTGAGAGAGACCTTTTACAGATTTAATCTAGAAAGAGACCTTTGTGCATTTCTTTTTCATATACTGTGTAAATAAAGCAGGTAACCACCAAACAATGGGAATACAATTTATTCCCTCGTAGCCAGTGTTGCAACTTACAGCTGTGCTTGAGAGATCTGGCTACTCAACATCCAGAAGCTGAAATTCTAAAACTGATCACACATCCATTTACAAGCTCAGAAACCCCCACCCTGCCCCAAGCTTACACAATGCTACAGCTCTATGAGGGTCTGCATCCAGCTGGTAGGACTTTGTTGGGGTGATCTGAACAATGAAGGTCAAGGATGCATTTTTGGTTTTGGTTAAAAAAAAAAAAAAAAGTCTGAGTTGTTTTGGATAGAGGCAGAATTTCATTGTACTCCAAGCTCCAGCAGCATCTGCCTACAGCCTTTAATGGTATCAACTGCAACTAAAAGTACTCTTGCTCAAACACACCCTGCATGGGATGGTTATTTATGTAAAGCACGGTATGGACAGATGCTGCATCATCCAGGGCCATGCAATAAGCATTTTGCCGATACCTCCTCCAGGACATGGTTGCAGAAGTGGATTCTGAATGCTGATCCTGCCTGCTGTAAATCTTATTTCTGGACTGGTGGGAACTGTCAGGCATCAGAATGTGAGAATGAGCATGTCATTTCTCACGTCTGTACATTTCTACCCAGAGAAAGAAAGCTATTCCAAGGGAAAGACAGAGCTATAAGAAACTCTGAGTTCTTTGCTTCTGGAAATACACATTTTAAGGTATTTCTGAAGAACAATTTAATTCTCCTATAAGAGAAGTGCAACATGAAGCAGCTGCTGGTTCAATAGCACTGAAAACTGATGCTAGCTCAGTATGATGATAAAAAGTCATAGGCTAAATGTATCATGTTTGGACATCGTTAACACTTAGCTCAAACTGCAGCAACAGAGGAATCCAAGGTCTACTGAACAGTGGCTTTAACTGTTACTGCTGCATTAACAAGAAATTCCTGGGCAAAATAAGCAGGGAGAGGAGACACTAAAATTATAAAACTGAACTTGAAACAATCAAGGTTAACAATAGCCACAGGGGATGCCCCCTCGTGGTTACAATCAAAACGGAGCAAAAAAAAAGAGACAATGGGGAAGGAAAGAGGAAAAAACACAGCAAAGGAAGAGCTACGCAGAACTGGAAATTAGGATCTCAGCCAAACTAGCTTCTCTACATTTCATCTCACTGTAATAGGGAGAAGAGAGACATCATGCTAGAATCGAGGTGAAAAATGCTTCAAATTAAAATAATCCCCAAATGTAGTCATACTTGTACTAAAATGAAATATGCTTTTGCTTTTCTATAAAATCAAATCCACTCTTTCATAAGCTTCTTTGAAAAATAAGATAGTATCAGTAGTGAAATAAATTTAAGTGCACATGTGAAAAGATCTAGATTTTGTTACTAGGAATGCTTTTATTGCCAGTTAGGGAGATAGTAAAAGCATCCATTGTGTCTAATGAGGAATGAAAGCAGATGCTGGAAATAAAGTCCTTACCAGGGTCTAAGGTTACCTTTCCCTAGGAAAATATTTTGAAACAGTATCTGAAGACTCTCAGCTTGTAAAATCAGCAGGTTGCCATTAACAGTCAATGAAAAAAAAAAAAAAAAAAAAAAAAAAGTGCTTTCCCAGGTGAAAAGCTGTTATCTCTTACAACCTGGTGCTCTACAATCAGAGCTTTTTCAGATGTGTTCTTGCATGCCTAACAATAACCATGCTCAGGTGGGAGCAGCTGAGGGGATCCCAGCAGTCACCAGCTTGAGCAGTCAGGGTTACTCACTCCATCCATACCTCCAGCCTGACAGAAGAATTTTGACAGAATCGTTGTCCCCTCTGTTCATCCTTGGGGATCATCACCTTCTGCGCTCACAGGTTCAGCTACAAGGAGTGAATGATTAGTCCACCAAAAGTTTTCTAAAAACGATTATTTCAGTCATTTCTCATGGCATGTTTTTACACTTCCATGACAGTTTTTCAGAATTTCTTTTTTACTTCACCTGTACAGTGCTGAGGGGCATTTTTTTGTTTGTTTGTTTCTTGTTGGTGGTGGTTGGCTTGACCTTTTCTGTTGTTTTTAGATAAATTTATTCATAATTCTACCTATTAAGAACATTTTAGCAAATTATATATTAACTAAAAATGTGATTTATTCCCATTCTCCTACGTTATTCTGCATATAAAACTAATTTTTGTATTTCTCTAATTGTTCAGGGTCCTTGTGACCAATACAATAATCTCTGGAAATCAGAAAACTTCATAAAAAACACTGAATTCTGCCCTCAATTTTAATAAGAGGGCAAATTTCGTTATTTAATCCAGTTTGACTCCATCTGCTGCCCAAAGCTAGAAACTACATCTTGTAACCTTTACCTAAGATACTAAAAATATGAAACTCAAAGGCATTAATTTTGCAAAGCACTTGAACATTTGCTAAAGATCAGAACTCTCCTACAATACCAGAAGTGATCAGATTCAGCTGCTGATGAAATTTCACATATTGGCAATTAAGAAAACGAGCAGCTGAACACACCCATACTGGAGTTATCCAGCAATTACATTACAGCGTTGGGAATTCCCAGCTGACTTTCAAGTTTGTAGTAAGGGCCACAGTCCCAGTTAGGCATCCAGGCAACAATAGTTATGTCGGAAGGACAAATATAATGAGGAAAAAAATGGAAAAGAAAAGAAAAAAAAAAGCAAAGTTCATATTTCTGGATTTTCATCAGTGATTTTCTCCCAGCACACATACAACAGAAGCTGCTCTCCTGATACTAACATGGAAGACAACCAGGAGCCCTATGATGCTGAGTTCCTTAGGAGCATCTACCAGAGCTACTCTATAGATCCTGCAGCCAACATACCTGAGCCCAGGCTCCCTGGGCACAACGGGCCAGTGCACCATCAGGCATCCAGAGATTCTACGAGTTCTGGGATGCCCTACAGGTCAGGGCAGATATAGGTTCACTGAACTCTGCATTTTCAGATGGAAAACTCGGACCCATTTGAAGAAACTGATGGATACAATAACACTCTCTAAAGGTTACTTTTCAGACCCCAGGAAGAATTTAAAGCGTGAGCCAACAGAAAAGACAACTGTGAATTACAGTATTAAGCAGAACAGACGGGAGCCACCACAAAGAGAACACAAGTGCACGTACCTTGGAAGCCTATCACTTCAACGATTGCATTTTGCAATGGCTGTGTTACATCTCCAAACTTATGTAGCAAGCAGAAACAAAACATTACAGGAAGACAGCGAAGAACTCATTTTTCTGCCACTCCCGACTTTAACTATAGCCAAAAACAGGCAGGGAAATCCCAAATCCCCCTCATGTTGTGTGTACTGAAAATGTATCAGACAATTTGTCCTCCTTTATTTAAGGACTTCCCTTTAAAAATACAGCAAGGGATAAGGCTCTGTTTTTTCACAGTTCTCTCATGCCCTTTTTTTCCAATGTAGTACATATTTTGCCTACCTTATTAGTCCCTATTTGAGACCCTTCAGTTCTAACTTCAGCTGAATATACACGTAGCAGCCCAAGCTTACCGTAGGATGTTAGTATCCAGAAGGAGGTGTTTTTTTCCAGCATCTCCTATTCTACTTCTGTGCATAGTGGCATTACTAGTAACGCTCAGTGAGGTCTCAATAAATCTCCTGTTATGTGCAAGCAGTACTTCTAAACCTTAGTCTTTAGCATGTATCAAATTGAGACAATAGCTAAAGGCTTGTCTAGTCTTATCTCACATAGCATCAACCCTCTATGTTTTCACCAGCTTGCCAATTACCCATTTTCCTACTGTGCCTGATAACTAACTTGGTTGATAGACTCAATCCAGCGGTAAACTTTTAAGATAGCTGAAGCTACTGAGGTTATTCAGTTACATTTAGGCTCTATGACACTGAGCAGCATACAGGGAACAGAAGCTCTACTAATTTATTTCCCCTTTAGTGAGATCATAATTTGATAAACTTCTTGATCAGAGGGATTTAGGCTGACAATTTTTTAATAAGCACAGCAATTAGATTCATTACCTGTGAACTGCAGATCTTCCAAAATTTAAACAACTGCCAAGCCATTGCGCTGGCAAGCCTAACAAGTTGAGAGAGAGCAGCCTGCTACCACCACAGGAAAGTTCTGTTCCTGGTGGTGATAGGTCACGGGTATTTAACACCCAAGTGCATGCAATAGCCAGAAGAGCATGTAATCACTAACTTCAGTTAAAAATCCGTTTGACCTGGCTCTTTAAGTACCCCTCAAGATTTTGAGCTCACTTGCTTCACCTGCAAGTCAATTTAAGAATGCTTTGTTCTGTAATCAATACAAAGACAGCTCTCTACATTGAGGATAAATTTCAGATTGAGGGTTATCAAAAGCCTAAACACATGCTAAAAACGTAAGGGGGCTGGGTAAAAGCTACTTTGGCTTCAAGAGCTTGTTTCAGGTTTTGTACCCATTCCTCTTTTCACTGAGAGGCATCTTCTATGCAGCTGATGACTCCAGAGCTAAGCTTACCCTAGCTCCTACATCAGCTACAATCTACTCCGCTTCTGGTTTCTGAAGTTTACTGCCAGTAGTGATTTCCTACTGGATTATCATTCCCAGGGAGAAGTTACTCCATACCAATTTTTCTACTCTTACCCTGCTTTGTACTGTAAGTTTATGCACGCCCCAGCTCAGGAAACTTGTATTCAGCTCACACACTCCTCTCCTGCACTTCACATAAAGCAGCATCAACTGGTTCTCGGTGGGCAGCAGGGACACCAAGCAGCCGCTGAAAACCTACCAGGCAGCTTTAGTCTTCTGTTTCACTAAAGTGACCTACAGAGTAAGTGTGGTACTACAAGTTCACACTTTCTCACTGTACTATTTATATGCCATTCAAGGTATTTTATTTATATGTGAGTAGAGCTATGTTATTGCTTTTTTTTTTTTTTTTAACCCAAGTATTTTGCAATCTTAAATAAGAAAAGCCTCAAGTCTTCCAGAATAGCACAGCAAGTTATAAAACAACCCTTTGTCAGAAGTTTCATGGTTTGGTTTGTGAGTGACAGGCTAGCTCAGGTTATTCTGGTCCTTCAGGTTGACAGAATGTGGAAGAACTGTTACAGGGAGGAAAGAACAGGGTGGAGTAATGTCTTGGTATTATTCTAGGATCTTTTCAGACTTCACTATCTTCTGATACTGAGCTTTTTCAGTTCAATAACCGGAACACTATGTACTTGGACAAAGATCGGGGTGAGTTTCTACTGGCACTTGCAGTGCGAAGAAAATGGAAGTACAGATCACTTGAAAAATGGTTTTGTCTCGTATTTCTGAAATGAACAGCTCCAATATGACCAACAGTATTTACTTTGCCTCAGCAGAACTCTCTGAAGAGGAACAACATACACCATACACTTGCATACAAGTTACAGGCATAAAACCAATCATTTTAATTGAAGCATTAAAAAAACATGTGAGGCAGTATAAATGATAAAGTTGTACTTAGGAAGGAAGAGCTAGCACTTTCTAAAAAGCTTTAAAACAGCAACAGCCACTTTACAAAAGATTTCAGGGAAGAGAAAGTTTTGTAAACTACAGGTACTGTATAAAGGTAACATTAACAATTATCTTATAAAATACAGCAACAGAGACAAAATGGATACTTAAGCTCCTTTGAAACTAAGCTTTCTGGGGTCTTGGTTAAAACGTATGTTCAAAAACTATTTTAGACAAGGACTAAATGCTTCATATTTTTAATTTACAGTTCCGTGGCATAAACATCGCACTATACACATCTTCCAAACAAGCAGTAAATACAACTCTGTTTAACCATGCGTGGTGTCGTCTTCTACAAAGTCTTTGGCCATTTCTGCTGTGATCACATCAATATGACTAACCTGGTGGAACAAGAAGAAATATAATTATAAGTAGCTGCCTACAGAATAAAACAGCCTTATTTACAAAAGCTCCAGTTGACTCAGCAATGAGCTTACACCAAATTTCTAGTCTTCTTTTAAAGAGAAAAGACAATTTCAGATAATTAAATTTTCAGAAAGGAGCAAACTCCAACACTAGACTGTGATATTTCAATGTTGCATTTCTAGTTGTGAGACAGATTCCCTTCCAACTCTTATGGTAATACACAAATGCACAGGTTAATAATGTTCTCAGTAAACACCGTGATTAAGAATTGTTTACCTTGTTTCTGAATTTCACACCATAGAACTTGTCAGCTGACTCTAGCAGTTCAGGCCTAAAAGTTGTTGTAATAAACTGAGCATGTTCAGCTAGTTCCATAATCATATCTGAAAAGAACACAAGATTCTTTATTAATGTCATTTTTCTACTAAAATAGGATATGTCTTAATATGAGACAGGCAGAAGTTTGCTATTCCTTATTTAGAACAAACGTTTAGTTAATATGAAAAACACTCAAGAAAGGACCAATGCCAGGTTTAAGTATTATCATCAATTCCAGTCTTAAGTCTGATAAATTCAACCATTCAGCAAGAATCACTGGGTATTAAACTTCTATAATAGAAAACAGAAAGCACTTTTCCAAATTAATGTGGTGAGCCCGAAGTTCATTTTTCAAACTACTTTATTTCAAAACCAGGACTATTTCTATCGTGCTAAAGCATAGTAAGGAGACTCTTTAGAAGCTGTAATGCCAATACAGCGCATCTCCCCAAAACCTGAGTCCACAGAAGTTTCAGAAAGCACAAAGTTAAATTCTAACATGTTGGGATATTTGAGAGTGTGCCTTCGTGATTAAAAAAAGCTTTCACCTGAGATAGCAAATATTAGAAAACAAACTGTCATTTCAAACACACGAAAGATGAGTACAAGGTAGATAGTTACCTGAGACAGCTTTTCTGTGCTGAGC
Organism: Netta rufina; assembly: GCF_964035555.1. Classification (NCBI taxonomy): domain Eukaryota; kingdom Metazoa; phylum Chordata; class Aves; order Anseriformes; family Anatidae; genus Netta; species Netta rufina. The sequence continues at coordinate 27,221,156 of NC_140130.1, read as the reverse complement.
ATCCAGGGCTTGGTCGATTTCATCAAACAAGTAAAATGGAGCTGGATCACATTTCTGGATAGCAAATATCAGAGCTAGAGCTACTAGGGATTTTTGTCCACCTGAAAGTTGCTGCATTTCTCTCATTTCACCCTGCTTCCCTGTGAACGATACCTAGAGAAAGCAATGCAACAGGAAGATTTTTTTTAATTTTTTTTTAAACGGGAAAACTGTCATTTAAAATACTCGGAAGTACAAAATACACAAATACTTCTCCTTACCCTTATGCCAACTCCAGTGAACTGATCTACAGACGGAACGCTGCTCTGTGATCCAGATCCCCTTTCACTCTCCGTACTGCCTTCGCCTTCATCCTGGGACTGACTGCCTTCCACATCTCCTTTCTTCATCACTAATGTGGCCTTGCCACCAGGGACTAACTTCTGGAATACTTCACTGAAATTTTTTGACACCTTAAAGGAGACAATCATTTTTACATCATGAAATCAAGTGCAAACAACAGCTGTTTTTACATGCTGTCATACAATATTTGTTTCAAAAATGGGAAGATCCATATTCAAACTTAAGTGCTAGTTAAGCACTAGTGTCCTAAGTGAAACAACCAGGACAGCAGGATACAACACTTGGTCTAAAAACATTGCCTAAGCCAACTGCTTTTGTAATATGACATTTTTCACCTTTTTTTTTTTTTTTTTACTTTAACAAAATGGTAGAATTCAAATGGAAAACAGCAAAAGCTGCTTGATAAGTGATTTACTTCAGTAAGCTTCAGATGTCAGTTAAGCAAATGTGTAGGAGAAGCCTTCACATACTTTGCACTTGTGATCCTTTAATAACATTAGAAAAGGCTTCACTAAAATCTAGAGAATGTATCTCCAGAAAGGGCTGTAAATAGTACAGTTAACAGAAATGAAGCATTTAAAAGGTTTTAAAAGCAGCTAGAATGTCGACATAGTCAACATCAGCACCTACTTAAAATGCCAGCTTTTTTCTTTTTTTTTCAGCATTAAACCCACAAAACAAGTTACACGATATTGTCTTTTATTACTACGTAAGAAACATACAGTAAGTGTGGCTGTTCTCATATAAAAGAGGGAACTGTTTGATTTCAACTAGTCTTTACTACTGTTGTCATTTTGTTACCTGTTTGAAAGTCAGCTGAATAGCCTCATATTTCCTAAGCTCAAGCACATTCATCAGCTCCATGATGGATTTGTAGCCCCTGTCCAGTTCCTCTTGTCTTTTTATCAGTTTTTCCTTCTGCTCTGAGAAATTTACAAACTGGTCTAAAGCTTTTTTATTAACATGACTGTACTTCTTCAGTTCTGTATTGCACTGCTCCAGTTTGCGGAATAACTGTGTATGGAAAAACAATAACAAAGTTATTTGCAATTCTAGCCACGTTTGACACTCAAGACGTAGATGAAACTAGTACTTTAGACCAGTATCTTTTTTGCTTTCCGCCCCCCCTCAATAGGATGAAACCAACCACATTTATTACCTGCTTTAAACTTAGAGTCTGATACTTTTCAAAAGCCTCCTGTGGAAGTGAACCCAGTTCTCGGATTTTCTTCATGCATTCTTCCTTCTTCTTGAGGAGCATGCCTTGCCTGTTTGTCATTTTCTCAAGTTCTTTCGTGTCATGGTTAATGGCATCCATATGCTCCTTTTCCATGTTCTTCCAGCGCTCCATGCTCTTTTGCAGCTCTTTAATTCCTGCTTCTGTCTTGTCAATGGAATTATCCAGATCTGAGATATTGGGAAAAAGAACAAATCTGCAATTATCCATCCAATGATTTATGAAAAAGAGACAATTTAAAAAAAGATCTATTATGAAATGAACAGAAAATTAACTTCAAGACAGAGTTAACATTCCCTCTTCCCTTCCATCATAAGTATACAGCTTAAAAACAAAAGTTGTTATTGTTGAAACAAAGGTTGTTATTGTTGAAGTCTAGAAAGACAGGCAAAAATGAGTGTGAACCACACAGATACTATTTCCCATTTGACAGCAACTTAGTTTTAGACTGTTAAGGCAAAATTCAAAAATAACTGTACAAGATCATGACTTGTACAAAGACTGCCTCATAAGCACTGTACCCTGAAGCCAAAATTCTGTTATCACTAACACCTACTTTACTGGTATTAGTGTGCAATTGCAGACACTCTCAGTTGTTTGATTTACACAAAATCTTGTTTCATTTATATTTTGAATCGTGTTCCAAGAAGTCTGTTGCACGCTATGCAACTACTATAGCATACTCAAAATTTATCGTTACTTCTCATATTACAATATGTATGAACTTTCAAAACAGTGGAGATTTTTCTTTGAATAAGTAGTGTTACCAACCATCTGACCGTGCCAGTGTATCTTTCACTCGTTTGTTGATAGCCTCAAGTTCTGATGTTGTGGCTGTAAGAACTGTGCCACCTTCCGTTTCTCGTAGTTCATTCAGTTCCTATAGAACAAAGTAAATGCCATCAAGCTTCCGTATCGGAAGGGAACAAAAGTGTAAGCCAGATAACCAACTTATCTTCCACTTTCTACATGTAACTTAACTATTCTCTAAAACTCTACTACAGTATTTAGAATCTTTATACTTAAATCTTTAACCAGATCATCATTATGATAGCTCTGTTCTATATATACTGTGCCTACACATAGGCAGTATATATAGACAGGATTTTTTTGGTCAGTATCTCACACATTCCTCAAATAATATGCTGAGATTTAAGTAAAACATGCAACTCAGCTTAGATTAAGGGAAGCAAGAAATACCACCGACTACAGAGAAAGATGAATACGTATTTATCAAATTATTAATACATCAAAGCTCCGGAAATAAACAAAAATAGACTGCAAAAAATGCACTGAAAGCAAAATCCTTACTTGTTCCACTTGGTCTAAGCGTTTTCTCAGATTTTCATTGAGATATGTTTCAACTCTTGTGATAATGCCTTCTAATTTAATCCTTTCATTCAAAAGCTGTCTGTTTTCCTGGAAAAAAAAAAAATGTATATTCAGCGTCTCAACTGACTCTCAATTCATTTTCCCCTTTTTAAAAATTAAAATAAACTCATTCTTCACAGAATTCTGAGTATGAGAATATTGCACGTCTTTGGATGGTCACTCTAATTTTAGCATGTAGAAATAAACAGAACAGTATGTTGTAAAATTCACCCGGTGTTTAAGAAAACACACAAATATACTTAGCAGATGAGAAAACTCCAGATGTACCAACCCCCACCTGGCAGAACACTACTCAGTTACAATACATTCAGAACTAGCGACTTTTCACACAAAAGGACCAAAGTAAGCCTTTACTGGGAAGGTACCACAGTCAATGACAAGACATGTTCATTTCTCCTCTTACTTGCTGTAGCTGTCGAATTTCATCATTAAGAGCATCCACACGTTTCTGATCTTCAAGACTGAGTTGAGACAACAAATCCGTCCCCAGTTCTGCTTTTAGCGATTCTCTAGTTGATTCCATAGCGTGCAAACTTGCCTCCAAGCTCTGTAAGCTGCGTTGCTATGGAACAGGTATTAGACAGAATAATTCCTCAGAGCAGCCCACAGATTTACGAATTTCACTCTTCTATTTATGTAAATATTTACTGTGACTGTCTCTAATCATCTTTTCAGATTTCAATTATGATGTTAACCAGAGAGGAATGCAAATTTATCAATCACGTCAATGAAACAATAATATAAAACCAGTAATGACATTCAATATCATCTTGCCGTACCTTAGGCATAAATGTCTTTTCAGACTGCTGCCTCTTCTCCTTCAGCATTTTCATTTCTGACAAAATACTGTCTCGAGAGGCTTTGAACTTTCTCTGCTGCGTCTCAATTTGCTGCATTTGGTTCATCAGCTGGTCAATTTCATTATTAATCCATACAGTGGGCTAAGGAAAATTCCATCTTAAAGGCATTTCCTATCTACTAGTGGTTTTAGTTTTTACTCCCTTTGCCATATTCAGCTGAACTCACAAAACAAATCAAAATGTTCAGTTGCACAGAAGAAATCAAGAACTATCAGCAAAAGGAACTTCATGACCCTTATCAACACCAAGAACAAACCATAAAGCTTGATTTTCCTGTTACTTCAACATGGCATTCAGAATACAGACACATTTAAACTTGTAAGAAAAACTTTGGATCTTGCAAAATACAGAACTACAGCCATAACAATGCAATTAACCCTTACTCAAATCTGAGGCAAAAGTAATTTTTATGCTGTCATAAAGGTCAAAAAGGACTTAATGACCTTAAAAACAGGAGAAAATTGCATAAACCACTTCTGCCCTCAAATTCTAGATACTAGACCTCAAGATGATGCTACAGCATTAAAGAACTTCCAGAAAAAGGTGATGGTTATTTGATTTTTCATACACGGAAACTAAAAGACTAGGACTGTCGAACAACTCTCAGCCTGATTATAGCATAGTGCTCTCCACCACCTCCCCAGCATATGCTGGCTACGTAATGCAGCAATTTAGGACCCAAGTACTAAAAATACAGCACAAGTCAGAAGAGGCAGTGAAGGTTACCACAGATAACAAGAATACCTGGTTATAGCAGTTACTGTAACAAAGGAGTAGAAAGCATCATAGAGATAAGGTTAAACACTAAGTTTGAAAGACAAAGACCAAATGTTAATGGTGCCACATTAACAAAGCTCCCCTCTTCTGAAGCCTACAGTGAGCAGAGCAACATACTGGACAAGATGCATTACAGGCACTCCTGCATCAAATCCACACGTGCTCCTATTTCCTTCAAAAAAAGCAAGGTAAAGTCCTGATTGTATTAAGGTCACTCAATACTGAGTCATGGATGACAGCTTAGAAGCAATCCATGCTTCAACTACTATGTTTCAGTTATATTTCCCTGGTATGGAAATGTTACCAACAGCAGTTGTATAGAGAACTATTCAACTATTTGCATTGACCAAAGAATGAGTTTTTAAAAATGCAATTCTGACACAAAAACAATCACTGTATTTTAGAATCTATTATTTTCATTGGTGATACCAATTTCCACATGCAGGCTTTGTTTGTTTCTACTTTTACTTTTGTTATTAAAATCCATACAATAACACACAGAACCAAGTTGTACAAACAGTCACAACAAACGCCACCGCTAATGCATTGCATTTACAAAAGTCAATCTGTTTCTCATCCATTACTGCAACTGCAGAATGAAAGCAGTCATCACACAACCTTTCCCAAGAAAAACAAAAGGATATTTTCAATGTTCCTGCGCAAGTTTTCATTGAGTTTTGCTTCAAGTTCACCAAGTTCTTCTTCTGCCTTTCTAACATCTTTTTGTAATTCTAGCCGAGACTTTCTTGTGTCATAATAACCTCCAGTCAAAGCACCACGATGGCTGACTTGATCACCTAAACAGCACAATAGAATGAGACTATAAATTGCACATCATGTATTCTCCATAATATTTAGAAGTTCTCATAATACAATTTTGCAGAAAAACTGGAACATTTCAAAGAACCTGAAGAAATGCTGCATTAGTGTCATGCATCAGTGTCAGGGATCACATTACCTAAAAAACACTTATATAAACTATTTATTCTAAGTTAAATATGTTTTTGTATTCAACTGGAAGTATTTCATTCCTCAAGACCAACAGATTGCTATTGCCTTTTTTTAAAAAAGGCTAATGCTTACAATTAAAAAAAGAAACTATGCAGCTTACAAGAAAGTGTTTATAGAAGGAGAAAATGTAAATGCCTAGAATTACCAGCTTTAAAAGTCTTAGACTTATGGGGCAAAGGGGACAAACGATAAGAGTGCATGGAGTCTGCCATCCAGAAGTAGGCAATTTCCAAGAGGTATAATTAGAGAACATAACATGCGCTTGGCATGTGGAAAAGTCCACCTTGCTCTTACCAGTAATTAAAACCATGCATTCACACCCTCAAAGCTATTTCAAGTTGGTGGAATACACCAGAAATATTCCAGGGAACACATGCCTGCTAAAATTGAAAGAATATGCCTATAAACCTAACTTGCTTTGCAATTCTCAGGATGGAAATACATAGCTATTAACTTTTAGATCATAAGATAATTCAGGGACTTGTGAAGATATTCTCTATTTTTAGTACTCTGCCAAGTGCAGCCTTCTGTATCTCAGTCGGGTATATTATTTAAAATAACCTTATTTTGACAACACTAATGGACCACGTTTAATGAACCTCAGCACTCATATTTTTCTAATAATTAATTTATAAATTGCAATATTTACCTTCCAGAGTAATACAGTCCATGGTAAAAGCTCTGGCCAGCTGGGTAGATACTTCCATGCTACGGCAAATTAGAGTCTTTCCAAATACATGTTTGAAAGCTTTGTCAAATCTTGGATTGTATCTCAGTTTACTGATCATAGGAATGGCATCCTGAAGTTACAGTAATTTTAATGAGAAGAGTGTAGTAATATAAATATGACAAGCAAATTGCAACTAATTCAAGCACATTTCAAGAGAGACCTAGAAATAAAAGCTACATCAAGAGTAGAAATACTCTTGTATTGACAATATGCCTTATAACACCGTGTTATCTAAAGTTAAGTGTATCTCTAAATCACTGAAGATGAACGAACGTTTGTCTTCAGAATCAGATTTCTAGAATGAAGACTTCTGGAGCTCTGCATATCATGATACAGAGAACTGTCAAACCTTGAACTCGAAGTACAATATTGTGAACAATTACTTTGGAAACAGGTAAAAGGATGACATGCTGACTGAACACTCAAGACAAACACCGTATAGAAATGAAGTGCAAGATTTATTTTTGCAATTTTAGTCTTAAACAGCTAAGCTCGAGCATTAAGTCAACTATGAGTCTGCTGGGAATCTCATCTGAGTATTACTACAGAAACAAGTATAATATGTATCATTTATTGGCAGCAAAAAAATCCTCCTCCAAAAAGAGACTAAAATTACAAACATTAACACAATTATTACTAATAAAGCCCTCCCAAATTAAACACACTAGATATCTTATTCTTTTGTTTGCTTTTTCCGATATTTATCCAATGAAAAAAAGAAAGTTGCAATTTTTAAATAACTTAATCTGCCATGATTAATGTAGGAAAATTCACTAAGTTTTGAATATGAGCATATTCTTTCTTGAAATATGTTTGACCTACTTTTTAAATAGTTGTCACAGAAATGTTTTTTTTGTTTGTTTGTTTTTTTAATATAAAAGCACGATTCATTTCAGATAACTTTGAGAAAGCGTCCACGTCTGTGACAGGACACTATCCTTCCATTCAGCTTTCATCCATGGCAGGCTTTCAGATTAAAGAATTAGAATTTAATAATCTGTGCCATTTTTTGTCAGGTTATAGGAAAAGTCTTCCTTCTATTACCACCTACGTACTCAGAGAGGGAAATTCAACTTTGAAAAATAAATATCTGGCAAAAAAGTGTTCTGCTATCAAAGGGTTTTCAATATTGGGAAGTGATACATTAGTTGCAGTATTTAATTCAAATATTCAGTAGTGAAGAATATAACGGGCTATAGGTGCACACAGTTCAAACAAAGGCTTATTTATGGAAAGAACAGAGGAAGGCTCAAAATGAACACTCACATTAGTCTCAGGATAAGCAGTATCTCGAACATCCAGCTTGTTCAAAGGGAGGAAAGTAACTTCTCCAGGAAGGTTCATTTTGTTAAATTCCATTAAAATTTTTGTACTGACTTCATCAGAATCCACAATGTGATAGAACAACCTAATTAACAAGTCCAAGAAACAAGCAAAAGTATTACAGTGCTAGAAGCATGAATATATTTGTATGTGAACATTAAGCACGCAGGTAACGTCACGTATCACTCACTCTACTGCCACACCGCATTTGCTACAGTTTATTTTTGTGCCTTAAGACTGAGTAAGATGGTATTAGTCTCATCAGAACAAGATCACTGAAGATTTTTACATTCTATAACCAGTCAAAAGCAGCTCACTATGTGCACAGTTTCAACGTGTACACAGCTTTTCTTGGTCCAACTGTAAACCTCTAGCCTCCATATCACTTCAATTCACCCACTATTCAGCTATCTTTGCATGAGTTTACAGTTTGCCTCAACCCTCAGTACGCAAGCAAGAGACAACTACATCTATATTCCTGTGCACGACAGACTAACATAAGGACTGAAATATGATCTCTCCTTTGCAAGCTGAATTAGTTTGCTTATTATTGCTTTTTTCCAAACCACAGGTGACAACAGGATTCAGGAAGCGCCATGAAGTACTTTAAAAAAATCAAAACTTTCACATACACAGGTGTTTCAGATGAGGGACAGCATTTCAAGTTTTTGAGCAAGTATGAGCATCAACTGGACCAGGGACTGATTACACACAAAAGAAGATGAATTAATTCAGAACTTCAGATGGTGCCAATGGACACTCCTGGAATATATTACTTGAAGACTCATTGAACATACCTTTTTTCCAGTGTCTAAACTGGCAGCTACTACTTAAAAGCTATCCTTGCCCATGCAATTTTCTAGCATAAGTGAAATAACTTCTATTGCTATCAGTGAAACATCAGCATTACTTAATGTACAATGCTTTACAGTCAACTGCTTCTGGCAAGTATCTGGAGCATTGGTCTTGGGCCCTGCTCCCCCCAAATCCCCTCCCCACCCTGGAACAAGTTTGAGAGGATAGGACCACTTTTTTAGAATAGGCAAAATTCTTCTTAGCTCCTTCTTGAAGTTTTAATGATGCTACATAACAGTGTTTGACAAGAGGAAGACCAAAGCTCAAGATTACAAGGAGAGAAAAAAAAAGGAGGAAGGAGCACCAGATTTGATTGCAACACTGCAGCTGCATCAACGTAAGTAACACTGAACAGTAATTACCTGTTCCCTGCAGTAACTTCAACACAAGTGTAGAAAGCTGGTTCACATTCAAAGTTGTTCATCACAATGCCATGATAGCCGTTTAGAACATGCTGGTTTATGCCTTTTCGACGGAAGTGCTCCAAAACCTTGTTTATGCTGTCTATACCATTCAAAATGGCCTGTTAAAGCATAATTAGTTATTGCACTGCAATTACAAAAGCTAGAAAACACATCCATTTTATCTTCAGCTTCTAGAAAGAGGTAACCAGGTAACCTCCTTTCTCAGCAAACTTCTGCTGACTAATCAGGAGTTGCTGCTTTAGAGATACCTAAATAGTTGAGCATACCACATCTTAGGGTCTGTTTCTTTCTTTTTTTTTTTTTTTTTAAAAAAAAAAAAAAAAAAAAGAAAAAAAAAAGAGTTGAAAGTATTGAGAAGTATTCCATTTCTACCTGGTCTCCTCACCTCTCCTCTATCATCTTAAGCTCAGAAAACTAATTTCAAAGTACTTCCAGAGCTAGAAGTATTTGAAAAAAACTCAGCCTACAGATACAATTTATCCATCTTAGTTATTTTTTTAGTCTTACCATCATAGCTATCTTTAGATTACTGACTTTTCCATTAGGATGGGAAATAAAAGCTTCCACATGGAATTATCACAAGCCATCTTACCTTTCCTGTTGCTGCTCTGAGGAGCTGCTGTTTCTTTTCTAAGTCCTCCCGCTTTGCAGCAAGAGCTTGTTGCTCTGCGTTCTCCTCTCTCCATAGATAACTGCATACAGAAAAAAGCATAAGTATTTAAAGGTGAATAAAATCTATTTTTTTTTTTTTAATCTAAAGACTGCTAATTGAATGGGAAGGCTAAGTGCAGAAGTTCAGACATGGCTATATTTAAAAACATACCTACATGCCATGTTAACAACTACACTGTTGGGGTCCTTCACATTAAGTGAGATTCAGACATATTTCAATTAATTACTAACTTTCTTTCGCTCTGTAGTTCATCCTTTTTATTTTTCACTTCATAGTACTTTCTGTCCAGTTCTTCAACACGAGCCTTCACTTCATTAAGATCCTGGTCCAGTTTCTAACACAAAGAAAAGATCACTATGAAACTACAGCTCTTTCCAGGTAAAATTCCACTCCCCATCAAATTCAATACTAAAAACTACTACTAAGAATTCAGAAAATTCTTACAAAGCTTTTCACAAAACAGATAGTTAAACTATAAAAGTACTAAGAATAAAAGCATCTTTGGCAGCAAGTGAGCAGTAGCAAGTTGAAGTGATAAAACAGATTGCAAGGGAGGCACAAACTGCACATAGGTGTGTTATACAATGAAACAGCTCACTAGGTCATTGCAAGAAACCACATCAAAACAGTAATCATCATACACAAACCACGTGTAGCCATGTTCTGAAGTAACACTTCCGATAAGAACATACATACTAGTCTTGCACATCATGCCATACTGTTAGTCAAAATTTTAGCCTGCTCTCCAGCAGTATTTGTGCTTTACCACAGCTGCCATCAAAAGCATGCTGTTGAAGCAAATGCACAGACCTCTACCCCTTCCTTGTTATAACACCTGGCATTCTCAAAGCAGCTTAGGGCTAGCATTCAGATTACATTTTCATAGCTATCTACATCCAGGAGGACCAGCTACTCTCTCAAGTAACAGAAGTTTTTCCAACCTAACTTTGCAAGTTCCCCACGGAGTTTTACCCAAGGTACCTTATGTAACTCCTTTAGCTTATCAATTTTAGAATTTGAATCTTTTAGAATCAACCTTCTTTTAGAAGAAAAGTCAGGCATTTTTATTAAATGGATCAAGGTCACTTCAAATTTAACATCTTCAGTTCTATCTAATAATTCCTATTGAGCCGTACAATAACATTACAGTCAGTGGTAAATGCTACTTGTCTCAAAAATCAACTCAGAATCATTACTTATGCTACATGGGTGAGGCCTACATCAGGTATTTTACCAGAACACTGTTCTTTTTAAACTACATTCCTAGATTATTTTTTTTTCAGATTGATCCTTGATTTCAGTAGATTTATTTCAGAGTTTGTCTGCAGGCATTTCCAAAAAACAGATTTTTAAAAGACTACACCCCATCAGAAAATCCTGCATTCATTATAATTATACTTACACTGTACTGTTCCAAATTTTTCTCCTTATTTGCCTCTGTATCCTCCAAATCCTTGTGTATAGCTGCAATCTGCCGCTTCTTGTCATTGATGGCTTGATCTAGAGACTTCAGTTCTTTCTTTATCCATTTATCCCTTTCTTCTTTGGATGTGAACTGGCTTCCCCGACCTTGTTTTGCATAAAGATCTGTTCTTTCCTGCGTCGCCTGTGCAAGTCTATTTTATTTTGAGAAGGGGAACAAATGCTGTATTATGAAGAACTCTTGAATATATGAAGAAAAGCACTAAGAATTACCAAAAGAAATTTCCAGAACTGTCAAACCATGCTCTAAAGATTAAGCACCAAATCAGTAACAAGAAAAGGATCACATTATAAACAATAAAACCACCCAAAAGACTTCATAAAACCGCAAGTCCGTAGAACTCCACAAAATGGTGAAGGCTGAAAATTAAATTCACCAAATAGTGACTTCCCCCAACCTTAACACCCAACACTAAAGGAGGCCATACATGAGGACATACAAACACCCCTTTCTGAAATATTAACTCTCAACATATCACGCATGGCTGTTCTGCTAGTTATCTTGGTTCTTTCTAAAATGCTTTGAGTTCCCATTATAGAACATCACAGACCTAGCAATTCCTCTCTCTTCTTTTTCTTTTACACTGTTGAATTTTGGCTCCGTTTCTGCTAATTCTTTCTGTTTCTCCTCAATTTTCTCAAGAAGCTTTTGCCTCTCTTTTAACAGTCTTTTCTGAAAGTGAAACAAAGCAATATTTAAAGTGAGGCAGTATCAAAAACACTGTATCATTAGATAAACATATAATTCTGAAGAATAATTTAAAAGTAATGCAATTTTGCAGTCTTAGAATTATCTGATACTACATTGTTTCAAAGCTTAAGTGAATTCAGTTACAATTAGGAAGAAGACGTGCCAAAAACTTAAGATACCTGTTCTGCAAAGCTTACAAAGTAATGAAAGGCTACAGCTAAAAAACACAACTTAAAATGTACAGCTAAAATGTCTTCAAGGTACAAATATACTACCTTGCACCAACCACCTTTTATTTACTCATTACAGTTACGTACCCTTTGTTCACTGTTGCCAGCTAATTCATCCTGCAGATCTTTAGCCTTAAGCTCTAGTTTAGTCCTCTGTTTAATCTGCTCCTGTCTTTCAGCACTAAGTTGTTCTTTCTCTTCTTTCATTGCAGAAATCTTTGTCTTCAGCTCACGAACTTGCCGTTCTATTTCCTACGCAAATTTAAGTATGTTGAATTTTAAACACTATACGCACATTTCAGTATCTAAGTCACAAGCATTACATAGATCAAGACACAAAAGAAATACAATAAATTTCTCCCATTTCCAAACAGGATGAAGGCATAGGTTATTAGTTAATTTCTAACTTTATTGGTTAAAGCTCTAAGTGTAAGAGCTCTTTTCATTTGGAGTCAAGTAACTCTGAAGTCTGTAAATTCAGACTTAGATAAAATGTTTACATACACAAGAAAAATAAAGCAATCTAACAGAAAGGAAAAAGACACCCTCGCTTTAAGTATTTTTACCTCCATTTTATCTCTAGCATCTTGCTGTGCATCTCTCAGCTGCCTGGACTTCTCTCCACTCGTCTCTCTCTTGGCAGAAAGCTGCAGGGAAAGTAGCTTAATTAGCAAAACTGTTCTAGTAAACTTCTAGTTTCAAAAAGATGAGCATAATTTGCTTAATTAGCAGAGGATATGGACAGGACTTCACTGAGGAACATAAGCAGATATCAGCAAAAAGCAGAACAGCTCACATTAAATTTTGTAGTAGACAAAATATTTTACCTCATCAAGCTTAGCTCGGGTTTCATTAAGCTCCTGATTATAAATTGTGTATTCTAATGCTCTCCTCATTTTATCCCATTTCTGGTACTGAGCCAACTCTTCCTTCTCCTCTTCGAGGGTATGAAGTCGTTCTTCAATGTATTTCAACAACTCATTGATCTTCTCTCGCTTACCCTCTTTAGAAAACACAAGAGGGAAGTTCAGTTAAACACTTCAACCTCCTCCAGTGATCAACTATTTGTCAGCAGTTATGAACACGAAAAGGAGAACCAGCGTCCAGAAGATTTTTACCTGTTTCTTTCATTAGTGAAATACTTTCTTCTTTACGTTCATCATACACTCTGGTACCAGCTACTTCTCTTAGTAACTTCAGTCTCTGAGAGTCAGGAGCTGTGGCCATCTGGTTGATCTGAAAATTCAAGATCTATAATTTCAATATCCTGCTCTAGACATATGGCTTAGCACAACAGATTAAAGACTCTACTTTTTTTTTTTTTTTTTTGCTGTGCCTGCTTGCACAAGGTTTTGGGAAGATCTCTAACATGCTGCTTTCCTTAAAAGGAAATTACTTTAGAATTGCTAGTATTCTGTTTGTAATTCATTTTGTTGTTTTTCAAATGCTACCAGTTCTTACTAGAACTCAGGAGCTCCGATGTTACGTAAACTGCAAAAACCTTTGCCACCTCAAAAATACATTTAGAAGAGCTAAAGCTCAGGCCTTTATTCCTGCTGCTAAATCAGCCAGTTTAAGCACCTCCATAAAACAAACAAAAACAAAGAAACACCAAACACACACTAGAAATGTTACACTAAAAATGGGAGAGGCTGCTAAATGTTGAAACAATTCAGTTCATGGAGCACTCATTAAAGCCAAAACACACAAAGCCAAGGTAGAACTCATTTTCCTTCAACACAATTTGAGAAGTTGCATTATCTCAAAAGTAGGTAACTGTTTCCAATTCGGATTACACCAAAATCTAATACTAGTATTTTGACTTTGTGCTTGCTCTAAGAGTCACATGTTGTTTGTTTGTTTTTTTTTTTTTTACATACACATTCAGCTGTGTTGAAGAATTCACATTACTAAACATTTTAGAGGTTTTGTTTCTGGGTAAACTTTTTTGCCACCCAGTCTTCCTCAAAGTCTCCCGCATTCCCCTTTTGAGTAGGCTTTTCAGTAATCTTTCAGGAGCTGGCAGTTATCAGTGTCTCCATCATGTCCCACTGCTGTGAGCCACTAGAAGTCATTCCTGTCCTTTGTCTCTAGATCTGATATTCTTTGCTACACTCTTGGGTCTTGAAAGCCATCTAATCTGGGTGCCGTTAACACAGGTCACACTATGAGCCCTTTCCAGGCTTTCCAGTTCCACACATCTCCATTCATCCATCCATTCATTCATCAATTCACAGTCATTCACAGTGTTTTTAGCATATTAACAGTTTTCTACAGTCAGCATCTCATCTTGAAGACCAGAAATATAGCAACTTACATCAATATAGTCATATGAATTAAGTTTATCTTGCATGCAATTGCAAAGGTGACTGTATCATTTCTAAATATCAACATTAACTGCATCAAAACATTTTTTTTGTTTTAAAATTAACATGCACTACTCCAACGCCTGCAATGATGCATCTGCAAGAACTGTTTCAAACTAAAAAAGATTTAAGTTATTGCAGCAGTAAACCAAAATGAACATTTGCCAACCAGGATACATAGTATTTTTGATAGTAATTTCTCTCACTTTCTGAAAAAGAATCTTACCTTTCCTTGTTTGACAATATAGTATGGGTTACTGCGAGAAAATCCAGCACTTTCCAGAAGATTCATTACATCATTTTTCCTGAAATGTTATTGTGATTTTATTAAAAACACAACAAAAGTGACAGTGAAATATCACAAGAATATATTGCATACTATGATCACTGTATGCAATGCATGCTCTCTTCAAAAAACTAAGATTCTAAATTCTAATTCTAAAGTGAAATCGGGAAAGAAAAGGAAACCAGCTAAAATCCTATAGCTTTGGAGAAAGGATGAAGAACCAAACACCTCACAGCACAGAGGTGGCAAATACAGGTACGTATCACACAGAAAGATAAGAAACAACCTTAAGTCTAGTGACTCTTATAAAAAAAAAAAAAGCAGGCCTGAAAAATACTACATAAGCAGTTAAGCAAGATATTAATGAATTGATTAAATTGTGAATTCAAAGAAATCTGCTGTCTATCACACAAGGACCAATGTCCTTAATGTCAAACTACTGGTACTCAGTATTATACAACTAAATCAGTATTGCTCATGGAACTCAGGAGAAACTGTTTCAGACTAGAGATGCAAGCGTTTACTATGACTAATTTTACAGAAATACTGCTCGGCTCATTCAGCTAAGGAAAAGAAGTACCTACGTCACCATTTTCTTGTCTAAGAAATACTGGTCCTTCTTGGCTCCAATGACTCTGCGAAGTGAGACTTCCTCTTTATCAATCTTAAGAAAACAAAGACGAGTAAAATTAACTGTTTGCAGTAGGTATAACTAAACCAGAATGTTTATTGTACCTTTTACAGGAACTAATTCAAAAGCAGCTCGATACTAACTATGTTTTAGTAATACTGAGAACTGGAGCCTGAAATGATCATCTGTTTCTGAAGCATTTAACTTACCGGTAACCTGTTGTCTGAGTTGTCAAATATAATTTCCACAAAAGCTGAAATAACGCGAGGGCCTGTACCTTCCTGCAAAAGGAGATATTTTGATTAGATAAGTCTCTCTTTAGAAGGATTCTGAGCTTATTTATTTTCCCTTCTCCCTGACAATTGCAATTCCCCTCTCCTTCTATGGATCTGAAAGGGAAAAGCATCTATGTAAGTTCCTGTACATGTATTTTTAGTTCTGAAAATCTTGGATAGACATTCACAAGCATGCATTAACTACCTATATTTAAGGATAACGTATTACTTAGTAATAAATTCCCATTTACCAACTTAAAAAAGCAAACTAACATGTTTGAGAATGCTTCCAAAATAACTGGTTTAAAATATTTACATCCCAGCAATTGACCATTTTTATAGCAAAACTGAAATGCATTTATTCTGATATCTTATCATCATACATCTCACTTACATGCAACAAAGCCAATCTCTGCTCTGGGCGAAGATGACTGAATTCATCACTGAGGACAAACTGAATTGCTGTTAAAAAAAAAAAAAAAAAAAAGAGGATTTATTCTGTCCTTTGCCATAAATTTAGCCAGTAAGAACGTGTGAAGTAACTGCAAATATTACAATCACTTTTCAAGGTGGGTGATACTTCAGTATCAGTTTCCTCCTGTAAATACTTTTTTGCCATTTAAAAAAAAAAAATCTTAGAAGACCCTTAAGAGAAGCTGAATAGTGATGATAAACCTGAAGGTAACTAATAAGTGCATTCAGATCTTTCTTTTCATCACTGTCATATAATGATATATCTGCGGGATACCATAAAAGCTGGTTGAAGAAACTCTTTAAGACTCAATTTTGGAGTTTTGGAGGCATTTTTCGAGTGTGGCACCGGTTGCATGGGTGATCGCTCCACCTAGTGTGTGTGCTGAACTGTCCAGGCTACAGGGATCAATCAAAACACGCACATCAATCAGGTTTCTGAGAAATAATTCCCACATTCATACTATTTCCCATAATTTGTTAAAATATGGAAGTGTTCCTGACATACGTGCATGTTTCCACTGGTGGTCTTCAGTAGTCTTCCTCACTATGTTCACTGCTTGAACCCAGTTCTTGAGCATGCTCCAGCCATCTCCTTCTTTCTCATCTTGTTGTTCCAACTTAGCCATGCATACTAAACTAAGTCATTTACATATCCAAAGACGTACATACCATGAGTTCCTCACCTATTCTTTACAGGCACATCCTCCAGGCCTAGGTTATCTTGCCCTCTTCCCTTCCCCTGTCCTCTGTTATAGTTATGTATGGCCTTATAGATAAGGTTGATCTCCTTTAGTAAAGGTAGCATTAAACAAAGTTTCCAGTTTTTCTTCTAACTAAACATAGAACGAATTTTGAAATATTTTACTATTAGTCTATCAGGGAGAGAGCCGTATGTCCTTCTGACTTGCTATCATGCCACTCCTTGTTAAGGAAGAACATATGGTAAACCAATTTATGGGAAAAAAAAAAAAAAAAACACCCTTATATCAGCACCACCCCAACGATATTATATAAAGTTCACCCTTACCATAAAAGAAGTTGCTTTTTCCAGATCCATTTCTTCCCACTGAAGATTAAAACACAAAGTTTATTACTACAAATTGAGATCAATTAACATGGCAACATATGTTAAATTTTGCACAAATATTCAAGAACAGAACCCAAACATAACACAGCCAGATAAAACAACATCTCAAGGGAATAAGAAATTTAATAGATGGATCACTTTGTTACTCTCTAGAAACAAGACTGAGCAATCCTTTCCCCACTCAATCACAGTGACAAATCACAACACTATTCCATACAATTAGAATAATGGTTAAACCGATGCTATGTAGTCCCATCCTTTTATTTTTTAATACTTGTCTCCTCGTGGAATCAACCAGTAGATACTGGTCCCAGCATCAATCTTTTTATATTTAAGAAGAAAAATTACATTCTTCCACACTCAGGTTGACTCAGGTTGGGTTAAGTATTCTCCACTTGCTAATTCAGCATCGTTTTATTTTTAAAAGATTGGAAGTACCATTTATATTTCAAAGCAAAAGTTTCAAAAACATTCTGAAGTGCTTTAGCAAGAGTCAGTGTTTTGTCTTCAATATTGGCATCTACTGTGTCAACTTCAAAACCGCTTTTTTTTTTTTTTTTTTTTTTTTAAGAACATTCATATCTGGATAAAGTTTTAGCTCCTACTGAAGTAACATTACTTAATACAACACGCTATTCACGCCACATCTAGTTTATTAGTTCTCAGAGTAAAGCCTACCTACTACATTTCTATGTCCCAAATTAACTTTTTTATTGGGTCAGCAGTCTCAAAATTGCTGCACAATCACTAAATTCAGTAAAAATGAGAAAGCAGGAGCAGACGTCCATGTACAAAAATAGAAAGAGATGTGAGAATAACAGAATCACAGAATCACAGAGAATGGTGCAGAACATGCTCTTAGATTATATATTACAAAAAAACAACACTGTGAAGTTTGTGTCGCACTTTTTGAAGATCCACATTCCAGAAACTCAACCTTCCAAAGTTGGAAGAAAGATTATCTTCACTGTTTTTTCTCTGCAACATTTTATGGTAGCTAGTGTGCTTACTTAAAAATGATCACACATCCACACACAAAAAAAAAATATCCTGTGCAAGGTCTCTGCTCTTGGTCCTAACATGTACAGCCTTTACAGGAGGACTGCCTAATACCGAGATCATTTGCCTGAATGACGATTCACTCAGTTACTAAAGACCCATACTGTTGTCACAGCAAAAACTGAATGCTTGAATTCTTTGCTGTAAATTGAATCCTCCTTGTGACAGGTTACAGATAAATGTAAACAACTTTTCAATACAGAAAATATAAATAAATTAATCAAAGGTGAGAAGAATATTAAAAACTGTTAGGGACTAATTTGATCAACATCTGAAACAGCAATGCAACTGGAGTTAGTTAGAAGAGAGGCATCAGAACTTACCAATAACATTATGTTTTGAGCTGAATGGATCCACAATGGTTTGGTCCCGGTAGCTTCGAAAGCCTTGAATGATTACCTAACAAGAAAAATGAGAGACTTACCTCTGTTCTTAAGCACTTTAAACTATAAGATTTTACAGAGTGTTTGCATCAATATTATTATACACTCCTCTTGCCCCCCTGCCCTCCCCTTTAACTTTTCAACTCCAGATCAGCATCTTGCAACATAAGACTTGTCCCTCAACTAAATATCACTATGATGCAGGGGAAAAAACAAACAAACATCCCTAAGAGATGCTGGCACCTATCTAGGTCAAAGCACAGCAAACAAGAATTCCAAAAGTATTTTTGTAACAATCTTAAACTACACAAGAAAACTTATTTGGATCAAATATTACATACAGGAAATAAACCCCCAAGATATCAAGTACTTATCATGCCAGGGCCAGATTTACAGTTACTTTTATAACACTAGCTACACGCAGTGTAAGAATTCCACCTGCAAGTTCTTTAAGTAGAGAATTACAGACTGTAAACACTACATTGGATTCTACCTATTTCATATGCAAGACAGCTTTATTTTTGTTTTACTGTGCCTAAAGACAGGAAAGTAAAATAAAGAAGTCTTGGTTCTGGGTAATTCACTTCCTAAATGAACACATACAACCTACACAACCAATTTAGCTAGGGAGCTACACAGCAAGCAGGGATCTAGAAGCACATTAAACTTCAACCATTCTTGCAGTGGTTTGAGGTTTGTCAGTCCAAATACACACACTACAGTGTCAGCATCTCACTACTTTGATTCCCCATAGCACCAAAACTGAGCCAGCTTCCAGCACACCTGAGTATTAATCAGCCCTTTCCAAACACCAAAGCTGTGCTGGAAGACTATACATGGGCTTTCCTCTGCTCAGTAAGACACCAACCACCTCAAGTTTTGACACTTGCTGATCTTTTAGCCAGAACGTTTACAGAAGGACCAGAACTGACATTTAGTCTCTGTGCTCTTCCCCCAGCTTTTCCCCACCAGAAGCAAGATCTGGTTAAAAATAATGCCATCGATGTTTCATCATCACAGCTAATACAAAGAAGGAATTACTTGTTGGGAAGACAGCAGGATGTGTTACAAGCTATTTCTCAACAGTGTAACTGCTGAAATTTAGAAAGCAAAATGAGATTTTGTACATGTGCTGCATTCAGATCTCAACCTAAAGTATCTGCACTGGAAGAAACTAAAGATTTGTGAATTTAATGGATCAAACTACAGAAAACAAGTTGAAGGCTATGCATTAGCTGAAGACTTCCCAATCACAGCATCTGTTAACACGGAACTTTTACTGCCTTGCATAGCCTCACTTGGAGACCTAAAACATTTTAGTCTTTAAAGCTCAGTAATGATTTGGGGAATCAGTAAGATAAGGGATATTGGCAAAGTCACCCCTCAATGGCTTCACACTCTACACGTTATACATCTCTTCTACGGCTCTTAGGACATTATTGCAAACGGGCCACCTAAATTCCCCCTCCCCATGGAGCTCCTTTCCCCTACTTTGACTTAATTTGGACTTTTTACAACTCTATACAGTTTCGCTGTTTACTTTTTTTTTGCAATTTAAGTCTGTGGAACAAGAACTCTTATTTAAAGTCTTTAGAGCAGCATGCATCATATACCAATTGCTCATTTAAAGACACGTTCATTTAAATGAACGTATATAGATAAGTAGTGGTAAGAAAGCGGCCAAAAAAAGTCAACCACGATAAGCAACGTTACATATAACTGCGGGCACACACTAAGTGCAGTAACAGCGCTTTTCGTGCAGGAGCGAGCCCACGGCCCGAGCCTGCCCAGCCTCACGGAGCCCCCAGGCCAGGCCCGGGCCCTGCCCGCCCCCCGCAGCCCCCGGCACGGAGCGAAGCGGCCAGGGCTGAGCCCGCAGCGCCCGAGCCAGGCCCGGGCGGGCGTTTTGAACGCCGCAGCCTTACCTGCTTGATGTACATGACCGCGGAGGGTGCGGGAGGCGCCCTCCCGGCTGCCCACAGCGCCTCGAACCGGCACAAGCGCCCGGCGCCTCCCCGCGCCGCCGCCGCCCCTCAGCGTCCGGCCGCCCCGCTCCGCGCAGCGCCCCGCTCGCCCCGCACACAAACAAAATGGCGGCGGGGCCTCCCCCGGCCCGGCCCGGCGCGAACCACTGGGCACACCAAAAAGGGGGAGAGAGGGGAAGGCAGCGCGCGGCTGGCAGGTGGGAGAAGGGAGCGAGCAGGGAAGACCGAAAGAACAGCTTTTAAAGATTAAATAAATGTCTTCTTGGTCTCTCTAGGGCTTTATAGCGGAGAAGGAGTGCGATACAGCCTCACTCACCTTTAGGGTTCCCCCCCACAGAGTTGTGGAAAATGGTTCCTCCCGCCGGGGGGCGGGTTGGGCGCCAAAGGCAAGTGTGAGCGAGCGGCCGAGCGCGGCACGGCGGGGGGGGGGGCGGGGCCTGCGGGGGGCGCCTGAGGGGATGGGGTTGGGGAGCGGGGCCAAGTGTTCAAACAGGGCGATCAATAAACGCTTACAGCACAAATACAACAAATACAGGCGTGGCTCCTATCCAAACACTTCACACACCAGCCCACCCAAACCTCGGGCACGTTTTGCCCGTTTTCCCGTTGTTTCCACTCAGTTTTTTTAGCCCCGTGCCCCCGGGGGAGCTGTGAGCCCCCAGCCGTGGCACCTGCAGCTCCCTCAGCGCCGCAAAATTCCTGTGCTCGTCCTCTTCACGCTAATAAAAATTAGATTTAAGCAGGACAGCCTGGTTCCTGCCTCTCCCTGGGCAATAGCCCGCCCGTCCCAGCCACCCATAAGGGCCCCCTAATGACATGGCCTTAGGAAAGGCCCATCAGGAGGCTGTTGGGATGGGTTTCAGCAGCTCCCCTAAATAAATGGCTCGTTGTTTCCTCCTCAAATACAGTGCTTAAAAACCTAAAGCCCGTAGATGGGTCCGCCAACATCTCTGCAAAGAAAATCCCCGCCCGGCTGTTCTGCTTTTACTACCGAACAGCTTGGTCCAATGGCACCTGGGGGAAAAGATTTTTTGCCGTTTGCATTCCCCAAATTCCCATTGCTTTAGGATTTCAGGCAGTTTGCCATCACTCGTGAGCCTCGCCATGCATTTTGGGGCTGCTTCGTGTACCAGAGCTTTCCGTGGGAGCAGTGAGGTGCAGTACGGCAGGGAGGAGGCCTACAGGGCCCCATTCTGTCTCACACTGCCCATACACCTGGTTAAAACAACTCCTCCAAGCCATTTTTGTGTTAATATTTGCATGTAAATATTGTGTGTGAGGGTTCACTCGTTCCAGATGGACTCGTAACTATCAAACCAACAGAGCGAGGCACCCAGGCAGATCTGCTTTTAGAAGCATAGGGTGCCTTGAGTCATGTTTTCCAGCTGCCTTTTGCAGTTTAGAAACTTATTTTCACTTAATCTTGGACTCACGGAGCTTAGACTTAGTCTTTCCCCCCTAAAAAAAAAAAAAAAAAAAGGGATTCAGAATCACCAGGTGGCCACCAGCTAAGGGAGATTTTGCCTTTTCTCTTGCTTGATGCATTGATGTTATTGTGAGTGGTGACACCAAGTCCTTCTGAAAATCCTGGCTCCAGTCAGAGCCCCAGGAGCCAGCCTCCTGCAACCCCCAAGCCTCTTCTAGTGCCCCAAAAGTGTGCTCTTGGCATGGTGCAACAAGTACACCAGCCTCTCTGTTAAGAGCAGACACAAAGACCCCAGATCTTCATTATCCATGTGTTCATTTCCTCCGTGCAACATGCTCCTGCAGTTTGGAGGTGACTTATGTGTGTGTAAGATGTGCGCAGACACCATGTTATGTTTATTTAAAGGAATAAAATCATATCTCACTGATATTTCATCAAAAGATGTCCCCAATAATGTGGCATTGAAAAAATCACGATTTTATTCATTAACGGTTAAGCAGTAAATGGTAGCCTAGTTCACAGAGTGCTTCAAATCCATCTATAGGTCCCAGCACACAGGTCCTGTCACATACCTTTTGTCTCTGTACAGATTTGCATTTGAGGCAGGAGAGCTGTGGGATGGGGTGCGATGGGGTTGAGGAGGCAGTATTTTTTTGTTGTTTTTCTTTTGGTTTTGTAGCCCATGCTGCAAATAAGCACCCAGCCCAAGGGCAGTGCAGGTTGGCTTTATCCTGCCAAACTGCTGCTGCTGTAGGAGTGCTGGAAGCTGGCAGCCTGGAAAGCCGCGCACTTTATTCAGTACCTGCAAACATGTAATCAGCGCTTGCTACGCGTGGAGTTCACCTCACATCGATAGGTTCTGCAGAGCTTTTCTCTCTGGCCCTGTTTTAGAAGCAGTGTTTTTCGATAAATATGCCAGAACTAAACATTAGAAAGGGGAATAGTGGGAACAAGCTTTCATTCATTCAGGCTTCATCAGCATAAAATGTACGTCAGGTATTTCTTTCATGAGGCTTAATGGAACACGTAGATGGAATTTCAAGTCTGTAGAACTTTTATTTTTTTTCCATCTTCTCAAATAGCTAAATTTATTTTTAAAATATTCTAAAGAGAATGTGGGGGGTGGGAGGGGAGGGAGATTAAACTCCCCTATTGCAGTTGCAGTTGTGAACCAACACATGTAGAGACTGCTTTCATTCATTACAGAGGTTTTTATTGCCAGGTTTAGGTGACTGCAGGAACTGGTAGGCGCATCCATCACTTGTGCTTCATCACGCAGAGTCAGCAGCGAGTGGCAGCGAAGGCAGCAGAGCACTCCCAGGGCCACTTCTCACCGCTGCTGCTGCAGCAGCATCTTGTGGGCAAACCGGAGCCCGGGTCTGGTTGTGTTAGACACTGCAGAGCCGTGTCCCACAGACCTTTTTCTCACTCGTGGCAGTGTACAGAGCCGTGGTGGGGCCACATGGAGAAGCGTCAAGTGCCCTGGGCCATGGGGCAAGGGGACCTGGTGAGCCTCTCTTCTCAGCAGCTTTGCCAGCCCCATGGATGAAAAAAACCCTTGAGGTTTTGCACAGTTTTGGCACACCGCTCTGTCCACACGCAGCAAAGCAGAGCACATCCAAACCTGCACGGTGCATGTTATCCCCCAGCTGGGATGTCACTCCTTTTCCCAGGAGGGCAGGTGAGCCGCTGTCCTCACACCTGTGACCGACTTCCATGAGCTGCAGCAACCTCACCTGGCACCAGGGGGCCTCCTGCAAGTGTGACATTCCTCCCGTCCTTCGCAATCGAAGGAAAGCAAAGATAACTTCCCGCTTCGTCACACATACGAGCTGGAAGGTTTCACTGCTGCAGCTTTTCACAGCCTGGTCCACGTCCTGGGCATTTTTTTAATTTGTTTTCCAGCTCTCCCAGGCAGCACCTCACACCATGACCACCCAGGCCCCTGTTGGAGGCATCCTTGTCCTGTACGAGTCCCTCGGCTGCTCTGCTCAAAACAGCTGACATAAAACTGGTGGCAGCAGGCTGCACGAAACTGACGGCACCTGGTCTGGACTGCTTCGGTCTGCAGAGACTTCTGTGGCAGGGGCTGTGGAAAGGGGCCACAGAAAAGGGCTCGTTTGTGTGCTCCTTCCCGGAGGGGTCTAAAGAGAAGGAGAGGAGAAGAGAAAGCAAGTAACCAAGTTGGGAAGCTGTCTGGGAAAGGCTCAGCAGCTCCTCCTGCTGCCGGAGATCCCCACTTGGCTGGACAACCTTCCCCAGGGTGCCGCAAGGCAGAGCTTCAAGCAGGGCTGCGGCCGGCTATGCAGAGCCTTCTGCTTTCCCCTTCCTCCAGATTTCCCCACAAGCATGCAGCTGGAGCATCTCCCCATCAGATGTCACACAAGTCCAGAAAAGCAATCACCCCTCGAGCCGGGTTTGGTAATCCCAGCTGTCAGGAGCCACTTTCGCACTGGGTAGCACACAGGAGGGGACACTGCCCTGCTCCCTGCTCCCCACCGCTGGCCCCTGATCAATTCTCCCCACCATATCCACCCGCGTATGTCGAGCTGCCGGCCAGAGGACCAGCTGCTCTTCACAGCTGGATTTAGGAAGCCGAGCCATGGCAATGCTTTAGCACTTGGTAGCACAGCGCAGATTTCTCGCCACCCACCCGGGGCTGCCATTGTCCAACTCCTGGTAGAGCAGCGGGCGCACCCCGTGGCTTTAACCACGTCCAACATCATAGCCTGGGGGGAAACAAAAGCAAACTCTTTCTTGTGATATGGAACATATGGCCCCACAACCGCAGAGTACAATAAATACATCATGGTAACAAGATTTTGTGCTCAGGACATCTTTCGTCAGGGGTCTAATGCGCACTGCAAACACGTGAAAAAAGCCTTCTGCCTTTCTGAGTGAGATCAATATCATTATCCCTGGTGCGAGGCAGGATGCAGAGACATAGGGATAAGCCTGCAAGAAACGCTTAGAGAGAAATTCAGGTCCACTCTAGCAGCAAAATGCTCCTTGCGTGAGCGGAGCCACATCAGCAAAGCTCTGCTTTGTACCAGCAGAGCAGAAATATCCTCTGCAGGAGAAATGAGCTGTGCTGGGGAAAATACAGTTTTGCTGCTACGGTCTTTTTATGTAGACTCAAGGGATCCATCTGGTCAGCTCGGTCACTTCAGGTCTCACTCACTTCCTTTATGCTGCTGACAAATGTAAGAAGTGCACAGAGCTTCTACACGGCTTGCCCTCAAAGCAGGGGGCAGAGCCCACAACCCGCCCCGCAGCGCCTCGCCCCCGGGCTCCCGTTAGCCGCAGTAATTATGCTGGGCAGCAGCGGCACTGCCAGGGAGACCACAGGCTGGAAGCATCTCTAGGAGATGTGGTGCACGTATCTGCTCTGTCCCCGCTAGAAATCTGCTTCATCTTGGCAAGCCTCTGTGGGCTCGACCGGATAGCAGTTCCCGGTCACGCTGGCACTCATGTCAATTGATTTTCTGGCTAACTTGACTTAACGTGGCTGGAGGCGTTCGAGCAGATAGCATACACCCGTTGTTCCACTTGGAGTCCTGGAGACCTCATCTTCCATTTCAACGCAGCAGCAATTTTAGTTCCAATTAGAACAAACAGCTCCTTAAAATACAGGCTTTAAATAAAGATTCACCCAGAGCCCGATCCAACACCCCTCGTGTCCGGGAGCCATCCTCCCCACTGAAGTCAGTAGGCTCTGGATCGGGGCCCGCAGGCAGCTCGCAATGTATGGGCGATTTAATAACGAGAGATGACTCACTATCAAACGCCGTCTGCTTTACAAAGGAGTCTCAGAAATGGAGTATCTGTGCGCCAGAAATAAACCCCTATTCATACAGGGAGAGAAGAGAGAGCGCGCCCATGAACAACTACATTAGCAGTTCACTTGGGAGAATTAAGCCTGGTCTAATGAATGCTTACTCATGTGAGTAACTTTACTAACATGAGTAACTCGATAAAACCCAGCCTGCAAAATGGTTGTGCCAAAGATGTCTGAGATCTTTACCACTTTGCCTATCATTTCTGACCATCCAGGAGTCCCAACGGGGAGCTGTGCTGGGGCAGGGTCCCTGTGTCACCAGCTGCGCGTGGCCCTGCCAGCTGCTGTTGGATTTATGCCTCAGGTGTTCCCCACTTCTCACATACACCAGGTCCACTGGTTCCCACGGATCCCATGCACACTCAGCTCCTACAGATGCTTTTCCTAACCCGGGACCCGTTGTGGCATATGCAGCAATCCATGGCACAGACACGAGTGTCCTTACGGCAACGCTGTCCCCTCGCATCTTTGTGCTTCTCCCCCCCCTTTCATGTACCACACTCACTCCTGGACTCAAGGTGCTGTCTCTGATTTCATGTGCTGTTGGTACAGCTCCCAGTACAACCGGTCCTGCTGGGCTCCCAGGAGCTACAAATAACAGCCAGGGACTTCCAGAGGGGAAGCTAATACTTGAAAGGGATATCTAGGGGCCATAAATCCTCCTTAATAGCTAGAGAACGCTAAAAGAAGTGCTGAGCGTTTCAACTCTAGCCACAGAAGCCATTTCTCTTGGTAACCTTTACATTCCTTGTGAGTGCTCGTGGGCAGGAGGGATGCAGTACAGGTGCTAGCAGAAAAATGGATCCATTTGGGAAGCCTTAAAATCACCTGGATGGCAGAGTACCCAGCATTTTGAAGCTGAAATAATCAGATTGAAGCGACTCCGTAGTTTATAATGCGACTGCAAAACAAAGTAGGACTTTACAACTGAGGCCCCGGTATCAGAGCTTCATTTGATTTTCTCTGATGACTCAACCTATTTCACAAGCTATTTTCATATTCCTTATTTAGAGAACTTACTCATGTCTCGGTAAAAGCCTATGATGTGATAAAGCTGAGGAACCATAATGTGCGGTGCTGCTAACACCTCCCACGCCAAAAAAAATCCTACTTCCATATTTATGTGGCTCTTCAAATTGGTTCCTGCCGTTTTCTCCCCGGAGAGTGAGCTGGCATCGCGTCTCCTCTGCAATTAGCACAAAGCCGTGAAAAGTGGAGCCGGGGGGTCGGGCCCATTTGGTCCTCTGACTTCCCAGCAAGGGAAGTGTTGTTTTTAACATACAAACAACAACGCTTGTGGAAGGCCCTGCTTGTTCAGGCTCTGTCTCCTGAAAAAGCAGCTTGTCCCACAAAGGATGGGGGTCAGAGGACCTCAGGCACCCCAGTACACACTGGGCAGGTGAGCCCGACCCATCACACCCAGGTACAAGCTGGTGCTGTACCCTCAGGGATGAAGGACGGTCACAAACCCTGTGTTTTGGTGCTTTGGAAGCACAGACACTGCCACAAGGCAGCTCCTGCCTTTTGGAGGGTTCTCTGTAAGCAGCACAGGCTGCAAATCCCACCAGCAAATGCCTGGCTTAAAAGAAGATTCAGGGACACTTAAGGACAGCACCCACCCACCCACCCCCGCCCCGGATCTCTTCACAATCTGATTTGCAGCCACGTAGAGACATTTATTTTTTGTGGCAGCTTTTCAGGGGGTTGGTTTGTCTCAGAGGCAGAAAGGAGAGGCAGCCTGTGCAGAGCAGAGACAGGGGCTGAGCAACGGCACTCGCGCTTGCAACACGACTGCTCTTTGCCAGGCTGAAAGCACGGGACCAAAGGCTGCATGGCACAAATATTGTTCCCTACATACCCACGCCAGCAGCTCACAGCCCCCAGCTGGTGCCGAGGGGCCCAGCACCATCAGGAAGATCAGCGGAGCGAGACGCTCGCATCCCAGCACAGCCCTGCCCCAGCACTTCTGTGGGCAGCAGACCCCACAAAATCCCCCTCTCTGAGACATTTCCTCTCATCTCCCTTGGATTCAGGTGTCATAAAATACAAGCTTTAAACAAAGCTTTGCCTGAGGGTGCAGCATTCGTGGCCTCTTCCCCTCACCTACATTTTCCAGTGTCTAATATCACCCTGCTTTGGCCTCCCCCTTGCTGCTGCAGCTACTCAGGTCCCTATTTTCCATCAAAACCATCAGAGGTTTGTCTGTGAGATCCCCACTCCCACTGAGCTGGCTGGCAGAGGGCACAGGCACGCTGAACCAGCCAGTTCAGCCACAGACACCATCAGCCCCGTCCTTCAGCTTGTCCTTCCCACACAGCTGGGCTCGTGCCCATCGCCTGATCCGAGCTTCCACCCCTGGGAGTCAGCTACCTGAACCGCAGGCCCACATGGGCTACAAAACCCCCCAAGATCTCTCCATCCTTTTCACCCCGGTGAACTTGCCCAGCATAAAACCCCACTAGGGCTGTTCCTTTCCCTAATGGTGGTGGGAGCTGTTGGGTGATCCACCAGGATCGTGGCCCCTCTCCAAACCCAGAGCAGCTGCCTTCCCTCACTGCTAAATACCTGGCTCCTCCACCTGGCCCCCATCTCCTGCAGCTGCTGTGTTCAGCTCCGCCAGGCAGCAGACCCCGGTTAACCCCCTCAGCCCTGCCTGGGCAGAACAGCATCAGCTCTGTGCAGGGCTTGCTGCTCCTCAGAAACAGCCTGGCCCCACCACAGAAGATATCTTATGTTGGTTTTGTGAGAGCTGTTGCATCAAGGGTGTAGGTCTCCTCTGTGCTAAGGATACAGCCCCCTTCACTAGGCCTCGTGGCCTTTCTGCTCCAGAGCTCATGCCTTTACACCACAACTGGCCCTGGTGTTTTCTGAGAGCGTTTTCTTGAGCCTCCTGATGGGGGCAATCAGCTCTCCTAGAGAATTAATTGATCTGCTCTTACATTACCTCACCCCTCCAACCCCCCAGCAGCTGGCTCCTGTGCTCAGGTTTCCCAAGGAAAACTCAAGGCTCCTCTCTGGTGACAGCTTCTCACCTGTGAGATTTGCTTCCTGGGGAGGATGTCACAAATGGATTAACCCCACAGGGCACAGGTGATTTATAACCCACCCAAAGCTCTGGCATTCTCAACCCAAGAACTTGAAAACACAGCTCTTAGACATGCCACAGCGACAAGCCAGACAGAACTAAGAGCTTCCAGCTGAGGCGAGGTGTGAAATGGCTTGGAGATGTTGGCGTTCAAACACTTTTTTATTAATAAAAGGCACAGTATGGGGTGAGCCCTGCATGCCCTACGCCTAGTGTGACAGCAGGGGGTGGCTGGTGGCCCCCATGCCCTTTTGTCACCTACCCAGGGCAGTGTCCCCACCACCCGTGCTGGGCAGGAAGCGGGGGCCCGCTGACTGCAGGCTTTCGGCTGCAGCGAGACAGCACGGCGCGTATAAAAGATGCATGAATCAAAACAGAAGCGCCTGCCCAGCCACTGGGAAGTGACGCCACCATGAGTCACGTCACTTTGTGAAAAAAAAAAAAAAAAAAAAAAAAGTCCTCCCCCTCACCTTCTCCCCCCTTCAGGCTTGCACCTTGGGGCGCTTCAGCACTGGGCCCAGCACTGCCTGCCCTCCCCATGCCACATTAGGGCAAGCTCCATTCTCAGCTGGCCTCCTTAAACACTCCTGCAGCTCCAGCTCGCTCCAAGGATGACAGACATCTTGCTTTTCCTCACTTTGTTTTTATTATTTTTTACACTCCATAAAAAGTTGCAGGCTTTCTTTCACATTCACGAGATCTTCTGGAAATTATTGCCATTTCCCATACGTATTACATATATATAAAAAAATAAAAAGGTCAACAGACAGAGCAGCTCCTTCTGAGCTTCCTGCAGACAAACTCAATGTAAGAGAAACCAGTTTTCACAGAGGAAGGCTGGCTGGAGGTGACCACACACACTAAGCAAGCCACATAACACTGAACAAGACCACTTTGCCACGCACAACACACGTCAGAAACAGTTGGGAGGGACCAAAACAGCAAAGCTTTTCCTTTTTTTGGTGTAAAAATCCAGTAGTTACAGTGTTGTCTGATGGGAAGTAACTTGGATGAGGGTTGTGGAGACATTCAAGTATTCTAGGGCTGCTCTTAAATAACAGGTGGGAATACAATAGCTCAGCAGGGCAACCTGATAGCTTAAGTTCCTTGCTTCGGTTTAAAGCACGTCCAGTACAAAAGGCAAACGCAGAAGTACAGGAAATGCCACACCTGAACGGATCCATGGTCCAGTTTGGTCTCCAGTTACACTGCGGTCAGTACCTGGCACTGCAGAGGCTGGGACAGGAGAGGGGATTTTCACCTGGTTGTGCAAGAGGGGCCAGGCAGGGAGCCCCTGCCCACCCAGCAAATTGCTCCCTGAAACACGACACAGAGGGAGAGGGGAGCTGGGGAAGCAGCAGCACGCTCTGCACTCTCACCACCCCTGCCGATGCTGAGGTGGGGCTTTTCGGTTTGCTCTCTGCCCCGCAGCTGCTGTTTATTGCTTGAAAATTTAAGGTTCTCCTCAAAAACAAAAAGGGAAGGAGGTGGGAGCTGGGAACATACAAAATGGACTTCTCATTGCTTCCCAAGAACCTGGAAATACAGTAGTGGCTGCACACTCTGGATAAAAACCTAGAAAAGCACTTTTTTCTTTTTCCATATATTTTTTTTAAAAAAAAAAAGAACATTAAAAGTTCAGAAAACCTGCCACACGTAGAGCATTTGAGTCTCAGTCAGCACACACATATGGGAAGCATCACCCACGATGACCGCTCTGTCTCGGACTAAGTCGGTGAGGTTTCTCTATTGCACGTTCATGAAATGTTCTCGTTGGGGTCACAGTTAGGATCAGAGGACTGCACCAGCTCCCCGGGGCTGGGGGGCGGGGGGGCTCTCAGCAGGATGAAGACGCTGTCATCGGGCTGAGTTTCAGCTGGTGGACGGGAGAGTGGATGGGCACAGAACTCAACACTGAGGTAGGAAAGGCAAAACACGAGCCTTCAAAATTTTTGCCTAACGTCAGTTCTTCCGCAAAAAAAGACGCGGCTTCTCGTTTGCACGAGGCGACAGGTGGGCTGGGGGTGGAAGACAAGATCTCTGACTCATATTGTAGTAACTGTCCCATGAAACCGAAGTTTGGCGAGATCAGGCTCCGGCGCTGCTTGATGTAATCGAAGGCCTCCTCCAGGCGGAGCTTCTTGGTTTTCATCAGATAGGCCATGCAGATGGTAGGAGAGCGTGAAATCCCCGCTTCGCAGTGCACCAGGATCTTGCCCCCCGTTCGTCTGACATAATCTGGGGGAAAAGAAAGTCATTGCAGACATCAGCTGATGTTGGGGTTGGAAAAGATGCTGTGGCACACGCTTGAAGCTGACAGCAGAGCATGACACGGAGCCACACCATCAGCACGGCAGCCCCTGCTCTGTTGGGCACTAAGGGTGACTTGGAGACAGAAAGGAGGGGGACAAAACCCATCCTAAGATGGAGCTGAGCTGCTGCTGCTTCTGGTCTGTGCATCCCAGTTTGGTTCTGTCTCCATTTTTAACAAAGTCCTTCCCACGTGCCTATTTCTGCTTTGGTTTAACTCACTTCTCAAAGAGCTGAGGGACGGTGTGGGTATCTGGGCTGTGCTTGCGTGTGCTGTTCCTGCATTTTCTGCCCATGGCTCAAAGCACTGACCCTAGGCCAGCCTGGCCGGGCCCTCCCACCACCAGGTATTTCAAAGGCAAGAAAGGAGCTGGCTTCCCCTCCACAGTTTTGCTAGGAAAACACGACTTTTCCTTAAAGCCCTAAAAGCTGACCCCCTGCTTGGCTGGTTAGCAGCAAGCGGCTGTGCCCAGAGCTACCCTTGGAGGTACCCTTGGGTGGGGAGGCTTCGCCCGCTCCCTGGGGCCCTCACCACAAAGCACAAAAGGGCTGGTAGGCAGCTGCTAAGCCCAAGCATCCCTTAACCAGGCTGTAATTAAGTCAGGATATAAAAGGCTTATGCAAAGCACCCATTTTACACAACAGGGAGCCACTGTGGTTACTCACACAACACAATGATTGTTATTAGATTAAAGGGAATGTGCTTAAAATAAGCCCTTTCCACACTAAAACATAGTTCAAAAATAGACATCCTCTGGTCCCTTGCCTTGAGCAAGATGTTCAAGCTCCAATTTATGGAGAAATGCGCCGAGTGTGGTGCTCACTGCGTGGCACTGAAACAGCCAAGCAAGTTATCATTTCCCTGTCTTGGACTAGGGGACCAGTGCCACCGCGGCCACTTATACTTAAGCGGTGTACAAAATAAGGAAGACACAGATTTGAGTCATTCCCAGCAACTCCACCACACGGTTTTATAAAAGTGAAAACTGAAACCACCCTCAAAAACACTTTGGGAAACTTCCAAGTGACTCAACTACTATCAGAAAGTGCTGGGGATGGGACGGAAAAGTGAATTAACGTTTCCCTGAAAATTGTGAGAAGTCCTTTACCAGGAAGAGAAAGGTCTTGGAGGGCACCCTGACTTTGTTTTTTTTTCCCCTCCTCCTGCCCGCAGTGTCAAAGGGCTCAAATTCAGATGGGTGATGAGTCTCAAGTCTGTAACTGGGGTTTTATTCTGTTTCTCTGACACACTCCTGGAGAACAACAGCCCTGTTTTCAGCACCATCCCCACCCAGGCTCAGGCTGCTCCACCCCACAAATCGCACTGTGCTCCTGACGGACCAGCCTTCCCCTTGCTGTGCCATTGACCTACCCCAGTTCGATGCAGATTTGGGAAGGGATGGCCCTTGAGTTTTCCAAAAACCTTATTTTTTGTTCCCCACTGGGGTATTTAAACGGTGAGAGAGCGATATGATTAAAAGGAAAAATAGGAACAGCTCTGTGATAGGGGGAGATGCCAGATTTCTAAGATCCTGACTCTGGGGGGTGTCCCAGCACAGCAAGGTAATAAGCTAACCGTGCATCCACCTGGTTTTACAGGGCCTGAAATACATGTATTTTTCCTTTTTCACCTACACAAAAATCAATAGACTTCAGTGCTATTCGGCTATCCTAATTTTCTCCCCTTTAATGCTGAGGTTACACCTAAGCTTGCTTTGAAAAGAAAACGAAGCTGAGCAGCTCACTCGCCTGGTGGCAGTGGGAAAGGGACATTTGCCTTCCTCAGCCTCCCAAAAACCTCGCTCTGAGCGTCCCTTCCTTGCTGAAACCCCTCTGCCAGGACAGATGCTGGGGAGGGAGCTTAAACCTTTACAGTGGGAATTTACACAAAATATCCTTCTCAATGTGCATTGTAAAATAAATTAATACATAGGAAGATGCTGAAATTTGTTAGAAATGCATCTTTAAAAGAGCAGGAAAAGCGTGCTCTCCCTGCCGCTATGGCCTTTGCTTTGCAGCCTGCTTATTTGACAGTAAGGGCTTGAAATGCAGCACGAGAAGCTGGGCACTTACCGATGAAGTCGATGGCTTCCTGGAAGTGCGAGCTGATGTCGGCCGTGTGGCTGTCCTCCACCGGGATCCACTTGTAGCAGTACTGGTCCTTGAAGGGCTCCGAGCTTTTCCTGGAGACGTTGAGCAGGGCCGTGATGTGCAGGTTGGCGAGAAACTCGCACTTGGAGGCGTGGTAGGCACTACCAAGGTAGAGAAAAGGCAGGATTTCCACCGGGCCGCCCTGGAAGAGAAGGAGCAGAGACACATGAGTGACGCCAGCCTCCCGCAGGTGTTTTGAGGCCAAAGAAAAACAAGGGAGCCTGCGAGGGTGCCCAACTCCCTCCCCCCCGATGGTTTTAGACCCCGCTGAGGCTGCCCAGTGAATCATTGCCCTGGCACAGCCCACGCAGGAAGGAGGTTTTCGTTTTCTGGTCCGCATCTGCGAGGCACGAAGCCGGAGCCAGCCCACTCGCGCAGGAGGTTTCCGGCTTTCGACAAAGCGCTGCCCCTCAGGAGGGGCCCAAAGTGCTTTCATATGCGGGGCTGTCCCCGCAGAGGCCTTGCCAAAACACGTGTGAGGCAGGGAGGCAGACGGAGGAGGCTGCCAGAGCTCAGTGAAGGGCTCAGACACTCTCCCCGCACCTCCAGCGTGAGCCCTGTAGCAGAGCACAACCCCAGTGGCACCACTGTGGGGCTCGGGCTGGGGACACCCCCTCCCTTGCGTCAGTGGAGCCACACAGGGCCACCCACCCGAGATGTTATCTCGGTTCCTCCTTCCCCAGAAGGAGAGGAGGCCGGGTGACGACACCGCGGGCAGAAAGCCGCCGCCTGACACAGCCGTGGCAGCGGGGCCGTGGCTGCAGGTAACTTTCCATGATGCTGCCGCCAGCTCCTGGGGGCGAGAAATCACCTTCCCAGCCCCCCCCGAGCCACCCAGCCCAGCTTGTGTCACACACTGGGGACAGCCGGGAGCCACCTGCGTGGTATTAGGGAGGCCGGGGCCCCCAAAAAAGGCACGGGGGGGGGTGGCAGTGCGGAAACAGCCCGACCGCAGGGTGCCACCTCGGAGCACACGTCTTCCCCGGCCCCGGGGGCGGGTGCGGGGGCACGGGGACTTCCCCCCAGCAAAACCCCAACGGTGCCCTGCTCCTCACCACCTGCTGCCGGGGCCTCCGGTGCTGCTTTGCCAGCCTTATTTTTATTTATTTATTTGTTTTTTACCTCCTGCTGATAACTAAATGTGAAGCCAGGTGGAGGCGGTGCTGCCCAGCAGCACGCATTGATGTGGACGGTGACAACCTGGTGACAGCCTGGTGAGACATGTGGGATGTCACCTTTAGCTACCACCTCCCTAGCCTCTAGAGCCATTACAACTGCATTTCCCATCAAATCTTGGCAACTTCATAGAAGAACACAAATTTTAACAAATCCCATGCACCGCAGAGGCTCGTACACATCTGCCTTTGGGGCGTGTAAGACTTGTGAAGCCCGAGGGGACAAGGAACAGCCCGGTGGCACAAGACAACCCAAAGGGGAGGTGACCCCGTGGTGGCACACACCTGGTCATAGGCAGGCTGCTGGTGGGCACCCTGCTTCTCACAGTGGCCGCCGAGGTTTTTCTCCACGTCGTTCCTCTCGGGGGCAATGAGCTTTCCATCCACGCAGCACTCAGGATATTGCGAGTTAAAGGTTTCATACCCCCCTAGGGAAGGGAAAAGAGAGAATTGCGGATGTTAGCACTTCCAAAAAAAAAATGTGGTTTAATTAAAGTGGAGGAGAAATGAAGCTTGGGCACTGGTAATGAGGTGGGACAGAGCCACGCTGCCATTGCCCAGGGTTGATTAGGAGAAGCCTATCCCCAGGGAAGCGGGGCTGTTTGAGAGACTTCAGGCGCCCAAGGAAAACCTCCGATACCACTGACAATGATTAACTTGCTGAAAGCCGATGGACGGAGATTAAAACTGTTGGTGAGTGTAAATCCATTGAGCCTAGAAAACATTAACCCCAGCGCAGCAGGGCCCGAGCTCCCTCCCCCCCACGGCCACACGAACACCGCTGAACTCTCCGGAGCTGTTCCTGCTGCCCGTGTTGGGGCAGCACAAATGTTTTATTTGCATTTTTGACCGGACGCAGGCACACGATGCTCGCAGGCTTGCCATTAATCACCGCCACGCACGAGACAGCGAGTTAATGAAGACAGTCCCACTGAAAGCAATCTGTTAAGTAACTGCTGCAAAGCTTAATGAAATCCTGTGACAGCATCTGACAAGTGAATAGCCCCACATGAGCTATTCCGCATGGTTAAATACTGCGCTCGTTACATTCAGTGCACTGCTAATGAAAAGGAATTAATCCTATTATTACATTGTTACTCAAAGTTTGTCGTCAGCTAAATCATCGCCTGCTTCCAGGCTAGGAACGGGCTGCACAGCAGCACACAGCCTCCAAAATGTGAGTAAGCCAGGGAGCAGAAACAGCCTGCAAGTGTCACTTGTGCCGTGTCTGCCACCTGGGATTTTTTTCAGGATAAAAATGAACGGCAAAGCTCCTGACCAGGTAAATTCAGTAATCCTTTAGAGCACAGCCCTTGAGCAAACCCTGCAATCCGCTTCGTTAACCTGCGACTGTTTCGCCCCAACAGGCAGTGTCAGCATGGGTGCCCTGATTCAGGGAGCGGTTTCCCAACAGGGTGGTCCCAGCACAGCTCCCCCCGACCTCCCAGCCCCGCGCCGCCGGTGTCTCAGCCGTTTGCAATCCTGAGCAGATGTGTGCTGAAACTCATGACGTGCGGCGGTCGCCCACTCAGTCGTGCCGTGGGGTCCTTGTGTTGCAAGAGCACGGCACGATCCAGAGCCCGCTGGGTGTAATGAAAGCCTGCTTTGCTTTCCGTGATGGGGCCAGGAGGGCAACTTGGCGCCCCACAACACCTGCACCTTTCCTCCCACTCCCCCAGCCCCAGCCAAATGCAGCCAGCGCATCAAGCAGCAATGCGACCGTAGAGGGGGGGGGGGGGCTGATAAAATGCTATCCCTAACAACTGCTGGTGGAAAAGCCAAACACGAGCAGTTCCCCAGCCTGTCTCAAGCCACCTTTCTCAGGGTGCCCTTTCAAATCCTCTTGTTTTCCATAGCTGACCTTATCTTCCCCCAGCCACTGCCATCGCATCGCAAAAATATGTACGGTTCGTGGAAATAGCCCCGATCCTCCTTCACTCCCTGTGTTGTTGTTTTTAGTCCTGAATGAACACAAGCCTGCCTGAGCCAAATCAGCGTGTGTGTTCAAACAGCCACACATCTCATGTCTCTGGGGCAGCTCATGCTTGCAGCCGGTGAACGGTTAATTACAAGCCTTGGGGATCAGGATATTTGCAGGCCGTTCTTACAGTGAGTCATCTTCTCATCCCCTCCTCCAGCAATCTCCTCACTTCCCCCTCCCCACTCAACCTAGCTTCCCTGAGGTCATTTCTGCAAATACTGGATTGCTCATCGCAGAGAGCTGTGCCGCGCTTCATTTTTAATCAATAAATAACAGAATCCTTGTCAGCACCAGGGGACCATGCGTTATTTTATCTTTCTGCAAGCTCCTCACCCACCGCACACAATCACTCTCGCCCTGCCGGGGCTGAGCTCACCCAGAACAAAACTGCACCTCCGCAGATGAGAGATGACACACGCAGCCCCTACAAGCCAGAAAGCGAGGAAATGAAGGGGCCAGCACCAAGCTCAGCACCCGATTGCCCTGTGCTTGCTGCCCTGCCTGGAGCTGGACTCCAGGACACTTGGTGGGGCCTCACTCAATCCTCCACTGCTTCTGAGGTGAGACCACCTCAGCCCTCAAGTAGCCAACATATCCTCCTGGTTTCCCCAGAGGGGAGAACAGGAATGTAACGGGGAACCTCGAGGAGCTTTCCCCCAGTGGTTTTACAGCCCATTATTAGCGGAGCTAAGACACAGACACACAGGAGGCAGCAAAGCCACTGCTTCGGAGCCCGACGGTCCCTGCCGGGTGCTGCAGGGTGACTTATTTCCCCAGTGTCACAGAAACCTTCCCCGCACCACAGCAGCTTCCTGGGGGTCCGTGGCCCCGGTGAATCAGCAGAGTTGCCCACTGAGTCACACCGGATCTGAAACGGAGCCGTGGGCTCCACGGGCCTGAGCCTGCCACCCGGAGGACTTCACAGCAGGGTGAAAAGGGGGAAACCTCCTCCTCCTCCTCCGCTAGGTAAGGGGAAACGCTTTCAGCCTCAAGTCGACAGACTTTCAAGAAAGAGGCTTTGCAACACACAAAAGATGCAAAGCGGAGCCCACACAGAACCCCGCCCCAGATAAACTGCCCACAGCCACAGCCACCACTTCAAAGCGCGGGGCTAGTGCATGAGGAGGGGAGGATGATCTTGTGGCTACACGAACAGGCTGAGAGTCAGCAGAGATTAATTCAGTCCCTGGTTTGCCACAGACTTCCTAGCGTGACCCTGGCGATGTTTCTTCATCCTTACTTTAATGGGGTCCCTAAGGAGTTGCCTGGCCCCACACGGTGCAGGCATCCCTGCCCCGGGGCAGCAGGATTGGTGCTTTTGGGGCGACTGCAGCAGGCTGGCGGTGCTCAGGCATAGCCAGGGTCATGGCAAAGTGCCCTGAGAGCCTCCCCCCACCTTGGTACCGGGCAATATCCCCACTGGAGGTGCCTCTACCCTAGCGGGGATGTCCTCTGGGCACCGCTCGTTACAGGAGGCACAAACTGGGGGGGGGACACAAAAAAACTGCTTTGATAAAAGTCTTAATAAAAGCCTGTTAATCCTGGCCGGTGAGGACACTCGGGCAGAGTTTAAGAAACCCCAAACAGCCCGATTTTCTCCTCCAGCCATGCCCCCTAGGCTGCTGGGGGGTCCCAGGGATGTCCCCCCCCAGCCCTCCCCGGCCGGCACCGCCACCAGAAGGAACGGGAGGGGGGCGAGGGCTTGGAAGCGGGGAGGGCAAAAGGACAAAGGCGCTGCCGAGCCACATGGAGGGGAGGGGACGGCCAGGAGAAAGGGCAGGCCACTCCGCTTTATTATCATTGTTTTATTAGCCCCGGTGTACACGAAAAGGAAAACAAAAACCGCAATAAAAGGGCTATCACGCACGTGGGAGAGGCGGCACGGCCGGCCCCAAAAAGCCCCGGGGTTTCGATGGGGGCAGCGGCCCGGGGTGATGCCGTTTCCCACGCAGCCCCTCGCCCTCTCGTTGTCCCCACCACCACCTTTTCGTCCTCCTTCCCTGCTGCTCTTCAGTCTTAAAGGCGAGGGGGGGGTGGGAGCGGAAAGGCAGCGCGGCTCAGCCGGCAGAGCCTATCCGGGATTTACCTCCAGTGGGTGGAAAAGCGCTGAAATCCCGGCGTTACCCCCCCTGCCCTCCCCCGGTAAGCACTTTAACCACCCGGGCAGCGGGCGAGGAGAGGGGAAAGGAGCCCCTGGGGTCCCCCCATCCCCGACCCCAACCCTCCCGATCCTCACCTTTCAAGAAGCAGACCCTGGCCCCGGCCTCGGGGAGGCTGGAGAGCAAGGCGTTGAGGACGATCTGCGCCGTGCTGTCCTTCTTCAGCTTCTGCCAGTGCCCCGTGCCTTGGTCCAGCACCACCACGGCCGCCAGGCGGGTCCCCCCCGGCCCTGTCCCGTCTCCCCCACCCCGCAGCAGCCGGGCTCGGGCCGCCTCGTCGGGCACCACGAAGTGGAGGGGCACGGCCCCGCCTCGGGCCCGGCGCATCACCACCGAGTTGAGGTTGACGTTGAGCGAGCCGCGGAGGCAGGAGGCCGAGAAGGAGAGGTAGGGGCGGCAGTCCAGCACCAGGCAGCGGGAGGGCTCCTTCCGCAGGAGCTTCCGCAGCTGCCGGCAGTCGAGGGAGGTGACTTTCATAGCGGCCGGGAGCCGCGGGGCCGCTCCGCATGGACGGGACGGGACGGACGGACGGAGGGGCGGACAGACGGGCGGACAGCGAGGGGATGGAGGCGCCGCGCAGAGCCCGCGCAGGGAATCCCGGCCGCCGCCGCCGGGGATTTATATGAATGGGAGGCCGGGCCCTGACGGCACTGCCCATATAAGGGGAGTGACGCGGGCCGCGTTGCCTTATATGGGCATCGCCCGCCCCCTTCGCCACGCCCCCCCGGCGGGGTTTCCCCTCCCCGCCACCCGGTGGAGGGTGGGGGCTGCGGGCGGTGTTAGTCAGGCTGGGGGGCGGGGGGGGGGGGTAAAGGAAGCTGAAAAACGCCGCAAAAATCCTCCAGTCATCGGGCCCGGCCTCCTCGCCCCCGTGCTGAGGGCCGGGGGGCGAGGGGGAGGAGGGGGAGGAGGAGGAGGAGGAGGAGGGAGGAAGAAAAAAAAAAAAAGAGGAAAAAAGGAAAAAGGGGGAAAAAAGGGGGGGGGAAAGAAAAAAAGGAGGAAAAAAAAAAAGAAAAAAGAAGAAAAAAATAAAAAGAAAGAAAAAAGAAAAAAGGAAAAATAAAAAAGGGAAAAAAAGAAAAAAGGGGGAAAAGAAAAAAGGAGAAAAAAAAAACAAAAACAAAAAAAAAAGAAAAAAAGGAAAAATGAAAAATGAAAAAGGGAAAAAAGGAAAAAGGGGAAAAAGGAAAAAAACAAACAAACAAACAAAAAAAAACAAGGGGAAAAGACAAAAGGGGGAAAACGGGGAAAAAGGAAAAAAATAAAAAAAATAAAAAAAGGGAGAAAAGGAAAAAAGGGGGAAAAAGGGAAAAAGGGAAAAAAGAAAAAAAAATAGAAAAATGAAAGAAAGGAAAAAAAGAAAAGAAAAAAATAAAGAAAAAAGAAAGAAAATAAATTAACCAAAAAAAAAAAAGGAAAAAAAAAAGAAAAAAAAAAGAGAGAAAAAAGGAAATAGAAGAAGGAAGATGGGCAGCACTAGGGCAGGTTTCCCACAGCAGGCTGCCCAAAGGGTTTGGGTTCCCTTTATCCTCCCCCCTCCCTGTCGATGTCTGCCTGGCTGCGGGGCACTGCCAGCGCCAGGCCAGCAGCTGGGTGAGGAGCAGGGGATGCCCAGCGCTCGTCCCCGGGGTGCTGGAGCCCTGCAGGTTTGCGGCCTGGCAGCAAAGGGGGTCACAGCTCGGTGGGGGGATTCTGCAGAGGGAACGAACGGCACGGGAGGGCTGGTCGGGAGCGCGGGGCCACCTGCAAGAGGAGAAGTGCTCGGGGGTCTCATGGCTCCAGGTGTAGAGGCTGCAGGACCGTGTCGGGGGCCCACAAACAAACACCACGGCAGACCCCAGGCTGCACCTGTGGCCAGGAGTCACCCCGCTGAGATCCATGGGAATTGGGGGATTTGGAACTTGCCCTTTCCATTTAAAGTGCTCAAAGTGGCCAAAAGGAGAGGTGGCGACCCCTGGAAGAAGTTGGGCAAAAGGATGAGCTCCGGCCAAGCTGAT
Source organism: Netta rufina (assembly GCF_964035555.1). NCBI lineage: Eukaryota > Metazoa > Chordata > Aves > Anseriformes > Anatidae > Netta > Netta rufina. Next base: position 27,180,460 of record NC_140130.1, on the reverse strand, counting down.
GACAGCCAGGAAAGATTCCGGCGGGGCTGTCTAAGAGCAGGGTGTCATTTGTTCTGATGGTGCCCTGCAAGTATGCGCACCTCAGCGGCAGGCAGGAAGTGCCAGCCCTGCCTCAAATCGCCTGCAGCTGAAGCAGAGAGGCAGCAGGGACCGTGCAAGGAAAGCGTTCGAGCTGCTGGAGGGAACGGCAGCACCCGGTTTCGAAGCACCTCCTCTTCTTCCTCTTTCAAGCCCCGCGCAGCCCCCGGCTCGCTCCTCCTAACCTGACCTCCCCCCCCCAGTTCTGCTCTGAGTCAGTCGGGTATGAGACGGGGCGAAAATAGAAGGGCTGGTGGGTAGGTGCAGATGTTCGCAGGGCGGCCCGGCGTGGGGGTTGGCTTCACCTGGCCTCCCGGCGGCCCCGCTCCGACCTTTCTGCACCCACCGCGGGGACAGCTGGGCATCGCCTCCAGCCGGATTTGGTTGCTCCCCACCAGGAGAAGCGTTGCCACCACCATGCCAAAACCCTCACCTTCGTGTCACACCACAGGCAGGCCAACTCCCCCTGAAGCTTTTTTAGTACAGGTGGGGGATCTGGCACCCGAGGGGGGAAGGTTTGCTCCCACTCACACAAGAAGGTGCCCCCGGCACGGCGCGAACACAACCTGCGCTTCCTCCCTCCCTGGAGGAAGGAGGGGGCCAGCGCGGTCACACGAGAGCATCATTTCCTCTCAGGAAACCCAAGCACATGGGGACGGGTGGGAAGGAGAGGGTTTTTTTCCCCCCCTGAGCTCCCCGCGGCTGAAACAGCAGGCTGAAGCTGGGGGGGGTGAATTTTACCAGCCCAGAAAATAAACTCCCCGGGGAAGGCTCGCTGCTTGGCCTGCAGTGGTGACAGGGGGTGTGCTCCTCGTGGGACATGACCTGCAGCTGACCTTCCTCCTTTTACACACCTCACTCGGAGCATCCAAACAACTGCCTTTCAGCAGATTACAGCTTTGCTTTTGTTTCTTACTGGAGTGAGTCATGCCCACCTTTTTTTATTAGAAGAAAATAACCGTGCTAGCAGCAGCAGCACCAACGCTTCCCTCCCGCTGCAGGGTGCCGGGCGCCCAGTCCCAGACTTCTCTGCCCACCAGCTCCAGGACTCGGTGTACTCGGGAAGGATGAGCCATCGGGCCCGATGTTTCCCTGCTGGAACTGGTCCTCAGGTGGTCAGGGCTCCCAGCAAGAGGGCAGAAAGGTGTTGGGTTCGTGTAAATGGAGGAGGCTGAGCGGCTTTCAGCACTTCTGCTTTGGAAAGGAAACCCCGAAACCCCTCACCCCGATGGAGCGCTCCACATCATCCCCTCTCGGGTCTTTCTGCTCCTCCTCCCGCTTCCCTTTGATACTCTCCCAGGCTCCCTCGTCCTTTGTCTTGGGCTTTTATCGGGGCTTTCAGATCAGCTGGTCCTTTCCTTTTCTTTCAGCCTGTATTTCCCCTAACCTAGTTCATTCTTCCCCTCTCCCCTCCCGGCTCATTGTTCCTGCTGCAGGCAAGGGGCTTTCTCACCAGGCCTGGGCTCCTGCTGCAAACTGCCGGCCCCTGCCCCAGCTGAAATCACTCATCCATGGGGTGGCAGCCAGTGGGCACTGCTAAAGAGCAAAATGCTGCTTTTTGGAGGGACTAAAATTCAATATGAGCTTCAAAAAGGGGGCTTAGGCAGATAAATAAGTAAATAAACGCTGTATCTTTGTGAGCAAAAGAGAGACAGGATTGGCCAAGCCCTGGGAGTCTGGGCTGGTACAGAGAGAGTACCCTAAATAGCACGGTGTCCAAGTTTGGGGCAAGAGCTGCACCACGTCCCTGCCAGGGCATAATCCTGCACCCACGTCCTCGGGGTGGCTGTGAAATGTAAGAAATTGCTTGGGTGAACAAAGCGCAGTACCAGGCAGCAGAGAGGATGGGCTGGCATTTCGTTAATGTTACTAAGTTTTCCATAACATCAGCTTCTAATTTGGAGCGGCTGATGTCAAAACACTCGCAGCACAAGCAGTGAGATAAGTCTGTGCTGGTAAGTGGGAGCTGGGGGACAGGTTAAGTCATATCTAGGGCTAAGGACAGCTGAGCAAAGCTGAGATCCCATCCGGGTCATGGTTTGCTCACCACTGACAGATTCCAACTAATCCACCCTGGCTAAATATCTCCCAGTCTCAACAGAATAACCCACAGTCAAAATCTGATTGAAGGTGAAACGTGCTGTCAGATACAGACACATGGCAGACATCGCCCTCACTTTACGATGTGATCTGCTGTAGAACTGGAACACCTTTTTCCCTAGAAAACTTGTAAAAAATTACCAACTGCTTGGGCATTTTCAATAAAAAGAGTTCATGCGTATTTTACTTTAAATCTACAGCCTGTAACAGATCTGTAATTGCGACTATTCCCAAAGAAGTAGATAAAAACTATGTAATTAGGAAGACACCACAAACTATGCAATTAGGAAAACCCAGTTGGATTTCGGTTTACTGTGCCCCGAGCATCTCTCAGACCTGGCTTGTCTTCCCAGCTGTGTTGCTGTGGAGCAGACCAGAGCTGAACAGTGCATCGGCTCGACGGGGGCTGTCTGCACTCAGTGCTTCTGAAAATCAGGCTGGAAGTAAATGTTGGGCTTTCCAATGTCTGCTTTCCACCTGACTCACACCTACCTGACTCCCCCACAGCTGCAAGCTGCTCTCAGCAGCCACTGCCAGGGGTGCAAGAGGAGTACAGCGAGCCTCACGTCTCGCTTTAGGAGCCACTGCTCTGCTGTTCTGGCCATTTTTAAAGCCGGGATTCCAGCTAGCTGCACGGCAAGCCTGAATTTCTCCTCTTGCCTGACATGGCACCAGAGCCACACTGATGGAGCACTCGCAGGAACCAGCTATGAGCATGAAGAAGGCCTTCTTCCTATCTGCCCCCACGTGCCATCCCTGGGGTAGCCGCAGTAATTGCTTACACGGGAAAATTATTTCTGCAGTTGGCTGCCTTTAATGTGAGACAAAGCCCTTTTGTTCTTTTATCAACTCGCCAGTTCTCATTTTGTTCTTTCCTCTTCCTGCTGCTGTTTCCCCGCACGCATTTCTCCTTCTTGTCCCGTCTCTTCCCTTTCCCTGGAGGTATTTCCCAGGAACCTGCTCCTCTTCCACGCTGCTAAGCCCCCCGTCCCCCCATCAGCATCCTGCCTGGGCTCTCACCCACATCTCCTGCCGGTCCTGCCCGCCTGCCCCAGCTCAGCCCCTGCAGATCCCAGTCCTCGTGTGTGGCCACTGCTTGCTCAGACTGCAGGGAGCCATCAAATGGCACACAATATTCCTGTATGTGCAGCGTAATTGGCTATTTGGAAGAGCGTATCTTGGAGAAACGCTGGCTGCTTTGGTCCAGATCTTTTGGAAGCTAATCTTATCATCGCTAAATCTGATTCTCTCTGCCTTGGTCTTTCTGGCTGACTCATTTCTTAAGCACCAGGTTGTTGCCTAGAGGGTATAATCACGTAAATATAATCCAGCGCACGGCGCGTGTTACTATGCCCACTCCACCAAGAGTACAGCTCCTGGGTGCAGGAACGATTTTCAGGCTCCAAATGGAGCAGCTCATGCTTTGAGCCTAGAATGTCAGGGAGCCATTTCAGCGGGCTACTTCGAAAGAAGCCAACAAAATCATCATATCCAGTAAAAAACATTGCATTGCAAAGAGAAAACAAACACAAAGCAGGCCTAGGCCTTGGCTGACTGGCTGGAGAAGAGCAAAGTGACAGCAGCCGCCGATAGCCTCCAAGGGGAAGGACCTCCTCCTGCAGCGGGGGCACCACAAGTCAAGACGAAGCTCGGGGACAAGGGATGTTTCTGGGAGGTGAGGACACGAGCAGTGGCAGTGCTGGTTGTGCTTCTCCACCTCCCAGGGCTCCGAGAATAGGCTGCACAACCGCCTGCCCAGAAAGACTTACACAGGGCTGATCCTGCCCCGGGGTAGGGCCGGGTGACCTTTCGAGGAGTCTTCCTACAAATCCTTGTTTTACAGGCTTGTGTGGAGCAGCGTGTGACTTGGTAGCTCTCCCAAAATCTGCTAAATGACAAAGGTAACGTGACTTAATGACTTGATTAATATCCTGTGTCACTTCTGTTAAGCGTCCGTCCTGCTGGAGCTGCTCTGTGACTACTTCGAGTGTTGTCTCCCTCCGCTGACGTCGAATCATCCAGAGAAGGAAAAAAAACACATTGATTTTTATTTTTTTTTTTCCAAAATAGTCCCAGTGAAGTGAACTTGTAAAAGGGAGGAAATCATTTACATCTCACGTTCATTTCTCCTAGGCTCCCACTTGCTTAACCTCATTTAAACTTTGTATCAGCTTATGACATCCGGTGAAAGTACACTGCAGCTTATTAAAATTTAAAGCTGTTACTCCAAGGGAAAACACTGAAAGCTCTTTTACAGATTAGCCAAGCCGGCAGGATGTGGCTTCCACATTGTATCATTTTGATGGCACGGCCCTCCTGAGCATCTTTATGAACCAAAACTTCCCCAGCACTGCTGGCTCGTTAGAGATTTTGTTCCTCTCACGGAAGTGCTCTGTGTGGTAAGGGTGTGCTCGGCCCCAGCGCTGCTGGCATTTTATTGGCAAAGTAAGAGAGAGGGATCATATACTAACCCTGTAGAATATGGAGTCCCAAAGCTGGGAAAAAAAAAATATAATAATAAAAAACAACAAGGAGACCTTGAAGAAAATAGGGACCTCAGCAGTGCTGCCTTGGGAATCAGGACATCAGACGCTTGTTGCACTGGCTGAATCCCCGACAGCTTCTGTTTGCTTACTGCACGTTTCTTATCCACCAGGAAGGGGAAAAGCTCTTTGCTTGGGCTGATTTGGGAAGGTCTTGGGCACCTGAGCCTGAGAGAGACACAAAAGGGTTTTCCCTTTGGGAGGTCAATCCCAGAGAAACCGGTCACTGCACCACCGTGGCGTGCACATCGTACCTCCTTTATCCTCACAGCCCCAGGAACAAACTACAGGCTCCTCAAGCTTTTCCAGGAACGAAATAAGCAATACTGCTTCAGGGCTGTGCCTGGCACTGCACCTAGCCGTGAATTCAGTGACAGGACCCCCTCCATCGCACTGTGTGCCCCCCCAGAAATGCCAGCAGGCCGTCCCGGTTTCCCACCAAGAAACACGCTTGGTGCAACGCCTCCGAGCACAAACCCGCACAAAGAGCAAGGGAGGGCAGCCAGGGATGTGGAAGGGGCTTCCCTCCATCCTGTCCCTCATTCTGGGGGGGGAAAGGGGCATTGTCGAGCAGCAGCAGGGTGAGACAGTCACAGCTGGGCTGGTGCTTCCCATATGGTGGCACCATATGGCGACTCCACCTCGTCACAAGGTCAGCTCGCCAGGACCGCCTGCGCATTTCCCATCCGTGTGTTCACAGAGGGGAGAAGCCACAGGAGAGCTACATACAGGTTAGCAATACCCCGAGTGGTTCCCAAAGGCCAAGTGTCTGCTTTCCCTCCCCGCCCTGGCCTGCCCGAGCCACCCTGATGGCCCAGAGCTCCTCGGAGGGGCCGGGAGCAGAGGTGCAAGTCCTCCCCTGCCTAGGGCAGACCTACAAGAAATTTGTCAGGAGGAAGATGTTTCACTGTGCAATTTCCTGCCTGCCCCAGGTCGGATTTTCATTCCCAGGGGCTCAGCTCGACCAGCTTTGGATCCCTTCACCAGGGGTGGGTGGGCTCACTGCCCCCAGCAGCAGCAGGTAGCATCCTTCCCTAAAACAAGCGCTCACCTCCGCACTGCTCAGCCCAGACCGCAGGGACTGGTGCTGGGAGCTCGCTGCAGGCTGGCCCTGAACAACAGGGCATTGTCCCTCCCCGCAGGAAGCCCGGCCTCATGATGCAGAGCAGGACAAAGGCTCGATTTTACCCTGCAAAAGAGCTGGAAACCAGGAAGGGGCCTGAGGCAGCCATGCTCCCAGCCGGGTACACTCGGGGTTTGATGCAGCCGGGGCCGTGGGTGAAGGGGGGAGAGCGGTGACACACGGCAATGAGCCCCGGGACAGGGTGGACAGGGATGGCGTGGGCGCCCCGCTGTTCCCATCCCTTCTGTTTCCTGTGGGATGCATCGACAGGGAATCGTGTTAGATGCTCTGCAGCCAGACACGAACATGCTCATTTGGGGTTTTTAATGCTTAAGTTAAAGGCTCCTTTCAAAGCCACCCTGTTGTGCAACAGTGGGAAAAAAAAAAAAAAAGGTTGAAATTGAGTTGGTAAGGGAAAAATTGTGGTGGTGTCTGCATGAAAGTGGGCACAGGGAGGAACAGATCACTGCATATGTATCAGAGAGAGAGGAGCTCAGGCAGGCAATGGTGGGGACCACAAACACATCTCACATGGAGCTGGGCTTGAAACTGTTGTGAGAAAAGCCTTCCTCCAGCCAGAAACGGGACAGCTTTCCAGCTCACCAGATAATGAGAACTGAGGCTGATCCTGATGTCCTCCAGGCTGCTGTACCTGGATATAAGCACACAGATATGCAAACCACCCCCTGCCCACCAAAAAAGAAAACAAACCACCACCAAGCAACCACCAAACCCAATTCACTCAATTGAGGCCGGGATTCAGCACCCATCTTCCACAGCAGGCAATTTTATCCACCAATCCACTTTCTATTCACTGCGGACTCGGCACCGGGCAGGATGCATTTTCCCACCCCAGCCATGGTGGCAGGACTGTTGCAGCACACGGTTACGGCTGCGCCTTGCAGCTCTCAGCCTGCATCAGCTCACGCTGGGCACACGGAGAAGCCGCAGAGCCCATCCCACAGAGGTGAGCAGGGGAAGCAGGCACTGATCCGACCCCCTTGGCTCCCTGGGGAGGTGACCACACGCCCCAGCAGGAGCCCAGCCTCCCCAGAGATGCTCAGTAAGGACTTTGCTGCAGGTGCTTCCCTCCCTCGCATCCAGGCAGCTCAGGCACCCCTGTGAGACAAACCAGAGGAATGACTGACGTGAGTTTTGACCCTGCCATGTGGGATTACCAGGCAGTGCGCTGCTGTCGTGTCAAACACCATCCCTTTAGCTCGCCAGCAAGTGCAGGTCAGTGGGAGACAAAGCCCATTAGCACGCAGTTGTGCTGATTTTTCCTTGCTGTTAACTGCTGATAGATCCAGCTTGTAGCTGTGTCTCTGCCAGCACACAAACACATCAAGATATGGGAAATCTCTCTTTCAGCTCCTTCAACTTTTTTCTTCCATGCATTTAGAACAGTTCAAGGCAAGCTATAGAAGCAGAGACTGGAGGATGTCAGACCTACATTTTGGTATAGCAGGCTTCTGTCTGTGTGATTAACTGCGAGGCTGTTTCAGCTGAAACGTGCATTGCAAAGGATTTATAAAAACTGTAATTCAGCTCACACGGAGGCACTTTCTGTTGCTCTCACGCAGGAGGACCGGGTTGCATCTGTACAGCAGGCTGCCAGACAGCTTCTGCTGCAAATGCTGCAAAACTGAAAAACGCTCGTGCTGTGGGCCTGATTTCTGCAAGGTTCCCCCTAACAATGCGGTCCCAGCAGGGTTAGCTGCACAGTGCATATTCCTCAAAAGGAATTTTCTATTTTTGTTTCCTTCCTCCAGCAGGGGATTCCCTCTAAATTAGCTGCAGGAGAGAACTTGCTACGGAATCGGAGGCAGAGGAGGAGGAGAGTGCTGAGGTCAAGCCTTTCAAGTCGGAAGGGTTATGGCTCAGCAGCCAGTGTTTCGTCCACCACTTCCCTGGAGAAAACAAGTTGCAGGTCTGTAGAAAGTTGTGCTGGATTGCTAGAGTTTGAGCTTGAAATACTCTCCCTCGACTGTCCCTCTTCCACTGGACGTGGTGGGTGAGGCCAGCACAGAAAGGCAGCGAGGGGAATCACAAGTCAAACGAGTTCATGGGAGAAACGAGCCTCACAATCTCAGCAGTAAGGCCACCAAATCACTGGAACGAGCTACCAAAGGAAGTGGTGGAGCTTCCCTCTCTTGATGTCTCCAAGCCAAGAAACGCTGTAGTCAAGTACAAGCTGTGGGGTTTGGCTTGGGAATAACCACGCCGGGTAGTCATACCTTAAAGGCCATGAAACCGCATACGCCATCCAAAGGCGCGGGGATCACATGGGCGTCCCATGCTCAGGCACACTGGCAGCCCTCTGCATCGTAACTACAAATAACCCGTGTTTTTAATACTTTAGACTTGCCCTTTTATTACTGTGAAACGAGGAGGCGGAAGGAGCACATCCTTTCATGGGGGAGATGCTGTGCTCCCCCGGGAACGCAGCTCCTTCGTGGGTACAGCGACGTAAAGGCTGGCAAGGACGTCCTCCTGCGTGCTTGCAGCACCAGTTGTAAACTAGCTGAATATTTTTAGGATAAACCCGAAACGTGTCATCAAAGCAGCCGATTCTTGAAACGCCGAGTGCAAGAGCAAGGTGGTGGCAGCAGGCTGCTTCTGCCAGCCCTGCCCTAGGGGGAACCCACGTCTCCAGCCCTCCTGGTGGGAATGGGGGTCCCACGGGCACAGGGGGGGAACTCTGCAAGTCGTGGAAAGTGCCAGAGAGAGCCAGAGATGGCACGATAAGAACAGCAGGGTGTCACCATGTGCCCGCTCCTGCAGTCACGCTCTCAGATAGCGATTCCCACCGCTTTCGTCAGGGTCTCCGGCAGGAGGAGGAACGCCGGATCTGGCCCAGCATGTGTGATACTATCAGTGGTTCATTGTCACGGAGCTGGGAATTACTGCCAGCGCGTTAACACCCCTGGCCACCCACGCTTTTATCCCACACCATCACACACGCACAGAGCCGCTCCTCGCTGCTACACCTGGCACAAATCACCAGGACACAGAGCCTGGCACAGGGCCCCTCACTCTGGGCACCCCGTTACCATCCGAGAGGGGTCGGTTGGCAGGCAGAGCACCAAGGCTCCCCCCAGTTTGTTTGATTTCAGCTGTGGTGCAATCCCACAGTGGGGTGAGGGTGCAGGATTTCATCACACACCCACTCAGCCCCACGCTTTCTGCCCCCAGCCTTGGAGGATCAGCACACCCACAGCACCAGCAGCACCCAACACCCACAGCTCTCAGGACTGTGCAGAGCTGGGCTCAGATCCTTGCATTTATTTTCACAACAGAGCCTGGAAAGATGCCGTGTGCCCCTCTGTCACCAGGGACATCCAGCCTGAATCACCTCCTTGGTCTGCTCCCATCTCCCATGAGAAAATGCTCGCCACACGTTCATCCACCTTCGCCTTCTCCCCTTGCTCTCCCCCGCGGCAGAATCCCTCCTGGATCTGATAAGAGCCTCACCCTCATTACAGCAATTAATTAGCTGGAGCAGCACGGCACTGAAGATCCCCAAACCCAGTAGGCCTGACGTTCCCTGTCAGTAATTCCTGTATCAGGAGTCAGGCTTTGCTGAGATCTGGGTTTTCCTGTAGCTGTGATTCTCCCCTGCTGGCGTCCTCCCCTGCCCGCTGGTCCTCCGGGGGCATATCTAGAAACGAGAGGCTTTGGGCCCCTCCGCACTGCCCTGGCATCTCTCCAGAAGAGCCTTTAAACCAGTGAGGACACCCTGGGCATCTCGCTGGAGGTCTGGCTGCCTGCGTGTCCCCATTTCATAAAGAACTGAGAACCTCAGGGGAGTGAAACCAGAGATGAGTCAACACTTGCAGAATAGGACCCAGGGGAGCTGGCGCTGAGAGGAGGCATGGCTGGGTGGGTGAGGAGCAGGCTGGCAGGGGCCAGGCCTCTCACCGGGAGGCTGCTGGATGGAGATGGACCGAGGAGAGGTGGGCACAGCCTGGGCTGCTGGGGCTGGGAGCACGCGTTTAGCCAGCAGAAGCTGGAAGCAAGCACAAGGCCACGGGCTGCCTCTCAGCCTCAGCATCTAAAGCGGAGAGCACAGCGAAGCCAACAAGCTTGTCTGCTGGGTCTTTGGGTTGGAAACGATGGGAAGAGGGAACAACCCCGAGGCTTTCACAGCTCAAAGGCCAACGCAAAGCGCAGTGGTGCTGCAGTGGCCCTGTGGCCAGAGAAATCAGCGAGGACTTGTCTGCTTACAGGAGTTTGGGTGGGTTGGGGCCACATCGCTGCCTTCCCACCGCTCCCCAGATCCCTTCAGAAGCCCTAATTCACGCCAGGATTGAGCTGAATGATGCCAGGTCCTTCCTCTCCATCCCAACCTCCTCCACTTTTCCTCACGGTGTGAGCTTCACCCCTTTCTCTGCTCTTATGTGACCCCCACGCGTGTCCCCAAGTTGGGCAGCATCACCAGCAAGCTGCAAGCACCCAGCCCAGGCCCCGTGGCTCTAATTGGCAACAGATGAAGCCAGACTACTTCCTGAGAGACAAGAGTTTTAACAATCCCTAAAGCCTCTTAGGCAGCAGCAATATCCTAAATGGGAGCTTTATTCTCCCCACCACTCAACAGAGCCTGCATTCAGATATGAAATGCTGAAATTCTCACTCGGGAGCCCTGCTGGGCTCTGGGAACCCTCCCCGCAGGCCTGGGGTGTCTGCAGGAATAGTGTCACATGGATGAGCCACAGGACATGGTGGGGACAGGACAACCCCAAGCAGAGAGCTGGTGGTGGGACTCGGAGGTCCCACCACACCTGATCCTCCCCAACCAGGGCCTACTCCCAGGGCCTGTGCCCAAACCCCAAAAGAGGTGACCATCAGAGAGCCAGGATGTTTTGCTCTCTAGGAAGTCAGATACATCCCTAAAATTGCAAAACAAGTGACAGGGCAATGCACCCGCATGCTGCCGATGGGGCAGCAGGAGCGATGCTGGGTTCACTGCAGCCTCCCCGCGCCACGCATCTCCCCCAAATCCAGGCAGCCCACACAGCCCCTGCCACTGCAGGGCAAGCTGGTGGCTACCAGGGCTTCCCGTGAGCTCCTGAGCTCCTCATGAGCTCCTCGCATCTCGCTGCCCCCGCCAGTGGCCAGCAGCCAGCTGCCAGCACCGAATCCGGCTCCGACCTCGCAGCAAAGCCAGCGCGGCCTTACTGCCACGGGAGTTAAAAGGAAAGGGGGGGGGGAAATATAATGAAAGAGCCGCCTGGCCAGTCTAACTGCATTTGGTTGATCTGATTTCAGGCGTCTGCTAAGACACAGCATGCTTAGTTATCATAATCAGCTTAGCGCACAAGGACAGCGTTAACTAGGCTTTAGTGGATTAAAACCTGCCAACTAATTCCTCGTGCCTCTCCGGCCAGCACAAGGGGGCTGAGCCCCCGTGCTTTGCTCAGAGCATGTTAGCAGGCATCAGATGGCAGGGAGCACCTGGGGAAGGCTACAAAGGCCCTATTGATCTGTGAGCATGGCCAGCAGTCTCGCAGAGAAAAGGCTGAGGAAACGAAGGGGCTCGCAGCCCCAGCGCGGGCAGGTTAACGCAGAGCAGAGTCCTCAAAGCACCGGCTGCACCCAGACAGGTTCCCTCCCATTCCAACTGCTTGCAGCTCCTCCTGAAATCACCAGCAACAGGGCTTAACATCAGCTGCGAAATCCAAGCTAAATGGGAATCTGCAGATAAAACACGCTGTGCAACCGGACTGGAGGTGCTAGCAGAGATGGATACGCTGGGGGCTGGGGGATACAGTAATGCAATGTCTAAGTCCCAAGGAACAAATGTTCACCATAGTGGAGCCACATCAGATGATACTGGAGTGAGCAAGAAAATGTAATTTCACCTAAACCTACAGAATAAAATATAGTGATGAAGTTATGCTTGCCAAAATAGATAAATAAATAAAAATCCCCACAGAGGAGCAAGGCTGGAAACCTCAGTGTCCATGAGAACACCCCAGGGCAAGCCCAAGTCTCTCCAGTACCCCTACCGTGGGGCATCACACATCCTACAGCCACTCACCTAAGTCTGGGCTGTCTGGAGTCTCTGTAAAGCACAAGGCATGGATCTAACTGGTTAAGGTGCTGTGAAGGTGATTGCTCTATAGGAAACTGCTCCACATCACAGCTAACTGCTGCTGGTTGTTTACCAAAAGTCATTTGAGAAAAGTTTCTTACTAGAACCTGCCATATCTAAGTCAATCCTAAGTGCTACAAACACTTGCTTATCAAACAACCCAATGCATGGCAGGAAGGCACCCAGATCTGCATCGAACCCACAGGTATTATCTCCTCCATCCTTCTCGGGGAAGCAGTGGCCAGACCACGAAGTGGAAGAGGCTGAGATGCTCAGAGCCATGCCGAAGTCCTGTCCAATCCTCTCACCATCCCACCTCCGCTTGTGCCTGGACTCACATGCTGCTCTGGGGCCCTGGGAGCCTGGATTTAACCACGAGACCCCAGAGACCCAGCTGGCAGGGCCAGGCCCAGTTTTCCACCACGCGTGAGGTGCTCTCCCAGCCCAGCTCCTGCGGTCCTGCAGGCAGCCTCAAGGCAGCTGCTTTGATGGGAGACACATGCAAACCATGTCCCCTGCAGGCTTCGACATGAGAAGGGAACCAGAGCCCCAGTGTAGCCTCTTTACATGGAAACCCCACGCTGGGGGACAAGGGGAAGTAGTTGCCTGGGGTGTTTGCATGGCGCAGACACTGGCGCACTGCTGCATTTCACAACCCAGCGCAGGCAGAGCCAGGTGCTGGCTGTAAGCTTCCCCTCCCTTCAGCCGAGCCTCCACCTCCTAAAATCGGGGATGAGCTTTGATTTCCCCACAACACCCACACCTCTGCATGGAGGCAGGAGCTGGTACTCACCGGGTGGACAGGAGCTGCTGCTCCTGCCCACACCCCGTAACGCAATGCCTGCTGCCTTCCCCCACGGGCCTGCTCCCTGCACTGCAGAAAGCCCTGATCCCAGAAGGGAGAAGCAGATGTAGATGGGATAGAGCAAAATGGCCAAAAAAAAAATAGGCCTATGGATCACTGAACCACTGCAAGGACCTGCAAGGTGACCCAAGGTTTCCCCACCGACCTTCCTGCTTAGCCAGCTCAGTTCTTCCATCGGTCAGCGCGGCTTCTCTCGGTGCAGACACACCCCAGAAGGAGGTGAAGGAAGTAGGAGAAGGGAGGGTCATAGCCAGACACTAAACCTTCACATTGCACCAGCTCCATTAGCCCAACCTGGCCGGTTGCACATTCCAGGCCGAGTTCCTTGGCAGCGGTTGCAGGGGGCCACCTCCAGCACCCAGCTGGGGCCAGGCTGTGTTTGGTGGGCCTCTGTCCTTGCAGATAAAGCACACGCTTCACTGCTGCCTCCTCTTTAGGCTTCTGCTTCATTTGCACACCTGAAACAGGGGGAAAAGCCTCTGACTGCCACCTCTGCTGGGGCTGGGGAGGCCTCCCCTCTCCCTTCAGCTGGTTACAGACACTTGGTCTTCTCCCCACCTTGTATCTCATTTTCCCTACCTGTGCAAAGGGGCAGTGTTTCTCAGAGCACAAACCTCTTGGCATTGGCAAAATGCTTCTCGTGCAAAGCCCAAGCACAGTGTAGGAGAGTTTATTGCCCCTTGAGAGCACTACATGGTACCAGGTGCACGAGAACCGTCCGTAGGGTAAAGTCACACCCCAAGACTGGTCTCCTGCATGCACTGGTCCTGCAGAGATGTGGGAAGGATTCATCACCCAGACATGCGCCAGGCTGAGGATTGTTATGATTAATCTTTCCCTGATGTGGAAGTATTAAGGGGCTGCAGCCTTTGGCCAGACTGGCAGGAAGCCATGTACTGGGTAAACAGACCCCAAAGACCCTTTCTGCTTCAAGGTGTTTATAACCTGGGGTGCCCTGCAGAAGTCCCATATGCAGCAGTGCAGAATCCAAGGAGATGGCGTAGTAGTTAAATGTGAATGTGGAAAATATTCTGGGCTACTGCCAAGCTGACTTTGCATACCATTGTGAAGAATTCGTGGGTGATAAAGCTAATGGGAGTTTGTAACGCCTGTGTAGGATGGATCCAGCATCCTTCCCAAGCTGGGGTGGCGCAGTCCAGGTTTCCCAGTGCATTCACAATTCGAAGCCCTGCTTCGCCCTCCAGCAAACCCCAGTTAGCATCCACCTCTCGCAGAACATGCTCAGCCAGCTCTGCCCTCACACAGCAGCTGCGTGACCCCTGTCCCCAGCAGCCCACGGTGAGCACGCAGCCACCCTTCCCACCCAGGAGCTACCTCGGGGCACTTGGACAGCACAGCAGTGCTCATTTAACAGCCAGCTGCTTCCCATCAGCCAAAAATACTGAGGCAGCCCTGCACAGGGGAGCAGAGAGAACTGAGCATCCCTTAGCCCACATGGAAGCAGGAGGACAAAGAGGTGTCCTGCATGGCCCTGCCAGCTCCTGCTGACACTACCACCACGTGAGCCACATGGATAAAACAGGCAGCTGCCTGCTTGCTGCCAGAAATCAGCACTTACAGCAGTGAAAATGCAGACTGAAAGCTTTCTTCATCTGCAGCATCTTCTGGGGCTGTTACAGCAGTAGGCACAGCAGGGCTCGGTTGTTGTTAGGTTCTTCTTGGTGTACTCTCTCAAAAACAATCCCTTAATTACATCCTAAATTAGAAAATAGAAAGGAGGGGTTCAAAATAGGGAAATCCAAACTGTTTCTGCTTCTCAGTTGCAGAGAAACTCCTGAAACCCTCTTTGGAGGCTAAAAACCCAGCTGGCGCGCTGCCCACCCCTCTTGTTCGCGTGGCACTGCAGGTGGCCGGGCTCCCATCCCCTCTCTTGCACACAGCTTCTCAGCATCGAGCAGCCCAGCTTAAAACCCAGTCAGTCACTCCATCACCACGGTGAGCTTTTTGTTTATTTATTTATTTCACTAGGCAATGATTCATGAGGCTGGTTCTGTTACCTGATGCATGGTATTTGCAGAGAGGGTGGACTGGCTGTCAGAGCAGGGCTTTGCTCCTCAATCTGCTTTCAGCTTAGCATAAAGTTTATCTGCTAATGAGCAAGCTACTTTTTAAACCTCTCCTTTGTTTATCTATTTATTTATTTTCAATAGTTTAGATCAGCTTGCACTATCTGCTTCTCTGTAATGGGGCTGGGCTGTGGTCTGTAGAAACTGCTTTCCCTTTTCAAAGGCAAGGTGGAATTGGGACCACAAATGAACACCCCTCCCTTTTTAAAAGGTCATAAAGCTTCTTAATTCTGCTTCTTGGTGAGCTGGGTGCTGTCTGCGGAAAAAATAAATAAATATTTAAAAAATCATAAAATAGGCACAGGCAGAGGATAGATAGGTGACAGGGTACTAAAATCAGTGAAGTGGTTTTTAATAGCTAAGAATTAGCTTGGGAAGGCCGTGTAAAATTGCTTGTCCCCTGTGCAATGGGCCAAACCTCTCCTGAGCGTAGATTTTAGCAGTGTTCCAAACATCCTCTCTTCAGAGGAAGCCCTGTTCGTTAATATCCTAAAGGACATAAAAGCTTTTTGCTTGCCTTTCGGTGGGGTGGAGAACAGAAGTTATTTCAGTTGTATAAGCAGGATCCCAAGATAGCTGTTATTTCCTTGTGGAAAAATGTGAGCTCAAAGCTTCTGTTTTTAATCCAGAAGGAGCCTAGGACTGTCTAACACCATGGAAGATGGAAACAGCCACCCTGGAGAGAACAGGGGTCCCTCCAGCAAACGAAGGCACATGTGCCTGTGCAAGGAGCCAGAAGTAACCAGCCCCAGCACACCTCTTCCAGAGCTCTCAGAAGATCTTCGATCTTCTCACATCTCTGTCGCTGGTCTGGGCTGCAGAGGCCTGGTCCATAACCACCCACAGTGAGAACCAACCATTTATCTCCACCTTTTTTTTTTTTTTTTTTTTGGCCTCTTTTCACCCCTTCTTTACCCAGGGGAGGATGTTTTCCCTCATCCCCTACACATGGTCAAGAGGTGCTGTGGCTGGCAAGGGAAGCAGCTGCTCTGGGTTGCAGGAGCCAACTAACAGCTGGTGAAGAGGTAAAAGAGCAAGGGCAGAGGAGCTTTCTTCAGATACTGCCTTCAGTAGGAACTGAAACAGGTCAATACAGAGAAACTAATGAAAATCCCACCCTTCATTAACATTTGCTTATGATATTGGCTCATCCTGAGTCATGACATAACTCTACCTGGTAACCCACATATTGTACACAGGTTACGTTTGCACTGCAATCAAAGAAATAATCGGTGAGATGTTTGCTGCAACCAGACATTATATAATAGCTGTGGCTAGTCTTACTGGCTACATGGGTCCAATAATTTAATATTTTCATGCTGATAACATAAGAGCAACCGGAAACAGGCAAGCAAAAAGAAACCACAGAAATCCTGTCAACAAAATCCTTTCCAAATAAAGTTGCACTGGTGCTGCCCTTCTACCTCAACACCTCCTCCTGTGCATCTCACCCAGGAACCCTGAGCACGTGCTGGGAGCACCTCTGACCAGACTTCAAAATCATGTAGAGGAAGAGAGGCAAAACAGGCTGTCCAGTCAGGGTTTATAAAGCATTTTCCTGGTTAAGAAATGAATACAGAACTTTTAAGTTTGGGTTAAGCTCACAGAAAAGCTCCATCAGGAGGGTGCAATTCACCTTCTGCTCTTGGCTGCTTGACGTTTATGAGCTTGGTGTTCTCCAGTTCTCTGAGCTCCTAAGCAGAGGTACTTCAGAGACTGACTTATCCCATCCTAAGATAGCAGCTAAGAGGATGAGGTGGGCTGGCTTTTATAGGCACTTCTCTCCCTTAACTACAGGAGGAATTAAACCACTAGTTTACACCTCATGATTAATAGTAGGTGAGGAGAATCTCGTCGCTAGGTGCCCACATCTGTGTCTTAGGTGTGAGCTGGGTAACGAGAACCTCTGGTAGTGGGACTTTGGTTTTAATATGATTCTGGAAATATTCCTCTATGTCTTAACCTTGCTTGCAGTGAGAGGCAGGAAGCAGCAGAGCATGTTCCCTCCCAGCCATGCCCAGGAGCTGCTGCCGTGTGTTTCAGCCTGTGGTGTGAGCTCCTGGCGCCTCAGGATGCTCAAGCACCACCAGGCCTCAGGGTGCCTCCGCAGGCCTCAGCCCAAGTCCTTCTGCAAGCAGGGAAGAGTTGTGTGTTTTGGGCCCAAAAGTTGTGTGTTGTGTGGCCCAAAAGGCCAGGCTTGGCCTTGCTGTGTAATCACAACACTGTACCTGGCAAGGCGAGCCGAGGGGTCAGGGCTGCGGCTCAGTAAACAGGAACGAAGCTGGGAAATCTCGAAGACAACTGTAGAGAGGAGTTTTTCCACTCAAAGTTTGATCTATTATTGTAATGAACGTTGCATCCTGCGACAGGAAGGTGGAAAAATAACAGGAAGGATTCCAAGGAGAAGAGGACAAACCTGCAGTCAGAGAGAGCTGGGCAAAGAAACTCTCTGCAAGCTCATCAGCTTTGACTGAAAAATGGTTTTCAGCTCACCCTGCGTAATGAGATTTGTGTGCTGTTCGGAGCAATCATTAGACAAGGCAGTTAACTGGCTCTGTTATGTATTATGCTACAGGTGCAAGGTCTGGCATCCCACATAATTGATGCATAGATCTAGATTTAGTTTATCATCATTTTTTACATTAGCTTTCACAACAAAAAGAAGAGCCTTGTGGTTGCCCTGGGCTGGGCTGTGAAGCCAGAGTCACTTGGCTTTGGTGCTGATCACTCTGCAGGGGATGGGCTGGGGGCTGGCCAGCCTGCAGAAAGGGCTCACGGCTCACACAGCTGGGCAGTGCTGCACCCAGCTGCAATGAACCGGGTCCAGTATTCAGGAAAATAAATTAGGAAACAGATAAGGACTGCCTACCAGCTAACCCTCTGAGGGTACATGGGGCACCTTCCTCTAGGGGTCCCTGGACTCTCCTCAGCTTCCTGGCCCCCCATAACCAGATCCAAGACTATCCTGAGGAAGACTAGGGATGGAAGCCTTTAAGTGAGCCATGCCCTTGGGGTTTATTTGGACAAGTGCAACCTAGCAGCTGCTTTACAGCAAACCAGGACCTTGCCTGCACTGGCATCACTCACTGCATCCCTCCTCACTGCATCCAGCACACAGACTGAGGCATCTCCCCTCCATGCAGCCTGCTGCCCCAGCTGTGCCCCACTTTGCCCAATGCTCCCTGTGTTGCCCTGTGCCCGCAGCACGGGCCAGCCCCAGCTCAGGGCGGTGTGTCACGGCGTCCCACTGACCGTGGCTCACCTGCCCTGGCAGAGTGACCCACACCGCTCCCGTCTGTAAGCCGTGCAGCCCAACGCAATCCCCAACCCGTAATTAACGCTGCTGCCGGGTGGGGCGTGGGGTGGAACTGCCAGGAGAGCGAAGAAAACCAGGACACTGAAACCAGGCTGGTGCTCTTCAGCACCACAGGTGCCTGTGGGCAGTGGGTGGCCGAACGGAGCTGGGCAGCTGCTGGCAGGGAGTTCCCCTTCCTCTTCCAAAGGGATCCCCCTTTTTGCTCTGCACATGTGCAAGAAATAAGGCATGAGGTATTGTTTTTGTCACTTGCATCACCCATCTGCCTTTAAGACAGTGTTTTTATCCTCCCTTTAGAAAGGAGAGAATGAGAACTCAGGTCCTGTACCAGCACTTCGTGTTGGAAGAAGGTGACACCACGCAGATGCTGCCCTGCCAGGCTGAAAGCAAATGCTCCTTTCCATTTCCATGGCAGAGAAGGGCTCTCTCAAAGCAGCATGAAACACAGCACCAGGCATATATTAAACGGCTTTAATTGAGTTCATCTTCTGCAGAGAGGCCCGAAGGAGCCTCTCGTTTCCTCTGTAAATAATCACGGGGATTTTGCCAAGGTCTCACCAGGCTGCGCGTGGCTGCGGCTCCAGCCACCCCTGTGTTTCCATCCCGGAGCACTCAGGAGGGATCATTTAGCATGATGGCATTTGCAAAGACAAAGCCCTGCTTCCTGTCACAGTGGCACATTCAGAAAATGTTTGACTTATGGGAGGAAGGGGAAGGAGACCTGCTGCTCTCTGCCCTCCATAGCTGCACAGCTGGGCTGTGACGAGACAGGGCTGTGGCTTCTGTGATGGACTAGGCTCACCTTAACTCTGCTCATTTCCCCTAACTCTGCTCGTTTCCCTGTCCCTTGCAGAAGCTGGGGAGAAGAGAGCACTCAGGTGTTCAGTTTGTAGATGCATTAACATTTAAAGCAGGTTCTCCACTGATTCAGTAGAGCTTATTTTCCCCTTGTCAAATCTAAAAAAAAAAAAAAAAAAAAAAAAAAAAGTGGAAAAAAACCTCATCACTGTAAAGAAGCAACGTTTACCTTTTCCACCTTGCCAAGAAATCAGATATAAATGAGTTGGGATGCGGCTTTGCTGCCAGTTAAGTGTGTCAGCAGATGCCACGCACAGCAGAATCTGGCTTTGGTTCATGGGCTATCATGTCACCTGTCTTCAGCCTCCCCTGCTATGCTGGAACCACTGCAGCTTCGTGAGTGGCAAAATAACGTATGCAGGACCTCGGGTAGGTGCTGGTCTAAAATCAGCGGAGGTTTGTTGGTGCTGCTGCTCCTCAGGCAATAAGGGAAGCTGCCGTTGGCAGTGGAGCAGCTTGCTTCATCTTCAAAAGCCAAGTTCCAGGAGTACCAAAATGCAGAGGATCAGTGAGGCATGGCAGGGTGTAAATTCAGTCTCAAGACCGTGTGAAGAACAGCAGCCAGAAGTCCAGGGGAAATGACTGAGCTGTGGGATGTGGTTTTGGTGCTCAGTTTGAGGTTGGGTGCACTGAACTGTCCTCTTCAAGTCCAATACCATGATGGCCCAGGAGAGTTTGGATATATACTAAGGGGCATACATTTCCCAAGTGATCAAGTCTTTCCTGCTTGCAACTGGTCTTCTTGCAAAAGGGAAATCATTTCTAGATTACCTATGAAATTAGTCGTCATCCTATTGCTGCTCCAGAAATAAAGTAATCGTGGAGTAAAGCAAGAGACCTGAGCAGCAGTTTGAGAGCCTGGAGCAGAAGTCAAACCAAAATATCAGCAGAAGGATTCTCAGTTCTTTAAAACAAGGGCACTGATTTTGCTCCCTGGAGAGAAGTATTCCTTTGTAATAAATAAATAAATAAACAAATAAATCATCATCTGCTTACATTTTTATGGCTTCTACAAAGCTGACTCATCTCTGATACCAATATGATAGAGTAGAAATGTTATTTCACACAGAATGAGACTTCACCCCAGATGTTCCCAAAGCGTTTGGTTATTTTTTTGTGCAGGCTCTGAAGGGTGGTGGTGAAAGGCTGGAGCTTGAGCTGGCAGCACTTCTGGAGAGCTGAAGTGAAAAGACACCAGCAAGTGAGAACCACACTGCAAATCTTGGACACGTTAGATACACTGAACCATTAAAAGCCAGCACGTTGCTTTCTTAGGCACTTGCTCCCGTTCCTGTACTCTTTTCCGTAGTGTAAGGCAAGTGTAAGGCCAGAAAAGTTGGAGGGCAGCTAACCTGACCCATTTGGAGTTCTCTGAATTCCTTCACCAGTCTCATTTTGAAATCCAAACTGTGTTGGTTAAACCTAGCACCGATGATGCAAGTGATAAGTTGCCACTTTGAGCAACCTACAAGTTTTGCTAGAAGATCTAGCAAGTTGCCAGATGCTGTCCTGGACAGAACCTTTTTTTTTTTTTTTTTTTTTTTTTTTAATGTTGTATGAGGATACCAAGCCTGTGTTAACACATGGAAAATGACACGTTGGCAAAACAAAGCTCCATTCACACATTATGGGCCAGGCTGGCTGGGCCAGGACCAGGTCAGACAGAAACAGCCCACCCTGTGGCCCTGTGAGATTTTCCCCAGAAACAACCATCCTGTTCCAAAGGTGTGCAGGTTTCTGCGAGGGCCGGGGCTTCCTCACCACCACTGGGCAAAATCCTGCATGGAAACCTTCCTCCCAGGCAGAGAACTGCAAGTGAGCTGGGGGAAGATGGAGATTTCTGAATCAGGGAGTTGTACCTGTGTCAGGGACAAGCTGCTCCAAAGGCAGCCAACCTGTCCGGCCTTACTTAAAAATGTACCAAGGGTCATAGCCAGGCATCCTGTCCCTGACAGCAGCCACTCGCAGATGCCTGAGGAAGATATAAGCCCCAGGAAAGCCTCTAGTGACACTTCCTTAGAAATACCTGACACTTCCTGACCCAAAGATAGTGCCTCTGCATTTAATAGCTCTCAGCGGATTTTTCATTCAAGTGTTCAAGTTGTGTGGAAAAAAGCATCTCCTATTGTTTGGTCTGAAAAATGCCACCTGATACTTTCATCTGATTCTCCTTAATACAACAGCTGCTCCCTCGTTGCCATTCTCGTGCCACCCAGAAGTGACAAATCTATCAGCCCTCTTACAAGAGAATTGGACTTAAATATAGACAAGAGTGAGCAGCTGGGCCAGGAGAAATGCTTCTCCTCCTTCTGTGCTCTCAGATCTGGTAAACTCTGGAAGAGATGTCCCAAGGAAGGACTGTGGATAGCCTCGCCTTGCACCAGGCCACAAAGCAGGAGGGGATACGCTATAGATTGGTGCTTCCCAAACCAGTTTTGGTAAGGCTGGGCACAGCAAGGCCTGTGTAACCACACATCCCACTGAATACTGAGTGTTTGTCTGTGATGTCTACAAATGAGGTCTCTGATACAGACGCTCATGAAGATCAAGCTCTAAGAAGACCTACCGATCTTCTACAATACAAAATGAGGGAGATGGATGAAGTCACAGATGTCTGGAATCACAGACAGCCCCAAGCATCCCTGTCTGTTGACAGGGATGAAAAAAAGAAGAAAAGAAGGGAAGAAAAGAGCCCTGTCTGTTGTAAGCCACGCAATAGGTAATCCAGGTGCAGGCAACCATCTTTTGTTTCTTCTGAATTTAAAAACATTGAG
Source organism: Netta rufina (assembly GCF_964035555.1). Lineage (NCBI taxonomy): Eukaryota > Metazoa > Chordata > Aves > Anseriformes > Anatidae > Netta > Netta rufina. Next base: position 27,158,622 of record NC_140130.1, on the reverse strand, counting down.
TCAGGTTTCAAATCAGCACAACATCTTGCCATCTCTTTTTTTTAGTGAGTGGAGATACAATCACTCGGCACCAGAACAATGACACAGAAACCTGCAGCAATCCTATGGGTAACAACACATTGATACTGGAGCTGCCTCCTACAAAAGCTCTCTGCTGTTAGTCATTTCTCCATCCACCTCCTCTGATCAACCTCATCTCTGCTACCCCTTCCATGGCTCCTTCTCCTGGGTGGGATGTCCCTGACATGGCCTAGAAACATCCGGCTGTGCTCTCAGGAAGCTGCAGAACCAGGGCAAAGCATGTCTTGCTGCTGAGCCCGGTCTGTGTGCACGTGTTATTTTTAAACCATCGTGCAAAAGGATGCAGTTCCATCAGCCAGGGCACGTTGGAGCTTCTTTGAGACAAGGCTTTGCATTTCAAAAGGCAGAAAACGTGGCATGTGCTAGGGCTGTTGCTGTGGCAATACCCTTGCGTAGTGTGTGCTGTAGCACCAAGTCACATGATAAATAAACACACAGCTACAACACAAATTAAACTAGCCCAGAGCAGCTTTTATTTAGACGGTGGAAATTTTCTTAAATTAAATGTTTTCTTTCAATATTGCTATGCGGAGGCACAGTATGCTTGTTGAAGCTGCGATTGACTTAGCTGCTCTCTCTGCTGCTCTGCAGGGCTGGATCACCATCTGGACCATCTAGACCCAGAAGAACCAGGCTCCTGCTTGCACTAGCACGAAGGATCTGACTTAGTTTCCATGCTTGTGCTCTTGTGGCACTAGACACTGGCAACCCTCTGTGAGGTTGGGACTCATCAGGTGGCACACAGCATCACAGCACACTGCTAAATATCTGTGCTCAGTGCTCGTGGACTTACCTCGACCCTTCCCTCCCAGAACAGGACACTCTTGCTTCTTCTCGCTGCAGCAGATCTGTGAGCTCCCATTTCATTTCACCATGAAGTGTCTGAGGTCCCCAGACACGTCCAACCCCATGGCGGCCAGCAGCTGCTTATCTTTAGGGCATGCCACAGTCTTGCTTTGCATGTATCAGATGAGACCCTCAATAAATCTCCCTGCCAAGACTACTCCACGGTAGAGGCACTTCCTAAAGTTCAGGGACTGAGCAGGAAGGAGGATGTTGCACCGGTAAGGAAGGGGAATTCTCTTCCACGGGAAGAAAGCAATGGGGTCGAGACCCTTACAATCCTTAGACTTCCTTCCCTAAGCTCACAAATGGCATTGGTTTCCTCCTACAGCATCACTGATCTCCCACCAGCCCTGCCCTTCCTCCTCTGGAATACTCCCATGCTATCTCTATCCAGCTGTCTTATCCTGAATGGCATCCAAAATCTTTTCCCTTCCCTTCCCTTCCCTTCCCTTCCCTTCCCTTCCCTTCCCTTCCCTTCCCTTCCCTTCCCTTCCCTTCCCTTCCCTTCCCTTCCCACCAGCCTCTTCATTTCAGCCCCCATTTCCTCATTACTTTGCATTTGCTCTGCCTAGCACGGGGATTTTTAAGGATGCCACACGGCACAAGATGTGTCTTTGCAGCAAGTGAAATCCCCCAAGGCACGTCTGGGTGTCACAGCTACACAAGCAGGTGCCGTGGATAAGGCAACAACAACCCATTAAGTCAGTCACCCACAGGTGTGCATGTGCATTGATTTGCATCCTTGCTTTGTATTTCACAGGGAAAAAGACAAACGAGCTCTTCTTTACTAATACTTCCTAAAAAGAGCCCTAAACAACAGCCTCAGCCTGCCTCCTTCCTGCTAGCACAGGCATTAGATCATCAGCCTCGTCCTGCCAATAATTGTGAACTGCCCACAACCCCCTGCTGAAACAGGTTGGAGAGCTTCAGGCCCTAAATCCCCCTCTGGGGTTTCGAACAAGTTTCACAAGACGGTTCAAAGATTCAGCAGCTGGAACAGTGATACGATGTCATGCGTTGCAGATGAAGTGCTAATACTTGTCCATAATGGATTTGCTGGGATATATTTCATGTTTCCTCCACCTGTTCCCTCTCTCTGGTGGAGTCCTTGCTTCCCCGGGGTTTTGTCTTCATAACTCACGATGTCTGCTTGCGAGGAAGCAGAGCTGACAGGGCCTGTGCTTGACCTCATTCCCTTACCTTACACTGAAACCTCCTGTCATGCCAGAAGACAGCAGGGATACTATGTCAGCTTTCCCTGTCGGCAGTGGTAAGTACCCACAGCAATGCACAAGCTGGTCCCCTGTATGAAGCTATCCCACACACATTTCCCAATCATCATGGGAAAAACAGCACAGGCTGCATCTCCAGGACCAGGAGATGCTCTGAGGCACTGACCGTACACCTTCTGTGGCGAGTGCCAGACGCCCCAGGAGCGCTTCAGCAGTGACTCATGCCTTGGGAAAGGTCAGGCACAGCAGAGGGCATCTGCCCCATCACCTCCTGACACCGGGGCTAGGCAGGTCTCGGGGCAGGCCGCGTGGTCTGGGGAGAAAAAAAACAGGCACAACCTCCTTTAAGACTGTTATGCCAACCAGCTAATTAATAGTTAGTTGATTGCACTCTTAAAAGAACTACGGTTAAAGGAGGACACGCAGTGTGTATCTCCTTTGCCTTAAAAGATGGTTGTAAACAAATTTACATATTACACAAAGCAGGACTTGGCTTGCCACGTTATGTAATTACTCGGACCAGCTGGTGGGAAGAAACCACAACCAACATCGAGCTTGGGCTCCACTGCACAGATGAATTTCTCTTTTCAGCCCCACATGCTCAGTCCTGGTCCCGTCTTTTTGTCTACGTACTCAAAATGACATGACTTTCTTACCCATGACAGGTTATCCAGGTTATAAAGGACCGGGGACTGGTAGCACTATCAAGAATCACAAACCGGTGGTTAAAATGACTGTTAAATCAAAATAAACCACAATACAAAGAGGGCCAACCCTTGTCAAAGCTCAGTGGCATAAAAGCCTGGACTGCCACGATGGCTGTGACAGAAACATTTTGGGGCCTGCTCACTACAACAACCAGCAGTGAAATGAAAGCTGAGCTTGCTCCCATGTTAGAGGGAAGGCCTGTGGACTTAAGGTCACTTAGTCCGACCTCCTGTAAGGTGTGAGCTTTGATATTTCACCCAGTGTTTCCTCTCAAGCCTCACAGCTTGAGCTTGGCTAAAGCGCAGCCTCCAGAAAGTCTCAGTGTGGTGGGCCGAGGGAGGACCTGCTGCTGGTGCCAAAGGCCGTGCGAGCGGAGCCACCACACTTGTCAGGGGCGGAGGAGGCGATGGCCTCTGTTTTCAGAGGAAGCTGCCCACTGTGTTTGGCGGCCCTGCTCACCTCAGCGCCTCCACTGCCTTCGTCATGGCCACGTCAGGGGAGGCCATCAGGCAGACGTGCTCCCGAGCACACAGCCCGCAGCACCACATGGAGCAGAGGGTGCACCACACACCTCAGGTCCCGTGGTTTTGGTGAGAGCAGGGTGCAGTAGGTGGCACATCGCCACGGCACGAACAGAAAGCGAGAGCCAGGCTGCGCAGCATGGCTGATGTCACGGCTTTCCAACACAAGAGCTCAAGGAATCCCCCTCGCTCGCCACGGCAGGAACAGAAAGCGAGAGCCAGGCTGTGCAGCGTGGCTGATGTCACGGCTTTCCAACACGGTTCGAGGAATCCCCCTCGCTCACCCTGGCAGCGTCCCCTTTGCCAGTTCCTTCCCCCGCTGCTTCCCCCATCCCCAAATGGCTTCCTCTGCTGGGGCCAGCATAAGCAGCAGTGGGGTCAGGCTCTGGAGCTGCTGACGGTTTGCGCACACAAAATCCAGCCAAACCCAAGCCACAACCTATTTTTTTTTTTTTAGCAGGGCTATTTTCAACCCCAACGGCACACAGAAAGTGAAACGACACGTCATGGTGGAGCCGATCCCACAGCCTGCCGCAGCCGATAGCGGGCAAGGCTCTTCCTCCCCCAGGTCTTGCTCATCATCCCCATCTGCATCCCCGGCTCCAGGATGAAGCTCCCATTTTCTCCTTTGTGTTGGCTTTGGGGCTTGTAAGACTCCCTTCAGCTCACTAATCTAGCAGATAACCATCTGTTTTAACTTGCTAGGTGGTTGCTTTTTTTTTTTTTTTTTTTTTTTTTTTCTGGGAAGCTGTGTGTACCTGGATTAAACCAACCTCTGTAAACTCCCCAAAATCCTCCCAGTGATTTCAGTGATGGGGGTCACAGCAGAGGCCACCACAGCATGCAGCAGCAGATGGGCAGGAAGGGGAGCAGGGCTCGGGGCCAGGGGACCCTCTCGAACCAGCTTCATCTCCAAAGGAAACGGGGTCGAACAGCAGCCTGGATGCAGCACGAGCTGTAATGATCCCAGCCAAGCTTTTGTTTTCCGCAGCAAATGAGATGTGCTTCGCTCTTAACAACAGAAAGAAAACGGCCAGACCTAGAAAAGGCACAGACAATATAGCAAAGCAACGCGATTTCTAAAAAATAAAAGTAAAAAATACTTAAATTTGTGCTGAAATATGTGCATTTAGGTGCTGCATGTGGCATGCCTGGTAAGTCAGTGATTCTCTAGTGACCTTTGCCAACCTTCAAATTTTCCACGGGGTCAGCATATCTCTACACGAAGCCAATGAGTCTGCCAGCTGAACAATTTAATTAGGCTCCATCGACCAGTTGTGAAGACCACAGCTCAGAAACAACTGTAAAAGGTGGGCAGCAAGTCACTCTGAAATACACGTAGCTTTTTTCAGAGTGACTGTCACAGAGAGAAGTCAACGGAGAAAAGACTTGAAAATCTTAATGCTTGGGAGCAGAGTTGAAAAAATGGACAGGATGATCCACAGAGCAACTTGCAATGCTGTGAGGAAAGGGACCTGCATTTTTCACAGTTCTCAGTGCAGCAGTAAAATACAGAGGTTTTTAGGAATGTAAAGGATAAAGTTCATGACACGTCAGTGCAATAACTGACAAGGCTCGGTGCTTTTTGCAGCTTGCTCCAGCAGCAAGAGGAGTTTTGCACACATGGAGCCCTGGCCATTTTGCACAGGGGAAGCACCAACTGCCCCGATTTCCCTGTGGCAGCTCCATTGCCTACAAACAACGCGTGGCCCAGCTGGGTGGCCAGAGCAATTATGTCTCCCAGTTGTCTGATCTTCCCTTTGGGTTATTTCTGAGCTGGAGAGCTAAAAGTGTGCAGCAACATACTCACATGGTTGCCACATCTCTGCTCACCCCAGCAGAGCACGTGGTGGGGACCTGTTTTGGAGCACCATCAGTGGGATGGGATGGGCATGCAACCACCCCATGGGTACCGCTCTGGGATGCCCACCAGTGCATGCTGCAATCTGCTGTAGGTGCTCCTGAATGTTTGAGTCCTGCAAGAAAAGCTGTAATTAGCTGTCTAGACAAAAACCCTAACTTCCCACAGGGTCTTGAAACCTGATTCTTATGTTGGCTTCTTTTGTACTGCAAGAGTCCAACGTGCCCACCTCCCCCAAACACCACAATGCTTTTTCCATTATAAAATCGAAACGTCCCTGCAAAACCCCAATGTTAGCTTGCTTTAGTCTCATCGATAATTGTTGAATAATTAAAAAAAGAAACCCAAAGAATGTTGAGTGCTTCTTTCTCTGTCCTCTTCCTCCTGTTTACACAACACATTGATAAAATCATTAGTAGTCATTTAACATCTGATTTGCATGTTTGTTGTTGCTGTTGCTGTAATATTTTTGCCTTTTAAAATTCCAGAACTTGGCTTTTCAAGAGTGACGGAGGTTGTGTGGGAGAGAAGTTTGCATGCTTGCCAGGGCCCCAAGGATATGCTTTATATCTGGACTAAAATCTCCCCCACCATCAAGGCTCGTGTTGCAGCTACCATCATTTCTACTTTGTTGTTGTGTACAACCTTCTATTTTTGTTATCATGTATGACCTTAGTTGAGCAATATCACTCTAACGCAGAGAGTGCTTTCTTTCTTTTCCTACTGGAAAACTGCACTTAGTAATTTTACTGCAAAGGTCTTTCCTGCACTTGAGATCTGTAAACTGGGACCATATTTCTTACATTACCCAGAATTTCACTGTGTGGCCAGTAACAAACTAAGAGGAGAGGATATAGGACTCAAACACTGTGACTCTGAGGAGTTCCTGCTTGCTCTTTGTTCCAGGTACCTGGATGGTGCAGTGGCCTACTTGCCAGAGACATAGCTTAATCAGCTGATGACACAATGGCTTTTATTTCATATAGTGATACCAATTATTTTCAAGCCCTGTGACAAATCTTGCTGACCCAACCACAACCCAGAGAGGAGAGGAACTCTTGGAAAGGAACTGCATCACAGAAAAGCTGCACAAACTCCAAAAAGCCCCTCAGGAACCTGACTGAAAGCCATCTAAAAGCCTGGTACAAGCAGAGAACCTTCCCAGGAATCCCTTCAGGACAGCAATCTTTCTTAGGAGGATTACACTAAACCACTTACTCAGCTCTACCAGGCTTCGTGGTACAGCACTGTGCCAGTCCTCACCCAGGAGATAAACACCTCCTGGAACGGGAAGCCAGTGCAATGTGAGTACGCTGTGTGTAATCAAATCTGCAGTAAAACAATGCTGCCAATGCCTTTTATGCCCTGTTACAGATCAATCTTGCAGCTGCTTCTCAAGCAGAGATGTTAACTCAGGTGACTAGCTTGCATCTGAACAAGACACAGTCAGACGCCCACAGAAGACCAGCTCAGGAGCTCTCCGAAACAAATCCAGCTGCACGGCCAGCAGTCACAGCAGAGGTCCTCTGCCGCTGTCACTTCCTGGCACACGACAGGCTGAAAGGTCCCAGCTATGCTCTCCCAAGCAGGGTTACCCTGACAAGGTGGAGATCCCATCCCTTTTCGTCGTAGTGGGGTCTGGTCGTTTTCAGCCAAGCCTGAAAAATCTCACCCTTCATTTTATTATTCAAAACATTTTCAGTTTTGTGGAGGAGGGTTTGCTGATATTTCAGAAAGGAGAAGACAACTGCTTCGTGATCTTGTAACTAGGGAGCAAATGAGAGCTCGTCACCAAATGGGAAAGGATTGCGAGGGAGTTGCACACTTCCCACCTAACTCCTGTGTTTTTTGCATTACAATCCAGTAACTCAAACACGGCTTCTGCCATAGATCTTGTATCACGCTTATATCTTGTGATAATAAGGTGTTTTCCAGAAAACTCATCTTCTTGGGAGTCAGAGCAATATCTAAGGCCCTCATGAGCTAATAGCAAGAGTAAAAGCATAGGCTTCTAGTGCACAGGACTGAAAAATGTAGGCAGCAGGAAGACTCAGAATTCAGAAACACGCCACCCATCAAAAACCACCCATCTTGAAATTTTGGCTTTTCTTTGTTGCTTTTAGAGGGTGTAGCCGTGGGCTTTTTATTGCTTGGGCTCCATCCCCCATCGCAGTGAGCGATGAGGGGATTATGCAGGGAAGTTGATTACAATGAGCAGTAATCAACTTCCCTGCACACTGCCTTGAGAAAGAAAATGAGTGATTGTCCCATGTGGGGGAAATCAGCCTGTAAAGGTAATGCTTCCAGTTCCTTACATCGTAAGGCCAGGCACAACCACAGAACCAAGCAGCTGTTCTGGTCAAACTACGCTTGAGGTGTGTGGGTGGCAGCGGAGCAGAGAGCCTGCTCACTTCAGGCTAACGTCAGTGCTTCGCCTGAGCAGCAGTCACAGGCTCTTTCTCAGGCAGCTCACCTCCTTTGGAGAAATCCCGCCCAGCTCTGAACCTTGTTCCTTGCAGCATGCTCCCTTTTGCTTTGCACTGCCTCCATCAGCTGAGTGTCCAGAAAAGAGCTGTCAGGAACAGGCACTGGAATCTGGGCACTCCAGCCAGCATTCACACTGCTTTCTGACAGAAAACAGGGCTTCAGAAGACCAACAGGGTGCCTCAAATATTTCTATTTGAAGCAACAGAAATGAAATAAAAACCCCAGCTGTAGATAAGTTCTTTATCAAGTTCACCATCAGTGCTGAATATGCTCTTTTCTAGGGAGCTATTTTTGTCTTAAGGAAAATTTAAGAGAAGAAACATGAGGCCTGTTAAATAAAGCTTTTCTATCCAATTGTGAAATTGTCTGTGATTTCTTTTGGTGATGTAAAGCCGTGCTGGACTGGTTCCAAACTCAATTATGAGGAGACAATTGTTAACACTCACCTTGGAAGTAATTAATCTTATCTAAGAGTTTAATTGTAAAATGCATGAAATGATAATATGCTAAACTTAAGCGTACTTCATTTGCTGCTGAATGCTGCTAATAGGATAGGATTTGTGTCACCTTATTGATCTCTGTTTACACAATAACACTGAGTAGACAAGCTCACGGAAAGGACCACATTTCCTTTGATAAGTGCTGTGCCAACTACCTCCCAACAGCCTGACAAGAGGGAGGAAGGGAATGGAGTTGCTCCCTTTGATTCAGAGGTGTGGGTTGTGCAAAGGTCTCCTCTTCATTTAAGACAGAATATTTGCAGGCTATATCCTCCCCTTTGATATTCTCCCTCAAGGGAGAGAGCCCATCAGGGCAGAGAAGACCAGGGTTCCATTTTCTTAGCCCTGGACACATGCACCTCCTGTTGGCATTGCTCTGTCTCTCCAGAAGACAAGCACATAGGAAATTAATTATTTTTTTCCTCATAACATGACTTCTTTACCAGCTCAGTTTCCCAAACCACCTCACTTTCCAGCCTCACCAATGCTGGCTCCAAGGAGGGAAGAACACTAGAGCAGCCTTGGCACACCTCTGCTGTAAGATGATGCGAAGCTGGTGTCTCATTGCTGAGTCTGTGAAGGCTGTGCCCATTTTGGGCACTCAGACACCCCAGGATGGAGATGAGGAGCTCCTCAGGAGGAAGGGCTGCATTGCCTTGCATGCAAGGGTGAGCCAAGCACACAAATCAGAGGCCAGCGTTGCTCCAGCTAGCAAACAGAGGGGAGAGAGCTGGTCAGTTACTTCTAATTGAGCTGTGGGGGATGTAGGAAAAAAACTGCAGGGGAAGTCCATTCATTAGCACACATTCATTCTCTCTCTGCCCCCTCCCTCTCCCGAGAAAGTAAATGCCACATCTTTTGTATTTCTTAAAATATCCCTTGTTAACGTAATGAGGCCATTGACAGTAACCTCAAGTCAGCATCTGAGGGTGATTCTGACAATTCAGCAGCATCCTCGCTGCTCCAAGGAATTGGAAAACACAAGCAGTGCGGAAAACACAAACATCAGCGCAGAGCAAACACATCTGATGTACCAGAGCAGCAACAAAGAGCCTCCAGAGACCACAGGGAGAGCACCTATTTGTTGGGGAGAGCAAACCCGGGAGATGTAATGAACAGGCAAAGCATGGCTCGGCTTCTTGGGATTCAGAAAGTAATTAAAGGAGGCACAAGTCAGCAGAGCAGAATATTACACTGTGACTTCATTACAGTCATCAGCACTCCCCCCCTGCTGAGAAGCCTTCTCTTTCCCTCTCCCCCCGCCCCCTGGCACATTTTATTACCAAAACCCAGGGACATCGCACATAACGGAGAAGTTCATTTTGAAACTTTCTCAAAACGCAACTTGGAAGCTTAGACTTTCTACGCGGGAAGCATAGGGGAAATAGAGAACATCAAGTAAGAGGGAGGTTACGCAGACAGTGAGATGAAACGAAACTACAGCTGCAAAATTTGATGGATTTTTATGGCTGGGGAAGCCCACAGCATAGGCGGCGTCATGAAACCCACCACATGGTTACATCAGTACACATCTGCCACCAGCTCTACTGAAACCAGGCCAGATATCTGGCACTAACACGGCTCTGTCCTGAGTTCAAAACAACCGCTTATTTTAAATATCGATAAAAGAAAAACTTGTCTAGAGTAGGCTGCCACAATATACTGATTGGAGCGGCTCGTACCTGACATTAAAGGACATGCAGAGCTGGCTTTCAAGCAAGCATGGCTGTGTGTGCTCACATCTCAGGGTCCCTGGAGGTGGATTTGTGGCAGGAGACCTTGTTCTCTCCCATTTGCTTTTTAATTTTTGTTTGTAGCTAGATATCCTGCGTGTGGCCAAAAGCAGACAGAAATTGTCATGAGGAGGAGTGAGCTCATGGCACTTCTCAGCAGGCAGGGTACCCGAGCACTGCAGCAACATGTTGGCATTGCTGCAGCAACCAGGGTATTAGGGGAATTTTCCAGAACGATGCAGTATGGAGAACAGCAGGCTTGTCTATGCCGCCTTGCAAGGCCAGCACCACATGGCCCAGTACATCATCCCAGACAGGGCCAGACCCTCTTTGCAAGCTTACATTTCCAGAAAGGAGAAAAAGATCAAAGCCGTGGGAGTACTTTTAAATACCAGAACTGCCTTACTCTGTTCTGCCGAATGAGAGAGAGACTTCATGGGAGAATAAATTGCTTTTATGTCAAGACAATAACCTTGCACCGCCTCCACCCCATTCCCAGCCATACTGACCTTCATTACACCTTGGTTCTTTTAGCACATCTGGCTGTAAATTAGGACAAATGGGTTACGCCCTTTCCTCCTCCTGTAAGGCAGTGCATTACAGCAGGGCTGTTGGCACACAAAAGCTTTTGCCCTTTCTGTTTCCCTCCCTTGATAATGAGCCATCTATTAAGGAGGCAGATGCAGTTTTAGCTGGTGATATCTTATGTAATTATGTGGGTGAACAACAGAGACAGAGAGAACAGAAGATGGTGGAAGCGAGGAAAACCAAAACCAGCACAATTCCCAGAGCCCTTAGCACTGCAGCGTCACCAGTGCCCTTCCCTTTCGTTGCACCCCTGCTGCTGGAGCCTACAAGAAAAGGTTTGCTCCTCCCAGCTCCCAAGCAGCTCTTTTCCATGACTCCAGTTTATCAGATCCACTTTAAGTAAGCTTCAAATCCAGCTTATCCCACCAGTGTCAAGTTCTTATATCAACAAGCTTGGGCCTGGGCTCCCAGAGGAACTGGGTTTTCTTTGGGATGTGTGTGCCTCACCAGTCTCCCACTAACTGCCAGCCAGGTCACATCTTTCCACTCGCTTGATTTCTTTGGTATAACATTCACCAGCTATTTGCTTGCCATTCCTTAGCTTGTGCCTGTACCGACCTGGATTTCCAGATGCTCTCCTGTCAAAACTGGCATGACCAAGGCAGCCTTCCTTACTCGGCTAGGAAATTTCCAAAGAAATCTTCTGAACAGAAAAGCAGTAATCCTTGTACCATACAAGGAACATCAAGCCTGTAGTAAACAGAAAAATCTAAAAACTTTCTCCAGACCTTGGGGAAGTACGGGTAGAGCAAACAGTCACAGGTGGCAGCTGGACTTGAGTCCCAAATAACATTTTAGCTCAGTCCAGATCTGTGGTTTGTTCTGCAGGGGCATGCAAAACTGCTTCAAGTCTCGTAGCCTTCTGATTTAAAAGGTAAGTTTGGTCTTTTGATGAAAATAAAAGGTGTTGGGTTAAATTTGGGGCAAACAGTTATTGATCTTACCATTTTATATTGTTAGTTTTACTCTAGTTACTCACCCATCCCTGCCCTAAAGCTGACATAAGCTTGGTTCACAGACCTCCCCTGTGGGATCCACTTGTAGTTGCTCTACCTCCTCCTCTGCCCTCCTTAAATCTTACCTAATGATAATTACCAGGGGACTGGGACATTTAATTTGCCTGACAACAGCACCCACCTCAAGGAATGAAATAACGCTTTGAGGCTGGACACAAATGTACTTAACACAAAGATATCACGGTTTTCCCCACGTGACAGTCATTGCGAAGCCTGTGCACAACATGAAGAAACAGAGGCAGGAGAAAAAAAGTGCCCTGTGGGGTGAGGCTGTCTATTAACCCGATAACTAGCAGGTTTTCTATGAAAGATATTTTAGGACTACTGCACATGGCTGAGAAGAAGTCCTGCTATTTTTATATTACAGATTGGAAATGTAGGCACAGATATGAGAAATTATTTGCACAAGGTTGCACGAGACCTTGGTGGCAAAGCCACAGACCCCCTCTCCTTTGCATCTAGTTCTTGGTGCTTTACCTACAAGATCTCCCCTCTTACTAGAAGCCTGTGAGGCCAAAGAAAGTTCAGAGAGGGAGGATTTGCCTGCACAGGCATGCCAGGAGCGCTTCACCCAGACTTTCAGACAGAAGCTGGAGATCCTATGTGGACATGCTGTCTCTGGCCTGAGACTATATCCGAGTCCACAGCCCCAAGAAAACAGCTGCTCTCCTGGGAAGTTCAACCAGAGAGCTCTTATACTGCCTCTTCTACAGCAAAAGTGGGTACTCTCATTTCCCTGTTGCATAGCCACAGACAGCCTTTACATCAAAGGCGGCTGTGTCTCCCTGTTCTCCTCATTTTTATTTCATGCTGGTGAAAAACACTGGCCTGATTGTCCTGGCCTGTACTTACCTGCATGCTGGAGCGATGAGACCTCTCCTTCACCTTGCCTGGCCAGCGCACCTGCACCAGGACGTACTGGGAGCAGCTCAAGGGCTGGAGGAGCAGTTTAGTTTCCATCGTTCACTCCCACGTTGGTCTCTCAGTCAAAAAGGCGAAGAAAAGCCTGCCAAGTAGGAGAGGTCAGGGAGCCTGGCGAGCGCTCGTCTAACCGGGTTTGCTGTGACACTGCACTTGTAACCCACAGGTCAGCGAACACGCTGCTGCTGCTGCTGCTGGTCCAGGGGTGGTTTTCCTCCTGCCAAACTGATCTCGGTTTATGTTGGTAATCTTTGTGCTGAATTTGCATTTAGTTATGCGCTACAGAGTCTTTGCTCCTAATTTCTTGCACGGTTGACTCCTTTGCCCACCGTACTAGAAGCTGATCCGTGCCCAAAATGTGAAAGAGAATCATGCAGAAGGCAGAACGACACTGGGCAAATTAGCTCAGGATCCTGTAAATAAAGACCACATGTGAATGAATATTCACAAAAGCTGCTGAATTAATGTATCATGGACAACTTTAATCATCCTTGCAATGCTAGAATACCTTAAGGTCAGCTTTTGGATAAAGTTTAAATAGGTACACAGAACACAGAAATGAAAGTTTGCTGATCTTTAAAAGGGATAGGCTATAAATATATTTTAAGACCCATGAAAGCATTCAGTGAAGACATCAAATTATATTTATCCCTCAAACTCACCACAAAATGGTTACAGACTTTTTTTTTTTTTTTTCTCCTTTGAAAAACAATAGGAAACAAACTGGTTTATCTTACCATACCTGCTGTAAATACCTTTATGGCAAGGTAATTGCTAAGTGCATTGTGTTGAACAATTCGTTACTTTGTTAGAGGAACATTTGTCATGCCCTTTAGAGATGGCAGAAGAAAAATCCCCTGTGACCTTTGGAAAATGCAATCAGTGTCATTACTCAGAAGTTGAAGTCGGTAAGTTTGTTTTTAAACTTAGAAAGGGTTTCCCATGCCTCCTGAAAAAAAAAAAAAAGACACAATCTGCACTTCCACAGAAATGGAGCCGATCTTACTTATTCCAGCCCTTTTAGACCATTAATGATTTGTGCCTAACTAGCTGGTAGGTGATTCACTGATTAAAGCACCGCGGGTTCCCTGTCCTATGTGCAGCCCTGTGCCTGTCATCGCAGAAGTACAGGACATAACACCGTGGGCTGCCTGTACTGGAGGGAAGATCGTGAGCCCGATTGTGTGATACAAACAAAGGCAGAGCCATTATCAGACGCTGCCTCGCCAGGCTGCATGAAAAAACCGCCTCTGCACAATTGCATAATGCCCTCAGATGTTCCCAGCAGTGCCATGGCAGGCCCACGGGGCTGGCGCTCGGACAGGGAGGAAGCTGGATCTCCTCCCTCCCTCCCTCCCAGCATGGGAAAGCTCAGGAGAGCTGTTGTGTAGGCAAAAACCCCTCACTTATCTCCTGGGAAAGAGCCGTGCTGCTCTGGAGTGACGTCTGACGCACAGAGCTGCGGTGATGGATCAGAGGGAGCCCAGCACCGTGGCAAGCACACGCTGCGTGTGTCACATCCCCTTCCCCGAGCCTCTGCTCCTCTCATTCGCTGGGACAGGAGGTGCACGTACCCTGCTTTTGATCAGTTCCTACGCATTACGATAGGAAACTATTTAAGCGAAGAGGCAAACACTGTAAATACAAAGCTTCTGTATACGGAAAGCCCCATCTCACACTCTGAGTGTCAGAGGTGCAGTTTAACAAGGCAGCGAGGTGAGGCGGTGCCTTGCTCTTTGCTGCTCACAGGCAGGTGAGTTATCCACAACCACACCAGGCAGGGATGGGAATAAAAGGGGGGATAGATTGTCAGACTTCAGCATGTGCCTGAAATCCCCAAGCAGCTGAAATTCCCAGCAGAACAGCAAATGGTGACTTTCTCAGTTGGCTTTGAGTGGGCTCAACTTCACCACAAGTCAACGTGGCTGTGGTCAGCAGCGTGTGTGACCTACCGGCTTTCATTTCACTTGCCTGGGAGCCCATCTGCTCGGGATGCCTCCTCCTCGGCTGCTGCTGGTGGCACCAGAGATTTACAAGGCAGCAGGGAGCATTTCCTAATATCAGTGGGGCGTAGCTTTGCAGTGTGACTGATTGTGCTATTAACTGTGGCAAAGGGAAGAGCACAAGTGGGCAGGGGAGGGAGAGTGCTTCCAGGCCTGGAGTTGAATGGCAAGCGATATGAAATAGTTCTACGTATGCAAAACAAATGTTTGAAGCTTGCAGGGATATTGCTACAGACGGCGCAGTGTTCATTAGAAAAGGGGAAAGCTGTTTGGAAAAATGGAGCCTAACACAGGAAAAAATGAGATCTAGGTAAACAAGATAGAAAGGAGCTGGGAGCTATGGAGTTAGAGTTGCAGGAGCGTTTCAAACTAAAGACTGTGGGAAGGAAGAAATATGGAAGAACACTCCATTTGGTTGAAGCTTTTATATCTCTGTGTAAAGAAAAAAGGTAGGACAGTACAATGGAGCTGAAGTGAAAAAACAGAGAAGACAAGTCTCTGCAATGAAGCCCCAATTAAGTAAGCCCCTTAAGCAAGCCCCTTCGTCCTGCCGTATCTGTATGTGATTCACCAGGTATGTCAGAGCAACTCATTTTCAGGCGACTTAAATGTCTCATTTTTGAGCAATTAGAGTATCTGCAGGAAGAGGATAAATTATACTCGAGTTCATCCCATCTGGCAGGCAGAATCTGTTGTAAGACGTAGCTAAGGAAGAATCACCTCTTCTTGTCAGAAATATGTCAAACACAATGTTTACCTTTAAGAAGGGGAACCACATAAAATGTGGAAATTCATTGAAGTGAGAAGCTAAAAACAGTAAAGCACCCGAAGATGATATAATGTTGTTTAAAGATGCTGTACTGCAGGCCCAGCATCAAATAAAAATATGCAAAGGAAAAGAAAAAGTAAGCTAATGTGATTAAAGCGTGTAACACTGCTGAGATGTAAAAAGAAGAATGGGGGGTTAAGGAAGATGGAAAAGAACAAGCAGCCTGATGAAGTGGATATTAAACTATAATAAAGTACAAGCAGATGAAAAACAACTTGCTGAGGGCATAAAACTGAACGATGAGAATTTTTCAAGCACAGCAAAAGCAGGAGGCCTGCTGGAGAGATGGTGGCATGCATGGATCATCCATATGTAAATCGAGTAAGATAAGGCCATAGCAGAAAATCAAAATGAATTCCTTGTGTTGGAGTTCCTGGAGGAACTTCCACACTCTTTAAGGAGGAATGGTTTTAAGGTATAGTTTCACTACTCCTTCAGCTGAAGCAGGCTGAGATTTCAAATAAAAATGTGATTTCCTTCTCCTTAGTCAGGGTTCCCTGCCCCCTTCTTTGTGTTGGCACTGGTCTTTGCCTGACCCCACGGTGGGTTGGCTCTGGCAGCCCCAAGGAGTCACTGAGGGGACAGAGAATGCTGCTCACAACCTGTGGTCCCAGGAGGCACAGGCAGGTTCCCCAGCTTTCCCAGGGAGAAGTATGATGAGGGACTTCCAGGACCAGGGGATGTGGAGGGAAAAGCCAGCAGCTGGAAGCTCAGCTCAACATGCAGCAACAAAATGAGGTTCTGAAGGAGCTGTGATTGGGGCTGAGACCTTGGACAGAAATAAATATGGTTCTGGGTCTCCTCTGTGCCAGAAAATGGGCATGTGCTGGAGGAACTCCAGGACTATGCCATAAACATACCTGGGTGCAGAGCTGCATGCAGGAGCCAACAAATCTCCCCTGGGTGACCACAGAACCAGCGCAACCCGTCAGGTTTCCTCACCACACTATGCCTGGTAGCACTCAGTGGGCACGAGGTGCAAGGTGTTGAGGATGAGAATAAGCCATTTATGAGTTGTATGGTTCAGAGACAAAGCAGCTGGATGTTCGTCAGCCCACTGGGATGATTCACGGAGGTTGGTAAGGGCTGGTATTCTTTACCTGATACAAAACTGACACGAAGCAAAACATTTACTCTTTGTGCCTCACTGAACCCCTATATAAATTAAGATAATGACCACCTCACGGGGTTGCTTCAAGAATTAACTGATACGGCCAAAGCCTTGACATTCTTAGATGCACATACAAATTATTTAACCAGCTTTTAAGCAGTTCTCTTTTAAATGTGAAACAGACACTGTTACGTCAAGGTCCTTTCAATTGGGTATGTGACCGAGATGAAAGAGAGGGTCTGGAGCTGATCATCTTCAAAGTGGGAGCACCTGGGGTGGCTGCTCAGCGCGGATGCCAATCACCAGACAGGCACTGGAAATTCAAAACATTCCAGCTGGTGATTTGTTACATCAACCTTTTTCATCTGAGCTAGATCAGGCTGTGAATCAATATGGCACAGACTTCCTGCGATGGACAGAGCCATGCTGCGGTCATTAACGTAGGGGCATACTGGAGCTGTATCCTCCTTTCTCAACAGTTCTGCTTATTCAATAATTAAGTAATTTAAGTAATTTAAAAACTTTCAATGATCCCGTAACCATCTCCCACAAGCAATTACATTTACCCATGTATTGTCAGGTCTTAGTTCCACAAGCAGGTTTTTTTTATGACCATTTCTATTTTTTAATGGTTTCTCTCCAAAACTTTATCTGGAACCATGTTGTACTGTACGAAGAAGAAAGGGAGACTTTAAACTTTATCCAGACCCAAGAATAGGGTTCTCTGAAACCAAGCACAGCCAGCAATACAGGTAGATAATTTTCACAATATCTGACATGCTAACGCTAATTAAAACAAAATTTAATGACAATAATGAGCCCTTGAAGATTACACCTTTTCCCTAAATTTGGTTATTTAGGATTTCCTAGTCATATGAGTCTTCCACTTGATTGAAAATTCAAGCATTCCTCTTCTTCTAAAAACATCACCACAGTGTGAGGGCACTAGAGACTTCTCAGGGAGATGTGGTTGGAAAACCTCTCTCCTATCTGTCCCAGCCAAGCTCCTGAGCTACAAATGGAGGGCAGGCAAGGTCAGTGTCCAGATTCTTCTTAGTGAAGATGGAAATCTTGGCAAGTGCTTTGGACACACTGGGTACTTTTTTCCTTACATCCTACCTGAAATATCACATGATCCACTCATGCCATATGGTCTCCCAAACAAGCTTAAGGTTTAGACTGTTGTTGTTTTTTAAATCAGACCTTAGGTCACCTACCATTAGGCTTTAGGCACTTTGAAGCTCAGGCATGTAATTAAATCCAGTTAAATAAAGGCTAAAGCCCATCTTGCTTTTACACCATCTTGAACGCTGACCTGCAATAAGCTGATGTTGTGTTCGCACTTTTCAGCACTCCGCAGTGGAGATCAAAACCATCCAATTTTTCACACTGGGATTAATAAGTGACTCCCAGTTAATTGAACTTCTCAACTTCCATGATAGCGATACATTCAACATTCTCATTTCCAAATATTTTAGCCACTTTTAACGTTGCCATTACTGCGGTCTCAGATCAGTCTCACAGTCTCAAATGCCTCCATAGCCACCACATCTCTGTGACCAACAGCTGCTCTTTGGCCAAGTGCATAAATGGGAATCTCAGGGCCAGAGAGAACACAAGTCCCAGACAGCTTCCAGCACTTGGGAGTCCCCAGCAGCCAGCTCAGTCACTGGACCAACTTTTCTTTCCCATTTTCCCTCTAGTAAAAGGTATGGGCTAAATCCCATGTACACCTACGAGCATCTTACCACAAGACTTCGTAGACCTTCTACTGACTTCAGCAAACTTGGCTCAGACTTAATTGCTCCTGCCAACCTTCCTGTGTTCCTGGACTTCACAGGGTAACTGTTAAGGACAGAAATACATCCGTTGTTTACTCTAGAAACTGGAGAGCTGCTTTAACCTCTGGCTAAAAACAGGTGCATTTTCCTATCAGGTTCGTGAGTCACTCATCCCAGCACAGACTGGTGAGCTTGGAAAGCCCAGTGGTCACAGAACAACAGGAAAGGATGACTTTTTAATTGAATGGTGGCAAATTTCATCATCCGGCTTTCCTGGGTGGCTTTTTTCTTTTTAAGTCATGTTAAATCATTGGTTTAACACAGCTCGGGCCTGTTCCTCGTAAATTCCTTTTCTGTGTGGTATTTCAGCATCATATCCAGTTTGGGATGGAAAACACTACTATTGCTAGATTCCTAGGGGAAATAGCAGGTGTAATGTGTGACTACATAAACAGTGTAGGCAATTAATACTGCTGTAATATATTTTGTGTTTGGTCCAGCATAATCAGACGTTTCAGCACAGGGACTTGTATTTTTATTTATTTATTTATTTATTTATTTATTTTTCTGTGAAAACAAGGTGTTCTGTTTCTTCAGAACTGTTTTCACAGAAAACAGCATTGTTTCTCACATACCGCATGGCCAAGAACAGCCAAGGAATTCTTAAAAGGTGACCTTCAAAGGTGACTTCTTTCTGATGAATTAAGAAAAAAAAAAAAAAGCAATACCTTTCCACTCCAATTTTAACACTAGAAATTCAGGTCTGATTGCCCTGTTTTTCCACAGCTGAAGGCTCATGAAAACATCCACAGGAGCTGCTCTGGGGATATTTCTCCACTGCACAGTAACTAACATTTTGACTCAAACCAAACTCAGTGGCTCTTGTTATACACACAGGAGAAATGTCTGACCTGGCCAAGGTGTGCTCCCAGTCCCGGCCAGCTTACCTGGTTGACTGCTGAGGACAGGTAGGACTAGAGTCCACCTGTTTTGCACTGTGATTGCAGACAAGAGAAAATTAAATAACAAACGAAAAAAAATATTATTTTTTTTTTGTTCTCCAGTGCACCTCCCCTAGTTTCCCTATGGGAGCCAAGTAGCCTCTGAGCACAAGAAAAATGTGGCTCCATGGCCAGAAACACTGCATCAACAGGGTCAAAGAAAGATGGGCAGGTCTGTGCTTGAGACTGGGTCAGGTTAACCATGCAGTGAAAATTAAGTCTGGTGGGGGAACTGATTTTTGCATTAAATCGCTGACAGTTTTGCTAGTGCCTCACTTAGTTAGGTGTCTTTGAAATAAAGAAGAGAGTCACCTGGCCCCTGAACGACAGGGATGTTCAAAGGAGTTCTCTCTGCATGTCAGTGTCCTCTGAGGAAGATCACCAAATGAGTGGAGAAGGAAAGGCTTGATATTTTGGGGACTCAAAATGAAGTATCTGCAGCGTAATAGAGAAAGACATAAAAATCACTCTCAACAGAGCTAGAGAGAGAAGCACACACTGAACATCCCCCACCTAACAAAAAACAGTCTTCAAAGGCTTTTTTCTTTGCTTTATCTCATAAAGCACAAATATTTCCAGTTCCTGTCCGTCCCCACCCAATTCCACCCACGTCCTCCCACCTTGCCCCTTGTCAGGTCGCTTTGAGTGACACCAGCACCACTTAGGAAAACAACAGAAAGTCAATTACCCACCCACATCACTGCGGGGTTAATTTTTAACCTCTTCCAGCTGCACATTCAGCTTGTGAAGACTCTTCCTCCAGTCGGGGATCAAGTGAGAGCTCTCCCATCCTGGCGGACAGGACTCGGAGGCTCCCACAGGAAGACCACGTCCTCACCTCACAGCCCAAGCCCCACCAGGATGAGAGCAGGAGGCCTGCAGAAGCTGCCCCTGGAGGGCTGAGGGGAGAAATGTGGGAGGGATGATAAGTGCAACGCACACACCTGAGAAAAGTGATGTAAATTTGTGTTGCTGTGAGGTTTTTTGGCCTACAGGAAGGGTGCCAGCATCACAGCAAGTGGCACTCAGGTGCATGTGTGCCCATGTGGTTATGGCAGGAGTGAAGAAGAAAAATTTACACCTCGATAAGAAACACTTTACAGAAGTATGTGACATTTTGTCAAGGCTCTTTCCGTAGTTACAGCCATGGACTCTTCAGTTATATTGAAAAGCAATTTTCTGTCAGTGTAGAGCTGACAGAAGAGGTACAACCAGTTCTGTGGAAAAAAAAAAAAAAAAAAGAAAAAAAAAATATTTAGAAAAGCCCCGAGTGCAAATAATTCTTACACAGGTGCAGCTTGAAACAGAACAGGACCAGGAAAGCACGATGAAAGAAGAGTTCAAAACAACGCTGGTGATGCCTGCAAGGCAGGCCTCAGCCTCCGGCCCTGCTTCCAGTGGCCAGCCTTGTGCATGAGAGTAACCCTCACAGACAGATGAGGCTGGAAGGGGAGATTTTAACCATTAACCTATCTAAACAATAACCCCAGCACAGCCACCCCAAGTTGTATGAGCAGTCAAGAGCAAAAGTCAGCCGTGAGTGAAACAGAAGCGGTAGCAGAACTGCTCTCAGACACAAGTGGCCGTATGTTTAACTTAAAAGTAATTACTCCGATCCCAGCTGTTCTCTATACCAGCACTAAGGACACCAGTTATGTTTTTAACCCTACCTGTTTATAGAAAATTAAATAGTGCTGCAATTGCAAATGCCCCCACCTCAGTGACAATTTAATCAAGGCTTCCCCATTCTCCTCCTCACTCCTGAGCCCTGTGGGATTAGACCACCTTTAGGGCAGCCACTACAACACGCCGTGCAAGCACAAACACAATTATTTCTGGTTTTCTGCTTAGAGGCCAGTTTCCTCAGAAGATAGCTCAGTCTGCTCTGGGTCTGATTCGCTCCAGATGCCATGAACCAGATGCAAGAATCCACTTCTGCTTTCACCACCCTCATTGTTAAACCAGCACGGTCCCTCCTAAAGCAGAGAAAAGGGACCAGTCAAAAGCAGGGTGAAAAATGATCTTCCTGCCCTGCCAACACTGCAGACTTAAAGCTCCAAAGATTGGGAAGGTGATATTTCAGTATGTTTTCACAGCACAGAGGGAAAGGAGGTCAATAATAAAGAGAAATGTACCCTGCAGCTCTTATGGCACTCGTCCTTTAACATGCCTGCATTTCTGGGCCACCCAATAATAGCACAACATCGATGAGTGGAAGGCTGGGAATAGGATGGACAGCGTGTGGAGAAAGCAATGACGACAAAGGGAAAGCTGACGGGGGAGGAGGCCGGGACTGATTGCTATGAGAAGATGAGGAGCATGCAATTAGCTCCAACATCAGCCGTCCACACACAGACGAAGAGCAGAAACAGGCAGGCTGGCCAGGGCTTTTACACAAGCCCGATTTTACAGGATTCTCTGCCTTTTGCAGAATCTGGTCCTTCCGAGGGCCACAGGGTGAGGCCATGATGTAAGGGAGCACTTTGCAGTCAGAGAGGAAAACTCCAGCAGTGGGAAATCCTCTCCCTGAGGAGAAGCAGCACGGCCTCTCTCTGCATGCCCACAGCTGCTTTCTCCTGGGAAGTAAATTGCTAGTAAATAAGCCACCACGTGTCAAGGCTCGGTTTGTTTTTTTTTTTTTTTTTCCAACCTTTTCAAGCATTTGGCAGCTATGAAGAGGGATGGAAGGATCTGGTTTGGGTTAGGAATTAGTGAAAAATCTCGCAGTTGTTTATGTGTTGGGTTTTAAGTAGTCAGTGCTGCTGCACACGGCCATAGGCAGGCCCCATGCAACTCAACCACTGCAGGGGAGAGTGGGTTGGAAAAAATCCCTTGTGCATTCCCAAAACGGCCACCAGCTGATCTGGTCCCGAGGTGACTAATAACAATTTGGAGTGATTTGACACTTGGTGACTTTACTGGAAAGTCATTTTATTTTTCTTTATTTTTCCCAGTATGAAGAGGTTCCCTCCCCTTGTTGTGTTCCAGAGAAATAAAGAGGAAACTCAAAATAACAATCTGCTTCAAAGCTGCAAATGTCACAGCGACGCTCATGGGAGGGAAGTGGGGAATTTCATTCAACGTGTGCTGAAGTGTCCCAGCTAACTAGATCACGCTCAGAGCTGGCATCTCAAATACACCCTGCAACAGAGGCCCGAGAGCAGATAATACAAACACACTTTGAAGAGAGGAAGTTCGGGCTAGTCTCTAACAAAACATAATATGAGCAAGGCTTCAGCACACCGTGCTCTTGTTCAGCTTCTAATTAGCCTTTCTGGGTTGTTTGTCTGTCTCTAAAATGCTATTTCCCCAGTCTCTGGTTGAAACCTATTAGGCCTGCTCCCCAGGCTTCACGGAGGCACTATCAGCCTCCAAAACCTCCTGCATTCCTCTTTCCTGCTCGGTTCCTGCACCACGTCACCCTGCAGCAGCCCAGAGATGTCAATTAGAGAAGATCCCAGGGCACTCACACCACGCCATCGGAAAGCCACCGCGCAAAGTCCCTGTCACTTCCTCACACAGCTTCCTTGGCACTTGTTCCTACAATTCCCATTTTGCTGGAAGGGAGGAGCAGGAAAACAACAGTGACCTGTGCTTCTCCAGGACATGCTTGCAGCGCAGCAGCTCTTTCTGTGGGATTAGTAAAAGGCACTGGCAGAAAGGAGCCTGCTAGTCCAGTCCTGCCGGTCACCCGGCGACAGGAGCAATTGATCTGAAATGCAAACACGGGGTTACAAAATGAGTAAGAGGCGGTTGTCCTTGAAAAAAAAAAAAAAGGTTTGCAGCCAGAAAACTGCATTTTGGCTTTTCTTAGTAACAAGTTCTGAAAACAGAGAGAAATTTGTCAGCTGAATCATCCGGAGGTGCTTAGTCTGCAAGTTGCTTGAAACACAATAGTGGAGGCTGAGATTTTGAGAAGTTGGAGTCAAGTTAAAGAAAAGGAATACAACTGGGTTGGCCCCTTCTTCCTCCCCTGCGCTAAGCATCCTTACTTGCCTTATCAGCAGAGATACAGAAATGTAACAGAGGGAATTCGGGAAGCTCAGAAACATTCATTTTTTTTTCTATTGCATTCTGAATTTTTCAACATGAGTCTTTTCAAGTGGGATGAAGAGAAAATTCTGCTCTTTTTCTTTTTTGTCTTTTCCTTATGAAACAAACAACCAAAAAAGCCACCCACAAAGCACAACACCACAAGCCATACAAGTCGTGGTTTCAAACTGAGCATTTCATGTAAACCTAATTCCCAGCTTTGTGAAACTGCTCCTGAGAAAAGCTCTAACCCACAAATAACTCTATTACAACATTTTCAGGGCTGAAGTTCTCAGGATTCATACTGCTTTTGGGAATTTACATTCTCCCCCTCCCTCACTTACTACTCTGCTACAGCAAATATTTCAGGGAAGTGTTCAAATGCAAGTAAAAGTCCGCCCTCAGTGCTGACTATAATTTTGAAGTACATGGTATTGAATAGGCAGGGGAGGAGAATCTATCCTGTTTTTTTATGGCTTTGTCCTCAGTCACAAAGACCAGATGGGTAATTTCAAGCAGAATGATTTTTATGTCTGAATGGGAAACACAGAGAGCAAACATGCACAAAAGCCAAGCCTCCTACATAGCAGGTCCCTCCTATGGCAAGCCTCAGAACTCAGCACAAAAAGCATCCCTGCCCCTGCAGACCCCTCGGAGACAGAAAGCCTCAGAACACCGTGATGACTTGTAAAAAGACCTGGCATAGTTAAATGCACCAAATTTATAAACCAGCCTCTTTCTTCACCGACAATGTAGGATGGGTGAACAGTGAAAGGCAAGGCTCTCTTTCACTCTGTTAATATAAACACAACCGATCCTTTTGTTTCTTGTGCAGGGGGTTGTGTGCACATACTTCGTGTGCAAATAAGGCAGTGCAACATTATTTGTGTTCAGTCCCTTGCTGAATGGCTACAATAGGGAATAAACATTTCTATGAGTATGTTTTGCTCCACTCTCCAGTATTTCTCACCATCCCTTTAGTCTGACACACTTAATCAATTATTTCTACACTTATTCAATCCTGATGCTAACTGACTCACCTGTATGGATTAAGCCATTGTAAAGGGATTACCTCCATTTAATCCCTGTTGCCCTATAGAAACAAATTAGAGCAGCATTTGAAATGCACACAAGTCGACTCAGCCTGTGTGTTTAAATTCCAGCTTCCTTGCTTGTCAAGGTGTCTGTGGCCTCTCCTGCCTTAATAAGTATCTTCCAATTGCTTCCCTTTCCAAAATACAAACATGCCATCCAGACCTACGCAGCCCTTCACAATCCACCCGTGCCCCACCATGTTCCTTTTTCCTCCTCTGTCTGCTCTCTCACCAGCCTCCACGTCCTTTCACTGCAAATACCTCTGAGCACCTTGGCACGCTGAATGCTGATTTGGTTTGTTCCTGCCCCCTCGGTACAACCAGCAGAGCATCCCTGCTCCACGAGCTCTCTGGGCACCCAGGGCGCAGGGAGGAAACAATCTGTCCACAGTGGCAAGGCCAGGGTGGTTTGGATTGTGAATATTTCTTGCAAATTGGTTTATTTAGGAAATAACACACAAGCATAAAACTGTTGACCACAGTCCCCTCTTCTGTACCTTTCTCTTTAACGTGTTACATGTCGTGTATTAGATTGCAAAATCTTTGATTTCTGCAATGTCTTGAACCCCGCTTTTGTACAGTGTGACACAATGAGCTTCCAACATTGATTTCAGTCTGACATGATAATAAATAATCTGTAACAAATAAAATGATTTAAATAATTTAAACAATCCATAACAAACTGATAAATTTCCATGTGCTTTCTGAGTACATATGAAGGACACAGGCTGCATAACAGCATCCCTCATGGTAGCTTGAAAAGAACAGATTTAATACTCCAAGACTTCTCTGGGTCTAGAAGCAAACAATCTCTCCCCATGGCACACCACCCACCAACTCTACTTTCAAAAAATAATGGGCAGTGAGTGAAAATGAAAGGGTTAATTTCCCTCAGTATGGTTAACCTTTCCAGGCTATTCAGTTTCCTTTCAGACTCCATCCCATCAGAGGCATGTGAGGTGAAGGATAGAATTACAGACTGGGCATGTTTCCTGTACTTAGTGGGTGGATAGAGCACAACTTCCGCACTAATAATGTCAAGGTAATTAGGACATCCTGCAAAACCTGTAACAGGGAAGAAATAACCATTGTTTATTGTCATTTCTACTGCTGAGGTGGTGGGCTCTCCTCACAACTGCTCTTGCCTCTCATTTTGAGCCATCCCTACATTATCAGGGATATAAACAGGCCAAATCCAAGAGCCCTGGGATTTCCAGTACAGCCTTTGGTTAAAATCTGATTTTTATTCAATAATCATCAGAGAAGAACAAACCAGACCTATAGGTCTGAGTATGCGTGATATTAAATAACAATTCGAACTGGGACCGAAACTGGCAGGTTTAGCTCACCTGATTACATGTGCATGCATTCTTCCATGGGATCACAGAACAGCCCAAGTCGGGAGGGACCCACAAGGATCATCGAGTCCAACTCCTGGCTTCACATAGGGCCCCCTCAAAGTCAGACCCTGTGTCTAAGAGCATTGTCCAAATGCTTCTTGACCTCCATCAGTCTCTGCTGTGCCCACTGCCCTGGGCAGCCTGTCCCAGTGCCCGAGCACCCTCTGGGTGCAGACCCTTTCCCTAACCCCCAGCCTGACCCTCCTCTGCCCCCGCTCCATGCCGTTCCCTCAGGTCCTGTCGCTGTCACCAGAGAGAAATGCAACAACTTTTGCACAACCCACTGCAAAGACATGAAGTTAGACTATATTATTAATTTTACTCTAATGAAAGGATTGAAGGTGCCAAAGTCAAGCCTTGTTCTCCAGCAAGTTACCTAGATCCCAAAGCTTCAGGCTTCCACTGCCCAGCTACAGTCTGCTCCTGGAGCCCAGAGAGGCTTTAACTTGCCTTAAAGTTCACCCAATAACTCAACTTCTGCTTCTGGATAGCCCAGACATCTGCCAATGGAAAAGATCCCACCACAGCATGCAAGAGATGCTGCTCTCCCTCTGAAATGTCAGCTATGTCTTTAAATTATTCTGCAGTTATTTTATATCAAAGGCTGTGCCCACTAAAACTCAGGCATTTTGGTGTTTGCAGCACAACCTCTCAACCACCCAGCCACCACTAAAACGGGAAGCACCTCTCCTGCTCAGGAGAGCTCAAGGACACCAGCACGGACCTCCGAGTGGTCACAGGGTTATGAAGCCCAGCAGCCCCTTTAGGCTACGTGGGCAACAGAGCGGGATAAATCATTCTGCTCAGTGTTCCTACTGCCTCTTTTAAAAAGCTCCTTTTTTTTTTTTTTTTTGAGATAGGCCATGGTGGATGCCATTTACAGGCATGGAGCCCTTCCTCTGTCCTTTGGGAAGTCAGATTTTGGAGAAAACTTAACAGGGTTTTCTTGTGGGACTGGGAATGTAGCTGGGGGGGAAAAAAAAAGACAAGGTTTGGAACCTGAACCTTTTTTCAGGTTTCTGTTTCACAAGGTTTTTAGCAGCAGACAACTGACCCTGCATATTTCCTATGAACTACTTTTCATCTCACTAAAACTATGCCCAGGCCGATACGGTTGCATGGGCACGAATCTGGGAACCAGCCCCAGCCCAGGTGTCCGCATTCGCTGCGAGGGATGAGTGGGAAATGAGACAACTGCAAGACAATGCGCAAGCCTTCGCCTCTCAGAAAAGATCCTTTGCTTGTCTTCTTTGGCTGCAGCCACCACAGCCTGTGCAGGCATGCAGATGCCAGCACACGCCGTCCCTTATCACAGGAAGCAGCTACGTGGTCAGATGCAGACAGTCATATGGCAGCTCAGCCTGGCCGGGGAGCTGCTGGGCTCCTCAAGCCATTTAGATGCATTAGCAAGGACCATCTCAGTATCACTTAAGCCTTGGCAAGGGAACGTGACTGTGCAGGCATACCCTTGACTGGGGCCACTCTAATTCACGTCTGCGCTGCCCAACCAAACGGGCCTTATGTCCACAACGGAATACAGATAATGATCTGTTAAATTATTGCTCTTTCCTTTCGTAAGATTTCCTGTCTGCTGGGTGCTGATGTTCGTAAGCACTGCAAGGAAAGCAACATTGATTTTTCCTCAGGTGGAGGATTTCAGGATGCCGCGTGTCTCTTGTTTGCTGTGCCAAACATATTTCCGCGAGTCGTGGATTTGCACACATTGCAAGCACAGTCTGCATCAATATCCTGAAGGGAACTGTGATTCTTAATTAACGACAGAGTCCCTCTAAAGGTGTCTCAATTAAACTTGTACATAAGGGCAGTATGCTAGGAAATTTCCCATCCCTCTCACGTGGAACAAGCTGTTGCCATCTGCAAAAGGTATTGACAATAATGCTGAGCCTAAATTGCTAAGTGCACTGCCGCTGGGCTTGTGGGGAGAGCCACATGTTATACAAGCTTTTTCTGAAGGGGCTTGCGTGTAATGAAATTCTGCACTGGCTTTTCAGAACCGCCAGGTTATCAAACTGCACTCGTCATTGCCATCAAATTCAGACTGTGAAAGAAAGCTGGGCATTTCAGGTGGGAGGGAGAGGAAGGGAAAGTGGATGTCAGGTCCTGAAATAATTAAAGATGACTCCGAAAGAGTATAAAAAATTAGATTGTGAAAATAAGTAACAGCACAAGTCAACACAGAATTGCTAGCAATCAGAAGATGATGGTTTTGACCCTCTGACATGACATTGGCGTCTAAAGGCTGGTCTCCACTGAGAATTTGCTAGCATAATTACACTGCTAAAAACACTGGTACAGCTCTGTTTGGACACACTTATTTCAAAATAAGAACATTCATATAGGGTAGAAATACTGGTGTAACATAAGGTATAATTATAGTGGTAAACTTCCCTGTGCAGACAAACCCTAAGGAAAAAAAGTTTGTCTGGTTCGTTGGGTGCACCGAATTTAGCAGCAACCTCTGAGCACACCCACCCAAAAGGCAGGTCCCACAGCCCGTGTGCTCCTCTATCTGCCAGGCCAGAATAAAAAAAAAAAAAAAAAAAAAAAAAAAAAAAAAAAAAAAAAAAAAAGCTGAAATATACAGAAAAATCTACCTTTCTACACAAGTTTGGAAGGAGGAGGTCAGTGGCCAAAGTGACTAAGCAACAGCTATGCCTTTGGTCCAGCTCACTGCTTCCTCTCCACAGCTCTAACGTGGGAACGGAGCTGTGGGATAACTGGGGGTGGGAGAGACGCAGGCATGGTCGGTCTGGGCAGTGCCTTTCCCTCAGAGACAGAGAATTCAGCACTCAATCAGCCTGTTCAGGAGAGAGGGATGGAAGAGGTTAATGACTGACCCCAGCCCTGCAGCCTGAGAGTGGGTTGAACTCAGGCAGAGGCAGCAGAAATTCCTGCTGACGGGTCCAAAAGGGTCACCTAGCGATAGGCTTAAGCCCTATGCACACTCTGAAGAATGTCCCTGGCTGACAATCTTGCTCAGGCCTCTGAAAAGGCAGGGATTTCATTGGGCTGCTCGGCTGTAGGGTTTTCCACCCAGTTTTCCTCTGAAAAGGAAGATCTCAACCCCTGGATTTAGGCGCTGTAATCCTGAAGGCCATCTGTGAGTAGCCCACAACTGTTTCCTGCCTCAGCGCTTTGCTGGGCCCAGCCTGCAGTGACACAAGAGATGGGTTTCAACCACTTCCTTTGCAACGCTGCCCCATAGATCTTCCCACAAGGAATGCCATTTCCCCTTGCTAAGCTTTTCATGTTATTTCTAGTCATGACCAAGTAGTTATTCTCCTGTCTGACTTACTCAGCCCTTGAGGACGCACAGCTCCTATGAGAGGCAGGTGCCACAAAGCACCCAGAAGGAGCTCAGCAATAGGATGTGAGCCATGAATTGTCACGGGCCTTTAAGTCCCAGGCGTGTTGCACTAAATCCACTAATAAGTATTAATAGCAAGTAAGAAACACCGTCTCTGGCCCTGGAGCCTTTCCACTACTTGTTTGTAGCAAGGGCCTTTTGAAACAAAGCACAGGTGCCAGGGCCTGGTCAGAGACCAGAACTGGTTCTGCTCACTGACCTCTCCTCTTCCCTTCCTCCCTCAGCTGGCTTTCAAACAGAGGAAGGTAGCTGCCCAAGATATGAACTACTTCAAACTTTTGTATAATCTGTTCTCAAAGCTGTGTCTGCCCACAGGCACTCGGAGATGATGGGTGGGCATAGGAGAGGGCCTCTGGCAGAGGGAGCTTTCTGCCTGTGCTTGGAGGGGCTCTGCAGCGTGCACAGAGCTGCTGGAAAACAGAGTGTGGCAGTACACAGCGAGTGAGAGAGGCCTACAGAATAAAACTTTGTCATAAATCAATAACATTTTGTCTGGTCGTAGTCACTGTGAATACAGTCTTGTGAATTTACCAGTGGAAACCCTTCAGGAGAGAACCGAGTCACCAGCAAACTACAGATATCACCCAGCTGTCACAGAGGAAACAAATTCCCTTTGTCTTACAGCACCACTCATCCAACATGTTTGCACCTTATGTCAGGAAAGAGCCTCTAGAAGGGATGACTGGCACAAGCAAAGAAACTGAGGTGCTTTGCAAGGGCAGTTTTAGAGGCCCTCTCACATTTTGCAGGGCTCTATAATATCACATTGCCCTAAGTGATGCTGTCTGACAGAGAACAGCTGGAGCACTCCAAACTACAGGGGGTCTCACTGAGTGACTGGGACTGTAGATATAACCTGTGCTGGTACTCTGCTGCCAGATAACACTGGGACTTTCATCAGACAATCAAAGGTCACCAAAACTATGCACATATTTTTATATAATCGTTTAACACCCTCAGAACAGAGGTGGATAGAATTCTGTACACAGTTATTCCAGTTTTGGATAGCTCCAGTTGGTGTGAAAAGCTTAAAGTGCTCTTACAAAAGCAAACAAAGGAGAAAAATTTCCCATCACAGATATCAGGCCATGATCATCACAGAACTCAAGCCTTGCTTATAAGACACCCTGGATGTCGGGAGCAAAGCAGATCTAGCAATTCCTCTTTAGCATGCCCCCTGGCTCTTCAAAGCAAACAGCAGTCTCGCTGAAGACATACTGGTCATTGCTGTTGAAACTCTGTGCACAGGGGAGACAAGAAGCAGAGCCATTCCCCACCAGGTGACCCTGTAAGGGACATCCTGTGCAGTCATGCTTACAGACCCCACTTCAGCTCAACAGACAACTTTTTGTTATCACCAACCCTACAGAAGCCTAGTTCACAGTTTGCAGGATGCAGCAAATGGCTCCAGCTCTGCATGGGAGACTCATTAAGTCATGTCTGCTCAGAAAAGCATTTTATTATTATTATTATTATTATTTTAATTTCACCCTAAAACAATCCCTTGACTTGATCCTAAACCAGTCCCATCCATGTGAGGACACAAGCATGTTCCAGCGCCATCTAGCCACCTGCTGCAGAAACTCACCGCAGCACCTGGAACACGAAATCCAGTGCAGGACAAAATTATCCCTAAAAGTGCACAGACCTCTCGCCACCAAACCCAATGTCTAAGGTCATGCTGCCAGCTCTGCCCTGACACAGGACAGCACCTTGGCTTGGTAAGTCTGTGAAAGGCTTTCTGAACCAAACTGGCCGGCCGCTTCACCGCTACTTGACTTTCAGATGCCTTTTCTACCAAAAGAAAAAAGAATGAGTGACCTATCAGGGTTTCCACTAACTTTCGTTTCAGGCTTTGTAGTTCCTCTGAACCAGAAGCAAGAAGTGAAACCTTAGGGTGAGGGTGCAGTGTAAATCCCCAAATAGATCCATTCAGATGAAAACTGGAGTCTCCATTCAGCTCTACAATGTGACTTGAGCTGCATCACACCTGCACCCTAGTGAGAGAGGAGAGCTCGTAAACAAGTCCAAGCAGGAAACCCAACCAGCACCTGAAGATAGGAAGGCCATGACATGCATGGAAGGCGAATCAGTGCTAACACGGACTAGCAGCTTTCATTAAAGTGTTTAATGATCAGTTTAAACCAATCTGAGTCTGCTTCCTTCCTGCCATACATTGCCATCAGCTCTTTTGTGTGGGTACTGCTCATCACAGGGTTTGGTGCAGTGCCAGACTGGCCTGATGATCCAACTGAAAACCAACCCTGAAAATAAGAAGTCTTTATTCAGACTGGCAGCAAGCTAATCCTTTCTAGCCCAAGTGCAGGAAGATGTGGCCAGATGCTCAGGGGAGGACAATACTTCTTCTTTAGGCAACAGTGCAGATCTAAAGCATTAATCCATACTCCTAGCACTATAGAGAAATCATTTAACTCATAACTGCTGGCTACAGAATATACTTGGTGTCCCCACTGAGTACACTTGCCTCACAGGTGAACTTTCATGAGAAACATTAGGAGATGACATAGAAACAAGAAACTGAACTGTAGCAGCAACATAAAGTACCAGATGTAAAGTTAAAGGTCTAAATGCTGACCTTTTCACTGAAAGTTCACCCTGCATCTGTCACATCAAAAAATAAAGATAGATATTTCACTTGCAAACCAACCTTCTTTGTGTGCACCAAGGATCCCCAGCTTTGACATGATACAAAATAATAAATAAATAAATAAAAATCCAAGTCAGCGTGGCTTACTTTTTTAGAAAAGTCAGAGACAAAACCTCTTCGGGGATTTTATTGATACTTGTGTTAAGTGAGTAAAGCATATATGTAAGTAAAGGCCACTAATTTTTGTGGAAGAAACTTAGTGAGGTCAGGTCTTTCCTTCGCAGCAAACACTATAATGGAAGGCAGTGCAGGCAGTTCTGTAAGGCTGAGCTCATGTGAAGCACCAAACGTCTCAGAAATGGGTTTCTGAGATTCCAATCTGTGAATGCCTCATTTTGGAGAATGTGGGAGTGGTTCCGTATTCCACTCGTCTGAGTGGCGTCAGTTTATCTCACGAGTGTTCTGTTCTGAAAAGAAATATCAGCCTCAAGATGTTCCAGCTTGCCTCGCTGGTCACCAGAAATTGGATGCCGAAAATCGTATCCTAAAGCTGCATGTCCAACCAAGACATGCATTTGCTTCCCAAATGAACTGTTCGTCCTCGTTAGAAGGGAAAGCTGCAAGGCAAACAAAACAGCTACTTTTTTTTCCTGTCATTTGAAACCCTAAAGAAACATTTCAAGAGCCTTGAGCCTGATGCCATCTACCTATAGGGTTCCCTGTCCAGCAGTGTAGCACCAGCAGAACAAGGGGCATCCTTTCAGAAAATAAATAAATAAATAAATCAGCTCTGAAGCTCTGACTGCGTGGTCTGTCCTAGCAGAGAGCAAGCTTAGGCAGGAGCCATTCAGGCATTTCCTTTCAGACTGCTAGCGCAGATGCCAGTCGGTACAAGGGGCACAGATGGTTTCTTGCCGTGTGGAAATGCTGCTCCCAAGGACCTCCGCAGAGGCTGCTTGCTCATTTCACACATCAGTAGGCACTGCCAAGTCATGGGAGAGTGACTGGACATGGCCGGCTTTGCTTGTCCCTAGGGTCACAGTTTCCTAACTGTGGGATGTGGACGAGACTGCTTTGGCCAGACCTCCCTCCAGAGAGACAAGGTGACCGTTCAACTTTTACCCATCTTCCAGCTCTGGAAGAGTTTTAGGACTGCAATGGCGTGACGCTACTTACTTGGGTTATAACCCACTGCACATTTGAGAATTTGGCCTTTTGATTTGTGAACGTGTTTTATTTTTATTTGGAAATTGTTTCAGTGCAATTTGAAATCTGTGCTTTCCCTAACACTGAGAAAGCAAAAGGCACAGAGCTTCAGTTCAGGCCTATCTATCTGGTGAGGAAACTACTGACAACACCCAGAACCTCCCGTTTTTCAGATCTAAACACTGACAAAAAACCTTCTCCCCTCACAGATGTTGTATGGACTTTGATACAATTGCTTCAGCTGGCACAAAGAAGGTGGGAGCTGAATTGCAGGTCTTTCTGTGAAACCCCTCCATCACCTGTGCCTTTATTAACCACAGCAACAAATGGTAGGGCTGGACTCTGCAGCTCGGGATTTTCTAAGGATGTATTTCTGAATAATGTGCTCTAAATATATATATATATATATATATATGCGCCAGAAGTTATTGAGCTCAGTGCAAGGATAAGTAATACAAAATTCTGCCTAAAAGCACATTTCCACTCTGAACAGCCACAGATCACCTCTGTGTTATAAGCAAGGATAACAGGGATACAAATGGGGCTGCTTCTGTGAGTAATGCGAGTCTATGCCACTGGAGGAGAAGGAGAAGAGCTCTATCCCTGATTTTGCCATGAAGTTTTGAGTCCATCTGGTCTGCAACACCAAGGGAGACAGGAAATCTCTCCTGGTCACCCATTTAGCTACCAGCCCCCCAGCTCATCACTTGAGGCAGCAACATGACAAATTAGCAAGGGATTCGGTGTCACACGATGAATCAGGTAGAGCCATGAATCAGGTAGGGCTTTATCCAGGAGGGCACTTGTAAACAAGTAAGCTACACCAGAGCAATTCTTTTAGGGCCAATTATTTGAAAGTTACTAAGAAGATCAGTGAACAGATGCAGAGAAAGGCTGACATTTGGGTAGATTCTCTCTATTTAGCAAAGACAGATACAGAAGAGTTGGCCTGGCAGCAGCTTTTTCAATATAATAACATCACAGTGGCAGGAAATGCATGCTGCTTTCCGGCATTGAATTTCTAATTCTGGCATCTTGCTTCCCTCAAACAATTTTTGTCTTCTATGTAGCTGCACTAAAGCATTATTATCTTTTGAAAGCCTGGCTTGCAGGTTTTTGTGCTATAGCCGAACATGAGCATTTTTTGGCTTTGTAAAGAGTAGTATATTATTGCTCTGTCATCAGGGAAAATTGAGAAATTTCTTTAGAGACAGAGAGGAGTTGCAGAGGGAGAGAGGGAGGAAATAGAGCTCTGTAGCTTGTTATGGACTTGAGAGAGAAGCTCTGCTGTTTCTGTCAGAACTGTACAGCTCTTATATAATATTTTTGGGCAATAGCCAGCTCAGCCTCACAGAACTGTTTTGGTCAATGTTTTTGGAAAGTAGGAGAATATTTGGATATATCTGATCTCTATGAGTAGTGGAAAGAAAGACAAAGATGTAGCAGTTAGAGCTGCAGCCCACATACACGGCTTCTGAAGGCAGTCCTTGAGAACGTGATTTTATCAGTGATTCTTCCCTGGCTATGTATGGTAAAAGCATGACTGAATGCTTCGATGGCTAAGGATCCTAAAGAGTACCCAGTGAGCCTCTACACAGGGAGATAATACTTTGGGTTAACTGGCCCCCTGTACAGTCGAGGAAGTCCCTCTGTACCCAGCACAGAGGCAAAGTTTGCAGAGTTGGCCAGGAATAAGCATCATGCTATATAAAGGAGCAGCAAAGTTGCAGGGAGCTTCACAATACTACAGCCCTCCTGGTTAAAAACAAAACAAACCATAAACATCACACATTCCTAGTCAGTGCAGTTACACAATGTCCCCACCTCTGATTTTCCCCCCTCTATAACAATACGCCAGGTGTGGCCAGGTGAGCGTGTCTGTGATTTGACAGGCCAGACAAAGTATTTGGAAATTGCTGGATAGCAGGAATCCTGAGCTCAGTGTATGCCAGCCACCAGAGACAAAAATACCCCAGCATTTCATAATACCTACAGTATTATTTATGGCTTGCATATTTACCTAGAGGGAAAGTGGAGGTTCTTCTGTTGTGAAATATTTTCCTACTTTAAAATTAGCACTGTTCCAGTAAATGCAGAAAACCTACTTGAGCTGCCCCGTTGATGTTCTTCTCTGTTAAACCTGTTCTGGTGCGATAAATGTGGCTGTTGCTGTGTCTAAAGGTGGTTACTCCCTTCACCGGCCCATTCAGGCAAACTAAGCATATGGTAGTATAATTTTGGCTTGCTGAGCAGATGACTGATTTGAATAGCTTGAAATCTGTTTCCAATAACTGCAGTATCAGTATCAAGTTAGATTATTCCAGGATATACCCTAAGCAGCCAGCTGCTTTCATGAGCAGGTCCATTCAGCTGCACCTTTGACACAACCCAGCACACTTGCCGTCATTTCACCTCCTGTGTCTGAGGCTGGTGTGCCGATGTGCGTAGGGTGTTGGGGGACTCTTCAGTCCCCAAACACAGCAGCTGGCATCAGGAAGGAGAAAGGATGTGGTGAAAAGCCATTCCTTCTGGTGGCACTGAACCTTGAGATTGCATCATGCGAACAAGAACAGCCTCGTAAGCCCCTTTGTGCCTGCCTGGGGATTTGTGATTTCAATTTTTCATTTATGAGCTGTAGCTGAATTTAGTTTCAACCTATGACACTCCTTTCTCCGATTCGTTCCCATCTATATTCTTGGTTCACCCAAAATTAGCCAATGGCCCGATCTCGACTGTAACAGTCAAGGACTCAATTACAACTTGTGTTGCAATCAGGTCTCGGAACAAATGATTTCCGTTTTGTGGTATTGATGGGAACTGTGCCCATGAAAACTTGAACCCAGAGAAAGCCAGATGGTCCCATCAACTCTCTTGATGGGAGCAAGGAGCTGTGCTGGCAGGGCTGTTTCTGCGCTGTTGTGCTGGACTATTATGAGAGCAAATTTCGTTCTCCATCCTTTAACCCAAGCTCACATGCACATTTTTGGTGGGTGGCACATCTGGCTCTCAAACTTATTGTTTCTCTGACTGACAGTTGGCAGAGGTTGGTGGGTGATTTTCATGACAAAGAGGCTTTTGTTTGGTGCTCCTTTCCAGCTAGCAGATGAGAAGCAAAGGCACACAGCAATATTCAATGAACACAGCACAGCTCTTTCCAGGGATATTTTCTTTTGGATCTTTTTCTGTAACAGAAATAGCTTTTCCACTGAAGTGTACACATTTCTGGAGAATGAATATATATATATAATTGGTGTTACTCCTCCAGAATAAACATAGATATTTTACGTTTTCCCTATCTGCTGGTAAGTCAGCTCAGTTTGAACAGCTCCCCAGCAGAATCTCAGCACCGAGCTGAAGTTTCAGCCTCACATTCCCCTAACAAGACCATACAAATTCAGCTCAGGTATGAAGCTTATAAATCTGAACAAAACCAACGTCCCCATAGTGCTCTGAAGTAGGTAAAGACTGCCTGCTTTATACAAAAATCTAGCAAAGAAAAATGTTTGCCCAAGGTCACAAAAGTATTCTGGCAGAAGCAAGAATAAAAAAAAAAAAAAAAATCAAACAACAACAACAAAAAAAAACACTTGATTTCTTGTCTGCCAGTCTGCCCTTTAGGCAACTGAAGCAAGTACCCTGGGGATGGAGATATGGAAACCCCACACCAAACTGGGAATAGGAGGGGAAGAGAATTTGACATTGTGACAGGACAAATATTCTCTTCCTCATGGGAACTGTATCTCTAAGGCCCCTTCCAGCAGATGCTGGAGCTCAAAGAAAAGGCTGATCTTTGTTCTTTTACCTCAGAAGCACTGGGATCCCACAGTCAGGCCATAAAAACCATAGCACCGGCATTTCCCACCCCTTCACTGGCATCCCAGGAGAGTTCACATCTGACACCAATTACTCCATTCACTCCAGATGGTTTTCAAATACGTATCAGCAAATATTTAAGGTGTGTTTTTCCTTTTTGGGAAGAGTTTTCTCTACTGCTTAAAGAAATGTCCATTAGCGAGTGGGTAAGACACGAAATCAGCAGAGAAGTCAGAAGAGTGGGTGATTTGCTCCCACACCTCGCTTCCTAAATCGCCTTGAGATTTTAACTGGGAAATGATGCTTTAGCACATGGAAATGCATGAAAGCAAAGCTCATTTCCAGGCGTTATCTGCCTGGCAGTGTCCCCTCAGGGCTTCCAGGCCCCAAATCCCAGCAGCTGGTGCCCATCGCTCCAAGTTCTCCCATCATTGCTGTCTGGTGGCACTGATCTGGCTCCCCGTGCCTCCTTCCCTTCACGTCTGTTCACAGCACAGGTGGAGCTAAAAGGGAGGCTGCCTTCCTGACAGAGGCCCTATGGGCAGGAAAGGGCTTCCAGCTCCCAAAACCAAGAAGCCAAGCAGTCCCCACAGCACACCTGGCTCTGTGCTTCTCTCACAACCCAGCCACCAGCTCCAGTCCTACTTTGTACCAGGGCCCTCGAGGAGCAACTAGACAACCCCACTGCCACAGCAGTGCCTGAAAGATACATTTTTATTTGCCTTTCTCTGAGAAAACCTACACAAAATGACCAGGCCGCACCTAGCTGCTGAGGAAGAGCAGGCTGGTAAACCTGGAGCCCCTGAGGAAGCCTGTGACAGAAGTGCCTGGTACTGACAGCACTCTGGTTTTACAAGTCTGAGCCTGGGAGGGGCTGAGGATATGCAGTGGGAGGCAACAAGTGTCTAAATGTGGAAGAGCCTTGTGAACTGTTAGCCACCCTGCTGTCAAGTGATTAATCAAGACCATCCCGGGCTTGTCTGGATTACCGCTGTTGAGGCAGTGCCTACAAAAAACAGTCCTGGGCTGAGCTGCCCTGTGCTCCCAAACACTGCAAACACAGAATTGAGACATCCTCACATAGTGCCCTTAGCAGAGGATAGCCTATGTGCCCCCTCCCCAAAAACACAGCCACTTACCTCCAGCTGCTGTCAGTACGCTGGCTTGTTCAGGTTACCAAAAAAAAATAAAAAAATAAAACACAAAACATCTGTAATAACCTGTTGGGATCTCTGGAGAAGACCCAGAGCCCCTCCTACACTGCATTTGTAAGAAAAAAATAGGCCCCATTGCATTGGCCTCAGAGGATAAATCCTCGTAATAAAGCCTGGGCCTGCTTAACTTAGCAGGCATTAACACTGACAAGGGTTCAGGGTTCATCAGTCAAGCCAATTTGTCGAACATTACCCAGCTGTTGCTTATCGGGGATAATCTTTCCTCCTAGAGGAGGGCAGCGGCAGGCTAACTCACTTGCTCCTTTCTTGTATGAACTAGTTTTATCTACCAGCCTGTGCTCCTAAGGTATTATAGCATTTCTGTTTAAAGGTGGTCACGAAGAGGAGAAAATATGTACCAGGGTCTTTCAGTCTTTATTCCACGATGCACCAAGGCTCGTTTTATTACCAGTACTGTATCTGTTCAGCTTCAGCAGCAGAACAAGTTGGTATTGTGATAGGGTAAAACAGAGGGTTTGAGAGCAAAATGGTTGTGAAAGTTGGTTGGTTTTTTTATAGCCCTGGTTTTTGTTTATTTTCCCAATACACACTTGGGAGAAGAAGTTGTGTGGGAGATGTCCTTGCCTCTTCCATCAGGAACTGGGAAGACTTTTACTCATTGATTCACTTGTGAAATTCTCCAGCAAAAACAACTGCCTGAAGCCTTTCAAAAACAGAATGCGCAATATTAAAAGGAATCCGAAAATAACTCTTCCCTTGACAAAGCCTTCAACGAAGGCGGAGTAAATCGTGAGACCAGACTGCTTTAGCAGGGAACCATTAATGGAAACGAAGAAGGGGAAGGGCTGAGGGACTGTGCGTTCACTGAAGCATATGGTTACCAATTTGCTGGACATATGTTGCATTCCCCACAGGGCACAGGAGGACTTTTGGATTAAAGGGTGTAAATCATTGGTTATCAACATAGAATTAAGTTCTATTATAAATGTACAGAGTCTAAATATATACATTTTTCTCCCTGGAGATCTCTTCCCCTAGCTGTACTCAAAAACCGCAAATCACAATGTGCATTGCTTTTAAGAAAGAAAATGAAAATAACCGTTCACACAGACTTTTTTTTTTCTCCTTTATTATAACCACTTACTTTTTTTGGGTGTAGGGAAGGACAGAAAATGGGAGGCTGTGGGGGAGAGCAGGAAGGAAGTAGAAAGATAGGAAAAGTATCTTGGGACTTTTTATCCCATAATTTCCAGTGGGAGCTATTGATCACAGATGTGCTTTTGCACCACAGCAGCACCTAATTATTTTTCAGGACCGTTGTAATACATGTTTAGGAATCTCTGAATAATAGAACCATATGGCAACATTGTCAGAAGGGGAAAATAGGAACCCAGTAGGCTGGGGGAGGGAGAATGCATTAAAAAGTGCTGGCTGTAAATAGAAAACAATTTATCAAAGAAAGAATGAGGAAAAGGAAGAAATGTGATTTTTAAAAAGATAAAGATTTTCTTCATGTTCCTTGGAGAAGATTCCCAGAATCTCATTCTTTGTTTCCCAGCCTTTTTGCTAGAGTTGTTCCCAGAACATCTGTCCTGCGAGACTGGGTATGGTGCCATTGTAAAATACTTGGAGGACTGGGGAGCAGTGCAGGAGATGATGTGATTGGGAGTAGTGGATGTGCCATCGGTTGTATGAGGTATGAAAGCTTCTCCTGGTGTCCTGAAATGTACTGACATACAGGAAGGTTTCCACTCAGGACAGGGTCCAGGAAACATTCTGTGGACAGTGGCTCTCATGGGGTAGAAGCAGGAGAGGAGCATTCTGGACAGGAAGGCAGAGGACAGCATCTCGGGAGCTGGCTATGCCCTCAGAAGCACATCCATACAGGAGCCTGGTAACCCTCATCCCGACCAGGGCCTTGTGCAACCCCACCACTCACACCGTGCCTCCGTAGAAGGTGGATGAGCCCACTGCAGAATGTTGTATCTGAAATGTGGTACCACATTTTGTGCTGTAGCGATGGTTCAGCAAGAGCCTAAGACCTTCTCCCACTGCACATTTCCAGCTGGGCTGTGGGATATCCCAAAAGCCCAATAATTTGAACTCCTCAAAATCTTCCCGGATAAAATACTCAGAAAGAAGAGGACTGCCTGAGGGGAAAAAAAAAAAATAAATTGTTAACCATTAGGATCATGTGGAAACATTAAACATTATCAAAGCTAAGCTCCATTCCCCTGGCTTTAGCTACATCCTTATTGCAAAGTGGGCAGGTCGGAGCTTAGCTTCAAAGGCAACCTGGGTTATAATTTGCCTTGTCAGATGGACAAGAAAACACACGCTACAAGTATGTGAGCACTAGCATAAGGGCTCTTTGTTTAAGTTGTTATAGGATTTGGGTTAAGGTAGGTTTCCAGGAGAGCAAGGAGAAACACACACATGCTAGAAGCTTTTTTTTTTTTTTTTTTTTTTTTTTATTATTATTAAACCACTCTGTTTGGGATTAAATGGCTCCGCATGCTACACATCTGCTTGGGCATCGCCCTGCAGGAAATCCACCCAGCTGAAATCAAGGCATCAGAAAGTGACTGGAGTGGCACACGGCAGTGGAAGAAGTCTCTCCTGAACAAATGGATACCACTGCA
This sequence comes from Netta rufina, assembly GCF_964035555.1. NCBI lineage: Eukaryota > Metazoa > Chordata > Aves > Anseriformes > Anatidae > Netta > Netta rufina. The sequence goes on along the minus strand of NC_140130.1, from coordinate 27,118,045 downwards.
GTGATCGCAATGTCCCCAGCATGAGGCTGGGGCAGTGGTAATTGCGCAAAGTGCTCTTTGTTCATTATCCTTTACTGAAGCTGTGTTCTTGATTGTGTGCCTCAGAAAAACTTCAGGGCCGCTTCTTTCTGGTCCTTAGTGAGATGCAATTTCCTCTCTCCTCCTGGAGAGTACATTTTAATCAATCTGCAAAGGACCAACAAATTTAATTGCCCCAATGAGCTAATTTTAGATTCTCCTTCCTGACTTCAGATTCACTTCAAATACACTATATAAATAAGAAATATAACTGCTAACAAGTTTAGGCTCTCATTTTTCCAAGGGGCACAGAGATCTTTGTTGCAGCTACATACTTCTGCATATGGAAACAACTAAAGTCACAACTGATAATTGTTAATTATCTTCCTAATGTGCAGAGAGCATCAGGTAGCTGGATCTCCAGAGGGCATTCACTGCAACCACAGCTGACTGCAGGAACAAAATTGGAAACTGCCTCCCACGCATAGGCCCATAATGTCACTGAAGCACTGGAAAGGAGAAGGAAATATGAAGACCTGTGTTCCTCACCTTAAAAACAAAAATAAAAGCACCATAAGACAAAGAGAAGCCAAGAGAACTAACTACCTAGCTTTAAAGAAAACCAAAAATGAAATGACTACCCAGTCTATTAAAAAAGCTACATATGACATTAAGATATGTTGCTGTTATCCTTTTCTTAAATAAATAAGTCTCAAAAGAATAAGAACAACTCTTCATGCTTATTTTGTTTTCCTGAGCTACCTATAAAATAGGTTCTGGGCACAGAGAATCTCCCTACACCCCAGGCTGGTTGACCCTGCTAAGATTCAGTTTACTGCTGATAATTAAAGCAGTGAAATGTTTTGCATAGACCTGTCTTTAACCCTGGCCCACATAAGACCCTCTGCACTGCCTCAGGTGAGGGCTGAGGAAGGTAGCGACCATGACATAGCGAGACTCAACCATTTCTGCCTGTCAAGACCCAGATTTATTACTCTTCCAAGCCCTTTCCAGTTCAACATTATCGTTCTGTTTTTGCACACTGTTGCCAGCTTAATCTCCCAGTACCATTTACCTCTCTTTAGCAATTACCATTTGCTAGATTTCTTTTTCACAGCATGATTTTTGGAATATTTTCTTCCTAGATTTAGAAGCCTGCCTAAGCCAAACCTGAATGTTGTTTTCTGCCCAGGTTGTTCATCCTCTGAAATGCATTTGTGTTGCCTTTTGTCAACACTAGTTGTCACAAAATCTCTCCTATCTTACCATGATCAACTTTATGTATTGTTGCTCAGGACAGGAACATTTTAAATTTCCATCTTGGCACCAGAAGAGCCCGGCACACTGCTTGGGGCAGATGTGTTGCACAGGAAATACATTCCCTATAGACATTCTTAGATGGTAGAGTGGAAGCTGCATGTGACAGACCAAACTGTTTTCTTAATGATTCACAGAGGATTTGCATTTACAACAGACACCCAACATAACAATAATTACATGCCTACATCCTTAACAAACCACACTACTGAGAAAGACTTCCTAGATGCATTTATCATGAAAAAGGTTGAAATGATAGCTTCTGCTGCGGCTGTGTTTATAAACCTGACCTACAGACACTCATTTGAGACTAAAAGGAGAGTTTCAGATTTTATACCTTGTTTCAGCATTGACTTATCACTTATTCTTTTAGGAGGGGGTCAACACAGTGAGAGGATCACAGCAAATGCCAACAAAAAGGGTATTTTCTCTAGGAGATGTCCATGCAAACATGAAAAAAATTCAGTGCACTCTATGAAAAATGCATACATTAATAAATATATATATATATTTTTAATTACCTCATTGTGCCTGGAGCAACAAGACTGTAGGCTACAAGAAGAGAAATTCATTAGGCACTTTGTCTTATTTAAGTTTCCCTGTCTACTTGCAGAGATAACCCCATTCTCTGAATAATGGATCTACACAAGATTGCTTTAAACTCTGCAGCTGTAACACAGTCACCCTAGATAATATCTAAGGCTTTCTGGATAGACAGCAGTCAATCATTCTTAGTAACGATGTAAATTTGAAAACTTGAATTTCTTCAGATGGTGAAGGTGACAAGTGGATTCAACTAATTCAGCCTGCGATGTTTGGTTAGCTGTCCTTGGCCCACATCTGCCACCAAATTTTTCTGGGCACAAATAGCCTCCGTGGTGTTGAGGCTGGGTGCTTGTATATGCTCCCTTGGGATGCCAGTCTCTGAGTTCAACTGTCCCTGAACCTATTCCAGCACAGCTCATGTCCCAAGGAGATAACTGGCAGCTCAACTCTACGAAAAGGCCATGTAAAAGCTCCGTAGGAGAGACATTTTGAGTCTGCCATGACATTAGTGGGTGTGCAACAATGGATTCACATTTCTAACATGTCAGCTTTGCTTAATAACTTTCCAGTTTCTTTTTTGTCACAGTGCTGACTAACCTGGCAGAGTTTAATACAGCATGAAGCAGGGTAACATGATTGAAGAGCTTGAGAAATATTTCATCGAATACATTGCAATGGAAGTCATACTACTAACTGCTTTCACTCCCTCCCTTTATTTCCTGAGAGGGGGCGGATGAGGAGAAACTTGTTATTCAAAACCAGAAAGGGCCTTGAAAGCAAATCATGTGAATCCCACGGTCCAGTAACTTGAAAGTTGGGCTTTATTTTAGAAGGTTTCCAGCAGGGCCACAGATCGGAAAGGGAAAGGAAGGGAGGACCTTGGTCCTACACAGGGCCTTTCCTGCACTGACGGGTAGGCCATGCCATGGTTCAGTGGAGAATCCCCACAGATGGGGGTTAGCCTGTATTAATTACAATCCTAATTTTCTAGCCTCTGTGCTAATCCTGAAACTGCTTGCTCCCTAGAACAAAATCAGAGCTGGGACCTTCCCTCAAATTTCCTCCCTGTTCTCTACTTTGAACACAGCTATTAAGGTTTGAGGGCCTAAAATGTTTTCCTCACATGTACACAAAGTCATCTGCCTTTAGGGGCATCAGAAGGAAAATGGTGATGCTGTACACGGCTTTCATCTACTTCCCCTGACCCAGGTTATCCAGTCCCATAGCTCTCCATTTTGTTCTTGGCTTCTTGGATACTTTATACCCTGTGATGGGTATAAAGAACACTGGCTATGATCTACCGTTTTAAATTTCTCTGGTTTTCTTAGTAGGCCTTTTGCTGAGTAACAACTAATCCTTTAACCTTAGGGTCATAGTGAAATTGCCTTCCTTATTCTCATTGTCATTCACCAATTTTGAAAAGGAGAGAGAAAATAAAGAGAAGGAAAGTGAGAAGTCAGAATACGACTTGTTTAGCGTTGCTACCAAGATATACTGCAAAACTACAGAAACATTCACAAACACACCAAAACCTAGCTATGATTATCCAAAACAAAGCTGCTCCATGGGATTATTAATGACAATAAGGAATAAAATCACAATCAAGTTTGCACTGATAGCAGCTCCTACTTTGGTATCTTAGTGAAGACACCTTACACACCTTTTAAGTAATAATTAATTTTTCCACAGAGAAAAAATGAAGAAAAATCTATGATAGTTTAAATCAGTGATAGGTTTTGTTTTCTCTTGTATATTCTTAAGAGATTTCTATAGAATTAGAAATAGTTGACAAGTGTAACATTGCTTCTTTTTGCTTTAAAATAAAAGGGCCTACAATATCTGTGGGGACACAAAATACCATGTTCTGTACCAACAACATATACCTTCTCATTTTTCCTCTTTTTGAAATGATTTGCTTTCTAAGTCAAGCCTACCTAAAAAGATCTTTCTACTTCTTGTATTTTAGTTTGCCTGAAGTTTCCACGTGTTCCCTTAACTTCCTGACTTACCCTGGATTTTACATCCCTTTTGAGGTTTCATGCTAACCTACTTTCTCACACATTACTTCAGACTTTTCCCACAGCATAAAAATATATATTTATATTATATATATATTTGCCACTAGCAGCTCAGAAAATCTACTGGTGCTCATAACATTAATTTCCTCAACAGTGACTCGCATACGTGACGTCCACTATTATCTGTTCTGTCATCTCTAATTCATGCCTTACAGCATTATGATGTGTTTTCCTTCCGCACAGATAGACAGATACGGTTTGAAAGAGAAATGACATTAAATAAAGGGTCACCCTACTGATCTCATGGCAACTGGGTAACTCCACAATGACACATCTTTCATCGGAAACAGAGGAGCCCTCTGTTTCCTCAAAATATCACCCTTTCTTTAACTGGACTTTCTTCATCATCATTTGTTAGTTTGCTACAATCCCACTCAGTGCTGTTGTGTGTTTTTGTTATCTGTGTGGATTTACTTAGTGGTCAAATGGGAAGAACTTGTCTATTAAAGTGTTTTTAAGATGTGCTTATATTTCCACAATAAGTTTTATTGATCTGAGGACCTCTATTCCCATATAACTGCATTTGCTATCAGAAGGATTACACCATGCAAATACGCCCACATGTGTACAGATATAGCTGTATTGGCACAGACACTGTGCGTAGACCAGGCATAAGTTTACGACCCATGCCAATATGGCCCTTGAGCCCAGCTCTCACAGAGCTGGAGGTGTTAGGGGTGCCTGACCCCAGTCTTTGTCGGGCTGCTCAGCTCATTCTACTTCCCAACAGTGGCTGCCAGACATGCTGACACAGTGCGTGAGTCCTTTCTGATTCACACCTTGCCTCAACAATCGCAATTCTTCCTAGCTGAGGGCTCTGAAGCCACAGATCTTGGTAACAGACAAGATAAATAGCTACCTACACTGAGAGAGTTGACTAAAACCTACCCATTGGCCTTGGTAGTATCATATTTCTTCGCAGAAATCACATTGAATACCTGCGTTTGTATGGCTGTTACCAGAAAACAGACCGAAGGTTCTGCCTTAAGGAACAGCAGTACACTAAACAAGGTGTTTCTTTACATTAGATGAGTGGATAATAGGTGGTACTTAATAGATCTGAAGCAAGTAGTGAGAGCTTAAGATGTGATAAAAATTTATTTATGGACACACAAATCAGTAACAGCAGCAATGTAAGGACAGATATCTGGCCCAGGAAATAACAACAGAAACACATTTCATGTTGTCACCTACTGTTGCTGCAGTCTCCTTAGGGCCTCATCTCACTGTCATCAGTAGCAACGTGTGCAGCTGTTAGCACCGTGTCTGTCTCTGCCCTCTGCTCCCCATTTCCCACTTCACTGCAACAAATTCTTCATGCTCTGATCATAACTCGGTAAGAGGAGGCACATTGCTCTCACTAACCCTTCTGATGGAGAGCACTTCATAGGTCTGGGTATCACATCCATGGACATAACGTTAGAAGGCATTAATGATTTAAAAAAAAAAAAAAAAAAATCAAGTAAAATCTTGGTGACCTACAAAACAAGTCTAAGGCATCACCCATTCTCAGTGACCCACAGCCCTGGGGAGATAACTTATTATGGACTAACATCACCTGGCTCTTCCAGTGAGCTAGTGGCAGGAGCACTGCAGAGCTAGGGGCATCAGAGGGGAAATTAGCAACATGCAGTCCACAAGTGATGGCTGCAGACCCCCATGAGGGCAGGTCTGTGATGGGGAGAGTTTCTGACCTCCTGTCCCACACAGCTCACGGTCAGTCAGTACCACCACGCAGCCCCCTCTTCCCTCAGCTTAAGCAAGGTTTCAGCCACACCTTTTCACACTGCTCCAGGTCTGAAGAGCTGCCTGCTGTTTTGGAAACCTGAGAGCGAGGGAACCATCAGCCTTTGGAGTCAGGTCAGACAACTGGATGGATCCAAGACAGACCTTGACTGGAAAAGGGAAAACCGCAGGGAATCAGCTCTGCTCAGCAGCAGGTGATGTAATGTCTCTGGAAAGCGAGATGGACAGACAGCTCCGATGAATCCTCTCTCTGTCAGAAGAAGAAGAGCTGAGGATGGAGGATATTCACACAAACGTGGGAAAAAGCAGAACAGAGGGAGGAAGGAACAAGCAGACGGGGAGGAGGAGGTGCTGAAAAACGGCAGGGGAACAGCTCTTTCTGGGAGAGAGTAGAAAGGATTTTGCGTTGAGGAAAGCTGTTGCCAGTTATTTTTGTACAGATTTTAAAGTTCACCGAACCCAGCTCTGGAAGTTGCATGTTGTGTTTTTGGCTGGCAATATCAACATACCATATGGAGAAGCCTCAGTTTGAGCTTTACAATATTGTTTGGATTTGATATTGACGTATTTTCATTACTGAACCTGCCTGGAATTGTATGTTCTTTTCTTTTGATGTATGATGGGTGAAAGAAACCCACAAAGCAAAGAAGCAAAACCTAAAAACAACAAAAGAAAAGCACAGTGAAAGTGCTGTATTTTGAATTAAACCTCAACTTCATTGACTGTCATTAACAGCATCTACCAGATACAGTAGAATCCAGACAAAAGGAAGAGGCAAGAAATACTATGCTACTGTGGATATTATAGACACTGCTTCTCCATCTGTTTGTCCCATTATTACTGGACAACTTCCCTGTTTAAGGGATTTACTAAACTACTGGAGGAAAGGGTGGAATGGTCTAAAGATAGACCTTACATTTACTGATATAGTAAGCACTGCAGGGCAACAGCTCCCACCTGCTATCTTCTTAGAAGATCCTGAGCAGAAAATAATCTGGAACAAAAACTTGGAAAGTTACTTGGATGAAAGCATAGAGGCTGTCAGAAATTAAATATATGGAAAACAGAAGGAACCTGAGGTGTCAGAAATGCAGGAGTCAAAATGAATTTCTGGTTTAGTACGCTTACAAATAGAGATTTCTAAAACTAAAGTTTTCTCTTGTAATGTTTTATTCTTCTGCTGAAATCGTGACAAGTTTACTTCAAAAAGTTTAGGGCTTCTCTCACTCCAGACAATGACCACATACATGTACGCACGCGGCTACCCTGCTGACCTGAGCAGAATGCTTGGTGTCAGAGCCTGAAGACCTGATCTAAGGCACGGAGAGCCACCATGGCCTTTCAGGTCAGCCCCAATAATGCCGGAATGGAGCTGCTGAGTCAGAGCAGAAGTCAGGTCAGGGGCACAAGTCTCCAGCCTTGTCTCCAAGACTTGAGTCTCCAACACTCAACAGCATCCAGCAATCACCCTGTGCTACATTTTAACCTGCAAGCTGGGCAGCAATAGATACTGCCTTTTGTAAAATTCTCTTCAGCCAGCCACTGTCCCTAGCTGATGCTTTTTGCTACAACCTGCATTTTAATAAACTGTACTTCTCTCTGCTAATTACCGTCAGCAGCATGAAATCAGGCAGTAGTAAGAGGCCCTCCTACGCATCTCTTCCCCCTCCTTGCAGCCCATGCCGCACCAAACTGCATATTTGCATTTTCAGAGGCTGCTTGCCTGAAATGTAATTGAAGACACACAGATCATCTGTTTACAGTAACAAATTACAGTAATTTCAGTGAGGCTTTCGTGACAATTTTACTCCTAACATGGCTATTTTTGATATGCAGTTGAAGCACAAGAAAGATGACAGCGAGAGGATCAGAAACCCTGCAAAGATGTTAAACAAAGAAAGAATATGGGAGGAATCTTTGTTATAGATATTAAAAAAAGCTATGCTGAGTGACACACATCTCTTGCTGGTGTAGGTCATGCTGGACAAGGGAGCCTGCTAGCCACGACCTTGCTCTAAAACCTGCCTTGAGCATCCCTCTAGCAGTGACTCCAGTACTCCATTCCCTTGGCATTTCTGTCCATTCCTTACCCATTCCACAGGCTCCAGAATAAATCCATCTTCTAGGTAGTATCAGGAGCCACACAACAAGTTCAAATTTCACTGATCCATCCCATGTGATTTTCTACTACTGGTTGCAGCCTTTGGTCTGCATTTATTAGAGCCTGGTGGCACGGGCTGCCCAGCCTTCTGCTGCAGAGTCAGTGATGTGGGAACCTTTGGCACTGCTCTCCTGCCACTTTGATTTGCAGAAAACATGGTGTTGGTAAAAATTTAGAAGCAAATGTGGATACAAAGGTAATTATTCCACTATAGGTGGAAGCAAAGGCTCCCTGGAGCAACATCTTATTCATTACAGGGGATACTGGCAGGGAAACTTAGAGACTAGTGGCCAACACAGAAGCAGATCTCTGCAGTAGATACTCACTGAAGGGAAAAGCTCCATTGGATTTAACATTTTCAGGCTTTTTTTTTTTTTTTTTTTGTACAAGTGGGGAAAAAGGGAAGACAAGAAGCGTAGAATTATATTTAAATTGCACTGAAGATCACAACTAAAAACCTGAAACCATAACTTCTGAAAGCAAACAAACAAAAAACTACTGACCTTGATGATGCCACTGTAGTTGACATGGTTGATATCCCACTAGACTGCCTACTTGGTTCTCAGTTCCAACTCTCTTCTGGTTAAAAATTTCCACCTCTGCTTGTGCTGGAGTTAGAATAATAGGAAAGAGACAAAAACTGCTGCAGAAAACTCTGCACCATCCCTGTGCAGTTATTTCTGTTTGTCAGAGCATTTGTGCAACACTAACCCAATTCTGTCATCTCGTAAACTTTAATTATTGTCACAAGCACGGCTGAGGTAGGAAGCATTCACATCACCCCCAGAGCAGGCTGAACTGCTGAGCAACCAGCTCATTTCCCCGATGACACCTGAAGTGGCGGTGCAGGGTGGTGCCCTGCCACCTTTACACTGGTTAAGCTGAGCTCTGTTCCTCTATTTTCTCCCATGTTTTCAGCATATCCACTAATTTATTCTCAATTTTAAAAGAAACTAAACCAAACATTATCAGCACAAAGAACATTTTTCCCAATCAGGAATCACAGGTGTGCACAATAGATCTTGAAAATATTAAAATCAGTCTGGAACCCAAATTCTCTTTGAATTTCACTAAAGGCTTGGTTGCATCTCTTTATTCAGTTCTCCTGTAAAATATCTGATTTTTCTGGCCTGAGACAACTTGAGTATCAGATGAAAAATGATTTATTTTTTTAAACACAAATTAAATTCACAATTTCAGTTTTGTGTTTAGCTCTACTAGGTCATTGTTGACCCTAATTTTCAATCTCATGTTTGGAGGAACACTAGAAATGCTGGCTTTATTCAGCTGATATGGTTATCCTCTCTGAAACCCAGCTCTCCGCGAAACCTTGACCTGATGAAGTCAAAAAAATATCTATTTCAAAGACAATTTCCTGTCTTCATTAATGAAGAATGTCACATTCATTTAGATGGCTTCTTCCTTTCTGTGTGAAGATAAGAATGTGAGACCATCTCTGCTGTCTTCAGTAAGCAACTATGAAAGGGAAGAAGCTGGCTAAAACAGCTTGAAGTTCTTAAAAATGGGCTTCAGTCCAAGTCCTGTTAACAGATTACTGTTATTAGCAAAAATCTCTCTCTTCATCACAAGGAAGAATGTAAGGCACTGATGAAATTATGCAGATTAATAGGATATAGCAAGTATTACTCAATCACTTTGATAAAAAAAAAAAAAAAAAAAAAAGTCCTGTTACTTTCACAAAGCTGTTGATCTCAAAACATCCTCATAGCCAGATATGGTGTTGCAAAGACTGGGTCAGTCTGCACAGTGGGATACAGCGGGAATTGCGTTGTTTTGCAGTTTGTCCCAGAGCTCCCATTTGGTCCCCATACAAGACTCAACTTTAAAAGTTACTCAGGAATGAAGGGAGCATCAAATAGAGGCATCAGCCTGGCAGATTGCCTCTCAACAACAGTGTCCATAACAGCCACAGGAAGCAAGAAGCTGTGAAGCACGCGTTGCTCAGCTGTATTTTTACCAGTATTGCCTACAAGCATTTCAGTTCCCTATCTCACACCTACTTACATGTATACTGTGCCTACAAAAGTATGTGAACTGGTGGTAAACTCTGCTACCTAACATACTGAAGTCAAAAAGAAATTATAGATTCCCCTTCAACAAATAAATTGAGGTAGATTAAGTCCTTATGATGAGCCAGCACCTGACAGACAGAACCAAGAAATCATTTCTGTAGCACACCTTTAAAGAGAGGGCTCTGCTCCAGTCCACCTCACAGCTCGTTAGCAAGATGCTACATCATGCATCAGAGCTAGGTGTGCATGGGAAGCAGAGTTTTACAAAGCGTTTTGTAGATGTTGAAAATGCTTTTCTAAGCATACGTAGCACCGTTTGCCTCAGAGCTTGCTCAAACCCTTGTGTTCAGAGCTCTGCTCAAGAGAGCATTTCAAGCCACACGAAAGATCTAATTACAGCATAATAAATACTTTTGCTAGGAAAGCTAAGTGAGTTCTGGGGAAGTGAAAAGAACCAAAAATCAACTGACGTCTCCATGAGCTGAATTCCCTGGTTTACTTACGAAGCAGTCCAAGGGCAAACACAAAGCCATTTTTCCTCCTACACAAAGTATGTCAGCGTGAGGAACCTTCCAGGGAAGTCAAAAAAGAATGCATCTACTCGTTCATTAATTCATTCATTTTCCACCCTAAGACAGCCAGCTAAGGAGACATAGCAGGGGAAGGGAGAAGGAAAGAATATACAAGTTTTGCACCAGGCAGACCCCCGCCTATTACAGGCTTGATAAAGGCCACTGAGAGATTTTAGATGATCTTTAAACCAAAATCAACAACAATAAAGGAGGTCTTCTCACCAGGCTTTGTGGTAGGGAAAGGGTGTGCCCTCCTACCTATTGTGCCCTTAGATGCTTTCTTCAAGAAAAGAGATGGAGCACAGCACAAAAAAGACTTACAGCTGGAGCCACGTGAACCTTTTCAGTAGCAGGAGTGCCTCAATCTCCAGCTACATTAGGAGGGAAGTGACATTTATAGCTCCATTGAAAGCAGAAATAAAGAAAGGCAATGAAGAGGCCAGTTGTTTCCCCTACCTTCCTTCCTCTCGTGCCTCCTAGCTCATATACCCTCCAGGAAGAAAGCTTTGACTCTCAGAACAGCTGGTCTGCCTCTGACAAATGAGATATGCAGAAAAGGAAGGTTAGGAGTGATTGAGCTGCTAAAGAGGCACAGCTGACCTCAGGGTGCCCAAGGCCTCCCCTCTATTGGAGAGACCCACCAGTTCCTAGGAAACAAAGTGGAGGCATTTCCCCACAGCAGTTCAGGGAAATCTGTTTCACAGGGGATTGCTGATGCTGCTCATCATTGCGCAAATCCTGCTCTCGCTTTCATTTGAGGAATCCAGCAACAATCCTATCACTGCTGCTCTGGCCATTACACCACCAACTGCTGAGTCGTGTAGAGAAGAGACTGACGTTAGGCAGGAATTTTAAAGTTGTTGCCTCTAACAAATTGTATTTTCTAATTTCTGTAGAAACGTATCGCATGCAGTTATTTAGTCAGCCTTAACTTTCCTTCCTCTAGGCAAATGGAAGTAAAAATTTCAGATCAGCACAAGAGCTGGTGCATTTCAAACCAGACTCGTAAAAAATGCTTTCACGTTAAATGTTGTGAGCAGCCCAGGTGTTCTGTAGGGCCAAGAAAGACCTTCATGGCAGGCTGTCTGCAGCATTGCTCCACATTAGTGCAAGTGCAAAGTGAGACCTATGGAAAATACCAGGGCAAGCAGAGGGATGCTGTGCTCACTAGGAGATGCAGATGGTAGCTAAAACCCATCTGACAGCAAAACGCTGAGCACATTCCTTAAACAACTTAAAAAAGTATGGGGATTGCACAATCCTCAAGTTGTTTCCAAAGCTCTGGCCTCAGCTAAGACCAGCAGCCCAAAAGCTGGTAACAAATGAGCTCGTTGGTCTTCGATGCTCAGTGTCAAAGGTGGTGTAGCAGCAATACTTGTGAGAAATGTCATCCTACAGACTGAATGGCAAATGGAGAAGTTTTAATTAATACCGACAGCAGCCACTTTTCAGAATTGCTCCTGAGTTTCTTGATGTTGTACCCAAAGCCTGTAGGCTGTCTAGAGGTGCTCTTTGAAACGCCTCGATTTATGGGAGCTTCAGCTCCCACCCATAAATCTGCCTCGAGTGCTCCCGCATCAGGTGGAGTGAAGGTCTCCCGGTAATGACAGCTTGGGCATCATTGCCTGGAGTCACTGAACCCGACACCAGCTCGTGTTAGAGGTGGGCTTGAAGTCACAACCACAGCCCCTCAACGCTGCTCTGAGCTGGCAGATCCTCAGGGGCGAGACTTGAGCCCTGTCTCATATTTCCAGCAGATGTGTGAAAAAGCTTGAGAGAGTTAACCAGTGGCAGTCTTTAGTTCAAGCATGTGCTGCTGTAATACACCATGAAATTATTATCTAGCAATGGCTTAATTTGTGACCTGGAAAGTATCCCCTTCCCCGGGGGGAGATGCAGTGCTGCCCAATCAAAGGCTGTCACTCACAGACCCGCTGCAATTAGCCAGAAGCGTGTTGCTGCTGATAACGGCTATAATGAATCCCAAGCAGAGACACCTTCCCTGGCAGGCTGCTGTTTGGGCTTGGAAAACAGTTTCAGAATAAATAAAACAAAAACAGAAGCCATCGCATTAGCTGCTGATTTTTCACCTCCTACTCAAGCGCTCCATGCAGATCCATCGGGGCTCTGTCAGAAGCACGCAATTACTCCCCATCAGAGAGAGCTGCCATGGAGGGAGTGACTTGGTGCATTCCTCGGGGTGGGTGGGTATTTTTGTACTAATTCAGATAATGGAACTGGCTTGCCGAGTGGGAGAAGACTACTCATTTCCAAGGCTACCTCCCAGCCCCCCCCCCCCCCACTCCATTCCTTGATCTTTAACATCCTCCCACTGCTTTATGACTGGTGCATTACACATAACCAGCTCCTGAGGTGGCTGCTTCTGGGTAAGAGGAGAGAATTGCTCACATTCCAATGTTGGGTGAGCTGAGGGAGTTGATTATTTTATTATTTTTTTTTTGGTATTGCATACAACAACATGTATATTACACTGCACTGCAGCATATCACAGCTTCCCCCCAGCGAGTGACACGCTTCGGAAAGGTGGTGGAGAATGCCAGGAACAAAGAAGCCAGATGATGCCCTTGCTGCAGAAGGGAGGTCTGGGCAGCTGGTGCCCAGCTTTGCACAGCAGGACTCGAAAGGTGCCAGACTGCTGACCGGGGATCTCAGCCAAAGCAGGACAGGAAAAGCCCTGATGCCTGACTTCCAGCTGATGTTTCTGACACTTCTAGCCAGGGCCTCTAAGCTGATATCCTGGGCTGGCAGCCTGTCTGGGCATGTCCTAACTCCTTCCTATTTTGCTAAGCTAGCATTTGTATTTCTGGTCCTTTTCACTTCTTGTCAGGTGATAAAGTGAGTCAAGGGAGCGCCTGTGCTGTCAAGCCGAGACCATTCCCGGTGCATTCCAGGCATACCGCGGGCACAGGCAGCTTGTTCCAAAGGACAGCCAAGACCTGGAGCCTCCCTTTCCCTTTCCAGATGCCCCAAATCTGTTAGTCCCTGCTTGAGTCCAGTAGACTATGCGTAAAGTGATGTTTTATCCCTGCAGTGTTGCAAGAATTTAGTGGTGGTTGCAAAAAGCTGTGTTGTTAATAAAACACTAAAAAAGTTGCACAAAGTAAACCTATTTGATGGTAATTTACTTCTGTAATCGTGTCCGTACAATCCAGGAAAGGAAATACGAGTGAAATGCTTCTACCTTATTCGCTGATAAGGTATTCCCCCACTAAGCACATGAGGAGAGCTATGCCACCTTATCACTGTCTGCCTCATTGCCCAGATGGCACAGAGGTGCTTCCTGACAGATAATGCACTCGGCCTTTTGAGTTTAACCCCAAGGTTTCCCTCCCTGGCACTCTTGAGTACAAATTCTTCAGAACAGAATTAAAGAAGTATTTATCCCAGATCGCTGAATGATAGTATTAGAGAAATCTCCTTCCAGCCTTATCTGCGCTAGCCAGCTGGCTCCTGTGGGTGACTGAGGCACCGAGCAGGGACGTTCTTGGGCTGCTGCTGACAGTGCTGCAGTATGACAGGCTGCAACAGAGCAGGGAAGCTTTTAGTACAGAATATATCTTATTAAAAGAATATAGTCAAGAATATATCTTAAAAAAAAAAAAAAAAAAGCACTTCCCTTGCCAGCATAATATTGCCCACCACACAACTGTATAAGAGCAAACTGCAGAGGCACATCCCAACCTCAGAGTTCACTACAAGGAGACCCTGGCAGCAAACTTCCCCTACGGGATGCGTAACGTGGTCTCCAAACACATGATCACTAGCAGCAGACAGCTGGAAGTCAAACAGCAGCTATAAAAACCTTTGAGACGTGACAGCCCCATCTTACAAATTGGTATGGTTCGACACCTGTTATTATTTCCACACTTTATTTTCTCCCCCGTTATGAATCACACCGACTTTCCCTGGTATAACGCGTACACCAGGCAGGTAGGGGAGCTGGCCAGAGGGAGAAAATCTTAGTTCTGGGTAATTCCACAATGAGGGTAATTAGTTACAGCCTTGCTCTTATCATCTAAAACAATGCAGAAGAAAGGAAGGACTTGCCAGTGCAAGTTTATTCATATTAAGATAGATGAGACAATAGGGATCCTAGAACAATTTGGTGTTCAACTTAATCCAGAATAAATGAATGAATGTTGTGATTTACCATCTTCAAATATTTGCCCTCCAGGTAAAAGAGGTTCAACTGAAGGAGGTACCATGTCTCTAAAATAAGCAAGGCCATGCATTAAATTATTATGGGATATTGTGCAGAGAAATCCTCAGATTTTCAGAAAGAAACACAATCCTTCACTACGAAAAAGAGAGGAACAGTTTCTTCTGAGTTAGCAAGAGCAGGGAAACAAGAGAAAAATACAGTGGAGAAAGACAAGGTTTTAAATTTGGCTGTGCATTAAGAAACAAAAATTACTCACTTCTCTCAAACTAAACTATGCCGAATTTTTCTCTGTTACATATATATTTAGGCTCCCAACCCAGTCAGACCTACACAAGCATCACAACACTGAGTCACTGACTGACGCAGACGCACCGACTTCTCCAGCTGAAGAACTGAAGCCTTTGCCTACTGACAACAGGAACAGGGAATCTTCCCTTCTTTTTCTTCTTCTCCTCTCTTTTTTTTTTTTTTTAATTTTGTTTTTGTTTTGTTAACATATTCCTCCTCTTAATAGTATCAGCAGCTTTAAAACTGTACTCTAAGTGTTATAACACAGAATCTAAATTATCTTCTACAGTAAACAACCTGGAAACCGAAAACAAATGTTACCTTCTATGAAACCCCGGTTTATTTAAAGCTTAAAACTCTTTTTCCATATAGCTTCCCATGGGTTCAGTAGAAGCCTACCCCATGAGCAGTGGCCATGAGAAAAGCTACTGCTGAAGTCCTATGATGCCTGGCACTTCGACATTATTTTTACTGGGAAAGATTTAAAAATATTTCCCCAGTGCACAGAATATTCCTGGAACACCTGAAGCCTGGAAGTTCGTTAGCTGTGAAAGGCTAATGAATATTGAAAGCCCTAGCAAATACAGTATTCTGTAGCTTGTTTCAAGAAGTTCTGGCCACAGAAGTTGTCACAATGACGTCCCACGTTAGTGGGTGTTTTAAAGAAAGAGGATTTGAACAAACAAGCGCAGCCCAACTGCGTAGCTCCCCACTGATTGACCACTTTGTCTCTTCAGCCACTATTAATAAGCAAAAAGTAGCTCTTCATCATCCCAGCAGATGAGAGCGTTTTACCATTAAAAAACTCCCTTGCCCATAAATCAGGGCTTATCTAAAGCCACGTTTGACGTGCTTGCAGAGGAGTAAGAGAGGCACTCGGTGAGCAGCAGGCTGAACGCGCGCACAGGAGCACGCCGTGCTCGGGACCAAATGTGCAGATCCCCAGAGCTCCAGCACAGCTAATGACATCCTCCCTTGCAGGCGCTGAGATCCCATTAACTGGTGAATCACTCTGCCATCTGCAGAGAGCAGGTCCTCCCCCCTCGTCCTCCCCGCTCAGGACAAGTAAAGGGGAAGCTTGGAAACAACCTTCAGCTCTTCCAGTTCGTCTTCATGAGTTTGATTGGTAATCTTTCCAGTTTTCTCTCACTGGGGTTTTACTACAATGTAATTTACCACCTAGAGGCCATCAGGTTTCAAAGCTGCACGAACACCAACATTAAAAATGACAGCCACAATTGTCACCTTGAAGACAGCTGCACAGATGAATAGATGGTTTCATGTTTGTTGCCATTGAGCAAAGCAGCATTCATTTAAGAGACAGAACTGTGAAATATCACAACATCATAACAAAGCATTAACTTGGGAGACTAACAAGGCTGAATCCAGCTAACTGCTAAGGCCCCAAGCATATCACAACCTCCAGAGACCACAGAAATCTTCCAGACACAAAGAAGAGCAACTTTATTTACAGGTCAGTGCCTCCAACACCACCTTCACTTAGTGACTTGGTGCTCCGAGGCCATACAAAAGAAGGAGCTCAAGCCACCTGCCTCTCAGGCTGCCAGCTGATAACCCCATGCCAGGAGCTGTTCTCCTCCTCGTTCCAAGGAACCCAATTAGTCACTCAGCAGGAAGGCCAGTCCCAGCCCCAGCCCCAGCCCCGTTACAGCAGTGACTTACTGGCTCCAACTTACTGCGATCGTGGTTCCCAGGAATTTTCTTAGCAGCAGTCCATATTCCGCAGCACTCCCATCAGGGAGCTGGCACGGCTGCTTGGACACCCACGCTGGCAACCAGACCAGATAACTGATCCAGATGCAGGAAAAAAAAAAAAAAAAAAAAAAAAAAAGGTATTTTTTGCTGTGCTAGCAGCACAGGGAACGTGGCATGGAAGCTGGTTAAGGTGACTTCAGCAGCATTGCCATAAAAAGCAAAACCCCTGCCAAATGATCTGCTTTAACAAGTCTTTTTTTTTTTTTTTTTTTTTTTTTAAAGCTGGTTTCCAAAACATTTAAAGCTGAAATTTAAACTCTCTGGTAGATGGTATCTCCTCCCTCACCACTCACCATATTTTTTTTTCTTTTTTTGAGCACTCATCTGGCTTCCAGATCAGAATGAAAGCACCACTGATGGTCTTGAAATTAGTTTAGGGGAAAAAAATAAAATAAAATAAAAAGGCAGTTCAGACAGTCTAGCTGATTTCACAAGCATTTACAGAGTTTTCAGCACTGAATTCAGATGTACCAGCAACAAATACCCCAGAGCAATCTCTTTTCCCTTAAATTATCTCTAAATCCTAATGCTGCTCCCTCCCCACACCTGACAAGAGCTATGGGTTTAGAGTCAGTCAAAAAATGTCCCCTTACCATAGTCTATTATACACATTCAAGCTCTAACTTCTTTAAAGATAAAGACGACCATCACAGTGCTTAATGCCTAGTTTATCGAGTAATTTCTCCTAAGTCCCACATTTAGATAAATGAGAATTGAAACAGGAGAAGGAGGCTCACCTTGCCTCTACGCCAATTCCCAGGGCTTCATGCTTTCCTCATGACAGAGGAAAATTGCTGATAGAAATGATCCTCAGGGTGCCCCAGGAAGCTATCTCAGCAATGACTTTTACAGACCTTGTATGTGCGAGACTTCCTTTGTTTTTCTATATATAAGAATATCTGGAGAGACGACAACTGATTTAGCAAATTGTACATACTATTTAGCTAATGTGCAAGTCATTACGGCGTGAAGCATCTAATCTCTTCTTCGCTTCTCATTACAAAGAATACATCCCTGGTGTTGGTTTGTTTTTATTTCCTTTTGCTTTAATGAGAGCATTAAGCGCTTTGCCAAGAAACCTGATTAAGGTACTATTTTAACTTGTATGTTCCTCTAAAACTAATATTCAATTGACAGCCTTAAGTGGATGACGAAAAAAACACCTTTAAGTTTTTTAAAATCCAAGGGGTAAACCAATGTTCCTCTGCAAGAAGACAAAATTACCCATTCCTTAAGGCTGGTTTGGGATACATCCATTCAAGAAGGTGGTCAACAAAGCAATGCAGATTGTCACGGCTGTCTTAAGCAGCAATTACAAGAGAGTTATCCCAAAGGGCTATCCATTTATTGATAGGAGTTATTCGAGTTATGCTACTGTTGCCAAGCAGGACAGCAATGCACCGAGAGTCTCCTGACAGGTCCTGCACGTCCACAGCAGCAGGAGATGACAACTTTGCACCTTCTGCAGAAAGCTCCTGAGACTCAGCACTGCTGGGCACAGTGAGCTGTGCTCAGAGAAAAGCAAATCTTTATTGAACTCTTCAGGAAACTTGGGTTTTCTCTCCCCTGCTCTTTTTTCCTCTTAGAATAAGATTCCACAAATAGCCCATGAGCAATTAATTCACCAATTTAAATTACTTTTCGTAATCACCAGTTCTGTATTTTGTTCCCTTTCACTCCTAACTACCAATGTTCAAATTTCAAGCGCGCTGCTTAACAGCGGCTGGTCAAGCGACTCTGACAACGCCGTTTCCACTTTCCGATGGGATGCGTACCTCAGCACTGCATTTTATGGCAGCCATCTCTCAAGAAGCATCTGCATGCCAAAGACATCATCTCTCCATCAGATTTCTTCCTTGCCTTCCCTGCCATGCCCTCAATTACCTACAGCTTGTGTACCCTCTCTTCTCCTTTCCACATGGTTTCCTTACCATGGCCATAACAGCAGATGTAGGAATTAGGGGAGAGTGAACACCCCTCTGTGTGTCAGTACTTCCACAGGTCACTGTTTTGTTAAGTGCACAGCAGTTAGGGTAATGCCTCGGTACTGGATTTATGGGATATTAGAATTACATACGGGGAAAAGGAAATGAGTAGCAAGAGGAAGTGTTAACATGGCATATTTGAAGTACGTCTTTCTGTCCTTTTGCATCAGCTATGTGTTAGTAATCCAAACAATCTTTCTTGCTTAAAAAATGAGTGGAATAAACAAACAAACAAACAGTTTTTGTAAGAAAAAAAATACTGCAGGGAGCAAACAAACAACTTTTTGTTTAAGTGTACTTGGCAGCTCTCCCCTCTGGGAAAAGTTTTATTTTTCTCTTCATGATTTATCCGCCAGTCAGAGCTCCATGTACTCCCCACCCTTCCGAGGCTGCCAGTTGACATGGAGCTCTGAGACGTGACTGTCACTGATGCATCTCACGAAGCTTTATAATGTCACCTTAATTTTCCACTCTGACCAACTCTCTCCCCCTTAGACTTCCCACAGGGTGAGAATCTGAAAGAAACAAAGGCGGAATCAGTCACCTAACCTCACATTTCAAGTGAGTGGCTGCAGCCTGAGCTGAATCAGAGCCTTTTGAAATTGAGTCATTTTGTCTAGCTTGCTGTAATGCGATAAGCTAGATGGGATAGAAATTCTATATGTTATTAACATGGAATTATTTCAAAACATGGAGTTAAGATAAGAGGAGAGTCCAGGGAGGGCTAATCTGTGCCTGGCAGCCCACACTCTCATCACATGCCGATTGCTTTGTTAGTCATCTCTTCATCAGTGCTCTCAGCCCACTCCTGCTCCTCCTGCAGTAAACTTTAATTAACCAAAGAAACACTGGACTTACTCACTGAAAATGGAGAAACAGAAAAATGGAGAGGCTGAATGCATCTCCTCGTAGGTGAGAGAGAACCAGCGTGGAGGTAGAGGAAAAGTTAACTCTTCAAACCAAGCCTGCGGGAATACCTGCAAGTGAGCATTTTGAAACAATCCAAAAAGAAGACTTTTGTGACCTTGTGCTTTCACATTTCTTTCCCTGGCATGCCTTTCAGGATAGCAGCTGGTCTTTTGCAATAAATTAAATCGACAAAAAAGCAAATAGAACAACACATGAGTCACCTGTGTGGAGAGTTCAATAAAATCACTGCTCTTCATCTGCTATGCATTATCCCTGTTCCGATGGGACAATTGTTAGCTAAACGACAAAAACAAGCAAGTCACATAATAGCAACGTTTGTACTTTAGGGTGAGCCTTCAGTTCTTTCTAATTTTAGTGAGCTAGCACCACCCCTGCATCTCACACCAGCTACCACAAGAGGAGCAGCATCTTGTCACGCTACCAGAAGTAACAGCTGAGGTGTTATGCTTTTGTTATGCTCCTATGGATAATAATTAAGCACCGAGGGAAAGGAAACCACTTCAGTAGAGCACGATCCCCCTGTACGACTGGTTGAGCAAGCTGCCACGACTTGACAAAGAGAATCGTTGGTGAGGAGCTAAGGTGTTATCCTCCTGCATCCCCATCCTTGCATCAGCACTCGCACACCTCCTCACCACACCGAGCCGGGCAGCATCAGGCCTGGAAGAGGAACAAAGGAAAATAGGGTCCTGGCTCCTCAGGGGGGCACATTTCTGTATCACTTCTGGAGCCCTTGGCCTGCAGACCCCATTGGAGAAGCAGAGCAGACCGGGAGGTTGTAGATTCAAGTGGATGACACCAGTAGCTAGCACTTTGTGCCACACGGAAGAGCTGGGGTTTGGACACGGCTGCCCACTAGCCTTGCATGCTCATAAGGTGTTCTGCATCGTGCCCTGCACCCAGCCCACACCTGGCCCACTTGCATAACTTGCAGCACTGCAGTAGAAAGAAATGATGGAAACAATGACTGAGGCAGCATTCAGCTTCAAGTGGATGTGCTGCTGTATCGCCCAGACATAACAGGCCACTGACAGAACCAGCTCTAGGTAGATTTGTCACTTGTGTCCTCACTGTCTCTCCTTTCTTCTCCTAAGCTCTGTATTATTTGACTAATGCCCCTCCCAGCTCTTCTTTCTTCCCACTTTTCACCATGATCTACATTTTGCCCATCTTTAGCACTCTACCACCTCACTACTCTCTCCCTTTCTCCAACGCATGCGATGTACCTCTTCACACTAGCACCTCTGCTTCAGTCACAACAGACCAAGATCAACTGCACCAGGGTGCTGCTTCTGATGGTGACCACTGGCAGGTATTTGAGAACAATGGTAAGAACCAGTCTGTTTTCACTCCACTTCTAGGCCCTCTCCTCACTCGGAGAGCACCCTTGGTCACTCAGAGCTGTCACTCAGTGCCACGTCCATGTGCCAAGCCAGATTTACTATTAGTGACACACCTGGGAGCGTGGGCTGTATTCACAGCTGATGCAGGGCAAATCTCAAAGAACTAATCTCCACTTTTACATACTCTCTTCTCAGGCAAAGCTGTAGGAGCAGTGTCCCTGATCTGGCACTTCAGATGTTACTGTTGCATCCCAAACAGCAAAACAAGCACCGAAGATAATGAAGGCTTGCTCCTCCTAAGCACAGTGTGAGAGGCAGGAGGTTCTTACCATTAAGGCTCCTGTTACCTCAGCCAATTTCAGTTTTGCTCCAGCAAAAAAAACTGCTGTCTCCCTCCCCTAATCAAGGAGGCACAGCAGTGGAGGCACTTAGCCACCTCTCCATTTCACAGCCTAGAAGAACGCCTGGTGTTTTGGCACAGGAAAGACACGCAGGCATCCGCTCGCAGACTTGCTGACCTGGCACAATGTTCAGCTGTAATGCTCAACTATTTTCCCTTGCAAATCATTGTTAACATCTAATTGTGAACACTGTAGAAAAGGCTGCCGGATTTGGAGAGAGGTTATGGGAAGCAAAGCGTTACCTAGGAGGTTGTTCTGCTCTCCAGGGAGCAGGCAGAGAAGGACAGCAGAGGCTGCCCTGATAGATGGAGCAGACTGAGAAAAACTAGCACCATGCAACAGTCTACCACCAAGAACAAGTTTATGTCATCATAGAATCAAGTTTCACAGCTTCTCTCATGCCTGATATAAAAGGTATATAAATTACCATCAGTCATAGATGAGTAATAATCATGCAAGGATTAACTGGATTTGGAGAGAGCAAAGGTAAAATTCAGCATGGTGTTTGCACCAGTCCTGAAGCCCCTGACTACAAAAGGGTGGCTGAAAGAGCTTATGTTTTTATGAGCTTTCACTTTGACTTTTAACATATAGATGTGCAAGTTATGTGACTCAATACAAGCACGTAAATCAAATCAAATGAAATTCAAACCTGAATTTCAGGAAAGTCACATACTAATGTAAATCAATTGGAATGTAAAGAATTGATATCTTGTTGTCAATCAAGTCATTTTCAGTCCTCTCTCTGAGTTAGGCTTCAATTCAGATACAGGTATGTCTGACAGTCTGATTTATACCATGAGGTCTCCTCTCCTCTAGATTTTACAGAAGAAGTATGGCAGTTGAATAATTACCCTCACATTGGAAGAACAGACTCCATTCTGCCTTCTTTCAAGGTGTATTACAACCCTTAAGCCCAAATCACTGATAAATGTACTATTTAGTACGCCTGCAAAAGCTGAGGAATACCTGTATGCCTTACCTCCTCTTTCATACACTCACACACTTTGATAAGAGCTCCAAAATAATAACACAACAGAGATGCAGATCAAAGTGAGCAGTTTCAAAAGCACAGCAATGGTGGAACCCCCAGGTCTTCTCAGGGCAAAAACCTCTTCTGAGCACAAAGTTCTTCTACAGGTTTGGTTCTTCTACAGGTTCCTCTTTGCACTTGCCTGAAGTCACTACTCATTTCTGAAACTCTATTTTTCTGCTAAGCTAGCATGAGACTTCACAGAATCATTCTTAAATGATTCTTAAAAAGGACTTCTTAAAAAGGACTGTTTTTTTTTTCCCTAACTCTAAGATAGCTTAAATCATATAGTGATATGATATGTAGATGGCAGAAATCTGTATCTAGACCTTCAAACCTGCCAGCTGGCAGAGATGTCATTCTAACGCTGTGTAAAGTTAACAACAACAAAAAGGCTTATCCCAGTTTTACAGCCCCTTTAATACGAATAACTATCGTGCTTTACTATACCATCCTGACCATCACAATCCCCTTCCTTTCAGCTCAGTGGGGCCCTTGAGTCCCTCCTGATATCAGATTCCTACCAGGAGCTGTAACTCATCATGTCACCCAGCTGGGACCCTGCTTGGAATATTAAAAACAAAAATATATGCTTCTCAATAGCACTCTCTCGATTACCTAATTGATATTTAAAAATTAACAATAATAATGCTAAAACACCCAGCAGCCTAATTATCAGCTGCTTTTCATTTGTACTCCCATTACACTCACAGCTGCTTCACAAAGTGACAAGCTGCTGTAGGAAGGCTGCCTTGTGTGCCTCCATTCAAAGCCCTTCCATTTATTCCTCGGAGAACGATGACACAAAAAACTCAAACGCCTGCTTGGTATTTGGCAGATGCAATCCTCACATGACACACTATTCAAAGAGCAAACAGCAAGAACCACGCGATGTTCCAAAGGTATTTTCTTCCTCCTGAGCTAATAAAAGAGTCAGCCTACAGGTGTCCCCTAATCTCTTTGTTATCCGAAGGAATTCCTCTTTGAGCTAAATGCCTCAGCTTACCTGCCTTGTAACAAACCACAGCTGAAAACCTGGCAGCAGTGAATGCAGCCACTGCTACTGAGGGGTGGAGGCAGGAGAGGGCATGCAAGGCCTGCATGATGGGCAGAGCCATGACAGGACACTGAGGTGTCCAAGTCCTGTTGTGTAAAACTGATCCAGCTGGAACCCCTCTTGGCAGGGACACCTCAAAAAGAAGAAAGAACACGCAATTACATTTTGTTGGCTTTGAAACACGCTAAATTGACTGAATATGTGTCAACTTTATGCAGCGAGATGTTTCAGCTACTTTAAAATGTATTTTCTGGTGTATTTCTAATTTGCCAGGGCGTTCCTCTGCCAAGTGCAGAACACAAACGTGTGCCAGGAGCAGGCCTGCGCCACCTCGGCAGTACCTGGGCTGTTCTGCCCGGCAGGGCTAGGCCTGTTTCAGGCCGGCCGTTTTAAGGAAACCCTGGCAAATGTACAATACCCATCTGTTACATAGGAACAGCCTTGGGGTATGGTCCCCATGTGTTATATAGGAACAGCCTAGGTGTAACTCACTCTGCTGGTGTGTTGGGCCCTGAATTACAGCTGCCACAAATGCAGTCTGATGAACACCACACAGTTATTCCACACATTCCTGTCCGCTACGAAGCTGGCTGGGATTTGTCTGCCTGTTTCATCTTTAGCAAAAGGCCTCCTCTGTAATGTTTTACCTAGCACATATATCAGCTGGGACCATCCTGATGACCTAAGGAAAAATATTCGTACTAATCAGCAGACAACCCGGGGCACTCTTTTTCCAGGATCAGCTAACCCAATCCTGCTATTCACAGCACCTGAAAGCTTAACTCAGCGCCTCCAGCTACTCAGTACCTTCCGAGTAGCTGAGAAACCTTCCTAGCCGAGAAACCTTCAAGTAATAACATTTTCACAGCAAACTAACTTATCACCAGGTATAAAGCAGTTATTTCTATCCAGTCGCACTACCCATAAATAAAGAACCAAATAAAATACAGAACATGTGAAATACTGTTTTTAAAGCAGCCATCAAAGGCTAAACACAACCCTTGGATTAAGCTGATGTTTGTCTGCTCCTGATTTAGAGCAGTGAAAAATCAGGATATTTGGCCTCTGTTTAGGTTAAAAGCTCTCTCAGACAGACTCCACAAAGGCACATCCACAGCACAGCGAACACAACGCTGGACATGCTCCATTTCTTAACGTAGGGTGACATTGGTGGTAGGGGGATGGTTGGACCAGATGATCTTGGAGGTCTCTTCCAACTTTAATCATTCTATGATCCTATGAACACTTCAGTTATTTTTAAAGGAGAAAAGCTTGTCATGAAAGAATAAATGAAGAAAAGGTACTGGATACAAACAAGATATAAAAAACATAAATATACAAAAAGAGTTTGACAGTATCAGTTGGCATGACAGGTGAAAATTCCACCTTTTCAGTGGTTTAAGAATATAAAAAAGCATCCTTAATGAGATTAGGACCCTTGCACTTACAGAAATACTCCCTGTAGGAACTCCACCTGAGGTTGCTATATTTGGCACACATGGGTTTTTGGGCAGGGACAGTTTATAAACCACAAAATAGCACCAAAGTACAAGATGCAGCCTTAAATTCTAATCTGGAGTGAATGCCACCACCTGGGCCAAATGGAGGGAGGAGGGAAATGTGCACCTGTGATTTCAGGGGCTAACTCAGCTAAAAAAGACAAGAAAATCCCACCTCAAAACCATTTTTGTTGAAATTTTTGGATTAACTCCTGTTTGTTTTATTGTTAATGTTACTCTCAAAGACCAATTACATACCTGAAATAATAAAATATGGAAAATTGTAACAAACATAATATCCTTGTGGAAATTTGTGACAGGATTTGCATGCTTTTGGTTCATGTTTTGAACTAAATCAGATGTCAAGATTCAAGCTTGAATCCAGCCTAGGATTTTATTATTATTATTATTATTTATTATGGGGTAACCAATCTATGAATAATGTACTTATTTATTTTAAGGTCTGTTACCCAGACCATCAAAAAAGACCATGTGCCTTGCAGTCCCTTCTGACTACCCTCAGCCAATATACACAACTTTCTGATGATTCTAACCTGATGAGTTACAACTGGTTTTGTCATCATACAGCTCACAAGCCACAAAGCAGGCCAAAAGCATGTTTTTACAAAATAATCAGGAGTCAATCAGGTTTCAGACTTTTAAGATTTTGAACTAAGAAACATGAAGAATCAGGAGGAATGAATTTAAGGCAAAGGGCATGTTTACTATAAATGATGTTCCCTCTCTTGCAGTTATAAACACTTGGGTGGTTTGTTTTTTGAAGGAGTACGGAACAGATGACAAAATTAGATTCAACGACTCCGTTTGTTACGGAAAACAAGTTGTTTTATTTATTGGTTTGTAACTGGGAGCTCTGGGACCTTTTCTGATAATAGGCTTCAGCAGCTGAGTCACAGTGTGCGCAGGATTAGTCACATCGCAGAAGTGTCCCAAGGTTGCATTTCTATCAGCATATTTACCTGGTATATGTTCATTTTTTTTTTCTCTAAGTGGAAAATGTCTGAAGTTGTGTGCTTCAGGACCTTCTGGCTGTGTCCCTGCCCAGGGCACAAGGCGCTCCATCTGCTGGTGCCACGGGACCACGAGGCTGGGTCAGGCCGCGACAGCAGTGAGGAGGAAGGCGACGGCTGCTGGATGCGGGGAGAAGAAGAGAGGGCTCACAGCTCGTACAGCAACATATGCTATGTGGGCCACGGCAGAGCAGTGCATGCGTCACGCTGACTTGAGGCTATTTTAGGCAGTGATGGGTAAACTAAATGACTTAGATGAACAACCGAGCACCCTCCTTTCACTCTGTGCTCCAGATGATGAGTCCGAGGGTACTGCAGTAGGTTCGCGTGCTCCCCTCTGCCCTGTGATCTTCCCTCTCTGCAAATGTAGAATAAAGATGAAATAAAAGCAACTTTTCCCAGGACTGAACAAAATAAAACCTGTAGCAATGCCTCAGGCCTCCATGTTTTCATTTACCCTCTCTGTGTAATCCCTAAAACTCTTCTGCCTGGAAGATCTGACCTGGCTAAACCCGGCTCTCCCACGAGAGATGCCAGTTACTGCCTACACAGGCTGACCACATGAACACCAGGGAGCATATCTTAGATATTTCAAGTACCTTTTACAAAAACCTTGAATGTGGCCCTATTTAGACATGGATGCCTTTCCACTGGGGCCTACAGCCTTATGCTACCTGTATGCTGCTCTCTCAGTGAGCACTGGTCACTGTCTGCCCAAGGGACATCTCGGACACTCGTCTCCCACCAAGTGAACTACAGACACAGTTGAAGTTATCTCAGATGGAAGCCTATCTGCATGGCAAAACAGGAAAAGAGAAAACATACAGTAAAAATTACTTAAAACTGCACTTAAAGAACATGTTATTACAGGGACCATCCCCCAATAAACTTGCAATCTGTTAAACAAATTTTCACACCAAAACAAAACATGGTTAGCCAAAGATAGTTTATTCTACAAACGACGGCACGATGGCACTTCGCTGCTCTGTGTTGGCTTTCTCTGCTCACAGCTTCAAGGACAAATACAAACAGCCCACTGAACACAAACAGCTCCACAGACTATTCCCTTTCTTGTGAGGTTAACATGCATTTCACTCAGTTTAGTTCCTCCATGGGGTACGGGCTATACATTGATTCGATTTTACATTTCTTCCTGCAGTAGATCCCAAACTGTTAACTCTCATCTGTAGGCTAAACCACCCCTAATTTCCTTCCGTCTATTATTCCATATTCTCCTTCCTCTCTTCCTGTTTCTGTGTTAAGGGTATCGACATGTACTTATGACAAAGTTTTCCTCCTTTCTCCTACAAACAAATTGCTTTAGAAGATTCTTAAGTGGTCTTATTAGACGCACAGAGTGTTTTGATGCCATGCAGATGGAAATACACTATCTGAAAGCTTGACCAGCTCCAAAAGAGAAGTGGATCAATACCTATTGAACACTCTATACTAACATCACTCATAGTATTAATACAGCTGATGATAGGAATAGTCCACAGAGACTTATCAAGTGATTGCAAAGTTCAAAACCAATAGTGTTTACCTGTTCAGATCTGTTCAGAAGCGCCAAAGAAATCTAGAAAGATTATTTCCCAAGAGGTTTCACTAGCGAACCACCACCAACAAAAAGGATTAGCATAGCTGATCTAATATTTCAACCACAGCTCCTGACAACAGCTTCCCCAAGGTTAGCCTTAAAATTGTATTGCAGCCTAATTTACTCTTGTTTTACATCAGTCTGAAGCCATGTCTATATTTTATTGAACCCTGATTGTGTTACTGGTTTTACATATTAGCCAGATTCAATTTTTTAAGATGGCTTCATGGTTTGAAACGCACCATCATCTACTGGTGGGTAGTTTTTAGTGCAGCAGGAAATGGAATTAGGAAAGATCTACTGACTTAATTGAAGACGCCACTAAAAGCATTTGTCAGCTGCGAATATTCTGCCCTCGCGCTTTCTGCAGTGGTCCTGGGGGAGCGTGCTGAGCAAACAGCCATGCTCCCTGCACAAAGCAACTCTACCGCAAGGAAATCTGTGATGTAGACCTGGTCCACGCATCTATATCCGAGCAGGAGGTGCATTTGCTGCAGTCAATATGATTTGGGGATGCGCAGTGATTTTATTATGATAATTCTGCTGTGTTGTGCCTCTTCTCTAGCTCCAAAGGAAACCCAAACTCTGGAAGAAAAATAAAATTCAACACCACAAAAGCCTCTACCTTCTCTGCTGCCATAATGTATATTTGAATCCCCAAAGTGACTAAAAAAGAAATTTATTATGAAAACTCGTCTAAATATATGCAAATGAGTATTTCCCATGCTCGCTATTCCGATTTACCAGGTAGTTGCTCTCTTCATTTTATTTCAGTAAAAGGAAAAAGGTGAGCCCAAGTGAATGTCCTAAATCTAGAAATACTAACACACGAGTGTCAGTGAAATAAGTCTGCTTAGAAATAACTCTGAAAAGAGGCAGAAGGAAAAAAAAAAAAAAAAAGGTACGTTTGAGTTCTGCTACCATTTTTTCTCCCTGTGGCTTAAGACATCACTGTCATGACTCACTCCGGGGATTGGGTTGCTCCCTGGGCGACACGACCTCCTCATACCGGCTTTGTTCCTCATCCTGGTACAGATTGGTCATCCGCTGACACCAAATGAAGAAATTTCCTTATTAGTCATATCTGGATCTATAAAACTAATACCAGAAAATGATGTTCAAACAAGCCCAGTGCTGCTTCAGGTATGCGGCCTTCCGACATTTCCAAGCTGAATAGTTTCATTAGGTGGGGGAGGAAGGGCATAAAGAGAAAAAAAAAAAAAAAAAGAGTTAGATGCAAAACTGCTTTGGGGCTGTAGGTAAAATCTGTGCAGCAGCACTGCTCGCAGGCAGTTTGGATCCACATTTAGCTTTCCATGTTTATTTGCTTGACTGGCAAATCCCAAGGAGATTCTGAGGCTTGTGTTTTAAAAACAAAAAACATAAAAACACACTGAGCCTTAAAATCCAGGAGGCTCCGTCAGCTCTCAGCTGCACTTTAGCTGATTAGCTGTCCATCCTTAGGCAGTAAATCACTGTGTCTTCCCACGATGCAATTAAAAACTACACACCAGATCACCCCGCCGAACACAGGCGCAGGTGTCAGCCTACACATGCTCTTGCCAGCACCTGTCCTGTCCAAGCTCAATACATTTCCGACCTGGTGCAAACCCAAAAACTCTGAGAAAAGCAGGCTGCATCGGAATAGTAAGTGTGATTTTATACCCAGTTGCTTAATGTAAAAGATACAGCAGCAATATCAAACCAGGAATTCATTACAAATTACATTTCCAGGAGACTTACTCCATTAGCATGGCAGGCTGAGGCGGTAGCAGAGATGCAGGGAACTTTGCAGAAATAAACTTAGGTTTTCTCCAGTGGCAGTATGTTTGCATCAGAGACAGCACTTTGCCCACTGCTGAATACAATCATCCCCTCTGTCAATCCCGAAATAATTTCCCTTGGAAGAAATCCCAAGAATATAACACGAAATATTATTACTCTGGAAAATGCCTGTTATAATGGTCACTGACAATAATTATCTTCATCTTGTTCCCACTGACATTGGTTGCTTTTCATTTTAAGCTCCCTCCCCTGGTAACAGCACTGGGTCCAGTGCCACCCAGCAGCACATTTTACCCTCTCAGCAACTCTTGTCAGTGTGCTTGACCAAGAACAGGACAAATGTCCCCCCCTAATCAGAACCCATTACCTACCCCTGAGGCAACAAAATACCAAGCCAAGCTGCAAATCCTTTGACAGCCCTGAAGCTTTGTAACAAAAGGATGTTGATAGCACTTAAGTCAAATAAAATTGCTAAAACCTTGATTATTTTTTTTTAAAGCAACCAAACGATAAGCTCCCATAGGTTTTTAGTCAATACACAGTGAATAGCAATTATCCCAGAGCCCAGACATGGTGTTGATACCTTTGTGAAAACAAAAAAAAACTTTAGTTAGGTTTCCAGATCTCCTACATCTTTGTATACTCCTGGTAACAAGTCATCTTGGTTTCCCCATCATATTAAGATGGATATCAAAGTAGTTTTACATGAAATTTATCATTTAGAGAAATATCAGCCAGTAGCAACCACATCCTCGTCTCCTTCAAGTGACTTACAAATAAGAACATTGAGAAAAGAGATCTAAGTGTCCATATGATACATCCTCGCTTTATTATTAGCCTATAAATAGTGCCATTTGCTTGCCAGGGATCTAAACTGACTTCATTTGGAGACAGCTGCAATGACGTGCGAGACGATTACGGCAAGAGAAATTTCAGTTTCATTTTCAGAGGAAACATCTGTAGGACTTTCAGTTTCCCTCAGCGCTGTGCCAGGTGTAAGACACGAGACAACACTGATCACCAAGAACAGGATGCGAAGCCACATGAAAGCAGTCTCGCTGCTCGAGTTGTGACTAACATGATGTAGAAGGGAACATTTCACAAGTTCGTTCACGCAGCAGGATGGGTGGCTGCCATATCTCACCGCTATATGCACGCTCCAGAAATTCTCTCACTTCATGAGAATGTGTCTCAAAGTCTGGCAGGAAAATGACGGATGGGAGACTTTGGAAGAGGGATGTGCATATTTTGGATTCTATGCAGGCTGTGCATGTTGTTTATGTTGGTGGAGAAGGCACATGGCTGCATGTGAACTCTGCAGCTACTATAGCACAGCGAATGTTTCCCAGGGTTCACATACAGAGTAAACAGCAAAAATAACCTTACCACAGTCTGTTGCTAGAAATGTTAACTGCAGGCAACCTCTAGGTTCACAGGATAGAAGTAAAACATGTCATGGCAAAGTAGACTTGAACAGACCCTAATTCTGTTCTGATGCTAGATGTTCCCAATCTGCTGCAATGTCAGCAGAACTCACCAGAGTAACTTAAAACACTTCCACCTTTTCTCTTCAGATGAAGTCTTTGCCAAGGACCCCTCAAAATCTGTTTTAAAAAGAGAACTCTTCATTTCCTTACTGGCTTTCCGTTGATACTCATTGGGACTGTGTCTCAGCATTTTTTAAATACTAATTTCCATAACACAAGGCAGCCTTATTATATACAGGAGGGCAGAGCAGCAGAGATACCAAGAACCAAAGGTGTCTGAGGGACTAATTAAAGTTCTGATCCCATTAACTTCAGAAGAAGCAGCAAACAAACACTACTCTTGTTATAAATAAATTATCCTGCCTCAAATTCCTTGTTTCTATTTTTGACCACCCCCAAACAACTACCCACGTGTCTTACCCGACACTGATCGGGAGTGGGAGCTGTTGCGGGTCAGGATGCTAGGATTTTTCAGAGCCTAGGAATGTATGACACAGATCCTAAAAGCAAGCTTGCCATGCCCCAGTGGCAGCAACATTACCTCTGGCTGAATCAGAGCTGCTTCGGTCAGTTTCCAGACCCGTGGTGCAATTTGTTTACAAATTGCAAAAAAACTCTAAGTTTACGCGCTGAGCTTTCTACTTGCCACACATTGCTACTTGCTCATTCATGCTGTGTAGATGTTCCTACAGGGGTAACTAAATCCAGATCTTTGTAGCAGCACTCCGCCGCCCTCTCACAAAGTTCACTTTCCCTTCTTTCAGCTCACTTTCCTTCAGAATTCAGGGAAAAGAGATGCAGGACCTGCAAAAACAACACTCTTTGTTAATGTTTGTTTTAACTACCCATCCTTTGTTACTGTAAATCCCGTGTTCTGAATGGAACAGAGGTTAAGAGGAAGAGGATTTGATGCTGTAATTGAAGGCTGCAGCCGAAGGTGCGGGCAGCTCCCTTCAGGGCTGCAGCAGAGGAGCTCAAGGCAGAGGGGCAGGCAGCAGAGGGGCAGACAGCAGAGGGGCAGGCAGCAACTTTCACTGCTTCAGGCTCTGCCAGGCCTCCCAGGCGCCTCTGCCCCCTGCTCCAGCCCTCGGTCTCTGCTTTCCAAACCCCCTCATCTCATATTTACTGGTCTCGTCTGGGCACAGGCAGCCTCAGCAGCAGGCTTTCCAGCACCCTGAGGAGAGGAACCAGCACCTCAGGCTGCCTTGACTCTGCTGAGGCAGACGATGTCCTAATGGACGCAGGCTTTGTCCCTTCATCCCAGTTCTGACCCGTTCCTCTTATCTCCATGATGTCTCACCCTGTCTCTTAATCCTCGTCCAGTTCTGATTCACTTCTCCTCCTCAGACTGAGTCACTGTGCCTTTCTCCCTGATGGAGCATAATGACTGGAGTCATTCAGGGCACAGAACGTGTTCGAGCTCCCAATTTCTCTGCATAGCACCACAACCCCCATCGTGGGCTACTGGGGCTGTGTTCAAGAACCTGCTCACTTATTTAACTTCCCAGAAAAACTCCCGTAAGAACAGGTATTTCAAAAACTAATAATTAGGCCAAATTTCAGGAGAGTGGAAAAGCAGAAAATACATCCTTAAAGCAAAAAGAACTTCCCCATGAAGTTTCAAGGCCATGCTTTAAAACTTCCCAGTGACAGAAGCACCTGCATATTTTAAGCACATGCCTGGTCAAACAGCATCTTTTCTAGAACTTGATTTTATAAATGGAAGCTGCTGAAGATTTCAAAAGTCCTGCCAGAACCAAACAGCCAGTGAAGAAAAAAATCAGCCCAAAGAAACAAATTTTTCCAGGAGTAACAAAAACAATGCCTCATCATAGCAAACAACACGTAATTATATCTATGGACAAACTTATCAGATAGCTGTGATAACAAACCGTTTAAAGAAACAACAAACTTTGCTTTGAGGCACAGGTCAACTAAAAGAAAAAGATATATCTTCAGGAAAACAACTCTCTTAATTAAAGTATTGATAGATATTTCCCTGATGGTTTGATCCAAATGAATGTACCAATGACTCTGAGGCCTGACACGCTGCCCTGCTGACAGGGCAAGGCCTGCCAGGCTGGCAGCCCACCAGAAAACCCCCCAAAATGTCTGATGTCTCCATTTTGGCCTAGATTTGGATTGCAGTTCAGCTTCAGCGACTAGCACAGACTGCTTTGTTTGCAAAAGCCAAATTTTTGCTAGTGACTGGGTCGCTGTGCTGAGCAAAACAATCTGTCCACACAGATGAAGCTGCAAACAAGGGCATTAGCTTTGGGTACAATTGCCGGCTGTGTTACTTGCTGCTGAGCACTCGGCTTGCTCCCCTCCCATCCCACAGTTAAATGCATCAGGGTTTAACATGAAGGAGTGCAGAACGGTGCTGATCATGGTGTATTTCTATAATATAACACATATACGCGATTCACAAGACTGGCTAGTCCCAGATCTCTTCAAAAATAGCCTCAGATATCTGTTGCTGGTAGCTCTAACTGCAAAAATAACGCAGCAGACCGTGGAAAAGAAGCATAACTTCGGTCCTACAAAAGAAATGTTTCCTGCCTGCCTGGATAAGTGTGCTGGCGATGCAGGTGTTCGTGCAGCAGCACCACCACCTGCTGGACAAGGCAGGCACACCTCCTGGCTTGCCCTGGAGCCCAAAGCAGGGCCAGCTGTCCCAGAGCACTGCACCGGCCCTCGGACACCTTCAGGAGAGCTGAAAGGCTCACCATTAAGTGACAATTAACCCCATTAAGCTTGGGGAAAGACTAATCCAGGCGCCTTTTCTTCCTCTTACGAAGTTAGGGAAACAAATTGGATGGCGTTTGTGCTGAAGGATGATCTTAAGTTCACTTGTCTTAATTTGGCAATAAACTGCATGGAAGTTCTACGCATCATAGATGATAAGACGCAATGCTCAAATTCCTTCTTGTAAGAGCATCAGTTGCTTTGTAATAACAATCTAACTGTGGTACAACTGCACTCTGTAAATTAATATTGCTCAGTTCTGTGAATACCCTGCAATACCAAATGACAATGAATACACAGCTCATAAAAAGGGATTATGAAGACAGAGAGCCCTCCTGGTAGCTCCTCCACTGCCCACGTATAAGATGCAAATACTGGCTGAAGTTAGAAACATCCAGATATGGCAGAACCATACCTGAACTTGCTTTGATCTCCTCACATACACAGAACCAACAAATCTTAACAATTGGATAGCATCATTTTAAGTAGCAAGAGGTCCGGCTTAGATTGTTTCTCCTCAATGTAGTATAAAAGATGTTTTGTCAAGCATAGAAAAAAAAAAAAAAAAAAGAAGATAAATACATTTTTAAGGTTGCAGTTAATGAGAATTTCCAATTTATAGGAGTTAAAGATAAGTGGTTTCAAGAGTGTTTTACTATACGTAGTAGCATGCACTTGAATGATATCATGTGAAGAAATGCCTTCTAAAAAGGCCTTACCCTGATTTGAAGAAACCAAGAGAAAAAAAAATAAATCGCGTCTTCTTTGCCTTTGTAGTCATTTCCAAAAATGTTATTCATCTTCATTTATTGAATTTTCTAAAATTCTTCAGTGCACCGTTAGCTTTCAGTCAACTGGACTTCTCTATGCTTTTACATTTCAAGTACTCCATATTGTTTTCCCTTCAGATTATTTACTTGTTGAAATCAAGTCATTCCCAATTTTCCTTTAGCAGATAAACAGGTTGGGTATTTCAGCCTTTCACTGAGAGAAAGGCATTTTCTCTAGCCGCTCAGCAACTTGATGGACCCTTTTAGAAGTCTGCAGATCGCACAGAACTCCAGACTCTAGAACCATATATATTATTGCAGTATTAATTTTCAACAAAACCTATAAAATTAAAATAATCTCCTTACTTTTGCTCAGGCGAGCACAAACATTTTCTTCCTTTGCTACAACATTGCCTTTGGAGGGATCTGTACACCCACACGCCTTCTCAGTCCTTCTCTGTCACTTCATTTCCACAGATACACACTGGACTTCTTGTTCCAGGAGGCAAAGCTAGTGTTAAGTGCAACAATGTGCATTTTAACTCACAGCTGTGCTCACAGTCATTAAGATTGCTTTGAATGAACAAATTTGCAGGTTTGTTTTCAACAGTCACTGATTTGCTCACAAAGTTGTATCAGAAAATGCTTTTATATCTATTTCCAGGTTAATAAAAATACTGAAAAGGTGCTAGTTAGTATCTTTGTTGCTGCTTGTAAACGTGGTCCCATCAATCAGCCTGTGAACAGTGTCCAGTAACTTCTGTATTTCAATTATCAAACCTTATGCCAAGACTAGCCAGAAGCCTGGTTTACCCTCCACAAGGATATCCTCTGAGGACATAAATTAGGCACTTCAGAGTACAGTAGATGCATTTCCCCCTTGTACATAAACAAACCCAAACGGAGCCCAAGTAAGTCATCTTCCTGCGAAGCACTGCACGCTGCCTGCCGCGTGGGACAGGATGTTTGCTGGAGACACCAATCCTGGTGATATTAAAAACACTTTGGGCACCTGCTTAATTTGAGTGGCTCATGGGCTCGACATCACATCGGTCACATCACATTTCTGCCTTTTTTCTTCCTGCTCTGGGCTTGAGCGGTCTGCTAATTTTTCCTTTCCCCTTCCCTCCCTTGGCGTAGGACCAAACACAGAACCATTAGGGTTGGAGAAGCCCTTCAGGATCGCCTGGCCATGACCCCAAGCACCACATCCAGCCTTTCGCTGTGCACCCCCAGGGACGGTGACCCCCCGCCTCCCTGGGCAACCCATCCCAGTGCCTGGCTGCTCTTTCTGAGCAGAAACTGCCTCATTTCCAACCTGAACCTCCCCTGGCACCACTCGAGGCCATTCCCTCTGCTCCTATCACCGGCTACCTGTGAGCAGGGGCCGACCCCAGCCCCCCCCCCCCCCCCCCCGTCAGGGCAGCGAGCTCTGCCCTGAGCCCCCCCTGCCCCACACCAAACACCCCCAGCCCCTCCCCACAGGACCCGTTCCCCAGCCCCTAACACCAGGGGGTCACTCCTCAGACTATACAGCACCAAGATTCACGCCAATAACCACTGCACACACACAATCAGAACAAAGCAGCGTTTATTAGGGACAAACAGGGGGACGCGGAGCACGCCACAGCCCCACACGCAGCAACCATGGCGGCCCCGAAATGGCGGCCGCCGCTCTGCGCATGCGCACCCCCACCACCTGCGCACCCCCCGCCCCTCCCCTTCCTTCTCCTTCCCTCGCGCGGCACCGCTCACCCTCCCCCGCCACGTGACCTAACCCTCCGGGCGCGCTCCGCCAATCAGCGCCGCGCAGCGCCCGCACGTGATTGGCGGGGGAGCTCCCGCGAGCTCCGTTCTCCGCGCGGTTCCACTTCCGCTTCCGGTTCCGGCCCGGCACTCGGACGCGGAGGCGGCGGCGGCGGCCTCGGCCCCCCCGGCACGGCGAGGTGAGGTGAGGGGGGGGGGGTAGGGCCTGGGCCTGGGCCTGGGCCTCGGCCTCGCGGGGAGGCCTCGGGGGTGCTGGGGCCGGGAGCGGCCCCCAGTGGTTCGCGGCCGGGCCCTGCCGCTAACGTTTGTTCCTCCCCCGTTGGGCCCCTGCCCCGCAGATGTCGGAGGACCTGGCCAAGCAGCTGGCCAGCTACAAGGCGCAGCTGCAGCAGGTGGAGGCCGCGCTGTCGGGGAACGCGGAGAACGAGGACCTGCTGAAGCTGAAGAAGGACTTGCAGGTGAGGGCGGCGGCACCGGCTGGCTCGGCGGGGGGCGGTGCCACGGATAAAATGCGTTCCCCGTCGCTTCGCTGCTTCGTTTTACCCATAACATCACGTAATTGTAGCGTTAGGTGGGGGGAGAGCACCAACAAAGTTTGACCTAGTTACAGTCTGTGCTGCACGTTGCCCAAAAACACTCAGGGTTTTACATGGCAAACTTTTTTTTTTTGCTGGAAACCCCAGCTAGGGAAGGGTGAAAGGTATACCAGCGCTGTCACTGCTAGCTTTGTTTGCTTTTTTAAAAAAAAAATATCAGAAAGATTAAACATAACTACTCACTTTTTTGTGGGGGTGGTATATAATAGTAAATTATATAGTAACAGTAAATTAAAGAAATGGAAAAACCTCAGCTTGAGAGGCATATAATTCCTTAGATGAAATTATGCATTTGTTAAAGGGCACCGTTACTTCTTGTCACTTTTACTATGCTGAATCCTAATGGGTGGGCTCAACCTGCTGCCTTTCCACTTAGCTTGGAGTTTTCAAATCATCAATCCAGAATCTGTTCCTTCGTTACCTGCATTTGCAGTGATGCAAATTTTAGAGTATTTCAGTTTTTCTTATACATCTAAGGACCCATTGTGAAAGGGAAAAAAACGCCCTTAATTTGCTCCCTGTAGTTTTTTAAATGTTTGCCCATACTGCATTCCAGAGAGGTCAAAAACATTTCTGGTCCTTAGGCTGCTGTTCAGTGACAGGAAAACCACCACAGAATGTTAAACTGATAAGTGGTCTTTAAATTCTTGGGTATCTAAAGAGATGTTGGCATGTGAGTGAGCAGCAGTACCACTGAAAACTCACACGAGAGTGCAAGATGCTGCCTCGTTTCTGTTGTGCATTGCTCTAGCTCTCAAATTTTAAAATACATACAACTGTGCAGTGTGAAATTCAGTAACTGCTATTCCTGATGGAAATAACAGCAATAAAACAAAACTTCAACCAGAACACAAGGAGTGCCTCAAATCGGCGACCTTTAGAGTTCCTTTTAAATTGTGAAGGCTTTGTGCCCGCAGGACACTTTATAGATCATTGTAATGTCCTTCGTTGTACGCTGTTAAAAGCATGTGTATATTTTTATATTTTTAAAATGCGCAGCAAAACCCTTATGGGACGATATTTCTGATACCAACACGACCTTGGCTTTGATGTGCAGAGATCGTTGATGTGAAAGGAATACTTGCAACCTTTTTTGTACAAGCTTTCTGCACAGAATGGGGAAGATGTTTACGCTTTCATCCCCAAAAGGTTTGCTATCCATATGTTCCACCTTGCCAATGACAGACAATGTTTTGCAGCCCTAATATATCACCGAAACAATTGTAGAAATAGTCAGGGCACTAAGGCATTCAACCTAAGTAGCCTTTTTTTGTTCAACAAAAATGTTACTATGTAATTGAAACATCTTTTCACATCATAAATAGGGATGTGCTACTGTGTTTTGTATACTTTGCTTATTCCTGAGTAACAAAATTAAAACAAATATTGCAGGAAACTTAGCTTTTTACCTTTTGTTTCACTGAAGCACTTCTTAGGGCGCTGTCCATGCAGCCAAGGGCCACACTTCACCCTTTGCATGCAGAGGAATTGACGGCAGCTGTCATCCCCTGCAGTTAGGGACGGCATCCACAGGGTGTTGCGTGCTAGAGTATCAAGATCTCTCTGGGTTTTAGAGACCAGGTGGTGAGGAGAAATCCTGAGAAGCTCTTAACTAGTGTTCCTGCAGGTCACACTTTGTGTCACGGGGCCATGGCAGCAAGCCCTGTTGTTCAGCTCAGTTGTTCTACTTGATAAGCTGCTGCAGGAGTCTCTGCTGTCAGGAAACTTTCTTTGAATAAACTGTTCCCTTAGAGACTGTGTTAGAAATTGCATTGCAACTCACGAGATAGCTCTATCTTGTGTGCTTAGCACTGTGTTTGTGGATATCGAATGAAAGCTTTTTGGTTTTCTTGTTTATTACCTGAGCTGGTCTTTTTAAGCCCACAGCTGCAGCGGGATGTGAAGCTGTGAGGAACGTTCAGGCTTTACAGAGCCTCAGTTGAATGTTGTTTGTCTGTAACTCCTTTAAATTAAATATTTCCTGCTAATTAGGAGGGTGACAGTGGCTCATACTGAGATACTCTTAAGAACTGAAGGTTATTTTTTTTTTGTGAACTTCAGAGTTGCCTGGTGTTACACAAAAAGTTTGAATGTTTTAGGTGCCGGCTCCTAAGTCTTTTATTTTTAATTCTAGACAAAATCAGTGGTACTGATCTTGGTGAATAAGAACCTAATATGGGCAGGAAGTTGAGGAGGGTCGCATGCTCCTGTCTGTGAATGAATAATATTTAAAGGAAATGGAGAAATTTGTTAAATACTTAAAAGCATGTTTCTCTTGTTATTTGCCTCCCTGGATTAGCAGGGGAAGTCCTGGCCTGAAATCTTGAGGTCATGGATTTGCAGAAAAGTGAATGTTTAAATTAAAGTTACTTAAGGAAATCAATTTCCTAAGAATGCAGCTGAATGCTTTCTAGAAAAGAGAGGGCTTTACTGAGTGGCAGTCTTGGAAGACACTGGCACTGAGCATGTTAGTTTAGACAATGCAGGTATTTGAGGAAGCACTTTTCAGTTCATTCAAACTTAAAGATGTTGCATTATACTTGCAGCAGTTGTCTGTTTATAGGTTACTTCCTATAAAATAGCGAGTCTCTGCACAGAAGAGATGGAAGTAACTGCTGGCTAGATAGAGAATAGAAGCATTACATACCTGACTTTCTGACTGTCTTAGAGCACTGTCCTGCTGATTACTTGCTCTGCCACTCGTGTGCTTTTTGGGCAGTAACCAACATCCCATGCAGCCACCTGTACAAAGAGCCACACCACTGATTTGTCTTAATTTTACTTCGCCTTGAGGCTGTCTAGCTGTGTCTTTATGCCTATGGATACGCAATTCCCCTAGAAATAAATCCTATAAAAATAGAAAGGGCAACTTTTTGGAAATTTTGTGGAAGGCATGGGGAACTTAACAGGGAGGACCATGGATCTTCTTATCTACATTGGCAATAAGTGAATTTAGTTAAATTATTTTTTTTTTTTTTTTAAAAAAAGCACCCCTCCTTGTTCCACTACATCAGCTATGAGTTTATCTCAGTAACTTCAGAAAAACAGAGCTGCAAGCTTGGGGTAAAAAAATCATGGTAAGAATTTTAAGATATTATTCGGTGTCTTATTTTTTTCTTTTATAGGAAGTCATAGAATTAACCAAAGATCTCCTTTCGACACAACCTTCAGAAACTCTTGCAAGTTCTGACAGTTCTGCTTCTGCTCTGCCCAGCCACTCCTGGAAGGTTGGGGACAGATGTATGGCAATATGGAGTGAAGATGGACAGTAAGTGTAGAAAACTTCTCTAACCATTACGTGAAATAGTTCAATGGTAAGAGACTTTCATTCAGCTTGTACTGCCCTAGGGCGACTAAAAAGCAAAAAGAAACTAGGAAGGAAATACAATATTAGCTATCGTCATACTCCCCTTATTAAAGGTCAGTATATTATGTATAAAGAAAAGAGCTGTGGGGTCATTTTCTAGAAATGCCCTGTTTGTCACTAACCTTGTAAAAGTAGAGCACCTTTGGTAAATTACCATTTGTTAAGGTAATAAATGGCAGACTTCCATGGATTAATCTTAGGGCAGCATTTCATAAAAGTTATATTAAATAATATTATATTAATATTATCATAATAATTGATCACTATCAAGAAAAATGCTTGTATCTCAATTTATGTCAATAATGGGAAATTAATTTTTAACTGGAAATATTTTTTGACTATGAAATAACTGGCTATGTAATGTATTAATTGACCTTTGGAATGTAGTCTCCACTGCATTAGCCTTTGAAGTTCTGGGAACCAATTTAGTTCATTCTGACTCCTTAATTTTTAAAATAAATATTCTATAATTAGGAATGTGTTTTTCTTTTTTTTTTTTTAATGTTTGTATTAACCACACATTTTGTTGTAACTGTTAATACATCAGGTAGGAAACAAACCTAACGATTAAC
The DNA here is from genome assembly GCF_964035555.1 of Netta rufina. Classification (NCBI taxonomy): domain Eukaryota; kingdom Metazoa; phylum Chordata; class Aves; order Anseriformes; family Anatidae; genus Netta; species Netta rufina. The sequence continues at coordinate 27,077,359 of NC_140130.1, read as the reverse complement.
AGTTCTTCTGTCACAGATTTTTTTTTAATAATTAAAATGCCTTTACTTTAAGAATTTTAAAAACTAAGTTACACTGTGTGTGTTTGGTCACCACTGGGGCACTCTTCTTGCTCTGATACTGGGTTAGAGGATCAGAGCTCAGGGAAGAATGTGCTGGAGCGTCCACTGAAGTGGCAGGTGTTTGGGCAGCTCTGCATGCCAGTATTGGACGTCATTTGTATGACTGTCAGTTTGCAGTTTGGGTTTCCCTGTATGCAAGGTACTAACACTTAGCTCAGCTTAAGGAGTTGGCCCACTAAAATTATACAGAATTATACGTAGAAGTATCCTTTTGCTCTGAATCCAGACTCAAATTGTTTTAATGTTCTTGGGAACGCGTCACGCTTTCTCTCCTCTTTCCCACCGTGAGGTCAATTTGATCAACTAATACAGTTCATGTGCATAAATTCAAAATGGACTGATTTCTGTTAAAATTTCAAAACTGCAATTTCAATTAAGAAAACTTGTAAATATTGAAGAGGAAATAGTTTTGAATGCCTGAGTTTGTTTTTTTAATTCTTTTTTATATGGAGGAGACCAGAACCAAACCTTTGCTGCCATGAGCTGACAGTTCCTGAAACTTCCCACTGAATTCCCTGAAAGCTGGGTTCTATGGGTGCTGGATCTTACTGGGGCTTTTTTCAGTCCCATGACCTGCCACTAGAAACAACTAGAAACAAAATCAGAATTTCTGATTAGATTGCCCACACATTAATCATTAGTCTTGCTAACTGTGAGACCATTGCTTCTCCCTGCCAAAGGTCAAATACAACCGAGCCCAGTCCTTGTACTTGTGTCCTTTTGACCTTAAGAAGGTGATCCCTCGGTTTGATTTGGGTATTGTCCCTGAGAAGGAAGGCTGATATTTGCAAGTTTTTTACTTAATGCCATTAGCTGGCTGACAGTGTAGGTGTTGAAGGGCTGAGTATTAAACCTTTACTCACATGCTTACAGCCATGATATCTTTACAGGTGTTATGAAGCTGAGATTGAAGAAATAGATGAGGAGAATGGAACAGCTGCAGTCACTTTTGCTGGATATGGCAATGCTGAAGTTACACCGCTGTTCAACCTCAAGCCTGTGGAAGAGGGAAGAAAAGCAAAAGAGGACAGTGGCAACAAACCTATGTCCAAGTAAGTAATACAGGCACAGGTCTGGAAGCTATTTTTTTTTTTTTTTTCACCCTCACAGCTAAGAAAATTGGCTGATGAAATAGAATCTTGTAGAATTTTTGTGTTTGGTATCTTCACATATTTGTGATGAAGGATTGTAAATGAGTCTGGCATATAATGTTTGCCAGATGCTTGTGGCTTGTATTGTGTGTTATGTATCCTGGTAAGATAACATGTTGTGCTCAGATCATGCTATTTATTGCAAGATACCAAGTATCTAAGTGGTAGACGAAAAAAAGGTGGTACGTTTTGGTTGCCAGCAGAGAGCCTGCAGTTTTCAGCCCAGCTCCACAACAGGCTGCTCTCAGATGTATAACATGGCACACAACTGAGTGCACTTACCAGTACAAAGGACTTGTGCTCCTGCCCCTATCCCTGTGCTGGGATAGCTGTGTTGACCCCATCACTGGGGAAAGGAGCTTTAATTATAAATACAAATTTATCCAAAATACACAAAGGAGCAATGCAATGCTTAAGCATGGAAAGATTGATTAAAAAAAATATCTCCTCCCTCCCCCTATGAAGTAGAGAATATGTACATTGTTTACGTCATTTACTTACTGAAAAATTGTTTATGTGCCTCTCTTACAGAGGTTGTAGTTTCTTACAGGATACTCTATAAGTCCCAAGCAAAAGGCACAAACATAGTATGTATTTTTTCCCTTTCTTCCAGAAAAGAGATGATAGCCCAGCAACGCGAGTATAAAAAGAAAAAAGCTTTGAAAAAAGCTCAGAGAATTAAAGAACTTGAACAGGAACGAGAGGACCAGAAAGTCAAGTGGCAACAGTTCAACAACAGAGCATATTCTAAAAACAAAAAAGGCCAGGTTTGTTCACACTTTGTCTGTATGCGAATAGTAACAGGCTATAGAATTCTGTGCATAACTGGGGGGAGAGGCGGCAGTGTTTTTTAAAGGTAACTTCACCTGTGGCATTTCCAAGTGTGCAGTTCAGTATTTTATATACTTTCAAAGCCTTTTCAAAGCCTGGTTTTGCACTTGGAGAACTGGGTAACCACCCTCAGTTGCAAGGCACCATTTGTTGGAGTTAAGCTTCTGAGGCCTGTCTAAACCACCAAGCCCGACTTCTTCTTGTCTTTATGATGTGCCAGGCACAGCACTAAGTAACTGCCATGGGCTAGTAAGCATGCTGCAAAAAAAGTTAACATCTTAAAGCTTTGCTTAGTTTTTATCATTGCTGGACCAGGAAGAGCTGGACATCGTGCTTCAGTCTCCCTTGTGAGCAATTAACACAGATTATCTGGTGAGGACGGTGACTTGTATTCGTTGTTGGTTTGACCTAGGCCAACAAAGTGCAAAAATCACGTCCAGTACACGCCAGCCAGGAAGCTCCCAGCTGTTGTCTCATCTGCTTACAATGTGCCACAGATGAGCCAACCTTTTTGAAAGCATGCTTGCCTGTAGAGTAAGGAGTTGAGGATTCTGAAAGACTTCAAATGGTAATATTTCTGCATTTTTAGAAGCAAGTCAGACATTATTCAGAAAGGGTGTTTTCTGTTTTGTTTGCAGGTGAAGAGGAGTATTTTTGCTTCTCCAGAGAGCGTAACCGGCAAGGTTGGAGTTGGAACATGTGGAATTGCAGACAAACCTATGACACAGTATCAAGATACCTCTAAATATAATGTCAGGCATTTGATGCCTCAGTAACAGGGGAAAAAGGTGGAACTTCATCTCTGCAGGGCTTTACACTTATCTTTTTACCATTATATTTTTCTAAAAGTAAATTATTTGTTGGCACATAGAAAGTAGTCCATTTTGTCACCATCACTTTGGCTTCAGCTGATACGAGCCTTAAATTTCCAACTATTGATTTGATTTCCCCTAATCATTGACCTTTTGTAGCTGCATTAAAACACATTCTGCAGGTAAATGCTTTCATGCGCTGCTGCAACCTGTTACACAGAAAGCAGTAGTTCTCTGGAAGCTTGATCTCCAGAATCCTCCATTCGTAGTGGTGGTAAAGTTTTCTTTTCTTTTTTTTCCTGTCCTTCAGAAAAGTGGTGGTATAAAAATGGCACCGTAACAGCCTCCCTCATTTCTGTAGTCACAGTGCTGTCTGCTGGGCTCAGTGACAAGCCCAGCATTACAGAGCTGCTGCAGCGCTGTAGAGAGAGCCAGGCTCCATCGTAGCTTTTAAGTCGCATGGAATTGCTAAGGAAGGTCTGAATTGCTCCCTTACAAATCCAGTGAGGATCGATTTGTACAGCTGTGACTGAGGGCAGAACAGGGCCGATACATTCTTTATTACTGAGTACTATTCATGTGCTAGAAACAATAAATCTGACTTTAATTCCAGCCTAAATTTCCTGTACTGAAAGTTAAGTAGAGGAGATTTTTTTTTTTTTTTAAATACTCATCAAATTGTAACAGGAAGTTACTGAAACGTAACCAGAAAACTATAGGAAAAGGTGTTTAGACTGCAGTTTCAAGAATGGAACTGTACTTAAAGCGTGCCCCAGGGATTAGCGGTGAGAGAACTCTAGATGGTTGTGCTTTGGAAATGAATCATCACCTCCCCTCCCGTAGTTCTTAGAAACTAAAAGGTTCGATGGTCACAGACCTTGAACACACAGCAACACCTTGTGTCTGGGCTGCCTCCATCTAGAAGAGTAGAACTGAAGCATAGCAGGTATGAGTGCCTAGATCCCTCGTAGTTGTGAGTGAGTGAAGGTTAGTCTCAAGTTTCTGTCCGTAAATAACTGACTGGCCCTAGTGTTCATTGTAACTTCAGCTGTATTACAGTGCTGCTGAGCCCCTTCAATTTTATTCAGGAAACCACGTGTAAAAGCTCTTGCTTTTTTTTTTTTTTGTATCTTATGTGATTTGCTTTCCTCTGTTATTTGTCTCTCACTTACGGTAGTGGTGCCATCTCTGAATCCGTAATGTGGTTAAAGAAGTTAATGGGTAGCCCTGTATACAATGTAGATATTATTTTTGTAAAATCTAGGGCTGAGTTAATGGACAAGAGTACATCAGCCGTTTCCCCATTAATTAATTAAAGGGTGTGTCTTGTCCATTAACCCTGACCATTATTTCCCTGTATATTATGTTAATGTAGCTCATTTTGTAATTTGTTACCTAGATCAGGTCACGTCAGCAATTGTTGATGCACTGATTGGTGGAACTGTCCATCAGTTACCTGAGTCACAACTCAAGCTAAACTCTACAACTGGTAGTTTAGAATCCATACATAGAAAAAAGTTTTCCCTATAATGGGAGAAGGTGATTTTTATGAATACAAAGTGTGTTAATTTCAGTTTTGTATGTTTAACTTTTATTAAATAAAGTGTTTAAAATCTGCTGGATATATTTGACAAAGTGGACGTACGTAAGTGTGGCATGGGCACAGCAAATGAGCAGGATGGAGGCAAGTACAGAAGCTGCTGATGTTACATAGGGATGGAAAAAATGGGATATACTGAATATGATACTCAAAAGTGACTCGAGTATGTCGCTGTCAGTACACATTCAGTTCCTCATCTTCACTGCTAGCGTGTGTGGGGGGGAGTAAGAGTTTTTCTAGGCAAAAGAAAACTAAGAGTAAAATACTTTGAGAGAAGACCCCTCAGCTTTTTAGAGAGGGAGTTTTTACTGCAGCCTACAACCTATATCTATGTCTCTGCAATGACAGCGGTGATAGTTCTGCCATGCTGACAGCTACTTGAGGAAAGTCACCTGTTACCTTTTACAGATGGCTTTGACAGGGATTCTGTATCACTTTCTCTATGCAAAATGAGCATCTTTGTAAGGTTACAACAAAAAAAGCACTAAAATAGATAGAGCTGGGTTTCTCAGAAAGCCACATCAGCCTTCCCTTAACTCTATCTGATCGGTTTTCTATTTTAAGAACAGTTTTAGGGAAAGACTTAGACCATATAATAACATACTTTGGCTTGCTCATCTTTTGATGCAGTAAGTATAACAACTAGTCTATCACTGGACTGTTCACTAGTTCTGAAACAAACCTGAGGTTACAGCAAGTCACCAGAATGCTGTGGCCCTCCCTTACTGTGCGAGCCCAGCCCAAACTGAACTTAGGCTTATGGGCTTGGTTTTTGCTGATCCTTTCCCAGCCCAAATGAGCAGAAACATGGTTGTTCTGGCCCGATGTAGAAAAAAGCACCACCATGAGTAATTCAGTGACCTCTTACAGCATGAGCTGCCTGTTCAACTTAGCTGTAGTTCTGTTGGGCACTGTGAAGAAATACTGCTTAAAGAAACCTTTGCTACATATGCTTTTCTCTGTCTTAAGTGCCTTATCTGAAACAGCTTGTGATACAACCTACAGCTGAAAGAATAGCTTTAAGATCACTTGTTTAAACCAAACCAAACCCTAAAACTGGTATCTTGGCTACAGCCATTCCTCGTGGTGATCGATGAAATGGCTGCTCCCTCATTCTGTAGCACAGCACCACTAACTGCATAATCTGGCTTTCAAAACCTGTCAATAATGTAGCTTGAATTATTTTTTTTTTTAAAGCATCACCAGTAACTGCCAAAACAACAACAGAAGTTCCTTGCAAAAGCTGAAGTGGTTTTTGACTTCTGGGCCTCTCAGCAGATTAAGTATCTACCTCAGTGATAGCAACTCCTACCACACAGCAGACACTACTTCAAAAATACCAAAAGGAAGAAGAGATAGTGTTAAGCATAAAAGCAAAATGCAAAAATGCTAAGCTAGAGCCATTTTGGAAAAATACTTCTTTTGTCAGAATACAGATTCGTTCCTTTAATGGCCAAGAAGAGCACTACAGGATGCATGTCTCCTCTTAAAAGCAAATTGCTACAGAAAATGGTTTATCTAGCACAGTCCTGAGTTTGTACAAATTGTGATCTACTGGGGAAATTAGCACAAATCTGAGACTCCTAAGTCACTGGAAGCATTTAGAACAATCTGAAGAGTAGCAATTTTAAATGCTGTGGATGTTGCCATCACAGTTACATTTTTAAAGATATATTACTGATTTTTAATCAGTAACTTGAGCCATTAAGCATAAAGAGGTAAGAGAAGATTTATACTGACCAATGCAAGGCTCATGGTCACGGAAATCCACCGAGGCTGCTGTTTCACTTAGTTCTGAAGCTGTCTGGCCTCCAAAAGATTTGGAAATACAAAGGTCTTCAGCAACTGCAATTCAATGCTGGAGGTGTTTAGAAGGCAAAAAAGATAGGGTAAACTTCTATAATTCCCCTTAACTTTTCTCTACTAGCCTGAGCTGGCGTATTGGCAGTACTTCGTGGACCAGCCACCATTGGTGTCTTACAACACTGAGCACAGGGTGACTGAAATGCTCTGGGGTCAGGCCCCACAGAAGCATCACTACCTCAGCTGGGCTGGTGGTGCTGTTTACATTACAGTGTTGGTGCAAGCTTTATCCCATCGCCTCATTTACATCACATGGCAAAAAGGAGGGCAGTTTGCATCACAACTCTGGTGAACATCCAGGCCCTATACCCAAGCTAGCTACCTACTAACACATGACCCCATTAAACACCTTCATCTTGACTCCAGAGGTTCTGACATTTCAGTGGAGGCACAGCTACACAAAAGGGCAACTTCCTCATGTGAAGGAATTACTCTAAGCTAAACTCACCTTGCTCTATGGTTCCTCAGTCTGTACAGAAGTGCAAAGCTTTCCCGTGATCAGTGCTGATGGGAATGGAAAGTGCCTGGAAATGGAAAGTCACCTAGATTGAAAGGTGATGTGAGTTCCCGCAGAGCACAGGTATTCCCTAAGGCAACAAGTTGTGTTTTGTAGAGGTGTCCACTGCTCCCAAAAAGCAGAAAGCTTTTACGTTTCCTCACCAAGCCTCCCAGGAGGAGATCCGAAACAATTCATTATTCATTATTTAACCTCTTCTCAAAAATATTTTTGAGAAGGGGTTAAATGGAAAGACCTTCCTAACCTTAGCCACACCAAGCACTAGCTAGTTAGCCGGTAGCCCAAGTCAAGGAATGCACTGAGTCTGTATGTTCTGACCAGCAACCACACTTAAAAACACCATAAAAATATTAAATTGCTTTGATGGTTTACACCGCTTTGCTGTAACACCCCTCACAATCAAAGCTAATCCTTTCTGAAACCCAGCCCTGCTGCAACGTTCATGAACCCGATGGGACATTAAGGGGCCAATCTGGCCCATAACTGACAGCACATGCATGGGGTGGCATTCTGGCTCATGAACATTTCCTTCAGTAGGCATCACGGGGGGGAAGAGCAGATGAACACTAAACCTGTCTTCTCTCAAGCCATCCCTGTAATTATCACCTTGTGGAGGAGGCACACAGGAGTTATTGCTAGCTGGAAGGAAATAGGAAATGCCAGTGTCCTCCGGACCCATACCCAGTCAGATCCAGACCATGAGACACCCCAGAGAACCTTAACGCAAAAACAAACTGGGAACACGCCTGGAGGCGGGATTAGCATTATTGCCATTTACTCATCATTCCTCTCCGCTAACACACTCAGCTAACACACTTCCAGCATGTGCACACACTTCCCGGCCTCACCACCCCGCGCTCCCCTGAAAGGCGGCAAGGCAGCCGCCTGCCCTCACCCAGCTCAGAGCTGACATAAATCCCGTGCCCTGCTCCTTGCCTCCTTTAAATGCCACGTTATGGTGCGGCCTCGCTGCACGGCTGCAGCACAGCAGAGCGTAATCCTCATTTTACGGATGAGGACACAGAACCAAGATGGTGAAGGACGCGTTAAAGGCCACATGAAGCAGCTCGCCCCGAGCAGCAGATGTTTGGGAGAAACAGGCCGCGTGCAGAAACGTTCTGCTATCTAACACGGTCCCGTGGAGCTGGCGTGGAGCCCCCTTAAGCAGAAGCATGGATTTGGATTTGCATCTGGCCTAATTACTTCGTGGACGATCCCAAGAGGCAAAGTTCACAGAGCCCCCTCTGCAGAGGGCCGGCGTTCACAAAATGGCTCCTGCTGAGCTCAGCTGCCAGCCTCCCTGCTCCTTTCCTTCTCTTCCCTTCCCACCAGAGGCACACACACAACCCCACAGCACCCAGGGGGCACACACAAGGCTCTACAAGACCCCAGCTCTGCCCACCCCCCGATGCAGAGCACAGGACAGCCGCTGCCCCTTCCCCCGGCAGCCCAGGCTCTGGGCCTCACGCGTGTGCTACCAACGAGACAACTTCTTCCAATGGGGTAGGATGGTGTTAAAATAAATAAAAATATTACCCACAGCAGCACACACCTCACAGGGGCTGCCCATAATTCCTTGGCCTTTTTCAAAGGACCCCAAAAAGTCCCTCCCTTCAGGTAACGCCTCAGCTGTGGTGGCCCACAGCACCACCACAGGCAGGAGCCCTGAATCCTGTGTGGCACAGCCACAGCACCGATACCCACAGCCTCCATATTCCTCTCTCTGCCTCACACACACACCAGTCCTCTTCTCAGGAGGAAAGAAATGAGCAGTACGTACCATCTGCAGGCCCTTCTGGGACACGTATTTCCAAAGGAAAACACCATGTATGAGGTCAGCCGCCATCCGGCCCTGTGTCTGTCCTTCCACCCATCACTCGGCTCTGCTGGCCAACTCCAAGCAGAGCTGACAGCACATCACTTATTTCAACAGCATTCATTGCTGAGGTATTTTGCACAGGCTGCTGAACAGAGAGGAAGAGAGATGCGCTCCTCTTCCCCCAGGGCCCACAGGACAAGTCAGGGAATTTATCTCAGACACAGAGGGGTTTCGGTCACTCTGTCAGAGCACACCATTTATCACTCTACCCACAAGACAAAGCCCCAGGAAAAAAAAAAAATCAGACTTTATCCTGATATTTATGGACTTTTTTTTTTTCTTTATTATTATTACCCACCTCCCTAAACTCAGAATAAAGCCGTATTTTTTAATCACCATCTTCCAGGGAGTTCCCTAAATTTCGCTTTCCAATGACACAGAGCTGGTGCCAGAAAAGATGTAACAACAAAAGCTTATAGTCATGGGGAAAATAAGATTCTCCTTTTAGTGCACAAGATGGATCCCACCTCCACTGCAGCCAAATTTCCAAATATTTCATCTATTTCAACAGAGCAGCACAAAAACACAGCCTGCAAACAGGGAGCAGTGTGTAGAAGCGAACAAAGAGCAGAGAAGCTGGAGCTCACAGTCCAGTACCAGACATCAGGAACCAAAACAAACGAAAACACGACGACAAAACCTGGAAAATGATCCGTATGTGCAGTTAACCCCACTTCCACTGACCCGCGGATTTCTGGAGACAGCCAGATTTGCGACCACCTCCTGTCAGTGACATGCCTCTAATGGAAGGGACAGCGAAACGACCTTCAAGTGACAACTTGCCGTGGGGTAACCGTGACAAATGCAGCCCGATGGCCATCTCCACCTCGCGTGCAGACATGAGGTGACATCCTGTAATACGCCTGTGTCACAAGGAGGGAAATGCTGGATGGTCTTTTTAATGGGTTTGTCTGTAGCAAAAGAACCCATCAGAGATGTAATTTGCAGGGGAAGGACTTGCCAGAACGTGTGTGTGTGTGTGCACGTGTGCGCTGCGTGGGCACGCTGCCTGAAGGAAGCACATCTGACTCTCTTTTGTAGGGAGAGGCAGCGTATTCCTGTAAAATTAAACGGGTTTAGTGCTTCTGTTTTAACACAAACATAAACAGACCACACAAACAACAGCATGCATGAAGAAAACCAGAGAAAGAATCTCACTCAATTTTGCAGAGATGACATGGAAACGTGATGCCATGCCCACAGTACTGTGTGGTAAGAACACGAGTTATTCTGGATGTTCTCTCAGAGTTAAGCAATGGGCGGGCTTCCAAAGGATGACAGACCTGCCCCTCGAGGGTTTGGGTCTGTACCTGTGGATACTTACTCCTTTACAGGATTTCAGAGCTGCTACTAGAAAGCTGGGGACACTTTGAAAGCTGACATGATCTTAAAGCAGAGCAGGGACACTGGGCTATTTTGGCTTGCCACAATGGGGACAATTCAGGAGATTCATACATTTTTGAGCAGAAGGAACTATTACAATCACCTAACTAATATCCAGCATAACCAGCCTGTGCTATCATCTAAAAGTAATTGATAGCGACTTCTCTGAGCCCATCCGTCACCTCGAACATTTGGTGTAACAGCCCAGAGCAGCACATGAACACGATGAGCATTACAGACCGTGTGGGGTGCAAGCACACACAAAAGGCCAGAAAGCCTACAGTGCAGCACTAATGCAGGAAAAACAACCTCAGGAAGCCAGAGAAATGTTTTCATCAAGAACTATCCAAACACCAGCTGAAATCTGCTACGACCTGCCAAAGTGAGCCCTCCAGCACCAAAGCAACCAAACTTTCGTCTTTAGCAGTTATTATTATAAAGACACTTTCAGATAAAGCAATAATGATTAAATAAGCCAGGCCTTGTTCGAGCTAAAGTTTTCCTCTCTTCAGCACTCAGAAGACTGTCCCAGTCTCCTGTCATCTGCAGATAACGTGGATCCCAAACATAAAAGCAAGCAGGATGTTCTTATCCCAAAACCCTCAGGCCCTATTAATTAACCTGGAGCTCAATTCAGCCTGCGACAAGCTCCTGTTCCTGCCAGGTCCCCTCCCTGACGGCAGGAGAACAGATGTGCTGCATTACATACACACAAGTGAAAACACTTAACAGCAACCTGACCCAGACTTCATGAACAAATTAATAAAAAAAAAAAAGAAAAAAAAAAAAAGAAAACCACACAAACCCAGCAATAGTTCATCACAGCCACAGAAAGCTTATTTCTCTACTCAAGCACGGGTGTTGTGCCCCTTACAAGGGACAACATGTTTTGGAGGAGGGCGGGGGACACACCAGAGTATTTAAACAGAGGCGATTCACCGCAACGCGTAACTCGACAGCAGAACCACTCAGCATCTTCTCTCCACGGGATCAGAGCGCACAAGAAGAACAACGGCTCAGCTGAAGGGACACGAATGACCAAGATGGAAGAACACAACTCGTTTCAGATACAGAAATGTTTAATGGCGTTAAAGTGCTACTTTAATGGGGACCATATGCTAACATTTAAACACAATTCCACTGCACTGCTAAATATGGTTGTCTTTATTTTTTTTTATTTACTTTATTTACTTCTTTTTGCCCAACCCTACCTAAAACAATAAAATAAAGTCTAAAGGACTGAAATTAACAACCCATTCAAATCAGCAATAAGTTATGAATTTTATAAAGCATTTTTTTTTTTCCTCTTCTTTTCTTAGTAACGAGGGGTAGTTAAATTACTTAAGGATATACAAAGTTTCAAACAATGCCATAGGTGAGGACTCTATCAAGGTTTTTAAAACTTGGAAAAAACGAAATAATCCTGGCCATTAAAAAGACAAAAATAAAAAAAAAACAGCAAAGCCCTCAAAGTGCAGGTTAGAATGCTCATCTCTGAGAAAATTAGAAAACATTTGCTAGAATAGCTCTTAACAGCACCTGCACAGGTAAGATGGCAAGGCCCTCGGGAACAGGACGTGCAGTCAAAACATTACATTAACGTGAGAGACGTGCTGAGCTTAACTAGGTTAACTACTGGACTGGAACTTCAAAAGTCAGCAGAGGGAATGATTCTAAAAAGAAAACCAAAGGAACCCTCACCAAACTTGGCCTTCTCCAGCTAGCACAGCCTTCATCCATTGTGTGCACGGCAAAAAGCATTTTGCATTTCGTTGGGTCAAGTGCTCCATCAAAACAGAGATCTTCTCGTGGCGTAAATTCATATAAAAGACATCTAAGGTTTAATATGGACAAGCTCTAAAAAGACGCATCAGACTTGGGGTGTTTTCCCTCCCAACACATTTACAAATGTTTATCAAAAAATCTCTTCAAATAAAAAGGTCATAGTGGCTCAGTATCTGGGCATGACTTTCTGGCATGTCACCTCTCGTGTGTGCTGGTTTCTTTCTGTCCTCAGCTGGCTGTGTGCCTGCGCGTGGGCACGCATCTACCGGGAGATCTGCTGGCGCTCTCACAGCACGACACAGCCCATGATGTGCTGGTAGATTACAAGCGTGTACCCCTCGCTTTAGCCACGCGTCAGAGGTACTTGCTTGTTAAATGATGTCCAACAGAAAGCTGAGCTGAATGGTATTCTCTCCTCTACATCTCTCTTTGCCGCCCCTCTCTCTGGGCACAGAACGAGACCTTTATCATTACTGTTGTTGCTTCTAGGCTACTTATGCCCTCACAGGTTTCCTATTACATTACAACAGCATTGGATTGTGAGAAACTGTAGGACATGGCCCTTTTAGGGCCACAAAAGCTCTTCAGAAGGGCCTAAACTAGGTTGTTCAACCTGAATGCAGTGTAAGAAAATCTGACATTTCTCAGATCTCATGACAGGAAGAGAGGGATGAGTCTCTAGTATCCTCTTTCAAACAAAGAAATTCAAAACAAAGTGTTTCATCGCTAAGGTCTAGATCCAGGTCCCACAGAAACAAATGGGTATCACGGACTTCAATGGGACTAGGGTTTGGTCTAACTGTTGGCCAGCAGGAATTGGGATTGGTAACGTGACCAAATGAACGCGTGGGTTTCTTCCCTTACCCCAGAGGTTTTATTTACAGGTCTCTGCAGGACTAGCTGTCAATGTGTCATTTCTGAAAGAGGATACTGGCATCTAGGACCCAGTTTGATCACCCCAGTGAAATCTTTCGCCCTGCACTGTCATCTCACTTGGTTCTAGGAAGCAAAGGAGAGCTTGACACTGGCGCTGGAGTAACCCTCGTCACTCCCAATACTCTGCAAGCTGCTGTGATCATCAATGTCACTGATGCTGGTTGTGCTGATATTGTCCACTTCTCCATGGGAGAACTCTGTGCTTTCAACGTCCACTTCAATCTCTTCTAAAAAGGGAAACGAGAGAAACACACACAGGTTAGCACCACAGACCCGACTGCTTCCTTCAAGCCAGCTACCAGGAAGACTCTCGGTGTTTTCCCTTGGGGTGGGATGGGCTACGGACATGGCTTGTAAGGGACTAGCTACCAGCCTGGAGCTTTTCACAGGGACCTTGCAAAGGGGCTTGACTCCTCCAAAATGCAAAACACACTCTCAGCAGAGGTGGGCAATCTCATGCACTGAACTTGTTATTCTGCCTCTGCTCTTTGGAATGGTATCACCCCAGTGTGGAAACAAACAAACAAAAAAAAAAAAAAAAAAAAAAAGAAATCACAGGTAAAACAGAGGACAAAAAAAACCAAAAAAAACAGAGCATGAAGTTACCCTTAAAGTTACCCCTGCCTAGTCAGACATCTTGATTTCCAAGCATGCAGGAATTTTCCAAAAGGAAATCCAAAAGGATTTTTTTTTTTCCCCAGACTGTGGACTCAAACCCAAACTACACGGCTTGAGTCTGTTAGTAATTATCAAACTATCTACTGTGCCCACCTGGGATCCACAGCAGAGGTGTTTCAAAAAAGAAAGTTACATGAACTCAGTTAGCCATTCAGACCATCTCTATCCAGTTTTAACTGAGAAGAACAGTACAGGAAGCTTGGAAAAGAAAGGGGGGTGGTGGTAGAATGATTCTTGGAATTTTTAGAGTCAGTTTGCTTAGCTCTGTTTGCTTGGTTATGCCATGGTGGGCCCAAATACAGGAAATACATGGGAGAGCATGGAAGTTGCTTTGCAACACCTGCTCCAGCCCCAGTAATATCTTTCTTAGATGTTCCCTTTGTGTTGTTGAGAGACACAAAAAAGGGACAATAAGTATCACACCTTTAGCATCAAGCATTTATCTACCACCTTGTGAGCACTGCAAATTACTCTGTGTAACCGATGCTTTTGAATTTTAGAGCTCTTCAGAAAAACAGATCACTTTAAATGCCACCGAAACCATCCTGAGATGACGATGGCAACATGCAAAAGGCAAAACTTTTCATATATACGTGTGTGCACGTGTATGCGTGTACATGTGGGAGCAAGATCAGTAGCCTGAATACCAGAAGTCAGAGAGAAGGGGGTAGCTGAGAGACAAGAAATGGGTCAGGCTCCTGCCCCTCTTCCCAGAGTCCCAGGGGTTCCTGGCCAGCCTAGTGGCACCCACCTCGCTCCGAGTCCGAGCGATCAGAGGAAATGGTAGAGCCAATGCTGTCCATTCGTATTCGCTCTATCTCCTGAGACCCCTGTAGCTGTTCCAGTCTTCTCTTTAGGAATCTTTGTTCTCGTTCCAGGTTCTCAAGCTGGTGTTGGCTTCTCCTCTCGGTCTCTTCAAGTTTCTGACATGAAGAAATATGGCTCAGTAAGAGGTTTCATTCTTTTTCTCCTTCCCTCTCACCTCCACTGTCCAGCCACCTGCTTTACTTAGACGTTCCCTGGTCCCAGAAGGATTTAAGCTGCAAAAGAGCTCTGAAACAAGCTGCTTTCCTGTCCCCAGGAGTTGTGCTGCCTCCTCACAACTCTTCCCGTTCCCAAGCTTTGATAAATCACACATGTTGGTATCAAAAAGGCTTTGAAGACAGCCTCTCCAGAGGAAACTACAGGATGCGTAGCATTTTGTGGGTCATTCTGCGTGAGCTCAGCCCCCTGCATTACCGCATCTGCCCACAAAGGGGCCTCGAGTCCCTTACCCAAACCAGCCCGGCGTTACAACTGTCACATCAAAACGTGCCCTGGGAGCTCTGTTCCTTGCTGCATGGTTTAGCAGGATTTCTCAGAAACAGTTTTCTATTTAGTAAGTGATTTACATAACCTACTACAGATTTCTTTGATCACAGCTGGGAAATCTACCAGGGCACTGTTCTTTGTTTCCTGCGACGAGCACATTGCATAAGGAGGAGTCATTTCAGGCTAACCCTGTCCCTTCAGCAGGGCTTTTTCTCCTTCGCCACCCATCCTCCCTCCCACCATCCTGGGCTGTGACAAAGGGTTTCAGCCTTCTCCAGATACTGACAATGCTGCGTTTTCTCTTTGGGCTTCGCTCTGCCAGGAGTGAAACCAGATGAGTGCTGGGCTGGCTGGTTCCCACGTGGAACTTCATCAGGCCAGCCCTGGCTTACCCTCCTGGGATTTGCACCAATGTTTTTGGCAATGGAAACTCACTGGCACATCAGAAAAGGTGCATTTCCCATCCAAATGGGGTCACTCACCAGCAGGTATGTTTTCCTTTTAAGAGCTGTTGCTGGCAACAACTGATCATGATGCAGAATAAGGCCCCTGCTTTCCTGCAATCATCCCCACAGGTACCAGAGTTCATTATGGACTCTCCCAACAAAGTGGTTTGTAGTGATGATAAATGATTAACCAAGGAGACAATGCTAGCTTATTGCTTTCTATATATACACACACATAAAATGTAAATAACAGCTATCTATGTATATTAACAGATCCACATGTACTGCCAGTAGTTAAGAATTAGACCGAGTATAAGAAGTATTAGAACGAGTCCAGAGGAGGGCCATGAAGATGATCAAAGGGCTGGAGCTCCTCTCCCATGGAGACAGGCTGAGAGGGCTGGAGCTGTTCAGCCTGGAGAAGAGAAGGCTCTGGGGAGACCTCACTGCAGCCTGCCAGTGCCTAAAGGGGCTTTACAGGAAAGCTGGCAGGGACTCTGTCAGGGAGTGTCATGATAGGACATGGGGGAATGGTTTTAAACTAGAAAAATGTAAGGTTTAGATTAGATATTAGGAAGAAATTCTTCCCTCAGAGGGTGGTGAGGCCCTGGCACAGGCTGCCCAGAGAAGCTGTGGCTGCCCCAGCCCTGGAGGTGCTCAAGGCCAGGCTGGATGGGGCTCTGGGCAGCCGGGTCTGGTGGGAGGTGTCCCTGCCCATGGCAGGAGCTGTGGGATTGCAGTTCCAAACCAGACCCGCCAGGAAGCATCTGGGAGAAGCAGCTCTTACCTTGATATGTGCTTTGGCTTTGTTGAGCAGCCCAAGCGTCGTGTGCCTGGTGCAGTCTGGTCCGAGCGGGATCAGAACTTTCAAGCGTTCAAGACACAGGCGGAGGTGAGCTCGGCTGCAGGGGGAGAAGAGGAGGTCAGAGCTGTGCTTTCAGGAAGGGAAAGCCATTTCCTTCCCTGCCTCCCTTCTAGGAGGCACTTTTCATGCTTCCTTCTGTCCCTACACATCATAAGATTCCCTGCAGGTGCCAGGATGGGCTGCCCCGAGCTATTTACACCGCAAACAGCAGCTGCCCACCAACACTCGCACGATTGCTAACCTCTGGCACACGCTGTTTGTTTTCTTGCCGTTTGAGCTGTTAATCTGATTCAATGGATGAACTTTGTGCAGAGCCGAGGCACAAAGGGTACGGTTATCTTGGAGGCTTCATCTCTCCCCCAGCTACCTGCTGCTGTGCTGGGAACATCTGTGGAGGCATTTCGGAATGACCGCTACCCGCGGCACGCTTGCATATTGCTGGTTCAGGGACATTTGCTATGATCTAAGTAACAGCTCTAACATTTCTTTGCACAAAATACGAAGAAGGAAATAGCAAAACGGTTAGCCCAACACCCCTAAACACTCCCTGCTGGCAATTAGAAGAGTTAGAGGGACTGCAGTTCCCAAGCATGGCACCCGTACTCCTTCCTCAGACCCAGGTCACCCTGCTGACCTTGGAGCACCTCTCCAAAGACGATTTCAAGCACGACAGCACCGCTGATGGCCTGAGCCATTTTCTGCAGAATACGAAAAGGTGGGGAAAATGGTTCAGGAGCAGTAAAGCACGTCGTCCTCAGGCTGCACAGGAGGACTGCTCCCGCCGATCCCGCTCTGCACCGCGAAAGCAGGAACGAAGGCCAGATTTATAGAAAGCCATCTCGTGGGCTGCCTTTCTCCTCCTCCCTCTCTCTTTCCCAGACATTAATGATTTATGTCCAAACTTGTCATCCCAATCAATAACACAATGACATCAGCTTCACCATTCACATGCCAGCAACACCGGTGCGAAAGGGTCCTGAAAGCCCATCCCGAGCCCTGCTCAGACACAAAGAAACGGCATCGCAGCCCGAGCCGTCTCAGCGCAGGGGGAAAAAAAAAATAAATAAAGAGCACGGACAGTTCATTTCCATTTGTTTTTCACATTCACCATTGCTCCCGGTTTGAAAGGGGTGGGGGAGAGGAGTCTGTAATCAGGCAATTATGTCAGTGACAAGCAAGGATGATTAAGGGTGGAGGGGTCAGGGGTTCTGCTGATGAACTGTCAGCGCCGAGGAGCGCTCGCTGGCGGGGCTGGGAGCCCCTCAGTATCTCTGTTATAAATCTCCTCACAAAGGGTCCATCATTCTGTCTCCAGAAGAGCCACGGGGCTGCGTACGGCCAGCGAGGGCCATGACGACCATGTGCTTTTCATTAAATATTAACTGGGGAAGGACCAAAATCTGAAGAATCAAACAAATAACTACAGAAGACAACGGCATCGCTCTTCTCTTTCTCCTCAGACTGCTCCAGGGCACACTGTGCTGGCATTAAACCCATATGGCTGACTCCGGTTTGGGTTTTAGCTACCTGGAAGCCCCTTTTTGACACACAGGCTGGTGAACGGGGGCTGCGTGCACCCAACCCACCGCAGGTGCTTTGCCCGGTACCTGTAGGGCCAGCAGTGGCAGGGCACTGCTGGGGCACACTGCGCTCATCCTCCTGGGGAGGCTGCTCAGATGTCTGGCAGCCAGAGAGAGGAGGAGGAGGAGGATGAAGTCACGCCCTTAAGGACATTCTGGGTCTCTGAACCGGTTTTTGGAACAGGGGAAGGCCCCGCACCAGGAACCAGGTCCTGGGGACCAGAGACAGCTCTGGGCACGAGCACGCAGCGATCGCCCAGACCCAGGTGAAAGGATGGCAGCAGGTACCAGCAGCACGGCACCCACCAGTTTGCCTTGTGCCCCAGGACCACGGCGGATCAAAGGAAGTCGCTCTGCAAACAAGGGCAGAGAGGGGACGAAAGATCTGGAGGGCTCGTCTGCAGAAGGACCGGACAAGCTGGCAGAAAGTTGCCTCCTCAGCGCACGGGGTCCCCATTTTCCCATTTGCATCTGGTTCAGAGAGAGGGAGAGCAGCCACAGAGCTATCAATCTTCCCTATCAGGTCCCGTAGCTGTACCTGAGCAGCCGTAATCCCAAGGTCAAGCCCCAGCAGGGACGCCTTTCCCCTTGTTTACCTGCTTTCAGCAGCGCTGCGGGCTCTCGGGCTTGGTGGAAATGCCAGCATTGGGCAGGCTCCAGACAGAGCCCGACGGCTTCCCCTGTAAGCTGCTGGATTATAGCAATATTTGAGGCATCTGCCAGTATCTGGGAAAACAAGCCTAAATGCCCCTATTGTTATGTACCAGAGGAGTGACTCTGGCTGGGTGCGAAGCGCTGCTGCCTCTCGCTGCCCCGGTCCCAGGGAAGGCAGAGGAGGAGAGGAGGAAACTGCACTTCCAGGCAAGGCTGAAGCCTCTGCACGCTGCCTGCAGGGCAGATGGGAGCAGCCGGAGCCCTTCCTCCTGTTTCAGCAGCTTCGGTAAAACCAGGCTCCCCCAGCTGTACGCTGAGCACAGGCAGGAGCTGCATGTGCAGGCTCACGCAGAGGGAACCGGGGAGCACCTGACAGGAGGAGGCTCTCCCCTCTTTCACCCTGACATCCTCCAGCTGGATTTGGGTTACCTGCATGGACCAGCCCCCAACACCTCCCCCCCATCCTCCTCCGAGCCCCCAGGCTCTGCCCCGTGCCCCCCCCAGGGGAGCAGCCCGGCTCTGTGCCTCCCCCTGCACTTGGCTGTGCCTGGCTGCAGAGGGCTGCAACTCCACAGCCCGCTCTCCTTCCCTCTCCTCTCCTCTCCCAGTGACATCACCTGCTCGGGTTATATAAAGCGCTGGGAGGAAACCTTGATTTCTGCACGCTTTTCGCTCCTCGCCTCAGCTGGCTCACTGCACAGCCCGCAGCCAAGTCCCCCTGCAGGAGCCGGGCTCCTTTTTGCCTGCATCGCAACTGCACTGCGGGAACGGGGCTGGCTGCAGAAAAAAAATCCCCATTTCCTCACCCCACTCTTCTGGGGATGTGTCTGAGGGGCTGGGGTAGGGCTCGACCTCTCCCCCACCAGGCACCACAGCAAGCTGGGCACACAAGCCACCAGCTTTTGCGAACATCCCTGGTGGGACTGCAGCTGCTTTGCTGCTACACCAAGGGGTTTTTTCTTCCACCACGGGCAGAAGTGATGGAAACTGAACCAAGAAAGTTTCTCTGAATTCTAATTTTGCTGAATTCTAATTCCTGTTGAAAGAGAGCGTCGGAGGGAAAAGGGAAGCATTTCCCAGATACTTTCATACCATGCCTGCAGGTCCACAGGGCCCGAGTTCAACAGACTCAGCACGTGCTCAGTGCAGGAATTCACTCAGGTCCCACCGAAGCTAGATCAGGTGTTTGATCTCCAAGAGAAGTTAACAAAACAGAACAAAAAGCAGCACCAAAAGCACCAGCACAAGGAAGGTCCTAACACGGAGATCATCATCGCCAGCCTCCCTCTCTGCCCTCCCCTCTCTTCACCTTTTCAAAGTCGGGTCTAATTTAACCCTGAAATTGGATAGCAGCAACTTTGTTTGGATTTCAGGGCGAATAGATGGCTTAAAAAATTCAGGAGGGACGGCTGGGGAAAGCAAGCAATTCCTGGAGAAACACAAGTGACCGCACATCAATAATTCATCGGATCAGAATGATTTGGAGATAAAAGTAATGAGAAACACATGCAAAAAAAAAAAAAACACAGGGCAGGGAAAACGGGGGGAAATATGGTTTCCTCCTAGAAGCAACGCGCAGGTCGGAGACTCCTTTATCTCTCACAGCCATCACATGAGGATGTTTTCTCCTCGCTCGTCTCTAACCCTCTGCCAAACCCAACCCTCTCCGCTGAAGGACCTGACCCCTGCTTCACTGAACGCCCATCTCCAGCAGAAGGAGAGGAGATTTTGCCGAGTACCTGCATCCGAAACCGAAAGCCAGTCAAGCGCCGAGGACAGAGGCCGCGTTTTCCTTGCTGCAGAGGTTATGTAATTGCTGCGAGCCCTGGAGCCACGAACAATGGAGCTGCCGTGGCTCCCGGCCAGCCGGCAATAAACGCGCACGCTGCCTGCCGACAGCGGGGACGGGGCAAGGTTTAGGAGGAAACCTGGTCCAGAAACACGCAGCCAGAAGCTGATGGCCTCCACCTGAGCCATGATATCATTCGGAGCAAGCCATTCTGTCCCATTTTAATCCAGGCCTCTTCTCATGGTTATTTATTTGTTTGTTTGCTCCACGCTGAACAAGATCCTCGTGCATTTGCCTCTTTGTCTCCAGTCCGTTTCTCCCCACGGCTCCCTGGCACAGAGGCACATCGGTACTGCAGTGCTAACAAAATGCACCGTGAAGAAGTAATCGGGGGAAAAAAAAAAGGCCTTCTGATTTTTTTTAAATGCATTTCTATCTTTAAAAAAATAAATAAATTTAGGAATGACAACAGAACCAACCTCGATGCTGCATTACAAATGGGCACGTTGGCCCTGCACGCACCTGGAGCCACGTGGACAGGAGGCAGCTGCTTCTTCCAGCAGTCAAGGCCACACCACCGCGGGCACAGCTGTGCAAAGGACACTTCTGCAACTCTCAGGGCCCTATGCCCATCTCAGGGGGCACGTCAGGGAACGGGATCGCTTTCATCTGAGTTTCTTTTGCCTTCCTTTTCACCCTGACCTGGTGCAACACCGCGAACGCCGAACTGCTTGCTCAGCTCTGCTCCCACTGGCCTCTGTCCTTCTGTCTCCACAGGTTTTTGCTTCTGTCCCCCTTTCTGACAGCCTGCAGGACTGGGAACTCTTTGGAACAAAACCACAAGTGCCAAACGCGCTGAGGTCCAAACAGGATCTCACAGCTGCACTCAAATCCTGCACCAGGCAGGCCCCAAATAATCAGAGCAATGCAGCATTACGATTCTGAAGCTGCAGTGCTGTATTTGGAGCTTTTTTTTTTTATTCACGCAATAACTGCTGGGCCTCTGGGTCCCATTTGTTGCCTATCTTGAAGCTTTTCTCTTTGAACTGGGGGACTGAAGCAGAGAATCTTGATTTAAATGAATAAAACAATAAAAAAAGAGAGACCATCCGTAATCCCATGCCTCCCCAAACTGGGATGCTTAAAGGAAGGGCAAATAAATAAATAAATTTGAATACTGATACAGTAAAAAAGAAAAAAAATATGCTGAGAAAGTATCATTTTGGAAGGTGCCTCCTCCAGAAGGACCTCTCAGCTGTGCACCAGCAGAACTGCCCTTCCTTTCCTGACACCTTTGATCTTCAGAGGCCCCAGTGGGACAGCCTGCTCCAGCTCACTAGTAAGAGGTGAGATGGAAGAGCCCGCAGCTCACAAGGAGAAGGTGATGAGAGCAGCATAGGTGGCCGCCTGCCCAGCAGAGGAGCCGACTAAATCAATGCCTGGCATTTTCTCTTGCCTCTTCATTTTCCTCCAGAGCTAGTGCCACGCTCTCGGCGCCCGTTCATCAGTTCCTCGTCTCCCCTTCCAGCTCCTCCACAGCTCTCTGCCTCTCTTTGACAGCAAGGAGATTTAGACAGTTAGGAGATGTCAAACAGCAACAGATGCTCCAGAGCAGAGTCTATTACTACTTATCAAAGTTAATCTCCCCCTAAAATCATGCATTGAGGACCTATTATTATTGATCCTGGCCATTAGCCACGAAGTATTTGAATCCCTGGTGCATCTAATGAACCGAACTTCGCTCTCCTGTAGCACAGCACGCGATGCTACCAGCCAAACCCCTTTAGGGCTCAGCCATGCTTACAACAGGACCCGAAACCCTACAGCCATCATGACAGACAAATGCTCTGCATCATGTTCTCTTTCTGCCCTAAAACACTGCCCGGTTGCTGCCAGCAGTCACATCTTGGTACCTCCTGCACCAGATCATTTGGCACCACCTTGAAGATGCTCATTCCTGACACTGCAGGTATCACAGCCCCGCTGCCCTGGCAATGAGGCATGGCCACAACCCTGCACCAACAACCAGGGACCACGCAAAGAAAGCCTCCAACACCACCGTGCAGCCCAGCCCGGCTGATTAGAAAGCCCCGATTAGTCCAGCCTGATAAAAACACCACCTCTGTTGGAAGGCGGGTAAAAATAGAGACCTGCTCTTTAAATAGCCTTGTGCCCTGCTCTCCCTAACACCATTATAATCACCCTGCCGGGGCCACACAGCGTGCTCCCAGCCTCAAAGCCCGGTGACACTGCTCCTGGTGTCCTGCTCCATGCCCGCAGCACGGCCGTGCCGTTCAGCACACACACACACACACACACACTAACCTGCTTTGCTGCGACCCACGGATTTTCAGCTTTAGGGCTAGAATTAGGTCACCAGCAAAGATAGCCGAGGTTTTTCCGAACTCGCCAGCTATTCTTGATGCTCCCGGTCGGGTTTCCTGGCTAAGCACCACGCGTTTGAGGAGCGGTGCCGAGGTATTTCAGGTGCTGGCAAGCAGCGATGCTGAGCCCAGAAGCTCTGCCTGCCTCCGGAGCTGCCGCCCGCCAAGAAGAGCTCTCCAGTTCGGATCTTCCCGGCCTCTCGAGGAGAAAGCGAGCGTGATTCACAGCAGCAAACAGAGAAATCAGCAGGGACCTGCAGAGGTCCTCGAATGCCACCTGAGATGGACAGAACGTGAGCCACGAGGCAGCCTCCTGCCAGGTGGATGGAAAGCAGCGCCTTTATGCCCCTGGGCCACTCTCCTGGCTCCAGCAGAAAAGCTCCAGAGGTGCACGGGGTGCCACAGCAGCAAAGTCACAGACAGGATCTCAAAACAGAGCCTCTCTTTCTTCATAAGACAAAAAAGATCCTGGACTTAGGTGCTAATTTTTACACCAGTAACTCCACTGGGCAGCTGAACGCAGCACTCACTTCTTTTGCTAGCTCTCCACTTGTCCACCAGTGAAAGAATAAAGGATGCTACCAGTCTGTTATTTGGGAAAACTACCTCCTGCCTTCAAAATAACGAGCAGGGAATACGCCAATACCAAGAACACATTCTGATGTGCTACCAGTGGTCATTCTTGTCATTAAAGCTGTTCCCTAAATTACACAGCTAAGCTATTGCTACTAAGAAGTATTCTTGTCCGCAAGACAGGACAGAGTTTTTCCCCACACATTTCTTTCCTGATATATTCCAGTTTCCTCACCTCATGGAAGAAAATCTTAATTCCTAATGAAAAAAATAGTCCAAGAAGAGGACTGTGTGGAATATTTGTTTACATGAAGTCTTCTCTACCAGAAGGAAAGCATGTGCTGCTCATCTAACGCCCCTCTGCGCTGTCAGAAATATTTAGGGAGTCATCCAATATCTCCTGTACCTCTCAGGTACAGAGGGCACGCATCTGGAACAGAGGAAGCAGTGCATGTGATTTAACCTTGTAAAATTATTTTAAATTTAACCTCAGACTCCCCTGGAAAAAGGAATTACCAGCCAAGGTCACTACTATATGTGTGGTTGGAAAAAGGCACTGCAGCTAGGAGAGAGAACCTAAGAGCATTATTTTTCCTGCTGGGTGTATTTCAGCACACACACAACAGCAGGAACATATTTCAAAGGTCTAGGAGTTAGCTGGCATTAAGTGCCACACAGGTTTAATTTAACTACACGTGTTATTCAGCAGCAGAACCTCAACTCCCGGCATTACGACAGCAGGTGAGTCACGTCCTGGCCTCACACCCCGGGAAAGGTGCTGAGAAGTGGTGCTGGAGAGCACATCTTGCTTCTGCCCAGCTGGTACGGTACAGCACGCTAACACAGCCTGGTTGGATGCCAAAACAGTTCTTCCAAAGAGGAGCAGGGCTGATCACCTAGAAAGTTATAACTATGTAGACTTCAGGAGAGAAAGCAAAAATCAAACCAAACCTGTGCCTGTACCTTGTCCTTTCCCTTTAACTACCTTCAGCATCTTCCTCATGTTTTCTTTCTCTTCTCTGGGCATGTGTGAAGGTGAAGAGATAAAAGACTGCTCAAAAATCAAACAGAAAAAAAAAACAAAGCTGGCCACTGGGAAACCATCTCCTTAGACCTGCACCCAGAAGAAATGAAAGTGGATCAAATATTTTTCAGTCCCACTACAAAACTCAGGCCGTTCCTCCTAGTGAACTCCTGATCAGCTGGAGAAGATCGCTATGACCCCAGCTTCGGCCAGCAGTGCCACAGACAGATATAATTCTAATTCCCCCCAAGCAAGAACAGCTGCAGCTGAGTAAACTAATGGTTGTGCGAGGATCTGTTGCCTTACACTCACTCGGTCTGTGTGCTCCCAGCAGGAAAAGGGTTAGGATCCCACCTGGGAACAGACCAAATATAGAAAGGTTTGTGGGTTTTTAGGAAAGAAAAAGGAAAATGAGATTTCCCTTCTCCTCCCCCTTCGCTGAAGGGATGGAAACGCATCCCCATATGTGCTTTTCCCAGCGAGCACCAAGCCTGCGAGCTGCTTTTCCACGCCAAGAAAAGTTTCAAAGAGGTCAGGGCCTGCAGAGCAGTGCCTGCGCTCCTCCTTACGGGGTCAGGGAACGTCGGGTATCCACCAGAGACAGAGTGTTCCCGGCCGCTTTCCCACTTCTTTTGGCATCAACGTTGCTTTTCTGGGTAGGTGAAGTGGCGTACGCACGGTCAGAAGAAGGAAAAGGATTTTTTTTCCCTCCTCATTCCCTTATCTCAGCCAGAATCGCTCTGCATACTCGTCGCATCTAACATTCGGTCTTGCTGTGAAAGCTGCTGACTACATCCAGCATCCAGGGCTCTCCCCTTCGAACACACAGAGGCGCTCAGCTTTGGATGTTTTTTTTTTTTTTTGTTCCTAGAACCATGCTGAAATAGTTTTCTTCCTCGTTAGATGTTAGGGAAAAAACTTTCCAGTGGCACCAAGAGCTGGACAGGAGCAAAGAGAACACCAGGAGGGGCTGCAGGTAACGTGGCAGCACCGTGACTTGTCACTTCCCAGCTCGGGTTTGGCTCAGGAAGCAGCAGCTGAAGAGAAACGTGCAGGCCAGCAGGTAGCAGGAGGAGCCGCAGCCAGGAATCCTCAGCAAGGAGCGGGTGTCCTGAGCCGTGGGGGAGCAGGAGGAGGCAGCAGGCCTCGAGGATCCAGGCAGCACACAGCCTCGGTTGCCCCTTGGTGCTCCTTGCTGAGAGCAGCTCAGATTTGGAGGCAGGAGGGCACAGCCAAGACCAAAGCCAAGGCCCGAGCTGCACGCACAGCCGGGGCTCCGTCCTGGGCTTTCCGAAAGAGGTGGGCATAGAGGTGTGTAACCATTTAGGGACCCCTTCCCGTGTGAGGGGTGAGCACCTACCCCGTGTCCTCCCTCCTTATCCACCACACGGTGCTGGGTGCAGGAGCCCTTAGCACAGCCCTGGCACCTCAGGGACAAGCAGGGGGAGCAGCACGCACCCACGCGAGGGAGCCAGTATCCACCTGAGGGTCATTAAAAGCTGAGCTGCTGCCTGATCAGATGTGTTCAGATATTGCAGCCGAGCAGGGCAAGCACTCAGCTCGTGGCCAGCAAGCAGCAGGGGCCCATACAAGCGTGGCTGAGGTGTGAGCAGCTGTTTGCCACCCCCGTGATAAACCACACCCGTGGGGCACGCGGCATTATCAGCAGGGACCACGCACGAGCTGCCTGATCCCACTCACCCAGCCTGTGAGGGAACGCCGCATTTCAGGCTCCTGTCCTCTTTCCAGGGCAGGTTTCGGTGCAGGAGCTGTTCTGTATCAGCTGCAGTCACCTCTCCCCCTTTCCCTCAGCCCCTACTGGATACAGCAACTTCTAGAGGCAGCTACTGCAGCCCTGTCCTTTGCAGAAGCCGTGCATTTTCCCCTAAGTCATGCTGGTTTCCAAATGCATCCTCAAAGGTAAGTAATTACCAGGCAGGAGGGACAGAAAACCTTACCCTGCAGCTGATGGGAAGTGACGTTCAGGCAGCAACTTACACAAAAAGATGCCCTCAAAGGACAGCCAGTATTTTTTTTTTTTTAATGGACCACTGGGCAGAAGACCTGACTCACGGCATCGCTGTGGGATGCCCCCACGGGGCTGTGTTGCTGCAGTAGCCCCGCACGTGCACCAGCAGCAGGTCAGCGCACAGACAGCTGCGGGCAGCTCTCGCTTCTGCCCCAGAGCACAACGTCCTGAAACTCGCAGTTCCCACGTAATCTGTCTCAGAAATCGTGTTCCTATTACCTCACCTTCTCTGAGGCTCCCCGGGGGCTGTTGGCCCGTAGCGCCTTCAGGCCCAGGAGCAGTGCCAGCCACCTGAGCAAGCCAAGCTGCTGCATCACCACCTCTGGCCCTCGGCACTCCAACAGCACCCCAGGAAAAAAACGACTACAAAAACCAAACCTGCAAAGTCCCCCGAGCCGCATCTGGGAGGGAGATGGCAAGTACAAAGCCCTGACGTGACCGAAAACTGAGCCAAGAGAGCCGAGCGCTCAACTTCCCACCTAGGGCCTGATTCTTCCCGGGCCCAAGCTCACGGACTGCCAGGGGGATTTGCCCAGCCTCTGTTTTTCAGGACGGCATCCTGAAAGAAAACTGTGGCAACACTTGAGGATAAGTTTAGGAAGAGAGGCAAGAACCAAAGCAGCACTGATGCAGACTCCTGATTAGGTATTATCTCTGTGCATCTGACGGCTTTCAATATACATCCACAGCAGCAACCAGACTCCCTCCTGCAGCCCTGAAAACAGTAAAACAACCCTAAGGCACTATTTTGATACCTGTTCTATTCACTGCTCTGGAAACATCAAGTCCAGGATGCTGAATGCAAGAACGCAGCCAGCAAGCAGGGACACACAGCAGTAGAGCTCGTGGCTTTCTAGGAGCGGGGCCTCCTCTGAAGTCTCCATTCTGGGAGGCAAAAGGACAAGTGGATTCTCACCATCAGACCCTTAACCTTTAAGGCAAGGCCAAGCAGAGCATGCTGACGCCTCTTTCTATGCTCTGGGAGGAAAACACATCAGGAAGTGTCCCGACAGCACATTAGTTGAGAAGGGTTTTGTGGTGAGCACTGGGTTTTGAGAACTGCCTTACAGCAGTGACTTTATTGTGTGGCATTACCGAGACATCTTGCTTGGAGATAGTTTATTCAAAGCAGCAGCATTGTTCTTTTTCCTCTTCCTTCTCCATCTGCTATTGGATTCACAGGGGAGGTGGCGAGAGCTGGGAGCAGAGAGGAAGCCACGTAGGCATTCACTCCTCACCGCATCACTTTGAATAACAAAACAGATACACACACACACTCACAAATATTGAAACTTGGAATTCCGATACGAGCAGTGCTGAAGGTCTTCCAACAAAGTGAAGATCGTTTTGTTTCCTTCGAATTTTGGCAGGGAAACTGTCTCTTTTCAGCAGCTTTACTTAAGAGTTCAAAGTGTTCTGCTACCCAGCCGACGTGCAACAAAGCCTCTGCAGACTTCTGACTCGGAGTGACTCCAAACGCTGCTTCTGTGCATGGGGGCACCTGGCCTGAAGGAGAGCAGTGGTCGAAGAGATCAGCTCCTCATTTTGCAGCACCTGGCTGCTGAGTTCTGGAGCACAGCAGCACAGTAACAGCACGGTAGCAAAAGGTGAGCTGACACTACACAATGGTGACCACCCCTGGACTTCCCCAGAGCGAAAATCTCTCCGATCACCTTGCTCCACAAGCTCCAGATGCTCTCTCTGGTTAAACCAAGCTGGGCACGGCCGTGTAACAGTTACCAGACCTCCTCAACTAGCAGAGCATCCTTCAGCTCCCTTGAGAAATCTCTGTCCCAGCTGAAAACGTGCCAGCCAAGCGGCAGAGCTGAGGACAGACAGCCAATTCCAGCTCCTGTTCCGTACCGGCCGCGGAGACGGGAGGGTTTAGCTGCAGCTCCCCCAAGGAGCAAGTGGATCACGGCGTGCTCTGACCTTTGGATGTTTCAGAAGATGCATGCTCAGCTGCGTTGGCCGTGGCTTGACTGCTGCAGGGAACGTCACAGGTTCCAAGTTTTATTAATGAGGAAAATAATACGCGCTGTCAACGGCTGCTACACGGAGCGAACACAACAAAGCCCGCTCCGGAGAGCAAATGAAATCTGCTGGATTCGTTTCTTGGATTTTGTTTCTCTCTTGGATAAACAGCAGGGAACTCAACACCACATTGATCAGCTGCTTCAAGACAAACACTGATCGCATTGCCCTGGCAAGAACGTGTCGCACAACAGCGGCACGGCCAGGCAGGGTCATGCAGAGGAGCAGGGATTCACTCCTCTTCCATTTCCCCTCCCTCCACCTCCCAGCCCCGATAACACCAACACGGCTGCACCATTTAACACCAGAGCTATTTAACCACGTTATGTTCACCATGTTCTGTAGGTAAATGCTTTCCCCTCCTTCCAGCATCCTGCTAGTACAGATGCACTCGAGGCCCTGTCCTAGAGACAGGGAACCGGGCTGCTGAGCCGGGTCATGGTTCTCTCCTTCACATTCAGGAGGGCTTTCTCCTTTATCTCATCTGCTTCCTCAAATACACAACCCAGCACAACACTCAGCTCTGCTTAAAGACCACTTGAAGAAATACTCAGCATTTGACTGTTTCTCTGATGTTAAGGCAAGAATGTTTGGGAAATCACAGAAGCTACAAGTTAAAAAAAAAAAAAAAAAAAAAAAAAAAAAAAGCACCAATCATTGCTACATGTGTGTTCTTAGCTTCGTTTCTGATCATCATCTCAAAAGATATCAGAGAGAAACAACCTTACAACACTTCACTCTGTGCTTTCCACTAAGCACAACACTTCAACTTGGCTTAGGAGCAGTTTTGTTGCCTTTAGACTTCATCCTTCTCTGTTTCAAACAAGTCACCTTTTGCAGAGACAAAATCTGTGAGATCTTCAGAAAATGCTGATTCCAACGGTTCTCCCAATGTCTTTGTCCCTCCTCATCTCTATCTTTTGCTTGAGCTACATTGTTACCAGAAGCAAAACCAACCCTAATAACTCATTCCTCATCCAGTTACTCAGCTCCGTTTCCCTCCTTTCTGCTGTATTACAATGCGATCGCCACCAAAAGCAAATAGGTCAATGTGTAAAAAGCCTGAAATAAAAACATAAAAATGTTTTCAACAGCTCCTTAAACACGCCCCCTGTTCCACCAGGAGATGCACCGTGTGTCAGACCCCGCCACCACCTCGGTTTACCAGAACTGCCACTTCAGAGAGGAGCAGGAAAGCCTCTGGGCGCCTCGCACCGCACCGACCACATCCTCCCAACGCTGGCTGGTGTCTGAAACGCTCCCAGCACCGGGTAGTTGTGCTGTGTGTAACACACGTACACCTTCAATGGAACTTAAACCTGAATTGGTGCTTGTTTGGGAAAACATTGCTCTATCAGAGGGACTATTTTAGTCACTCACTTCGTGGTGTTTTCTTTCAGGAAATGATGGGGCTTTGCTTGGGAGTCAGATTTTTGGTAGGCGTGTTAAAAGGCTAAGAAGCATTGCTTTAGATACGCCTTGCAGCACGAGAGGCAGAGCGCCGGCTTCTTGCTGAAATGCAAGCTCTGAGTCATCCCAGGCAGAGGGAAACTGAAACACATCCCCATTAAGTAGAAAACACAAACAATTTTCCAACATGAGGATTAATGACAGATAATAACTACAAATTAACTTTAATCTTTTATAAATCAAACAGAGCCCCTTATATAAATGTCCCTGCAATCTCTCTAGATAAAAAACACAAAATCGAAGCAGGAAGGGAAGTGGCTCACACATTGCAGTTAACGTTCGGGACAAAATCAAACACCTCCTTCGTGGAAACACCCCAGTGTTTGTGAAATATTGCGGTACTAAGAAAGGGAGTGCAGCTCAAGGCACTGCTTTAATTTCTGAAAATACAGTTCTGGTTACTTTTGGACATGAACAGCTAAATATTCTTAATCCTGACGCATCAGAATTTCATGAGTTCTACCATAGTGAAACCAAATTAAGCTGGATATTCAAAAAGCAGGGGGAGAGCTTTGCTTTTCTGCTAGCCTTTTGCTGCTGCTGCTTGAAAAAAGCCGTGAGATTGTTGAAGGGGTTAAACCAAAACTTAACTGACTGTAGGGAGGCTGCTCTTCGTAGGCAGGAAGGGAAAAAAACAGAGTCAGAGACCTAATAGTGGACAATTTTGAAAATTACAGTGTGTGTCAATAATGGAGATAACAGTGAGATTCAAAAGGAATAATCTCAAATAATAGGGAAAATGAGCACCTGCCAGCCACAAAGCCATTAGTATCAGGGCTTTTATCTTTGCCACAGTTAAGTCTGGAGACGCTGACAAACTTAACAACGCAGCAAATAAAACGCGGTGAAAACCTAACTGGGAAGCAATTCTCCTCACTCAGAAAACGCTGCCACGGAGTTTGGAAACTCATGCTTCTAGCAGGAAATTCAGGGTCCGATTGCTGGTAACAAACACTGCAAACCCAGCACAGGCTCCATGGGGTCCAGCTGGGCTCGCAGATGCTCCAGCCTGGCACGTTGGCATTAAGGGACATGAGCAGAGGGCTCCTGACCAAGGAGACCCCCAAGTGCAGGATTTTGCCTGTGCAGACCACCCAGTGCAATTAAATGCATGTCCTTCCCAGAAGGGTGAAACCAGGGGCTTGTAAAACCATGTCAGAGACAGACCTGGGCTACTGTGCCTTGGGAACTGGAAGGTTCCCAAGGGAACGGGTCACTCACAGGGTTTGAAGCTTTGCTGTCTGCCTCCCAAGGGGCAGAGGGCAGAAAAAGCTGTCCGTGGATCCACCGAAACCTGGCCAGAGTGAGAGGACCACGACGGTACAGGGAAGGACAGGGACAGCTCTGCCCTAAAGCTGCACGGAGAACAGGCAGTGTGTGCAGGAACAATTAGATATGCAAATTACTGCATTGAAAATTAGTGACGGTTTTACTGTTGTCATGGAGAAAAAAAGCACCCTCCATTCTGGGTCAGACCCAAGCACTGCGTTTTGTTTCCCCTCACTGGTGAATAAAGCTGCAGAGAGCACTGGAAAAGCCCAGGACCGGCGCTGCTCAGCAGAGCTCCACCTGGGCCCGGAGAGCTCACGGCTCGGATGGGGACGGGAGAGCAACGTCACCGAAATAAAAAACCTCCTTTCATCACCCCAGGAAGGCAAAAAAAGCCCACGGACTCCCAGAGCTACCAGGAGGTACAGGCACAGCCAGGAAGAAGCCACCTGCACCATGCAAAGGGCACGCTGCTCCCCAGGGGGGCACGGATGTGGGGGCAACACGGCACATGGGGTACTCAGCTCCAGGTCTCCTGATCTCCACGGGAAGATCCTGCCTGAATTCACACGCAGACTTCACCTGGAGGCTCTGTGTATCCTTGGCCATCCCCTGTTAAATGATTGCTGCTAGGATGGCGTTTGCTTCTGCTGCAGAGATGATGGCAGCCCAGCCCAGCCCAGGGGTGGGAGGGAGAGGGTGTAGAGCACAGGGCCCTGCCCTTTGGGGTCACGGTAACACAGCTCACCCCGCACCCAAGAAACCTGATCCCGTAGCAACCTCCTGTATGGGAAGTGCCCCAATCAGATTTCACTGTGTCAGGAGAAGAACAGTATTTGCTCTGCATACAGATTAGTCACAAAACTGGGTCACTTCTTGCCTTTTCAGAGAGCAAAATAAAAAAAAATAAAAACAGGGCTGCTTTTTCAGATCTTTTTGCTTCTCCCCCCCCCCAGTTTTAAAACTAGGTGACGGGCTGTGGTCACTCCCAGCTGCCTAAGCTGATGGCAGACACCTGCCTGTGGTGAGGTTAAAGCACATTACCACCCGCTGGCCTCCCGGTTCTCAGAATTCAGCTCCTCAGCTACTTACCGGTTCTTTTCTAGCTCGTTGTGCGTAGACCTGGAAGAGAAACAAAAATTGGGATTAGCCACCTTGGAAATCTCAGCACCAAAAGTTCAGCCACCAAAAGCTGCGTACGTCCCCGGTGCCACACAGCAGCATAAAGCCAGACAACTACACAGAGTAAAATCCAGAGCTGTCACCTCAGCCTCCCCTGCCGAGGAGAAATTCCTTCCCTCCGAAGTCTGTGCTTACCTGGTACGTGCAGATCTGGCGCTTGCTGTACCAGATCTTTGTACCTGCCCACCACAAGTGCCCTGCCAGCATTCCCTCGTGTAGAGCTCACAGCTTGAGAAGGAGACCAGGCAGAAGCAAGAGGGAAACGCACAAGTTCACCCTCCTGCCTGTGATGAGAACAGTGGCAAAAACAACCAACCAAACAAATGAAAAAGCAATACAAACCCCACCAGACTTAAATCATTTCACAATTTCTAACCTAACAGGTTATTAGCAGCCCAGGGAAGGTTGTTGAGGGCTATTTAAGAAGGACAGTCACTTATCCAACGTTCCCCTTTAACAGCAGATCACCTTAAAATAGGAGTAAAAGGCGCCCCAAAGCTTAATAAAAAGGATCTATTTTCTGTAATTTGGCATCACATTTCTTCCGGAGCTCTGAGAAGATTATCCTCTATCCCCCATCTGGAGAATCCCGCAGAGATTTCTACAATTAGGGAACTGAACGGAGGATGTGCTCTGAGGGAAACCCTGCCATAATTAAACACTCCTCCAAAAAGAGGGAGGAGGAGCACCCAACAGGTGCTAGGACTTTGGCAAAGATGACGAATAAACTGTGGACGGCTGCAAAAAGCAACACAAATGATGCTTGGCTGGCTGTGCCTGCGAGCTGGGGGTAGCTGGAAAAAAGAATAAAGAAAGAAAGGAAGAAAACCTGTAACTGTGTGCTTGTGCAATACACCACAGGACCCCTGAAGGGCGGCTCCCAGCAACCAGACACAAACTTGATGCGGGTTTAGGCCAGAAAACCACCCCACATCTCCCCCCAAAGCCTAAAAGCACCACAATCCACTCGTCCGGGCAGCTCGGATGCAAGTTAACCCCCCGGAGGCCCCGTTACAGCAGTGCCCGGCTGTCCTTTGGAGCACGTTTGCTGATCTCATGTGCCCCGTGCTCCTGCAGGAGCCTTCGCAGTCATCTCGGTGCCATCAGCAGCTACGTAGCCAGAGACACGCAAAGCCTCGGATTCCTGCATCGTATCGAGCCAATTATCAAGGCCAGCACTGAAAGAACCAAGTTTGGCCCACTGCTGTGAACAAAATTAAAGCAGCAGGTTCTCCCTCCTCCTCTCACATCGGAGGCTCTTTATTACCGAGCTGCCTTCTGACGAACACCACAGCTGAGAGGGGTCACAGGTTTCTCACCACGTCCGGGAATTTGTGCTCTGACTTTTAAACCACATTGGTGGCACGGAAAAAAAAAAACAAAAACACAAGAAACAGCCCCCTTCAGACTCCTTCCTCCTGCAGCTGAACGCAAGGAAAAGAATCCCAGCAACACCGAGCGACTGCTGTGGGAACGCTGCCTCCCTTACCTGCCTGAGTCTTCCTTAGTTTTACCAGGGACGCTTGGAAAAATTCACTTTTCCTTTCACCTGAACTCAGAAAAGAAACACACCACGGCCCCGATTCGTTCCAATTCTTATTGGACCAAACGTAGCTGCAGCTCGAGCTGAGGTGGTGTCATCCCCACCTGGGAACCTGGAGAGCCTCCCTTGCTTCTGGATGAGGCCAGGCTGAACGCCCCAGCTGTGTCACTGCAACACCTTGTCCCTGCCTACAAGGCTGAGATCAGAGCCACGCAGGGAGCCAAGCAGGCACAGAAATGCTCAGAGGGGAAAACAAGAGCCCACCGCGCCTCCCAGCACCACCTCCAGCCTGCCCAGCACCTCTGCTGCCTTTCAGGAGGGGCTCCAGCACAAACTGGCTGCGGGGCTCTCCTTTAAAAGCAGCTTTCTACAGCTGTCGGTTCCTTAACGATGAATTGGGAACACCCAGGCTGGTACCATCCCTAAAAACTTCAGGAACGTTAAATAGGCAGGGAAATACTAATGAATACGTTTTGAAAATGGCTGGGGAAGAGATCGTGAAAGAGTTTTAGATGCTTAACGTAAAGGAGCCAAGGAAATAGCAACAAGAGCAATCCTCATCACAACTTCACCACCAAAAAGCTGAGAGAAAGGGAAGTTTATCCCCCTTTACCCCAGACACACACCAGCAAGAAGCAGGGAAGCACAGCCATCAGGCACGCCACTGTAAGGTCGGATGAACCAACCCAACCCTTCTGCACCAGTCACCGGGACCCTGCCTGCCTGCAGCCCTGGCACAGGGTGAAACATTAAGCCAGGCTAAATTCCGTCACTGCAGGAGACACCGTGGATAATTTATGACTCTGTCTTTGTTAAAAAAAAACCCTCTTGCACAGGTAAAGGCGGCCGAACGTCCTCTGAGCAGGGGTAAGGCAACAAAACAAACCGTGACAGGGAGGAACGGGCTCTAAAGAGCACCAAATTCACTCGCCACTACTTCGGTTTGGCTGTTTTGCTTTTAACCTCCTGCCCCCTCCCTCACGCAAGGCTTTTCTCAGAAACGACTTCCAGTGGAAACAGCCGAGTGACGGGACAAAACAAATCCTCAGCTCCTCTCTTCCGTTCCAGCTCCACCTGTGTCCACAAAGTGAAACCTTCTGGCTGAAGGATCTCAGTGCTCTCGCCAGGGCTTCCGACAGCGGTGGAGCACCCCTCTAAGCACCCTACAAAACCAAGTGCACAGCGCCGGGAGGGCTGCAGGGAAGCTCCAAGGACAGCAGCGGGTGAGGCCTTGCAGCTGCTGTCGGTGGAGCTGCAGCCGATTCACCTGGCCCAGCCTCTGGCTTGGCTGACGCGGTGTCGGGTTCCTCCCCAGGCCCTGATCAAAGCTGCTTGCCCAGGATGGAGTCAGATCGCTTCCAAAGTTCACATTCTCCGTCTCCAGCAGCGAAGGGGACAGAGCCGCACGGGCATCTGCTGCTGTTTGTTCATCTCTGGGAAAGGAGAAACGGCCCCGCGGCCTCTTTGCAGCTCGACGAGGGGCCGAGAGCTCCTTCGTGTGGCTCACCACCACTGCAGAAGGGCACCCACCCCTCTGCTTCTACACAGAGTCCCCAAAGCCTCCTGAAACACTGTCAAAAAAAAATGATTAAAAAAAATGTATTGCACACCTTCCTTAAACCATCACTTCTGTCGTTGGAAATCAATTCTTCCCTACTGTTTTCAGGGAGGGGGGCAGGCCACCAGCAGACAGAGAGCTGAGAGAGTTTCCCGAGGCCACCCAAGAAGCCCGCTGCGGGGCAGGGTCCTTAAATCAGGGTCCCTAAACCCCGGGAGAAGGAGTGCATCAGGGGGTTGCTCTTCTCAGGCTCTGTCCCAGCGAGACACCCAACAAGGACGTTTGTGCCATCTGATGCTTGTGTCAGAGAAAAGACGCCAGTCACTGAACGCTTCAAGAAGGTGAAAAACCCCCCAAACCAACCCAAAACGAGCCCAGAAAAAGCCACCCCCACCAGCAGCACAAGGTGGCACCGTGCAGCTCCCTGCCAGCTCTGCTCCTGCTCCACCTGAGAGCCCTGGAGCAGGGGCTGCTCCCAGCGAGGGGAGAGCTGCCCCGGCACACACACACAAACTCCCTCTCGCCGGGCCCTGCGTGGCCGCGAGGAGCCGGGGTCGCCGAACAAGCAGCTATTCAATATTTTGTTTTCTCCTCATTGTTCTGTGCGTGGCCTCGAGCCAAGCCCTGCTCTGAATACAGAGCCCGGGGTTTTCTTACAGGCTTTTCGGCGCTCTCACCCGGAGCGGGGCTCGGCACTTCGCGTGTTTACTGTTAAGCATCCTCGATTTCCAAATGGGAAGCTAAGAAATGAAAAAAAAAAATTAAAAAAAAAATCAGAGCTGCAGCTTCTCGTTTCCTCCAGCCTGCCTGTGAAGCCCCCCCCAAGGGCCTGCTTTTCTGGGCCACTTCACAATTTCAAAGCACAGCTCCCCCCCGGTGCTCCTTGCGGCTGTGCATCCTCAGCACTTCTGCAGCTCGCAGCCCAGCCTCGTACCTTTGCACTGCCCCATTCGTCTGCCCCCGACTTCCGTGACAAGTAAAGGTCCTGCAGAAACCAAAACCACCTCCTGCCCTCCCAGCCCGCAGCGAACCACATCAGAGGGGCGGCTGCCCACGGAGCAGACACGCAGGCTGCTGTCTGTTCATCGTGGGTGGCACCTTCGCCATTTCAGCAGGGAAACCCACGCTCACCCCCCTCGGGCACGTTGCAGCTGACACCTCCTGTAACGGCTTAGGATTTGGCCAAATTATGGCAGATTCTCACAGCTCAGGAAAAAAAGTGTTCTCCGTGCCTTTACCAAGGCAAAATTTTTAAATAAACCTTTTCAGGACATGGTGAGGAGAAGTCTCAAGTATCGTAACATCTCAATCTCTCTGCTGATGACATTTTCTCTGCTGAATATTCAGCTGCATCAGGGAGCGGGATAAGGCCTGATGCTGCAGGAGGCTTTGTAGGACTGCTGTCCCAATGACTGCCCGCAGGCCCCACGAGTCCCATGGCTCTTCCAGAACCAAAATCACGGTTGGTGATGCCTACACAGCAAAGAA
The DNA here is from genome assembly GCF_964035555.1 of Netta rufina. Taxonomy (NCBI): domain Eukaryota; kingdom Metazoa; phylum Chordata; class Aves; order Anseriformes; family Anatidae; genus Netta; species Netta rufina. Next base: position 27,040,605 of record NC_140130.1, on the reverse strand, counting down.
ATGGAATAAAAAACACAGGGCGATGTTCAAATCTACCTAGAAGACAGGATCCTAAATTCTCTCTTCTTTCAATCCAACACCCCCATGCTGCTGCCTCCTGAAAACAGGGCTGGAAGAGCGTGTGCCACCCCGAGGTACAGAGGGCAGGAGCCGTGCAGGTTCGCTGGCGTGCCCAGACCTTGCAGCGTTTTTGTGGCAGGCTCAGGCCAGGATCCAAGTGCCCAGCAGCCCAACCCTTTGCCCTATACTGTGCTGCTTCCCACACACCCCATTACCCTTTCGAGGAAGGTGGTCATAGCCAAAAATAGCCTCCGCGGTGTCATCTGCAGTGCTACAGCCTGCTTGGGGAGAAGGTACGCGTCGCTGCAGCCTCTCCTGACCTCAATACTCTGCCTGCAGATGCTCTGGGGAAAGGGAGGCTTCTTGCCTAAATGCCACCTGCCTGAAACTCCCTTTGTTTGAAAAGCAGCTGATGGCATTTGTATGGCCCGGGGCCAGGCCAGGATTTCTTCACCTACTTCTCTTTAAGGTGTCAGCTCTCCCTCACGCTGCTGCGATGCTGTGCCTGCAGATGAAGGGCGGAAGTGTTCTTGAAAACAGGAAACACAGCAACTGTCAGCTACGCTTTGTCTCAGGGAAACTGAGGCACAAACACACGGGCTGCAGCAAAATCAGGAGGAGAACCCAGCTCTCCCGATGCCCAGGGTTACATACTGTCCGCAGGGACATTCCCAGCCCCGATTTCCTCTGTTCTTACAGCTCTGGCTCAGGAGCAGCAGCAACTAAGCTGAAGGCAGCGAGGTGGCTGCCTCCCACTGCTCCCAGATGGCCAAACGCCTTGTGGAGCAGCTCAGGGTGCTGCAGTTTGGAGCCTGATGGTTGGAGGCAAAGCAGCAGTGGTGCCACGTCACCTTACTGTCTCCATGCATCGCCTTCTGGCTGCCCAAGCAGCTGGGCAATGACCGCTGGGGTAAGAGACAGTCCCAACGTCATCTGTCCCTTCCCAGAACTTGTGGCACTCGGTTAATCCCTTCTGGGTGGAGGAGGATAAATGAGAATCGTTTAGAGGACAGCTGAACGCTTTGTGCAGAGCAACTTTAAACAAAAGGGAGGCCAAAGGACTGCTTGCAGTCCACAGGACTGCCTGCCATGGAGCACGCAACAACATATAAACCAGGAATTAATGCTGAGAATCATCACGTCTACTTCAATCTGGATTCAAAAAGGGACAGAACTGAAGTGAAATCACATCCATCCAGAGAATGGAAGTACAGTGGGCAGCACAGAAATGAGAGATGGGAATATATCCAGCGGGGTGGAAAAAACAGGCCTGTTCCCTCCACGCTGATCAACGAGGCAGTGTCTCAGAGAGAAGAGATTCAGGCAAAAGCCAGCCAAGGGCACAGCCCCAGAGACCCACAGCCTCTGATCAAGAGAGTCCAAAACAGTCAACAAAAACAAATCCTATCTTTGTTGGTTCAAAGCGGGTAGGGGAGCAGGAGCCAACTCTCTCGAGGACAAACAGAAGTCAGGCTTTGAATTTGGGCAGAAGTTTGTCAGGAGGGATCAGGAGATAATCAACAGCAGGAACTGCAACAGGCGAGACAATTAACTCAGCAGCACGACATGAAAAGATGGCCCGGACTGCTTGGGTCAGGAAGAGAAAGGGATTTGAGAGCTCCACCAGGAGCAAGAAAGGAGGAACGGGTGACAACCAAGTCACCGCCAAGCAAAGGATCGGGTCAGGTTAAACAAGTCACGAAGGGTAAATCCTGCACGTCCTGTGGATGAGGTGTTTGGGAAGACCCCAAGCAGCACCACGTGCTGTTTGTCACTGCACGAGCAGTGCTGTCAGCAGGGCAATCAGCCCGCACCGCCTCTCTGCCTGGGCAGCGCTGCAACACCGCAGCACGTGGCTGCAGAGGCTTCCCCCAAACCTGGGAGGACAAAGGGATCACGAGCTTCAGCCACAGAAATGATTCACCCAGGCAGATCCCACAGCGGTGAATTGCAGCCAGGGTGCAGATAGCATCAGCAGCTGCCTCTGGTTTGCATGAAGGTCTCTGCACAACTTTGACAGTCTAACGAGATTGCAAATTGCATTTTACACCTACTGAAGGTATTAAAGTCTGAGTTCTGCCCAGCACCAGGGCTTTCTGCAGCGCAGATCACATAAACAGGGTGCCAAAGGGGAAGGAGGCGGGTTCCCCAGTGGAAACACATCAGCCCTACTGCATCTGGGGGCCTCATCCCTCACCAGGCAGAGGGATTGGAGGCTCTCACGCCACTTGCTGGGTTCCCCCTTCCTTTCTGGTATCCCATCAGCTCTAGCCTATTTCCGTACGTGCAGACTCCAACGCAAATTCCCTCAGGAGGGCAGTGGGGACCTGCTCTGATCCATGTTCTGGTACTAACCTGGAGAAGGCAGCGGGGTTTTCACGAGGGGTGCTGTGCCTCCTGTGCGTTTGCTGTAGCTGCTGTTCCACCAGCTCGTTCCTGATGGCCAGCCTTTGGTCCGCAGCCTCTCTGGTGCTGCAGCCAAGCCACGAGAGGCCTCTCCTGTGCTACACGCAGGTCGTGCTGGCAGCGGGGCTCTCGAGCACAGCCTGCCTTGCCAAATGAGCTCAGGAAACAGAATGGACCAAAAATCCGTTTTCCCAACCTAACACTCAAACCACCGCTGTGCTTTCCCAAAGAGAAGTCATGCTTACACCTAGTGGCAGTCAGCACTCATCCCTCGGAGCAGCTCTCCCAGAGCAGCATTCCTTACCAGCAGCTCGGCCTTGTCCACTTCTCCTTCCTTGAAAAATTACCTACGGGATTAGAAGGCAAGATCCTACTCCCAGCTATTTCCAGACGAGATTTCAACAACAGCACAAGGATTCCAGATAGACACCTCCCTGTCTGTGCACTACCAAAATGTGGCATGAATCAAAGCATGGCACAACCGACCTCATCCATCCTCCCTATCACACACGTGTGCATTTGTACTGTACGAGGCAAGCCACCAGCAGAGCTCCTGCCCCAAAAGGCTGGAGCCACAAGCAGTCTCTACACCCAGCACGTTACACAAAGGCCGGATCCTAACTCACCTACACGCAGAGAGCCAAAACTCAGCTCCCACTAGCTGTGAAGTGAGGTGTGAGCACAAGAGGATTAAAAAAAATACCCCAAACAAATAAATATCCAGAAACAAACAACTGGTAGAGGCTGGGAAGGGGGCAATGAACCCCCTCTGAGAGAAAAGGTGCATTATATTTACAGCCATGCCCAAGCAAGCCTTCGGGACCCCCCTGCTCCTCCCCTGCACGACGAGGTAGTGTGGCACAGCGCTGCTGCTGTGGTAAACCAGGCTTCCTCGTGCACCAGGCTGCCTTGCAGCTACAGCTGCCACAACCTTTTAGCTTCTGCACCCACGTTTGTGAGCCTGCAGCACACGGAGCCTTCGCCTGGGGCACGTGAGGCACCTTCTGCACACCCACCTGTGAGAGCAACAATATAGAAAACGAGGAACTGCATCACTGGAACAGCCAGCCGGGCACAGAAGCTCAGGCACCCAGGCTTTCAGGCCACCCTGTCCAAAACGCCTCACCATACTCACTGCAGCTGCCACCTCCAAGCTCTGCAGGCAGCCTGCTACCGGGTGTAGGTGCCTGGAAGGCCCCCGGGACACAATGGGAAGAGAGGAAAACGAAAGGAAAAAGAAACTGGAGAGATCAAACCCTCCCCAAGGAACTGAGCTTAGATTCTCTGAGTGCCCCTCTGGGAGGGCTGAGGGCTCTCCGCGTCCCTGGAAGGGTGCTCGGCATTTCCCCAGGATCAGACCAAGAAAATAACAGGCTTCTCTACATGCCTGAGGAGCTGTGAAAAATACAAATGACAATATGATGATGTTGGAATGTAATTTCAGATTCTCTTATAAATCTTACCTCTATTAGACTGATTGTATTTTGAGTGACAAAAAAAAAATCATTTAGCATCCCTGCTGTTTCTTTGCTGCTCATGCAACAACTCAAATTGATTAAAAACTCTTCTCAAATATTTTTCAAAAATACATAAATATCAGACCTGGCTCAACTATAATGCATTTTTCTAAAGGATATATATATATATTTTTAAGTTTTCTTTGTCTATTAAAAATTCCAGGTCACAATGACTGTGGTTCCCCACAGGTTTTTGCAGGTGGGTAATTTTCAGTACCTAAACACCTCTAACTAAAGCCAGGACTGCACATGTTTAAATACATTCAGATTTTAAATCACAGCATGCACTGCTAGTCACTAATCCCAAAAAGGTCTTTAAAACATCCATGCAAAACCCCACGCATACATCTAGATAATGCCCAAGGATCACGGAGGGGGATCCCTGTGCAAGCTGTCAGCTGCAGGACTGAAACAAACAAAAGGAAGAGAGGACCTGAGCCCAAACATCCTTATTTAAAGATGTATCATGTCAATTAGAAATAACAAAATTATGTTTTTTTTTCCCCTCTTAGTTGTACACTCCTGTTTGGGGCAGAACTAAAGTTATTTTGCAGGTGCTGGGAGACTGTCCCTATTTCTTTAAGAGTAGGATTTGCTCCACCAGTGCCATCCAGAGGTGGGCTGCCTGTTCCTCGGCAGGGGGGTATAAGTACCTGCAGGTATTTGTGCCACGACACCACAGGCTCTGTTAGGAAAAAAGTCACTGTTGTTGCAAACAGTGAGCAGAAACACTTAAACTATGAAATAAAGAGCATCTAGGTTATGCAAACGCTTTGTGTCTCACACTCATGGTTTGTTTGGTTCAATAAAGACCAGCAACAGCACTCAAATCTCTCAAGTACTAAAGGTGCATATACTGATATAATAAAAAAAAAAAAAAAAAGCACAACTGTGCTTTGCCAAGGTTGTTTGAGAGTCTTTTCCTTTTTTTCCTACAGGAGGCTTTTCAATGACAAATCTGCACAAGATTTTAAAAGAATCTTTTTTCTACGCTAATTAAACATTTTGAGACAAGAGGAATCTAAGAAAATTGCTCGCCCAGGCCTGAAATGTAAGTTTCATCCCCCATCAAGGGCTTCGTATTTAATTCAAAGTCCATGTGAACCTCACCAGGCAGCGCTTCCTGAACTGTCCCTTTGATTTGAACAGGAAGGGATGATCCAGAGCCTTCTTTAAACAAGGCTAATGCTGTACTCGGCGTCACACCAGACACACTGCAGTGAATTTGGAGGCACCCTGAACTTCACAGTTGTCACTTCCCGGCACTGCAGCCATCTGGAAGGCCTGCCATCTCCCACAGCAAGCGCAAGCTGCTACGGCTCGCCGAAAGAAACTTCCATTTCCAACTGCGTGCACAAGGTCTGAGCGCCCCAGCACTGCTCTGCTCTCTGTCCCAGCAGACCTTCCTCAGCCCAAAAGACGAACGGGAGGCAGCACGCAGTGCCTACTGCTTCCATGCTAACGAATCGAGGTGGTACTCAAGCATTCCTTGTATTATGAAGGTCTTAAATAAGGCTGGAAAGCATCATTTCTGCCTCTCTGCTGCCTTACCCTCACCCCACAGCCTCCAACATGTCACGCTAAATAGCCCCTTGGGCTCATCTCAGCCCAGGGCTCCATGCTGGCAGGGCACGCTGAGCACCCAGGGAGTCCTCCACGTCCCTCTCCAGTCCAGAGGATGGAGGATTTGGTGCTAAGGAGCTCCTGAGGGGGATGTGCTCGCAGCCCTCCTCTGGAGAAGGGCAGGTTGCCATGACAAAGGCCTTTGAGAGAACGGTGTGGGATGGAAAAAAGACACGTGAGACCTAGGAGGGAAAAACACAGATCTCAACTCAGCATTTGCCATCATTTCTCAGTAAAGAGTGACTGGGATTTGGGACTTTTGTTCGTGGGAATTAGGAAAGGACTACAGCTGCCCTGAAATCAGGAGAGGGCAGATGAACAAGGCAGACAAACACAAACATGCAGCATAAAAAGAGCCCAGGATGTGCTGATCCTGAGGAAGAAGAGTTCCCCACAGCAATGCGTCCTTACTTCACTTCAAACATCCTTTGTTATCAAAAGCTGCCCAAGCAGAATTACTGTAAGCAAAGGCATCTTTCTCCATGGCCTCTACGGGTCCCTTTCCAATGGCCTTAAGAAAGCTTTCACTACCTGAGCCACCTGCCACCATTTTAGGGATTGCACAAGCCTCCCTGCAGTAAAAGCAAGCTTGCAATTGCCTTTGCAAAATTATACTTTGTTTCCAGAGTTTCTTTGTGCCAGAAATTCTCAACAAGGTCTGAACACTTCTACAGAAGGGAGTGGAAAAAAAAACAACAAACGACACAACAAAAAGGCTATCAGCTAGGAGGGAAGGTCAGCTCCTACCACTGCATCAAGTGTTAGGCCTAATCCGCTTGTCTATTCTACGTTTAACAAGCCAAGAAATATGGCATTGTTTAATAAGTAAAGTGTCAAAAACATGGAGCTCTACAATCACCAAGCAATCAGGAAGCCGGGAAATCCCACTGCCCTGAAAGGCAGAGTGAAAGACAGCTTCAATTTCCTGAACTGAATTTTTAACACGTTGCATCTAGCAGCCAGTCATCTCCCTCTCTCCCATTTGTTGTAGGAGATCCATTTCAAAACATCATTTCCTTGCTTCAAGTCATGCCTGTCATTACAATCCCAAAGCACTCAGGCTGCACACACACTATCCCTTAAGAGCAGTGACTTCTGGGTTGGAAAGGCAGCATCAACCGTGTATAATGGGAAGAGCTATCGCCTGTCTCCTCCCTACACCCCGCGCACAGATCTCCCTCTTCCACTTCCCTCTGCAGCATCTGAGCCTTGGCACGGAGTCAGCTGGCGGTGCCACGGATACAGCTCCCCTGTGTCCCTCTGCTCACAGCACCACGCATCCAGAAGGGATGCTGTACTCGTGTGTCCCAGCTCCGAATCCCCCTGTGCTCAGACTTTTCCCATTTTTTCCCTGCTGGTTAAGCTTCTCTCCTCTCCTCTCATCTCAGCTTTCCTCTTCAGCTCGGTCCTCCCGTCCAGCCCTGCACCCCACGCCTTCCTGCCCGCGTCGTACCTGTTGGCAATACTTGCATTGCTGCCACTGCCGCTGTGTTTCCTTGCCCGGCTCAGCCTCCGCGTGGGCTTTGGGTCTTGGAGTCCAGGACTTGGAACTGAGGGGAAGGTCGAGGCATAGCCATGTTCACACTCTGCACAAGAATCAACAGGCAGGGCATAAAAAAAAGGATCATTTGGGGAAAAAAAAAGAAAAAAAAAAGAAAAAAAAAAAGAAAATGCAGCTGGCAGGCCTCGTTGCTAACCCGTCAGCCTAGCTGGGGAGGCCGCTAAGCACAGGGAAATGACTGCTGATGTATTCAGGGGGAAGTGGAGCGGGAGGTGGAGAGAAGAGAGGAAAGGGAGTGCGAAGGCTCTGCCGGCCTTGGGGGAAGGCCCGCGTCTCCGATACCTGCACACACCACAAGAAGCCACCACGGCCAAGGCTGCCTCGTCCCTCTCTTCCTGTCCGAGCTGCGTGAACCGAGGAAATCAGCCCCGTTTCTCCGTGCTGCCGAGGTCTCTGCAAAGCCAGAGCCTCCCACCCCATCCCTGCAGCTCCCCAGCCGCCGTCCCCTCGCCTTCCTCCCAGGAGCCGCGCTCACCTCCGCTCCCCTTTCTCCCCACAAAGCTCCCACCTCCACCACTTCGGAGCCTGGCGGAGGCTCTGCCAGCCCTGCCCCTAACCTCAGCCCCTCCACAAGACAATTTCAGCCCCCATTCCTGCCGTTACCTCTCTCCCTTCGCTCCAGATACTCGGCCGCCTCCAGCAGCCGCTGGATGTTGATCAGCTGCACCTGCTCCATGCCCCGGGGAGCCGCCCGGGGAGGGGGGGGGAGGGCTCCAAAGGCTCCCCCAAAACCCCCCCAGCTCCCTCCTGGATGGATGAGGATGAGGATGGGGAGCCTTCCTCCTCCTCCTCTTCCTCCTCCTTCTCCTCAGCAGTGGCCACGCTGCCCCCCCCCGGGGCCAGCCCCGGTTCCCCCCCCCCCCCCGCCTCACAGCACTTTGTTTACCTCGGCCGGGCGCTCACGGGAGAAGGGGGCGCAGCGGCATGGGGCTGCCTGGGAAATGTAGTTCCTGCCTGCCTCTGAGCCCTGGGGGATGGCGGCTGCCACCGGCCATCACCCCTCTTTCGGCCCTGAGGCGATGGCGGCTGGCCCTGAGGGGGAGCGAGGAGGCAGCCCCCCGCGGGTGGCAGCCCCCCGTGGGCTCAGCATGCTGCCGGCTTTGTGCCTCTCCTTACAAACTTCCAGGTGTGGAAGTACCCCGAGTGGGGCGAGAGAAAAGCCAAGAGAGGCTACACACACAAAAAAAAAGCTGCAGGGTGGGAGCTTTCCACATCTCGGCTGTGGAGATGTAAAGGAAGATGAGGCGAGGCGCACCTCGAGCCGTGCTCCTGACAGGAGGCAGCAGTACGGGATCTGCGCCCCGACCCGAGTACAGTCCTTCAAGAATTTAGACAAAAGAAGGCCCAGACAGCAAGTCTATGCACTAATGAAGTCATTTTGTGTATCTGAAGCACCATATAAATAAGTGACACTTGACCTCCTCAATATTTTAAAGAATCCTGTCACACCTACACCTTGCAGTCCCACCTCCACCCTTCCCAGTGGCTTAACAATACTCTTACATCCTGACTTTCCTACAGATACACACCCTTGTGATCACATCTGTGACTGAATTTCACCAACATTAACGTTTTCTGGTACGGAGCTTAAACACTGTTAATATTTAATTGTATGATACCAGTCTCCAAAATACTTTAACTACACCCCGAAGTGGAACAATAATCACAGGAGTCAAAATCTGAATCTCAGACTAATACTGACCTAGAAACCTTCAAAAGATTGTTTTCTTGGGGTTATTTTTCACAGCTCTGAACCTTTAGGTTGTGACTGACCACATTTTCGAGCATTCCTCCAACAGAACAGGAGCTGAAAAAGTACCTTCAACAAAATAACAAAACCCAGAAAAGCTCAGATTCTCAGTGGCTTGTGTTTGTTAGCAAGAGCTTTAAACAGAGCATAAAATATCAGGAGACTCATGGTAGAGTTGTAAGACTTGGCAGTAGGCCTTGAGAAGGCCTGAAAAAAAGCGCATTTAGTTTAGATAATTTTTCTTCAAGTGCATTTCTCCAATTCACCATTTCAGAGGTTTCCCCAGAAAACTGCAGGCTTGCAGCTGATGGAAGTAAAAATAATACCACTATTCAGCTCGCACACAACCCCTTTCATCTCTGAATCTCAAAGGGCTGACTTGGTTTGTTTCTCTTAAGACGGGACAGTTAAAAAAGAAAGGAAGCTGGAACACCTTCAGGGCCGTACTTCCCTCATTGCGCCTTGCAGAACAGCAAGGCCCAGTCCTCACCCAACCACCACTCACACACACACGGAGCCAGCCCAGGAGACTCGTAAAAAACAGCTTTTATCCAAGGAAGAACTTGGGGAAGGAAGTATTCTTTCCGTCTCTCTCTCTCTTTTCTATACTGTGAACTACTGATAGCACAGCTAATTAACAGCACATGTTAAGACTCAAATTTGAGTAGTCCCAGGGACTACTTCTGTGCTCTTGGATTTCTCACGAAGGGAAAAGGATGCAGGTGCACGCGCGGCTCTGCGACAGCGGGGTTCACGCAAGAGCATTTCTGGGTTCCAACTGTACATCCTGCTTCCAAAACCAGCAGTGTTTGCCTTTCAGGATTAGCAATACTAAGCATCAAAAAAAAAAAAAGAAAAAAAAGAAAAAAGCAAACCAGCAAACCGTGACTCAAAAATCACTGCAAGACAAGTTGTTGTCAGCAACTACCACCACTACCTTTTCACGTGGCGATGCGTGTAGTGGCTCTAGGGATTAAGCAGGGAAAGCCACGGCTGTAATATGAAGTAGTAATTTAGGAGTCTAAGTATCAGCCTCCTGGAGCCAAGGTTCAAGACACAAAATAGAAGAGTACGGAGGAGGAGGAGGAGGACATGGGTGCACGTGGTGAAATAAATCAGCACCAGAGTAAAGAGCAGGATCAGTTCTTTGTGCAGTGATGTAGGATCAGCTCTTCCATTTACACATCAGCTCAGCTTCCACATCTTTGTTTCTTAAGTAAATAATGTACAATTAAAAAAATCTGTGTGGAACAAAGACAAATTTGAGAGTAAACTGTGGGACATCTTCCCAAAGCCCTACAGAGGTAGGCAAGCCAACCACGGAGCCACAGTAGGTCTGCAAAATCTTTCAGTTGTCATCCCAAGTGCCAGTGTGGGCAGGTCAGCCCGTAAAATGCCAGATTTGTATGTGACAGAAACAAAAGTGGGTGGAAAGTGAATGGCACGAAGACGCCTAGTGCTATTCAACTGCTGACCAAAAAACCCCCAAAGTCACATTTAAAATGTGGTTGAGCAATCCACGGGCAACGCTGGGGAGGGGCTAAGGGAAGAGTATTTTAGGGGAGAATGAGATCATTTAATTTAGTGGCTCCAAATGATCTGTAAGTACAGTTTTCTGATTATAAGTGCTTGCTGCTTGGCATCCCTTCTGGCAGCTGTGATTCACTTTCATTGTGTGTTCTGCTGTTTCGCCCTTTAGAAAGGGGCTTTTTACATTTTATTAAATGGCACTTCGGCAGCCCTCCATTTCCAGCCTTAATAATGGATTTGTTAATCTCCCTGATAGCCTTTCCCTCCTCCTTAGCAACAATTTAAATATCCAAGAAGAAATCTGCAGTGCAGAAATCAATTAATATTTACATCTGAAATGCTGCTGTGCTATTTTAATCAAGTAAAACAGATGTGGTCTGTTTTTTACCGCCACCACCACCACTTGCGTTACACTAGCTGCTTCTATCAGGGGAATCTTCTAGGAGCTTTCCAGAAAGTAATGTTTTAAGCTCCCCAAGACGGCAACGACTTCAGTTTATTTCTTTCTTTCCACTCCGCAGGAAGGGAAACTGAGGTGTAAGCAGCACATGAAGAAGGCACACCCTAAGCTAGAAGTAGAACAAGAATACAGCTCATGAATCAAGATGCCCAACCCTCTGCTTTGAGCACGAGGTTTAGAAATAACACAGGGCTTTGCAATCTGGGTGTTATTTTCAGCAAGGGCAATACCTTTGGTTAAACTGCCTAGTTTCCCATCCCTTGGTTGGCTTTTTCTCAAATCCTCCCATCCTCAGCGCTTTGCAAAATCAGCTAGGAACGTGAACATGGCAAAAGTTGCAAGAGTTTCCTTTGCCCACCTTCACACAAACTCTGCAAATCCTTAATCTTGCTTTCAAAGCCTTGCAACCTAACACCCCTGCAACTAAGGCATGAACAGAGATCCCCGTGAGGACCCATTTTCTGCAGCTCTCAAATCAGTAAAAAGATTCACTGGAGTGTGGAACAAGCAAATTTTTGGTGAGAAGAGCTCCATAAAACTGCCCGGTTTTTCTAGCCAGGGGAAGAAGATCTGTGGCCCACCTGAACATGCCATCTACCAGCACACACTAATAACCACATCTCCGTTCCCATACCCATCTCCCTTCCGATGCCTGCAATACCTTTGGTAAGGGACCTACAGCGTCTACAGGATGTGGCCTCATTTCTCATCGAGGAGCCTCGTTCTTTTGCAAGGCATCAGATAATCCCTCGCAGCACTCCCACTGGTGCCTGGAACCCATCCAATGGTGAGGACAGAAATTGCTCGCAGCCAAACCACCTGGATACCCCAGAGTTTGGACAGGAATGAAGCTCATGCTATACACACAGAGTCAAAGAGCAAGCCCTACCGATCGATAAGGCAAAAAGCCACAGGTGTGCTGCCTCTCCGGGCTGCTGGCTTGCTGCTGGCTTGCTCCCAATCCTCTGAGAGATGTGTTGCTGTTTTCAGACCCGCGCCGTGCCCCAGTTCCTTGTGAGTCAGTGCCTCGTGCTGTGACTTGGGTCAAGTCACTTGGCTAACCCGGCCGCAAAATTTAGCAAGAGGGCCGCCCATAAATAAAAAATACATCGCATACAGGATGGGGTCCCTCAGCTTACTAATAGTAAGGCCGGGTTCTCCAGACAATGGCGCTTCTCTGCCAGCTCTGAGGATGCTCTGCTGACAAGGGACGTGATCGGTTCTCAGTAGGGCTTCTGGCACGGCCCCACAGCTCCACCTCTGCCCCATCATTTCTCCTGCTGTGGCTTCCTTCTGCATTTTATGACGAGGTCCAAGCAGCCTGAGTCAAAATAACCCAACCTGGAAGTGGCTAACTCATGAATCACTGTGGCCAGGTCACGAACCAGGAGGAATGAAGGAGGCTTATTGTGAGCTGGATGAAAAATAGAGAAATGAAGGAGCCCTGTACTGCTCCAAATACTGCATCAACCTAAGATCCAGGACCACCTATACCGACCTTGAGACCGGGGTTCAGCTCTCATTGATTTATGGGAGCTCTGCACACAAACTTAAGGCAGTCTCGTATCCTTCTGCCCTCTACTAATTACAGGTTTCTGATACATCTCTGCTTTGGCTTGTCAGAAAAAGACCCCAAACTGCCCCAAAAACAATGGAGGGAGCCACGTGATGAATACAGTGTTGACTCACCCTCAAGGCTCAGTTCTGCTCTCCTTGAGACAGGATTATTCAAGAGCAAAGGACAAATCTAGGGTCACCTGTTTGTTATTCCTGGTCAGAAGGTCACTGAACAGAGGCGGCACTTGAAAGTCAGACCACAAAGAAGATCTAGCAAGCTTCTTGTGAGGGGCTGGAGTCCTCTGTGCACAGCTCTACTAAACACGTGAATAAGGACACCGCTGTCAGGGTGGTTTGCTTGCCTTTGTGCTTTTAGAGGAGGATGTGACAGTGTGTGTCTGTATCTGTAGTGAGATCAGTGTGTGTTACGTACCACGTCTATTACAGATAAAGCATCACATCCAAAGAATTAATCACGTGTGTTTATGCAACCTACCACTGACATAAGCATGAGTCCACGAACACACCGGTAATGTCTGGCACATGCCAACCCCAGCTGAATGTACTTCAGGTCCCTCTCTCTAAAGCCATCTTCCAAACTTCAATAACTTCAGCTGCTGTTACAAACTGCTACCCCCTTCCAGCCACACACCGTTGTGAAGGGGCACTGGCAGAGGTTACCCATGCACCAACAGCGCTGCCCTCAGCACAGCTTTCATTTCTGAGAACAGCCAGAGTCATTTTTCATGTGATGTTTCCATTCCTTTGATACCGAGCTACGATTCCTAGAAACAGGTCATTTGGAAACCCGCCCGTGTCAGTCAGCGAGGTGTGCTGGGGCTGGGTCCTGCGGTCTCGCCTTGAGAGCTGCATCTCCAGGCAGGCAGCGCTCATTTCCAGCAGAGAAAACTGGAGGAAAGACTTCTCTGTGATTTCAGTACCTAAAAACACCCCATTTTACCCAAGGAGCCTAAAAACAGGACTCCATCCTACCCAGGCACTGCAGTGTACTCCAGATAATTTTGCAGACCCACACACTCTAGCTTTTAACAAAGTGAGTGAACACCAAAGCAGTGTTTTACTGTGCTGAACAGGCACCACTAAATTAGTGTCCCACTGCTCCAGACCTGACGGTACGCTGCAAATGCATCTAACCCCTGCTGCTTCCCCATCCCCAGCACCTGTGCTGGCCAGGTGGAGCCAAACATCCACCTGCTACCTCTGTGTTTTGTTTTGTTTTGTTTTTTTTCCACAGACCGTGTTTCCTTGGGGCAGGGCGCCGTCATTCCCCTACGTGCACAGCACCGAGCCCAGCAGGGCTGTGACTCAGCCGCCTTCCTGGTGGGAGTCACCCCAAAATAGCTCCTCGGAGCCCTGCCGAGCGCCGCGCTCAAATGACCCGGGCAGGCTGGTGGAAGCAGGAGGGTGCTGAGTCTGCCTGCCGCCAGCTGGGACGCAGCTCCCGTCACCCAACTTCTGGGGCCGGACTCCTTTGTTATTGCTAATTGCCAGGTAGGAGACGGCACTGATAAGCGAGGAGCCATTATCAGCAGCTGGCAGCCAGCGAGGGGTGCACCGAGCGATCCTGCCCGCTCCGGCAGACTAAAGGGTAGCGTATCCTCCTGGTGCGATATAACCTGAGCTGAGCACGCAAATCTCTCCCCAGCCAGGCCAGGTAGATACCCTCGGACGTAACCCTCCTGCCCCTGCAGCTGCTCTCAGTTCAAACCGGGCCCGTGGTGCTCAGAGGTTGTTTTCCAATTCCAGCAGCGTTTCTCTTTGTTTGGGAGCAACATGTCAAAGCTGCCTGTTCCGCCACGGCCACGGCTCCAGCAGCACGCTCGATAGCCCAGCCCTGGGCTAAACGGGACTTTTCAACCTAAAACGTCCCGATTGCCAACAAAAAAAAAGAAAAAAAAAAAAAAAAAGAAAGATGTTGCAGAATCTCCTAAGAGAAGTGAGGAGTTTAATTGCTGGGACCGTGATTATCGTCAGCGGAAGACTCAGTGAAAACAACTTGGCTGTGAACGCTTTCTTTCCAAAATAACGCAACAAAAATCCTGCACCCCCGTGTCCTGCTCACGAAGCACAGCCAGCAAGTTATGCCGATCAGCTTGTTTTTTGGTCCCAAACACTAAAAGGACGCGTTTTTCAACGAAGCACACAGTGCTGCTCACTCCCAGCCTTTCCCTGTGCACGGCCACCCCTGGGCTGCTCTGCTCCTCCACTGCGCGGCCGTGCAGGCTCATTATGAAACGACAAATTGTAAATGGGAGGCGAAAACCCAAGTTTTGGGGAAGGGGAAAGCAGCCTGGCCGGAGACCAGCAGCAGCGGGGTGGCGGCCCCGCAAAGTGGGGGTGCCCCATGCGGGGGCCCTATGGGCAGTGGAGCGGGGAGGGGGGGGCGATGCTGTGATGGAGACGGGGTGAGGGATGGCGGGGCGCTGCTGCTGCTGGAAAAAAAAGGAAAAAGGGGAAAAGGAAACGCAGCTGGGAGAGGAGGAGGAAAAAGGGGAAAAGGGGGAAAAAGGGAAAAGGGGAAAAAAAGACAGAGAGTAAAAAAAAAAAAAAAAAGGAGAGGAAAATAAAAGGGAGAAGAGCAACATAAGAGGGGAAAATGAGGAAAATAAAAGAGGAGAAAGGACGAAATGAGCCAAAAGCGAGGCGAGAGGCGCGGGGGGGGGGGCGCGGAGCCGCGCGGGGACACAAGGGCACCCGGCAGCCCCGGGCTCACCCCGCCGCCCCCCCGCCCGCTCCGCGCCCCGCTCAGCAACACGTGACGTCACGGGGGGGACCCCGGCGCCGCGCATTGGCGGAGAGTCGCGCCTGGCCCCGCCCCGCGGGAGGCGGCCGCCAATCAGCGCGCCGGGCTGCCTCCATGTGCGAGCCATGCGCCCGCGGGGGGCGGGGCCGGGGGCTGCCCGCTCGGGCTCGGCGCAGCTCCGCGGGCGCGCAGCGCGGCTCAGCTCAGCTCAGCCCCGCGCAGGGCGCTCAGCGCAACAACGCCGCGCAGCGCAGTGCAAAGCAAAGCAAAGCAGCGCAGTGCAAAAAGCAAAGCAACGCAACGCGATGCAACGCACAGCAGCGCCCCGGGGCACGGCGGCCCCTTTGTTCGCAGCACGCCTTCCCCCCCCCCCACGCTCCCTTCGCAGCCCCTTCCCCGCTCCGCGGTGGGGCATGGCGCAGTGTGCGCGCACCCCCCGCGCAGCGGCAGGCCGGCCGGCCGCTCGCCCTGCCCTGCCTTGCCCTGCCTTGCCCCGCGGCTACCTGGCGAGCGCCGCCGCTTGCCTACGTGACTATGCCCATGCCCCGGCGGGGGCAGCGGGGACGCGCCGCCGCCTCCTCCCTCCCCGCGGACCCCCCCCCCGAGGCTGCGGGACACCGGCCCCGGCCGTGGGGCAGCGGGGACACACGGCAGGGGGACCGGGCACACGGCAAAGGGACCGGGGACGAGGGGGTGCCAGCCCCGCGGCGCTGCCCCCCCAGCCCCGAGCAGTGCATTCATGCCCCCCCCATCCTCCCCGTCTCGCTCACTCACTCACTTTTATTCTCCTTCTCGATCCGCTCCAGGTAGCTGGCGGCCTCCAGCAGCACCTGCACGTTGCGCAGGAAGGTGTCCATGCCCGCGTTGCACAGCTCCCCCAGGGGGCAGCGGGCCCCGCCGGCCGCCCCCGCTCCCCCCCGCGGCTCCCTCCGCGGCCGGCCGCGCTTCCCCATGCCCCGGCGGCTCCCGAGCCCCGGGCCCTGCACGGTGGCGGCGGCGGCGGCGCTGCGTGTGCGGCCGTGGGGCCCTGTGCGGCCGGGCCCGGCGCCGCCGCGGTCCTAGCGCTGCCGCTGTGGCGCTGCTTCGGGCCCCGGGGCCGCCGCCGCCGGCCCGCCCCTTCCCCGCTCCCCGACGGGGCGGCCCGGCCCGGCCCCGCCTGCGGGGAGCTGAGGCGGCGGGCTGGGAAGGTGTGCTGCCGCCACGGGTCGCCCCGTGTCGCTTCATGTCGCCCCATGTCGCCTCATGTCGCCCCGTGTCTCCTCATGCTGCCCCGTGTCGCCTCACGTCGCCCCATGTAGCCCCTTGTCCCCTCATGCCGCCCTGTGTCGCCTCACATCGCCTCATGTCACCCCATGTCGCCTCATGTCACCTCATGTCACCCCATGTCGCCCCATGTAGCCCCTTGTCGCCTCATGCCGCCTCATGTCACCCCATGTCGCCCCATGTAGCCCCTTGTCACCTCATGCCACCCCGTGTCACCTCATGTTGCCCTGTGTCGCCCCATGTCACCCCACATGTCTTCCCGCTGCTCTGTCCCCCCCTCAGGGCCGCCTGTCGCTGTCACACCAAGCTCTTAGGGCCACCCGGGGGATCCCAAGCACAGCCCTGGCTTCACCCCTCGAGGGGTGCTGACGCCACATCGGCTGAGGCTTCTGAGCCATGTTTTGAGGGGACCCCCGGCTGTGAGCATGGCCCTGCTGCTCCCCAACCCCACATCCAGCCACGTCAGGGAGCAATAATTGGCACCTGCGGTGGCACAGGGACCTGAGTCACCCCAGGAGCGGGCTAAACCCAGAGAGCAGCGCGTGCAGTGATGTCCCTCAGGCTCCCCATGGCTTTGGGGAAGCACGGCTGCAGCATTTTGGCTGTCACACGTGCCTCGTGGGGCATGCGCCCACGTGCCAGCAGCGCCATGCGCCCACCACGGTCCTTGCTTGAGGTGACGGCACTGTGGCTTTCTTTGGGCATCCATTCTTGGCCACCAACAGCAGCAGGATGACAAATTGGCCTGGCTGTCCTCGTGCTCTGCTACCCACACCTGTAGCAGCCCCAAAGCACAGCTCCCACGTGGATACAGGTCTGTCCTGCCTGCTGCTGCGACGTTCCCTGGGGAGCGGGGTCGGGAGACAGCAGCACTGCCACAGGGAGGGCCCGAGGAGAGGCCGGGGTGCCAGGTTTCCAAGGGAATGGACCCAGGAGAAATGGGGTTTCCAGGGGATATGGGCTGGGTTACATGCAGGGGCATTTCCATGGAAATTTCCCCTGCCAGCGTAGCCCCCCTCTCTGCTCCCACTGCGAACAGGAGGGACGGGACAAAAACCAGAGCGCTGAGGGAGGAGGTGTTGCAATATCACCAGCTCCACACACCCAGCGACCGCGGTCCGGCACCCCCATCCATGTTAGCCGAAATACAGCCAGCTGGGCTGGGCTCTCTTCATTTGCCTTCTTGTTTACGTTGTTTAACCTTTGAGCTCCCCCCGAGGCTTCTCTCCGCAGGGCTGCTCTGTCAGGCTGGCTGCACACCCGCGGATCTGCTCAAGGGGAAGCGGGGTGAGCCGGGACGAGGTGCCGGCACAGCCCAGCTGCCCACGCCATCGGCAAACCCTTGCTCCTTTCCTCCTGTCCCTGTGGTGGCTGTGCCTGCTGAGCGAGGCTGCAGCATGTGAGGACTCCTTGCCCAAGCTGTTCCCAGGTGGAGGAGGCTGTAAATCACCCCTCGGACAGACTGCACAGGATGCGGAGGCAGTGGAAGGGTCCGGGGCCAGGACAGCTCAGGGTTTTGGTCTGCAAAGGCTCCTGGACCCACCTGTTCTCTCTCCTTTATGGCTAATGCCATCGTAATCCTTTTACAAAATTTCACCTGCAGTCTGCTGCTGCCCTTTTGGAAGGACGAACCTGTTTTCCAAGTGCTAATTGCACTGCCCATCTGTCAAGGGCAGACATTTCGCACTGCTCGATAGCGGTACCAAGATAGTAGGGAAAAAAAAAAAAAAAAAAAAAAAAGTCTTGAAGGGCTAGTGCATCTCTTCCCTTTTTTTTTGGTGGTGGTGGTGGTGCCACAGTGTGTGTGGTCACAGACTAGAGCAGCTGGAGGCAAAGCAGATTTCTGATGGATCTGGAGTGACTGCTGAAGGCTCGATCTCACAGCTGGACCCGGGGGCTCCCCACGTCACCACCTTCACCAGGGCAGGGCAGGGCAGCAGGAAGCCTGGATCAGTGCTAAGAACCGTGGCTGTGAGGACCAACATTTTGGTTTTTAGCACTTCGTTTCCCACTCCAATACCAGCCTTTTCGCTTCCAAATCCATTTTCTTTCATTTGCAACCTGTTTTGCAAAATAATCTGCCCTTGCACGGGAAGGGTTATTGGCATCACTGCTTGTGGTCACCCAGGTGGCCCCAAGCCCAAAAGCGAGTGCAGGTGGAGGGTGGCTCCTCACCTGAGTGCCCAGGTGTGATTTCACTGGGGTACAGAAATCAGCCAGTGTGGAGAAATGCACAGATTGGTGAAATCCTGGATTTCATTATTTTTTTTTTCCTGCTTCGCAGCCCATAAATCTTAAAGCTGCCCCAGAGCCAGTGCTGTGGTCCACCGAAGCACCAGCACTTCTCAGGATGCCTGGGACTCCTCCAGCTCTTAGGCACTCCTCCTTTCCCCTTGACACTCATTCCTTGGATGTCTTATTTATGGGGAAGAAACCAGCATTACCGATCAAATATTTCCCTTGTTCACAGAGAAAGGGGGAAAGGCTCGAGGCAAGAAGAGGCTTGAGGAGATGTTTAAAGACAAAGGATTTCTCCATCTTCCAGTCAGACTCTTTTTCCCCACTTTTTCAAAGCACAAATCAGACACCAATCTTCGTTTGGAAGGTTAAAGCAGAGGGGGAGGAATCTTGCTGTTTTCATTTCCTGCATGCTGCCTGTTTAATTTGTCTTGGGTTTTTAGGGAAGACCTTCGCTGACCAACCCAGGAAGTTTTGTAGGCAGCACCTTAACGAATTGTGATTACACCTGCTCCTGAGCACCCATCACTGCCCAGTCCATGGTGAGGGGCAGTGTCACCAGCACCAGCTGCAGGCTGTCCCTGCAGACCCTTGCCTGCCACCTGCCCTTGCTCTGCTTGCCCTGGTGCCCAGCAGGCGTGAGATGGGAACGGGATGGGACGTGGCTTAGGGGCACCGCCAGAGGCTGGGGCGCAGGTGGCTGGAGCCGAAGGGAGGGGATGCATGGGAGCAGCTCCACCCGATGGAGTCCTTTGTCACGAAGCCATTGTAACTCCGGCGTTTCACTCCCCCAGCTGCTCCCCAAACTTAAACAAGTTGGCTCTCCCTCCCTGATCCGCCAGCTTTCCTCCCTTGCCACCACGCTGACCTCAAGCCATTGTGGGAGCGAGCTCCTTTTCAAGACGTGACAGGTAATTCATTCTCCACCGTGACTCATTCCCAGGCTTTCTGGAGAATGGAGAAAAATCACCCCCGTCTTCCTGACGTGACAGCGGGTGGCTCGCAGGCGGCAAAGTAATGCAAACGGGTGTCCCTGCGGTGTGACGTGCTGGGCCCCGGGGTGTGCGGGCAGATCTTCTCCACCAGTTTTGTCCTTGAGTGTCTCTAAAGCATCTCCATGATCTCCTCTGAAAGCCGCCTCAAACTCTGCCTCAGGTTCTTGCCTCCTGCCCCTTACACAGGTGGGAGCTGTGATCCCTCTCTATTTTCACCCAGCCTACTAATTGCCCTCCCCATTCCTATTTTTTTTCCTGGCACTTGTGCTGGCCCATAAGCTTTCTCACTCAGGCTGTAAGCCAGCACAAGCTCTCCTTGTCTCTTGCTAGCTCCTTGCTGCTCAGCACTCTTGGTCTTTCCTAGCACTTGATACACCGTACTGAAATGAATAAGTATTTTTTGCTTTCCCACACTTAAGGTAAAAACACGGTCTAAAATTGTGATGTACCAGCAGAAGACAACATTTTTGGGGGGTGGATTTGCTGCCAGATGCTCCCGGCAGGTCTGGGTGGCTTTGCAGGGAGCAGCTGGGCTGCTGGCCTCTGACACCCAGCTTTTGGGGACACAGGCAGCGTGGTGGTGGGGTCCCCTGGGGCATGAGTGAGGAGCGACAGGCAGGGACTGCCCCAGGGGGTGCAGCAGCAGCTTAGGGATGCAGTTCTGCTCCTCTTCAGTTGCTTGGCATCATAACATTCACATAACCTGGCCTTGCTGCTACTCAGAGAGCGTAGAGTCATACGGGGAGGGTGGAGGTGGAGGGGATCTGCTGCTCCCCCAGCCCAATTCCTGCTGTCCTGGGCAGCCACACCATGTAACCCCCTTCCCGCGTGTCCCAGGCTCCCAATGGTCACAACCAGCTGATACCCGGTCATTCCTGTGCCAGCGCTCCTGCAGTTTCAACTCTTTTCTTTCTCTCCAGTATTTCCCTGCTGCTTGCCCTTCTCCTTCCTCTTCCCACCTTCTGTACCAGAGGACGGGCACCGCACCTTCCTCATGGCTAAACATTGCACCCACACTGTGGAAGTGAAAAATGGCTTGTTGCAAAGAAAAAAAACAACAGTGAGACTGGTTTATTAAACCTTTTAACCCTTTTCGCATCCTCTCCATGCTCTCCTGGGCACAGCCGAGCCTGGGGCCAAGGCTGGCGTGGAAAGGTTCCTATTTTCCCCGTGTTTCCCAGCTGCCATGCAGATTACAGCTGTTTCTCCCCGGTCACATTGGCTGCAATACTCGTTTGGTTGGTATTTAATTGCCTCTCCCTAACGACACGCTGCGCAGGGTGTAATTTGCCATTGCTGGTCAAACAATGCAGATAAACGCAGCTCGCACGAAAAGGCAGCGGAGCAGGGAAACTTTGCTATCTGCTTCTGGTCTCCTTTACAGCCACTGGCTCCAGACACGGGCGGGACGTGAAGAGATGTCTCGGCGTTCGGGACACAGAAGGAAAATACCAAATAAAAGGCGATGCCCACGTACAAGACCAGCTTCCCTACTGGGGTGAACCCAGAAACACCCCCAAAGACACCAGGGCTGTGCTGGTGTGCGCCAGCTCAGGGCTGTGGGTTTTTATAGTTCAGCAATTCCCTTCTCTTGGGCTTGGGAGATGTCTATCTTTTTGTTTTCCTGATTTTGAGGTGTAAAGAACTGTAAGATATTTTAAGATTTTTTTTTTCTCTTTCCTATTTTTTAATCTTGGGGATGTGGGTACACGTACAGGAAATGGTAACTTGGTTTCTGCTTGGGAACCACCCCACAGGAGACAAAAAGCCCAGAGGGTCTTTGACGCAGGAGCCAGGAGGGCTGCCCCATCGCCCACGCAGGGGCAGTGTTTCTCAGAACCTGGGCTTTGGCAGAAACAGACAGAAAAAGGAACAAAAATGGGAAAATTTCAAACCCCAGCCTCAACTTCTGGTCTCGGTTCCATTGCACTGTGATGCTCTGAGGCCTCTAGCATGGTCGTGGGGCATTCCTGTGCCAGGAGCTGGACCTGCCCTTCCTCTGACAGCTGTGCTGTGGCCAGGCAGAGATCAGCCCCGCTGCTGTGAGGCCAGGGGGTGAGAGAGGTAGCAATTAGTCTGCCCTTGTAATGCCAGTGCTGAAGAAGCAAACTGTGAACTTCCTTGTCCTGGCTCAGGGCAAGGCTGTGCACAATGCAGCTGGGTATTGTAAAAAAAAAAAAAAACAGGAATGGGCGATACCCAGCATTGATACAAAGACAGTAACACAGAGAGTTGGGTGGATTTTCGTGCTCCTTAAAAATTTATACAAATGAAGCTATTAGTCAGCATCACTTGTAAAGGACTGCAAACACCCAGAACACAGCGAACTTTAAAACTCTCAGAGAATCACCAGCACTAAAATCATTGGGTTATCAATAGGCTCCCACCCCTGGACCACTCGGCATCCTCGTCCCACTGCTACAAGGCCAGACGAGATGAAATCGCCTGCTTCATCACCACCTTGCACACCACCATATGCACGTACAGCACAGCAAACCACACGATAACAAGGTCCTGCCCTGGCAGTGGCTTGCTGGCAGGGTTTGGGCACCCACAGAGCAGCGTTGCCTTGGCTTTGGGTGCATGATCGGCACGTTGGGGGCACCCTGCAGAGCTGCTGCCTCAGCTGGCGTGTAGATGGCCTTGCAGAGTGAGACGTGAGCAGCAGCTCCCAGGGCAATGTTATATACACGTGTAAAAATTAAATACATGTAACCAGGGAAATCATCTACTCACTTTATTTTTTTTTTTTTTTTTTAATTTACAAACAGCACACGCACAAACATTATTTTCCCCAGGAGAGATGGCTGAGGGAGATAGCAATGCTGGAAAATTGAAATGGAAATGCAAAGGTGTTTTTGCTGAGAGCTGGAGGAGCTTCCACACACGCACAGATACATTTGCATGCATGTGTATCCACCCTCACAAACACACCCTCCCGTTTTCACTCCCCACATGAGGTGTTCCCCGTGCCAACCGCAGCACCCGGGGTTAACGAGACCGGCACGGCAGCTCACACAGACTGAAAACACAGCAAGAGAGCAATGGGGAGAAAGGAGGTGTCAGGAGCCTGAAGGCGCCTGTGCCTTCCTTCTCCTGTTGGGAATGTGCCCCGTTTAGTTTAAGTTTTCCAGACATTAAGCCATTTGCGTGCCTTGGTCACTGGGGAGTTGCAGCAGGCAGTGCAGCTGCTGTGGCCCATGGGGGCGTTGGGAATGAGATGCAGGATGTTAAAGGTGCTCAACATCACAAGTTTGTAGTAACACAGCGTCATTTTGTGGTCTTAAAGCTGCATGTTATCTACTCGCATATCTACTACTGTGGGAGGCTCTGTCCCCACTGCTGCCTCCTCACTGCCCTCCCTGGGCCCAGGCCGCTGGGGAGGCCGCTGTCGGTTCAGGGCAGCTTCAGCTCCATCCATGCAGACAGCAAGGCAGCACAGCACCCTGAACACCTTCAGAGATGTCAGTTCAATTATTTTGTGAAATACAGATTTCTCCAATTAATGTTTTTTCCTCCACGTTCAGTAAAACAGCAATGACGAAGGCCTCAGACCTAGGTGAGGCCAGGGACGGGGTTTAAGGGACCACTCTCCTCCCCGGCCTATGCACCCAGCACCATGCAGGGCAAATAATTTAATGCCTCTGCATATATTAATCATATGCAGGTACAATTAGCATGCGTATACACACACAAACACATGCAACATATGTAATTACAGGCATTGGTGTTAGAGGTGTCTGGCCTGACAGGAACAGTCAGTGCTGAACACCAAAACACTGGTGTTGCCTGCTAGAGAGGCAAGCGTGTTCAAAGGTGCTGTAACAAGCTGGTGGCTCATATTTGGGGAGAGGGTTACTTCCCAAACTGCCAACTTCTCCCTCTTGTCCATGCACCTGAAGAGGAATTGGTGCTGGGGGTGGCCGAGATGAAAGGGTGAAGCACACAGGCTGCTAACCTCAGGCAGTGCGGCGTGTTCACCCCACCCTCTGGAGATTACTTTTGGCACCCAGGGAAGATGCAATTTGGGAAACTTCAGTCCTTGTAGCCTCTCTGAGATATGAGCGAGGGATTCAGGGGCTGTCCCTGGGGCTCCATGGCAGGGAGCCTTGTCCTGCAGAGCCCTGAGGTGCCCTGAAAAGCCCTCGTGATGGTAACAGCTACCCTGGCACAGCAGAGCTAGAGCCTGGTTTCTGCGGATTTGTGTCTTTAGATAAGATTTCAATAAGTTTACGTGAGTCTAGTGAAACTTTGAAGTTTGCAGAGCCTCTGTTGCTCAGTTGTTACAACGACAGTGGGAAAGAGGAGAGTCCAGCAGTGGCCCTGTCACACAATGCTCAGCCCTACAGATGGCAACCCCTACAAAGGATTACGTGGCTTCTGATGCCTCACACTGCAGGGCTGGACCAGCAGCTTGCTCTTCTGCAGCTCTCCCTGGCATCTGCAAGCGTGCCAAGCCTCTGGAGAAAAATCTGGCTGTTGAGCATCTAATTTTAGGCAATGTTTGGACCTCTAGCGGTGTTGGGGCTCAGCGGAGTGCCTGATGAGGAGGTTGGAGAGAGTGATTCAGGAAATCCATACATCTGCATGATACAGATGCACTAATATCACACCTAAGCATAAGAGCCTAGAAGGGAAAGAGTCTGTCACATATGGGCTTGAGACTTTGGTTTTCACTCCCTGAGTTTGATCCGGTGCAAACGTGGAGCGGGGACAGGAAGGAGAAGCTGGAGAAGTCAGGCAAGACAGTCTGGAAAGGAAGTTCTGCTGAACACATGTGGAAAACACTTGTAGCCACTATTTCTGCTTTGTGTGACTTCTTTTACAAGCAGATCCCAAGTATGAAACATCTGACAACACCTTAGACTTTTTTTTTTCAGAGCCAAACGTGCTTTTCTTCTCTCATTGAGACAACTCAGGGTGTGTCTGTCTTTGACCACTGTCTGTTATTTACTCATACGCTGCCTGTTTTTTCCCTGTACAACAGTTAGTATCAGCATTAACAGCTAAGTCATTCCCTTCTCAAGTTTGGCTAACAGAAACACAACTGTAGCAAATCAGCACAAAAGTCCAACTTACCCAGTGTCCTGCTTCTCAAAGAGATGCAAGGAAGACACTTAGAGAATAGCCTAAAAACAGGGCAAGCAAACAGTGATGCTTCCTGACACCTTGCCCTCAGCCTCTGAGGATTTACAGCTCAGAGACTAAGATGCACAGAAAGTACAAAAACCTAAGCTTTGACAGGTTTTATTTGCCAAAGAGCAAGGAGACACAAACGGGTTAAGTCAGTGGCAAAGCATGCCTTTCTGTTTCGAGGAGCCATGAGAATTTAGTGCAACCCTCAAAACTGTTGCAGCTGAACTTCAAAAGCAGCACATTTTTCTAATACTTTTAAATATCTGCCTTCACCGTAGCCCTTCCTTGATACACAGCTGCCACGATGCAATTTGCCTTACAAATCCCCTGACATCTGGTTCTCCATTTGCACGTCCATGGCTAAAGCCACGGCTGAGGGGGAGGTCAGCAAAGCTCTGCCCCGGCTCCAAGGCACCCAGAACCCCGCAGGCTCCCAGCTGCACGCCTTCCACAGGGCTCTTCTACCCCAGCCATCCAGAAACACCGAGAGACCCCTGGCCTGTGGGTGAGGTTGCAAGAGAGAAGGCACTCGATGTCAGGATATTCGTTAGAACAGTGCAGTAAGCTTCCAAGTGCAAAAATGTATTACGTTCTTTGTTGGTCGCTGAAGCACTGAGCTAAGTGGATGTCTTGCCTCCCAGATAAAGCCCCTTCCATTTCTGGATTTTGAAATGAATCAATAAAGAAAATGAGTCCAGCAGCCAGATGTCTGCTTTCATCTCGCTGCGCTGGAACTGGAATAATGCCCACCAAATCTCCACCAAAATACTTTCTTTGAAAGCTCTTTTGTTAACGGCTTTCCAACAGCAGGGAATGAAATGTAGCAAATGTGAAAATCTGATGCCACCTAACGGCCACTTGAACTTTCAGCTTTCGGAGGTTGTGTTTGACTTTGGGACTCGACCAAAATTTCAGAGTGCGAACTCTTGAATACACATTGCTCCTGCAGATGCAGAAAGACAAAAGGAGTGATTAATTGCAAAGGGACTTTGGGAACTCACCCAAGGAAATGTCTTCTCTCCCTATCCTCAGAAAAATGGCCCCACAGAGCTCCCATCGCTGTGGATGTAGTAGCGTGTTTAGGGGATGAAATATCTACACTTGTAGATTTACCAGGGCTGGGCTGCACGGAGGGGAAACACAAGCTGTGGCCACATCTGCCCCCTGCTTCTCATCACTGCTGAAACTTTCCATGCTGAGCACTGGTCCAAGTGAAAACTGCCTGGCTGTGCTTGCAGGCACTGTCTGCACACAAAATTCAAAGCTAATGTAATCAAACACTTCCACAGAACAAACCTGTAGAGAAATACAAGTTGCCAGAACGTCAGGTGGAGAAATCTTCCCTTTTAGAAACTTCCACTGCTGCTGGCTTTGCAACAGAGTGGAAATTCTGGCAAAGGACTGAGCAACCTTTACATTAGCGATGTGCTTTTTACGATTCCCTTAAAAGCCTGTGCGAAATTCAGCTGATCTGCAGAAGCAGGAGCTTACACAGGCTCTGCAAGAGCCCCGCCAGGAGCACGCATCCAGCCTTCCAGCGCCGTGCACACGCAACGCCCCCGGCCCGGCTGTCAGCTCTCTGAATGCCCTCATGTGATTGCCACGTGGCTTTTAATTACTGCTTTCCAATGAGTAATTGCCAATTTATGCTATGTGCTCAACACTGCACGATCACTCAGCTAGGAAGGCAGGAAAATACTGGTCAAAATGCTGGCAGCAGCCTTAACCGTGACTTATCCTGTCCTCTTGCATCACCTAAAGCCTGATCTAAAGTAAGTAATGTCTTACAACTTTTGCAGCAAATCAGACAAAGTCTGTTTTGCCACGTAACACAGCTCAGGTGAGTCTGTAGAAAGTCCGCAAGCAACCACCTGATGACAATACAGCTCTTCTTATCAACAAAGGAAGGGTAAAGATGCACAACTTACAATTCTTTGTTTTCCTTTGCAAGGTTCTTCGATGGTGGCTTGCATGGAATTCCTCACGGCATACGTTTCTTCTCCATAGTGCTCTGACTTCCTTGGGTGAAGCATCCTAACAGCAATTATTATTACCTATTATTTTCATATTATTCTATAAGCAGGCTGCAGGCACTCCTAGAGACGAACAATAGTAAGAAATTACTTGGATCTTGGATTAGATTTATTTAAAATGCTGAACCAAAAGTATCCTCCCACACAGGAAGACTGGGTTCATGAAACTGTCACCAGACTTGGAGGACTAGATTTTGACTTGTAAACAAACAAAAGGTTGATTTGTGGGAGGACAAGGGAAACGAACATTTCTCAAAAAGTCCTTAAAGACATATCACAAAGTTGATAGAGAGACAAAAATGCAACGCTTCAACTGCTGCTGCTTCAAACACTGAAGTATATGTACTGTATGCTGGCAGGGCAAGATACAGATGTCCTCAAACAGCTTTGAATGAAAACATCTCCCACAAAATACTTTGTTTTCATCAGGAAAATGAAAGAAGCGGTAATTTCTAGCAGCTATTTCCCTGCTCTGTACTTACATAGCACTTACACCACCCGAGCTCCATGTTGAGGCCCCATGCTGCAGAGCAAAGAGAGACAGATGAAGCAGAAGCTGGCTGCACCAGCATGACCGGGGTTCAAAATCCCTGCCTGATGATGCTGTGTCTTTTTTTTAAATATAATTATAATTATTTTTTATGATGGGCCTGTCCTTCTTCATTTCCAGGATCTAAGACAAGGAAAACAACTGTTCTCTAGTAAGATCAGACTACCTTCTTGCACAACTTTCAGAATAAGCCCAAGAAAACCCATCTTCAGGATAAATTCTGTAGAAGTAGTGTGCATAATCAAGTCAGCTTTTTACAAGTAAAAGATGTGAAAGCCCTGTATAAACAAAAGGCAGCCATACAACATGCATCTATTTAAAATACTGTTTATTTGTGATTTAACATTAATTAGCATTACATCTATGAGCAATTTCAGATAACATTTATATATTTTCCACAGGACACAAGAGTTGGCTGGCTCATTCTTTATGCCAAAGCAAGTAAATAGAGGCATTAGCAAAAGGTGCAAATAGTTCACGGTTGCATTTTAAAAAATATTTATGCACATTGCATTCATTTAGATATATTTTTAAAAAAGTTATGAAAAGCGTAGTTCACAGGTTACTGTTTCTAC
The DNA here is from genome assembly GCF_964035555.1 of Netta rufina. Classification (NCBI taxonomy): domain Eukaryota; kingdom Metazoa; phylum Chordata; class Aves; order Anseriformes; family Anatidae; genus Netta; species Netta rufina. The sequence continues at coordinate 27,012,587 of NC_140130.1, read as the reverse complement.
ATATGTTGTAATACAACACAAATAATGTAGAACATAAAAAAAAAAAAAAAAGTAAGCAACTGAAAGTTTCCACTATGATTAAAAACACTGATTCCAGTATTTAGTGATAGCTAGAAAATTGTTTCCAGGATCCATTCCAACATTGCATTATCACACTTACACGGTCAAAGCTAACCAGCCCCCGAACATGCTATAATCAACATTTTTGCATGCCAAACCACTCTCCAGCCATATTTAACAATTATATATTGTATAGTATTTCAACTGGCAATTTGGGAATCACATGGATCTTTCAAATGTATGTCCTACTGCGATGACTGATTTACAGACAGTTTGACACAGTGAAGAAAACCCTATGTTAATTTCTATGCTTAGTTTGTATTTACAATACAGTAAAAGTAATAAAATGACAATATCAGTAAAAATGAGTAAGTGGCGGTACCACCCTTACCCATGGCACTAGGCTCTGATTTGCTCTGGGTTCATCCAAAGGACAACACAGACTCACGAGACCCTTTTACAATTCAAATGAAAGTAAGGAACAACAACAACAAAAAAGCGTTACACTCCACATGAATCCATACAAATTATTTAAAACTTCTAATATGGAAATGTCACTTTGCTGATTTAATAAAAATATCCCACAATCCATATCATATATTTAAAAAAAATAATCACCAAACTTTTACTTTCTTTGTCTCCTCCTATTTTCTTACTATTTCACTTTCCCTTTTAACAGTTTTGTTTCCTTCATTTGGTTATGTTAAGAGATTATTTTTCTTCATTCATTAGCAATACCATGAGGAAAAAAAACCCAACACTAAGTTTTAAACATGAATCCAGTTCAATAATTTTTTATGTTTTTCTTTCTGATTTCTAACTCCCTGGATTCCTGAATTATACTTAAGTATATTCTAAACCAAGCATTCTTAAATACACTCTACTATTAAATGCTTGGTTCGCATGCCTATAATATTTTTATACTGAATGGTATAGAAACATTTGAACATATAAAATCTTCTTTTTGTTTTGCCACTTAAACTAAATTATCAATGTTAAGTGTATAAAACCCCCCCTCCTTGAAAAATAAGGGTTCCCCCCCAACTGATAGAATAAAAAAGAAGTCTTCAAAAATTATAATTCACTAAAATGAAGTATTTGGCAAAGAAGTTATTGATGAATGGAATTCTTAGACATTTTGTATAATTCCAAATAAACTTTCTCTTACACAGTTCTTCCCCTAGTATTATGTGCCAGTGTATAATATTTCTACATGATCTAATCTTAAAAAAAGATTTAAAGGTGTGCTGTTAATATGCACCCACTCAAACAGGGGTACAGAAACATAAAATATATGGTCATAAAATCACAATACAAAAATGCATGATCTGGTTACCAATTGAGACAGCAGGTTTTTTTCTTTAAAAAAAAAAACCATGTGATCACTCTAAGTAACTTTATTAAAGACTTTACTGTACTGAAAATTTTAATGTCTGCAAAATTCTCCAAGCAGAACTTGCTGCTGCATACTGCGATGGTATTTGATCTTGCTATGATGGTATTTGAGCACCTGACAGTGTAGTTCTACACAAAACTAATGAATGTTTCAAACCCTCATAGCAATTTTGGACTCAGTTATATGAGAGATGAATTAATTTTCAATTAACATGAAAGTCTTTTTTTTTTTTGGTGGCGGTGGTTTTTTGTTTTGTTTAAAGCAAAACCTCTTCCAGTTCCTTTTTGTTTAGGTTAAGAAGTCCAGTTACTGCACACCCCTAACACTACTCTGTTAATGGTCAACTTAAATGTTTAAAATGTGCAACATCTCCTCACAACAGAACTGCATTTATGCTTCCACTTTCTCCTTCTTTTTATTCTTTTTCAGGAAAGACGGGGTCCGGAATTTCTTCTTCTTCTTTGACGGGGATTTGGAAGGTGACCCTTCAGGGGACAGAGCCTCTTCTATCTTTTCAGAGCTTTTAATGGTAATCTCTACGCTCTCCACAGTACTACTAGTGGTTAACTGACTGACCCTCTTGGTGAGGTCTTCTTCCACATCATGTGCATCTTCCTTGCCGTTCACCACCACAACGGGTAGCTCCACAGATATTAGGTTGGCATTTTGGGTATAGAAATCTTCATGATTTTCTAAGAGAATGGAAAAATTTGCAATTACTTAGGTGCATTATCGTGAAAACAAAGAAGCAAACAAAAGAACACAACCCCAAAGTTGAAACAAAGATGTCAGTCTGGATCGTGATCCAAAGAATGAAACCCAAAGTGCTCAGATGGGGACTTTACTCCTTTATCCACATGCCTACTTGTAAACAGACAAATACTTTGAAAACATAAGTAAAGGATATTGGGCTGAAAATGCTAATCTCATCTCTGCCAGGTACATATACATCTCAAGCTGCCTACTTTACTCCAGAGACCGCTTGACAAAACTTCAGCAATTCCATACTCCATCTTTGGAGCACTACTGTTCCCAAGTTCTTTCTTAGAGCTTTCTGGAAAACCCTTAGGCCAAAAATCTAATCTTAACACCAAAACATACCATCTATTTCCTCCACCTTGTTAATATCTAAAGTTCAATATTCCCCATGTTATTTTCTATTTGTGAGAATTAGGTAATTTGAAAAAATTGGAAAAGCAGTCTACTGGATAGAGTCCCACCCAGACTTTGGGAAAAAGAGGGCTCTTTTTTCCCTTCATTTGACATCACGCAAGTGTAAAGAACCCAGCAAAAGAGCAGATGACTCAGGTTATCAGAGCCATTGGTATTTCAGAGAAACTACATGGAATACCTTCTAATTTTTCTGGGATATTTTGCGGGGACTGAGTTTGTGACTGAATTTGTGACACAGATGAACCGTCATCTGAGAATAATTCCTGTTCAGCATCTGCAGGACAAGATTTTAATTAGTAGCCATGCAAAAGTAAAAATAAAGAATGTCAGTACTAGCGTTACAAGATTTACAGCTCTGCTAGCATTGTGCAGTTCATGCTGACAACATCAAGAAGTTGCAGTACACAGTTTAAACTCTGTAGAATTATGGATTTACACATTTCATCTGCTAACAATCATTATATATTAGTTCTTTAATAGAAAGCATAAAGAGAGGGGGGAGGGTTGCATTCCAGGAGCATGCCCATGGTTTTATCTAGCTGTAACAGCAGAACGTGTGACTTACAATAGGCTACCACACTATATCCTGAACACGGTATATAGCAAAGTTGTTTTATTACACAGTATTAGTGAACAAAAGTGCATAGTAAGTGTTACTGTTAAAAAAAAAAAAAAATAAAAAAAAATTAGCAATTCCCTACAGAGTAGTAGTACTGGTGAAAAGATGTAAAAAGTGAAAGCAGATGAGCCTTGCACGTTGGGAGAATAAAGAAAAAAATTAAAGAAGCCAAGATCAAACATCTCAGTAAACTTCTGGAAATAATAAATTACAAATGTGAACTCAGAACCACTGGAATTTGAGGGTCAGAAAATGCAGAACCTATCGACAGGGCTGTACCAAATGTGAAGCATCACAGCGTATTTCATGTTCTCAGTGAGAGCTCAGCAGCTTTTTTTTTTCCTGTGAACTCTGATATCTGAATGGGTAAAAAAAGACCCTGGAGATCACAAAGATTTCTTCTACCTTACCATATATTTCATAATTAAGCGGCAAAAATCACTTCAGAGAGTCAACTAGTCCCATATCATTTAGATAACTTAACCTTCTGCCCTTTATTGAAGTTGTACAGACTAGCTGCACAATCGTTATCCTTCCAGGTATTGAAAGCTCAGCTGGACATGGCCCTAAGCGATGTGACCCAAATTTGAAATTAATTTGGAGGAGGACGGTGGACTAAATGACCTTCACGGACTTACACAAGCTAACTTCTATTATTTTAAGAACCCAATGATTTCTAAGAAAAAGGTCACTATGTTAAAGCATGTTTTTTTTTCTCAACCCCACTGCTGTGCAAATCCTCCATTGCTTTAATTTCAGCATTTACCAAATTAAAAGTGAAAAATTAAGAAATAATTCCACTGCCTCAAGGAACAATTAAGCAAGTAGTTACATTTTTACAGTAGATTTTCAAACTAGGAATGAACTGATGATTGAAATGTAAACCTCAACATAAAACAAAACAAAACATGCACCACTGACCTTCCAACCCTTGTTGCTTGCGCTCAATTGTTTTCTTGTACTCTTCCAGTTCTTTTTCTGTGAGATGGCTGAATGGGTTGGGTGGTGCTGGTGGTGCGTGCTCATCATCTTCAAATTGCATTGGCTGGAAAAGAGAAAACCACAAAAATGAACACTTGAGAAGCAAGGGACAGGTATGTGGCTAATAGTTTGGTGACACCAGACCTGCAGACAGACAGACACATCCACACTAAAACTACCCCATTGGATAGACATTTATGTAGAAATAAACACCAACTACAGAGCTATAACTCACCACTCTTTTACAGTGTCACAATCACATTATTTGAGGTGGGGTGTTATTTTTGTGTGTGGTTTTTCGTTTGGTCTTTTTTTGTATGAAGTATGATAGCTTCAAAGGAGAGACATCTCTCAAAAGCTTATAGCTCAGGGACCAAGATATTCTTCTGATAAGTTTCTTCAGAGAAGTGAAAATAATTTAACAACAGATTCAACTATAATGCATGATGTTCCCCCTCCCTTTTTTATTTTTTTTATTAAATAATGCCATTAAAACATTTAGTTATAATGAAGTATTTAGAAAGAAAATGACCCAAAGTGAAGTTTGAAAGAAAGTAAAGTGAAAAAAAAAAATATATATATATATATATTTAAATCAGTGAATTAGTCCTACTCACGGGACTTGGCTTTTTATCCACAACGATCCCAGCAAGCAGCTGAGACTGCGGTCCTGCTGTCTTTAGGTCGTATCGGTTTTGTTCCCGAATCTATATGTAAAGAAAATAAACTGGGTTAGAAGCAGTTATTTATGTTTGTTAATTTTAACCAAATCCTACGTCCATCAACTTTGTAAAACCAATAATACAGGTAGTAGTGTGTGGCCAGAGGAACAAATTGTATGTTGGCGCACTAAAAAACAAGATGTTCCTTTCCTCTCTTGAAGGCACTGCGTATATTGTTTAGCTCTTCAGGTACCACTGAAGATCCACCTTACCCCCAGCTTCTGTGCTTCATGTGAGCTAGTATTTAGAAATAAACTCCACAGAATAGTACGCTATTGAATCTGTCTTCTATCTGAATCTGTATGCTATCCGAATCTGTCCTCTCCATCCCCAAAATGCACATCACATGCTAAGCTCTGAAAGAGTTCTCTGTGGTCATAAAGGAAGGCAAAACTTTTATTTCTGAGCAAAATTCACTGTTCTCCCCAAAACAACAATCCTAGCACATTGTCAGTGCTTAAGAGACTGACAGATCAGATCTAAACAAAAAATAGATCAGATAAAAACATTGTACAGCAGAAAAATAGGAGCCAACTACCTAAGGAGACAGTGACTTGCACAAATCTAAAAATCATTGTCTGGGACTTGCAGTATAAATCTCTAGATGATTAGAGGGTGCCTCGCCCGCTCTAAGGAAGGGAGTTGCCCCTTCTGACTCCAGTTCAATCCCCACAGACACTGATATGGTGCTTTCCAAGAAATAAAAGATTCTGTAATCAAATGGAAAGTGTCCCAAACATCTGTTCGTATAGTAATGTCCAGGGTGGAGTTTTTGGTCAGTCTGACAGTCAGCACCTTATGTGCTGGAAGGGAAAAGCACTGAGACATTTGTGTTTACAGAGAGGTTTTTTTCCATTGCCATTACAGAGTGGACTAGGACAGAGAGACTCCAGCTTAATAAACACCAGGAGAATTAGCACAGAGCAGAACCCATCTGAACTGACTGAATTATGGTTCACCTGATGCACAATTTGGTTCATGCTGACACCTAATTATCTACTAAATATAATGCTAAATAGCAGGGCACTACCATTTCCAATCTTCCGTTTCCAGAGTTAATGCTCATCATTCACCAAACTATTGCATTCAGAGTGTACAAATGTTGCTTATATCTCTCTACAGAATTCATGTATATCACGTGTTTAAATACATGTTTTTATAGTGCTTTCTGGTGCCACAATCTCACAAACTTCCTAGTAAAATCAGAACAATTAAAAATTTTAAGTTACTTAACATATAATTATACTTGGAAATGTTACAGTTTTATTCTTTTCACATCTTTTACCTTATTTCTCTTTTCCAGCACTTCACTGGGGTTTGTATTTAAAGGAACAAACTGGTTTGGATCTTCAATTTTGATTGGAGTTCCTCCACTAGTTTTCGAAGATTCATCAGCTTTCATCCACTTAAAGGAAAAAAAATATGCTAAAAACCAGCGTGATGGAGAGGGACAACTCTCAGCTCTGACTTACGGCTAAAGAACAGAGATAAGGAAAATCCTTCCTGACTCTATTCTCTATTCCACGACATCCACAAATATCCCAGGTCCTTGCAAGTTTTTCTGCTTCCCCAAAGGGATTTGAACATGTACCATCAAGATTACTTCCAGTAAACACCAAAATTTACTCTTGCAAAACATACTACTGTGTGCTAATGAAGTCACGTTTAGGAAGTGTCATGCTTCCTAGTGACTGGCACACAGATCTGTAAGCTCCAGAGCCTGTCCTCTTTCGTTCAGTCAACTTCCACCTTTGCTAACTGCACATTTTGTCTGGAGCCTTCTTCCTTTGTAGAAAGGTTTTACATTTGTTGCTGAGGATATTTCTCCCAAACTTAAGTGCAGAAGCTTGCTGGCCTGCCAGCAGGAGGAGCTGATGCTTTGATGGTTGCATCGTGCATCTGGGAGTAGCCCAACAGCAAATAACGTGCTCCACACACACATTGCCACCACTCCCCAGGCTGGAAACACAGTGGAAGCAGGAGGAAAAGTCTTGTTCATCTTTAGAAGTGATAACATTACCAGACTCTTCAGAGTCCCCTCCCACTTCTCTCTCTCTCTCTCTCTCTCTCCTTCAATTCACAGAGGTGAATTAGAATCACAGAATAGTTTGGGTTGGAAGGGACCTTAAAGATCGTCTAATGCCAACCCCCTGCCATGGGCAGGGACATCTCCCACCATGTTGCTCAATTAGAATTAAAACTTGTTGATACGAGAGCAGCCCACATGTGATTTAAAACCTTACTATATTTGGCCAATAATTAATAGCACAAAAAGGAATTGGAGGAATGGGTTATAAAGGGAATATAATCATTATATTTTAACATGAACTGTTGCTCTTCCAAACAATGGCAAGGCCCAAAACATTGGGAGCCCTTAACATTGGTGTCACTAAACCTTCCACAAATCTATTTCTGCCTGCTTGATTAACTGATTTGCTAATCCCATTAAAGATGTCTTCAAAAAAGCTGCGTGTAGTTTGCTTTCTCTCAAGCAGCATAAAAACAAAGCAACTACCCAAAGCATCGGCCTACCGTGATCTTGGTCCTGGGACTGGCTTCTCCATTCCAGGACTCCTCAGGCACATTCACTTTCAAATACGTGTTGGGGGAGTTCAACCATCTTGTCTTTTCCCTCTGTTGCTTCTGCGCCAGGAACTTCAGTGGGGACAGTGGGACTGCATCATCTTCAAACGAAAAGGCAGTCACAGTGGCTGGGATCTCAACGTCACTCTTGTGTCTGGGTTTTTCCCTGACTAATGGTTGCCTGTAGGCATAGCCAGTTCTGTATCCCTACGGAGAATGAAAGAGAGAAAATAATTATAAAGAAAAAAAGTCATAAAAAAATAACTAAAGTACTTATGAACTTTTTGTGCTGCTCTGTATGCATTGAATAGGCTCACTGAGCTTTTCAGAGAAGTGGCTAGTGGTATTCTCTGTAATTCATTCCTACTGTTCTGACATTCAGAAGACCCACTTAAACTACCCTGCAGGTAGGCAGCTGGACAGGTCCCCCACTCACACTTGGCCTTCCTGCTGCCTTTGTGAATACACAGCTACTGGGTGACCTTCCTGCTCAGGCTGTGACTTGGTTGAATATCCTCATGAAGTCCTCCTATCTTGCACAATGACAATTCTAGTTCATGACACTCTCCCATTTCTCCCTCTATTTGTATTAAAAGGCTGTTCCAGAATTCATAGTGTAGTGAACAGACATTTCAAATAATCAGTCTTATTTCCTAATATTAGAATTATTAACAAAAACAGAGGAAATATTCTACATCTATTTAATAGGGTGGCATTTAAAACATTTTCACTAGTAGGCCACTATAAAAAGCAAACGTTTGTGAGATGGGTTGAATAAAGTTTAAGATCAACAGATTATAAACTCTTATCAGGGCAGGATACTACTTTCAGTACACTGACATAGTAAGAACTAAATCAAGCAGAAGAGATCTAATATACAATAAGAAGTCATTCTGCCTTCATTTTCAAGCTCACAAAAAAGGCCAGAAAGAAACATTTGTGGTACAGAAGCTGACCCTACACTCAACAGCTTTTGAAGGCTGCATGGACAATGCCCCACATGTGTGCTCACCAGGTTGTCCAGCATCCGCATGAGTGCCTCGAACTCCTGTTCCCCAACTTTCCATTTCTGTTGTGAAGCCATATTAACTCCACCTCCTCCAGCTGCTGCCACAGCATGTGTGGAAGGCTTGAACTTCTGCAGATCCAGTAGTAGGAGATTGTCTATCCCACCTGCTCCAGCTAACGCGTGCACCTAAAGACATCAATGAGCGTTATTTTGTTTGTGGAAGTGCTTTTGGCGTCACTGCTTTTCCGGATGCACTGGAGAAACTCATATATATAGCTGCAGCTATTTCTCATGCTAGTTTTCTTCTGTGCAAAAATGTATTAAAATATAAAGCAAGTGATTCTTACTTAAAAAGGATGATAGTATCTACTAGTAATTGCACTCCAAAAGGAGTGGACACAAACACTAACTCTCAGAGTACACCGAAAAGGTCTTTTTGTATGACAACAGTAACAATTTTTTAATTTAATGTAAATTAATATATAATTAATATTAATTATATTAATTAATAATTTAATATAAATTTCAAAATGAACAAGTAGTTGAATTCAAAATTAATGGCAGGGTGAGGGAGGAGAGACTGCCATCTGCACCTCCCCTCCAAACACATACTTGGGAACGTGCTGGGGAACATGTAAGAGCAAAGTGATGATGTTTCTGGGGATAGGCTTCTGTGAAAGGCGAGGACACCTCAGTGGTTTCTCCCCACAGATTACAAATAATGCCCGGATGGCCAACAGGACAGCTAAAGTTAGACAATAGGGAGAAACTGATCTGGGGATTCAAATTATTTTTAAACATGCAACCCTGTACCTGCGCTCTAAAGACCTTTTGTTTATCAGGTTCTACAGTTCTTTGTGATCACAGGGAGAAGTTTCTTCCCTTGACACAACATTCAGCTGTGATAAATGGGCTGGATACTGAGCTATCTTGAGTCACACCTTTTGCAAGACTAAATACAAATATATTCTCTCTCACCTGTGTTTCACAAGCCAGTTGCACATTGAAAATATAGTGGAATGCTTCTTCCAGTGTCTCTCCTAGTGCTACCACACCATGGTTTCTCAAGACTAATACCTAGTAAATGAAGACACTAATGTTAAATGGTAGAAACTGGCACAGAACATGAAAATTGCCTTTGGAAAGCGTGAATGAGGCTGAATACCTTGCAACTGGGTCCAAGAACTTTCTGAAGCTGAATTCTCTCTTCCTGTTCATCAAGAGATCCCTGATAATTGTAATAAGCAACATCTCCCAGAATCAGAGCCTCTTGAGATATTGGAAGGATGCCGCACTTCATAGATGAAACCTGTTTCGAGAAAATGAAGTAATGATAATTAGGAAAAAAAAAACAACTCTTAAAACACACCTTAACCACCCAAGTCTTTGCAGGTTGTACGATGTATCTTTGCCAGAAAAGAGAGTTGAGAAATAATACCTCTATGTTTAAACTGCTCTAACTTGCAACAGAGTGAGAGCTGCTGCTACACAACCTAGGGACAGGTTGATTATAGGAAAAGACAAGTTATCTCAAGTTAGTTTTTGTAAATTTTATCCTCCTTTAATTTTCAACATAATGCTCCCACTAGATATTTCATTCCCTTGTTTATGGTTTCAAAAAGCTAGCAGGAGAGAACTTAGCCATTATCTTTTTTTGTCTGTAGTCAAGGAATGCTTATATATGCATATAAAAGTAAATAGATACATTTCATATCATTGTATTTCAAAGCATTTTTTTCAAGTCTCCTTATGTTTTTATCATTGCTGTACAAACCATTTTTGATATATTTTAACTAGAATATTTCTGTAGTAGGGTAAATCCAAACCGAGCATAACTAATAATTAAGCCATTTAAAAACGCAGTTGCAGAATGTAAATGATGATGCATACAGCACGTTGTACGGTCTGAGATGATATAAATAAACCCTGAGTAAACTCTGTATTTTGTAACCTCCTCAACCTGAGCACCATCATGTCTGTACATCAGCCTATTCTTATTCATTTCACCGTAGTGCCCCAGCCCTCTTACTCTGCTGATTTCATGACCTTGCAGAATCAGCTTTTAAAAAAATTAAATTTAAAATAAAAACAGAAAAAGCAGCATAGAGCCGATGTTATAAACAAAAATAAAACCTCCATGAGTAGTGATTCAGCTACAGAAAGGTGATCCAAGTTCATAAGGTAAACCTGTTTTCTTTTACTCCATGCTAGAAGGAGGAAGACTTACAGCTGCTGTTGCAGGGGTGTGTATGTGTATTATACACCTGACATCGGGGCGCGTGGAGTAGATGGCCACATGCGGACTGAATCCTGCCGAGTCAATACTTAGAGTTGTGCTCCCCTGGTCAACTACATCTCCTAGGATGTTTACCTTAACCTGGAAAAGTCAAGCAAAGGAATAATATTTAAAAAGTCTGTGACAACCACAATTATTTGAGAACTGCCCTCTCCTTCTCACTTGGTCCTCACATACTCAGGGCTCAGATCATGAGAAAAAAAGTAGAGCAGCCATCAGTCTGTGTCATTAAACCACTCTACCATCCAAGACACTAATAGCATTTGATAGCATTTACTTCTCCTACCATGGAAGAAGTAAAAGACAAGAACCCAATATATCATATCATTCACTCTTTGTCTAGCTGACCTTTCATTTAAAAGAGTCTCAGCAATTTAAAAACTGGAATCACAACTGGAACAGAAAACAGCTATGTGAAAGAAAAGATTTTGTTCAACCTGTAAATATATTTCGCATGTTTATGTAAGCATCTTCCAACCACGCAAGAAAGGAGAAAAGATACCTTCAATATTTTCCCATAAATGACATACAAATATAAACCACTACTACTGACTTTCTATAAGCGAGGCGTTCTCATTTCTGGCAGTTTAAAATTAATTTAATTAAGATTTCCTGATTTTGAATTTGAAGAAACTTCAGGCTCTGAGAAATGTCCAATAAGAAAATTAAATTCATAGGGAATTTTCAAATTTGTAGTAACATTAGAATAATAGCATATCAGGTCATCTTCTCACATTTTTATTTTGGTTCTGTGTCTGCTGGTGCAATGCTATCTATCTTGACCTGCTGCCCTCTTCCAACTGGAGATAGTTTCTTTACAGATACGTACTGACATGAAGAACATATGGCAGGTTCTGCAGCACAATATGTGTGATTTAGCAGCTACCAGCTCCTAAATGCCAACCTGTAGCTTTACCCAGCTCCTTTGTTAAACCCAGGGAAGATTATTCAATTTATTTTCCTACTTATAAACACAGGAGCTGATTCTACTAACTACTCCTACAGAGTGATTTCCCCTGCATTATCATATTGTCAGGTTATAAAAGGTTGCTGCTGAGGCTATTTGGTTAGCTTCAGGAGACAGAACAAAACTTTGCTACTCTACATTGAGGCTGGAGACAAAGCAACACAAGGTAAAGCTAAACCCAAAATGAAATGTTAAGTATTAAGGATGCTACTATCTAAACAGTTAATCAGCTTTGCATCTGGTGGGTAAACAATAAAACAAACAAACAAAACCAACAAACAGCATTATTATAGTTCAGGTCCATTTTAGCAGCCACAAAAGTATTTTAGAAAACAGGTTGAGCCTTGGTGGTTATTACTGCAGGTGAATTACATACCAAATTGGAAGCTGAAGCTTCAGAAAAGGACAGACCTCTTGGAATGATTAGAATATGGTCATGTTCTTTGCTTACTCTGACCTGCAATGGAGGAAAAAGACAAATGGATTACTGACATATTTCTGAATTTATATTATTAGGGGGGAAATTAATTTGACTGAATAGCTGAAATCCCAAATAAAAATTCTTATTCTCTGCAATACTTACTGTGATATAGGCATTTGGCAAATGTGCCCACCCAAACAAGTCAGCCAATCTGTATAAACTGGCTAACTTGCAACGAGTAAGTTTTTCTCCCTTAACAAACAAGGAGGTATCTATTCCAGGTAGATCATTGATGGGGGTAACCATTCCATGGCCTGAAAAACAAACAGATGAAGATGGTGGCACGTCAGGTATCTTCTAGCTATGTCGTGATCTTTCAGAAGCAGTATATTTAAATTGTAAGTATAGCAATAACAGCAATTATTAGATTGGACCTGTACTCCAGGGATTTCTAAGGTCTTTATTGAAACCTCTGTTACTTTAGGAGAGTAGAAACCACACCCCAAAATTAAGCCTCTGAAGAGATGTCTCAGTCAGAGCCCTTTAAGTTAGTCCTAATGAAGGAATTAGGATTAGTGCAAGAGTTGTCAGACTGCTAGATCATCTCTTAACAGAGAAGGCATAAAAATCAATTAATTTCTTTGACTTGTGATTGCACAAACATCTCGTGAAGGCCAACATCTCCCTTTTGCGAGAGCATGATACCCCTCTAAGAACTACTGCCTTTGCTTACAGGGAAAGTTACTACCCTACTAGAGCAACTAGTTACTACTAGAGGGAAAAGGGTTTGGTTTGCAACAGAAGGAGTGTGCACTTTGAGATTAGTCATCCTGTCCAAGTCCCTGGGCAAACGCTGCAGAGACAACAGTTGGACCTGCAGGACCGGCTAGAGACATGGAGATAAGGCTATCTGAGCTCTCTGCTGTTCTCTTCCACTTGTTTTGTTGTAGGAACACCAAAGAGCCATTTTAGGACCAGTTCTCAAAAGATGCTGAATGCTGACAGCTGCTACTGTACTTCAGGCTTGTAAGCTCCCGTATCATATCATCCACCCACAGAGCTTAAACTGACTTTAACACTTCAGTGCTGCAGGACTTGGAAAGACTGGAAGATCCCAGTGACATCTTTGTAACTATAGTGCATACTAGAAGCTGTTTTTAACTCTGGGAGATGTCTGGGTAACAATCCAGTCCGGCAGGCTGTTCCTCCTTTTTACAACTTACATGCAAGAGCAGAAAAACAAACAACTTCACATCTCAGTTTATGCTCATGTTAAATTGCTAATAATAGCGAGGCACAGAATTTTGTTCTCTTTCTCAATGTAACTCCTCTTAGCAAATTCTAAAATAACCAAGTGTGAAGATTCAAAACATTTTGGATATCATACAAATTAAAGCATTTGAGAGAAAGAAGGCCCAAAAGGAAAGTTAAGACCACCATCTGTACTAATTCACAGCTTCAGCAGGCTCTGATGGAACTTTTTTTTCAGATAAAGAAGAGATCCCAGCAGTGCTAGCCACTGGTGATAATAAAAGTGAAGAGGAAAAGGGTCCATTATATGCATAGCTCACTTACTGAGTGAAGATGAGGAAAAGCCTGCAAAAGAGCTTGCTGTAATGTAATCAGCAATCTGCTGTAACGCAAGCAGTCCGGTTGGGTTATTGCCCTTCTTCATCTGTTCTTGAATAAGGCATTCCAGATCTTCTCTAAAAGCCTGTGGAAACATTTGACAATCATCAAGGAAACCTGGATTTGATAGAAGAAAGATTATTATAGGTGGGGCTGGTAGATTTGCCTGTTATTAATGTTACATGACACTTCCCCTTAGACCTTGTTTTTAGCTGCTTATAACCTCACCAGACTTCCACCATCTGATCTAAGCTTTGTATCCTAAGTACTGGCAATTTGGGGAGCTGAGGGGGAAGGCGTTTGGTCACAGAGGGTTAACTATTTCCTAGAAGAACACAAAGTAAAATATATTTTTGTAAACGCTAACAACAGTGTTTGTATCAACAATTAAAGGCACTCCATGTTTTGGAAGAGATTGTTGAAATCTGACCAGGATATGTTGCTTTTAGTGCTGGATATTTTTTTCTTTTAAATTCAGTAATCCTTCTGAAAATCCATCCAAATTTGATAAAGTTATAAACAAATGGAAAACTGGAGTTCATCCACGCTGAAGTAGTACCGCAGACACGCAAAAACTAGAAGGAATGTCAGGAGGTCACTTCCTATTTCTTTCCTTCTCCTCAAGGGAAAAGCCCTTCCCCTCTTTTCCCAGTATAAAATATCCACAACCCCAACAAGATAAACTCATGCAGAATACATTATGAAGCAGTTTTCACAGTACCAGATTTAATATACTTAACACTGTGGACAAAGCCTGTTCTTTCCAGAAGGCAGACAAACCACTACTCCTAACAAACGCCTGTTTTAGGACTACTTCAGCCTTGACATTTCTAGATGAAATAAATTCAGCTCTTTCAAACTTTCCTTACGGGTTATATTTTCTAACCCTCTCATTATTTTCTGGCAGCATCCTCGAGCTTTTGTCTGAACACGCAGCACACAGGGCTGCGCACACCACCAGCTAGGTGTATGGCGAATGCTCTTGCTGGTTCATTCCAGAGAGACATTTGGTGTCTGTACAATGCAGCTGACTCCTATTATAACTCCAGGCTATTCCCTTTATGTAATTGCTCCTTTCAGTTTGCCTGCCTTGGTAGAGTATTTAGTCTCAATTAAAAAGGAAAACAGTTCTGTAAGGCAAACACAATTCCTTCACTGAATTTTAATTCATTCCTCCAAAACACCCAACTTTACTGGGAAAGATCCAGTTTCATAACACACTCTAGTATACTCAGAACTGCTGATGAACAGGGTGCTGCTGCCAGATCCCCAAAACATCTGCAGGACTCTACCTGATATGGCCTCTCAGTTGAGCAGCAGGGCATCCACAACTACATTTAATTTTCAAGCACAGCCACCTGTGCTCTTTTTCTCCAAGTAATTTTGTCAGGATCACGTGTACCTGAGACTTACCAGATCTCCACAAAAAAAGCCTCTAAGAATCCGCGTGGACTGACTACTCAGTGATCTGCTGCACAGGTCTCTCAGAGCAGACCAGATGCACGCGGCATGCCCACAGAACAGCTCACCAGCTCCCTGCTAGCCTGAAGATATACGGGCAAAGTCAGATTTTTCTCCCTCAGCACTGGGAAAGCCACTTGGTGTTCCTCACTCTCACCCCCTGTCTATCCACAGGTAACTCCCTTCCACCCAACTCAGCTCCATGGACGGCCATCAGTATCAGAGACCCCATGTTCAAGCAAGAAGGTGGGTGCCACACTTACTAACAAAACAGTGAGCACAATCCCTGGTCCTAACATGGCTGCAAAGCCCACAGTGCCAGAGGCCAGGCTCTCAGTGATGTTTCTCTGCCTGCCTTGCACACAACCTGTCATTCTACCGCAGCTGTTTTGTCCCTTTGCCTCACATAGCACATGGTGGCAAGCCCTCACTAGAGAAGAAATTCAGTATTTTTTTCCCTCATCACAGCTCAGCATGTGGCCCTGTGCCTTTTCAGCATGCTGTTCAGACCCTGTTGCGATAACAATTATTACTTATCTGACAAGATTTTCTCTGGGGCAGATAAGTACTGTAAATCCAAATGCTTCTGAAGCACTGACTTCCTAATCCCCCAAGCACGCCTTTAAGGTGAAGCAGGGTGCTATCACCGTTTTCACAGAACAGCAAAGAGGCAGAGGTCAGACGGTTCCACTAATTTGGGACATTCATTTTGAGATGCCCAGGAACTGATCTGCAGAGCACTCAGCAGCAAGTAGCTTTTTACATACTCCAAGCCCAATTTCTTCTGAAAATCCAAGTGCAGCTCTGAGTGTTTAATGCACACTGCTGTATCTCAGGGGAACAAGTTGGAAATACAAACTCCAAAACTGCAAGGCCAGGAAGCAGGAGAGTCAGCATCGCTTGTGACAACCTGGAGGAGATGCTGAGGCAGGTCAGGACCAGGCCCTGAGCACTTCTGTCACTGCAACCAGATGAAATTCAGACACGAATGATCTATGCAACTCTGTATAAGAAATAGGGATGTATCACATAGCTAGAAGAAAGGATTTTGGTGATCAAATAGCTCACAGCTGCATAGAGAAAGGAGCTGAGGACCAATCTTTATGCTTTACCAACCTTCTTGAAAGCACAAGAAGCATAAAATAGCAGAGGTGCTTCCTATCCCCTTGCACATCATATTCCTGATGTTACAGAAAGCTTTAAAACAACAACAACAAAAATACGTCACAAAATAAACCAGCAAGAGATTTTGTGGCAGTTCACTTCATGTTCTGCCTAAGCTTCACAACACAACCGCTGCCCTGCCATAACAGACTTCCCAGAACCAGCTGTTTTCTCCTAATGGTTCATAATGTGGCTACAGCTTTATGGCATTTTCTCCTTCTGTTACTGTGATCTATTAAGATAGCAGAGACAACGACTGGCCCATATATTTCACCGACAAGTAATACTAACCCTCATTTTCAGGCTCTGCCATTCCAAGACATGCAATTACTCCTCAAATGTTCCTGAAAGAGGCCCCTGCACAAAAGCTCAGCCACTTCACACTCAGGAAGGCTGAAATACTCTTCTACTCTTGTTTATAATCTGTATATAAGGAAATTGCACATTTGTAGTCTCATGGGGGCCATGTAGAAGACAGAATTCATGAAATTTATGTCAGTATTTGCTTGGGAGGAGATGGGGAAAAACAGTTATCTGTGTTATATTAAATCACTCTCAATTCAACAAGGGCTATAGAAAGGATCTGCAAAAACATTCACAGTAAATTCCTATTAGTCATACCCAGACTTTTTTTCCCCCCAACTTGTATGAGAAATATTACTGCTATTGCAGAAAAAAAAAAAGATAATGTATTTTGGACAGCTTTTGATGGAACAATTTTATTTTATATTGTATTTTTATTCTTTTGCTTTCTGATCATGCTATTTTCATTCTTTTGCTCCCAGTTTTGTACTCCAGTACAAACAGGAGTATATTTTACACACTAACACTACTACAAAATAAGGATTTATAGTTTAATAAAGTCGCTCATAACACAAACTTTCCTTAAAGGTAATTTCAGAAATACCAGACAACAGGTAAAACCCAGGCAAGTAGCAAACATGGTGGTTTGGGATGAACAAAGCAGGTGTGGGTATGTTGAAATACAAATAAAATTTGGTATGCCATTTATCTACGTGCCAGTGCACAGTGACATTATCTAGTAGACAGCAGCCTTCAGTGTCACGCTCGTGACTCACACGCATTCCTCCATGCATATTTAGGCATATTTCCCTACCTTCCAGTCACGCCTACAGACCCGTAGTACTCCCCTCTGCTGTGTTTAGGCTTCTTCCCACTTCCACGTGCTCCGCTGCATGCCCGTAGGTGATCACCCACCGTGCTGACACAGCCTTCCTCTGCTCCTGACAGGCTTCTGGAGAACAATTTACCTCAGCTATTCCCCATTAAATGAATGACATTTACTGGTGCGTTCATTTGCTGTAAATCAGGGCTCTGATTTTGGGATCCAACCCATTCAGCAGCAATAATCTGCTTCTGAAAATCCATCTGCAGCCCCAGTGGTTTGGTTTGCTGTAGTTCACAGGGCTGTAACGCTGGCACTGCGCTGCCCACAAGGGACATGCTACAGGGGGTGTCTTCCAAAGGGAGACAAAAGCTCTGCTCCAGCACAAAACAGCAATTTTTCAAGTGGAAAGGTCGCTAGTAATTTCAGATGTAGTACTTGACAAGAAAATGCTGACCCAGGAAAAAATGTAGTGCCAGATGAATGACAAATTTATGTTATTCAGCTGTATGCTCAGCAGCACTCAGTAAGGAGAAAGTTTCAGCTCTGGGATTCAGATCTTTTTTGTGCTGGAGCAGTACTCTGAGCATCCCAATGACAGTTTGCACAGAAAACAGCCCCTGGTATCAAAGCTGGGTCCAGGACAGCCGCTGGAAAGGAGGCAAAGCCACTCTTCAGACAAGGTGCAGGGCCAGCAGCAGGGTGATTAGAGCTGTTAATCACCTGGCACTGGACAACCTCCCCATCTGACCAGGGCAAGCCACCGGCTGCAAGCCCAACTTCCACGAGTACCAGCTGAGGTTGTTCTCGAAGCCACGGTACCTGGACGACCAGAGGGCACCCCAGCTCAGAGCACGGTACCATCTTTTAAATGCACATCACAAACTCAAGCAGCTTAGATGCAAAAGTCTTTTAGCCTACACCTGCAAGGGCTCTCTGAAACTCAGCAGCGAAGTTGCAGGCTTTGGTTCTGACTCATTCACCTCCATTTAGCTCACGTATGAGCTGACAGTGTAAACTGGGGCTTTTAAGAATCAAAGCAACTGGTTGACAGCTGGTATTTTTCAGTCAACAGAAGCAGACAACTAGAAAAACTAGCTTGCTAGAATAACCTATAGCCCTGCTGTTCTCTGCTAGATATTTTTTTACTAGAAAACTTCTGTTAATCTCTTCATCTTGGCAGACAGCTCTCTGAGGATGTCATGAAGCATGCAGGCTCATAAGTATTTAGGCTTATACTATAAGTAGTATCTTTCTATGTCGTTTCTTGTTTGTTTACCGTTGATTTAAGGATGTATATGATGAGACTTATCCGCTCAACAGAAGTAGAAACAAAATGAAGAGAAAAAGAATTCCCCTGTGGACAGAGAAATGGCTCACATGCAGGTTACCTGCAGACACCCCACACCACAGCAAACTACAAAGAGGAAAAAGCACATGTTCCTATCAGGGCTAATAAGAGCAAGGTCCCAACTGTTCGGTACCTCAGCCTACATGAAAAGAACTAGAAAAGATTTCTGAGATTCCTACACTGAGTAACAGCACTATTAGCCTAAAAGCTGAAGAAAGATTCAAGAAATCCCTTTAGCCTCTTTTGCCCATTTCTGACCAAAGCATTTATATATATTTTAACAGGGTATAATTTGACTTATCTATCTATAAACGCACCCACAGTCTCCAAGCCAAATCACTACGATTAACAAAAAGTTTTTAAAACTTAACTGGTATTTTTTGTTCCGGAGAGCACGGACACCCTACCTGCCTCTGGTGCTTGACTGCAGCACCCAGGGAGGAAGAGCTTCACCGAGAGCAGCTGGCGAAAGCAGCTCTGCACCAGGCTGCCTCCAGCCCGCCGTGCAGATACAAACAACCCGTGCCCGAGTGGGGAAGGGTGGAGCTGGCCGCAAAAAACCGCCACTGAGTAAAGGCTTGCAAGGAGGAGATAAGAGCAACAAGTGTTTGTGAACTCTAGGAGGGAAAAAAAAAGTAGTAAGAGAGGCTTTGGTGTTAATGCAGAAAGAAACAGGCTTATTAATAAGTGTGAGGAATTGGATACAGCTGCGATGATCTCTTCACTTGCAAGGAAGTGTGTGGGTATCTGGACGGGCCTGAGCGACCCCAAGGACAAGAAGAGACCTGCAGCTGGCTTGGTGTGGGCTGGTTTTTCCTGCTCCATGCCAGCGAGGGCCATGCTCCAGAAGAAACACCTGCAGGAGGGGTACAAAGGTAACCCAGGACCAGGGCACAGCACAGGGTGCATCCTGCAGCCAGCAGCCACTGCTCTCTAGGAGTTCCCAGGTGCTGTTAGGAACTCGTGCTAAAGCACAGGATTATTTAACAACTTGTCTCCAGGAAGAAAATGTCCAAAAAGAAAAAAAAAAGACTTAAAAGTGAGCACAGCTAAGAGCTGCACAAGTCCTTTTAATTGTCACTCATTACCTGTGCTGCACTGGCAACCCCTCTTCCTGCTCGCTCACCAGACTGACTTGATGCCTTACAGCAGGATCTGCACCCCCTCCTCCCCCTACCAAGACAACAAAAACCCAAACCCAAGCAGCTCAACAACAGGAAGATTAGAAATAAAAATACATGTTTATTGATTCAATCCGGAAAACATTGGCACTTCTATCTAACGAAAGACCTGAGTTCAAACTAAATGGAAAGCAGCAACATGGGAGGAAGAGAGGAGTCAAAGGTAACTTTCATTTCTAACATAACAGAAAATAGCACCGATTAAAAAAAAAAAAAAAGTTTCAATGAGAGGAGGGTAGGGGAAACGTCCACACCTCCCCAGCAGAAAGCCACGAAGATGTCAGAGACGCCCAAAGCCAGATGAGGGAGCTGCAGAACGAGAAGCTGGTGCAGCCAGGGGCCCCAAGGCATGGGTGAGGTGGGCAGCCCTCCTGAAGGACCCACAGGGCTTCTGAACTTATGGGGAACGAGCCCTGTAAGCTGAAACGCACGAGCAACTGAATGGACTTTGGTATTTAAAAAAAATAAACTGCCTCAAAAGGGAGCGGTGTTGTGAAAACACTGGATGTTCATCCGATACAGAGCAAAGCAAGCCAGACAAATGGAAAACCTGGGGGGAAAAGTAAATACACAAAACTATCCTTCATCTCTGAACTGATGGTTTGAAAAAAAAAAAAACAAAAACACAACATAACCAGAAAAAAACGGAGTGTGGGTTTATTTGCTTGTTTACAAGAAGAAAAGTCTGCCCATGTCCTGCATGCTACGGCAGCCACCACGCGGGACTGGGTCGGGCAGGACCAGCCGGGGCAGGCACATGTAGGGGCAGGAAGGACAGACAAGGGACAGAAGGACATTTAACCTAACCGTAAGGAAACTGATTCTGTGTTACAGACGGGCACAACCAAATTACTGCTGTTATGCAACAGCGGCACTGAAGCAGCATCGCCCTGCGGGGCCACAGGGGCCTGATAAGCGCTCCCAGCCAGCACAGAAATAAAGCGAAGCGTGATGAGATCCTGCGAGCAAGCTGCTTCTCAGCCTCAAACCAAACATGTTTCATGGGCAAAGACGGCCAGGGCACGCTCAGTGCACCTCGATGAGCCACAAGAAACGTTCCTGGGTAAGCTCAAAACATAAACCTGGCATTTAAATGCCAATAGCCAGGCATTTGTGTGTTTCAACCATTCAGCTCGTTGCTTCGTACATAAATGTAACTACTTTTTCCTTGCATAGTGAAATTATGAAATACATTTAATTCTATTTTGTGTATATGCCACGTAAATTTCTGCACCCTCTCCCATTTCCACCCTGACCCTACTCAGCAGGCAGGCAGCTGCTGCGCCCCACAGGCCCCCACAATGCAATAATGAAGTGACCACTCCGTCTCCATACAGGATAGCTGGGCAATCATAGCTTTTCATGCCTTTTCTTTTTTTAATAATAATAATAAAAAAGTGTTTTTTAAGCTTTCAGTTGCCATGGCAAGGGCACCAGCAAAATGCCAGAAAGAAAGGAAGGCCAGGAGCACTTGCATACCACAGCTTAAATTAGGGTTTTGATGATATAGCAGATGGATGTTTACTCATTGAAAGAGGTAGTTATTCTGTATAAGCAGAATATGATTGTTTAGCATGTAAAATAACAAAACGGGGTTTAGTTTTGGAGTTAACCGTGAAAATTGAAAAAAAAAAAAAAAAAAAAAGCTTTTCCTATTTATTATAGGTAAAGTATCTCAGACACAACGTAAAGCAATGAAATTAGTCTACTGCAAAAATGTATCCTTTCCTTTAAAAGTAAGCCCAGTACCCAGACCTTCTGAACTTGCAGACATTACTGAACCAAACCTAAATGCTCTTCTATTAAAACCATGGCCAGTGGTACTTCCAGATGCTATCAGGCTGGACATGGCTAACCTGGCTGAATGTACTTTCTTTCCACCAGACAGACACAGAACAACACATGTGGGTGCCATCAGATTGTGCAGGCCTTCAGACGCACATGGGTTACACGCAGCATCAGGCAAATGCCTGAGAAATCACTGATAATGTCAGGAGATTCTTCGTGGGCAGCGTTGCAAAACTCCTATGATTTGTTTAAGAGTTATTACAAACAGGCTCCGAGACATTAACAAACATCAGAGGTAATGAGAATAGCTTTTCGGTAGCCTTTAAATTATTTAATTTAGGAAAGGGAAATTGCACATCAGAGAGGAGCAGTCAGACTGCACATCAATATGTGCATCAAATGGCACATCAGAGAGATGCAGCAGTTTGATGTCTGAGGGTGTCTGGTCAGGGCTGTAGCCATTACAATAACACACACTGCTCAAAATATACAGTGGTTCCTGAAATATATTCTCTAATTTATTTTCTTGCTGAGGGATGTAGATTTTCCTACTGGGAACAAAGAAAAAGGCTTGTTAATTCAATATATGAGTACCAAAGCTTCCTCCTGTGTGGCAGTGCTTAACCCTTTAGGTTTATACCGTAATTCTTTGTTTGGAGAAAGTATGTCTTCACTCAAACTCACCTCGAGTCCATACATGCTCATATATTTTTAGAAAAGAAAGGCATTATCCTTGCTATGTACACTCCAGTTATTGATACGTGCCAGGAGATGAGTCAATGACTATTTCTCCGATCTGAGTGCATACATCAACATGTAAGACCGGGTGAAGATTTACCAGTGAGCAGACTCTTCATGAAACTGTGTCTGATAACCTCTCTTCCTCCTCTTCCAAAACACCTTCAAACCAATTCCTACTCGTCAACTGGAGTAAACCAGAGGAGCAATGAAGCTTTATGCAATTTTCTAATGCTCTATAATTCCGTAGCTGTACAACAAAAGCATGCTCAATGCAATCCTGGACCTGCGTTAGGCAGACAAGTAAGAAGACACATGCTTTCTGGTAGTTTTGTGAAAAATACTGTATTTATGAGGAAACAAGATGATAATTTTCAGTCCTGACTCTCAAGAACATTGTGTCACATTGCAGCCAGACTCTGGAAGAAATAATGCAGTTTCTATCTCCAAATCAGTTATGAAATTCACTTGATGGATGTTCAGTCACAGATGTTGTATTACAAATGCTTTTATTTCCTCACAAGAGAAACCCTAGCAGCATTCCTTCAAGCTTTCTATTTCGAGAAGAGACAACAGAAGGAGACATGGTGAGAAGGAAGCTGGTAGCTCAGGCACCTTCTCTCTGTGCCTGCTCACACACTCGGCTCCATGTCCCTGTCTTCTCCCTGCCAGATGCCAACAGCCGCCCAGCCAGCAGGCCCCTGGCTTATTTGGACAACTGTTCCCTTGCAAAACAAAAATTTGCAACTTATTGGCAGCTCCAAGCAGTCACTTCCCAAAAGCGCTGGGCTCAGCTTCTCCTGCAGCAGGACACCAACAACCGCCTGGTGGCTCTTCGTCCTCCAGCCGTCTGCTAAAACAGTTACCTAGACTCAGAGGTAGCACCTCCTCATCCCTTCCTAAAACCTGCATGATGACACTTCACCTCTTTTAAAAAAAAACAGAGAATGCAGCAAAGAGACATTTATTACACTTGGCAGATGCAGCAAATGGTCCCCCCGAATGCTAAGCAAATAGTTACGCCCAGCAGACTCAAAGCTTCTGTCGGAAGAACCCAGGAATGCCACAAACACAAGCCCAAACAAGACCTCTGTAACTTATTTCTACCCTGCCCTTTCTAAACAGGCCGAGGATCTATCTAGTCTTTGCTATGAGTCCTGGCTACTTTTAATGGGAGTATTTTAACAGGAAGGAGCAGGCCGGTCACATTTTACAATTGAGTGTTTAACATAATTTTATCGTGATTAAAGCATTATGCAATACCTCCTTGGAGTATTTTCTTTATAATAAAGGGGCTGGCTGCAGAACTAAACTTGCACAAATGGACTCAAAAGCAATAAATTCCTTAGTCAACAGGTTCACATTATACCCAGAGCAACGCACAGATCCAAGAGGCACTCCACGACAACACTTTAGCAAACAATCCTGTTATTCATGGATGACTATAATAGGGTGATTACTAACAGCTGTTTGCAATCTCATTACATATGGAAAAGCTTCAGGAAAATGACACAAGAAACACCCCAACTTACAGAGGAACCGAGCAGGGAAGGATCCGTGAAGCAGCTTAACCCCACTGCGCCCTGCTGTCTGCATCACTCACCTTACGCCCCCACCCTCGCACAGCCCTTACTCCCCGTGGCTTCAAAACACCAGTATTACTTTCTAATGCATTCATCAGCTTAAATCCACACCATGCATAAATTACAATATGAATTAAAACTGATCTGAGGGTGGTTCAATAGATTTAAGTGTTACGTGCAGTCTACACAAGTACTGAACTTAGACAACCACTAGAGATGTGCTAATACGGCCACGTATGGGTACAATCGCCCCCAAGTACATGAGAATAATGCACAGTCTAGCATTTAAACGACTGTAGCCTGCATTAAAAACGTTAATTAAAGCATTCCTGATGCAAATGATAGGTTCACACTCCAAACCAGGAAGCAGAACTCCTAGCAATGCAGTAATTTGTTCCTATTTCACCGGTGACTCCTTTACTCTCTTCCCCGAGCCTAAGTTTTTAATTAAGTACCCTGCAGCCAACCAGATCTTTTTGTAATGCTGTAATGAAGCATAAAGCCATAAAAGCATCAGGAGGAAAAAAAAAACAAAAACCAACTCACAATAAAGACTGTTTGTTCACAGACAAAAAGCAATGCAAACAAAACGTTGGATAATCTGCTTCATGGCTCTTCTTATAAGACAGTCCAGAGTTATTCTAGCTAACTGTGACATAATTTTATTTATTTATTTATTTATTTAAAGTCTCAGCAAATGAATGAGAAATCTGAGAAAATAACCTTTTTTAGTTCTCAGCCCCATCCCGAATCCTACTCACAGGGCTCTGCAGTATCTGAGTGACCCTCTTCCTCTGCTCCATCATGTTGAAGTCCTGCCTCAGGTCCGGAGACATGTTTCTCTCCCGGATATACTCCGGGTCATTTTCATTGATGCGGTCAAAGTACCTCTCTTTGTGAGGCATCGTGGCAGGGGGAGGAGTAGTGATCACCACCTGACTGGCATCCGTACTCATGCTTCAGCTCTGCGGATGATGGCCTTCACCTGGAAAAAAGTGAGAAAGGGGGAAGAGTGATTAGCAATTAAATGGAAAACTTTGAATGCAACTTCCAAGTTTGCACGCAAATAACCGTTCCCTTCAACTCTGCAGAATGATGTCTAAAATGAGAGTGGAACAAGTGAATAATTACCATAATTAGGAAGTTAAGGAAAAACTGTAGAAAAGTGTTTAAAAACCATTAATGAGACCTCTGGTACTTTGTAACCATCTCTATTCAAGTTCAAATAAAAACCACAGCAGAACAATATTACAAATAATGAAATCCAAAATACACACTATACATTTTATGACAACATTTCCTGTCTCATTTTACATCACATTCATCACCCCCCAACATGTTTTTTTATTGTATTTCTCCTTCCTGACACATTGAACTTCAACAGAACACATCCAGAAGACGGGGCCTCTGCTTAACATCGGCTCAGAGCTCACCTCCCAGCTCCAACGAAGGCATCCCTTAATTACAGCATTTCCAAAGCATCCCATAGCTTCACTTTAGAGAAATGCTGTTGGCCCATTCGCAGCCTGCTAGCAGATCTCTGCCAGTGCCTGTGCTTGGAGTTCATCCTCAAAGAGAGCAAACCATCAGAAAAGGGTGGCACTGGACTGCGGCTTCAGCTGCTGCAGACATCAGGGCTTTAGCTCGTCTCCTCTGCATACAATTGTAAGCAAGGATTCTCACCAAAGCTCATTACATTAGGAACGAAAAAACAACTTTCATGTCTTGCACTTAAAACATCATTAAAAAAAACTGATAAGCATTTGTAAACACAAACAGAAGCGGATCAAAAGCAGAAAATCCGACGCCTGCATTTTCATACACAGAGTCGGGCTCAGAAACACGCTGAGGACACCATTCCTCAAACAGGCACCAAGAGGAAGGTTTTCTCAGGTTTGAAGAACAAAGAGAAGCAAGATTTGTAGGAAGAGATACTATGAAAATACATTTTAGCATGCAAATACCTACATTCAGTCACGTACTTAACATAAGAATATTTGCATGCAAACATCTTTAGTATATAAAAAATGCACAGAACAGCCAAATGTGAAGGAACGTCACTTGGGAAGCAGCAGTAAGCAATGTGCTTCAACATGATACTTTCAGAGGCTGAAAACACCCCTCTTTTGGGTCACTGTGACTACTTTTTGTAGCACTATGGGCATCAAACCGATGTGCGGATCTGAGCTGTGCAGCTAAAACCTTCCACCTTTTCCAGATGAGATGCTTGGGGAGAGTCCCCCTAAAGCCCCAGCCCTCCTCCTGCCTGTGAGGAGCCCCAGAAGCAGGCTGGCAGGAGGACGTGGGTTTCTCTTCAGCCAGTTCCCCACCGTGGCACCCAGCCGGCTCTGCTGGCATGCTGCACAGGGCAGCGCGAGCATGAAAGGCTTGGGGCACTGCCCTAAAATGTGAAACCCCGGCCAGACAGCACCTACAGAGCAGGGAAAGCACTCGCAGATAAGGCACAGCAAAACCACATCCCCCATTTTCTTATACATTACAGGCTATCACTAAATTACAACACTATCCAGCTTCACACCCAGCTTTCAGGAGGGTGCCAGGCCTGCTGGATGAACACAGCGTGTCCTGGGACGTATAATCCACATCCTGGACACAAACTCCACAAACTTGGATGGTTTC
Organism: Netta rufina; assembly: GCF_964035555.1. Classification (NCBI taxonomy): domain Eukaryota; kingdom Metazoa; phylum Chordata; class Aves; order Anseriformes; family Anatidae; genus Netta; species Netta rufina. Next base: position 26,985,699 of record NC_140130.1, on the reverse strand, counting down.
TTTATGGAGGCTGCGTTGCACTGGCTGCTCTGCCATGGCTGAGCTCACTCAGTGCTTGCTGGCTGAAGTCTGCCACGCATGGCTGGCTGGGGGATGCTGGGGAGAAGGCGAGGAGACACTGCTTGCTTCAAGGGAAGTGGGGATTTGGGGAGGGGGAAAAAATTCAGTGCATGAATTTCCCACTACAGACTGTAATTAGTTAATGCCTTTTCGTTTAAGTCTTTGCTTAGGGCAATGTGCTACAAGCGGGGGTACAAAAGGAGAGAAGGTTTTGCTAAAGAATGAGCCATTGTCTCTTCCAGCTGAGAGCACTGAAGCAGAAGGACAGACCTCTGGGGACAGCACTTGGGATAGCATCACAACTCAACCTCCCTCTGTTCAGGTTAGAACAAGGTCAGGAGAGACCCTTGTAAATCTAACAATGGATTATGTTGTTCCTTTCCCGCCACCCCTGAATAATTGTGGGGTTTGAGAGAGAAAAAGCAGACCATGATGAGAACATGCAAGCCTACCAGCTCGGTCTCCAAGTGCCACAAGGAGCTCAGGACCAGAGCTGTTCTCCATCGGGGTCAGAACAGACACCCTTAAGCACCTGCTGGTAGCTGAAACTGGTGTAGAGATGCAGAAGGTGAGAACCTCGCTCCAAGTGGCAATCACCCACAACTTCTTTTCATTACTTTTCCCTCAGAAGAGCTGTGTTACCCATTTATTTTTGCTAAAATGCTCCTGCACCCGGCTAAGCCCCACTCGCAAGCTGCTGCTCAAGTGCCAGCCCACGTGGCTCTGGTTGGACCAACTGCACGCATGTCTGGGCTTCAAAAATCTTTGATTATTATTATTATGATTATTTTAAATAGGTTTACAGGACACAATTAGTTCAAGCCTGTTACTTTACAATGCCGCCTTACAGTGACAGAAAACCCCATTCATCTGGAAAAAGACACAAATGTGGCTGGCAAGGCTCAAAAGCCACAAAAGAGATTTTCTAATTGCTCTGGACTTCGTTTTTTCCTCTTTCCTGCCAGATTGGTTTGTTACCTCTAGCCATTAAGATTACAACATTAAAGTCCTTGTGCTACAAAAACCTCTATTACTGGACATAATATGGGTATTGGGTCCAGTTGTTCCTACAAGACCTGGTTCAATGCCTGCTCTGTTGGGCCCAGGCTGACTCTTGCATAACCCCTACTGTTCGGCTGGAAAACTTTCAAACAAATCAGCCATTCTTTTATTATTTGTATCTTGCACTGATTTTTTTCTAAAAAGGGGTCATTTGTTAAAACATGTTCTGTTTCTGGGGATCTAAGAACCTCTACCTCCTTCTCAGCACAGGACTGGCAACGACACAGAAGCAAGATAACCCCAGAAAATCCAGAACTTGAAGTCTATGAGTTGTGATAGAGAATTATCACTCTCCATTCACCACTTTTATTTTCTGTGGCCATTCTTTTACCTAGGAGAAAAGCAGTTTTGCTGCAAGGCTGCTTTGGGCTTCCACTCCTTCCAGTGATGCTTCTGAATTACAGCAAGAGCAAGCTACCACCTTCCCGAGCAGTGATTTTTCCCATGCATGCTGTATTGTTTGTACTGGGGAAATCTGTGGTCACAGAGCCTGAGATGCAGGTGGGAATGAGAAACCTCATGCCCCTGCAGCAACCTGAGGCTAAATCTAGACTGGTTAGAAGGGACACATATACACAAAGATTCTTTCCTGCTGACACGATCACTCGTGCTCAGCTGAGACGCACATCTCAGCCCACATTTTGGCCTAACTTGCTAAGCCGTTGTGCCAAATAGACTCAAAGCACACAGAGGAGCAGTTTTGGCACCTGTGGTTCAGCTCCTCCAATGTGGGGCAAAAGAAACCCTGAAAAGCAACTCAGCATGCTCAACTTTTTTTTATACAGGAGTCTCCATCTCTGCTGAAAATAGTTTTAGGGACCTGCAAAACAAAGAAAATTGAAGCCTTTGCTGCAGGGCACTTGCTAACGTCACCCAGCTTCCCCCATTTACTGCTGAACTGACCTCTGACACCACCACAGCAGAAAATCAGCTGCATGCTGCCTCCCTCTGATGCCCTCACACGGCTCACTGCTTTGGCCTCTTTCTGTTCTGTGTTTTGTACCTGTAACTGGGTGACACGAAGTAGAGCACGGCACCTCTGTCAGGAGGATGAGCAGCTCTATGAGAAGTAAGTTTTATTTAACAAAAGTTTCCATTTAATTGTAATAACTTGGATCCGCGCCTCGTAGGCTGCGAGATGAAGCCCCGATCGTGCCCATCTGACACTTTGTAATGCCTGAGTAACACGCTGTGCTGCTTTTGCTGGAATAACTGTTTTCAATGTCAAATCACAGAAGCAGCTCAAAAATAATAATGAGGTCAGAGAAACACAGAGTACTGAAGGGGAAAAAAAAAAAAAACACAACAAAAAACCAAGAGCAAGAAAGGAACCAAAGACAAGGAAAAATTCGTGCCAAAGAACACCCCAGAAAGCACTGACTTAATGTATCCTTCGCAACGTACAGAGCACACATAAGAATAAATACCACCATAAGAGAAATTCAGCAATGGAAAAGGGACCAAATGATTAGATCACCTAGCAACAACTCGTTAACCTACCTTTTATTCTGACTTTTTATGGCGGGTTTCAGCCATCCCCACTTTCTCTAGGCAGTGCAATCCATCTGTTAGAGTTTCCAGCACCGTAAACCAGCAGTGTGTGCACCGCATAATTAGCCACTATGGCTGATTTCGGGTCTGAGCTCTCAAGCTAGACGAGACTGCATCTGAGCACTTTTAAGGAGCACATTGTGTTATTCTGCTCTTGCTATTTCTCGCCTGCTTGCTTTTAAGGAACAGTCTGCTCTTTCTTCCCCCCCTCCGGTATCTTGTCTGCCAGGAGACTTGTTGGAAGCAAGCTGGATGTCTCTTGATCTCGGTTCCAGCCTCCCTGTGAAACAGGCAGGTTCCAGTCTGAATCAAAGACTTGGCTCTCGCCAACGCTGTCGGCTACACAGGCGAGATGGCAGAAGGAAACACGCTTAAGGAATACGAAAGAACAGTTAAGAAGGACAGGAAAATAGGTAGGGGAATATGGACCGACACTAAGGTCACTGTCGCTATCTTTTAGCATTAGGAATTCAGCTTGCAATCCTCTCTTCTATACATTTTAGTAGTGATATATTATTGAACAATCACGTCTGTTCTAGGACAAGAAAATACTTGGATAACACCTCAAAAACTCATTTATTTTCTCTCTTTTTTTATATTCTTTTGATCAGGACATCAAATGCCATGAATATCTGACAATAAGTTGACAGATTACATTACCTCTTACGTTACAAGCAGCTTGGATTTCATTTATCAGTCTCACTTTACACATTGGTAAGAGGAATACAATGTACATTCATACACTAGCATCTTCTAAACGTAACTTGTGGAACTGAAAATACTTGTACTAGACTAAGTAGTTAGCATTTCTTCAAAACTAATTGATTTTACTAATATACAGATTTTGTACACAGGCACTCAAAGAAGTGAAACTGCCCAATCACACCCTCACACTGACACAAGGCAGTATTTGCATTAGGAAAAAAAAAAGCAGTCACACCTCCCGCCAAGCCTCCCAGCCATCCAGTCCTTCTGCCTCTGTCACCTCTTCACCTTCGTGCCAGCTTGTGAAGTGGGATGGGTAGGAGAAACTACTCGTCTGCTGATTTTGTGTTTTGGTTTATTTTTTCAGTTTGAGCTTTTGCTTTTAAATGGCTGTTACTTTTGGCTGTATCAGCCCCCCGGCCAGCTCACTGCACAGCTACCCACATTGTTCTTGTGTGGAGCTGGTGACAATACGGGGCTGCCTCACACTGCTCTTGCTAGCACAGGGCAGGCACAATGATCCATCATACTGCAGCCCAAACTGGTTACAAACCAACTATGCTAATCCACTGCCATGCACTTAATGTAAGTCTTTCTGCTTTTGAACAGAGTAAGCTAATGAAATAGTCATCATCTCCTTTCAGACACCACATTAGGCAGACTCCATGGCGGCAGGATATTTTTCCTGAGATGTACGAACCTGAGTGTATCTGAACCCATTTTTTGTTTCTGTACTAAAGCTGAAGCATCATTTTTGCACGCTCATATGGTGCAAGACTGAAGTCAACATGAATATGCAACATGAATATGCTTGGTGCAAGCTGGAGCTGAACCACAGCCAGCTTCTCCTCAACTGCTGAAAAGTGAGATGGCATTGTGGGCTGCTGATATCCACCCAAAACACGAGGATGGCACCTTCACCCAAGGACGTGACCCTTGGTGGGATGGGGAAGGTCACCTACTGTGTGCTCACCCATGCCTCAGCAGCAGCACTGGCCTGCCGCAGGCTGCACCGCCGTGCTCGCTGTGTTGGCCTGCCAGTATATTGCAGCACAAGCTGGAGTGAGGAAAAGAAAAAGAAAAAAAAAAGCCTAGAATGAGGGTTTGATGCATACAATATGCTCTACCACATGGCCATAAATGCTACTTGCATGTGTTAAGTCTCAGAACTGAACTTTTGTACTTAACCTTGCACATACTACTTTAGTCATACACATTCGGGTATCCTTTCACTGCTGTGCGACAGCTTTTAACGATGGAGAGACTGTGGGTGAGCTCCTGTTCTGAGTGGCAGGACTACAAAGAGCACCAACAGCCCCAGAGAAGTGTGCTCCCACACTGTGGGGCTTCCCTGCCTCGCTCCATCCGCTTGTTTGCTTGCACCAGCATGGTGCTATGGCTGTGCAGGCAGCAGGAGCACTGAGATTACACCGCTCTTTACACACACATGCACACAAGTTGTGTCCCTAAAACCTCACTTTAAGAGAAGGTCAGTCACCATAGATGCCAAGTCGGTTCATTGTTTCCCTGTCCCCATACTTGTTCCTTTAAAAGCAAATTTTCTTTTGCTATTCCTATTTCTTTTGTAGTTGCTTATTTTTAATAAGTACGCAGTACACTGCAATTCACCAGACGGAGTTTTAATTTAGAGGTGAGTTACGTTTTGCTTGGATGTAAGTCTCATTTGCATATGCAGATACATGCATATATTTAGAAATGACATTGAAGTGCACTTGGAGCGCCTGAGAGCTGCCGCCTCTGCCTGGGTACACAGGGTGACTGATCCTACAAAATGGTGTGGAGTCTGTGCATGCAGGCTATTTCTGAGGCAATTTAAAAAATCACCTCCTTAAACTGAGTAAAAGCACCAGACTGGCTAATAAATTAAACCATTTGTTAAGCTGTAATTAGCTTCTGTACTTACTAGACTTGAAAAGCATGTCAGTCCTACCTCACACCCACTTCTCCTCTGTTTCTCTTCCACCTTCTACACTGTAAAGTTCACAAAAAGCCCAGTAAAACTGAACTCTGTGATGAGTGCTCAAGTCTGTCTTGGTTTATGTTGTTTTTCTGTGTTAGTATCAAAATTCCCTACACTGATGTAAGGGTTCACCCAAAAAACACCTGAATACCGAGCTCAAACCACCTGTTTTTATGGCATGGCAAGGTAGCTCTCCTGGAGAGATGTCCTCACTGCGGCATAGGGAAGGAGACCTACAAGAGCTGCCAGGGGAAAGACCTCTCCCTACAGCACATGCAAAAAGCTGCTCTCACAAAGCACAGCAGCACTGAACAATGATGGAACTGAAGTTAATTTCTCCTCCCTCTTCTACATTTTTCTGTTGTCCCCACTTTGATCCAACCACCACTCACAGAAAGCATCCTCCCAGCCCCACTGCCCAAGAAGACTGGGCGAGGACCACAGCAGCAGGGCAGACTTCCAGCCCATTGATTTGCACGCTTTCTAATAATGCATTTCCTCGTGGTGTTGAGGGCTGCTACAGAGGATCTGCAGGCAGAGGGCCCCCCGCAGAGCAGCAGACAGAGCAGCGATGCCAGCAGCAGCAGTGGTTTCCAGATGGAGACAGAAGCACGAGCCCTCTCCCAATGCCACCTCGGAGCTTACGCATCCCGAAGAATGAACTGCTCATCCCCATTTAATCACTCATATTAACAACGCCCCTACCACAGTAAGTCATAAATAAGATTAGCAAATATTTACATATTACAAAGAATCTCAGTACTTATTAGTTGGGTGTTAAAGCCTTCCTTCCTTTATCCACTCTCAAGGCTAGCTAGCACTTCAGAGCACCAGCACGGATACAAGTCAACCTACAGAGCAGAGATCACATTACTGGCGTTTGACCTTCCCTACCTCAGGGGACAAAAACCCCTCAAAGTAATGTCACGGAGCTTTAACCCGAAGTGTGCATTTCCATTTAATTTTAAAACATAAACGCAGACAGAAGACAGAAATACCTATTTTCAATAAGAGTGATTGCTTTGCTTTTTTGGTTTTAAGGATTCTGATGAAACCTTGGCAACACAAGCACTGCAGCACCAAAGCAGTTTCAATTTTTGGTTCTCATGACCTAGCTTATATTCATGCTACAAACTGAACGAGGTTTCGAAAACAACTGTCAGCAAAGGGAAACAGAATACATCACAGGTGGAAAAAAAAGATTGCATTTTAAAATTGGTACTGCTTTAAAGAAAGGTGGGACTTGGGTAATGAAAAAAATGGGCAGTATTTTCCAAAACATTAAAATACAATAAAAAGCTATTTTTTTCTTAAAGACTTATCTCTGCTTATCTACATAATCACTTGTGGTTAAGTTACCTAAAATATTTCACGGGTCAGTAGGCAACAGAGAGCTAAATTAAAAGATTATGTTCTGGTAGTGCTTATCCGTACTAAGCTGTGAAAGTACGCGTACACATAACCCGCACATACACAAGTAATGGCTGAAAAACCTCCCTAAATCCTTTGGAAAAGGGAGAACCAGAACCTAGCTTCCTCTACAATTCAAACTAAAAACTTATTTGTGAGAAAAACAAAAACAAACATTTAATTGGAAAAGCTGACTGCAGCCGAAACCTTTCACATTTTGCAACACCCTTCCCCTCCCTCTCTTGCAACTTCCTCCGGTGACTTTTTTCTGGGGCTTCCTCTGAGCGGCACTGATGCGGGAAGGAAACAATTTCACTCTTCACGCAGACCTACGCAGTGTTACGGACGGAAGAACAAAGTTTGATGCAGATTTTTTTTTTTTTTTTTAATCCCAATCTGGAAAGCAGCTTTTGGAGCCACAAGGGCTACTCTGGCAATCCATGAGAGGCCTCCCTGTTCTCTGCTGGTACAACATGTAACATCAGATAGCAGAGAGGAATCTTATCGATCCCAGGGCACATCAGAAGCCTTGATTTATGACAGTTCCATTATCCTGAGAAGTGTCACGGCCAAAGCAGCTGCCTCCCGGGCCCAGACGGAGGTCGGAGACTGTGACGGTGGGCAACCCAGATGATGGACACGCGGCAACTGCTGGATTTCACACGTGTTTACCCCAACAGCCCATCCTGGGTATGGCATCATGCAGCCAGACCTTTTTATAGCCCAAACCTCTGGATTCCTCCTCTTCACACCAAGTCCTGACCTTTCCCCGCAGCAGCTCGGCGAGGACCCGAGGGCCGCGGACCGAGCACACCGCGCTGCAGCTCAACGCCCTCCAAACTCCTCGGGGAGGAAGGGGAAACCCGGCCAACAGCTGATCCCAGCGGGGACATTTGTAATCGGAGAGGTGAAGAAAAGATGAAGTTGTGCCAGGCCTTCGATCATAAAGTCCTCAGGACAAATTGTATCTTTATTTATGTGATGCACCACGCCCTGCGTGATTCCCCCAAGTTCACCTCAGGATCTCTGAATCACTCTACTATAAATTTTAAATACGCAGCAGCAACATAATCCATATTAATTCACTGATCCCAGCTTAGCCATGTAAAAGTTGACTAACTCCTCAAAAAAAGGAATTTTGACACTTTAGTGACCCATACAGATATTTCATGTTAAACAGAAAACAACGTCACTTAGAAAAGCTGTTTCACGATAGTAATAGCCAAAAAATAAGTATGTTTTAGATAACACAACTGCATATACTTATTTCATGTGTGACGAACAGGTATAGAGGGAATGATCAGATTTTTAATTATAATTTAAAAATAGCAATTTTGGGAATCAATGAAAGTTTGAAACAAATGATGGCACCAACGCCAGGCCTGACTGTGCAGCAGGCACGTTGCCACTGACCAGCTGGGAGAAGAATGGAAAAAGAAAAGCAGGCATCTTGAGAATAAAGCTAGAGATTTACTCCAGTAAAAGCTCACCCAAAGACATCTGTGTACTGAGCTGTAGAGGAGGTACTGTTAGTAGGACTTTAACAGCCTATATCATCCACTGGATGGCATGGAGAAAACAAAACAAAAACAACCCAAACCCCGTAGCACACTATTTCCAAATCATGCTGACAGTGCCTTTTCTCACTCCATTCAGTCTCAGAAGGATCTTGCTTTTCTTTTCATTACTGGAATAAGTTTTGCCTCAACATATTGGACAAATTTTCCCCTTCTTGGTCCATTTGCAACCATAAATTAAATGCTAATGTGTGTTAAAACATAACAAGAAGAAAGCAGCATTTAATTAAGGTTGCCAAATACATGCAAAATTCTCATCTGCAGAGGACTTAACTCAAAACTCACACCTTATGCTGCAATTTTTCATATTTTCTAGGCTGGCTCGAGGAGATCCTTCCCAACTCACACGTTTCAGCTCCCCAGCTCTCCAAATGCCACCCCAGCACATCTGCCCACGAAGAAAGGGTCTGAACTAGATACATGAACACATCAGGGCTAAGAATAATTGGGGAGAGGAGGGCAGGGGAAAGTACGGAGCAGAGAAGGGCCACATGGAGGTTCAGAGGGCAGCCAGGACCTCCTTTATGAAAGTTCAAAAGACAGCTATACTTAATTACCAGAGTTCAAAGCATCTTGCTTTAATTATCCTTCCCTGGGAAATCCCTAGATTAATGGTGGTGCACTAATGCTTTTTTTCTGTGTTTACTCACATTTCTAATACTGTCTTCAGCTTGCTTCAAAATAATTAAAAAATACTTGACTAGTAAATCCAAGAAGTTTCCACTGCAGTCAAAGCCTTACCTACATAAATATGCACATTAATCTCAATTGACTTGGCCTGCATTTGACCTGTTTCTTGTCTCTGGCACCTTCTGCTAACAGCACTAGAAAAGCAAATTGAATTTAGAGAGGCAAAGGTCTTATATACCTTCAGGAATGGAAAATTACTCAACTGGATTTCAAGGCAGCCAGTCTGAAGTCAAATGGTCATTTTGGACGTAGCCACAGCGCTGAGCAGAGAAGCAGATGTGCCCAGCGCAGCAGCCAGCACACCCCTGAACAAGTGCTGAGGATTTATTGACAAACACCCCGGTAGGACACACACCGAGGGGTATGGTGAGTCAGTGCTAAGCGCAAAGAAAGTTAAGATGTCAAAAGGCAGAATGTATAAATACTTCATAATTAGGCTACTATAACGTTCCAGTTCAAGCAAGCAATTATCTACATTCATCCTGTCTTCTTCTCCATTACCACCTGCAAGCACTGAAAGTCTGGATAAAATAGAAGGTGCTCCACAAACTACTCCAGTATCCCCGGATGCACCCTGCATACTGTCCACAATCCTAGGGACATGCAAACATCTGCAGGGGTTGTTTCTAGAATGCAGCCTGACATCAAAACCTGCTGGAGATTTACACCATATTCTCTTTCACCTAAGCAGCTGCATGAAACGTGAATAAAATTGGCCAATTTTCATGTCTAGTGGTCAGGCAGTCCAAGGCACTGGTGACAGAATTTCCTAACAGCTCAGGCGGCACCAGCAAACAGCTTCACAGGACACGTACCTTCCACCAAAACGCTGTCATGCAAGTGAAGAAAAGCTTTTCTACAATTTCTGTACGAGAAAAAACAAGGCAGGCCCCTAGAACGAGCTGCAGCAGCAGCAACCCGTGTCCAGTTGCTAAGACTCTGGTCATGATTTTGGATCAGCATGTGCAGCCTCTAACTGATCATATACCCAGCACGGCAGATGCTCCTGCTATTTCTTCCCCAAGCAACTCTTTCATTTTTTACTTCTATTTTTCTTAGCTTATAATTTTAAGAATATTCTTAAGCAACAAATACATTAGATTGATCTGTCAGATACAATGATTTCAAGATAATGTGTCAAAGATTATGACAAAATTCATGAAGTACCATAAAAGCTGTTTTATTTTAATTTTTCTAAGCTTAGTTATGTATCTGCTAAAAATGATATTTGCCTGTTTGCAATTAAAGTTGCTTATATTTGCACTGAAAGCCAGGAACAGGCACGTAAATCCCTGGCTGGGATTTCAGAATCTTTGAGTGTGGAGAGATGTCGGGGCAAATACTTCTCTCAGTTATATCATCATGAATCAAAAGCAACTGATTTACAATGTAATCAAAATTACTGTAAAAACAACACAGTAATTTTTTTTTTTTTTTTTTTTTTTTTTTTTTACTACTTAACTCATGGAAATCATCCCAGGTAAACATGGTATTTCAGCTTATGCCATAAAAAAATTATTGATGACACAGAAATGTCAGAGGCTACACAGATTACATCTGCTGGAAGACTGAAAGTAAATCACGTCTTTTCTATGGCTTTCAGTTATCTTGGTCACTTATGTTTTGGGTTGTGTTCCACATCTGTAAAAACCTAACACTGCTTTAATTTTCATCAAGGAATTAGAGACCTCTGTAGTAACGTTTGACCATGCCAAAAAAATACCATGAAAGCTGATTAATAAAGTGCTGAATAATAGGTGATTAGATGCCTGCCAAAGGCTGCATTCACGACAGCATCCACAGACATGCAGGAATGCTGTGTGGGACGGCACCACACCAGCGGGCTCTGGCTCTGCAGCAAGCACCGCATCTGTGCTGGAATACATCGCCTGCTCCAAAAAGCGAAAAGAGGAGGCTGAGGAGGAATCTGGTCCCCCTAGTCTGGTCTCAAAGGCTTCTGGAGGGATAACAGAGAATGCTTCTTTTGGAATTGGGAAATATTTAGACTTTTTTCCCCCCTTAATAAAGATGCATTCTTCTAGCTTGCTAAATTGTTGTATTATTTCAAGCATTGATGTAGCAGGATTTCTGTTTTTCATCTTAATTATTGGGTGGCACTTTCAGTGTGCATTAGAGTAAGTATTTAAGATACAATTTGTGAGTTACTGTAGGTTTTTTAGTTCTGTAGCACATCGCTATGGGATTTTGAATTCTGCCTGCCTCATCAGCATTATGTTCTCTCTGTGATAAATGATCAAAATGGATCAGAGTTAGCATTGCAGAGCAGTTACAAAGAGGTGAAGGAAAGTATGCGAAGTTTTGTGCTGAATGAACAGACTGTTTCCTGTGACTTCTGGCTTGGAGCTCAGAAAGCCGGGATTCATAATGAAAAACACTCCTACCTGGTGCACAACCCCTGCCCCTCATTCAGAGCAATTACACAATATGAAACTTGAAGACAGGTTTTCATTACGTGTATCCTGTGTTCGTTTTCATGTCACATTGAAAGTGGTATTTGTAATCCAGTGATTTTGAGCAACAAGACCTGTGGTTTCTCAAAAACTAAAATGGGTGGAACTATTCCAAGTAGTTGAATTTATTTTTATTTTTTATTTTTTGAAGTTATTCTCAACTGTCACATTAATGAGACATTGGATACAAAGCTTTTAATAATTATAAACGATACCTAAAATGACAAAGCACGCGATAGAGAACAAAAAGTAAATAAATGAACAAATCCACCCTGTGATGGGGCAGCAAGGAGCCCAGTGTGCCCAACAGCCCAAAAGGTAGGTCAACAGCTCTCCTGAGCTAACAGCACATTGCACCCTCTCACTCTGTGTCAGAAACTACTGCCCACAACAGTAACTGCTCTAAGGCAGCTGTCACAGTATTATTTTTATCCGTGTGCGGGACATACACAAGGAAAAGTAATTACCAAGTGCTGCCTCATTTATTGTGACAGCACAATAGTGACCATTCTCAAAACTATGTTGTTTGGAAATGCAATCATTGCCTTTAGGTTACTTGACTGCATTACGTGTACTCCCAAGAGGTTTTGTGCATTTTGCAATAAAATATAAAACACTTTAAATTGAAATTGTCTCTTTGTTTAGAAAATTTGATCATGAGTTTGATTGTGTCCATTTTTCCTGGACTGTTTTTTTTTTTTTTTTTTTGTCACTGACCTGTGATCAGATGGAATGAGCAACTTGCACCTCATTGCAATCTAAGCATCAAAATCCTACAACCTTCTCTTCTAAACAGGTATCAATTTTTGTAATGTATTAGAAAATTATTTTCTACCAACTTGTACCAAGTTTGGCTTAAAGCAACCAACAGGTTCAGAAGCTACATGGCAGGAATGAATACGTACACAGTGTGATCACAGAAGACCCCAATTTCTTAGAGCACCAAGTATGTTGGAGCTCTCGCTGACCTGCAGTGAGCCCAAACACAAGTGCAAAACTTAGTTCAGTCAAAAAGAAAAAACAACAAACCCAACCAATAACTCCCATTAAAATTAAGCTTAACCTATAAAGGAGAATAGAAAGCACAATTTTGCAGACATGGACAGTCCAATGTGTACAAGGATAATCACATTTCTTTTAACAACAAATAGCATTTATGCCCGTGGTGGTAATGTTTCCTGAAATGTGAGCAAACAACACAATAGATATGTTTGAAAATTTAAATATGTAGTATAAAGACAGCATGAGCCATCAAAGCATACTGAACTGTGTTACAACTGGTATCTATAAATAGCAGAGGATCACACTTCAGAGAGAAGCATTCAGAATTCCCTAAGTGCCAGTGAACAATAACCTCAGGGTGCTGGTTCTACCTTAAGGAAAAAAGCACTTAACAGAACTAGGAACTGTATTAGTAGAATAGCTGGATTTTTTCTTCCATGCCCTGTTCTTTCATTTCCAATTGCATCGTTATCACTAACAAAAAGACAAATCAAATCAAATCATATATCCAAGCGATTCTATGTTTAAAAAAAAATAACATATTCATTGTTATTCTTGCAGCTCATCTGAACTCCTCAGTACAGCTATGACAAACGCTCAGTCAACAACAAAAAAATCTGAACAAAATGTGTGCTCAGAGTATCAGTTAAGAAATATAGCTGCTCTGCAACATTAAGGAGAATACAAAAGGGCCTCTACAATAGTATAACCTTTGCCTCTGTGTGCTAGCATCACAGTTTACACGGTTTCCATGGAAACCCTCTGCAAACATATGAATGTTCTTGCTGCGTTAGATGCCGAACAGAAAATCCTTTGTGACCATTCCGGAGGGCCATGGCCAGTGCCAACCTCCCAGTGAAATAATGCCCCTCACTATGCCTTTGCCCAGCAGGCTCATGACACACTCTCTCACATGGTACAGCTGCTGCCATAGCTTGTTTTCCCCCATCTGAAAAAAAAAGAGGTGTGCATCATAACTTTTAAATGCGTCTTCCTGCATCAAGAGCATGTTTTCCCCTATCAAACTGATGGCCAAGTCCCCAGGACTGGACCCTCAGATGCAACCCAAAAGCTGTAAAACCAGGCCACCGGCTGGGAGGCTTCCAGCAGGCTCCGAGTCAGGGCACAGGGGAATATATTTACATAATGAGTAGGCAAATGCCCAAAGCGAATGCCACAGTTCCTCATTATTTAATATCTTGAGAAAATAAAATTAAAAAAATAATCTCAGGATGCCACAAGTATACTGGTGCAGAAGGGAAAACAAGTTTCATCACTTGTTATTTTTTGTAATGGACGCACCAACTGACCTACAATCACAGAATGGCTGAGATTGGCAGGGACCGCTGGAGGCCGTCTGGTCCAACCCTCCTGCTCAACCTGGAGCCCAGGACCATGTCCAGACAGATGAACTGCTCATGTACTGCATGGGCTTCTTCTGCTGCAACAGAGGCAGAAAAATTCTATCCAGGAGAGTACGAAACTCATCAGGAGGGCTGGTTTCTGGTTTTGGTAGTTAAGGGTGTGGGTTTGAGTGAAGGCTGAGGCATCAAGAAAACTTGTTTCCGTTTTATAAAGGAGGAGCTACTGTCAAAACATCTGAGTGTTGTATCCCTCGTGAACTTCCTCAAAACATACATCTCCTCCGCAATTTAACATTTTAACCAACGCTGAGATAAAAGCACATCTAATCAAGGGACTTAAAAGTGCACCTTCAAGAGACCCAGTCTGTGCCTGCAGCTGGACGGCACCTTCGTTTGTAGACTGAAGCATTCCCCTGTATTCTCATTTCTCTGAAACTGAGCAAATTCACAGCAGAGCAAGTTTGACTCTCTGATCTCTGAGATATCAGCGGTGTAGTTTATCAAATTACTTACAGATGTGCTCAGTCTGAGGCAGGACAATGGCTCCAAAGGCTACATTGAGGAGAACAACGAGCCTGCAGTCTGTGCAGCAAGGTGAAAGCCTGACTGTCCGATCCCAAATAAAACAGGAAAGGTCAACACCTTTTTGTTTGTAAACAGGCACTTTAGCGATTAAGCCATTTTCAGACACTATTACAGTCCCAATGACAACAGTCAATGCAGCAATAGCTTTGTGGCGAGCGCTGCAGAAGGAATACGACAGAATTTGTACCGGGAAGAAAAACCACGCTCTTGTTATGTCAACACCCTTGATTACTCCGTTTATTTTTGTCCCTTTACAACAGGAAGCCCCGGCAGGAAGCTCCCAAAGCTGACACCGCCACCACCCTCCCTCCTCACACCCCAAACTGGCTCGGGCCCTGCAGGACATCTACCACGTTACTGCTGCGGCCCGGCCCGCATCTCCCTGCGGCACCGCCTGCGGAACAAAGTAAATATTGGGTTAGCCGCAGAGCTCTCGCTGTTCCCCTGCTCTAACAGCCCATTGTTCGCTTGCGGTTGCCTCAGCGAGATAAAACACCAAAAAGCAGTGTTTCCGGAGGGGAAAGCCTTCCCACCGTGTGTCACGGGTCCAGGGCTGGGCTTTGCGGGGGCCAGGCTGCCCGGCTGCCCCATTGCTCTTAGTGCTGGGGGTGAGCTTTCCGCACGCACGCCTGCTTGGCCTATGCTCTCCTGCTTTACCACCCAAGGGCCATTTCCAGTGGATTTGTTTGAAGTCGTGTTTATTCCTCAGCAGGAGCTGGATGGGACCTGCTGGGGCCCACCCCAACCCATCCCATTACCCCCCAGCCTGGCTTCTGCTGAGACCTATGTCAGCACCGGGTTATGGGTAACAGCCACTGCAGGTGATATTTAAGCACAGGAGGTGATTACTGACAATATATAAGCACAGGAGAAAGGACACAATAGACAGAGAAATTAATCCAACCATACAGGAAATGATAAAATCGAGAAGTCACTCATTTAATATTTTCAACCATATCCTCTCGCCCAATAAAGAAGTGCGCTGAACTTAATTAACATCCCACTAATGAGACCTCCGATTGCCCAGAACAAAGCAATAATGAACGTGAGCTCTGTTTCTACCAAATCTACCAGAAAGATTTTTAAGGGTCTGCTTTCCCGCTGACATAAACACATGACTCCCATTAGCCTTAATAAAGGAAGAGAGCATTCAATGAGAGATTAATTTCCCAGGACTGCACAAGTAAACCATGGCATGCCTAAAACACAGCACGGGCTGCTAAGAAAGGGTTGGCTGTCACAAAATCATAGTGACAGATCAAATTCTTTCATAACTTTCCCATGAATTTTTTCATCTCTTGTTGTAGTTCAGAGTTTTTCACTTCGGGATGGAGAAAACGTTCAGAACTTTTCTTTTGACAAAAATATGGAAAAGCAAATCAGATAGTGGAATGCTTAACTCATTTTTAGGCTGAAAAATACAACTTCAAACACGCACTTCTGTTTATTTAATCTTAATGCATTGTCCCTGTATACTATTTTTGACTATGCAGTACGTAAATCCTTACTCCCACAACAATGTAAATTTGTTGACAGGATGATAGGTTAAAGTTTATCTTTCAGGCCGCTTCCCCTGCACCAGTCAGAGAAATCTAGTTATGTCAATTTATGTCCCTCGCAGTGCTCAGTGAGGCGAGGAAACGAAGCGGAGTGCCAGAATGTGGAAACAATGCAAAAAAAAAATAAAATAATAGTGCCAGAGCTGAGCATCCGATGCTTCAGCTGAGCTCTACACGTCCACAGAAAACTCTGAGATTAGTACTGCGCATCTCAAAGCTGCATTAAAAAGGCTTAGTTCCGGATGTTGAAAGCGTATTTAAGCATCTAATCGAAGTTTTTTCTTTGTCTTTTCTCCACATCTCAAGTTTACAAGTTTCAAAATGCCTGAGGATTTTTCTTTTTCTCCCCCCCCACCAGAAAATCCACTTTGATAGGCAAAATGAACATATTCCATGATATGCTTATCATAAGAAATCTACTTGACATAATCTAAGACAGTCGATACTATTATAGTATACATTAATGAACGCTGTTTCACACATTCTCCTATAGCTTTCCGAAAGAATAGAGACTCTACTATCTCTTACTGCAATGGCTGATACAGGAGAATATCTTGTTTGCTACTACTTATACACATGATAAAAGCCCATTAGCACACATACTCACAGAAGCTGAGCTGCTTTGATATAATAAACCGAGATATGGAACTAGAGTGCAACAGTTGCTGCAGCTGCATGACCAGTACTCTGCTGTATTTTAGAACCATATATTATATATATTAAAACACATATTGCAAATTAAATCAAAATTACCTATTTGTGCTCAGCCATACAGAAATATTTGTTTTATTCCATAAAAATAAAACTGAAATCTGTAAGGCCAGTAAGGCAAACTACAATATTGTGCCACAGCAAGATCAGTCCTATGCCTGACACAGTCACAGCATACACTTGAAATCCAGCGGCTAGTCCTCTCAAAGCTGGCACTCTATTCCACTTAAACAGAAGCAAAACTAAATCCCATGTTCATCAAAAACCAACTAACCAAAACAAACGTAGAACAACTGAGGCAAGCAGGGAACAGCTGACTTAAGGACTACACAGATACCAATTGCACTGGAAAACCACGCTCAAAACACAAAAATTGTAACTCACCAGCCATGATGCTACTCCAAAGACAAAAATCACAGAGGTTTGAAATAGAAGGTAATCAAAATACAAGACAATTTTCTTCAGCATCCATCCCTGACTGTTCTGTCAAATACACAACAGCAATAGCACAAAGCATCTTTATGACAGGAATAAAAGGCTCTTTAAATGCTCCTTTTATATTTTATTGAATGAACCCACTCTTACACGAAGTTCATGCAACGATGTCTCGAGCTCCAGCACTGCTAAGTCACGTATTTGATTGGCCAACTATGGCGTACAAGTTACATGCAGAACAATCCATAACATTTATTAATTGCACGTAATGACTTCATGTGGCAAGTCAGGTGGTTGGTTAAGACATTGAACTTGCAAGCACTTTGAGATATGGAGTTGCTGGTTAGATGAAAATCTTTTCAAGGAGTATTTCACAATGACTGACCAAACACTTCTGGGCTCACAGTCACTGGCTGGCAAAAAAAATAAAAGCAAAACAAACAAATACGGGGGTTGAGAACCAAACCCACAGGCTCCTCCTGACAACAGTGTTAGATTTGGTGTGGTTTGCTCTTGTCACAGCGCCATGACTCCTCGCTGATGCTGCTTCTCACTGCACGGAGGCACGCTGCACTACTCCTCCCCATCACTGCAGAAATGCCAACAGACGGTGACCACTGCTTGAAAAGATACCATCAGATGTGGCAACTCCAGAGAAACCTTCCCCTAAAGAGCGTTCGAGTTTATTCACGAGAAAAGGGTGGAGAAAAACCACAGCTGCAGGATTCGCAAACATGCACTCACTCGCAGGTTTGCAGAGACCATCACGCCACAGACCTGTCACGTAACCCACAGGCAAATGCAGCCACAGACTCCCTGGATCGAGATGTTCCCGACAGGATAATATTACACTGCCCACCTACTCTCTCTGTTCTTAAAACTCATTTTTGCCACCTTCAATCTCAGTCAGACAGGGATGAGATTAAAGTACATTAGGAAAGACAGGGCATGAAGCCAGAGCAGAAACCAACCTGCTCCTAACCCTTGTTTGAACAGCCCCTTGCTCTGGAGGGGAAGCTAAGAGCTGTTTCCATACATTGCCCAGCACCTTGAAGTGGATACAGACACAGTACTGGCCATAAAAACAACTGCAGCTCTATGATTTCTTAAATATTTATCATTCAGACACGCCACAGTACAAAACCCAGAGCCATGTTCCTGATACTCAAGCCTTTCTGTCAAAACATGAACCGAGAGAAGACCTCCTGGTAAAAACAGTTCAGACCACTTTCACGCTTTTGTTTTGAAGTACAGATCTGTCTTTTTTCCCCCCCACCCCGACACCACCCACTCTTCCAAACAAGTAAGCAATCCAATGTTGCAGAGGAATTTTAATTGTTTCCATAACTTGTGTTACCTGCCAAAAAAGTGCTTAGTATGACAGAGAGAGGACAGGGTGCCTATGCTGTGTGTATATTTAAAATAAAATATGAGCATACGAATATATACATATATAGGCATAATATATGACTTACACAGCAGTTAACTCGTGCAGCTATACAGACCAGAAGACTTTGTAAGACCCAACCTTTACTCTTTGAAGTAGCAACCATGGCTTAAGCACGCTTGACTCGTGGGCTCAGATTTACAATGGAGTTACTACAGCCCAACTCCTGCCTGTGTGAGCCAGGCTGGGCTTGTCATCTCCTTGCACAGAGCTAGCCATGACAGATGTTAGTTAGCAGTGGCAATCTCTTGCACAAGAGGCTAAAGAAAGGCGCACACCTCTGTATTTGTTACAAGTGCAGTCCCCCAGGTCTCCCCAAAGCCTCTGCAAGTTTGGCAGCTGTGGGCACTGTGACTGGAAGCCTGCCTCCTCACGAGAGTTGTGTAACTTTTCATTTATTTTATTTTTAAGATCTTGGTCTGTCATCCCTTCCTCACCCTGCACAGTATTTCTTACCACAAATAATGGTTGAGGACCTTTGGAATACTCATCTTGTGGTAGAAGTAATTGCACAACACAAGCTTGTGAGGATATTTTCAGTGAATGTGTACAACTTCATTTATTTAGTTATTAGGACCAGGTCTAAAAAACAGAAACAAAACCACTTTCTCCAGCATTCGTTGAAACAAACAATTCATTCTATACATCACATTCTGTATAAATTTATAGTATGTGATTCTATGCATCAGCAAAATCCCTAGAGAGGTTGTAGTTATTTAGGCAAAAGTGCTTTTGTTCCTACAGCTTATAGATGCTCTCCTGGGTAAACTGCATACCAGCATAATAAGCTTGCTAATAGGGGAGGCCTAACAATTTCCATAAAAAAAATGCATTTAGAACAGTTTAATAAACAAGAGGAAAAATATCTGTGGGATTTGCAGGGTGGAAGCTAGCAAAATATTATCTTCTGTGGTAGATATTACACATTTTTCCACTGATTTTAAAACTAAAACCAGCAAGCGGCAGCTTCAGACATCTCTCGTGTTCAGAACCTACTTTTGACAGCATTTTGTGATTTGTGATGGGTGGTTTGTTTTTGAATTGTTATGGGCTGGGGGAAGCCTCGAGGCAGCACTGTTGATAACGCACATATTTTCCAACCCCATGATAAATTTCCCATAACTGCTGGCCCACAACATGACTTTCAGCAGTTTGACTGTTTCACATTTGGATACAGCAGTGTCAGTCCATTTGGTGTGATAGCCTTGGAGCTATTACACCAGAGATGTGTCTTCCAAAGATGAAAGACAAACATTTTCAGAACTGATTACTTTCAGCGCTCAACTGAGGGAAAACTCTTTGAAGCAGCTTAATTTCCGAAAATACTGCATGTTGCATTCAGAAGGCCAAATCTCCCTTGAGGAACTTCTCAAACTGAAAATCCTAAGTCAGAGATGACTTTTGGAAGGTATAGTCAGAATCTGGGCACTGACTGTAGCAGCATTGGTTGTTACTGGTTAGGTGATGCTTTATTTCGCATGCAAAACCAAGTAAGCACACGTATTTCAGCACCTCTGCATCACTACCGCTGAGGTCTATGCTGTTTTCAAAGCCTGAAAACCTGCCCTGTCACAGCTGCAAAGGAAGTGACAAGAGAAGAAAAACATGGGCAGCGTAGATCAGCAATTCATTCCAGCCACCGCTGCCCAGCTGCTTGCGCAGGGAGGAATTGGCCCGTTTCCTCTCCCTGCCCCATAGCAGAGCGGGTCCTGCGGTGTGCAGGAGAGGTGAAATCCAGGCGAAATCCAGGCCAGTGTGGAGGACAAGAAGCACAGGACACAGGGAACAGGACAGCCACGGCCACTGCTTGCTGGCAAGGACAAGGTGGAACATACCTTTAGTCTTTCCTCTGAATATAATCCCCTCACCCCCCAAGGGATTTCAGGAAAGGGGCAGATTATAGGAGAAGAGGATGGTACCAGTAACAAACACAAACCCTGCTCCACCAAGCACCGGGATATTTCATCCCACTCTGGAATAAATTTGTGAGGCTATAGGCAGTTTACCTGTTCCCTCTAACACATTTAAACAAACAAGCAAACAAAACAATCCAAACAAAAGAAAAAAACAATACATTTTTTCCTCCCTTAGTTGAAGCAAACCCCTATTCAGGAACTCCAAATCATTGCTCTGGATTCCTTACTGCTGGGTAAAGCCACACACAGCAGACTCTTAATATGCATCACTGGCTTTTTCTCCAACACCTGCTGCTCAAGAGCTCTTTGCTCATTAGTAACAGCAGGTCACTTTTGGGCTTGCTGGATCTATCAGGCAGGGACAACTTCTCAAACTGCACAGCTACTCCGAAGAATAGCACTAGTAAGAAAACGCCAAACCTTCGATAATTTTCAGAACCCGTGTCTAAGTAACTAACTATTGGAGGGCTATCCCTCTGCAAAAAGGCACCAGGAAAAGCCATCTTGCCCATCTCACTGAATAAATCTGGTTTGCTAAAAGTACAGGTGTGGGTACCAGCACGTGGGAAGAAAATCAATACTGCAGAAGTAGGACTGGGACCTTATCTCCATATGGAATTACAGAATCACAGAGTCATTAAGGTTGGAAAAACCCTCCAAGATCATCTGGTCCAACCATCACCCTACCACCAATGTCACCCACTAAGTCATGTCCCTCAGCACCACGTCCAACCTTTCCTTGAACACCTCCAGCGACGGTGACTCCACCACCTCCCTGGGCAACCCGTCCCTATACCTGACTGCTCTTTCTGAGAAGAAAAACAAGCATGAGAACAGTATTTTTTTTTTAGCAAGTAACAATGATGAAATATTTCAGCACTACCTCTTTAAATACGAATCTGTAAAGTTTAGATGTATGCTTCAGGAAGATTGTATAATCTCTGCAACACCTACACAAGTATTCAGTGTTATCAGTGGGAAACTACAAAAACAGAGGATTTGCGGCAATTTAGAGTTTTCCAAGGAAAGTAAATCCAAATTCTGTGGTTGACTGGAGAGCAGTGCTGCATGCATTGTTCAAAATACTTTCGCTTTTTACTTCCTTGGAACAAATGACTTACTGATGGGTACACAGAAGCAGCAAACTATTTATTTATTTTTAATCACAAGTATAGCATGCTTTACATTGCCAGTAATCTCACTATACTGTTGCAGCAGTTCCACTGCTTACTGAAAGCACGATCAGCTCTCATAAATCTTCCTGTAATTTCAATTCTAGCTGCTCTACACTGGGCAAATCCATTGAGGGATAGTTTACTACACTGTTCATTGTCTGCCACAGCAAAATCTGAGTTTCTCATATACAAGAAACACACGCAAAATGCTTCTTTATACTTTCAATCCAGTTTTAGAGCAGGAAGGAAAGCATGGGGGGAAGAAGGGGGATGCAGCAGCACTCACACTGTGCAGCCCCAGGAACTCCAGGGCATAATGCCAGCTCTGTAAGAGTTAGCTCCTTTCATAGCTGCTGAAATACAAATAATAAATAATAATTTATCACAATTATTTTATATTATATTAAGTACTGTGCTATACAAGGCAAAACTCTACTTCAAACAGCAAAGCAGACACAGTGAAGTTGTTGATTTAAAAAGCTCACAGGGATTAAAAGCTTTATTAGACCTACAAGGCTGCAAAAATATCAATGTATCAAGAGGGACAAGAATAAACTTCACTGCATCAGAGAAACTCAACTGAGTGCTACAGACAGAAATAACCCAAATGAATCCTGCAGGTGTATGCGTGCCAACAGGCTAATCCAACACGACCACTCAGACTACTCTTTTTTTCCTTATACAGATCAAAACTCTTCCCCATGCAGCACACCTGCCCAAGGCAGGTGTCTTGGGCAGAGCAGGCTCCAAGAAGAGTGGGCTCCAAGCCTGCATGCCACTAACATCCCAAAACAGCCAAGGGTGACTGCAGCAGCGAGGTTTGAAGAGGTCTCAGATGTGCTACACACTGAGGATTTAACAGGGAAAGGTTGTGAAAGGTGTTTAGAGAACCCATAGCCTCCACGGACAGCCACAGCGTGAGGAAGCTGCTATTATTACTCATGCTGAGAAGGTGCCCAAACAAATGGACAGACGAGGTGTGCAACATGCATTACTGAAATAGGGAAAGTGCAAAATAACAGAGTTCTCATTCCTCATTCACATGATGAACTACAGAAAAATAATGTTTTCACATTCAACTCTTGATAACAAATTCATTAGGTCCTAGAGGAGGGGTTCTTTTGCTTAAGCTCAGATGTTTGCAAACATTCCAATTCATTGTCTGAAGTCTTCCACTAGGCTGAAGTGAATAATTTGCTAGACTTCACTGGCTGTACTGACTAGACATCCATCATAACAGAAGCACATAATTCACAAGTAGACATCCATATTGCAGACATCTTCAGTTATGCAAGACAAATGCTGCTCTGCCACACTAGCAGGGTACATGCAAGACTGAGGAAGTACACAGCAAGACAAGATCGCTTAGTTATTTTACATACCAAGGGAGAAAAATGACAAATGGTGGATTTTAAAACAAGAGCCTACTCAGTAAATTATTGCAATTCACACAGCAGCACAGGCAGCACACTTCGGCATGTGTTTTTCCAGGCTTCTCACTAACTTCAGAGGTATCGATCCCCTCCAGAAGCCGTATTACATACTGATTTTCTGCACTGCGACACAAAGCAGTATGAAACGAGCGCAGAGCAGCTACCAAGCAAACAGCAAGATCTGGCAACGGTGGTGCGAATGTGGACGTACAGCTAAAATATGCTGCGAGAAAATGTCACCAGCACAAACAAGCTTGCAGAATATCAAGTGCAGGAGCTGATAACATAACAAGTGCTGAGTGAAAATACATCTGATTCCTTAAAAAAATATAAATCACCAAAGATGTCAACATGCAGGGAAGAGAGCAGAAGGAATGGAGATGGGAGGAGGAATGGGAAACAGTAATTTACATTTTATTGTATTTTGTGATCAAAATACAGGTTTACTTGGTTAGGAAAATGTATTTCCGTGAAGGCTACTATAAAGCAAATAACCTTAAGAGGAAATGGGGCTTAACAAGCTCCATAAAAATTTTTAAAGCAACTATAACACTTTCCCCCTTGTTCCCCATAAATGCTTGGAGCTAACGTACATCTTGAAGACCAAATTTTCTGTATTTTGTTATTGCTGTCATGAGAGGATAAATGAGCCAAAGAGTCAGCAAATGCATTAAACAGCTCACACTTCTGGACCTCAACAAGGTATTAAAATCTTTCTATTACACTGTTAGTATGACACGTAAATAAGCAAAGTGATGCTTTCTATCAGAAATTCTTTAAAAGTCCGCAGTGAAAGCTGAGTTAAAGCAAAAACAAAACCCACACATTCATCAGCCCATTACAAACATCCTGTTACACTGTTTGGTAAAGGCTAATTTAAACCCAGCCTCCTTATACCACAGCTAGATATTCTGGGGTTGAATTGCTATGATGAATGGCAAGCATGGAACATTATAAATGGTGGTGAAGATGAAAGGGTTGCTGAATACTTTTCTGAAGCATGCAGGTTTAGCAGCACCCACCTACAAGCATATGCTTTCTTCCATATGACACAACGCGTGCAAGAAAACAACAGTGCTAACTTGATGTTTAAGGTTTTTAAAAGACTAGAATAAGTGTATCTGCAAATGCATCTCCCCAAGGCCTACAAAAAACAGGTTTTGTCAAAGAAAAAGGCTCAGTGGAAGGAACCTGACCTCTTTTGTAACTTTTCCCCATTTTACGATTCCTTGGTACAAAACTGGTACAGAGCTGGTACATGGAGAGGGCCTTTCTTCGGGTCTAGTAAACTTGTTTTACTTCAGAGCTATCTCACCACTGTTATGGTATTAAAATTTTACATAGATCAACGTTCAGCTCTTTTTTCAGTTACTTATTTTTTCAAATATCATCAGCAACTTTATATACAGTTGAAATGCAAATCCTTCCTGCTCATGGTGATAAGCAGCTGAAAAAAATCCTCATGGCAGACAGCCTTATTGCTCTGTGCAACTGTTTACTTTTTAAAGGGAGATGTCATGAGAACAAGTGTATCAAGCATATCTTCCTTTTAATCAGGTATTTTTCTCTTTTGCAGAAAATGTAAAGTTCATTAAATGTCTACTTTCTCTTTCAGATAATGAATTCATACACATACAATGAACTAGCAGGAAAAAACTGATGTTTGAATCTATTACAAATTTTTTAACACATAAAAAACGCTTTCAGTCTACACACAAAGTTAGACATCTCAAAGAGGCTGCATCCATGGAAGAGCTAGCACAAAGCCAGAATTAGTCCCAAGAATTTTTTTTTTTTTTTTTTTTTTTAAACTCTTGTACCAGATACAAGGAAGACACTATACCTTATTCATTACGTATCCTCTTATCAAGAAGCAAGATCAGCAGTAACATTTAAAAAAAGCCACAGGCATCCAGCCTGACTCATGCCAATCACATCTGAAGACAGCAGAAATTTCAGACTTGGCAGATTTCGTAGGACTCTACTGACCATGCCGCATCCACTACTCACCACAAAGCAAGTTTTACCTACATCTTGCGGTCAGGACTTGACCAAAAGCAAGCAAACACATCTAAATATAGGTTTGCAGTCACATACTATGACCACATATAGGATATTTAAAGTACTCAATATAATACAGTTTATTTCTATCCACTTCTTCTTATGATCTAATTATTCATTGACATCCACGGGTTTTACACAAAGTTATGCTATGGTATGGCATTAAACTTCTGGTTATTAAGTATGTATATTCTTTGCAGAGAAACATGATTGCAGAATAAATAATTGCGCTTTTGCATTTTAAGATACCGTCAGTTTCAATTCTACAGGCTGAAGGAGCAGACAAGAACCAGCAAATTGCACGTCCACCATAAGACTGAAGAGCATCAACCTATTTGAAGTGTACACGTTCACTTTTCCCAAACCACACAATAAATGATATATGCCCACATATTTACCAATTCTGTGGGGTTTATTTATTTGTAATGATACATGCCAACTCACCTGTATAGACTCGCTGGCCTGTGGTACTTTGACTATTTCTGGAATGCTTTTAAGATACTGAAATTGTGTTTGCCTATTTCCATACCTCTGATCCTGAGGTAGCTTTAAGCAATGGATCACAGTTGCTAGATCAGCATTTTCACTTGGAGTTACCTTACAATCTCTTGGGCAAATATTATCTGCTCCTGGGCAATTAGCTACTTTTTTTCTTCTTCACTCTCTCTCTTTTTTTTTTTTTTTTTTAAGTCTCTTCTAACAAACAACTTTTCGGTATGAAATCATTTCTCAAGATTCAACTGCAAAGTTCCTGCATGAAGACTTCGCAGGGAAGTCAACTTGCATACAAATCACCTAGCTTTCATTCTGCGCCTTATCTTCTCTGGGCTCTCCTTTCACACTTGGGCCATCCATCAGCTCTCCAGCCTGTCTGGCAGGACTTCCATTTCCTGCAAGTATCTGAAATGATTCAATATAAATGATTTATCATAGGCTCTCATGTCTTTAGTGAATTGTTTCTCAGAATATCTTTTGGCCAGCCTCATTATACTTTAAAATTTAATTTGAGAAAGGGTATTTTTTTTCCTTTTTATTTTCTTTGTTTGAACACAGCTTCAGCTTTTGAAAGATGTCTCCTTGTTTCTAATAGATTCCTTAACTCTGCCATAAAACCATCCTTGTCTCTTATAAATAAAAAGTGGCAAGAGCAGAAAAAAATGGAATATGACATATTTGATATAGGGCATGTATTTTATCCAACCTCTAATACGCTGCTTTACTACCTGTGAGATTCGATTTCCTTACAACCAGCTTCCTCATTTTCATCTTTTTTTTATTTTTTTTTTCCTAAATTAAGAACTCTACCATATTGAACCTTCTGGTTATTTCTGCAAAGATGGTGAATTACAGTCTATAACAGCCACAGATACAACGTGAGACCAAGCACTTGAAATCACAGCCCATGCACACAGGATCAGATCAAACTGCTCCCCGTCCTGCAGGTTCTTTGATCAGCTGCACCCCAAAGCACCCTTTTGGCCCAAGATATCACTCTTTGTTCTGAGTGAGTGATGAGTGAGCAATACTAGCATTTTTCATTGTACAGAATTAGAAGTGTAACTCATTACTGAAACAAATCCTCTGTTTCACCTTGAGGCTTTCTTCAACGTCCAGAAGCTGTCTATCAACAGTCACCTCTGCCTTGCAATTATGGGATTTCTTCCGACCATCAAGTTCTGACGCATCTATGGCCTCGCTAAAAGACACACATCACCATTTTTAATTATTTCTTCCCACTGGCATTTTGTAAAACCTTCGGGTGGGAGAAGGCATTTATTTGGTCTATCTGTAGACTGTGTGCTTTGCCTCTCTCACTCTTCATCCCATCTGAGCTGATTTTTGCTAATCTGCACCTTTATCATTGGAAGATTATTTCCAATTTCACTCCTAGAAGGCAGGACACGCCAAGCTGACTTCACCAATAGCTGACTTCCTCTCCCCCTTAAGTTTGAAAACTTGTCTACGAGCTTCTAAAATGTCGAGTACCTTTTGTTGATTCCTTGTTGATTTAGCACGAGGTTGTCCTTCCTTTTTCAGATCTTTTGATTGAGTTTTTCCTCCTATTCATAATTGAACAAAAGCCTCTTTTCTCCATGCTTTTTCACAACCACAAACCAAATGTGTCTCTGCCTCAGCAACAGTTCATACACGATCCTGGGAACACCTCAGACCACTTCCCCAAGGGTTCCTGCCAGTATACATTTGACTTTTGAAACTCTGTCCTACCTGTACTGCTGGTCCCTGGCTCCTTCCCAGACCTTCAGAAAGATCTGTTGAGTTGCCTCCTGAGGTCTAGGATCATTGCAACCACAGGTCTTCCTTCTCCCTAGCACACCTGATAACCAACTCACCCACTGTAGCCTGACTTGTCTTTAATTTGGATGTGACTTGCCAGTTACCCTGCTTCTACTTAAATTATTTGTCCCAATTACATATCTTAATCGCAACTGCTTACATGGAAAACAATGGAAGCACTGGTGTGTACATGGCAGGGAGCACAAGTGTGCAGGGAGCCGCTTCAGCCACAGTTCGAGTATCTTTGCAAAAAATGACTAAATCTGTCTACTATTGGAGCTATCCAATTTTCAAAGCTCCACTTCAGTTCAGCACCTCTTTACCCTTGCCATACTGATTGCAAGTACTAATTTAAAGTGAACATCATTACACAATTCCAGCTGTGCTTCTGTAAATTATGAGCTCAACCCCAATGGCCAGGGACTAAACACCCTGATGAAGGTGTTTTTGCAGTAATTCAAGTGTTCAGGGATAAGTAAACTAATTATCAGTTGTGGAATTTAAATATGATCACTGAAGGATGAAACTACTACTGACAAAAAGGACATATTAAATGTTTTTCTCTGCCTTGCTGTACTGGATGAACAATTCCTGCTGTACTCACTTCAAAGACAAGGTCATTTTTACAAGAACTGCCAAGATCATGATCAAATAAATTCGTGAAGATACCCTAATGTACAGTTTATAGTTCTAAAAAAGCCACAGGAAATTAGTATTGACTTTAAAAGCTTACTGGAAACGGCAGGTTAAAGAAATAAAATTAAAAACAACACTGATAAGCCAAAAGTATAATATTTCCAGCCTTATTTCTCCCACAGATTACTTCTGTCTACTAAAAATATTAGCATTGCATTCACCTGTTCGTATTGATAGGTCTATCCACGAAGTGCTTGCAATATTCTAATTAGCTACAGGGTCCTGTGAAAGTCTCAAAGCTATGCAAAATTTAAAAATATCTTCACATCTTACCAACTCTTGCTCTTGGGTTTTACGCTGGAAAGGCTGTAATGGGCACACCAGTGTTTGTGTCAGACACGGAAAAGTCTCGAAAAGGCTTCAACTAGCAGAGGTGGGAGGCTGACATGGGAACTGTCAATGGAATTTGCTATACTAGAGTCCAGTTACCAACATCCTGAAAGCAACACTGATATTTTCTGAGGCTACTTCCTCCTGCAAGCTTGAGACTGGTATCAACAGGCTTCCTCCTTTGAGAGCATTCATAAACTTATCTCCTTCTGCTCCTTCACAGGAGCATGCCAGTGCTCCTAATATCATTTATACGCTATTTTATAACCAGCCTTGTAACTCCAGTTATTTTTACAGTTTTTTATACTATTTTTTTTTTTTTTTTTAAATAAGGATCACATATCCAAAGAATGCAAACAATGTAAACAAAGGGGCTTGTTTTGCTGCTCAGTAATTACATTTGGGGTCTTGGACTGCTTTAGCTTAGAAGAACTAACTTAACCTTCATTTGCAGCCTACATCAAGTATAATGGGTCTATGACATCCTTACAGTTAAACACAGACCTAAGATCAAAACAAACAGATTTGATTCATCAATCGTAAGTCATCATTTTTATGCTAACCTTAATTCAGCAGCATGGATAAATTATACTTAAAATCCAAAGTTCTAATTGCAGTTAATTCCAAACACCCATATAGATAAACCTCAATCTGAATGGTTTGATGCAAAATCCTGTGTTTGCTTCTCCATACGGAGGCATTGACACCACGCAATAGCAGCAACTGTTGACCACTAAAAATGATTCCATAATACAGACTGAGCATAAAAAATGGACTCACACTCACTTTACATCAGAGATTTTTCCCCCCATCCTCTCTTCACCAAGACTCTCATCAGCTTAAAGATAACACAAGACAAGTCACGTTTCCTAGCACCCTGTGCTGATAACAAGCAGAGGCTACAGCCTTGGAAAAACTCAGCTAACAGCACAGGCCCTTTAGGAGCAGAATTAAGAGAGCCTCAGCTGCAAACCACTCGACTGGCATTGTTTTACCCTGATACGCCAGGGTACACACTAAACCATGTCTTAAAACTCAGTCCACATTTAACAAAGTTGAATGCAAGATGTTCTCTGTGAAGAGTGACTGCTCGTTCGCAGAATGACAGAGCCCTCCTGTTGTTACAACTGAACTGTTGGGAAGTAAATCCAGCTTCAGCTGAGGCGCAACAAAAAGCAGAGTGTTTATTAAACTGACTTTCTAAATATCAACATTTGCTAAGAAGGTCAGCGGTACTATATACAGTGCAATGCACAAAGGGAAAAGAATAATCCTAAAAAGACAGGCTGTTGTTGAAATTATTAAATCAGTATCGAGTGGATGGAAGTTTTAAGGCTTATAATTATTTTGGAAAAAGTTCAACTTTTAAACACTCATTCTTCATTCATTCCACTCAGCTTATGAATAAAGCCAAACCAGACTGGGTTGCTAAAAAACAACCCAACAATCTCCACTGTAAGTCACAGTGATGAGCTGATACATATCTAGCAACATTTTTTTATGCTCATAAAAAGATACGGTATTTTTAAGCCATCAAGTACAGGCTTGCTCCTGGACTAAGGAGCATTTTAAAAAATAAGCGTGGTGTGGCTGAGATAGGGTGACATTTAAATTTCATTAATAGTTATAATGCTAGCAAAATGGAATGATTTTACCTTTTGGAAACAGTATCTAGATCTGTCTTTTTTCAGTTATAAGCCTATTGATTTAATGTATGCCAATCTGCAATGCTGAATGAAAATTTTCAGCTTCAATTCCAGCATCACATAGGAACAGCTGAAAATCTGATCAGCATGTCACAAGCTAGTAATTATATCACCTCATTTTTCCAGAGCTGGTCTTCATTAATTCATCATTAACAGGATAAGATAACACAGTCTGTGCTACTAACTTTTAACAGCCTGCTCTCATCAACTGAAAAAGCAGAAAACCAACAAGTTTGTTCAAAATAGTTTTTTTGTTTTGTTTTGGTTTTTTGTTTTGTTGTTGTTGGTTGGTGCAATCCAGAGCTCCACTGCTTCCCTCCCACTGCTCGGCTGCATTCCCTCCCTGCAATTCCCTCTGGAAACGACAGCCAAGCTCCCCCGATCCCAGTGCAATCGGATACTTTCCATTCATGCTGTCCTCTTCCTCTTCCCGCCTAGCATGAAACTGGTTTATTGCACGGCCCAAGGAATTTGACAGGGAATGAGATATAGAAACTTATCAGATGCCAGAAAACTGCTTCTGAGATAGGGGCATAGGAAAGGGAAAGGGAAAAGAGCAGTGAGCCATCCAGCACTCTTCAACACCTTCCAGGTACTTGTGGAAAAAAAGCGCAGTGCCCACGGTTCAGGATTTTAACTTACTGAAAATAATGCCTTTGAAAGACATATTGTCTTTTTCCTAAGTCCACAACAGAAATACTATCTAAAGAAATCCTGCACAAAGCCTCAATCAGATACTAAGACTTTAGAAGGCTGCATGAATTTGGTTGTCTTCCTCGCAACCATGGATTGCGGACACAGCAGCAATTCTAGAAGTACCCTGAGATGATGCTTTCTCCTCTTGTACTTTAAAAGCTTCCTCAGCCTCCACTGTTAAAGCTCTTCTCTTACAGCTTTCCACTGCAGTGAGAGGGGGGTTAAGTTTAGCCAAGTCTTGCCAGAACAACTTTGACATTGGATCTCTTAAGACAGAAAATCTTCAGCTTGGTGCTGAAGAAAGAACCAGCTCCTACTTTTTAAATGGCAATTCCTGTTGAAGCTGATGTTTCTCAAAGACCTAAACCACACAACCCTTTCATACGTGTAATAAAGCAACAGGAACTACATACAAAAGAAGTGCTTTTTCATGAGAAAGGCGACAACTGCAGAACGGTCGAACAGGATCTCCCTTTGTCTTTTTTATATTCTCTTTGATTACTTTAGCTTGCACAATATATATCCCACACCGCGTTTCATTTGTTTACGAGTATCTGGGCAGAGCTCCAGCGCTTTGATGCAAGCGGTCAGAGGGAACAGCTGAGTTCAGCGCGAGCGCTGCCACCAGCGGGGAGGGCTGGAGAGGTGGAGGAGGTACAGCACCAGCATCACGTCCAGCACAGCACGTGGCTGCCACCAGCCAAGCAACAGGGACCGAGCTCCAAAACGTTTCTTCAGCTGAACGGGAAAGCAGTCCAACAAGTGAGGAACTCCAGTTCCAGAGAAGTACAGAAAATACAGTTGTCTTCACGCCCTATACAGATCTCTTTTTCCATTCTAAGTGGAAAAAAATGCAGACTGCAGACACAGTATGAACAAATATTACTGTCAGCAACTACAAATATTTAGTGAGAAGGTTAACCCAAAAGACTTTCCTGCTCTGAAACCTCTCATGCTAAAAAAAAATAAAATATCTTCAAATTGATTCATGGCAGAGAATGAGACATTCGGATTACAACATTATTTTATGTGCGCAAGCCCAACTGCATGTTTAGTTTTGTTTCTGTTAATGGACTGACCAAGTAACTTATTTTCGCAAATATTTATTGGGAAGGGTCATTTAAGGCAGAGCTGCACTTGTACCCATATCCTGCTTCATTATTCACACAGATACGACTATCAAGCCGCTGCTGTTTGAAGAGCCCTACCTGGGAAGTGGCCCAGATGACAAAAGTGCCCAAACCAAGGAGGCTCACCCTGGGCTCAGCACTCAGTGGGGACAAGAAAGTCACACTGAGCAGGAGGACCCCAGGCCTCTGAGATCCTACGGTACAGCTGGGAACTGATGGAAGGAGGTGATCAAGCTTTTCACATTGGCCTGAAATGGCATGTATCCAGCAGTAAGCACTTATTAAGCAGTTTCCATTGCTCCAGCCTGGGAAGGGGTGAGGTTAAATGGATTTTGAGTAAATGGTCGTCACAACTGCTGGCCTGGGAGGGTGAGGGCTGGTAGGAAAATGGAGATCATGCTTTGCAATGTAAGAGACAGACGAGTCAAAAGATGTACGAGTCAGAAGTTGTGTTGGGTGAAAAAAAGTACTCAAGTACATGCTTAAAATAACCCCACGAGCAACATCTAGTCCCTGTGTGGGCTCTGAAGGCCCAGGGCTCAACAGCACAAAGCCCACAGCAGCCGGGTTAGAGGCACAACCTTCACCTGCACCGTCACAGTCACCCTGCAGACAGGGCCTGGACCGTGAGTGAAACTGAGACACAATAGACTGATACTTAGGGAGGTTAGAGACAAAAAGTTTGGTCAGCTCCAACTTCGGTAATAAACAGAAATGTTTCGGTAGTTGTCCTAGCCTGCCCTGCATTGACTTCTTCCTCAGTGCTGGGTGTAGGGTGATTTTAGAGCTTTAATTTCTAGCAAAACTAGCAATGCCACTTAGAGCCTAGAAACACGCTTCTTATGAGACAGACTGAAAAAGCATAAAACCCCCACAGATTCACAAGCATCTGCCCTTCCTCACAAGGACCATGCATGCAGAGGTGAGCAGGCAGCCCAAAAGTTAAGGATCAACTCCCAGTTTTATCTGACCAGGTTAAATGCTTCTGGGGATTGCTGCTGGCCTCTCTGCACTTCAGGGCCAGGATGACTTTCTTTTCTTTTCTTTTCAAACAAAAAAAGCAATTTAGGCAAGAAATTTGAACACAGATTTACATTCATCTTCCATCTGACTATATTTTTGTACTGTTTGCTTTTAGCTCGATCCCCAAACAAAGCAGGAAATAAGAAGCTGTGTTCTCCTACTGCTACAAGGCGGTGCACCAGCCTGGAGTTATTGAGCAAACCCATAAGCCCCCCAGGTTACATTCTTCCTGCACCTGCCGCCTTGCCTTTCAAGTGAGCCCTGCTCTTATTAAAAGGATCAGAGGCTGTCCTCAGGCATCCCCTTTCTTTGAAGCAGCAGCCCCAGCTCCATTTTAAGGAAAGGACCGCTTGGTTCAGACCTTTGTCAAACAGCACGACAGGTTTAAACAATTACTGAAGACAGTGCATTCGGATTCCAAGCTCCTCTTGCTCAGTCTCTAGTTTTAAAAATAATATTTTTCTTTCTGCTAGGGCACTCCTGAAATAAGTGCTCCAAACAGCAATGATCCAAAAGGCATTATGGAAAAAAAAAAAAAAATCAAAGCTGTGACATGGGTTATCAATAAAGAATCTCGTCCCACATGGAAAAAAGAGAAATATTTGTTATTTTTCAGCAATCAGAAAGACAGTGGTGAATCCTGACAGCTTCAGACAGAAGGGAATAATAGCTCCTGGGATATGTTACCCAAATGAGCAGCAGCAGAGAAGGGAGAAGGATCCTATAGTTTATAGTATATAGTATATATATATATAGTATATATATATATAGTATATATATATATATAGTATATAGTATATATATATATAGTATATAGTATATATATATATAGTATATATATACTATACTATACTAGTATACTAGTATACTATACTATACTATAGTATACTAGTATATACTAGTATATACTAGTATACTATACTATACTATACTAGTATATATATACTATAGTATATAGTATATATATATATAGTATATAGCATATATATATATATGCTATATACTAGTATATAGCATATATATATATAGTTTATAGTATAGCAGTGTTTCCTTAAACTGCTGGGAAAGTCTGCAGCCTGGAGCCAGCCACATGTTACTTATCAATGCTTCGAATGCAGGGCTAGTA
The DNA here is from genome assembly GCF_964035555.1 of Netta rufina. Classification (NCBI taxonomy): domain Eukaryota; kingdom Metazoa; phylum Chordata; class Aves; order Anseriformes; family Anatidae; genus Netta; species Netta rufina. The sequence goes on along the minus strand of NC_140130.1, from coordinate 26,951,502 downwards.
AAGAAAGACCATGTCTGGTTCCTTTTGCAATAGGGAAAATCTCTTTTGAAGTCTTTTAGAGGGACTGACGAGGGAGAAAGTGTCAGGAAAAGGATCTGACAGGTTTTGTACAGTCAGGGGCAAGAAGACGTCTGGAATAAAATCTCTTGTCTAAATTGGGCAAGGAGATAGAAACCTCTCCTTCAGCATGGAGACGCCAGATAAAAACGTCTGAGGCTCGCCTGTATCTCTTTTCCAGTTGCACACAAATTCCTTCCTGTGCTTTCTGCCAGCTCCTGTCTTACCGAGAGCCTGGGGGCGCCTGCGCTGGGGAGCACAGCGCCTACGGCCAGACAGACAGCCTGCCGAGCCCCTGGGAACCGCTGGAGCTTTGAACACCCCAGGTACCATAGAAGGCCTTGCTTAAAAAGGTGGAAGAGAGCAAAGAAGGGACTCCTTAGTCCCTCAGCATTTCTTGAAATAAAAGGTACCTCCAATGAATACGCTGATGATGCCACTGCTTCACTGCTCTGGGACAGGATTTCTCTGTGTTGCCAGTTCTGTGCCAGCAACTAAGCAGAGCAATTTTGCACCGCCTGCCATGTAAGTGTAATCACCCACTGGCAGGCCAAGAACTGGACACCTTTCATTTTTACCAGCACTGTAGGCTGCTCTGCCCTTCTCTCAGCTTCCCACCCTCTGCGGACACCACTCAAAAGGAAAACACACGTTATTTTTTCCCCAATCGCAAAGCCAAAACAAACGCTTGATGTAATCATTCTCTAAAAACTCTATTGGAAGTAGAAATTTGAGAGATTACTTCTGTATGAACCGTACTCTTGCCTGTATCAGACTTTTGTATGTGGCGCATGAACAACCTACACAGCTATAAATACATTCACCTAGCATAAACTCCTGCACAGGGCAGAAAGCTGCAGAGCTCACTACAACAGCATTCCTAAGTAGCAATTTCACGTATTCTTATGGGAAGAAGACAGCTTTGTATCTCAGCACTATTCAGTTTGAAGAGCATGGAAGGATGCAGTAAGCTCTTACTTAAAAAATGTCTGCTTTACATTTTGACTTCTTCCTTGCTTCTGCCTCAGCCCTGCATTTGCAAGGTGTTCCTGTGCTTCTGTCGAAGAAATTATGTTCCAACTAAACGTATAATCAATGGACAGAAATAACTTTGTTGTACTCTTTCATCTCCAGTTTCTTCTTTATGCACACGAATTTATTTGGGAAGAAGAAATTCAATAACATCTGCTATGGCTCTATCTGCTTATCCACTCCCCTCTCTTTCCAAAATCATGACAAATAAAGGAGATAAACTTTCTCCAACTAAAAACAAAAAGAAAAAAAAGAAAGGAAATCCATAAAGCATTGTGAGAATGTTTGCTGCCTATTATTACGAAAGTGAGGAACACAATATTGTATATCCTAGCCATAGCACAGTAACACTTGTAAGTCAAAATAGAAGTGTCTAGAAAAGGTATAAAAACTGAAGAGTTCCTAACTTGTAAAATATCAGCTACTGCTCAGCTTTTGCAGACTTCATACTCCTCCTTTTGCAGCTTTAGAAATCATACAAGTAACAGTTAAATAAAGTGCTGAATTTTGTTAATTACCGTGACGAAGGGACAAGCTGCAAGCATTGCCTTTGCTCAGCTGGGATGGTTGGACCAGTGGGCAGCACCCAGCTGGAGGCCATCTTGCTGCCCATGCACATAGGAAGCTCTGTGTGCCCTTAAAGCAAGTGTTAGGCAGTGCTGTGCAGGCTCCAGCACTCATCCCAAAGCTAATGCACAGCTTCTCCCCACAAAAGTATTTTACACAACCGTAGCGAGATTAAAAAGCACAGATAAAAACCACAATTGCTTCAATAAAGCCACTTTAAAGTGGCAGCTTGCTAATTCAGTTATCCCCCACCCCCCAATTAAAATCATTACACTAAATGACCAGCAAGAACACAGCCAAGAATTCACGTAATAAAATGTTTTGGGTACCTTGATTTTTTTCCACAGCTCTCCTTGCTCTATTAATGCAGTTGACCTGTAAAGTAGAAAAAAAGATTAATGACTCATGGTAGGCTTTTCAGTATTACTGGAATATGCTGTACACTTAAAACTTTAGAAATCATTAACACAACATTAGGTTTCTTGAACTCTTTTTCAGAATATTTAATTTAATTATGTTTTACTTTGATACCATACAATGTATTCTTCATTAAAATAATAAATCTCAGCACAGGGAAGTCTCATTTAAGAGTGCCTGGGTGGGGAACCCAGCCATGTGCCTCATGCACAGCGGGCTGCAAACAGAAACCAAACCCAGCTACCTGCTGAATTTTGTCAAATAACCCCCACCCATATTCTGTAATTCCTCCCCAGGCCAGCAGCTGAACTTCAGAGCAGCCAAATGCCTGCTGAGCTGCTGGGCGGGCAGACCCTGACCAGGGTGGGAAGCAGAAGAAAGAGAAGCACAATCAAGAACACAATTCCCCTCTTTGAAGGCCGGCAGCTTCGTAGCTGCTGGCATGCAAAGTTCACACGGCAACCACCGCCTCTCCCTGACCCCTTCCTACCACCAAGCAGCTATGGGTTTCCCTCTCGCCTTCATCTTTTAACATGAAAGTAAAACGAGTAAATAAAATAGCGATTGTTTGCTTCTATCATCTTTTGTCTTCTCAGTCTTTGAGCATAAACTGTCTCCAGTCAAACCCAACAAAATCTATTTCCATCACCTTCCCTTTTCCCTTAACCACTCCTCTGAGGAAAAGCAATTATTTCCTGGTGGATGGGGGCCAGGCTCCTTGATTTCATACACGCATACAGAACACGTGCTTTTATTAATTTTAATTAAAAAGATCGACTCATCGTATATTAGACTTTTTATGCCTTGTGACATTGAGCTCTACCATCAGGCACAGATGGTGCTTCTTTCTAACCAGCTAACCATTTGTATTTATCTAAATTGAAACAAATTTAACCATCACCAGCTTTGCCTTGTTACTCCTCCAGGACTTGAACACTGTATCCTCAAGCATTACAGGTTTGGTCTTCTGAGTACATACAAGTACTTCAACAGTTTCAACACTGCAGCCTAGCCCTTTCTCCTTTACTGAAGTGTGTGGATTATCCAGTGCTGTTGTGGTTTCAACTGCACAGAACTGACTTCAAAAAAGAAGTGCACAAAAAGTAAGTAGAACGATACAAAACTAATGTAAGGCACTGCTGTCACAAGATATTCAGAGTCTACTTTCCCTACATTACTGTGTTAGAGAAAGCTAGTTCCCCACTCACTAGAAAAATAAACATTGCAAAAAGAAACTCTGGCGTTGTTTTCAGCCAGTTTGCACTCCGGAGCAAAGGACGTGCTGGCACTCAGCATTACCCCAGGTAAGCAGCCACTACTGGAATTCCCCTGCCTTCAAGGCCAGCAGGAGCATGAGCTGGGGGCAGGCCTGGGGCATGTTTGCTCCTCACCGAGCGCACCCAGGAACCCATGGCAGCGGCTGGGGAGGGCAGGGGACACGGGCTGGCACCAAAAAGCACCACGTTACAGCCGGAGCACTCCACAGCAGCAGGAATTTAGACACTTGAACGTGGCCATTTATTCTTGGCATGAGTACGGTTTATTTTTCATCTACTTCACGCTGCTGGAGATAAGGGAATGCTATTTCTATGTGAGCTCCTGATCAGTTATTTTAAGCGTAGCTGTCACCGGCAAGAGGAGATGTTGTGTTGCAGGCTGGCAGCTGCTCTGTTAGACCTCAGTGCCCTCCTCGGCTCCGTCAGCCCAGGGCCCAGTGGCCCTTATGGTGGTGGTCAGCATGTTTTAGTCCCCTGGAGTCCACAGTACCCACCATGGGGCCAGTGCAAGCCCTGGCAAGCAGTGGCCAGGCTGTGCCCCTACCTTGGAGGCCAGAGACCCTACAATGGTCAGCAGAAGGCAGCAGGGAGGAAGACCGCTAGAGCCATTACGCTAGAAATGGCACAAGCCCCTGAGCAGACGCTTTTCCTACTGCTTGTCACCAGCTCTTTGCTACCAGCCATTTCTTCCCCTTCACATCCCTGCTCCTCAGTAGCACTGCACGCATTTTCATAATCTCTTCCCCTCTCCCCAGTTTAAAATTCCCATAATCAAACAAAGAAAACCCTCAACAACTGTAACAGTACCACAACATTGGTGTCATGTCCTAATTCACTCTGCTTAATCGATCAGGGTCTTCTCATCCCACCCTACCACTCCTGCAGCATGGTTGAGAAACCCTCTGGTGTAGGCACTGACCAGCAGTTGGCTTCGCTGAGCTTAGCACCGCTTAAGACATGCATGAAGCTTTCTTCACTAGAGTAAAGATTAATTAAATGCCTCTACAGCCAAAATGAAATTGCACATCTAATACCGAAGGATGTAGATCATATCAAGGACAGGGGGAAAAATATCTGCAAAAGGACTAAGAGTCATACAGTAAACATCATCTCAAAGCCAGCTCTCAATTCAGGGAAAATGAAGACATTCTTGGATGAATGGGCTAGGAAGAGAGATTGATTTTAACTTGAGATATGACAGCGGTAAGACAAATATTGAACATGAGCAGCTTCAGAAATTTGGAATACATCTGAATGAATGCATATGTCAAAAATTAGACATATTACACAAATCCTAACAGGATATTGAAAACACAAGTACACATTAAATGTTAGAAGCCTTCAGCCTGCAAGACAAATGGATTTGTGTGTCAAAGATGCCATTTCTCTTCTCGAGAATTAAAGTGAAAGCCACTTGGTTATTTGAGAGCTTTCCCCTCTCACTCAGAGAAAGAAGTAATGTTTTAGAGCTGCATCCAGAAAGTATGAGTAATCACAATGATGGATAGTCAAGGAACTGATGGGATATCCCAAAGAAACATCCTCTGGAATGAAAATATAATCTTCAACTACTCACATTATAATGGTTGATCAGCGCATATTAAGAAAATACACTTCTGGTTTGAATCCAAACCTTGAGTGTAGAAAGCAAAGCCCTAGTAAATATTTAAGAGAATTTTGAGTTCTGAACTGAAGAGCTGGCAACTTTCCCCCCCCCCCCCTTTTTTTTTTTTAAATAACAAACAAAACCATCAAAAGATTGTGCAACTCTAAAAGAGCCCTTAAGGAAACAATTGGGAATTTTTCATAACATGGTATTTCCTTATACCACTGACCACAGGAATGCAAACAGTTCCACCAAACAGAGATTTCTTCATTGGAAACAACTGACAATCTAACCATGTTTCCATCTTTTCCACTCTCAGCTCTCAGCATACAAAATAGATGACATAATAGGATACAGAAGTGGTGTACAATCACTATCAGGGCCATGAGACTTCTCTACTTAAAGCTCAGCAACTGAGAGGTATACACAAATATACTTCCAGAAGGTTAGAGAGAGAACTTTGGTTGTATTATTGAGCATCATTGCCTAATGATTATTATTTTTTTAATTGCAATTTCTACTCCTTTGTTGGATTTCACCAAAATATACCTCTCTCAGCCAGAAACCCCAAACCTCAACTCTATTATCAGTAAAAAGACTCAGTCCTGCAGCATTCCCTGACAGCAAGATGGGGAATGCCAGTGAGGAGCTTTGCTATGAAAACCTGGGTGGTTACTTGAACAGTGGATGAAAAAAGCACTAATGGTAGTATACCCCTTGCACCCTATACAGTATCTCCTACGTTAGCCTAATGAATAGATTTCCGCTACAACTTCTCAGTTCACAGTTGTTTCAATAAAGCTTATCACCACTACAAATCATCCCTGAAGGAAGCCAAAAAAAAGCATATGGGAATGTGCAATGGCACTTCCAGTACTAGAGATCTACTGGCCTTCAGACCCTGTGTGATGATAGCAAGCATCAGAGACACTCCAAGGGAAATGCAAGACAGGCCTCACAAAGGGACTAGATTTTCTTGACAGCTAATTAACAAGTTACTCTATCATGGAAAAAGCAATTAACACCCTGTGCTGAGCTTCATGTAGAGAAGAGAGAAAAAGAGGAGAAATGAACATAAGCAGTGATAAAACCAGAGTGTATCATCAGAATTCAGAAAGGTACCAGGAATGCAAAGAGGTACTGATCATCACCACCCTGACAAATATCTGTCATCACAAATTTGCAACTCAATTAAGTGAAGATTTTAATCAGGGCTACAACTGAATTTAATTTCTCTCCACTGCAGCTGAAGGAAAGCAAGTGGAACAAGTCATAAAAACAGAACAAAAACAAAATGTGCTACAAAGAGCCCAAATTATTTTCAGAAGGAAAAAAACAAAGCAAACAAAACTCATGAAAGACAGAAAGCTTGATGTTTTTAGTGCGCCAGACAAGTCAACTCAAGAAGTTTGGATGGTATGAAGACAGACAAATGCCTCAACTTCAGACAGAGATGTTAGAAGAATTTGCTTGTGTAGGAGGATTATTACACCAGTACTCAAGAAATCCACTCTTAGATTGGAAAGATTGGAAATTTTGGAATGCCCCATTTTTGAATTAAACAGATCATGGAAAAAAATGCTCAATGCTTCTCAGAAAGGAGGAAGGGATATGGCTCTGTCATCCAAGGAGGCCCACAGGGCCAGGGAAGACATCTCCACACGAAACACCAAGCATGGCCTTCTTTAAGGAGTTACGACAGTCCCAGCTCACAGCTGGGGAAGGGAATGCTCCCTCTTCTTTTCAGTTATAGTATCAGCTTTACCCTTCAGAGAAGGCCTAAAACACAAAACCCAGACCTGTATTGTGAGTGTTAATAGATGAAATAAGGATTACAGAGTCCCTGGGGATTATAGAAAACCCCGTCCATTGTCAGCATGCTGCTCCTTCAGCCTCCACCAGGCCCTTCATTGCTCACAGAACCCACAATGTAGATATTCTGTGGGGGGATGAACATCAAGGAGAACATCAAAGGCACTCAATGTTCAACATTTCTATGACTCATCAGTTTTAGTTCAGAGCTGCCTGGAGCACTAAGTGACTACTACCCTCAATCTACCAAAAAGGGCCTCTGGTCTTAGATAGCTCACCTTCTCTGAAGTTACAAGCACATGAGTACTCCCTTCCTTTTTAGTTGATGCTGAAGATCTAAACGTAAAGTATAAAAAAAAAAAAGCAACTTGGCTTAATGACAAATAGTACAGCAAAAAATATTTCTCTAGTCATTACCTTAATTAGATAGCAAAATAAAACATCAGCTGATATGTTGAAGTCTGTACTGAGATTTAGAAGACTACTCGAAAGCTATTTTTTTAGTTTTATTACTCTCAGTAACACAGAGGAAAATGAACACTAAAAGCTTTTCAATTTAATCTTACTGATGATGCTATACAGAGAACTACCCTGTGCTTTGACTACCCAAACTATGCAGATTGTAAGGCAAGGCAGTATTTAGAATATACCACATATTTCCACAATTAGAGCAGAGTAGTATCAAGCTATGCCAGAAATGATTTGCTGGTTCTGATTAAAAACACACAGTTCATTTTTATTTTTTCCTACAGTTGCTGCACCAAGATGCATGACCAGAACAGCAAGAAACTACAGAGCAGAGTCCATGTAACACTGCTACTCAGGCTGAGCTTTCACTACTGTCAGTGCAAGCTTTAGCATGAGAAAGTAGAACTTGATTTTAGACAAACGTGACAAAGCTATTTAAGAATTTTTAAAAGGCTTAAATTATGAATTCTGGCTCAGCTAAATACATGTAAATATGAAAATGCTAATTCAGATTTCCCTTACTGTTTGTTTGTTACTCCATTTACCTCGGATCCCACTATAAAAGGCTCAGTGCTCAGCAATTCAGTGTTATAAAGAATACAGCTGCAGCCTAGAATCTATTTTAATTACTAACCATGTTCAAGCAAGTTTGCAAAGATCTTTTCAGGTAGGGTATTTTAAGCACTGCATTATTACTTAAACTTAGTTGATATAAATGCAGTCCAAGTAGTGAAAAGTGGCAGTTTCAGAAATCACCTGAATGGACTTAAGGGTCTGGATGACAGGCACAGCTCTGTAACAGGCGTCCTGCCTGGCCTCGGGAAAATCATTTGAGCATTGCATACCTCTGCCCTGCCTCGCCCCCTTGAAACAAGGTGAAATCCTGACTGAAAGCAGGATTAGTCAAGCTCTATTCATTCACACTTGTGAATATAGTGCATCTCCTTCAGTGACTAGTATTTCAAAACAGACAAAATACAAGTGCTCACTGTTGGCTTCAAGGTCTGTCAAGGGGAGGTGGACTATGCTCCCTCATCCTTAATTACAAAAAAAGAAAAAGCTACACACAATACACACAAAATTTTTCAGTTGTCCCCAAGGTTTGGGTAATCATCACCAAAAAGCCATCTAGTATTTTCCAACTGCTATTTAAAGCCCCTGCCTACCCACCTTGCATCCTGATCTTATTTTCACAGCTTTCTTTGTCCTGTACCACATATATTCTGATATTATGACTCTTTAGACTTTAAATCTCTATTGGAAAAAAAAATATATCTTAAATTCTTAAGAAGAAAAGAAGATACAAATGTGAAAGCCCAACATGATTCCTCTCCTACCTTTTGCTATTCCAGGTTTCCTGCTTTCTTCTTGTCCCTGAGACTGAATGTCATTTCCACCAGTCTTTCAGTGTCAACTCCAACTCATTAGCTTTTGCTACAGTCTCATTATGACCACCAGATTTCATCTACTAATATGCTGCGCTGCACACTTTAAAAATTGTTCTTGGCTTCTCACCAGAAGCTATCCACCCCAACCACTCCTACCTAGTGGTTTCCAGGACCCTACTCTCAGCAGTGCACAGTTGCTCAAAAATGTCAAGAGTGCTAGAAGCGTGAGGAAATCCCACCCTCCACCCTTCGCAGGTCCGTCCTTTCGTTCTTTGCTCCAACTCCTGCATTCAGTTTTCAATGCACTTACAACAACTTTATCGCTGGTCCTCTTCTGCTATTGCCATGTGTGCTCTTGTCATGAGAACTGCCTATCAGCATTCCTTAGACTAACCTCCTATGCCTGGGAATTACAAATATACTAGTTTGCTCCTAGGAACCAGCCCTGCGCTTATTTAGTCCTTTTTTATTCTCAGCCCAACACGTCCTCTGCAGCATCCTCACCTCAAGGAAGGCATGGACATTTCAGGGAGCCAGACTTCTGCCCCTGTATCTGACATATGATAATAAGACCAGGACCCTGGTATGTGCATTTGACACGCTGTTCTCATTAGACTTGCACAGAAAAAAACACACTTAAACATTTGCCGTTACAGTACTGGTACAGCAATAATGGTCTGCCCAAGGATAAAAAGCAATGCGAAGTCTGTAGGGAATCTTTTCATACTTTATTATTTTTTTTTTTTTTAAAGTATCAATAAGATCCAACACATTCTCATGTTAGATGTCATTTCAGAGCATGATTTTTGCAAGCTGTCTTTGATGTTTTACTGCAGAAAACACCCATTCAGGATGTCTTTACTAGGAAATGATGCGATGCCTGCTAACTCGATGCTTGGACCACCTACGTAGCCATTGATTCCTTTCTAATCCCATCTTTTCCTTTCATATCATGTTCTTATTTTTAAGTCATCAAATCTACAGCAACCCTACACCTGCTCCAGCACGCAGATTTCTCCTCCAGCTCTGATGTGAAAGTGTTTACCCCCATTGTACCTCAGCAGCATTACTACTGAGCGGTTCCAGCAAGGTTACTGTGATTGCACATCTCACTCTGAGACTGTCCGAACTTGTCTCCTACCACACCCAAAACCAGAAAGAGAAAAGAGGAAAGGAAAAGGAAGCCCTGCAGCCACAGACTGGAGGGAAGCCTTTCCCCACACCCCACAGAGCGACTGAGTGCATGGCACAGCCTGCGTGCCTGGTGGTAGACGAGCTGAACACATTTCACAATGTAAACTTCAAGTGTCTGGTGCTATTTTCTTCCAGTAATAATTTCTGGATAAAGTCATAGCTGGATTTGTAACAACAGCACTGCTGCAAAGGTAATAACAGTGTGCACACAGTTCTTTAGATCTTTTTCCTCAGCTACAAAGTACCAAAACACTCATTTGTTGAAACAAACCATATTCGGAAGTTAAACAAATGATAACTTTAAAACTGACCATCTCCACTGCTGAAAGAAAACCAAAAGAAAAACTGCTTTTATCCATTTTCTTCCTACTTTCTGATAAACAAACAGAAACTTTGCCTCTTCATACGCTTTCATTTAACCACTATCATGAAAGGCTCAATCCAGCCCCAAACCTCAGGAAGAACTATACTTTTTTAAAAAAAAAAAAAAAAAAAAGTCTGTAACTGCATTTTCATCTTTCACTTGTTCACCTCTGACTTCTACAAAGCTTAATTCATCCAACCTCCACCCTAACCCCTGGGAGCATCTTGTACTTTCCAGCCATCTGGACTGTATTTACTTTACTAAGAAGTTAAATTTGTTCCTGAACAAAGAAAACCCCTTACTATCTTCCTGTCATGTCTGCACAGTTATTTTCTAAGTTCTTATTTTCTCAGAAAAAATTATGCCCTCTGGGAAGCTCTCACAATCTTTTCTGTGAGCTCTACTGGGGTCATACAACTTCTTCATTCACCCATTTCTAGGGCTGCTTTTTTTTTTTTTTTTTGTAAGAAATTTGTATTTTTTCCCCTCGGTTTTCAATCCCTCTGCACAAGAGCCCTTACAAACAGCACTGAACCTCACACACAATAGAGCAGAATGATGGCAGCTGTAGCAAAGCATTCAAAAACCAAATTCACTCAAGTGAAAGTGACAGTTCTGCAAATGAAATCAGCTGTTGCCAAAACATGATCAGAAACAAGTTTTAAAAGCAACACAGACTGAGATTTACTTTTTGAGCCCTACCTATTTCAAGGGCCTTCTGCCACAAGCACCACACTGTGACCCTGTCCCAGCGCTCAGACGCCCACACGTCGATGGAGACTTGCAAAAGTCTCCCCAACTGGTTTTTAAGCATCAGCCACATGTTCTTAAAAACTGCCTGCTTTTATCTTTTTTATCTTTTTTTTATCTGAATTTCTTCACTGAAAGGGTTGTTAGACATTGGAACAGGCTGCCCAGGGAAGTGGTGGAGTCACCATCCCTGGAAGTCTTCAAAAGACGTTTAGATGTAGAGCTTAGGGATATGGTTTAGTGGAGGGCTGTTAGCGTTAGGTTGGAGGTTGGACTCGATGACCTTGAGGTCTCTTCCAACCTAGAAATTCTGTGATTCTGTGTGTGATTCTATCTGTTTTTATCTGTGCTGCTGTAAAATTCTTCCCTTTTAGTACTTTTTATAAGCCTATTTTTCAAGGCACACTATCTTTTTCTATCAAAGGTAGCCAGCTACAGCTTATCATTAAAAGCTATTTTGCAGCTTTCCTCTACCCCTCTTGACAGGCACGAGAAATCTGCATTAAGTTTCAATGAAAGCCAGACCAGCCCCTTTGTTACTGACAAAATTCATGAAAGCCATCAGCAGCGCATAAAAGGCAGCTAGCTAGCTTTATAATTGGGAATTGAAGGTTCCTGATGCTTTGTGATGCTTGACTCAAACATCTGATTCATTTGAAAACTTAATTTAATGAACTAATTTAATGGCTGTGATAAGGGAAAAATGTTAACATATAACTATACGGTAACAGAAATTAGGAAATACATACTGAAAGAAAAACACCTTCAGGGGTGACTGCTTAAAGAGAACTACCTGCTGCTGTTTATTTTCTGGTCGAGCTTCCAAATGTAATTCAAAACAAGTGACCCTTCAGAGGAATAATGATTTTTAATGAGCACGTGAAGTATTTTCTTATCTCTTCAACGGCTCTTCTGGAATACCAGGGAGTAGAAGCTCAATTACGAACGTGCAGGAGGCTGCATACCACAGTAAATTTGTTAGAGTAGAAAATGCACATTGTATAAAGAAAACAATGAATTAGAAATGCAACTCAACACATCCACGTGAGAAATGACTACTGAAATAATTCGCCAAAATACCACCACACATAAAATAATGCAAAATAGAAAGTTAATATTTCGCATCAAACTCTGTGGCCACACAAATGCTTGGGCCAGCAGTACTAAGAGGCAGAAACACTTCCCTTGCCAACGTTTACCTCTTCCATGTCTATGAAGCTAAGGCTTTAATGCCACATTCACAAAAACCCAAACATGCTGCCTCTTCGCAGTTGCTGTTTCCAATTTCTGGACTGATTCAACAGTATCCCTTTCCAGTTTTTTCCTCCTCATCTCCAAAACCCACAAAGGGCCACCAGTATGAATAAACATGTTTTGTCATTAAAATCAGCTGAAACACAGTGAAGATGCAACACATCTCTGTTTTTGGGAAGCATTGTTATGTTATTTATCAGAAACAAAACCCCGGGAGATCTGTTACCAATTGAGCAATATCTCCATTAATGAAGACTTTTTTTCCCCCTCTTGTATGATTTCAGGCTGTTCAAATTTTCCCTAAAATTTGTAATTTTTTCTTTTAGAAGTGAAGACATGGACTTGAATAAATCAGACAACTGCATTGCCTTTTCTCAAGACACGAGCTGAATGTTTCATGCAAGACACAAAGAATGCTTTGCTTCAAGCAAGGACATCTCACAACTTTATCAAATGAATGGCAATCACAGCTTAAGTGCACTCTGTTCTTTAATGCATCTAAGTTGGAAAATGATCTGTAAGAGAAGATCAACTGCATTGTCCACAAAGAACCAAGGACCAATACATCTGCATTTAGTGTGCATCCACTTGATTGTGTGTTTCTAGAGGAAAGGATGCAAAGCAACTTGATTTTCAGTCCACAGCTATGGTATGAAATTAGTTTCTACAGAAATCTGACAGAATCTCAGGGAATTCTGGTTTTGAGCTGCTTCTGCAGTGAACAGCATCAGCTGCAGAAGGCACACGAAGCAAAATCCCTCCAAACTGATTAAGGAATTGAATGCTGAGCATCCTGCAGAAGTAATCTGCAGTTCCAGCCCAGCACTTCACACAGCCAGCTCCTCCGCGTGTGCCACTGGTCCTGTGTGACTGCTGAAACATCCAACTGCCCACATTTCTGAAACATCTGACTACCCACATATCACGGTTCCTCTTTCACAAGGAAAGAATATCTTTCACCAGCGAGGCAGAAAACGTTTCTTTCCAGGAACTCCAGGAAGGACAAGTGAAAGGCGCTGGCCTCCAGGAGGGATTTCCAGGCTGTGAGCCCTGAGCCACCTTCCTGTGTGGTGGGAGCATCCAAACCCCCTGCCAGAGGGACCTGTGGTGGCTCTGGGTGCTCTTGGCACACTGGGGACACCAGGAGCCCCTCACCACAGCAGGAAAGCCAGGCAGGCCCACGGTGCTGCTGCAGGCCAGCACAACCAGAATCCCTTGGAGAATTTAAAAACTTCAGAGGTATGCGGTGCACTTCCGAAATTTTAAAATGAAACATTCCTTTCTTCCACCAAGCACCCACACCATGAGTGGTTAGCAGCAGGTGCTACAGCATGCACGGGTCTGCCGGAGGCACAGCAAGTCCTGTTACCCAATATCCCCAACACACGGCATGGCAGCTTCTCCGCAGGGTATATACAAGGTTTTTTAAAAAGTTACCTCAAATTCACATTTCCAGGTAAGTTCAGGTCTCCTCTCCATTCAATACAAAGTGCACAGAGAACTCAAAATAAAATCTTTCTAAAGCAGTTTCAATAAAGGCACTAGCAAGGCTAATTTGAACTCCAGGGAGAAGGCATCAGGTCCTGCTCCAGCTTCTCCTCATGCCATACGAGCTGTGTTGGCTGGGGCAGAGATTTTCACACAGATGACTACTTCTCAAAAGGAAAATATCAATATACCTTAAGGCATCAGCATTAAGAACTACTGCCAAGTGTTTGCCCAAAGACCAACAGTCCAGGGATTTACAGACATGGTCTGAAATCCTGGGTATGTTACCACAGGCCACGATATTTTCCGCACTCAACTCCAGTGCAGACTGTATTTCAATGCCCATCTTAAAAAAATAAAGGAATGTATTTTAGGCACAAAAAGCTTCAAAATAAATCCTTTTGATCAACCTCCCAAAATAGTTATTCAAATGATGTTTTAAAATGCACAGATCATTATTACTTCAGATTTATAAACCCCAGCACATGTACTATGAAAGAAAAAAGAAAGTAAATGCTTAATTACACACATTGAATAATCCAGATAATGGCCTGTCACACACATCATTCTGAATGCAAAGTAGAATGGTGTTTTTAGCTGTAAACACAGTACAAAATTGTAAAATAACTTTGTTATTTCCCTTGGCAAGAACACAATTCTTTAAGATATATTTCTGTTCTCAGCGGTAGATATACATACAGATAGACACACATATATTTGGCTTTTTTGCCTTTTAAGTTTTGAAGCCTTTCCTTACAAAACATACCCTTTAAGATATGATTATTCATCTCTACTGAAATATTTCCTCAAATAGAATAACAGCCATTTATCGCCTTGATAAAAAAAAACTAACAAAAAAAAAACAACAAAAACAACAACAAAACACACACTAGAAGCAACAACTTTCTTTTTGCCAAATTACTGTTGTCCAAGAGAACTGTGATTGTTTTCTGTTGTGAAATTGTCTATAAAGGAAGGCTGCACTCAAAAATCCCTGAGATGAGAGGCACTTACTGCTTTGGAGAGGGGAAGAAAGGAATACCCACAGCAAAGAACCCATGCCTTACACAACAAGAACCAGGCAGAAACAGAGACGTACAAAAGAAAGGTCTAAAGCTGAGCAGGTACCATCAGATGAGCACACCCAGATCGGCAGTATCAGGAAGGCAGCATGAACGACAGCTGCCCTCTTTGTATCTGGCACTGAACAATTCTTTATGCTATTGCCTATGGTATAAAACTAAACTGCACAGGTTAGGACACATTCCAAGTCAACATTATTAAGGGGAGATTGTTCTTTTCTATTATTTGAAATTTCTTGAGTTGTGTAACTATCTTATAAAAAACACAAATAAAGAACTTCAGTGTCTACATGATGACAGTAGTTGTTTCAAATATAAAAGTAACAAGACTTCTATTTGCTCTATGATACAGAAGTCTTAGCTTTTTTTCCTCCCCACTGCCAAGCTTTAGTTTCTAACAACTACTGCCACTTACAAGAAATACAGAAGATAATAAATTCCAAGCTGAAAATTACCTAGTTTTAAGGTGTGAGGAAACACTATAAAATAGTAATAGAGGAAAATAAATGCAGAGTTTCTTAAATGAAAGATAGTTGGAACAGATCTAGGGTCATTCAATGAAAATACTGCTGCTGCACAGTTCTGTCTGGTTGATATCACCAAGTCGAGACGAAAGACAGATCCTGTCAGATACTGCTGCAAAAGCCATTATAACAAAGTCTAACTGATGCAATCCTGGTTTGTCATTCACCATAGGGATTCCAGATTTCCAAAGGAGAAAAGGGGAAAAAAAAAAAAAAGGACCATTAGAACTGTATGTAAGTGGTACAGTCAATTTACAGAAGATTTGAACAATAATAATACCCCAATTTGCTTACTTTCATAGGACAAATCCCTACTTTGATGAATGTCTGCAAAGCACAAAGCTTCAGAAGATTTTTCAGAAGATTGCTCAATTAGTTTAACTTATTTTGCCACCAAAAGCTAAAGGAAATTCTTACGTTTTGACTCAGGAAGAGCCTTCATTTCACAATACGCATATTATTGTCCAATTCCCGTAACTCTAACTCCAAGTCAGTATGAACATCGCAGTTTAACATATATCTAGTATTCTTGAAAATGTGAGTTACATTTTCAAGACTGGGGTACAAGAACATGTCTTGCTAACCTTTCTTTCCCCCTTCAGAAAGAAAGTTTTCTGTTTTTATTCAGTTATGAGACAAAGCATTATTTGCAGCTTAGTCAAGCTGACTCACTTATAACCCAGGCTCCTCCATCACACTTCTAACAAAGCTGTTTTGGGAAGGAATTATATTTCCTTTTTCAAAACTGCAAGTCAAAATGGTACTCAAGTGTACAGTAAGAACAATACATATGCACGTTATTGCTAAACAAAAAGGATGCTATTTAGTTTTATATGTTCCTCCCCCAAGAAAGGTGGGATGAGGCCTAGTTTGGTTTAAAGATCTCCTCTCAGCCCCAAAGTTGAATCCAACCGTGCAGGCCTCCTCCTCCTCGCTTCTCAATAACCACCATTCTAATGGGATCCTTAACTTTTGTTATGAGGATTTATTGTGCACACTATGATCCCTTCAACAGAAATTACTTAAAAAGACGAAGAACACATGCACTGATCAAACAGAGCACTCCATGAAGTGGCAATGTAATGCTGCACAAGATATACATCACAGGCCAACACCATTTACTGAGTTCAAGTATAAAATAAAATAGCACTACAAGAGTGTAACATTTCCTGACTATTCACATCTCAGTGAATTTACACAAGCCCTTACTAGTCTTTGCAAATCACTCACTTCCACTGCTAAGCCAGCTAAACTCAAAAGACAAAATGAATACAGTTGTTTTCATATGCTGCTTTTAAAAGCTTGCCATATTAATAACTTGTACATCAAATTCAGTTACAAAAAAAAGAGCAACACTGGGATAGAATTAATTGACATTTCAACTTGAGTGTGACTACTGAATATTCTCTTTAATGATTCCAGTCTAATCCTAAGGTTTTATTTAAATTTTTCTTTTTACTATTCTATAGCATTATCTGCTTGTTAGATTGGGTTGGGATAACGTAAACAGAGGCTTGTTATCTGTTTAAGCAGAAAACCCATCTTCTGTAATATTGCATTAAGTCAACATTCAACTTAACACCCCCTCCATATTCTTATTCTCTATGGTCTTCCTGGCCACCCAACTCCTTCCTCATCTGTTGTCTCATTTTATTTCTGTTTTAAAAAATGAAGAAGTTCAGGTATTTGTACAAAAACAGTCATAACTTAGAAGAATGTTAGAAGTTGCATGTTGTAATAGCATAACATCTCAGGAACCTTCCTTAGAGTTAGCTCTTTGTTGAGCATCAACCTATAGGCTTACCAGCAAAATGTTGTCGTGTACTCAAGTTTCCTGTTTTAATATCCCCCCCCTTTTAAAAAAAAAAAAAAAAGAGATTTTTTTCATCCTTAGAAACAGGAAGTCATTAAGTTCAAAATGTTTATCCTAAATGAAAACATACATACTTCCATGACTGCTATTCAGTGACTATTGGGTGGTCTCAATCTGAATCCAGTTTCTGATCAGCAAGTGCTTCCCTTGTAGAAATTATCAAAGCCAGTATCACCAGAACACAGCCTCAGAGACCATGGATTGGAAAGGTATAAACAATCAGCTATTATAATTACAGTTCAGGATTACAAGATTTCTTTTTTTTTTTTTTCTTTTTTTTTCTTTTTTTAAAGAGTTTAGCATACCCACAAAAACCTCTCAAACATCTGTTTTCACTAACCATTTAAATCAATGTTTTCCCCAAATTATATCAGAAGTTGGCTTGCGTTGTACATTTCTTGGGATGAGGTCAGTAATGTGCATTAATGCAACGCCTTAGCTGCAGTAACATGTACGTTTGTTTGTGTTAGCATGTGAATGAACAGGGAAATTCATTAACCATTGGCATCCTCCATTGGGAAGCTTCAGAATGCTATCTGAAATTGCCTGTGATCAACATCTTCAACATGCTCCTAAACCATTTCAATTTTCTGTCTTAATTTTCAGAAGCATAAGATATCTTCACTTCAGTATTTTGACAATTATACATTGAAAGGTGGCAAGCAAAGACTTTCCATACACAAAACAACGTGACTATATGCCCCAGCTTAACACAAAAAGCTGCAACTTTTGATTTTAGTTTATTGTCATACTAATCCCAGTTTACTACTGCCTGCCTTTTGCGGATATAAATTAGGGTCTAGGAGAAATCAAACTCAAGTCCATCAGAACAAATTTTCAATTGGTTTTTCAACACCATCTGTGCTTATCACAGGAAAATTCACTCCCTCTCCAACTCAAGTTTTTAATCATTAAATATGTGGAAGAACTCTCTTCCGAGAAGATAACTGCAAAGCAGTTCCTTAGTAATCGTGGGCATTTCCAGAAAACTTGAATGCTCCTCCAGCTCGCCCACTTGCTTTGCGTGAAAAAGCAGTACTCAGAATTATCATCTGGAGAGGTCTACAGAAGTGCTGAGAACAGTTTCTGCATATTTTGATGCTCTATGAATCACCAAGAGTGGAACATGAAGCCAAAAACCTGTAAAACATACACATGTACAAACAGCAAGTAAGACCTATCTTAGACCTACCAAAATGTACCCTGAACATATCAGGAAGAGACTGACAGGAACTCATATATTATGTCACTTCCATATGAGACTATTTACATTTGTTTGGACCCACAGATCAATATGAACATCAGGAATTAATAAAGCCAGCAGTACAGAGCAGCTCTCCAGAGACCAGCCACATCTGCTCAGCAGTGCCAAGCTGCCAGCTGGAGAGAGTCCCAAAAGCCTTTTCAGGGTCATCATGCACAGCAAAAGCTCGTGCTTGGCTAAAAACCTTCCAGCCTAGCAACAAAAAAAGTAATACATATTCTGTTAATTACATTAAGTAATTAAGCTGTATTTAGCTCTGTTAATTAGAATGCTTAATTTTAACAGGTCTAATACCCACAATATTTAAATTCCTGTTTTGTCCTAGTATTGCAATGAAAATCTGTTTTAGACCACCATCATTCTCATGACTAAGTCAAAAAAAAGTTATGCTGCTAACAAATAGTCTATTGAAAATCCAAAACGAAAGTCAACCTGGATCCCAGGTGAAGACAGTTAATCACACAAGGACATTTTATCTAGGTATAAATTGTCAAAACTTCCTTTTCTGGTGCACAATTGATCAGAGCCTACTATAGGACAAAATAAACCTAATGGCAGATGTATTCGCCCCCCCTCCCCACCACACCTCTCAAGCATCTGCTACTCTATATGGAAATTGCTCCTTCCAAACACCTCCAGGTAGAAGTACAGTACATCCACACTCAGTTAAACACTCCCTAGTCCACAGCTTTTTCTGCAACTGTGGGTGGCCCAACTTTCATGTTAGAAAGCTACAGCTGGCACCCATAGCTACATGGGTCGGCACGTGCTGATGAGACGTGTGGCTGAGCACTACGACGGATGAAGCCCCACCATGTAGCTTCCTTCTGCTCAGGGGGTGCTCACAGCTCACTTTTATTACAGGAAATCATACCTCTGAATTTCCAGTTCTTGTCTTTCTGCTGCTTCCTAAGCTGAACACAAAAGGTCTGTCCAGGCTGGAGCTCTTTACAAGCCCCACAGGGGTGGCTCTTTTTGTGAAAAAGCCACTTTAAAAAGCATCGTTAAGATCAACCTGTTCAAATTAGTCTGAACAACTCATGCAAACGACTGCTGTGCAGTCTATTTTATTAAAAGCAGACCACTGCTTCCAAACCTAACTCTTAGCAGCGAGCAGCACCAAGGGCTTGCTACTAGTCCTCAAAGGCATCGTGTCTTCAAGGCTTTTTCACCGCTTACCCTCACTGTTGCTGAATCCACACAATGCTTTGGGAGCACTACCAGCACTGCACTGCCGCCAGAGCACGTGGGGCACTACCTACAAAGGCACCTGAAATTATCAGGCTCACATTCCATTATTGACTCAGATCCTAATTTTATGTCCCTTTATGTCCCAGGACTTACTATCCACACCACCCAGTACCCCAGACCGTTCCTGAGGGAACACAGATGTTATTTGCTCACCTCTGTAGTGTGCTGCAAAGTTTTTGGATGAAGAAATATTTCATCTTGTGGTGCTATATAAATAAACAAAGTATTATAAACAATCATTTTTATCTGACTGGGGTTATGTCATATGGTTTGCTTTCTTTATGAAAGAAAACACGTACATAAAGTGCAACCAGATGCTGTTGGCAGAGAGTCCATTTAATATGGACTCATTTCTAAAAACATGATTACAGATGTGGCCTACATCTTGAACCCAATGTTTAAGGGAAAATTCTCTATTTAATCATTTTACTTGCCATCTTTTTTTTTTTTCCCCTCTATCTTTTTTCATACAAAGTTTCCTAGAACTAAGAAGTTCAAACTCACCTTTTCATACTTCCACTACAAAAACAATTCACATGTACCCTTATCTACAAAAAGCTGAACATGCTGCTTAGGAAACACTGCTGTAAGAAAACTTTTCAGGAGAGAACTAAGCCTAGTCTGAGTTTCTTTACTACAAACAATGCTAACCCAGGACTGCCCCAACTCAAGTGTTTATTTTCAAAGTACATAAACGGTTATTATAACTCTACTCACCTTTGTGGAGACACTTAAGATACTTCACTCAAATATCTTTACTGTTTTTAGTTAAAAAAGAAATTCAGCTTATACATACCCAAGTTTTAGATCACTAATGACATGTTTAACATCTCTAACCAATCTGTAGAGCTCTTGGCCAGATAACTCAATTTGAGTTAGCTCGAATATATACATTGCACGACATTGTGAGAACACAAGAAGTTGTTTAATTCTGATAAGAACCCACTTAATCAACAAAACTAATAGAATAATAAATAAGTTCTAAACTGAAAATGAGTACGTCTAAACTGAAATGAATAACATTCTTCATGCATGCCAATTTATAAAATACTAGCAACTTAGCTCACAAAAGTTTTATTCAAGCTCATATTCATTTCAGAATAGGTTAGAAACAGCACAAAGCTTGACTACCATTCCCATCCAAAACCAAAAGATTTGTACCATATTTGATATCTAGATATTGAAGTATTTACGAACAGCACTCTTAAGAAGTGCACTCCTGAACTGGATCAGGCAAGTTCATATTCACATGGGTATTGAATCCAACGTTTAAGAAAAATTCTCTCTGTATATAGTCATTTTACTCTCACTCTACATTCATGCTCATATTCATGCAAAATTAAATTAGTAAAACCCAAGTGGTTCATGGTTATAAAGGTTATTGCCTTGATGATGTATTTATCATAGGAATTAAAGTAGTTGAAGTGAGGTTAGTTAACCACCAGTGACATCACTTAAATCAACAACTGAAAACAATCCCTGTTGCCAAATTATCTTCAGGTTGAACCTTTGAAAAAAAATAACTTGGCTCTTTCACAAGACATTGCCACTTATGAACACCTGAATTTATCATTAAAGCAAGTATTTGATTAACCTAGATTATTTTCCAAGCAGGGTATTAAAAAAGTCACATAAAATTATAAAAACGCTGAAGAACAAAATCAAAGTGGGGAAAAGCCCAATTTTCACCTAAAAAACACAATGAAAGATGAGACAATTGGCACTTCAATGTGAAAACCCTCTTGTAGTCAGGCAGCTTGGAATTGCCAGGTACGCTGCTGTGCTTGTCTCTGGAGGCAGTGAGACCTGGCAGCATCAGTCCTCCACAACTACTTAAAACGTGCCACCCAACCTCTAACGAGAACTTTAAACATCCACTGCATTCGAATTGAGCATTTTCGACGGGATTTTAGAAAGAAAAGATAATTGTATAAATACTGTCCTTAGAGACGGAATCAGATTAATTTTATGTGTGATTAGAACTAAGGGCTTGTTCAGAGAGGAAGCGTTGGCTGAGATGGATAAAGAAGGCAATCAGAGCACAGAGATGAGCAAATCATTTGTTTCTGCTCCCTGAGGAAATGATGAATTCATCCAGAGAGCGTGCCAGCTCTCCCGAGCTCAGCAATATGCCTACCCTGGTTTTCCTGGGGCGGCTGGGAAGGAGGGTGCAGGTAGGCAGCTGTGAAGATTGCTTCCAACAAGCTTCAATGCTACATCCGCAGTCAAAAAGAAGAGCCCACCAAGGTGTGGGAGCTTAAACTGTTTGTAATAAAAGGCTTGCTAAAACAAAAGGACATAAAAGAAAAACCTAATTGGGAATATTTGTACCTAATAGTGAAGCTGACCTACAGATGGGGTGAGGGGGAGCAGTAGAAACAAATGAGGATGTGTGTGTTTGTTTATTTTCTTAAGAGGGAATGCAAACAAACAGAACTGCTTAAGAACCTGAAACCTCCAGGTGGATCTGACCACACTGAAGGCAACAGCAAAACTCCTTTCATTTACTGGATGCCAGCTGTTTCACACTATGGGCTGTCTGCAGAAAGGAGGAATGCCAGCAGCTGTCAGTCACTGGGGGCTTCAAATACCCTAAAAGCAGAAGAATAACGCTGCAGCATTTACACGGTTTATATTGAAAAGATAATTAAAACAAAATCTCACAGCCCAAGACTTTCCATGGGCTAAGCCAATATGCAGATGGGGCAGTCAAATATTACAGCAGTCTGAATGACGAGCTGAAACCTAAACAGAGACTTGTTATCCATGTGTCATCTGCGCAGAGCTGGGAGGACCCAAGGATCCGGACCCCACCGTACAAAGAACGTGTGTGCAGGCACGGCAGTGTGAGAGCTCTATTCACACTTCCCTAACGGGGCACCCTAATTAGCCAGCTCAGTCTGAGCTGGGTTTGCCTCGTTGTAAGGCTTCCACCAACAACAGAGCTCTCCAGAAAGCAATTTGAGGCAGGGATGTGATTAAGCAGAAAGCCCGGGCTGGATGAGCTGGGCGGCTGAATGGCTCCTGCCTTCCCTCTGCCTCAGGGACCCAGACAGAGATTCTGTGGCTCCTGAGCCAGCTGTGGATCCATGCCCAGTGCAAACCCCACAAGCATCACGAGATGCTACAACAAAATCCTTCAACACACACACAAAAAAAATCTACTGTTGTGTTTTTATACCCCCCCCAATCCATCAAATATGCCAAAGACAGCACTCAAATTAATCAGAAAGCTGTGCAACTGCACACTTCAGTCAAGTCTGCACTAGCTCAGTTTACCACAAAGAGCAAACAAATAAAAGATCAGATCCTCATGTGCTAAATACGAACTCAGACCACTCAGGAGACTGAATTTCACACAATTTCAAGTTAACTGAATAATGTGAGGATGTCCACTGGAACATTTACTCTTGCACTGAGTTACACAACCCTGTAACCCTCACAACCCACAGCCTCCTGTAAATAACTATGTTTTTCCAACACATCCATGCTCATCTCGCTTCCGGTCAGTAGTGGACATTGCAGTGATCTCCAGGCAGGCAGACAGACCCTACTTTTAGAATTGCTTTAGTAATTTAGGCACTTCAGGGCAAACTTTTTTTTTTTCCTCTCTTACGTAACACCCATTGCTACAGTCCACAGAAATGTTTCCAAAAGTTTCTCCTCGAGGCTATATACAGTTTTACCCCTTTCATCAGCTTTCTTTTTCATCAAAAAGATTTTTTGTGTGCGTCATACGCATATATAGTGCACAAAAAAAAACCAAAAAAACAACAAAAAAAAAAAACACAAAAAGGCTAAAAATGTTGCATTTGCTATATTTGACTATAATGCACTGTAGTCATGTACTGAAAGTGCTGATCTCAAATCACACACAGCTTTTTGTTACATGAAGAATCCAGTTTTCATCTTCCAAAGCACTATACGATTAGTGACAGCAAGGGCTTTCACTTTACCTGAGAGCTGTTTCTAACATGGACAGTAGAAAAGAGTGGAAAAGGAGTTATGTAGTTGAACCTGAATATGAGAAAGAGCATTAGAAAAGTCTGCTCTGGATTTCTAGATTAAAGAAATTAATAAGGCATTTTGAACAGCACATGCAGAAACAGTGAAAAGAAACATTTCTGTGTATTAGGTATGACTCAAAGTTGTACCTGATTGTATACCAACATGCAAAAACACAACAGTTATTGAGAACAAAAATGAGGAGAAAATACCACCAAAACATTTAAGAATCAGATTAAAAGGACATTAAAAATACCTACAGCTTTGACTTCAGCAGCTTTACTAGGATTATACATTAGTTTGTAAGTGTTAATGCCAAGACTGCAATTTTTTTCCCTCCTCTCTCTCTCTGAACAGTATCTGTAAAACCACAGCACCGCACGCTCCTTGGCCTGAAAGATCAAGTGTTCTGGCACAGCAGAGATGAGACAAGGGACTCGACATCGTTCCTCTTCTGCAGTGGTTCAGCATCAGAACGAGAGAGAGCCAGCAGTGTGCTCTGGCTTCTTGCTTCACCCGAGAGGCACAGTCATTTGCTGAAGGCTTAGCAAAGCTGTTTGCATCCTGAAGTATGTTGTGATGATTCTACCCTTATAATTAAGATCACCTTATAACAGAAGCTGGAGTGAAAGCCAACAGCAGCAGCCAGCTGAGGCACACCAGAGAGTGGTGAGGAGCACCAGGTACTCACCACTCCTTGCCAGGCACGAGCCCAGTGCTTGGCACAAGGCTGCGAGTACCTCGGGCACAACCAGACCTATCAGGCTGGCTTCAGTTACACCCTCCAGTGACTCTAGATGTCTCCTGCTGAATTTACTGCCCTAATCAAAGAGACTTCCTGAATAAGCCAGAATTCAGGGGAAGTGCATAAAGATAGGACACAGTGATTAACAGTATTGCCCGAATTGCCTGCTATTGGGCTTTCAACTACTTCAGACACTCAAGCTGCTTCAGTTTTAAACTCTGCTTAAAGCAAAATGAGCAAGTGCCAATAAAAAAATTGATGGAAAAACCAGCATCAGCCAAACCCGGCATTGTTTGTTTCAATTATATAGAATCATTATGTCCGGTCCTTGGATCCTCTTTATTATACCCTCATTTCCCGACTGAAGAAGCCTCTGTAGCAGAAAACCCTAAGGAGCCATAATTTAACAAAGACAGTATCCAAATTTGATACAAAGACTGCATGAATGAAGCCAGTAATCTGGGTATGGTTAGAGGGTTTTTTGTTGTTTTTTTGAATTTCCAATGGACAAAATGAAAAACTACATTTGATAATAAATCATCTTTTTTACGAGTTAGCTTAATACCCTTCCTCTGGGTACAAGAATGTAATGCTATTCTCCTTGCCAAGAAACAACCAAAAAAAAAAAAGCATATAAGACCCACACGGAACAAGAAATGAAACAAACAGATGCACATGGTATTTTCAAAAAAGTTTTTTTTTTTTTTCCTCCTGCATGTCAGCTCTCTCACTACCTGAGCCCCTTTACAAGGGGCAGTGAGAGGCCAGCCTTCAGCAAGCCCCCCGAAACAGAGCAGGGAGGGATGTGGCAGGGCAGTGCTGGGGGACACAACTGGCACCCCAGGGCATGAGACCTACACAGGAGCTATGGCCGACAGGGCAGCCCTGAGAAGAAGGGCTGAGAACACAAACCTGAGGGAGGACAATGCCTGCACCCAGCCCAACAAGAGCAAGAGGCACCACACGCAGCCTTCACGCACTTAAAAGGCCCAGCATAACCAGCTCCCTCTAAGCCTTTTGGCTAATCACATCGAAAATTCAGGAGCATTCAGCCTCCCTCTTTTGATTCATCTAACGCCGAAACCAGGTCGTCCGACCCGCTGACACAGCCGGGGCTGTTATTTTTAAACACAGCCATAGTCTATTTAGCTAAAGCATCTTTACTCTGACTGAGCCAGTATTACTTTGATAAGACTCCTTAAGTATCTACGCTGAAGCTGGCACATCACATCAAACAAAAAAAAAGCACAAAAACTTCTGGAGGTAACGCTTCATTGCAGATGAGGGTGGGGGGACAAACAGCAATAACAAACACAGAAAAAATAAAAGCAAAAGGAAAAGTGAGGAACACACCAGGATAAAGGACATGAAGTGCTAACTACAGGACAGCTATGCATGCTGTGAGCGCGTATCGTTCACCACCTGCAGAGAATAACTGGAACCATTTCAGTCAACTCCAACAGCAAACAGCTTTCTGCTGTTGGAAAGTCAGCACTAAAATTGTTAAAACAATTTTTGTGCCAAGTTTGTTAGTAGCAACACTAGGTTTTCTTACACATCATTTAACCGATGAAAACCTGGATGGAAGGAGAAGTTGGATAACACTGTTCAAACGATGTAAAGAGACCACAGGTTTTAATTACAGGACACTCTGGGAGGCAGGCTGAGCTATGCTAAGCCAACCTATTTGTACACATTTTTCTCAATGCAATTGTCACTTCTTCACATATAAAGTTGTATTGCAGCCGTATGCATAAGTTCATTGCCAGAACCAAGCACAGCCCCATTCTTTCTCACCAAAACAATCACTTTGGTCTCTATGTTGCAGAACACTAACATATGAGAACAAGACACCCTGCTTTGCCTGATGCAAAAAAATAGCAATTTTACACACTGTTCAATAGTAAAACCCTTTTTATTTTACATGAGAAAAATTAATTATGATGCTTTGCTCTGTACAGGAACGCTGCAGACTGAAAACAAGGGTGCAATAGAAAGCAACCCCAATGCCTCACCCCAAGCACCCAGCCTGGGACCATCACCCACCCACCAGCAGCCCCATGGAGCTGGGACATGGCTGTACGATGCTTGAGCCCAGGAGTGGCTGCATCCAGTGTGCAGCTGTGCCAGGCCACAGCTCTGTGTGTGCAAACTGCCCTGAGGCACCCGCTGCTATAGGACATCATGCACAATGCCACTCGCTGCTGTAATGTGCTTGGTCTGCCTGGCTGCCAGCATCCCATGTCCCATGTCTGACACCCCAGCAGCACTCCAGCTCTATGTCAGGACACACTAACGCTCGCAGACGAGGGGAGCCAGTTGGTTATTTTACTCCAGTAGTAAGCTGACTTCAAGGACTTAATGCAAAATGAGAAAAACCCAAATCGCAGAGACACCTTCCACTGTCCTGCCTGCACACACACTCCATACTTCCACCTTCTGCAGCCAGTAAGAGTTCGGTGAACCAAATGCACAGATACATAACTAACAGACACGACTGCATATTATGGTCTAAGGATAAAATACGTAGGCATGCTTCAGTGCTTATTCCTAAAGCTTCATCAGCTTTTTCACTCCTCCTCTGCATTCTGTGCACCAGTTACATCAGCAAGTCCCACTTTCAGCCTGGTTATCCCCATTTTTTTTTTTCCTCCCCCTCCCTACATGACACTTTCATTCTTCAAATCCAGCATCTAGGACAGGAAACTCTCCAAACTATCAGATAACAGGAGTGGCTTTTCAAAACTTGGAAGGTTTGACACATTTCTGAGCCTCTTAAGAATTGCCAAAACAAACAATGGACAAGGAGGTTTTAATTAAAATAATTCTGAAGTCTATGTAGTTTCTCCAAAACATTGCCTTCACCCCAAAGATCCTCCCCTCAAACAAGACCTTTTCCCCACAGATTTTGGGAGTATTGGCAGAGCAGGGGAAACCTAATGACCTGAAGCTGCCAGCTCGTATCTCAAAGCTGAGAGAAACTGCCTCTTCATTCTGACTTGCCTTAAAACAAGCCTCCTTGCAAAAGGCTTAGCTTGCAGACAACATCCACAAATGTATTTGAATGGACTCAACAAGCCAGCATTGCCCCCTTTGTAGGATTTTAGGACCGGAGCCCCAAGCTCAGTACAGACAGGTTCCCCTGTCCTTGGCACGTTCCCACCATTGAGACCTTGCACCTGCTCCAGTGCTCGCGTGGCTCCTCCTGGAGCCAATTCAACTTATTAAAAAGAATTAATGCAGAAAGTGAAAGGAGAGGAGGTGTTCTGCTGCGTTTTCACATTGGGCTACTTAAGTTTAGTGAGCACCAGCACTTGTAACAAAAGCATTTGGGACAGGATCCAACTATATGTGGCTTTCTTGTATTTCTTTAAATTGGTTTTGGAAAGCAAGAGAGAGAATAACCAAAAAAAAAAGTTTAGAAAGAAGGTAAAATAACCTTGGAGAGAGGACATTACATTATGCCATGTGAACCAGAATGGTTTCCCCAGCACAAATATATGCCAGCACACATTCTTCAAGTTAACTAATAAACTGAAGAGCCATAAAATAGAATTACTTGCGCTACACTTTTACACACTATAGCTGGTAATTCTGCAGCTTTAATTCCATCTTTGAACTATCAGTTATATTGACAAATAACAGCGGCAGCAGTGCATTATTACAAAAAGGAGTAAACAAATGACCTCTATCTAACTTTATTAAGGTAATAAAAGGCAGATTTTTTTTTTTTTAAAACTTTCTTCAAAGAGAGTTTTATAGCTAACCACCAGCAGGGTGTGGACTGAAGCTAAAAACTTTGAAATAGGTCCCTGTGAAATCTGAAACCAAAATACAGCAAAGGTCACCCTTCTGCGAAGAACCGTCTGGTCTGCATGCATGCTATAAGCAGAGCTCTGTTAGCTCCGCCGCAGTAATAACCTCACTCAACTCGCCCCCTGGGAACAGCAGCAACATCGGGTTTCTACTACAAAGATAAATTTCCTACACACAATACCCGTTACTATACATTTGCAGGATGTTTGATAGCAGCCAGACTCTCCTGTTACATGGCATACCTCAAGCTATTTTTTTCTTGTTAAAGGCTAGCCCAGGTTATAAATATGACTCCGTGACTCCAACTCCCACCTTTAGCTAATTCATTTTAGTCAACGTTTCGCAGACAGTAGAGAGTCTTATGCAAAGTATTAGCGAACATTAAGAGGAAAGGAGGCGATGCATTTCATTTATTTTTTTTTTTTAACCCAAAGGAGACTATTAGAACCCTTTTCAGCAAGGAAACATGGTGAATTTTTCCATCAGAGATAGTATCAAACCCAAGTATGGGGACAATCACACCACTGTGCTGTGGTCTGCCTTGTTGAGCTGGCCCTGGGATGGCCGGGTGATTTCGGGCTGCTGCTGGCTTCGCCTATGGAGCCGGAGCAGCCCTGACCAGGCACTCGCACCTCCAAGCATTGAGCTCTCCCTTCCCTTGGCTCAAGTTGCATCCTAGGTGCTTGCCAACTGAGGGAAGATTTGGCAATCTTTGCAGCTCAGCAAGGATTTCACAAAGGGTACGACTGGAAGGCTAACTGCCCTTGCTGGAGGACACTTCTCTGGCAGCACTTCACGCCCGCCGGTGGCCACGCCGGGTCCATCGCAGGGGACAGCGCCTTGACCCAGGCAGTCGAAAACCTTCAGGCTTAAGATACTTTGAAGGAAAAATGTTCCACCTGGCAGTAAATTAAGTCATTACATTTGATTAGAAGCACTGACACACAGTGACAGCCTCACGTTAGGAACAACAAGAACGAACATTTTCTGCTGATCTGACAGCAAAAACTGTCATTTGGAAAGAGGCAGTGGTTGAGTAGAATCAAGCAGTCTTTCTGGTCTAGCCCTTATTGAGCTGTCATCTCAGGGCATGTAAAATCACAGGCACTGCTGTTTAAAAACATCTAAGCTTGAGCAAACAAACACACTGGAAGCACAACATACATCCAAACCCGCATCTGAAGAGGAAGCAGTGTTTCAGTTTCCCTCCCAGAGCCTGGCTCACAGGAAAGCATCTGATGCAAAGAGGGAACCCACGCTGGCCCTCTGCCGCCTCGGGGCGAATTATCCAGGTACCTCTAAGTACCACCTCCTGGTGTTTTACAGCCCAAACGTTTTATGTAGTTAAACAGAATTGTCTTGAGTTCACATGTTTTAATCAGGAAGCTCCCTGGACCCATTTCAAGGCACAAACTTTTCTTTTTCTTTATAAACTAACCTGGTTTTGAGCACAGACTCACTCACGTTAGTGCTTTACAGATGTATTCAATCTCTTAGCACACTGCAAAATTATTTAAACAACGTTTGAAATAGAGAAGAAAAGGAGGGGGAGAACCTGACTGCCAGACCACTAGGACTGTTTTTTGTGCGTGTGTTTTCTTTAATTATGGATTTTTAAATCCCACAAGTTTCAAAGTATTTGCAAAATCCTCTGCATGTTTCTTCTATTTTTCTTTTTTTTTCTTTTCTCAATACTGGTACAAGACCCGTGATTTTGATTAGCTTGATAACGAACAAGCCAACTCTATAAAACGGGCTTTGCTGGTTACAGGCTTATTTTGCTTTAGAAATCATTGCACTGCCCATTATTAAGGCACGTCTCACAACTTCCTTTTTCTCCCTCAGCTGCTCAGGATTAAGCCTTTGCAATGAAAATATTTATGAAAATTTTACTGAAAGATCTACTTTGGACACTTCGTCTTAGGAGACGGAGCACTCTGTTCCAAATCATGCACACGAGAGGTGTCTGCCAAGCGCTCCAGCTGTGTCCCTCCAGTCCTTAAGCCATTTAACACAGAACACGCACGTGTCCTTTGCATGCCAAGTCAGCTATGCGTCAAAGACAAATAGCTCTGAATACTCAACTTATAACAATCGGCACGCCAACAAGAAACCTAATTTGTATTTGGTAGTACGTACATTGAAGGGAATGGGGGGAAAAAAAAACAATGCATGTATATATATTCTTTCATAACATTGAGAATTTAAGGAATAAGTAAAATACACAGCCTTTAGCATGAAAATATACAGTTTGCCCTAGGAGACAACAGCTTCCATTTACTAAATGAGTTGAAGATCATGAACATCTCTGCTTTCTGCCTTCTAGCCTGACAGCTGGGCCAGAAAAAAAAACTTAATTGTTTTGAATCTCTAGAAGAGTCTTGCCTTTGCATATACTTTTAGACAAGCATGCATTTAAAGCAAGCTGCCATTCGAAGCCAAAAATTCCACAGATTAACTGTGAACATTACAAAGACTTAAGACTCCTCAACTTGGCATTTAGTACAATACTTTATATGCAATCAAGATCTGAAACACGATGATAGGCTTGCGGGCACTGCCACATTTTAATCACGATAACAGAAATATTTCACTAGGTATTCATTTATTATGGCAGTTATATTATATCACAGGGGCTAATGTTGAATTCAGTTAACATGGGAGTGCCAGCTGTTAATTTGATGTAGAAACCAGCTTCTCGCACCCTAAGTTTCACAACCACCATAAAAACTGCAGATAATACAACTGAAAACAACCATAAGAGGATACATGATCTTTCCCTCCACAGAGTACTACACATCACGAAATCTCAAAGTTTGAATGTTCTAACAATTAACTTTTTTAGTCTGGTTTTGGGGTTTCAGGATGCACAGCGAATACAGTAGGCTGTCTGGTATGTAGCAAAGATTGTTGTATTAAAGGCATGCCAGAATAACTAACTGGTTTAGATCACGTTTTACTCCTGTTTTAGCATCGTCCAGGAGCCTGGAAAAATGACTGTGCAATCCATAAGCACTCCTGCAAACAGCTGTGTATTTGTGTCAGGAAAATACACAGGTATTTTGCCATGCCACCACCTGTGTGTCACCATGCTTGGCTCTCAACAGAGCTAGACATGCTGTCTGGTATCATTCACTCTCTCCACCTCCAAAGCTTGTTTTCAGTTTTGTCTATTTTTTCATATTTTAGGCTTAAGGTTGCCTCTGCTAAGTGTCTGCTAGATCTGAAGCATCTGAGCCAAAACACTTCAACTCTTCCTGACACAAGGGCTCATAAGTATGCTTTCCAATGCTATAGTTTAATTTTCACATTTAAATCCAGGATATTTTCTTTGGAAAGCACTACTTCACTTTCAAATACTTGACTCTGTGGCCTTACTGATGTTCTTTCTAAGTACAGAGCTTTTTGTACATATATCTATAAAGACTGAAATGGGGGTGAGACATCGCTGCTGATTCTTGAGCTGGGCACAGTTGGAAGGGATGATATGTCACTGTGTGCTCTGCAAAGCAGCCTGCGATGTCTTCACCCAACCTGTGTTTTGGAAAAGACCAGACTGGCCAACAAACTTCGCCCAAAAGACCTGAACTCTGCCTCCTGAGGTCATCCTTTGCTCAGGGTGTGTTGGTGAGGGAGACCTGGAATGGACAAAAGCCCCCCAGCGCACACACCTTCATGCGGGTTGCTGAGGAAGTGCTGGGAATGCTGGGTTATATGAAACAATGTGCTTTCATACCAGCAATCTCTGAACACAGCAACTTGAAATTTCCACTGATCTAAAATGATTTGAGTTGCACAGACAAGGTCAGTACCAAACGGATGCCACAGGCTTTGGACAAGACCTCCAGAACTGTTACGAAAGCCTTTCTTCACCCAAAGCCTATGCTTGGAGGGAAAGAAACAAAACGTTTAAGATACATTTCACCTTTCTTGTTTTTTCTACGTTAGCACAATAAAGCAAGCTAGGCAATAAGGAAGGCTTTCTATTTTGCACCCAGCAGGACATGCACAGGAGGGCTTTGCTGGGTGGTACACACCTTGCTGCCAGATCTGACGTTGGCTGTTCATCTGCAAACACAAGAAGATGCAGATCCAACTGGCCTCTGAAGAACATCACATGTAGAGCAACAGGTACAGATGATGTGCACAGCAATGCTTATTTTCTGCAAGAATACAAACCATAACATCTTCCTGGGCAACCTGGGTAGCCTTGCTTGAGCAGATGACCTCCCGAGGTCCCTCGCAACCTAAACCACTCCATGATTCGGTGATAATACAGTTAAATATATGCAACAACAAAAATCTTAAGACAAATTATTGTGGGTATACATGAAGATAGCAAGCACAAGTTCTCATAGTGATTTAACAAAATCTTCTCACTTGGGCCAACAGAGTCCAGCTCCTGGCTGCAGTGCCAGCACCACGCTGAAGACTCATTCAAGGCAGCACAGCGACAGTAAGAGAAGCAATAAAAGCTGCAATGGGACAGCAATTGAACTCCATGGTACTCAAGATCACCACATCCTTCAGCTGGAGAAGTAACTCAGGAGGTGCTGGCTGTGTGGGGGCACAGGGATTTTCCCAGCTGTTAGCCATCAGGTCAAGCAAATGCCAAACAGACCAAGCAGTTAGCACATTCACTGAACCCCATCCCAAGCTGCCAGCTCACCCCACAGCTCCCTGCTGCTTTGAAGTCACCAGGATTTTAACACATTAAACAACACAAGGCAAGGAAAGAGTTTCTTCCCAGCCAAGACCAGAGCAGTTTAAGAGACTGGAACAGTGAATGGGGCTATTATGCTATTTCCTTAATTAGCACTTTGTACCAGCTGATTGCATCCTTGTTAAGAATAGTTTACATTATTACCCTTTGAATGACTTTAAATATAATAATGAATCTTATATGCTCCCAGAGTCCTGGCTAAATAATTGCCTACGTCACATCAGCTAAACCGTGAAGACGCCAGCTATAAGAAAAACAAGAATCATCAGAAGGAGCCTTCTTTCAGAAACTTTTCAAGGAATCCTAAGAAAACCTCAACTTTTTAGTAGAAAATATTTTCCATTTTACCGATGATGGAAGGAAAAAAAAACCTCCACTGTAGCCTGGACTGAAAGCAAGCTATAATTGAAGACACTTCCATATCTGACTAAATTTATTAATGCAATTAAAAATTGGTTTGTCTTAACTAACAATCCAGATCAAGAGCTATCCACAAAACCACCATGTACTTGCCAGGACATCTTTAAAAGGAGCACCTCAAATTCTCACTTGCGATGTACAGTGACTTGTGTTACCTCGCACAGGGAAAAGAAAGAGAAGTGCTTCCCCACGTGCCAGTTGTCTCAAAGTTAATGTAGGAACTAACCCTGTTCACCACATAATTTAGCACTAACACAACGAATAAGTTATGGCTTGCTCCCTAAGGGTCAAGTAGCTTTTATTCATCTTCTTGTACCAAAAAAACGCTACATAAAAGACACTGCCCCCCAGGAACCATAAGATGCCACACCACTACCTCTTCTTCTAACGCAGCCACCAGCATTTCAAAACATAGCTTGAGGAAAAGCCTGTGATGTAACAGGAAACAATGCTATTAAATCCTATAGATTGCATTCTTCTGGGTCGATACCAAAACAATGACCTACTCGGTTTCTGAAACACCAGCACTGAGAAATTGCAGAATTGATCTACGAGAGAACTAACAGCCAGAGGTTGCTATGGCCACTACAGTTACAGGACGTTTTTTAAAGTAATTTTATTTCCCTCCTGTTTAAAAAAGCTAGCTAGGCCAACTTTATGCACCAGCTCAAGGTCACACACAGGTTCTTTTCCTAAATCATTATTTCTTTTAAGAGCTGTAATTGCAGTGCCGCCAGCTGCAGAGCAGGCTGTTAGGGACGTTTGCTGCAGGTTTAACCAGCAGCAGGAATTTTCACGATGCACCCCGGTGATCACCAATATCTCCAGCACCAGACCGGGCAGGGACAAGCCCAGCAGGGCCAGGGGACCCATTCCAGTTGGCACCCCAGCCCTTCCCAGCTGCACGGGGCAGGCAGAGGCACTGCAGCGTGCAGCCCTGCTCCAGCCCCACTGCTCCAGGAGCACTGCAGCGGGTGGGCAACGCGCCGCCTGCACCCTGCCCTGCAGGATGCACCACGGCATCACCCCCAAATCTTTGTTTCCTTAAATAAAAACACCAGCTGTGCTGATCCTCAGGTAAGAGTCAAGGATAATGAGCGATTTAACCAAGACTCCATCTAATGGCCAAGGAGTAAGGACGTGCTTGGTCATCACCGCCATGCACTAACCCCAACCACTGAGCACTCGGTCCCTCAAGAGCCCCTGCTTTGGGCTTCGTGTTCTCCCACTGAAAACTAAGCACAAGTTATAATTTGTCCTGAAAAAACAAGAAATGTTCTAAAGCTGAGGACGTGAAGACTCGTAAAGCTAAAACCAGTATCCGCTATTAACGAGTGGGCAAACAAATTAAGGAGCTCGTGCTCTCCTTTCTCAAAGCAGCACCTGCCAGCCCTTTTGGCACCAGCCCAGGAGCCGGCCGCATTCCCAGACCCACACCTGCTCTCCTCGCCAAGCCCTGGGCAGCGCCGCAGCAGGCTGCAAGGACTCACCTGGGGTTTTTGGCCACGCCGCCACAACGCCTGGGTGTGCAGAACACCTCCACAGAGAGCTCGCTGGTGCAAAATGTCCCAGCAACCCCAGGCACAAAGTAAGCCTTGTCCCTCCAAAGCCACCACCGCTGATGGCAGCGCGGCACCAGCCACCCGTGCCTGGAGCAGGAGGAAACCTGAAGTCCCCCCGGTCACACCGAAGCCCAGCGGCTGAGGTCACATTTAGCAGCTTCACTCCTCTGGTCCCAAAGCCGATTTAAGCAACAGCTTATCCAGCACAATAAGTAATTTGGCAATTTCATACCTTGATTCTCTTAGAACCCTTGGCCGATTATTTTTTTTTGCTCATTCATTGCCACTGATTGTTTGAAAACTTAGCTCCTTCTAGGAGTGCTGCCCAGATGAGGCTCAATCCTGCTCCTTTTTCCCTCTGCTCACAATCACATCACCACCCTCAAGATAGCCCCATACCCCTGGACGAAGGGCAAGCCGCTGGTGCGGGCTCAACTGCAAGATAAGGATGCTCAGAAGACCAAACCACAAGCCACTACCTCCACTAGCAGCGGTGGTGCTGGCTGTTTTTCAAGTCAGTTCCTCGCTCATTTCCCCACACCACTGCAAGGCTTCCCCACTGAAACTGTGTCCTTTGGTAATGCAGACACTGCCTAGCTGCCAGACCACCCTCGAGTCCGGGATAAATGTTGGTTTATATAATAAAAACTCATTTAAAAATTCAAGGTGAATTTAACGCGAGAAGAAAATTGTCTTGGGGCTGAGACCAAACTCCCCAAAGGAGTTCCCATTGCAACCTTGTTACCGAAGTTCAAGACACAAACCTTGAGATTTGTCGTGACCACCACACACACACACAGAGCAACACGCGACGGAGCCAAAACACCAAACTCTTCCCAAAAGGGGCTGTGTGGCCGAGGTTGCTCCCTGGGGAGACAGCAGGGGAGAAGGGGGACAGGTACTGGTGGTGTTGGGGAAGGTGCTGGTGGCACTGGGGGGTGTGCCACTGGCAGCCCAGCAAATCCACGATGGGAACGCATTGAAATTGAGTTCCTGGGCTGCCCGCACCACTACAAGCGGCAAAGGTGGAGCTGGACGCGTGTGAGCGTTTCCAAAGCCCGGCTCTCACGGAGCACGCAGATTCTCAGCGGTTTTCTCAGCCCCATGCGGCCGGGCCCCGTGCTTACGGCCGGCCCTAATTGCAATCAGCCCCCCGGCTTTTTGGGGTCAGCGTCTCCAAACCCAGGCGCGCTGCTCCGTGCCCCGTCTTTTCCACAGCCGCACCGGAGCCAGCAGCCCAGGAGGCAGCACCGCAGCACCCCCGGGGGCTCCCAGGCGTGCAGAGACCCCAGGAGAGGGAAAATAAAGGGGAAAAAGGGATGGGGGCGGCCACCCGCCGGGGGGATTTGGGGGAAAGCGAGGCAGCGAAACGCCGCGCATTCACCGCTGCGGTCCGGCCAGGCGAGTGGGGGTGCGGTAGGTCCGGCACCAGGGTGCGGGGGTGCAAAAAGGGGGTGCAAAGGGGTGTAAAGGGGGTGAAAAAGGGGTGCAAGGGGGGGGGTCCTCGCCGTGCCCCCGGGCGCGCAGCAGCAGCCGCCCCGCAGCCTTTGTGCGCCGCCGCGCGGCCCCGCCGGGCTGCACGCGCTGCTTGCACGCGCGCTTGCACGCGCACGGCGCCAACTGCACCCCCCCCCTCACACACACACCCACCCTACACACACACCCGTACCCCATACACACACACATACCCTACACACACACCCGGGAGCCCCCCCGTTTGGGTCCTGCCCCCCCCCCCAACCCCAATCCCAACCCCAAGCCCGGCCCCACAGCGCATCCCCAGCGCATCCCGCCCGCCCCACTGCGCTCTCGGCGGGGCCGGGAGGCGACATTTTGGGACCCCCCCTACCCTCAAATCCCCCTCCCCGACCCCCATCACGGGCACGGCAGCGTTACCTCGGCGGCCCCGCTGCTCACTCCATCCCTTCCCTTCCCTCCTCGCCTCTCCGCCCCGCCGCGGGCACGGCCGGGGAGGGGCAGGGGGCAGGGCCGGGGAGGGGACGGGATGGGGGAGGGCCGGAGGGGGGGGGGGGGGGCGGTGCACGATGTGGCAGGAAGGGACACCTGGGCTCCTCCTCCTTCCCCCGGTGGAGCACTATCTGGCAGCGGCCGCCTCCAGGCTGAGTCTGGGGGGGGCTGCGAGGGGCTGGGGCTGCGAGGAGGAGGAGGAGGAGGATGAAGAGGAGGAGGAGGAAGGAGAGGAGGAGGAAGAGGAGGCCCCGCCCGCCTCCCTCCATTGTTGTTCCCGCCCGGAGAGGAGGGGAGGGACCTGGCCCCCCCCCCCCCGCTGTGCTGCAGTGTGTGCGCAACATGCAAATCTCTTTTTTTTTTTTTTTTTTTCTTTTCTTTTTTTTTTTTTTTTTTGCAATAGCCGGCCCCGCGGCTGGGCTCTGCGGCTGCAGTCGCCCCTGTGCTGCTCCCTGCGCGGCGTTACAGGGGTTTGGGGTTTGGGGTTTGGGGTTGGCTGGCCCACCCCTGACCAGCCCTTTGAATTCGCAGAAGCACGTCTCAGTGCATGCATAAAGCCCTGGGTGATATGCATGCATGCCTGCAAAAAATAAATCCCATGCCATAATAATAATAATAATAATGTTAAGAGCCTGTAATTATATTTGGAATCGTTTTTAAGATTCAAAAGTTGTGCTAAATGCGCTTGGAGGGCTTAAAAGTTCCCTTTGAGACCCGACAGCAGTGCTTACAGGTGTAAAGCCGCTCACACAACCAGCTTTGTGTGGTTTCGGGGACAGAACCTTGTAATTTGGCAACCTGCTGGCTTTGGAAGGGCTCCTTGGGGACTGCGATGGCAGGGACATGATTGGGATGCAGCAAGGGCAGGGCGAGGGCTGCGTGCGCCCAGGGCCTTTGGTGGGAGCCAGCAGGGAGGCACCAGCCCTGCTGGCTGTGCCACCACGTCACCGTGAGCCCCAGGTCCCTCGGGAGCTACAGAGGGCCTCAAAGACACAACTGCTCGAGGCTCTGAGCTGCCCAGCCCTGGGGTGTGCAAGGAGGACGTGTTTTAGCTTTGCAAATTTCTACTTAGAGCTGAGATGGCCCCAGCTGGCGGGACCAGTGCTCTGGGAACCCGTAGGTGCCGGCCAGTAATAATGGGATGAGGTGGAGCAGCACCTGTTATTTAGTGCAGGACCTCTAACCATCTGGTGGCCGTGGGGAATTAAAGCTTACCTTGGGCACGGGAGGAGCGGGTGCGTTCACACACACACACCCCTACCTGCATGTGGAGTGTGCTGAGGCAATCGGCTTCCTCGTGCTGGTTATTCGCTGCAATGCTTGTTTGCCTTGCAGGAAGAAAAATAATAATACAGCTGTATCATGTTTTGGTAAGCTTTCAACCTGAAAATCCAAGGAATGCCACGATGCAGTTGTGGTTTTGGAAGTGAGGGTGGTGCCGCGGTGAGGATCGGGAACTCCCTCCAGCCACTGACCAATTTCGGCTGGAAATCAGAGGGGAGTTGTCAACCCTCAGAGCAATCAGGCTCAACCTTCCCCAGGAGGGTATCGGGAATGGAAAAACCTCGCTGCTTTGGAGATAAAGTTTATTAAAGCCATGACAAGAAGCGCTGTCTGTGCAGCACGCTTGATGTCTGGGGAGGCTGATTTGAGTGCTGAGGCGCTGCGTGACATTGATCACACACCTGGAAAACTGAATTTCAGAGGCACCGCTTGCCCCAGCAGATTGCTTTCAGACATGTAAAGATGCCTCGTGTGTTTATTGCAGGGCAAGTTCTCTTCTCCTGGGCATGTGGCTAAGTTTTCCCATTACTCTAGTCCTGAAAAGCTGACGGAGATGACAAATTCTCACGATTCAGACCATGGACGGATTACAAGCAGGACCAAGGAGAAACATTCCTTCACAGGAGAGACTTTTCCCATCAGTTCTGGAGGTTTTGTTCCTTCGGAGTGGCTGCTGGGTGCTGCTGAGCTCGGCCCGGTCCCGTTGGACAGGTCTCGATGCCAAGACTCCTGGGGTGCCTGGGTGCGGCTGCCAAGCTGCCCATCAGTCTGCAGATAGGCAACAGGTAGTGCAGAGAGGGCAGATAACAGCCAGGACAGATCCACTGGGGTCAGACTGGAGCCCTGGGTTAAAAAATGCACCTAAACGAGTGAGCCCAAGCCCACAGAAAGCTACTGTGACATTGTGTTTTTGGAGAGTGGGTCCTCAGAAGGAATTAGGGCTGTGCTCCTCTCTCTGGGCTTCGTGCCCTTGTCCCTGTTTGCAGTGCCAATGAAGCCCTCTCTCTGCACATTTCCTGCATCCAGCTAAATACTTTCCAAAACAAACAGACAAACAAACAAAAAAACACCACAGAACTACATACAACAGATAACGTGTCTCCTTTCTGGGGGCCCGATCCGGCAGACGCACTTTGCCACTTACACGGTCCTGCAGCCTTTTCACCCTCCATAAAGCCATGTGTCTAATCGGGGGACCGAGCTGAGCTACTCGTTAGAATCTTGGCCAAACCACAAACATTTGTTTCCTTGCTTTATGCCAAACTCCGAGAAAGGAGGAGGGAGTGGCACGAAGCTCATGTTAATGAGTTCTTCGTTCCCCACAGAGAGGTAATCAGAGCACTGCTCAGAGATTCATCAACATTTTTTATTAGCACTTTAATGGCCTACATTTTTTTTTATTTTTATTTTTTTAGGGAGTTACTTCAGCTAAGAGCTAGATAATTCCTTGTGCAGCTGTGGTTTAGGAAGCAGCTCAGGGGACATGCAAGTCAAATTACTTGAGCTCTAGTTAAAAAAAAATAATATATATATATATATACACCACAAGGTTTCCCGGGTGCCTCCTTTTCCAATCAAGGGCGCTATGTCCTCAATCTCTCACTCCTGGGTTGTGTGGGGTTTTGAGGTCTCTCTTGCACTCTTTGCAGCCTGGAGAGCCATGTGGTGAAGCGCCAGCCCCTGATGGCACTGCACGTTCGCCATGGACAAGGGACTGTCACTCCTTGCTCCAGGGACCACCGCACCTTCAGTCGGCCAAAATGAGGATCAAAGTTGCTGAATTCTGAGAGCTGGAGCCTTCTACCCATTGCTGCGGGGTGAACCCCAAGCCAAGGTGCCCAGGAGACCTGCCTCAGCCACCTATCCATAGGTTACGGTGAGAGCCGGTGGGTGGGGAGCACTCTCACGGCCCCGAGGAAGGCTGCTCAGAAATTACACAAAGTTTGGCATTCGCAGCTGCTTTCTTGAGGATGCTTTCACAGCAAGAGCATTGCCATCTCACCCTCCTGCTTCCCATGGCGTAATTCA
The DNA here is from genome assembly GCF_964035555.1 of Netta rufina. NCBI lineage: Eukaryota > Metazoa > Chordata > Aves > Anseriformes > Anatidae > Netta > Netta rufina. The sequence continues at coordinate 26,911,283 of NC_140130.1, read as the reverse complement.
GGGCTTTGATTTTGCTTTTATGAAACTTGGGGCATTTTGCAGCCCCCCTGCCCGCAGAAGCATCCCTCATCCCACAGCAGATCTCCAAGGCAGCAGGGGTGGCTGCTCTGGGCTCTCTTTGGTTGGAAAGGGAGAGAGCTGCTGGCCTTGCGCTGTCACTGAGGAGAGCTGCTCGCTGGAAATGGCCCTGCAGCTTCTTCCCATGCCTCCCCCGCTCCCCAGCGGCCAGATTTCCTTCTGGTCTTCTGGAGAGAGCTGTGAGAATATATACATTAAAGGCAGGCAGGCAGGCCAGTGCTGCAGGATAGCTGGGGTTATGAGAGTATAATAAAGGAATACTATGTACTTTTTCCTGAATCGAGCCCCAAGTGTTTCCTGTCAAACCTCAGCACAATGGGACACGAATGTCCAGTTCATTACGTTCACATTTCCTCCAAACCACAGTCTCTTTCCTTCAAACACAGAGGACAGGAAAGGATGCTCTCTGCCCCCACTCGTGTTTCTCGACCGACTTTGTGTCGTGTGAGAAGGGATCGGAGGCTTTCGGCAGTCGCTGCATTCAGTGGGTTGTCTCCCTTCAGTCCACACCACCTTGGGTTGCGAGAGGTCTAAATATGGAAGGATCCCTTTGAAATCAAAGAGAGCTTCGCTGAGGGATAATCAGCATGAATGGAAGTGAAATGAGGTCCGTGGGGAATAAAATGCTAATGTCTGGGGAAAAAAAATCAAGATTCACAGCACTAGTCCAGAAGAATGGTAGCTCATATCATATTAAAAAAAACATAGTTCTCATTTCCTCCTTATCCCTGCAGGACAGGAAAGAACATCCTGCTCTTTTAATATGAGCAAAATACGAGTTATTTTTGGAAGAAAAAAAAAAATCACGCTCAGAGCACGGTTTTCAAAAGACTTTCTCTAATCTGTGATTCTGATGATGCCTGTGGAGCACAGCACATCCTTCTGCAGCAAGAAAGCCAGGTTTGTCGCCTCGGCACCGCTCACACTTGGGCAGAAGGCTTCTGCTGGTTGCGTGAGGAGCCAGCAGCTCCTCACCGGCACATCGGCTGTGTCCCCAAGCCAGCCACCCCCTCCCAGGGGGTGTGCTGGGGGCAGAGCTGCAGCCTGGCTGCTGGGGGGAAGCATGGGGACGTGTCAGGGCACAAGGTGATGGGCTGGGGGGTGAGTTTCAGGAGATTTCCAGACCTGTGCTGGACTCTGGGCCAAGCTTCTACTTCTTTGTTACCTCCAGGTGCAGGGCAAGGCTGGAGCCCTCCCTGCCCTCAGCGGTGATGGCTCTTTTGGCACCGTGCTTCTTGTTCTCACCACGGACCCACAGGGAAGAGTGTGCTGTCATCTTCTGGGCTGAAGTTTTGGGAGTTTAGAGCATAAAGTCAAACTCAGGGCCTTTGGGGCAAGCCGCTGCTTAGCGTGCCTGAGGGACCACTTGAAAGGACGGAGATGAAATCAGCCTCAGATTTGTTAATGTGCATAAACAACATTAATTCATGAATAATGTTTGATTCTGATTCTGCATGGGCAACTGTTACTCCCAATGCCCCTTTTGAAGCAAATAAGAGCTAAGAAAATATCCTAGTACAACATCTAGTGATTAGGATAAACAAATTGTTAATCATTTACCACTGCAAGATTACCAAACTCCGAGTGCACTATAAAAAGAGCTCCAGTTTCCCTTTAAAAACCATTCAGCGAGAGTAAGATTCTAGCTCCTCTCTATGTCAAGGGCCCCAAATACCTAAGCAGACTCTGGGGAATGACCTCATCTGTACTTTCTGAGCGTGTTCCCAGGGATGCTAACGCTAGGAACGGCTGCCTGTCAGTGATGGAAAGCCAGGGTGCAGGAGCTCACCCCCCAGCACAGCAGGGGCCAGATGTGCTCGTGGGATGTGCCACCGGGATGCCCCAAACCCCAAAGGGCAGCACAGGTCAGCAGCACGCACACCAAGCATCCTGGCACCGCCGAGGGCACGCTTAAAAAACCCACCCGGAGATATTCCTATGAAGTCAGTGGATTACTCATGCACTTAGAGCACTGATTTCCCTGGCGGGACAAACTGTGTTCCGTGGTTTCGTCCGCGAGGACGTGAGGCTGTTTCTGCTGACTGTCCCGGTTTGTTCCCAGACAGGAAGCAGAGCGGGGCGGCGTGGACCCACGGTCGGGTCTGTGCAAACAGCCGGTGGAAACTCACAGCACATCAGTCCCTGAGAGACGTGGATGGATGCGAGGGAAAAACCCGTGCTTGTCTGTGCCCGGCAAAGCCGGATCAATCTGCAGAACGTGTTTTAACCAGCTCCACGCCTGGCTCTTTCCCTGCTGCTGGCGCAGCGTGAAGTGCAACGTCAGGGCTTTGACCGGGGAGCCTGAACTCTCTGGGATTCTGCAGGGGAAAGATAAATGGTCACAGCCATTTCCCTACGGGAGATAAGGAAGCTGCGGGGGAGGAAAAGCACAAATCTCTAACAATAGTAATATGTGAGACTGCGTACGGTGACTTTCAGACTGGAAAATTGCACCCAGATCCATTATATAGGAAAAGCACTAAATCTGTGTAACTATTGTACGGCAGAAGAGGAAGCTCAACCCACTGTGCAGAAAACAGACCTCGGATTGTCTCAAGATCGATGGTAAAAAGACAGCAAACATCAACAGAGTTCCCCAGAGTGGGAGATACATCAGTGCAAATTGAGTATCTGGTCCCCTGGAGTTCTGCAAATCATCAGAAAAGACATTAATGTCATTAGTAAAAACAACAAACGTGCCTATACTTATTACTTATTTGTAATAAGATTTGGCTAATGTATAATTAGCAGGCTTCAGAAGTCTTTAACGACCTCTGAGATTACTCTGCCTGCCACGCTGAGGTTCACCAGAAAATTCTCATCCTTGCGCTGGAGCTGTGGCTTCCCCAGCAGCCCCTACACCCTCAGCAGGACCCACATCACATACGCAACACATCTCTTAAATCCCTGTGAGCTGGATATATACACACACACGCATGCATTAGTTTTGTTTGATTATTTTCTGCATGAGGGTTTGATCAGGACTGCTTGTTTCCCAGGAGGCGATAGCAGCTTTTTGCCAAGCAGGGCAGCGAGCTGTGCTGTGGCTTTGCGGTGTGTACACGCAGGATCAGCCATCAGCTGGTTCAAACACATCCACTTGTGCCTGGCTGATGGAGCTGGCTCCCTGTCTTTCTGCTATCACTCTTTTCCTCTGCTTTCAGTGTGGCTGTAACAAGTTACTCAAACACGTGCCTCACTAAGGATGTGCACAGCCCAAGAGGTGCTGCGCTGGCACAGGGCAGGTCCTCGTGTACCTGCTGACCTGGCATCTTGGTTTGAGTCCCTGTGTAAAAGAGATGAATTGGGTGACACCAAATGGCACCGTACAAGACTGCAATTTGTGCTACTGCTCCTCGGGAGGCTGGGGGGACTTTAGCCTGCAGGATAGGCTTGGATGTGCCGGACGGGAAAATGGTACATAAATATTCAGCTGACATTAAAGCAGATGAGGATGGCTGTGCAGGAGCTGGCACTCTGTCAAACTATCTGCAGCTACAGATCCAGGATCCTGCCTGATGTTTGGGTGGGAAACCAGCTCCAGAGCTGGCAGCTCTTCTCCATTTTCTGTAAGCTGGGGACTTTCCAAAGCTCTTGAGGGTGCACACAAGAAACCATCTGTTTCACCTCATTTTACACCACAGAGGTGTTCAGAGGCTGGTATGGCACCAGGAGAAGAAGCCTTGAGTCAGCTGGAAGTTTCTGAGCATCTGATGATGCCCTCACCTGCCTGGAGCCCTCCGGCAGCTAGGGCTAGGGCTGGCAGCCGCTGCTCTGTGCCACACTCTGGAGCCCAGCTCGGTGGCACTGGCAGGTTGGAGGGGACAACTCTGGCTTTGCACAGGGTCTGTACGGAGAGGGGAGGACCAGGAGGCTGAAGTGGAGAGGAGAGACAAAGCTCTGCTGCAGGTGCCCTGTCCTTCAGCAGTCTGATACCCCTGCTATGTCCCATAGGGTCACTTCAAGGGGAGCTCCCGGCAGCTTCAGCTGCTCTGCTGGTCTTAGAAACTGCTTGTTCAAATGCCGTTTCTTCTCACACGCTGGATCTGTTTTGTGATCCACCTTTTGTCCCTGACACCAGAGCTCTGACGCCATCGGAAAGCTGTTCCTCTCCATGCAACGTGCTGCTCAGACCTTGCCTCCGTGCCGCGGGAGCAGCGCTGGGACAGCCACGGGCTGGGGACATCCATCCCCGTCCCACGAGCAAACAATGCGGTCCCTTCACTGGTGATGCTGTTATCTGTGGTTCAAAACAAGATAGCAAAAATACTTTCCATGCTGTGCAACTGGCCTTCTAGATCTAGCTGCATTACAATGCTCGCTCTCGTACTCCCAAGGATTATCAGTGTAATTCCTAATGCTAGTGGAAAGATAACACCGAGTGTGGCAAGCAAAGGACAGATGCAAAGTTGGATTGCATTTCTGTCTCTGCTACAAACTTTGTGTACAAACACAGGCAGGTCTTCAGGATGAAACATTTCCACCAAATTTGCATCCCCACATGTGAGGGTCCAAGCTTTCAGATGTAGCGAAAGACTTCATTTGTCTTTTGAATCCTAATGCAGCAGGTGTTTTCCTAACTCACAGCCTTCCTTCCACCTGGGTCCTCATTTTCCCAAGCCCAGACTGAAGTGTCCTGAGCTACCGATGCCTCCAGTAGGACCCGATGCTGGATTTCTGTCGCAGAGCCTGCTGCCAGGCCGGCAGCACCAGCCAGCTGTGCTCACAGAGCCTCTCTGCTCCGTGCGGACCTTGCATTTCTCTCAAACAAAGTCAAACTGTTGAATCGAGCCTGATGAACTACTGTGAATGCTCTGCTTTATCAGAGGAAATAGTTGGAGGCTGAAGTCTTGGTCCCCGACAAGTCTTTGCGAGGATATTAGCGTGTCTTGCCAAGACCTCGTAATTCCCTCGCAGCCAATGCAGCATTCCTCAGAGGCCATAAGGCGAGACGGGAAGGAGGATCACGGGGCTTGGTCAAGGCTGAATGAGCCTCTCCACAGAAACACTGAGTGTGTGACCTCCTCTCGGACACATCCAATGGAACAAAACCCACCAGGTTTTGGAGGATCCATTAGAGGCGGCTATTTTCCAAATGTCTCATGTAAGAGGAGAGGAACATATTTTTGAAAGGGAAATAAAAGCCGCCCATGCAACACGATATTCTTAGCAAAACAAACAGCCTGCATGACTGGAGTTAAAATAAAAAAGGAATCAGGGAAGAGGATGTTGTACAACTATTACTAGATTTTGTTTGCCTGCTCTACAGTGAGACGAGAGTGTCAAGAGAAGCAAAACAGAATAATGCTAAACCTGATCCCTGCTATGTGGCAGATTATGCAAACCTCTGTCCTCCTGGGAGTTGCCTATGGGAGGTTAAACCTGGCTCTCAAAAGACGAGCCGCAGGTTTTCAATTATGTCATTGAGAACACCACGGTGGGGATTAGGAGAAGATGATCCAGTCAAGATGGCCCTCGGAGACATGCTTTTTATTCAGCCAGAGGATGAGCCAGCCCTCCGACTGGTACTCTCACAAGCATCCAAGGTGTGCCCAGGGAAGGGCAGCCCAGAGATGCCCCCAGCAGGCTCCAGCAGCGTGGCTGGGGCTGGAGTGAGCAGCCCTTGGCTCCCGGTGCCTTGCCATGGCTGTGCCTGTGCTAAAATGCCATGTGGCTTCTTAGTTGTGAGAGCTGCCTTGCTGCATGCTAGTCTGGGTGTCTCAGTGCCACGCACCATTGCCAGGCTCCTTCTCCAGCCTGAAGAACAGCGAGACTTTTACCAGCAGCTGCAGAGAAAAGAAGGCAGCAGGGAGGGATTTTTATCTCCTACGCTAAGGATCTTTATTTGGTTCGCCACTCATTGTTCTGACAGTTGTCTCATTTATTCACTTTTTACATCAAAATCCATTCCTTTAAAGCTTATGTTAAGCCTTAAGCTTCAGCATGTGCTAATAGTATTAATCATTCTGGAAATAGCTCCGTCTCTTCTGTTACCAGTAGCTATCTTGATGGCGCTGCCTTGGCACCCCACTGCGTCCCTGCTTCCTGGGGCTGGCTCCCGAGCGATGAAATAGAGGCACAGCCAGGGCCAGTGGGCAGAAGCAAACTGAGGGGATGCCCTTTGGCTGTGCCCGTGGTGTGGAGCATCTGCTGAGGTGCACTTAGCTGCAGCACGATTCAGCCCTGGTTTCTTCAGGGGGGGCTGAACTTCCCCCATGCATCCCATCTGTCCTGGAGGAGACATCACACAGCACACTCAGGGTGGTGAAGCAGGTCCAGAAACCTTCCAGGAGGGTCCTACTGTCACGGGCATCAAGGGCAGATGGGACCTGTGGTCAGGAGAGCCAGGTCTTGGAAACGGGCTGGGATCCTGCAGATCGAGTTCAATGTCCTGCCCATATGGTTTTGCCTTTTTGCGAGCCAGGCTTCTGTTTGTGCATCTCTTCAGAAAAAAGGAAGGTTATTCCGGGGGGCTGTGAAACCATCTCCTGGATATGCTGAGAAGTAAACATCATGTGCAGAATCACCAGCAGAGAAATTAGACTGGGACTAAAAATAGTTTCCTTTTGCTTTCTTATTCAAAAAAAATGCTAATGCCCGGTTTTAGGATTCTTGTGTTCCTTCATACAACAGTCAGCCCTAAAATAAGATAATAATCGTAATAATAAACAACAAAACCATCCTCTTGGGCAATGTTTTATTCCCTTCACAATTGCCTGAACCAGGTTTTCTCTCCTTTCTGATCACAGAGTATCTCACAGCTAGCTCTAGTGACTGTGGAAAAATACCAGTAGCAGCAGTAAGGTTGCAAGTAAAACATCGTCAGTCCTTTGAATATAATTTAGCTGCTGAAAAATGAGTGATGGCTACAAGCACATGACCAGCCACTCTCTGCTTCTTGGCCCATAGCTTCAAAAGTGCAAATTAGTACAAAAATACTTCACAGTTAATTAAAAGCTTTACTTTTGTGAAGGTCAGTAGAGACGGCTCAGCCTGTGATCTCACACAAAAACTTTTAGCACACTTGACAAATCACTTCCCACGTCTTAGTTTCCCGTTTCTAGATGGTACAAAATGCTCACAGACCTGACAAGTTTTCCATGGCCCATAGCAGGATCCAGGAGGACAAACTCCACTGTGGGACATTTGGAGGTTTTGGGTATACTACGGTCACATTGCTGCAAGTCGCACTTGCTGAAGTAGTCCTTGAGAGGCAAAAGCTGAGGTTGTTTTTAGCTATTGACAGACCACGCAAATGTGAAATGCATGGGATGTGAGTAGGATTGGATCAGAATGCTGCTACAGTAATTGTTTAGGAAATATTAAGCTTTTACTGATCAATAGGCAAGTCAACAATTCATGTGAGGTCACTGTGTAACTATCTGAGGCACTCTAGCAGTACCTGTGTTTTACTACTCCAGTACCATGCAGCACACATCAAAATATTGTATTGGTAGCTGAAATTAAATTAATCTCGGGTACCTGATTTCTTCTGCATTGATCATCTATTTGACTCTGGGGTCAAATAGAAGTAGTCCTCCTTCAACTCAGAGGACGCTGTCAATGCTAACATTAACATTAACATTAGCATACACGCATAGCCAGGAGAGAACAATCAGCATGTTGCCCCATCTCTTTTCTTGCTAATGTTTTGTCATGAAGCATGTTTAAAAAGGCTGGAAAAGAGCATAACATTGAGAGATAACCGAGCTACTTCATGCCTTTTACCACAGCAGCAGCAATAGCCACATCACAGAACAAATGCATCGAGAAAACAATTGTTGCTGTTGGTGCCATTGGGAAAAAGCCCAATTCCCCTTTCGAGTGGTGTTGCCTGAGTTAAAGAAATGTAAAAAAATTAGGATGTTGTGATTATCTTTACTTCCTCCAAACACGTGGTGCATTTTTTTGCACTGCAGGTTAGGACACCCTGGTCATCCTGGCGCTGCTTTTCCGTGATACCCGGTGCTTGAAGCTGCTTCTCCCCGGGCTCCTTCCCTCCGTCCCCATGCCCCTTCCTCTGCTGTGGGGCTGTGCTGTGACACTACCACGACTTCCCCAAGTTCGCCTTGCAGCAGACGGAGCCTTTTGGCACGAGCTGCCGGCAGCAGTCACTTCTCCAGCTCTCGCCTTCTGTTGCATTGCCTTGGCAACAAGCTTCAGCAGCAAGGCAGCAGCCTTGAACTTGTCAGGGGCTGCTGCAACACGCCGCCGTGCTGCTCGCCGGCACCTCGCGTTGCTATAACGACTGCCGACAATAAAACTCATCTCCCGGCTTAAAACAGGAACTTTTACAGTCTGTTTCCTGGCAGAGCTGCGGCGATATTATGGGAATCCTGGCCGGGTGATTTGGGAGCAGGCATGCAGGGGACTGGTCGTCCCCATGTCATCCATGGGTTGTCACGACCCCAATGTCATGAGTTCAGCCTGAGTCACTGGTGTGAGGTTTTAAAAAAAAAAAACACCGTGGTGGAGACCAGGCTTTCTGAGCCAGATGAGCCTTGAATGAACGAGGAGTGTTTTTAACCCATGGAAGACACAGCGGGGGTGTAGTCGAGGCGGCAGCGTGGAAGTTTCCCCCTGCCCTGTCCCAACTCCTTCCTGCACCTCCACTCCCAAGGACGGCGTGAAGCACTCAGCCTCTTCCCATCCATCATAGCAAGGAGCACTTCATGAAGGCTGAATGTCATCTGTGCTTTTCCATAACACAGGCTGTATTTTTGCAAAGTGGTAGGATTCGTAAGCTGTGACCCAAACAATGGGAAGGCTCATTAAAGGGTAACCACTGGTAGATACGGCCCAATCTGTTCCCCAGCCCCTGCTGCTCTGCTCTGTGCCCATCGTTTGAAGGTGCCATGGTGTGAAGGAGACCCAGGCAGAAAGAGAAGTACCCTGTGTAGGACAGAAGAGGCACCCAGACCTGACAGACTGTCCCAACCAGCGTTACACGTGGAGTTAAAACATCCCTGTCTCTTTCAGACAAGTTTTTGCCTGTCCTCCTGACCTGCTGTCACTGTGTGATCCTCACAGGCTTTTTGGGGGGCAGATGGGATGTCTGCTCAAGCCCTGCCCTGGCTCTTGTGGGTTTGAGGTCTGCCCCTGCTATCACAGCCCCCAAGGACCCGAAGGATCATGGCTGGGGGCCCATGATCCCAAACCGCCCATGGATGTGGGCTACGAATCATCCTGCCTTGGGCACAGGAGTTAAACCAAGTGGCCAGGAACCAAACTAAACCACAAACAGCCCGTGTGCTCAGTGCAGTGGGCAGGTCCGGGTGTGAAATACCTGCCACAGGACCCAGGCTACGTGGTTGGGGATCGCAGCCCCTACACGGGGCACAGGCAGCACTTTTAATCCCAGCTTTTCCACTTTGTCCTGTTATCTGAGACAGACGGTAACCCAATACTTCGTGTCTGGACTCCTGCACCCACTGGAATAAACATCTGTTTCTTGTGCTGCGATCCATTTAATATATTGCACAGCTCGGTATGCCAAATTATTTCCCATGTGCTCAGGCCCCAGGGATTTTTCCACAGGTGAGCAGGTCTCGCTCGCAGAGGTTGTGACTTCGGGTGGGAGCTGGGGCTTGTAAAGTGGGGTCCTTATGTATATCTATGAATGAATCTCTGCTCTGTGGTGAATGCTAATTGCAAACAAAATCCACATCTGGTCCTTCTCTGTCAATGCCAGATGCATCGTGGAGTCCTGACAATGCTGAATTCAATGCGTGCCTGGTGGGTAACCAGTTTCCTAAGGAAATGAGGCTGCACAGGCTGTGTGCTCTGTCCATCCGCCCGTCCATCACCACCTCACAGAGGTTTGGGGCCCCTCGTGCAGCTCCCAGCAAGCCTGACGGCAGGACAGGGAGTGGGGAGAGCCCCAGGCCAGTGCTGCTGATGGAGATGGGTGCTGTCCCCGGCCCTGGCCACTTCAGGGCAGAGCCAGTGGAGTCAGGCTGTGGGTTGCAGGCACACAGCATCGATGGTATCATTCCCCGGCAAGATGCAGGAAGCTTGCGTGACATTAGTGCTCCCAGGTGTCGGGCCAAAACGTGGGCATGCCAGGTACTGAGCCCCGGTAATGTCTGTGCTGATGAAGACCTCGGGGAAGAGTGGCATCACGTTAGCTGCGGAAAAGTCTCTGTTGTACAATAAGCACCTTTTTTTTTTTTTTTTTTGGTATTTAAATACAGACAGTATGTCCAGTCCATCAGGATACACCTCCTTAGCAGCACTGTTTTATGCAAACGGAACAAATCATCTCCTAAAGTACTTGACAGGGCAGCAGTGTCTCCATGCTCTCTTTGCAGGCATTAGATCTAGCTTTTTCCATTTTTTTTTTCTTTTTCCTGCTATAGCAGACAAGGGGAAATGAAGAGGTCTTGGAAGTCGCTACGAGGCTCACACTTCCCTTGCAAACAGCTGAGTGCAGATGAGCAGGGATGTGTGCTGCTCAGTGTGGAAACAGATCTGGGGGGAGAGCTCAGCAAACATTTTTATGGAATATTTTCTGGAGATATTCAAGGCCTGTCTGGGAGCCTACTTGGCCAACTTCCTCTAGGGAACCTGCTTTGGCAGGGGGATTGGACCCGATGATCTCTGGAGTTCCCTTTGAACCCCTAAAATTCTGTGATTCTGTGATTTTATTTCCATCCTTGGCATTAAAGGTTTATGAGTGAAGTCCTGCCATCTGGTACTCAATTGAAAAGAGCCCTGGGACATCTACCTGGCCTGCTGCTGCCTCCCTTTCCTCCCTAAATGCACAAAGGCAGCCGCTGGAACCAGCCAAACCCGATGAACTTCCAGTGCTGGCTGGATGAGGCATCCTCCTAAGGAAAGCTGAGACAGGATCTCTAGATAGGTTTGTTCAATCTCTCTCTGCTATCTTGACATTAACCAACTAACGCACCATTTGTTGTTGCAGTCTCTAGTTTCACTGTTTCCAAACATACCAAAATTATTTTAAATGTGATCCAGAAGAGACTCATTACACGTGTTTGGAGTCTCTGTTTAACTCAGAGCTGAGAGCTTAAAATACCACCCCTTTTGTGCTGAACCATTCTCAGGACTCACCGTGCCTCGGCATGCTACGTGCTGCTGCTATACAATACCAAAATGCAGGTGCTAAATGCTAGGTAATTTTATAGGGTGGAAATAGGAAGAAAACCCTTCTCAAAATATGTGCTCTCTCCCAGGCATGCCTGCAGGCTGAGAGGACGTGTCCTCGCCGAGCCAGGCAGAGGCTGGACAATGAAGCTGCTGTGGCGCTGTGAGCAGGACAGTGTGCATGGCAGGCACAGGGCAGCAGCATGAGTCCGGGAGGCTTGGTTATTGCCCAGGACGGGATGCTGCAGCACTGTCAAGAGAAAAGGGGCTGCTAGACAGTCGTGGTGTTTCCCACACGTGCACCCTCATGTTTCAGCACAGGAGATGTCCCAGGCCACCAGTGGGATGCAGCTCTCTGAAAGCCAGCTCGTGGTGTGAACTGAACTGTTCCCCCACTGCAGGTGTTCAGCCTCATGCAACAAATCCCCCTTTCCTATTCCTGCCTCTCCACAGCACCCTGCATGGGACCAGCGGTCTGCAGAGAGCTACCTGGGGCCACCTCCACCTCCCTGGTCCCACCAAGATGCACCAACAGCCAACGGTGCCGTTAAAAAGCTCGGGGCTCCCTCGGGGCCAAGGGTCATCCCAAAAGATTAGATTGCAAATCAGGAGTCACAGTTTCAGCTGTGCCCAACAGGAGAAGGTGAAAGAAATGAAAGCTGCAGCTATAATAAAGGTATCATGGGTATGGGAGGGCTGATAAGGTAATGGGAGTTCTTTTATGGCTTATTTCCCAGCCTTGATCTCTTGATATGGATCAAGATTACAACAGAGTTAATGGCTCTGTCATATGGCGAGGTTGGTCTCAGGCAATTTTGGTTGCTACTTGCTAGGCCGTCCTCCCTCTCCCCTCTCTTTTGTAATCTGATGGAACACAGCATTGTAAGAACATAAAAAATAGCCCATTTAGGACAATTTAATAAAAAGCAAGGTATTTTGAACCACTTTGATAAAACACCTTTGCGACAGAACTTGCACCATTTTAGCTGAGATCAAACAGCTGCTTAGAAAGGACAGTTTCATCCCTTTAATCATTTCAGATTTCATATCATACACAGCACTGCCTGATAAATGAATTATTAAAGTATTTTACATTATCTACATTGGCACGTTCATTAGAAGCTTCCCAGAGACCCCAAATGCCCAGGAAATAAGCATCAAACACTTGGGCTTAACTGGAAAGCTCATTCCACTTTCTCTTATTTAACTTACAGGACATGTATTATTCAAACGAAATAAATAGTGCTGCCTCCCCTGCACACCTGGGCAAAGCCTTTAGCAGCAGTCCTCTGCTGGCTCCTTCAGCCTGAGGATCCACCCACCTCCCCCAGGGCTGCTCCTCAGCACCAGTCCCCAGCGCACCCTGGAGCCCCCCAGTGCTCATTCACAGGCTGGACACTGGTGCTGTGGGGTCAGGCCACTGGTGGCACTGGGATGATGAATGTCCAGGGTTCTTCCCTGCTTGCACGGGCGAAGAGGAGATCTCTGGACCTTTTCTCCAGGATGGGGAAAGCAGGGGCACGAACCATGGAGCCTGGAGGCCCTACAGGTCTGCTGGGAGAAGTAAAGGCCCTGGCAATGGGAACTCAAGGGTTTAGGTCTCATTTCTGCCTTTTTTTTTTTTTTTTGGGTCCTCCACCTGTCGAACAGCCTTGGTGCTGCCTGCTGCAGTGTAACGAGATGTCTGTGAAATACTTCTGGGCCCCTACACGTCTGTTCTTACAAGATGGTCATTTTCAGGAATGAGGGTCCTACGAGAATACCCATCACAGAATCACAGAGTATCTGAGTTGGGAGGGACCCACAAGGGTCACCAAGTCCAACCCCTGGCTTCACACAGAACCACGCCAAAATCAGCCCCTGTGTCTGAGAGCGTGTCCAAACGCTTCTTGACCTCTGACGGGCTCAGGGTCATGCCCACTGCCCTGGGGAGCCTGTGCCAGTGCCCGACCACCCTCTGGGTGCAGACCCTTTCCCTAACCCCCAGCCTGACCCTCCCCTGTCCCAGCTCCATGCCGTCCCCTCGGGTCCTGTCGCTGTCCCCAGAGAGCAGAGCTCAGCGCCTGCCCCTCCGCTCCCTGTGAGGGAGCTGCAGGCCGCCATGAGGCCTCCCCTCAGCCTGCTCTGCTCGGGGAAGGAAATCAGTGAGCGTTAACATTCAGCCAGCCCAGTACTGCTGGAAGCCATGGTTGGGAGCTGAAGCTGCCACCACATGGCCCTGTGGCACCGGGGTCAACTCATGCAGCCGAGCCCTCAGCTGGGAAGAACAAGAACAGAGGGAAGAGGGAGGCGGGTGGCGTTTTGGTCAGCAATGCCAAGCACGGAGGCGTTGGAAGCGGTGGTTTCGTGTATTTTAACATTTCTGTGTATCATGTATTTTAACATTTCTGTGTGAAATTTCCTCATTTCTTTTATTTTAACCTCCAGGGGGCCTCCTCAGGGCCCGGCCCCGAGCTGGAACCATGGCGGGGAGGCAGAAGGGGGGGGGGTGAGACTGGGGTTGGGAGGGGGGGGGCGAAAGAGGCTGAGGGCAGCGAGCGAGGCGGCCCGCTGACGTCACGCGCCGTGACGTCACGCGCCGTGAGGCGAACACTCCGCCCCGCGCCCCCGTGACGTCGCCCGCTACGTCATCAGCGGCGGGCCCGGGCGGCAGGTGAGGGCGGGTGGGGGCTGCGCGGCCGCGGCCGGGCCTCAGGGGCCGGGGTGGAGGCGGCGGCGGCGGCTCCCGGTGGCCCCGGCCCCTGGGCCCCGGTCCCCCGCCGGCTGCCGGGGCCCTGCCGGGCGGTTGGGCGACGGCGCTGGGTGAGCGGCGGCCCCGGGAGCCGGGGGGCGGCGGGGCTGGGAAGCGGGGCCTGAGGCAGCGGCGGGGCCGCGCTGCTGGGCGCTATCGCGTTATAGCCGCGGCCTGAGCGCCGCCGGGCTGTGAGCGCAGAAAGGGCTGGCAGGAAAGAGCCCGGCTGAGCTGCGAGGTGAGGGCAGCGGCACCGCACCGCTCGCTTGCTGAGAGATCCTGGCCTGGTCAGCAAGGGGTTTAATTAAAAGGGAAGCCTCGGCGTTCCTGCCTGTTGAAATGAGGCTGTCAGGCTCCTGGAGGCAAAGCACAGGTTGAGAAAGGAAGCTGTGGCCTCCTGAGGTTATTTAAAATAAATATGTGAATCTCCTGGCTGGTCACAGTGTTGTTGCTCTCCCTTTTCTATGTTTTTTTCTCTCTCTGTAAATAAGGTACCTCAAGGGAGGCTGTAGCGAGGTGGGGGTTGGCCTGTTCTCCCACGTGCCTGGTGACAGGACGAGGGGGAATGGGCTTAAGTTGAGCTAGGGGAGTTTTAGGCTAGATGTTAGGAAGAACTTCTTCACTGAAAGGGTTGTGAGGCATTGGAACAGGCTGCCCAGGGAAGTGGTGGAGTCACCATCCCTGGAGGTCTTTAAAAGACGTTTAGATGTAGAGCTTAGGGATATGGTTTAGTGGGGACTGTTAGCGTTAGGTCAGAGGTTGGACTCGATGATCTTGAGGTCTCTTCCAACCTAGAAATTCTGTGAAATCAGCAGCTCGTTATAAAGTATGGACAGAAACAATCATGGTATAATGAAGTTCAGCGTAGTTTGCACTCACTGTGGAAAAAATATGAAATTTGTCCTACAAATAAATTTGAGATGTAATCTAATCCCAGTGAAGGCGCTGTGTCAGGTTGTCAATTTGGGGGTGGTGTGTGTTGTGCCTTTTGAGCATCCTGTGCTCCTTGTGAGCTGGGTTTTAAAACGCAGTGTACCAGTGAGCAGACAGCTTGTCACATGTGAGTCTGGTGTGCTCAGAGCTTCTTCTGGTGAGGGGTATGGGTGATGGTCTCGGGCAGAGAGTCTCCCACCTGAAAGCAGCAGGTCTTAGTGCAATTCTTGGCTCAGTCCCAGTGTTGCTGCGTGGCCTTGTCAGATCATGCTGCGTTCCTATGAATCAGAGGCAGTCTTCCTGCCTCCCCATTTAGATGAGAAGCATCACAGGGCTGTGCTTTGCTGTCTTTGGGCCCAAGACCATAATGTTTCTTGGGGCCTCTGGTAGTTACTGAGGTGTAGATAGAATAAGAGCATGTATACGTAAAAAATGTTTGAGACTTGCTTGCTGTTTGCTTCTGCCATCTATTCTGTGTTTGTGGACATAGCTGTGCAATGAGCTGTGAAATGAACTGGTCAGAATAAAATACTGCACAGTGTGGCATTTGGGCAGCACAGCCTGCTCCCCCTGTGCTGGGAGTGATGGCGTTGAGGTTACAGCATCCCAGTCTGTACCTGTAAATGTGAAAGGAGTAGGTAGAGGGGATTTTTTGGGCACAGTTTGGAGAGGTAAGTGAGGAAAAGACAGAGAGAATCTCTGAAGGCATTACTTGATTTCTCACAGGCTTTCAGGCCAGGCCTCCCGCACTGCTTACACAACCTCTGCATTGAGCTGCAGAGCAAGGCACCTCAGCCTTCGCTCTGGCTTCCCAGCAGCATGGCCTTCAGTGTCCCTACACAGGGCTCCAGCTGCTGATGTTTTTTGGGAAGCAGATTGAGAGGCTGCCATGCATTGCAATACTCAAGGTGCATCCATTGCAGAACAGGGGTAAGGGAGTGTGCTTGGCCTGCGCCCTTGTTTTCCTCTCCACCTGTGCTGTGCCCCACTCCTGCCTCCTTTACCCCAGCTGAGATCAGCAGAGCGTTTGCCAAAGGTCTTTAGGGAAGGTTCCTTTAAGCCACCCTTGTCCCCTGGCAGTCACCTGTGAGAGCTCGATGGGCTGTGCCTCCTGTTACAGTCAGTTCTTGCTGCGTGAGCTGAGGTGCAGCCCTGAGGTGAGTATACCCCCTGAAATCCTTGTGTATGTCCTTGGGAATATTCTTTTGTCTGGGTTAATCTGGTCCCCAATTCAGTACGAAATCCTGGGCTGTAGTGGAACTTCTAAAAATTGCTTTAACTGGTCTGTTTCTGAGTCTCCAAAATGCACAGCTCGCTCTCCTTGCACTGTGTGTTCCTGCAGAGCATTAGCCACAATATTTCTGCCTCCAGACTGAAAAGACAGAGTCTGTTCCTGTGTGCGTGACTGATCTGCGGGGACTTGGAGCCTTCAGCGTGACGTGCCAAGACCGTTGTTGGCTGTCATGGGGTTCCTCAGGCTTTTGGGCATGTCTGAGCTGCTCTGCTTCCAGGTGCCAAGAAGCGATGGTGTGTGTTTGTGTGTTCAGCTTGTGTGTGTCTCCACTTGGCGTGCCCGTCCTTTACCAGGTAGTAAAGGGTCTGAACAGCACAGAACGGGTTTGATTCTATGGTCCTTTTTCTTCTTAAGTGAAATGACAACACAGCAGAAGGTGACACAGGTACAATTGTCCTCAAAGGGAGTTTCCAGTGGTGGCAGCCTCCAGCTGTGTGTGAGAGGCCAGGGTTGGCTGGAGAACCTCTGAAGTTTTTGTGCTTTGTTCCAGTTGCAGGTGGGAAGATGAGTCCAAAAATTACAACAGAGCTGCTGAAACAACTGCGGCAGGTGATGAGGAATCCCAAGTATGTCCAGGAACCTGTCCAAGCCTACATAGTGCCCTCTGGAGATGCCCACCAGGTATGGATAGACGGATTGTGGGGACAATTATACTTCCCAATAAAAACTACAAGCCAGGGATAACTGAAATCATCCCTCATCCACTCACTTTAATGATTCTAGCATAAAAGCCTGAGTAACCTGAGAAACATCATGCTGGAAAAAGTTTCTGGAGCCTGTTCAGGAGACTAAGGTTTTTATGTTCTTGCAACAAATCAGCGTGGATGTTCCACCAGCAACGTCTCATCAGATTGTTTCCAGGGAGAAAAGGGAGCTTGCCAGAGCACTTGCTGTCCCCATCCTGGCTGTTGGAAAGGATGGATTTACGGGGGGAGGAAAAGGCATTATATGGGCTTTAGTTTCTCCATTAGCGCCTCCCAGCTGAAATGTGCTCTTAAGCCTGGTGGCTGCAGGGCTTTCCCTGTGCTAGATCCAGTTCTTGCTGGAATTTGCTGCCTTGTGCTAAAGCTCCTAGATGCAGAGGGGCTTTGGAGAGGTGGGGAAGGAGGATGCCACAGTGACCCTTCCCTTCGGAGGCTGCTCTGCATCAGCCAGTCCTGGGCACTAAAAACAGGAGCGGCTGGGCTGAGGGGGGTAACATAGTGACAGCTCTGTTGTGTGCTGCTTCTGCAGTCCCTGATGTTGATTTTAAATTTCTGACCTGCCTTTTTTCCTTCCCAGTCTGTTCCTTGGCTAGTTCGCTCTTCTGCCTGCTCTGTTGGGAGGCCTAAGAGCTGCTGAGGCGTTTTCCCTCCTCAGCCATTTTCAGGAAACAAAAGACCTGAAGCTTTCCTGGCTCACGCCCAAAGCTCTTTTACCCCAGGGTGCAAGAGAGCAAAATGCAACTGAATCGGAACCTTTGCCCTCGACCTGGCACCGGTGTGCGTTGGGTCTGGGCTTGTCTGTGCCCTGGGAGCGATGTGCAGCATCATGTTTCCTCTTTTGGAGATCCAAACTTGGGCAGGTAGGGGGAAGGCGTTTTCTGCAGCTGCCATTGTCTGCTGCATTCCTGCCTCGAGCTGCCCCTGTCCATATATAACTCCGGTTTCATTTCACTAGATGTTAAATGCTGTCATGTGAGTTGAAGAATGTGACCCTCTGGACTTCTGGGTTTTTCTGGTGCTCTCTTTTCCTTGACGGAGTGCAGTTAAGCAGAGAACCCCATGTTGCTATTTCCTGCCGGGCAAGTTGGTCAGGTTTCTTTGCGGAGAGAATCCATCTAAATGGAAAGGATTACCAAAAGCTGCTGATTTTGGTGCTTCCTGACTAGCTAGCGCAGGGTTTTGTCCGTGAGGTTTGGGAATTGCTGCAGTTTTAGGCATAGGCGGAAACCTGTAGAGCCCAGAACAGCCTCGCTGAGCCAGGTGACTTGTGATGAGCTGAGCTTTGCAGCTTCCCTACCTTCCAAGCAAGGCTTTGCTTCCTGTGTGCAGAGAGGAACTTGACAGGCCTGCAGTCAGTTTGCTCTCAGGCGGCTCCCTCTGTGACTCAGAAGGCCGTGGGTCAGTGATGCCCGAGCTTTTAGTGGCTGTCCTGGGATCCATGCCAGAGAACCGATCAACAAGGAGGGTTTTCCCACCTGTAGTGTTGACCCTGGTGTTAGAGGGGGGAAACACGGCCTTTTTGGTTGCAAAGAAACCCCTGAGCTGAACCTGTGCTATCAGGCCCTGATGCTGCAACTTCTGCCTGACTTTCCTTGGTAACATCACTGGGAAGATTTGAGCTCTGGGCTCTGGTGCTTTGAAAATTGTTTTTTTTTTTCTGTCAAGGCCAAAAGGCTTAGGTTATAATACTGCCTGGGGTCTTGCTACCAGTTCTGTCCTCTGCTTTCCATGCTTAGTTGTGTCAGGAGGTGAAAGACTTGAAGAGCTGCTCTCACGCAGCTGGCTCTGACTCTGGCTTATCAAGGCTTTTAATACCTTGCATCTGTGGCATTTATAGCCAGCCCTGAGTGCCAGCTGCTTTGATTTTTGAATGTTTTGATGCTGGTGATAAGAAGTCAGAAGAAACTGTGTCCCTGGGGACCTGGCTGGTCCAAAGGGTGGTGAGAAAGGAGAGCCAGAAGTGGGCCGAAGTCCATACGAGGAGCCCTTTTGGGAGTACTGGGCATGTCTTGTGGCTTGAGTTCTCAAAGGAACATGAAAGGATGAAATGCCAGGCTTGTGGGACTGAGCCACCCAATTCCTTTGTGTCTGCATGACAAATGCTTGTCTCAGCTTTTGGGGTGTTGCAGTGGGAAGCACGGGATCCATTTTTATGTTGTCGCCCAGTTCACAGTGAATGTGGAGTCTGCCCACGTGGGGTTATCCAGAGATCGGAGGCGCCTTCCCCGTAGTGGGAGGGAATGATATTTATATTGGAGCTTGGGTTTGAGTCACAGCTTCGCTGGGGCTGGCTTCCACCTCAGCTCTTGGCTCAGTGCAAACAAATTTGGTCAGATCTGGCCGATCTTTCCATATGAAGGCAGGACCTGCCCAGCTCAGGGCCCCGTGTTTGGGTTGGCGGAGATGCCATCTTCTGCTCAGGGCTGCCTCCTCTGGCACATGCGTTGTGAGCCAGGGAATCAGCAGAGCTATAAAGCAAGAGAGGAGATGGCTTGTGCACAGGTTGTGCTGACCTGTTCCAGATCTTACTCTGTGGTTAGGTTTTTGGCAGCGAATGCTGACCTCCCTCCAAGCACACAGCGGTGTTTGTTCTTCAGCGGCATCGGTGTGGTAGCTCTGCGGGCAGCGAGCTGCTCTTCTCCTTGCTGCTCTCAGTTGACATTCAAATGCCCTGGGCAAAATAAGTTATAGGATGTTAACGACTCAGTCATGCAGCTACTGATAAGCACCACTGATTTTTTGGGGTCTTCCTGGCTGGTTGAGGGTTTCTGTGATGCAGCCCCCAGTTTTATCTGCATGCCCAGGACTGACAGGTATGGAGAGCAGCCACAAAGAGCCTGAGAAAGGGGCAGGTTGAAGGCCATCGGAGCTGCAAGGCAGGCCCCAGGGAAATACCTTGCTCTGACTGTGCTGTGGCCTGCGCTTTGTGTGGCGTACGCAGGTGTTCCCCTTGTAATTTTAGCTTGTGCAAAGTACGGGCTCGTCTCTGCACAGCGGGGGTTGCTGCATGGAACGGAACAGGTGGGAGTGCAGGAATTCAGGCTGACAGATGAATGAACCCTCTTCCCCTCCAGGTCCCTCACAGGCCCTTTTAAAGCCCATCTGCCTCATTGGGAGCACTTAAAGCATTCTTTGGATTTGTCTGTGAATGGGACAGCATGAGGTATTTCCCATTCAGTCAAGGTCTTTGTTAGCTTAGCTCAGCTTTTACCAGATCTAAAATCGATAAACTTTTTTTTTTTTTTTTTACCTTGTAGATTAATCTTTTTTAAATTACACCGATCTGTTTCACTGTTCTGGGCTGTTAATGATGTTCTGGGCTGTTATTGCAGCTAGCTCAGCCTTGACTCGTTCCCATGAATGTCAAATTGCCTGCACAAGCAAACCAACCTGTAATGTTTCTCTGCTGTGTTATCGTAGTCAGTGATGTGATCCACAGTGGGAAGTTTCCAGCATCTCCTTCAGGCGCTGGACCCTCGGATGTGGTGCCCCAGCTGTGAGCTGAGGAGTGGAGGGGAGGGGGAGCTGTAGTGGTCGTCGGGGCGGGTAGTTGGTGGGAAGTCTTGAAATGAAGGATCCTTCTCCAGCCCTGCGCTGCTCTGCTCTGCCTTTGTGCTTGGTCCTGCTGCTGTGAGGTAGGCACCCGTGGGGAGTGGATGCTCCCCAGAAGTCTTCTCTGCCTGCTGATGCTTCTGTTGTTCTTTTGCAGGGGGCTCGTGGCACTGTTTCTGCCAATTAGTGGGTAGATAAAGTAGAGGAGTTCTTGGGAGCAATCCTGGGGATCTTCCCTGGAAATCGAGATCAAAAACTTATTCAGCCTCTTTTGGGCCATGGGTTTTGCTCTTCCAAGGCTCGGTTTCATCAGGTCAGTGGAAAATGGTTGGTAGCTGCTGCCCAGGACCTCTCAGGGAGGGGAAAGACAACTTCTTCTGGAGGGTTTTTGACCGTGGAGTCGTTGGAAGCAGAAATAAACTGTGTTGGTCCTGGGTAACAGGGAGCCGCTGCAATTTGTGCTTCTTGCTTGTTTCTGTGCTTTTGAACCCCGTCCCTTCAGGAGAACAGTGAAGAAGAACAGATTTGAAGGGAGGATTTTCTGATGAGCAGGTGATTTAAAAATAGACATGGCCAGAGAGAGGGAAATGCAGTACCTATCACAGCAGGAACTGAAGCCACCTGAGAATCAGGCTGTGGTTTCTCAGCTCATTTCCCAAAGTGTTTCTCTTGCCACAGCACAGCTGGGGGGAGAGAAGCTTTATGGGCACAGGAACCCTCTTTGGTTTCAGACCAGTTCTAAGGTACAGATCTCAGGGGGTTTGCCATTTGAGCATCGCTGCTGTCAGCCTGGATTACGCTGTTCTGCTGAGTTGTGCTAGTTACGAACAGGCCTGCTCAGCACTTCCAAGCTTCGAACTTGCCAGAATGGGATCCGATAAAAGAATGCTGTGTGGGCCATTTCCAGGTATGGTTATTCTTTTAATTTTGGCAGCCCCATGACTGTCAGGTATCTGTGCCTTCTCAGGCTCTGTAGTGTTGCTGACAGAAGCGCCCACTAACAGGTTGTGATGGGTTTGGGACAAGGACAGATGAGTAGTTTTTGATTCTCTCACTCAATGGCAAAACCATAGTTTCTGCTGAAGTTGGGGTTTGAGTAGGCAAGGAAGAAGTGAGAGGATCAGCACCTTATGAAAGTTCATAAAGGCTTAAAGATTTTACAGTTTTACCATCTCAATACTTGTCTTCAATGTCATTGTGGAAGACAAAGTCTTCAAGGAATCCTCACGAATCTCAGTGTGGAGACTTCACTGGAGGTAGTGAATTTTGCAGATTTTATGCACTGGTTACTCTGGTCTCCAAGATCAAGGGGCACTTCTGATTTCTCTTCCTTTCACATAGCAGCTTCAAAGACGGCATTTGTTTGTTGCCTAAAGGGGAGACTGAGTGTGAAATAAACATCTGCAAACTCTGAAGTACTTCAGTGTTTACAGACAGTTGTGAGAGAAAAGTGCTGCAGCTTGAAAATAAAACACTAAAAGAACTCCCAAATCAGTTGGATGTAAATACAGTATAATCACAGATGATTAAATGTTCCAGTGAAGGAGAGCCGAGGCTTTTTTAACTCATTTCTCTCTCCGTGGCATCCTTTAGGAGAAGCAGCTTATCAAAGTATTTGTCATCAGCTGACTTTTTTTCGCCTGCTGCTATAAATAATTGCTGCCTCTTTTGTTTTCCAGAGCGAGTACATTGCACCCTGTGACTGCAGGCGGGCGTTCATCTCTGGATTTGATGGCTCTGCAGGTAATTTTCCAGAGCTTGGGTTCTTGCTAACGTCCAGAACTCCCCAGTAAAGAAACGGTCTCATTCATGGCATGGAGGCAGGATGGAAAACTATCCAGCTTGGTTGGACTGTTCTCTTCCCATCCCAGCCTCTGCAGAATTCTGTTTTGGCTGCCCACTGGAATTATGTAATATCAGCGCAATAACAACTTTTCAGAACATGTTTGACCTGTGAATGAACCGTCCATAAAGTAAAATCCTGTTAACTCTTTAATGCAGTTCTTGTAACCTACGCTCGTTTCTTTTGATGTGGAGCCAGAATAGAATTTTACAACGCCTGTTTGGGTAAATAGTAGAGGTGGACTTCAGCTAGCCCTTCTGTTTAGAGAGAGCCAGGGCCAGAATCACAGCATTTGGAAACTGAACTCTGTGGAAAAGTTTGCTTATCTTGCTGAGACAGGATGTTTTCTTGGCTGTAGGATAGCTCTGTGTCAAGAGACCTATTTTTTACGCTAGCTGTGCCCTAAGCAATGTATCTCTGCTGTGTGATTGTTGGAAAGTCACTTTAGTCTACTTAGGTCTTTTTTTTCCCCTCAGTTGTAAATTGGTTTAATAAATACTGCTACGTATGTGTTTGGAGGGTCCCAGAGTAGTTCACAGAAACTGATGAATGGACCCCCGTATGGAAGGTGATAAACTCAGGGCTGCAGCCTGATGCTAACGGATAATTTGAATTCTGTATTGATGCCATGCCTTCCACGTTGCTTTTTCTTAATCTTCCTGTCTATTTTGGACCCTCGTTACGTACCTGGAAGGTCTGTGTTCTCAGCCTAGCATTTGGTTAATCAAATGAAATTTCATTCAGGGTTCACTCACCTTGTGTTTCCTGATGGAATGCACTTTTGGTTTCCATCTTTTCAGGTTGAAGCAGCTTAAAATGGGTTTTGTGGTGCGTGTGTGTGGGAGTTTGGTAGAAAATAAGTCACTTTTGGAAACTGCTAATCTGGGCTTCAGTTCCTGAATGTAGGAGAGGGAGAGTAGTCAAGATGCAGAGACTCAGAAGACTTCTCTGTGTATTTTTGTATTTTTTTGAATGGGCAAGGCAGTGAGGGTACCTCGCTGAAATGTCACTGCCTTAACTGTCTGTTTACATCCCTCCATCTGGGGTCAGCAGAATCGGACAGATCCTGCAGTCAGCAGAGGTTTATGTTCGTAGTTCCTGTTCAGCCATCTCTGCTGCAGCTGTAACATTTAGGAAAGGGGACGCAGCAGGGAGTGATCCCCACTTAGGCCAGCCTAGTAACACCTGCACCTTGTGGGTGGCCTGAGCTCAGGCTTCCTCCCTGTAAGAAGTCTGGGGATGCACAGTATGTGTTAGTGTGACCACAATCAGGTGGAGACCGACTCTAAGTAACCTCTAAATAAGCACATCTTTCTGCCTTCCTGCCTAGGTACTGCCATCATAACGGAACAGCACGCAGCCATGTGGACAGACGGGCGCTACTTCCTGCAAGCAGCAAATCAAATGGATAACAACTGGACTCTCATGAAAATGGGTACGCAGGAGGCTGGGCTACTGCTCCTCTGAAAAACAAACAAGCACAAGCTGTTTCACCCATGGTACAGCTTGGGCAGTAGGGATACCCCATCATGCAGGAGTTTAGGGACGTATCCGGTACACTGCTGCTCCTGCTTTAGGGCCCAGGGGTCCCGTGGCTCTTCATTCCCATGGGTCTGGACATGCAGTAGTAGATCATGTCTGATGCATCAGCTTGGACTTGATATTTCGGGTAGTGTAGTAATGTTTTGGTATGACTGCTTCTATGAACCTTTTCTGACTATATTTTATTTACTTTTTTAATCCATGGAGGTCTGAAAGATACACCGACTCAGGAAGATTGGCTGGTGAGTGTCCTCCCAGAAGGCTCGAAGGTGGGAGTGGACCCTTTCATTATTCCAGCTGGTTGGTTGTACTTTATTTTCTAACTCTGGGCTGGGCAGCTAGTTTTTGTTTCTTTGCTTCCCTGGCTAAGCTGCTGTCTGATGATGTGCAGCTAAATGTTGCTGTACTTTGGTCCAGATAGAGTGGTGGGGAGTTAAACCAGTATGCAAAACAGGTTGGATTGTGGTTTTAGGCATGTGTCATGAGAGCTTCACAGCAGCTCATTGACTCCAAAATGCAAGAGGTGGCAACTACTCTGGACTTGCAGTGACCTTGTGTGAAAGGCGGACTGGGACTCTGCTTCATTTGACAAGCCACAGCACAGACGAAAGGCACTTCAGCCCAGAGTCGCTGAATGCTTTGGCCAGCATATGAGCCAGAACACCTAGGCAAAACTCACACCCTTCCTTCTGTGTGGAGGTCTCAGCGTCTACTCATGCTTCAGAACGTGGGGCCCAATCCAAAGGTCCTTGGTGGCAAGGGGAGACCTTTCCTTCGATGCATGTGAGCAAAAGATAAGACTCATGGCAGTTCCATGAGTCCCCATCTCGTGTTTAGCTTAGATCTGGCATGATCCATATGGGGTAGAGGACATCCTTATGGTGGTCTCTGGGGTGGCTTCTTCCTGTGACTTCTGTCTCCCAGCAGAAGCTTGAGGCTCCTGGGTCATAAGGTTCTGTATCTGCTGCTGCCCTGCTGTGGCTGTGTTTGTGGAACTCAATTTGCAATAGCTTTTGCTTTTTTTTTTTTTATTTTTTTTTATGGGAAGGAGAGGCTGTAAAGAAAGGAGACTCAGATTCCTGTTCCCCCCCAGTGAATGGGGCTGTTGTTCAATCAGTATGTGTTCTTTGAAACTATCACTCTTGACTCTTCCTTGTGTCAGACCAATGGAAGAGGATGTCCAAGGTCTTGAGAAGTGCTGGCCACGATCTTGTACCTATCAAAGAAAACCTCATTGATACAATCTGGACAGACTGTCCTCAGCGCCCCTGCAAGCCTCTCATCACGCTGGACCTGAGTTACACAGGTGAGAAGTTTTACACCCAGTAGACAGGGACTGTTTATACTGCCCTATCTCCCTTTGTTTTTGCCTTACAAGACAGTGAGAAAAACACCACTGGAGCCCAATGTGATCCCCTGTGACTAGGTTGAGAAGTTGGTCAGACCTCAGCTAACGACCTCTTTTGTTCTTGAAACTTGACGTAACTTTGCTGGAGGCTGGATAGTTAGAAACAAATTCATGGATGTCTGGAGAGAGCATCTTGTTTGGGAAGGTTTCTGTCGGTTACTGGGTGGGACTGAGGACCACAAACAAAACAGTGTGCTTTGAGTACCTCCAAAATCCAGTTCATCTGTGTTTCCACCATCATCCCTAGTAAAGCTGGTGACTGTAGCCTTTCATATTGTGTTTTGCAGGGGTCAGCTGGAGAGACAAAATTGTAGCCCTCCGTTCAAAAATGGCTGAGAGGAAAGTCCTGTGGTTTGTGGTAACGGCCTTGGATGAAGTGGCATGTAAGTCTTTGCATTTCCCTTCTCAGTTCTTCCTAAAAAATAAACATCCTCCCTGCTCTCGAAAGGAAGAACCCTGCCAGGGTGAGAGGCACTCATGACAGCCAACGTGTTTGTTAGATGTCGATTAACTTGTATCAGCTGCAGTTGAGAACCCAGATCACAAACAGCCAGCCTGCATTTCTGCACATTGTCTTTTTACACAAGTAAAGCTCCTGGATACACTTCTGGCCTAGGAAAGGCAGCAAATAACCACCTTTTTAAAACAGCGCAGGAGAAGGTAAAGGGAAGTTACACATACAGCTTGAGGCAGTTTCCAGAGGGGTAAAAACAAGCCGTGAGATCTTCTGGTTCTAAAGTATCCTGATGCTGCTTCACCCTATGTGAAGATGGAGGCTGTTATCTGCTGCGGAGGACGGGCTATAAC
The DNA here is from genome assembly GCF_964035555.1 of Netta rufina. Classification (NCBI taxonomy): domain Eukaryota; kingdom Metazoa; phylum Chordata; class Aves; order Anseriformes; family Anatidae; genus Netta; species Netta rufina. The sequence continues at coordinate 26,885,285 of NC_140130.1, read as the reverse complement.
CAAAGCAGTGCAGCATGTGGCTTTGTGTACATAAGGCAAGGGTGGGGTGCGTGGCGTTCAGTCATCCTCCGAATTGTCACAAGGTTTTATGTCAGTCTTTACCTCTCCGCTGTTCGATGAGTGCTTTGATTAAACAAACATGTCAGGGCTCAGCTGTTGTTCCCAGATCGTTTCAGCCTGGAGTCCAAGGGTCCTGTTAGAGGGTCTCCCCTGTGCTTGGGGCCCCGAGGTAACGAGGTCTGCACACCCTGGCTGCCAGCCCAGTGTGTAAAAAGGGAGCACAGCCAGAAACAGCAGTGGTTCCTCTGGGACTCCTGCTAGTTTTGTTTCCTCTGGGACTCCTTTGTGCATCCCAGCCCACAGACTGGTGCAGTGGGAACGTAGTGCTGGCGGGGTGTGTGCTGCTTAATGCATGTACCTCATGTCTGATCTGACAAAGCAGAAAGGAAAATGGCATGCTCGTAGCTCCAGCACTGCAGGCACAGAGTCTTTGGCGCTGGGAGAAGCCAGCTTGTGGAGGCCTGTGGGCTCTCCTGGATCTGGGGCACTGAGCACAGGGTTTGCTTCATGAAAGAAATACTTCAGGGAGCGGTGAATATGACTCCTCCCTGGGGAGGCCTGTGTGAGCAGAGATTGTCTCACCTTTTCAGGCGCATCTCCAATTAAATTAATGATAAATTGGTGCCCTGAGGTGGTTTCAAATTAAATGTCTTCAACAAAGCCAAGCTAGGTTATGAATCAAGGGTTTAAAGACAGACCAGAGGAGGTCATGAGAGAAACTTATTGCCAGGTACCTGGCTGATTTCCTATCCTAAACTGGGGGAGGAATGGGAAGGTTGCTTTAATTCTATTTAATTCAATTTCCTGTATTAAACTTCAGATGAGTTTCTGGGGACAGAAGGAGAGGGCCACAAAGGAGACCTCCTTACTGCATTGGGAATCGTCTGAGCGAGGAAGTTTGTACCCATGCAGTAAAGAGTTCTTTGTGGCTCTTTCCTGCTTTCAAGTGACCTATTCCTCCCCTGGGGAGAATCAAACTCTAGTTTGACTTTCGTGGCAGAATTTGCACAGTTCGATGAATACAGTCTTGGTTGTGATTTAGGACATGCTGGTTCTTTTTCCAGCTGTCCTGCTGGCTGGTGTTACTGCCTTGAGTAACTCATTTCAGCTAATTGGATATCCTGGGGTTTTTATTTGACCCTAAAATCATGAGTTTGGAGATGCTGAACATCTACTTCCCCTCTTGACTTTGCCTGGAGTTGTGAGGAATTAAATCTTTGGGGGGGAAGGGGGAATTAAGACTGCAGCTTGAATCTGAGGTGTTGCAGGCACCCAAAGGAGAGGCCAAAAAAGGAGCATTTTGGTCTTTCTTACTGTTTCCCTTTTCCCTCAATTATAAAAAAGAAAAGTTTGTAATTAAATGATATATCCTCTTGTAACTTTGAACTCTTCTGGTTGCTGAGAAGTTTGCTTTTATTGTACTGCACAGACTAGAAAGAGCAAAGAACATTTTTTTATCATGTCCATATCTTTTTTGCCTGTACCTGCTTTCTACCAAGCCAGCTGTCCTTTAGAAGTTAAACCCTATTTTCCTTGCTCGATGGCAGTGTTTAAGCTGCGGTTCTGGTGCCATCTCCTGGCAAAAGTTAGGATTGCCAGAAAGGCAGCAGGATGTGGAACAGCTGGGTGGGAGCTGGACCCGTGGCCTGCACCCCTGACGACTCATTGCTTGACTGTATTTTGCTGAGATTATTTTTAGTTTTATTTCATGTTACAGAAGATGAACCAGGACTGTGATTCTTGGCGTTCTTATTTTCCAGGGCTTTTCAACCTCCGAGGCTCTGATGTTGAGTACAATCCTGTGTTTTTTGCGTACGCCGTCATAGGAATGAACACAATCAGGTGCTTGTATTCCCCTCTTCTGTCCCCCAAGATGCATTTTCCTGTGGGAGGTCTGACCCAGCAAAGCATTTGTCTTTTAAAAACACTTAATGCTCAGATGCTTTAATGTCTCTTCTGAGCACATTTGCCTTTGCCATTAATTACTTTCCTCCCCTGAGCTAGAGAGGCAGCCAAGAGCTCTGCTGTGCTCCTCACACCTCAGCTGACTTGCTGGGTTGCACTGGGCAGGACAACTGACCCCTGAGATAAAATGAAGGGCTGTTGGAGCCCGGGGTGAGATATGAGTAAGAGCCAGTGCTGACCTGGGCATCGGAAAACCTCCCTCAAATGAGTCATTGATGAGTTAACCTCAAAACTTCAGGGACCATGCAGTAAAGTTTCAGGGCTGAGTTAGGACAGAAGGCTACTTTCCTGCTGCTGCCGCATAAAATGAGCGTCAGCAAGCACAAGAGTCTTAGAGGCATCTCCAAGCTGCTGGTTAGATGTGTCTGGGGTAAAACCTGGCTGAGTGAGTACAAGTTGCACATGAAGGGTGAGCTGAACTTTCTCAATCAGTGCAAGAGAGGGCAATGTGGTACTTGACAGTATGTTTTCTTCTTCTAGACATTATTCTTAAAAATGAGGGAATGGCCATGGTGTGCTTCTGTTACTCTTTCTTGCTTGAAGCACAGTGACTGGATGCAGCCATTGTGAATGTGTCGTGCAAACAAAAACGCCATCACCTCCTTCCTTCTCAGCAGGATAGTACCTCATAATTTCAAAGCAGGATTTAAGCTGTTTGAAGGCTGGTGGATAAAACAGTATAGAGCAAAGTCTAAAGCGTAATTGACAAACACCTTTCTCCCTGAACACCAGAACAGCGTGGTTTCTCCTTCTGTACCTTACTCCAACTACTGTCAGACCGGGTCCCATCCCAACTGCTCTGTTCTATTTCTTTCTCAGGCTCTTTATTGATGGTGACCGGATGACGGACCCGGCTGTGAGGGAGCACTTACAGCTTGACTCCACCCTGGAGCCAGAGTTTAAGATCCAGGTGATGCCCTACGGATCTATCCTGACGGAGCTGCAGGCTGTTGGTGCAAGCCTCTCACCCAAGGAGAAAGTATGGCTCAGTGACAAAGCCAGTTATGCTCTGACTGAGGCTGTTCCCAAGGTTTGTGGCTCTGGCTTTTCTTCTTTTTGTTCAGCGTGGTCAGAAATAGTGTTAATGAGGGCAGCTGCCTCAGCTTCCCTTCCACAAAGCGTGCCACAGGCTGGAGCTGGAGCGGAAGGGATCCAGCCGTACTGAGGTATCGAGGCGTTGTTTAATCCTGGGGTTGCTCTCGATGGAGCTGCCCTTCCAAGTCACTAAGCTGATTTACCCAAAGAATTGTCAGCTTAAGATAAGGCAAGTATAGGAGGGACAGAGGGAGCAGGGTGAGCTCGGGTCACCATGCCCACGGCTGGAGCACCAGCCTTGCACAGCCCAGCAGTTAGAGCTGGAAACACTCTCAGAAATTAAGCAGGAAATTTGGGCTGGACTTTCAGGAAGGGGGCACTAGGCTTGATCTGAGCGTCTGAAGATGGTTCCTCTTTTATTGCAGTGCCTTGAGGATATGAGGCAATGTATGATGCCTCACTGAAGACAGGAGGAACAGGGAGATAGTTGTTGCAGCAGGGAACCTTGTGAGGAGACGAGTAACTTGCAGGCACTGGTTGTCCAGGCAGTGATTGCATCTGCCGAGGGACAGTTGTAGCATCAGAATGATTTTTGCACAGATCTGTGTGCTGTCTTGTACCCTTGTACTTGAACGTGACTGTCTGGGAGCCCCGCTTTGCACCTGATACTCTGGTAGCCGTGAAAGGAGATACTCAGAGAAGGAATCAGCAGCAACTACAGACAGATAAGGCAGCTTCCATGTATCTTGTGTACATCTCTTGTTTAGTAGAGATCACGTTCTCTGTGGAACATCATGCAGTTTGCAGAGACACCTAGTACGCAAAAGATGCTGAGAGTGAACACACCGCACAGCAGTATGGCAGGGAACCAGGATGTTTTCCAGTGGATATTTTCCAGATGTTGCTTTTGAAGACCAGACACACTGAGCACACTCTGTGCTGAATTCCTTAATGGTCCAGGCTTGCTACCTCAGAATCACAGGGCTCAGATTAAGGGGTCACTGAAGGAAGAACTAAATTGTAAAAAAATTTTTGGCTGCAAGCCAGCTTTCGGTCTCCATCAGGCAGTTTTTTTTTTCTTGTTTCATGTACTGCCTGGATATGCTGCAGGTGCCTGTATGATACGGCCCCGCATGCGGCAACAGCTAACTCCTGGGGCCTGAAGGCCTTTTCTGTATACACAAATTTTAAGAGTGGACTCAGCTTTGTGTCTCTCAAAAGACAAAATTCCGAGAGCAGGAATTCAAACAGCCAGCACAAATTTCTGGGTAAACTTCTCCAACTTTAAACTCTCTTTAAACTCTCTAATGGATAGCAGGAGCCATCCATAATTTGGTACCTTCATTGTGCTTAGTACATCAGGACAGATGATAAAACCAAAACATTCTGGCAAGTTTTGTTACTACCAGCACATCCCTTTAAAATGGCATGTGGCTCTTGGTGCTTTTGCACTGACTTGGGGGAAGCGTGTAGTTTATCTTTCTTTAATTTAGTAAAAGAAAAAAAAAAAGTAAAAATTAAAACAAACAAAAACACCACAAGGCATGTGCATGAGCAAGACAGGCACTCTTTTGCCCCTGCTTAGGGTTAAATGTTCTGCCACCATCAATCCATTTGCAAATGGCACCTGAGTGCAAAATGCTGACGTTCTGCCCACTGCCTTCTGTTCAGTGTAACAGGAGGCACAGAGTCAGTGGCGCATCCAGGGTAAGTTGTTCCTCTTCTGCCTTCAGAGCAGCAACCCCACCCTCTGGTTGTTCTGTAGTTGGAGTCAATGACTGACCCTGGTTTGGGTAAGTGGCTGTGGCTGCTTTATGCAGGGCAAGTAAATGTCTGTATGGACAAGTATAGTAGGTCTGGCCTAGATAAAGGAGTTTAATGAGTTGTAGTGATGATATTTCCCCTTTAGCAATGGAAGTTTGGTCTAATACTGAGTCATTACAGTGGTACAAGCACAGGGAGAGTCCCTGCCTCAAGGAGCTCTGTGCAGTAGAAGGCAGAAGGGCAATGACTGAAATTTCTTGATTAAAGACCATTTAAAAAGTCCCTGGCAGAACCACAGGTTTCCCAGTTTTCATGCTGGGTGTTTTTCAATATCTCTCTACCACTTCACATCAGCTGAACAACTGGCCTGGGGTGTTTGAAGAATGCCAGCCCTGGAAGTCCATCTACTGCCTGTCTCCATCAAAGACAAATATTGACATTGGCAAAACTCCAGTTTGTTATTAAACACAGATCTGCAAACCCTTTATAGATTTGCCTACAACTGCATGTAAATATGCTTTTCACAGGAGAGTAATAGAACCTGACAGTGTCTGTAAAAGACAAGCCGATCTAATACAGTCTGACTGTTAAAAAGTTTTGTCCTGGCTCCGAGAGAACTTTCCTGTGGCTTCTTCTGTGCTTTAGTTTCTGTTTAAAGTAATGAAACCCTCTTGTTGTTGTTGTTAAGAATCTGGAAACCATAAGCCTGTAGGATTTGTGTGAAATCTGTCTTTGCTGAGGGTCCAGCAGTCCTTTCCCACAAGTTTGAGTCATGCTTCTCTATGTTGGTGTGCTGAGAACAGGAAGATAGTGATCGTCTACCTACTTATGTAGCTGCTCGTCTCATCTCCCAGTATATAATGGGTAGAGCAGAGAACTGGGGGGCAAAAGATCTTGTTCTTATTCCTTCTATCCTGTCATGCGGCTTGGACGAGTCACCTCTGTGAATTTCTGAGGATGTGCTGAGAACCAGCTAAGCGTTCCTGCTAGCTTAAGGACAGCTGATATTTAGGGAAAGCACAGTGGTAACTGATTCCTTCCCAGTTCTTAACGCATGGGAAAGCTTTATCTCAAACTGCTGATGTAAGCTCCTTTCAGAATTGCACAGCATGTAAAACTGTTTATTTTCATGTTTCTTGGGCCGTTGAAGTATTCGTCAGCACTGAGCACTAGAGGTGGTGGTGCTCGGTGCTGGAGGAGCCAGACCCTTAAGGAGTCCTCCAGGTTCAATTCCAGTGCTCGGTACCTGGGCTGGATACCCTTTGCTTGCTGCTGCCTGAGATTAGCAGTCAGGTAACAAGTCAAGGTGACTTTTTAGGTCTGTTTGCACAGCTTGAGTTCTGCCTGAGTCCCCGGAATTGGTGTTCTCATTAGCTGTCTCTGGGCCTTTAGTTAACAGAACGAGCAGGAATCCCCTAGCTCAGATATTGATACGATATTTAGGATATCCAGTCTTGACCCTGCTTTGTGACATGCTGTTGACCCTTCAGTTCCCTGGGTTTCCCTGACGGCTGTTCTTCCTGCAGTCAGGGACTGTTTCTCCTCTTTATTCCCCAGTACACTTAGCTGAGTACTGGCAACCAGCATCTCCCAGTGCTGAAGGTTGAGGGAGACTGTCGAAGTATGAATTGTGGCCAGGCTGAGTTATTAAACCTGTAGGATTACGTAGTCGGACTAATCCACAAGTAATCCCTGTCCTTCTGCTGCAGGCTTACCAGTACCTCACCCCATATACCCCCATCTGCATTGCAAAAGCTGTGAAGAATGCGTCGGAAACGGAAGGCATGAGACGAGCACATGTAAGTGAAGCCTTGAGAGCCTCCTTGCACATTTAATAAATTGAATTTTCCTTTTTGTTTTAGCATTGTGGTTTAAAAAGCAAATATTAATTTGGACATCAGGTTAAAAATGTTTCCTGTTGGATGACTGCTGCTGTTGAAGCAGTCTTTTTGCTTGTTTAGTGTTCCCTTGGAGTGAAGAACAACATCTTAATCATGTGAGGATCCAACCTTGCTCTGTTGGAAGACCATGTAGGCTTGAGAAGTGTTATTTAGAATACAAACCCTCAAAGGGATCTTCTGTCCCCTTTGCAAGTGCCGTTGCTGGTCTCACTGGAATCTTAAAATTATTATCACTTGAATGAACACGGCTTAATGAACATAGAGAAATTCTTCAACACATGGTGCAAAACACAGGCCAAGATACTCAAAAGCAGCTTGTGTCCTCAAAGCACTCTGTTTTTCATGTCTTCATCACGACACTCTGGAAATGAGTCTCATTTCCCAGGATGTTTCACATTTTCAAGCAAAGAAGTTGACTGTGAAACAGGTTCATGGTAGGGCTGAAATTTTCTGTTGTTTATTTCCTGTTAAGTTCCAAGGAACAGGTTTCTCAACGGGAGAAATGTGCTAGTTGAAGCAGTGCTGGCAGTTCCGGGCTTGTCCCTTATTTGCTGCTAGTTTCTTGGGATCTGCTACTTCCTACTTCAATGCTTTATTACCCTGTCAGTTAAAGGGAAGTAAAAATATTTGTATTGTACAGAGAAGATCTTGTTTCCCTGTTCATGGTCAAATGTGTTGTGTGGTTACCTCCCATGAGCTGAAATGCAAGATCTTGTGTGTAAAAGAGACCTGAAAGTCATGTGTGGGATATAGCTAGTGTTTGCTGAATACTCGGTAATTCTCCAGAGTAAGATATGTCACAGCAGAAAACCTGTATTAATGCTTATTTAATTGTCATGGTACATTTCCGATGCTTGCAGTACTTGCAGGATGCAGAAGCTGAAAACACCAGGTTACTGCTTAGTTTGTATTTCTGAAACTTGCAGGTTGAATTGCTTTGCATCAAAAACAGTGTTTGTACTGAAACTTATTTTTTTCTTCACAATTCCTTTTTCTTGCCTATTTTACCATAGGTTAAAGATGCTGTTGCCCTGTGTGAGCTCTTTAACTGGCTGGAGAAGGAGGTAGTGTATTAATTTTTTAAGTTGGAAATTTTATTAAGTAAAACTTGTCATTAGCATGAACTTTTTAATATTCCTGATAGCCCCTTTGATATAAATGAGGAAATACATGAGTTTTCTTTTTTTTGGTGTGTGTTCAATCATACTTCCATCCAAGGCCAAAGACTTTTTTGAAAACACACTCCCATTTATTTTGCACAGGCCAAAGCCAGAGCAGGTGAGGAATAACGTGAACAGACTTAACGTAGTGCTAATACTGTCTTGTGCTGGTTTGTTAGTGCAAATCATAAAGTAAAAAGAAATATTTTTCTGGCAGAATGAACAGGCTTGGTGTTTATGAATGGAGAGGTCTGGTCATGCCCATGTACAGTAAAACTGGGATAAAGTGAGGTTACTCATGTTGGCTCTGGTTTAGAAGTACATAGCGAAGGTGCAGAATGTCAGGTGTTGCACAGTCACTTACTAAGCTGTGCTGCTTGTGTGCTACTGCATGTCTAAGTCCATTGAACTCACCTATGGAAATGCTTTGACTTCCAGAAGGTGCCTTTTTACATGTCTGAGTAACTCAAGAAACTTGCCTCAGGGGTTATGAGACCTATCTCTTTTCCTGTCCAGTCCAGGACCAGCTGATTCAGTCCCCCTGGGTTGCAGGTTTTGATTTACTAAACGCCTAAAATAAAATGGAACATCCATGCTTTGTTTTTTCCTTCAACTGCTTCTGTCTCTAGATTAAAGGCATAAAACTTCTGCTAAGAGCATGGGCTGTTGAAATGGAGAGAACTGCTTACGCTTACTGTAACGTGTATGCGAGGAGATGTTGTGTTGTGAGATCTTACTCCGTGCATATCTCAGCAAAGTAGATACTGCACCAGCTGTTCCCTAGGCGAGGTTCAGCAATCCTGCTCTGACCAGCTCTTGCTTCCTGCTTCTCCCATGCCCCGCACAATACTGTTGGGTTTGTGTTCCTCATTACTGAGGAATGAGGACAGAAAACCTGGAAACAGGCCACTTCAAGGCTGGGTTTCATAATGCTCAGAGGGGGGCCAGTGTTCAGGGATATAGCATTCTCTTTGCTAGTTGATGTACTAATTCAACCTGCATCTTTGTCCACTAGGTTCCGAAGGGAACAGTGACAGAAATAACTGCTGCAGACAAAGCAGAGGAGTTTCGCAGGTAAAATGTTAACCCCACCCCCCGTGAGGGTGTTTTCTTGGTGGTGTTTTTATCCTTTGTTTTTATTTTATTCTGTAGAAGTCCTGCTCACTTGCAGATATATTTTACCTGAGGACAAACCATAGCTCCAGCATTTCTTTGAACATCTGAAAGAGTTGGGGAAGAATTGGGTCTCTTGAGGGAGGTACAAGTCCCAGCCCACTGGGTCCCACTTTCCTCCTAAGACAACAAAGAGGAACGTTGCAGGTTAGGACACTTTTATAAGAGATGGTTGCTTTCTTACCACAGAGGAGTTCATGGAAGAGTTAAATTTCCTCTTCTGGTGGAGAATGAGCACCATTTCTATTGGGAGATAGTCCAGTCTGTATGTAACAGGACCTCCAGAAAGTCTAGAAGTCAATACATAACAAAGAAATAGTTCAGGACAGCTCTTCCCTGGGTGGTCTGGGTGGTGAACTTCTTTGTAAGAAAAGGGTGGAGGTGGAAAGCAGGCTTTCCCACGGTTGGCTCAACAGGATTTGGATCTGTACAATTCTTCTATCCAAGTGTTCCTTGCCCAGGTGGCTTTCAAGGCTAAGGGGAAGGCTAAGACGAAGTGAAACTGAGGATGGGGCACACCGTGTACCTGGTGTGCTCTTCTTGCTTGTGCTGTACTGATCACAATCTTTTCTTTCAGCCAACAGAAAGACTTCGTTGAATTGAGTTTTGCTACTATATCAAGCACAGGTCCAAATGGAGCCATCATTCACTACAAGTAAGAGAAACGTGGCTGCTTCTTTCATCCTTCAGCAAGCATGGTTGGAATGAGTTGTCTAGCTTTTTGTGGAATCACAGCAGAGCATGATCTCACTCCAGGGAGATGTAGTTGTTGATTGCCATCTTGCTTTATTCCACCAGAGCTCCTACACATACTAAACAAAGGTCTCTTCCCGCTGGCAGTATGCACGTATTATGATGCTGAACTGCCCAGGGGCCATAGAAAAGGGCTATTTGGGGGTAGAAGTCTGGGAAGGACAAATATGAAGTGCAAGCTTTTCTGCAGTGTGTCCAGGAACAGATGCTGAGGGTTTTCCTGGAAGCAACAAAGCTATTCTTTGTACTTTAGTGCCATGTACTGTAGAAAATACATTCCTCAGTATGAACCCTGCTTGAGCATGTGTTGGATTTCTATCACTGCCACAAATCAGAGCTGACGCATCCAAGCTTGCACTTGATATGGCTTCTGGACTGCAGATGTGGGCTGGAGACCTTAAAGCGGTGGAACAAAAACATTTGTCTTTAACCGAACAGGCCAGTTCCTGAGACCAACAGGACGCTGTCTGTGAACGAGATCTACCTCCTGGACTCGGGAGCACAGTACAAGTGAGTGGGATGGATGGGGCCGAACCGCTACATTTTCTGCTCCTAGTGACCTCCCTGCTGGGTCAGCTCTCAATTGATCTGGCAAACATGGCACAGCGTGGTTTTGACTGCAGTGCCATTTCACAGAAAGCCTGCTTGTTGTATCCCTGTGGGAGGAGATTGATGTTCTTGGCTATACTCATAACCCCACAGTCACTGTGTGACTGATCCCTGCCAGAAGGCGCCGAGCTAGGCTCCAGGCAGCAGACTAGGGCCGATGACTAGCCTGGCCTGGGGCAGGGGATGAGATCCAAAAGTGCTGTTCCCTAGAATCCCATTGACAGTGTGATGGTGGATATGCTTCAGCTGGTGGCATGCACTTCTGTCTGTTGCAGCTCTGCTCACTGGCACATTCATGTTAGAGTTGCAAGGAATAGGCAGTAGCCTGGCTTCCCAGTTCAGCCTAAGGCTGCCTACAAAGCTGAGTAAGGATGTGGGCAGAAGGTAATAATTTGGCTGAAGTCAGGATGAGATGGAGCAAAGGAGTGGGACAGCGCTGCTTTGTGGGATTCTTTCTCTTTCCAGAAAGAGACTCAGGGGCAGGGTTTCATATCCCAGTAGCCACTTGGTCTCACTTGTGTTTTTGGGAAGGCATCATGGCTGACTCACTCTCTGCTTTTTTTTTTTTTTGGCAGCAGCCTCAGTCTCTGCAGCTGTTTATTGTGTAGCTCTGACCCCCTGGAAAATGAAAGAAGGGGTGTTTTTAACCAGTGTAAATAGATGAGAAGTAGTTTGTTCAGAGAGATGCAAGATAGACCTGGCTGCTCCTTTGAGATGAGCTTTGTCTTTAGAGCTAAGCCTTTTTATTTTGTCAGTCAGGAAGAGCCTTGAAAATGAACCATGTAGACATCTTTTGATAAGATTTTTACAATGAGATCCCTCTCCCTTCCTCCCCCCCAATGGCCTAATTAATGATTTCCTTAGTGCCTCTATGAAAAGCAGCCCTTTGAATAACATGCAAGCTGGACCTCAATGGCACTTACGGTAGCATTGTCACAGGGATGCTCAGATTGTCACTGCTGGGAAGTTCTTTTGTGGCCATGGCCAGTGTGTGCTGGGGAAGAGTGCTGGCACAGCAGTGAGTGCTTCAGAGGAAACCCATTATTTCAAGACCCTTTGTGTTTTTCACAACAGGCTCACAATAATATTTGCATAAAGAACTTTGAGCCATTTTCTGATGTCTCAGACTAACCCATATCCAAATGATAGATAATTCGTAGCACAAAGCATTCTGAGGATGAAAAGGACACAAAACCTACTTGCACTTCCTTCTCCTCAGCTGGTAGCTGTAATTTGTGCATAAATATATATTTAAGCTGCAAATGAGTCATCTTTCATACAGATTGAATAAATTTGGCCTTCTCTGTCCTGTTCTCAATGGGCAGGTACCAGCTGCTGAACCTCAAATTAACTTGATGTTTATGAGCAGTCTAGATTATAATTTGAAAAGAGCTTTGGGGTCCTTATGGATGAAAGATAACATTTTAAATTGTAATTGTTATTGTTACATTAGGGGTGTGTGTGTGTTCAGGAATTTTTGAGATTGGGAACTTGTATAGCATCAGTTCTGTGTAGCACAGAGCAGATGACTTTACCCAATGATTAGTCTATTTTTCTGCAGTCTGATTGGGTTTTCTGTGCATTTTCACTTTGATCTTTCTTCCCCCCACATCCCTTGCTGCATCTTTCTTTGCTTCTGGAAGAGATGGTACAACAGATGTGACCAGGACAATGCATTTTGGCACACCATCAGCCTATGAAAAGGTAAGCTGGCATCTCAGTATTTTGCAGTCTGACCCTTATTAGAGATGCTTAAACCATGATGCCTTAAATTTAGTGATGTGCCTTACTGATATATAGTCAGAGGGATCTATCGGGTATCATTTCTTTACTAATAAAAGTGATAGCAGTTTGCTGATTTGAAAAGGAGACTGTCAGACCTCAGGTTTTCATCAAACATCAGTAATTTAGAGAATGATGCTTCTTTATCATAAAATGCACACCTCTCATCTACTAAATGACATGTCTTCTCTGAGAGATAATAAAATCAGTGGGCTGTGGATGCCCATTACTGGCTGCCCAACATGGGAGTTGTAGGAGTTTCATTTAGCATAAAGCTCAGTATCCAATGCAGGGCTGCAGTAGTGGTTTGTGTCTAGTGTACTGTGTTAAAATCCAGTCTGACTGCTCTGAGAAGGTCCGTGTTGGAAATTCAGCGATGTAATTTTGTTTATTTTAAATTGTTTCTTTAATTAACACTCATTTAATCATTATAGTTTGCTCAGTGATGAAAATATGCTGTAGGGCGTGCTTAGGAAGTAAAACTATAGCCACAAAGAAAATGAGTCATGTAGGTCAGATGAATCCTGCTGCTAAACCTGCAGCCTGAGATTGTGACACGTTCTGCATATTAACTGAGAACGATCTTCAGAGCAATTTAAACTTTCTGCTCTGCTTTGCTTTGGCGTTGCCTGTCACAGGAGAACATGAGTAGGTCTTTCTAGATCCTCTGCAGTTCGCTACAAGATGCAGTCTCTGTTCCTGGGAAGGACGATGTTTTGTCTCCCCCTGCTTATTTATGGTACGTGTTTCTTTGGCAGGAATGCTTCACCTACGTCCTGAAGGGACACATAGCTGTGAGTGCAGCCATCTTCCCGAATGGAACCAAAGGTAGGTTGGTGAGTTGGAGTGCTTGACCATGGCCGTGGTGACCTCTGAAGAACCATTCTGTGGTCTGAGAGCAGCGTTATGAGTGACAGGTTGAGGTGTGTTAGGCAGATGCGTTGGAAACAGACACAGACAGTTACACCACCAACATTTTGGGTTCTGGATTACTGATTTTCTCCCTTTTTCAGCAGCAACCAGCACCAAACATTTTGAGGGAGAAGTCTGAAGGGTGTTCAGAGTGTGATGGTTCTAGGGTGACGGCGACTTTAATCAGTCACTGGCACTGTAATACGCCTGTGGCCTGTTTGTGCTCTGAGGTTGTCTTCAGTATGTTTTACTCACAGCCTTATCAAAGGGATAGGTCACTTTCCAGCTTCAAAAGAACTGGCTAATTGTCTTCCAATTAATGCGGAATCTTTTATCAGTGAGCAGCATGGGAAAATGACACACAGAGGAACTTTTAATTTTGTGTAGGAGAAGCTGTAATATACATTCACTGCTGGTGAATGTTGCAAGCTGTTTTCTCCCAGGTCCTAAATCTGATACCAAGATGCCTTTCTGTAGGATTACTTCCAGTTTGCATGCTTGGGTATGTGAAGGAAAAGCAGCTGGGTAGTGGCATGAGAAACTCCAACTGAAATTGGAGGGTGTCAGAACTTGCATGTGTGGACTTTGGTGTCTGTATGCAGGCCATAGAAATCCTCTACACTGATTGAAACAGTCTGAAATGACTGGGCATCCAGGCAAGAAGGCTGTCTGATTTGTTCACCAAATGCAATTATCACATCTTCTACTTTGAGTTATCTTAGCACAGCTACCTTTTAAGAAAGATACTGAATGCACTTAATCACCAGGTTCTTTCCTGAAAACCCCCGTGGAGCAAGCAGCAAAACTGAAAGGCTGTGCAACCTGGAAGGAGAGGGGCTTTTTAGAAAAGAATGGGCTTGAATGGCAGACTGTGTGCCCTGTAACTTCCAACAAACCAGTGACTTTTCTTTTGTTCCTTTAAAATTTTCTTATTTTTCTTTGCACACTTTCCAGTTTTGAGCCCTCAGTGTGACTATCAGTCTCTAAGGAAGTCTGACTCGATCAATTTTTATTTCTCTGTGTTGCCTACAGGTCACCTTCTAGATTCCTTTGCCCGCTCTGCCTTGTGGGACTGTGGTTTGGACTACCTGCATGGAACAGGACATGGAGTTGGCTCTTTCCTAAATGTACACGAGGGTCCTTGCGGCATTAGCTACAAAACCTTTGCAGATGAACCTTTGGAGGCTGGCATGATCGTCTCTGATGGTATTTAACAGTGATGATTCTGTCTGGATTTTAGGGGGAGGGACCAAGCTCTTAAGATGCAGAGGGGATAAATCTGACAGTGGTAGAAAGGGAGGATGGGATCATAAGCTCTGGCCCTGCCTTCTCAGTTAATTTAAATTGTCGTTTAAACTCTCTGGGTAAAGACCCTGTGATTTTAGCTGTCACAATAAAGCAAGTTGGGTTCTGCAGGCCTGCTTCCTTCTCTGTACAGGGCAAACCTCAGCAGAGCTGTGCTGCTGACCATCCCAGCCCTGTCAGGCTGCCTTCACCTTCTGCAGTGGAAGAGCTGGCTACACAACTAGGTGGACACCAGGAAATAATTCTGTCTTTGCTATGGGCTGTTTGAGCCAGCTGTTTATATCATTACATGCCTTACTTTCCCTGTAGTAAATTAACAACCTGCTGGGTTTTGCTGAGACACTTGTATTCCTTCAGGGCTGTTAAGTTCTTTCAGGGTGTCAGGGAACACCCTCATAAAATGACTTCAGGGGAGAGGTTTCCTACCTGCCTTTCATAAAGAGATGAAGATTTTTGGAGATTCTGGTACTTGGAACATGTACTTGGTGCTCTCTCTTGACTTGGAAGGAGACTCTCTGAGCTTGAGGGCTGTCTGGTTTCTCCTCTCTTTGAGAACTTCTGCTGTCACCTTGCTCGGGGCTTCTGTGCAGATTAAGGAGTCAGAAATCTGTTTGCTTCTCTGGGTGCCTGATGTCAAGACTGTTTAGCGACCTCAGCAAACTAAAGCAATGAAGGGGAAGTTTGGCCATAGGGAATAAGTATTTGCACAGTGTATCTGTGTGTCTTAGTTAATTATTGTCTGTTTCTGCAGAGCCTGGGTATTATGAAGATGGGTCCTTTGGGATCCGAATAGAAAATGTTGTCCTTGTGATCCCTGCTGAAACCAAGGTGAGTGACCTACTGAAGATGCCCCTTTCTTTATGAGTCTGTGCTTGTAAAACTTAGAGTACTGGAACTTGAGGTGGGATCATGCTGCAGGTAGTTGAATCCTACTCAAGTCTGCTGCTCTCCAAAACCCTACTTTGGTGAAGACTGATTTTAAGTCTCCCCTGTCAATGGGGACACAGACTGTTCTGCTTCTGCAGTTTCCATAGGCTGAAATGTGTATGTGCGAGTTCTTTTAAAACGTTTTCTGTCTGGGTGTCAAAGACCAGAATCATCTTTAATGCAGCCCCTTGGAATCATTGCTGGTTGATCTTCTCAGGCCAGGGTTTTTATCTCTGATAGAGTCCCCTTTGGCAGCAGAACCAAAGCTACAGGCAGATTTTGACATTGTAATTGCAGGTCTGTCTGGGTTACGCTTTTAGAAATGCTGAACTGGAAATGACCATATGGCTAGTTCCGTGCAACTGTGACCTAGGACGTAGCCTTTATGAAGTGACCACTGAAAGAAATGACAGTGGTTTATATTGAGATTCTCTGCTTGATATATGAGGAAAAAAATACTGTTAAGTTGCTACCTTCTCATCTGAATGCTACAAGGCTGCTTTTTTTTTTTTTTAGTGTCCGGTGTTGACATGAGAGTATGATCTTGCTAGAGCTGTTCCTAAAAATTTGCAACCCCATTTGTGTTTCTGTTGCAGTACAATTTCAAAAACAGAGGGAGCCTGACTTTTGAACCCTTAACCCTGGTTCCAATCCAGACAAAAATGATTGATGTTAGTTTGCTGACCCAAAAAGAGGTAAGTGAAACAGTAAGTTTCCACTGTCTTTTTAATGCTAGAACCTTTTCTGTTTATAAGAACCACTCGCCTCTGCTCTACTTGGTAGATTCAGAGAGCAGTCCTGAGGAATCTGACTTAATTTTAAATGATCCAATTTGAGTGGGAGAACAGAGTAGATGAGCTCTCTAGAGGTCCTTCCATCTAAATCATTCTATGATAAGGGCAGCAAGGACACTCTAGTGATGTTGTTTTGGTAGTTCCTTTGATGTGGTATTTGCTGTTACATATAGTCTTTCTTACTCTTGCCTTTGTTTGCTTCTGTCAGACTACCATGCTGTCTCCCCAGAGACTTACACTGATGACTGTCCCATGGTGCTATTTGTGTCTCCGCATGGTCGGTCCCATTTAGCCATGCCACATTTATCAGTGCATATGGACTCTGAGCAGATAGGATACTTGCTCAGCAGCATTCATTTCCTAAATAGCTTTACCACCACAGCTTTCTATTTAGGTTTCCCTCTACCTTCACCTTGGCATGTTTCATCCTGGTTTTCTATCATATTGTCCATTTTTCTTCAGTCTATCCTAGGTTTCTGAATGGTAATCCAATTTGCATTTTCTTTTTCTGAAGAGGACTGAACGATACCAAGATCTATCTACCTTAAGGTTACCTGTTGAGATCAATAGGCTACTCGTATCTCATCACTGCATTGTTCAGTTACAAATTTGCAAAGCTATTTACTAGGCTGTGCCATGGTAGCTATTCTAACTTGCTGGAGGCAGTGATTTGCAGAGACCTTAAATACTTATCAGTTGAACTGAACCTTAGCTCCTCTGAAAACTCAGGACTAATTGCTTCAGTTCCTACCCTCATCAAATTTATCGAATTTAAGTCACTTCCATATATTAGAGGTCTGTCTGTGGGACAAGATCCTATCCTAGCCTAACAGCCCATCTCAAAGTGGCCTACTAATGTCTCTAGCTATACACACCTTCTAAAGGCAGCAGCTATTTTTCATTCATGCTGAATATCATATCTTTCCCTTTCTTTAGTTGAACTGGGTGAATGACTATCATCAGAAGTGCCGGGAGGTAATTGGAGCAGAGCTGGAGAGGCAAGGTCGGCTTGAAGCTCTTCAATGGCTCATCCGGGAGACAGAGCCTCTGATCAGAGTTCAGTAGCACCACGGTTGTCCTCGATACAGGGAACATCAGGACTGCTTGGTGTCACTGTAATCTACGTCTTCTTGGCCCCTGACACCACTGGGAGAAATCTCGTTGATAAACCTTGGGAAATCAGAAGGGGGATTTCATTTAGTGTCTTCCTCCTCCCCTGAGTTGGCAGGTAGCGTGGGGGTAAGGAGGGTTACTGTCTCAACATTTTTTGAGCAGGGGGGAGGTTGAGAATAGAAAGCAAACAAAATAAATAAGCATGTTGCCTTTGAAACAGGGGTCTTCTTGAAATAATGGTTCTAAGAGACAATACTGGAATATTTTATATGGTGTGGTTTTTCACTATGAAAACTCAGTATTTTTACATACTTGGGTTCCAGTTGCTGGGATGCTACCCAAACAGCAGGACTGATTACTGAATAAAAGTTTCCAACACATTATTTTCTCTGTCTGGCTTCTCTTGTAATCAGTGATATATTGGGTTAGACAGCTTAAAAGAGGGCAAGGACCAGATCATTCCACGTTTGTGTGCAGCCTGCTTGGACAGTGAAGAAATAGAGCTGCATATATGTGTATAGAGCTGCCTTATGCTAGGAGCTGGGCAGATGTTATGGAAAGGCCTGGTGGGAGCTATCACTTCTGTCTATGCTTTGTGACAGATCGTGGAAGGGATGTAGTGACACTTGGCGGAGGGTTGTGCCTGTGGAGCACCCAGGCCACTACTTCTGTCTATTGCTATTCACAGAGTACTTGTATAACCCGTGGCAGTGCAGGATGTGTGGGCAATACCATGGAAGTACAGCTCTTCCTGCATACAAGGCAATTACTAAGTTAAAAATAGAAAAAAAATAAAAATGCATGCAATGGACAAAGAAAGGCTTCTGCAACTTTAGCACAAAATCAGCCAGGCCCTGGACACCAGGAGCAGTGCTCTGGAGTGCTAGGCAGTGCACAAGGACATCTAGTGGTTAAGAGAACTACTGCAAGGCAAATGCAGGTTTGCGCTCTTCCCTCCCTTCAGCTGGGAGGGAGAATGCTCTGCTCTGCAGTCTTCTCAGCTGGCTTCTGGAAAGTCACTGTGTGCAGCCCCATCGGAGCACTGTCCATAAGGCCAAATGGCTTTGTAAAAATATACTTACTAAAAGAAACATTATTAACACTTACCTACTGTGTTTCAATCAAACTAAAACTCAGTATTAAATATAAAAGGGACAGTTGGGTAATAGTAACTCACATTCCTGACATTTTAAGGAAATGGTCTATGCAAATGGAAATGTTCAGATAATTCTTTTTAAAAAATATTTCTCATTATTCCAAGAGGGAAATGTTAATCTCTGTTAAATAGCATGAAATTGGTATATCCCTCAAGAGATGTAGAAATTGGAAGCAGTACCATGTAGCCAAACAAAACTTGGAAGAGAAAGGAAGAGAAACAGTCCAGGAAATAATGTTCCCTCGTCTCCTTGCTATGCTATCCAAGAAAGTGTAAAAATAAAAGTGTAGTAAGTGGTTTAAAAGTTTTTAATGCTACAGCCTCTGCAGCTATGTGTCTGTATTTAAATATCCATGCAGTTTCCCACCACCACCTGCAAGTATGCAAGTATTAGCTGTCATTTCAGCTGGGTCTATGGGAAACCCTGCTCACACATCAAGCAGTCCCCAGTGTCTCTGGAGTATGTGCTATCAACTAAAACAGATTACACCTGTGGAAGAAATGTTTTTGCCCAAATTACAGCTGCTGGTACTGACTGTGCTACAGGATCAAAGACCGAGCGGTGGATCTGAGCAGGTTGTACTGTGACAAAAGGGGAATTTCCCTGCAAAATCACTGCATGCAGCGAGGCTGAATGCCGCAGCCTCGCCAGGCTGCGTGAGCTACTGTCTGCGGGCAGGCAGCCGCCTTCCAGGGTGGTGGTGGAAGTTCATGCAGGTAGCTTTGGTGGTCAGCATAAACCCACAAGGGGTCTGAGCTGCCGGCTGTGTGTGTTCCTAACATCAGCATCCCGGCTGTCCTGGCAGAGACCAAAGACTAAGGGTAGATTTCTCCTTGCTCAAACTTCAGGGCAAATGTTTCCTGAGGGAATGCAGAAGAGGGTAACTTCTATCAAACAGAGCAGCCAAGGAAGCTGTAGTCCTCAGTCTCAAACCTGCAGTCACCGTGTTTGGCTCAGGCACCTCAGCGGGGAGGGGAGACGTGACACCAACAGCACTTCGGGCCATTCAAACCTGGCAGTTCCCACTTGGATTCCTTCTTCACAGTCATACACCAAGTGGGGTGGTTCCCACCCACGTCTCAGAAATTTCTGGTGCTTTCCCATCCCAAAATCCCTCCAGCACACAGGGACAGAGATGGGAATATCTGGATTTAGCTCCTCTAGGGACCAGCCTGGGTAGCCCCGCAGGTCCTCTCGTGCCACTTTGACCCTGTGGGCTTTTGTTGCAGGGAGTTTGCTGCAGTGCCTTGGTCCCAATGAGGAGATCTTTGAGGAGATCCTTACTCCTTTCTCAGAAAATTAAACTTGGCCTTTTTTTTTTTTTTTTCTCCAGGTTTTGATTTATTTCTTCAGTGTCTGCTTTTCCTGGGTGGTCTCTGTCTTCATTTCTGCTGGCAAAAGGAAAAAAAAAAAAAAAAAAGGAAAGGAAAGCAGGTTTCTGTCAGGTTTAGGTTTTCATTTTGTATGTGCCATTCACAGAAACGACTGTAAGATTATGCTTCTCATGAAAATTACCATATTATTTCATTTTGTTGTTATTACTATTTTCTTTCCATAGTGGCTTTTTTTTTTTTTTTTTTTTTTTTTTTTCCAGTGTGGGGAGGAATGGGCATTTTCAGCAATACACTTAGTGGTCTGTTTTTAACCCATGTGGTTTTGCAGTTTTTTAACCCATTGGGTGTCTCCCCTTTTTGGATGATGCAATGAGGCACATTTCTGCTCCTCATGCAGTCCTGGTCAAAGGGGTGCTTGCTGGGGCAAGCCTGTCTGGCTTAATCCTTTCATTCAACTCAGAATCTAAGTGGGCTGTTTGTCACCACCGCCTCTTGATTGTGTCTCTACCCATGGGACAGTACATCAGCAAAACTAAACCATATTTGATGTCTATATGGCTGCCCTGACTTGTGTTGCCAGAGCACTTCCCTCACTGTCCCTTGCCCAGCTGTTTGGTAACGTTAGTATAGCTGGAGATTTCTAGCACTACAACTGTGTTTAGGGGCTATCAAACCCTTTGTTTCCCTTGGAATAAAAATGGTACAGCAGGAGACAGACCCTATTTTTCAGGGAGGAAAATCCCCATCAGCTTCACCATTCAATCACGAATCATGACGTACACATTGGCAATGTGCCTGCTGGTGTACAAGGCTTCTGAGACAAACAGACCATTTCTCCTTGAGCAGGATTCATATTCATTCATCTCCAGCAACAAATGCTCCTTCACTCCCTAACCTGGCAGACTGGTTGGCTTCTCTGCAGTCACATCTCCTTCCTCTGTCTGTGGGTATTACCATAAGTGTGCCTGGCAGCAATGAAATCCCATTTTCTTTCTTTCCTTCTTTTCTTTTTTTTTTTTTTTTTTTTTTTTTTAATGGCTCATATCTCACCTGTAATGGAAACCCCACTATTTGTTCACATGACTATTAAACCCGTCACTTTACATGGCAGCTGTTGAAGAAGGTTTTGATTTACCCCAGCCCGGCCTTAGAAAGAAGAAGAAAACTGAGAACACCATTGCTGAGGACCTCCTTGGCAGCCCCATCAAACCTGCCTGACATTTAAGCTGCACGCAGGGAATTAGTTGCCCTACTACAATGTTGGGACTCCCTCCTGTGATCCCTTCAGCAGATAGCAACAAGAGCCAGGTGGTTGGAGCAGCCAGGTATTGAAGCTCTCGGGACCAGGAGATGGCACCTTCTTTCCTTTGCCCCTTCTCTGCGTTTGAGAGGTTCTCTTGCGAGGCTGCAGGAGGCTCCTCAGTCACACAACTGCCTAAAACACGTCACACGATGCCTAAAACACACCTGTGTGCTCACACCCGATGTCTGGAGAGGAGCTGTCACTGCCTGGCAGCGGCTCCTTTTGGCACCCAGCAGGGGTGAATCGACTGCTGCTGCTGCTGAGGATTTTCGCCATTTATTTTTGCTGACTTGTAGCAATTTGCACCTTGTTCCCAGAGTCCTGGGTCTGCTCCTTTTTTTTTTATTTATTTTTTTTTTTTCTGCCTTGTGGGAAGTAATTAATCTGCTTTGAAGGTTTTCTGCTCAAACGGGGACAGCAGGACCCCTTGCTGTAGAGTGGCAAAAGGAGACAGATCATTTCTCCAAGTCTTCTTTTTAGGGAAGAAAGTGCTGGCCTGGGCATCTGGCAGAGGTGTCTTGAGATCAGGAGTTAAATAAATTGTCTGGTGTCAGTGCCCTCAGCTTGTTTTACATGATAAGGACAAAACTCCCTATGGCTTTGGCTGTAATAAGAAAAAAAGAAAAAAAAAAAGAAACAAGAGCCTCTGGAGGGTGGAAATATGAACTGGGTTAGTACTTAATTAAGTTGCCTATTAACAGTTGTGTAGCGGCTTGGAAGAATTTTAATGTACCAATTAAAGAAAGGAGCTATCTCCTCGGCTTTCCACCACCTCTGGGGACGCTGTCAAGAATGGGAAGCTTCGCAGATCAAGTGCTGTTTATTTTGCTTCTCCTAGCTTGTTAAAAAGTGTTCTAAATTTGGGATGTGGCGGATGCCTATGGACATGGTTGCTTCTGCGACGCAGTGAAGCATCAGACGTCTGATAAGGATTAGCATAGGAAAGAAACAGGAACATAATGCTGCCTGACCCCATAAAAAACTTGTTTCTTAAGGTTTCTCTGCATTGCTCCATGAGGAGGAAGGGATTTGGGGCAGCTCCTTCATGAGCTCACCTGGCTCCGTTGTAAACAGCAGGCATGGGGTGCTCTCTCCTCTGCTTGTGCCTTGTGCAAAGTGACTCAAGAACATTGCTCTGTTAGGTGTCTCCTAATTTACAGCCAAAAGCTATTTGAGGCCATTTTAGACCTATTTGTTCATTTACTCAAATTGCTCTTTCTCCTTGGCTGGGCTTCCAAATGAGCTGCTGAAGAGCAGCTGTACCTCGATCGCTGCCCACAAGCTCCTTCTTGTCCTTCCTCCAGGAGGAACTTGTGAGATGAGCCATCAGCAAAACCATGCTCAGAGGTGGGCTTTAACCATCACGTTTTGCTGGCTGGAGGCTGGCAGGGCCTCTGTGAGGGTGTGTTGCTGTCATGTCAGCTGGGGAAGTGACAGCTCTCCAGCCACAGCCCTTTGTGGTAGGCTTGACTGGAGGACAGGGACTTGAATCACTTCTCCAGTGCTGAGACCATTTCTGCTTGCTGACGCAGGGAAATGGAGGCTGAGCAAATCCCCACTGAGTCCTCAAAAGCTGAAGCTGATCTGATGTAAATGGTCAAACACCTGCAAAACATTAGGCAGAGGGGGGGGCATGTTTGGGCTCAGTTCATTGAAATTTGGTGCACCTGGCTGGGGCTGGGCTGGCTGCAGCTCCCACAGGGTTCCCTTGGGGCAGTGCTCCTCAGCACCTGGCACACCCCCATCACTAAAAAGTTCAAAACCATCCCCCAAAACAGTGTTGGCTGCAAATGACTGTTTCACTGCTTCCCAAGGCTGACCAAGCCAAATGTGGCCTGCTGTTCAAATGCACTTTGTCCCCAACCCCTTGCTTCCTCAGCAGAGGTGCTGCCATGCTGCTACTGCTGCCAGCAATGAAGTCAGGTCTAGAAGTCATGAAGCCTCAGAGAGATGCTTTAACACAAGTAAGTGTAGAGGAAAGTTCTTTTATTTGGGTATTTTAGCTCCCTAACATTGGGAGTGTTGTCTCATTAAGGCCCTTTCCAGATTTTACTGGGATAACCTAGAAATCAGTCGGAACTTCACACCAGGCCATTTGGGTTAGCAAGGTGTAAAACAGGGAATGAAAGATGATAACAGGGTGCAGAAACTTAGGTCAGAAAACTATAAAGACAGAGGTCTAAATTCCTCTACAAAACCAGTGGCAGATAAGGAGGGGACCCTGTGTCTCCCCTCCCAGGTCTTGGTCTGGGGGTGAATGTTACTGTTGGTAATGCTGCTGGTGATCCTGACCACAAACATGTGCAGAGCACACAAAGCCAGCAGAGAGCAGCCTAAGTCATACGAAAGAATAGAGAGTATTTCTTTCTCTGTCTCTCTCTTTTAAATTAATACATTGCTTATTTTTGTACTGGCCTGGGGCTGCAGGGGAGTTTTGTTGCCTCGTGCCCGCAATGCACTGTCTGCAGAGCCCCACTTCCACTCTCAGATTAGTTTGAAGAAAAAAAAAATCCAATCGCATCCTTCATCATTTGTCAGGTACCTGTCAGTGGCTTGCTCTAGCTCTGGCATCACAGCCTGCGGAAGCTGAAGGCGTGCTCCCGTGTGGGCACTCAGCTACGTGCTCTTTCTTGCAGCATCTCTGGGGCAGTGTATGGGGGTGAGCACGAAGCCTGTCCCTGCCTCTGCAACTCACAGAGATGCCTTGGTCTGTTCTTGCCTAAAAATCAGGCTGGGATATGTTCCCTGCTGGGGCAGCATGTTGTAAAACACTCCCAAAATGAGCACTAGCCAGCTGGAGGGGGTCTACTGGGGCCTTCAGTAACCCCTCCGCCACCCCAGCATTTGTGTCAAGCAGCCCTGGCCAGGCGTCCCAGCTCACTGCACCCAGTCCCTTGGCTCTGTGCATCTTCTCTCCCATGCAGATGCTGCTGTGTGTGTGACAGGGGACTCAGCAAGAGTCCTCCGTGTCCATTTGCATTTGGATCACGTCTTCTGATAAACACTGCTGTGTTCCTCTTGAGGTTTGAATAGAAAATGAGCTGGGGGATTTCAGGCGAAGGTAGCATTAGCTTGGAGCTCCAAAGACTTCTAGGAGGGGCTTTAAGGAGCTTGGAGTGGTTGTGAGAATACCTCCGCTCAAATCCAAACAGGCAGCTTGGTAAGTGCAAAGTTGAGGAAAGTGTCTTCTCCCCCTTGTATGCTATTAATATTTAGGGCTGGCCCTCAATTATTCATTTCTTCAGGGTGTGCTTTTATCATCTCAGTGCTACAGGATTAGTTTGTGCACCATCTCTGGGCACTCAGAAAAGACCTTTCCATAAGATTTGTGAAACTTCATATCTGAGAGGCCTTTTGCAAGCAAAATATACATCGTGCCATTAGTCAAAAAAAAGCAAATCTTTCCCATCCCCACCCACAGCTCCTTTAAGACCACACATTGCTGAGCATTAGCAGATGTACAGGATCCAGCCGTGGCTGGAGGATGGATAACCCAGCATGGCTTGATTAGAGGTTGGGTCCATTATGTGCTGCTTATGCAAGAAATTGGAGATGCTTAATGATGTTTTCCAGGTGGATGCTCAAAAGAGGGGAAGGTCTTGAGGGCTTCCCACAAGGCAGAGCTGACCTCTGCTGCGGTTGTGGGTGCTGGCTGCTTAAAGAGATTCAAAAACTAGCTGAAGGGCAAATCCGGGGGAAAAAAAAAATCCCTCTAGACTGTTAAACTGCAGATTGCTGAAGGCTAGAAGAGGAGTTTGGCAAAATACCACTGTATTTCTGCCCTGCTTTTGTAATCCAGGAGTTCTTTGTGTGCTGCAGGTGGGGAGAAGTCCCCAGAAGGACCTTAGGGGTGCAGGGCTGTGCTGTGAGCTGTGGGAGCCTGAACACGTTGTCTCCTCCCATTACAGCAGCAGGGCACAGCTGGAAGGCACCTGGGTCCTGCAAAAACATCTGGGGGCCATTTTGTCATTGAACAGCTGTGCTGGGAGGTGTGCCGTAGAGATCCGCCCCTGAGCACCTTTTAGACTAGCATCTGTGCTGGGATGGATCATCAGAAACTCACCGTTAGGTAATTATCTAATTATAAGGCTTATTAAGTACTTGACTCAATTGCCTAACATGGAGGCTGGGACACATGCATATAGGAAATTTGGCATGGATGCTTGCTCCAGTGACCCACAGCCAGATCCCAGACCTGAGACCAGCTCCGTGCACTTCCATTGCCCTTGGCACAGCCTGCTCCTTTGCCTGAGCTGTGGACAAATCGAAGTAAGCGGTGATTAAATAGTCCGAATTATTGACATCCGCACTATAAATATCTGACTCGTTAATAGCCTGTCTTCCTGCTGGGTCACAAAGCCTGACAGTAATTTTGCTAAAAAAAAAAAAAAAAAAAAAAAAAAGGATCACCAAATTGCATGTTTCGACGCACAGCTTGATCAGGGTGGGGTCTGGGAAGAATCCTTGTCATTTGCAAAAATATTCCTTCAGTTTAATTAAGTCAAGTCAACCCTGGAGTTAGCATTCCCTTGCTCTTTCAGGAGCCTGAGCTCCTGTGAGAGGCATGCGAGCACAGTGCTTCTGCGATCACTGCAATTTCAGAGTTGGTCAAAACGAGGGAAAAACAGGGAATATTTTTTTTTCTGCTTTTTGAAAATATTTTGTAGGGTAATTCTTCTCCGGGATGAGATGATAAAGCCATGAACAGTTTTGCTAGCAAGAAGCCTGGGAAAATATTGGGATGAAAAAATGACATCCATCAAACATTTCATTTTCAGAAGATGTGTATATACTGACAACTCTAATTAAACATAGCCAATTGGATTAATTTCTTAAGAAAAAAAAGTATTTGCAAATTTTCCATTTAGGAATGGTTGAATAAGGCATTCTGACAAGTTTTGAAAGGGCATTAGAATATTTTTGGGCATAAACCTGACGAAACCTGGCTGAAACCCTAAACCAAAACTGCAGTCAACCATTTTGCTAAAAAAAATTCCTGACTCTGTGGTCGTGCAGTTTCTGAGAAACATGAGCAGCAGCGAAGACGCATGAGGTGTGTGTTCTGGTCCATGCTGTTTGATTTGAGGTTGGTGGAGAGAAATGGGAGCCCCAGCACTGGGCAGGAAGCAGTAGGCCGGACTGCCCTTGTTTTGGGATAGCCACTTCCTGTGAAGCCCAGGCTAAAACATAACCTCTCCTACAAAATGCTCCCCTGAAAGCACTGTTGGTTTTGCTAAAGGGAGCAGCCTGACAGAGATACCCCCCTCCCTCACTCCTCCTTGCAGGGTCTTTTTGCCAAAAGTTGCAAACCCACTTTATGTTAAAGCCTCAGTGTAGCTACAAGGCAGCTTGGTGGGTTTTTAATGGCTAAATGTCAACAGAGACAGTGTTTTGTGTGCTGCCTCTTGCTCTCAGAGCACTGGTTATCTTCTCTTAACCAGGTTTGGGTTCTGTGAGTGACCCTGCATGCCTGGGCCCTAAGCCGAGGGTGGGTGACAGGACTCGTGCATGGCAGCTGACGTTGCTTTAACTGTCATCTCTTAGTAGAAATAATCCTTGAACCCTACCAGACCAAGCTATAAAATCACATGGGTCTCATGTTAGTCACTGTCAGCACAGCATACTCTGCTTCTGGCTCAGAGAGGACTGCACGGTGCCTGGCCAGCTCACTGACCATGGTATAGACAGAGATGGAGATCAGTCCAAGCCAATGCTCCAGCAGGAGATGTGGCACTGTCAGAGTGGGGCTGTCCCCAGGGAATGGTTTTGTGCAGGATTACCCCTACTCTCATCAACCTGGCCTGCTGTCTCCTGCCCTCTCTCTGTAGGCTGAAGTATCTGGGCCCAGTTAGACCTACAGCAAGAGGAGAAGAAGATGGGTTCCCAGATTAAGGTGGAAGAATTGTAAAAATCCAGAAAAAATCTAGATGCTGAATCAAGAGAAGACACTCAATGGTGCCAGAAAAGCACCAGCAGCACAACCAACCTGGTAATGACCCTGCAGTACAGCAGGTTCCCATTACCTTTAAAGAGCAAAGCAAGTGAGCTTTATGCTGCTGTGGTCAAGCATTTAAAAGTATTTTTAATAACCATGTAATGTTTAATACAAGCCATCCCATCATTAGTAACAGTCTGCTTAGCATCAGAGTTGTACTGCAGATGCCTGATTTTGCTGGTTCTGAAACATCAGCAAATTTTGTTTTAATCTGTAGCTGTAGAGCTAGAAATAGTCACTGTAAGGATGATATTGTTTTGCATTCAGTGCATTTATTGACGTGAGAAAATCAGCAAGCATTAATTTAAGTGATTAATTCAGGCAGGAACATGCAAATGCGAAGACTGGATGGAAGCACATAGACCACGTGTTGCAAAACTGTAGTCTGGTTCCTTGGCTTCTGACAAGCAGGCAGAAAAAAGAACAAGTGGGGAAAATCCTTGTATTCACTACCTTGCAGCAAGCCTTTTGTGTAGGGAGAGCGAGCACCGTTTGCACTGAAAGTGCTGGTACTGATGAAGGGTTTGGGTTGGGTTTGGGGCTGGGACTCAGCTGCCTGGTGGCAGAAAGCTGGCCAGGAAGGAGACCCATGGTTATGGTGGGCAGGGAACTGGACATGAGGTCTTAACAAAACAGGTCAGTGTCACCTGGAGACTTCATGTGCAAGGGAGTCTCCCCCTATGAGTGAGACAGCATGACCTATCCATGCTCTGTACATTGTGTATTGAATAAGGCTCTCCATGACATTTTCACACCACTTGACAACACGAAAAGTGCTATTAAAAGAGAGAAAACAGCCCAGGGAGAACAGCCTTTCCAGGCTGAGCCCTCCTCATCTGCTCCCAGATGAGCCCTCCTCATCTGCTCAGGAATGGTCAAAGGACCCACACAAGCTCTGCCCTGGTGAATGGGGCAGGGATTGAATTGGAGCCCAGCATAAATTGCTCTTCAGTTAGCATGGTCCCCCAGGCTCAGGGTGACTTTTGGGAAGACGACAGCCATCATGCTGTCCATCTCAGTGGGATGCTCCCCCCAGCCCTGCAGTAGAGGAGCCACTGTAGTGATTTGTTCTCCCCTTTTAAGAACCAAACACTGCATACGTCCCAGCTGGCAAAGACAAACTAGATCATTAAGACAATTGAAACTGTGTGGGTACAGAGAAACAAATGAAAAAATGAGTCTGAGATGCATTCACATTTTGCACATTTAATGGGATAAACCCCCAAGCCTATAATATTAAATCAGAATGTCAAAGAGAGAGCTTATGTTAATTTAATTAAAGACAGCATCCTGGTGCACATGGATAAGGAGCAGAATTAATATTGTGCACCACCCACTAATTTTGCCTGCCATGGGTTGTACATAGCCTGGATGTCCTGATGTGCTCAGAGCTCTGTTAATCTGGACAGGGTGAGTATCCCCCTGCCACTCTGCCAAAACTGGGCAGGGTTGAATTTTATTCTTCTCATTTCCAAACCTGTCAAACGGTGCGTGAATATTACCAGTGGCACAAATCTAAGCACTAATTCATCTGTCTGTGCTGGAGAGGTGGGAGTCCTTGGCTGCCTTCACTTCCAGTGGGGCAAAAGAGAGGAATTCCTCAAAGATGCCTGGCAGTAAGTGGTATGGACACCCCTCTACCCTTTGTACATCTTCAGTCCTACAAGCTCAAATGTTTACCTCACCTCCTTATGTGCTGGGCCCTGGCAAGAAATAGCTGATTCTTCAGGAAATTGCCTCTAGGCCTAACTCAAACTCAGCCAAGCTAATAGGAGCCTTCTGGTGGCTCTGAAAGGGTATGGATCAAATGGTTTGCTTGTCGCAGAGTAGGATGCACAAAAGAGCTTGTGGCTTTGTGCAACACGTGTTGTGCAGAACCTGAAAAACATTTTAAGGTCCCTGAAAGTTTCCTCACAGTACTAAAAGCTGTGAGAGGGTGCCCTGCAAAGAAACCCACTTGTACACAGATGTCTGCATTCTGCAGCAGACTGAGACACTTGTTCAGAAGGCCACTTATGCCCATTAGCTGCCCTTCCACCAAAAATGAGCTTCTCAGATGGCAAACACCTACTCATTAGAGCTAGAAAAACTGAGACTCCAAGCCAGGCATGAGATCTGCAATAGTTAGGACTTGGGTTTACTTCCCACTAAAAGGAATGAATGAAGTAAGTTATTAGGTTACTTGACTGAGGAGTTGTAATGTCAGACCCCAAGAGGAGTTGGAAGGACTGCTCTCCCCCCTTGAAATTTCTTGCTGGCTATCATGTATTCTTTTATCATCTCACTTTAAACTGAAAGCACTCTACATTTTTCTCTGTGACTGTATTGCAGAACATAACTTGGGAATGATCTGAATAGGAAGGTCTGACAGATTGCTTTTTGTGAGGGCTCTTTAGGGAAAAAAGCAGACATGACCCTTTGCTAAATTACACCTGTGTTAAAGTAATACATAGCCACTGCTATTGACAGCATCACACCTGGCTAAATGGTCATGAATGGAGGACTGGGACCTGCATTATATTATTTTTCATTTAGCAGAGCTGCTATGGTTTCCCTTGAGTCCAGGGGAGCCTAGAAAAAACCTACCCTGATCTGTCCTTTTCCTAGGTTTGGGAGGTCATTAGAGATGGTGAATCAGCCACATCTTCAATCTAGCGGTTTGGGGCACTTGAAATGTACACAGTGGCTGGATTTCAATTTCTCAAGGACATTTCATTATTTCCATCCACAGAGTGGGAGCAAGCCGTAGGTGATTTGTGAGAAAGGAATTTGAATTCATTTTATTGGGTGCTAGCTGCTGAACTGCAGTCATCAGAAAACAGCTTTAGGTCTGTCCTCTGTCCACTGCCCTGAGATGATCCATCCTTTCCCTGTTCTGCATCTTCTCCCTGTAACTGGGTGGGAGCTGGGTTATGTGGCTCTATGCCTGCTCTCCGTGCCCAGGAAAGGATTCTTGGTTCATTTACTGGAGCCTGGGAAGAAATAATATTTCTTGTTCATAAAAGCTCTGGCTCTGCTCACACAAAACCATCCACCAACTTTAAAAAACAGAGTACAGCCAGTGCCTCGCTTGGTCTTTGGGCTGTGCCCTGCTGATCCTTGCACTGAGGAGCAGGAGAGGGCCATGGGGCAGCAGCACCAACAGCAGCTCCTGGGGCACCGCACGTGGCTTCAACAGGAGATCCTGGTGAGCAGAGCTGCACCAGGATTTTTTCTTAACCCTATTCCTCCCCTGCTCCTCTCCATGCTGCAGATTTCCATCCCTAGAGCGAGCATTTCTGGCTGAGCCTTGGACTGCTTTCACTCAGTATTTCTGCCTTGGTCCCAACTTCGCCATTTACTGTGCCCCTGGAGGGCCATGGGCAGCTGGGGCCTGAGCCTGGTCGTGGCTGTGTCCTGCCACCAAAGGGCCCCCTCTGAGCAGCTGTGGGGTGCTGACTGAGCTGGAGAGTGGGAAGAGGAGACACAGGGCACACAGAGAGCCACAGGCTTGGCGAGGAGGCAGCAAGCAAGCTGGCTTCCAATGAGCCTGGAGAAGAGCCATGGCTAAAGGAGGAAAACATGGTGGTGGTGTTGGGAAGATAATAATCATGTAATAATCATGTCTCTCTGTGCATCTGTGGTTTGCTTGACATTTTCCTTTTTTTTTTTTTTTTTTTTCCTTTTTTTTTTTTTTTTTTTTTTTCCTGCTGACAAGTATTTGAAATTATGAAGGTAGAGGTGCCTTGATAATTAAGGCTTGCTGCTGCAAGGCTTGCTCTGTAATTGTCTTGTTCATGATTTTGCAGGCGTGAAAACATGGATAGGGAGTGATGATGTGTGTTTTCCGGTACGAGCAGGAGGCTGGTGTTGTTTCATGGGGGACTTCATGTGCCTGTACATGCGCTGGTAGCACAGCATTAGGGGGTGAGTGTGGCATGTCCAGCCACCCTCCCCACCCCCCAAAAATATATATATTCCCTATGGATTTTTCTTCACAGAGTTACAAGGGTGATAAACTAGCAATTGGAAAAAAGTAGAGCAACCAAATGGCATCTGTTACATCCTACAGTCCTACATGCTGGACGCCACTCTGCTGAAAGCCACAATTATTAATGTAAAGGACAACTGATTTGAAATCCTGGTGAAGTCACCTGGGGCATGTTTTCCACCCTTACCAGGGCTAAACTTTGGATTAGGGCATTGCACAGAGCAGCTTTCCCAAAGCAAGTACTGCTCCTGGGTTTGAAGGTGAACATGAACTGGCTGGCCTCAGCTTGCTGGAAAGGATGGGCCCTGTGCAGGGGAGTTTGCACCGTGGCTGCGTAAAAAGCTCCTGGGGTTCCTGTATGAATATTGCAGTCAAAAATGCTGTGGAAAGTTCTTGTCTTTCTACTGTCCTCCAGAAACTGCCAGCTGGAGGGGGAGGACCTTTTGTTGCAGTGATCAAGATTTATCAGGAAATCAGACACTTTTTTGTGTTCTCCACTCCTTTGTTTTTGCAAAGGATTTCCTGCCTTTCATGATTGCCAACTGCTGTGCTGCAGGAGCTTCTAGGAGGCACCAAATACAGCCCTACAGAGCTCCTGAAACAAATTTTTTAGCCAGCTGAAGTGGAAGGATGGACCCCTGTCCTGGCAGCTTTGGTCATCTGTATTCATCTATGCTACAACAATCCTTCCTGTAAAGCCAACCATATGCTCTGGGTACAGCTGCGTGACTAATCCTTAAGTAATCGTTTATGTGGGGAATGTCACCTCTGGGTGTGCTATTTGTTGGTCCATAACTATACATTTTTAAGAGGAGCAGGCTGAAATAATCTAATCAGCCTTTCCTGAAGGGGCATACGATCCCCTGCCCTTTCTCCTCGTCCCCAGCAGAGCACAAGAAGTGCATGGATGTGTGGGTGAAGAGGTGGCAATGTGAGTCCCAAGGAGAGGAGGGGTATCTGGATGCTGATTACAGGGTGAAGAGTGGACTTTATGAAGGAGAAAGCACAGGGTGCAACAGTTTGGTAAAATCTGATCTACTGGCTGTTGGTGCTGCGTGCTGTAGGGCAGTGCAGTCCCAGGGCACTCCTCGAAGTCATGGTGGGAGTCACAACACTGTGCCTTGTGGTGTGATGCTCTGTGGCTGGAGAACATCTGGGATCCCCTGTTTGAGGCTACATTATTGCCACTCTGTACTGTGTGAGTTACAGCACAAGCACAAGCAGCACAAGCATTTCCAGTCCAGGCCATGACACTCCAGCATTCAGATCGTTTGGACACAAGTGTTTCTAAGAACACAGGACACGGGTATCTCCAGATATCTTCACAACTGGAAAAATAGAGGTTCAGGTTTTGTACTCAACCCTACTGGTTAAAAACGTACCAGAAATTCTTTCTGTTTCCCCACCCAGCTATTCTCCCTGTGCCTGGGGATCCCTCAAGTGCTGGTCCCTCAAGAGTCTTGGTGTGCTGGGAGAACATAGTTTAGGCTAGATGTGTCTCATATAACAAGCTGGTGTGCTGTGAAGGTCGCAGCACAGGCAGTTATTCTTTAAAGGTGCTGGCAAGACTGACAGCAGGGCAGAAGGTCATTTCTGGGGCTAATCCCCTCTCAGCAACCCACAGGAGGCAGAGAACCTGCTTTCTCAATGGCTGTCTCCTGAACATAATGCTCCAGCTTTAATGTACTGCTTAACTCCAGTGGAAAGAACATTTTCAGTCCAATTTCCTCCTGGTTTTTCACATTTTTTTTTTTCTTTTTTTCTTCATATAGCTTAACCCAGGAAGTTGGCAGCTTGAAGAGGAGGGTGCCAGCAGTTCCTGGGGCTGGTTCCTCGCTCTGGGCTGCATCCCAAGATGTGGTTTGAGTTGTTGGCATAACTTCCCCTCAGAAATGTTACCTCAGAGGAAGTTCAGCCCATTGCAGGACTGGTTGCTATGACATTTTGTAGATCACCATACCAGGAGCTATTGATTCAAGAGTAACCTACATCCTGCCTTGTGTTTGGCTAAAGCCTTTTTGACAAGAACTCTACATGTTTGGCATGAATATGTATGATCTGGGCTTTGTGGACCAGTAAAAATCTCTATTCATCCAGTGGTGATAGGGATAACTCCTGTGAGATGCCCTGGGGTTGTTATGCCTTATAAGGGATAAGTACCTTTTTTATTCAGCTATTGCTTCCTTCAGCAATAATACTCATTTTTGCATTTTGGTATGATGGTGAAGGATTTCTAGATGACAGTTTGATTTGGAAAGTCAGAGGAAAGACTTCCAAAGAAATCAGTTTCCACAAAATGAGTAGAAAACAGGGATGGCTTTCCCCTCCATACAGTATAAGGAAGTCAAAACTGGGCATTTTCAGAAAAGAATGAAAATATGTTTCTGCCTTGCTCACTAACAAATGGTCCATGGACCATTGGTTATTTGTCCCAAAAACTTTCTATGTAGGGCATAAAAGTTATCTTTGACAACTTTCTGTCAACTTCCTCTGCATTGTTACACTGATGGAATATAAAGCTGGTTCAAATGAGGACCAGGATCTGGACGTCTGGTTCCAGGAGCATTTTTGAGGTCATGCAAATGTTTTTTGATTTTTTTTTTCTTCATTCTAGTTCAAACTGCTGTCTAATCTTGTCTGGCATCTGGTGCTTCAGAGGAAGGAAAGGGAGAATGAAATGAAACCTCCCTGTAGACCCAGAACAGTCAAGTAAACTGCAGTTTTTCTTGTCTTAAACAAGATTAGCAATCATTAAAAAAACAACTCGCAGAAGAACAGTGCTGGCTTATGGTAGTTTCCATGATGCTATCAATATGGCCTTAGGCATGAAATCTTCATTTTCAATGCCTTCTATTAAACACTGGCTCAAAAGGTCATCTCGGGGTCTCTGACATTATGTGAATCAGTTACTTTTCCCAGCTGATGCTACTACCTATTTTTGGCTTCGCCCTTTGGCTTGCCTTTGGCACTTGAACTGTATTAACCAGTAGGAATATGAATCAGTGCGCAGGACTGACAGTCTTAGAGCCATGCAGGCAAGCTGGAGATGTGCCAACTAAATAATCAAAGCTACTGATGGGGCTGCATAATGCTGGGGGCTTGCAGAGAACTTTCTTGCACTGTGGTCGAGAATGTCACAGTTGTTTGAGAAGTAGAAGGAAAACATAATGTTTGCTACACTAGAGAGGAAATCTGACTAGAATATTTTAAGATAAATGAGTAGCAGATAAAGTGTTGCTTAGATTTTCTTGCCACACGGTTGGGTATGTTTGTTATTTATGACACCATTGTTGGAGCTGCAGCGGTATAACAAGGGCAAAATGAGTTTTGTTGGCAGAAGTAATAGCTTTTAGTTGCTGTAACAAAAGCCATCGCCCCTACCTGAAAAGATTTTCTTCATTGCTACCACAGACGTGTCCACATCTGGGGAGTGACCACAGGTTGTGAGCAGATCGTATGCTTTGTTTTGGCTGGAGGAATTAATCATCAGAGTATTCACGAGCAGTAGGCTTCTCAGCTCCAGGAAACACCACATGCTAAGGCACTGGTTGTTGGCTGGGACCCGCAGCAACCTTCTGGCTGCCAGGTCCGCTAAGGAAACCACAGCCTCTGTGCTTCAGGTTTACAGGGAGGGAGGAGAGAAAGGGGACACAGAGCCCACAGTGCAGAATTAGAAACAAATCCTAGTTATCCTGAGCAAACCTTGCCACTAGGCAAGTGTTTGGTCACGTTTGAGTATTTCTGGGAATATTTTCCACCTTCTCCACCTTTCTAAAGGCTGTATATGGATGCTGGCATCTCATGACTAATGCAGGGGCTTGAAAGTACTTTTATGAAACCTCCTTCAATAGATGAGCCTTCTTTCAACAGAAAGCCAGACCGAATGTTTCCTTCAATCACAAGGGATGCTGTCCTTCCTCATCCAGCCAGCTGGGAACTTTCTGCATTGTGGAGCCTGCTAAATCCACTTAAAATCCACTACTGGCTGCAAAGTGGGGAGTGGAGGTAGGATGTGGCATCTGGGACAGCATCCTTGGTCCCTTGCAGTCTTGGTCATAGGCTAGATTTTTCTGGTTGCCCCAGGTCACATAGCCTTCAGGAACACCTTTGTGCATGGCCCAGACAAGTCGGGCAGAGCTACCAACCACTTAAAAATCCCCATGCATCTTATGCAGAACTCAGTCCATTAAACCTCAGCCTCTAAAATCATTAGTCAGCAGTGACCATTTTTTTCAATTACAGGGTTTAAGGGATTACTGTGAGCTATTACTCTGAGGTATTAATACCTGCACTGCTTCTGAAAGGGTTCATGTGAGGAGGTGGTACAGCAACTGCACCTGGGACAGCTGGGACCAGGGAGCACGACCCTTTCTTTTAGTCTCCAGAGCAGAACTGAAAGGCAAATGTGCCCTTGTGTTAAAAATTCAGCTCATTCCACAAGCTTTTCACTTTGTCTCTCGAGGGGTCAATTAAAGCTTCACAGTCTTTCCTGCCACACTGGCAAAAAAAGATCTTCATCTCCTCTTTCTGTGATTAACTACGTTGTTATAAACAGACGATGCAGCACAAGCAAAGGAAACTAATATGCTTCCTCCCGCGCTGAGGTCCTTGTAAATGAATCAATTAATTTGAACCAGTGCACCCCTGAGCCTGAAAAGGTGCAAGGCTGGCACACAGCTACAATCCTGCTGAAGTCTCAGTGTTGTGGGCAGAGGATGGCCTAAGATATAGAAAGCCACCCCTGCACGCAGGGACTTCATGCATGTGCTTGGGCATGAGTTTGCCAAGGCTGTTCGACTACTGCAGATGCCTCCCCTAGTTTAAGAGATTTTCTTGGCCTCTTAATTCCACAAAAAAAAGGCGCTCGTAGCAGGCATTTAAATTTTTATGAAGTGCTTGCTTTATTATCTTAATAAATCCTTGTTTGGTTTGCAGAATGCATACCCATTGAAGTTAAGAGTTTATATGAAAATTAAAACAGCACTATATCTTCTTAATTAGACAAATGTATAGATAAAAGGAAACAAATGTCAGCTGGCAGAGGAATTTAGCTTTGCTGGGAGGTCTCTTTTCATTTCTCTCAAGATGTTTGCAGAGGTTAATGCTGGTGCTGCAGGCATTCAAAGGGACAGCAGAATTGGCCCTTATCAGCAGGCAAAACACGGGCACAGCCCCCTCTTCTGTGTAGTGCATCTCATCCTTGCAGAATTATTTACTTCCAAAAATAAGTTACATAATTATTATCACATAAAAATTAAGCAGATTTTATTTTTCACAGGTGAACGGCCAAGGCTAAGCCCATAAAGTCTTTGCTGTGGCATATCTTTTCAGGTACACTAACTTACAGGCTTAATTGGTGAGAAATGATGGGAGAATATTGATCAATGAATTTTTTATTCAGATTGTTTTTGGCGTTCAGGAGCAAGACATTTCTTAGGTCATTATTATTTCTTGCAGCTCCTAATGACTTTAGCTGTAAATTGAGGGGACTCATCTGAAGTTCTGTACAAGATGGTGATTTTTTTTGGAAAGGAGAAGTAGCAAATGTTAGCTGAATTATGGTAATAGCTTTGTTCTAACTCACAGCTGGCTGCAGGGTGGGCCTTGGGCTGTATTTGCCCTCTTTGCTACTCATGGAAAAGAATTTCTGCTTCTCACCATGAAATGTAGCAGGAGGAACTGCTGGTTTTTAAAGTAAACTCTTGCAGCTGCTGACACTTATGTCCAGGGTTTTGGTAATGGGTTTTGTTCCCTGAAATAGACTCAGATACTTGCTGCTCTGCAGCAGGCTTAGGGAAGCAGAGCTGGTCCTGGCTGTAGGGCTTCTTGCCATCCTTCCTGTGCTGAGGCGGATGGAGACTTGGCAGGAGGCATCAGCCCGGAGATCTCCCACCAAAACAGTTCAAAAGAGATTGCCTTTTCTTTGTGACTGGAGCACAGCCGGCTGGTGCAGCTCCCTCCCTTCTCTGCATAAGCAGGCCAGTGCACACCAGTAAGTACCTACTGTGGCTCTGCAAGAAAAACACTGGCTTCATCCCCCTGCCCTGCAGCACGGTGGTGACAACTTGCACAACTGCCACTGCAGTGGCTGGAGCAGTGGGGGAACACGGAGGAGAAAGAATGCAATGAAAGTGTAGCTATCGCTTCGTGAGGAAGACTGGATGCTTTCTGCTTATTGTAGAGCTTAAAATATTATTGCAAATTAACTCTGCTTAAAAGGTTTTCCATCTTGACTTCTCACGCTTCTTATTAAACTTTCTAAATTAGGAAATTGTGCTGCTTTTAAAGGGAATGTGACAGACTGGAGAAAGCTTTCACACTTATCAAACAGAAAAAAAAAACACCAAAGCAAAATCCCAGGTCAGGGCAGCCTTTCTGTCTAAGAGAAATCACAGACAGTAGGTTCAAAGTGCTGTTGATATTTACTATGGGGAGGAGCTGGCAAACTCCATGGTTCCACGAGGTGCATGAGTAAATCATCAGCCTCCTGGGAGCCAGGACTTAGTCTGTGAGCTCTGTGAATTTTGGGCACCGTTCACTAATCTGGTCTCTGGTTGCCGCTTGCTTTGCTGGTGGGTTCATTCATGGCAGGGCAGGGCAGCAGTGGCTGGTTCCTACAGCTACAGGGCATGCCACCAGGCTTGGGTGCGCATTTGTGTGTCTGCATAAATGCACTCAAGGAGGTTCTGCAGGAGAAGAGCCTGGCTCTGATCTTGAAGAGTTAAGCTGTGACTGTCTGGAACGTGGACTGGGGCTGGGTAGGGACAGGATGTATTTCTGCCTGGGTTATCTGGCCTTCCTCCCCCCTGACAGAGGCAGGATGAGGCCTGCAGGTTTTCTAGCAAGAACAGCTTTTTGGGGAGAATTCTTTTCCCAGGTTCACAGCAGCAGCCATCATCAGTTATGTTGTAAGCATATCTTCCAAATGCAAAAATCAATTCTGAATATTTTATGGCTTTAATTATAACACCCTGCATGGGCTGCAGTGAAGGGGTTATTGGGCTGCTGGATGCTAATTTTCTTCTATGATAACATTTTTTTTTTTTTTTTCTTCCTCATGATTTTCCTGCTTTGGGTGGCAAAATATTGGATGCAAGAAGGTGAAAGTTTGTGGTAGCATTGAACTAGTAGTTGAGCTCAATGCAAAAGCTGTGAGAGCAAAATGTCTCCTACTCTTTTCCAATAGTATTCAATAGGGGAGTGAGCTCAGTGATGAGCCTTTCAGCAGTGTATGGATTTCAAAGGGTAGGGAGAGGGTGTTTATCAGAAAGCCATTTGTATCTGCTGACAGGTAGATGCTTCCGCAGTTCAATTAAAAAGTCTTTGGAGACACTGGGTTGGGTCTCACAGCCAGGATACCTGGATGGGTGTTGAAGAGGAGGTGAATAAGGCCAAGGTTGTTGCCTGGCCCTCCGGTCAGTGGTTCCAAGAAAGAAACCAAACTGACTGCTGTGATATGCCAACAGACTTACTCTTAGTGAATACAGTCAAAGCCTGGGTAATGGAGCTACATGTAGGGCTCAGTTTCTGCCAGTGAAACAACAGAAGCAATATTAGGGCTCTCACAGACAAGGTCTGGGCTATTTCTTCATGTTTTCTAAGCTCACCTGCATTCTCTATGCAGGCAAGTCTGCAGGTCTTTGAAAAGTCAGGTCTAAGGGAACAACCAAACTATCAGCACAAACCAGAGCCTTGATGAAGAGTTCAACTTTTCCTATCTAAGCCATCTGTCTGCCTTTCCCCTGGTGTTTTTTACCAGTATTGATCTTTCCAAGTCATTTATTTTGACAGTCTGCACGATGACATGATAGAACAGATGCTGTCCGCTCCAGCAAGTAATGAGTTCAGCTGTTTTGCTTCATATATGGATGCAAAGGACCATTGCCCTCAGGTTGTAAGGCCTTGGCCTATTATCACATCAGCTCTCATAAATGAAACAGGGTTGAGCTGACTTTGTCTTAGCATCTTACAGGGCAAGGGGCTTGTGATTGAAGAAACCACATCATCTCTGCTGAGGCTGAATTCCAGGTCCTTGGCAGCCTGGCAGAGGTTATCTAAGCACTCATGTTTGTTCTGAGATTTCTAGATGTTAAAATATATCCATACATTTTTGGGCTATCATGGGCTGGGGTGTGTGTATGTCAAAGAGATAATGGCACACACTCTTTGCCAATGAATGAGCTCTCGAGCTGCTCTCATCTCTAAAGTGCTGCTGTACTCTGCTGTTTAAAAGATCCATGTCTTGCCTCTGCAGAAGCTGTGTTGCAGAGGCGATCGCCTTCAGCCACGAACTGCAGTTTTGGCTGAATTCAAACAACGTGGACATGGCTGAAAAATAGCTCTCATCCGTTCCATAATTCATTGGTAGTAGAAAGCACATACATTTCACCTATCTTTCTTGGGACTGGATTTATAGTCAAATGAAGTCAGTGGCAGCCTCTTCATTGACTCGAGGGTTGGGCCAGTTTCTTAGTTACTGTCTAGTACAGTAAATGTATGCTGCCTTTGCAAGTCAAGGGAAAGTAATCCATATTACACCAAATTTTACTCTCCTAAATGATCTGCATTCCTTTTATGGCACTATTTCCCATAACTGCGGTGTCTTAGGAAGGCTATTTTGTTATGGCATGGGGGAGATAGTTCTCCTCTTCTCCAAAAAGCTTCCAAATACTCCTTTCAACAGTGTATTTTTGCTCCTTCGGTACAGCTGAAGTCTTATTGCATGTCAGCCCATGTCTTCAGCAGATCTGCCTTTTTAAGAGCTCTCTGTCTTCCTTTGTGAGTATTCCTTTGTGAGGATAAGGGGATGACATTTTTGCTACATCCCCTCCCATATCAGGAATTTCTCTGAAGTGTGGTGTGCCTCTCCCTTTCCATTAAACCCATGTGTTCTCATAGACTCCCATGAACATTGAGATATTCTGATCGTAAATGAGCCATTTCTCATTCACCTCTTAAAATCTTCAGCCTTTGCTTTCTTCCAAGTGGTATTTTTTTCAGGAGTTCTTGACACTCATGTGAATTTGCTGTGCATTTGGAAGGTGAGTTGAAAAGCTTTTAGTGAATAAATCTCTAACAACCCTCAGTCTGAGGTTCTCATCACAGATATGGTGTCAGTAGGGGAGAGATTACAAGGAGTTTTAACATAAATCTGGGAAGTTTTCCAAGAAGGAGCTTGAGCTAGTCTCTTCCTTCCTTCATCTTACCTCAGTAGAGATTGCTTTTTGGGTGTCCATGGGAAAGCCCTGATTATTATTTATTACAAAGAGGGAATCAAGGCAAGAATGTGGCCTGGCAGCCTTACTTATTCCCAGAATCATGTAATTTCTTGTGTGTAAAATAAAGGTTTTCTCTCCCTGTAACTCTTCCCTTCTGTTCATTGATCTTCTGCTGCAGTACATCCAGGGCAGAGGAACAGCTATATTTGCATTACTACAGATTATCTTCTCATATCTTGAAGATTTTCCCACCCCGGCAGAGGAGATGATCTCCATCTATGTTTATCTTTAATCTTATCCCATTCCCTCTGCTTCCTTATGTGATTTCATTAAGTGTCCCTTATGCTTGATTTAGAGAAATTTAGAAAAGCACTGAAAGATCCTTGTGATGAGAAAGTGTGCTCCCACAGGTACATAGCAGGTACGAAAGAAATAATGATTGCAAGATATGTGTAAGCTCTTGCTATGGGGGTCAGAGTTAAGGTTAATTAAATGTCTTCATTGTGTATTGTCTTCCCCGTAAGGTGTTTGAGAGTCTTCTAAGAGAACGATTAACTCTGAACAGCCAAGGTTTTTAATGAATATTTTTATTGATTGTGCTTGCAACAGGTTTGGTCTTAAGTACATATGCTCTTTGTGTATTTTATCTTGAAATTATGTTTAAATTTTCCCAGTTCAGTGTTACCAACTGGTAAATTTTTTATCAGATATTGCATGTAAATATTCCTACTTTTTAAGACAAAGACATTAAAGTGCATATAATCCATTTCTTTCCATCTTTATGCAAACATAATAAGAATAAAATAGTCTGAAAATTATATACAGCTAGCAAATGTGGCTCCTACTGCACTAGACAATTAAACCATCTGAATGCAAATGGCTTGGTTATATGCAAAAATATATGTTTTTGAATTTTATGTGTTATAGAGGTTTTAATATTAAAGAGAAGATTCGTGCATCTAGGTAAAAGTCTCAAAATTGTTAGGTCTCTTGTTTATAACCTGCACATTAGTGTGAGAAATTTAAATGGGTACTAAGTGCAAGCATTCGTGATTCATTCCTTCTGTATGTATGAGCATTTCTTTTCAACATGCCTGTTTCTCGGCTTGCATGAAAACTACTGTTTTGCTGTCATGGAAATGAGAAATTGTGAGAGTTAATGGAATGATGAATCTCCATTGCTTGAAGTCTTTCAGTCAGAGCCGACTGTCTGAGAGGGTTATTGTTCTCTGTGCGGGAGGAACTAGGGGAGGTAGTGACCTATGTCCTTGTTTAAAGCCCTTTTCTGGCCTTAAAATGATGTCTATGATACAAATAGCTTTTGTTTATTTGGCCTCGCCAAATCTTCTGGAGGTCTCAACTCATGCATGTGTGTGTGGAGTGGATCCCGGGTTTGGGATGGTGCACACAGCACATGCTGCACAGGTATGTCCCTTCCCCACATACAGAAACATCTGAATATGAAAGCAACGTCAGACTTTGGGGAAAATCCTACCACCTGTAGGTGGGAAACATACACAGAGACATATGGGAATTAGGATCTGCTGCCCAACTCCTTCCACGAGGGCAGGGTGGAAAACCTCAGCAGTTAGCTGGGTGCTGGGCGACCCTTCGGAGGCTGGGAAGTGTTTACTGCACAGAGAGCTGGTCCCTCACCTGTCTGCAAAGGTGTGCATCTAACAAGCTGAACCATTTCATGGCTTGGGTTGGCCTAGAGACTTCAGATGGACACACATCAACCGTGTCTACTTGAAGAACCCACACCTAGGGAGGGATGAACCCAAACAACAAAAGTCCAACAAAACCCAAGCAATTTTTTGCCAACTCAAGGAGAATTTACTCAACCACTGCTTACAACCTGTCATGTGATACTAAAATTCCAGCTCTAATATGGGCAGTCCACACGGTGTTTAGCAACAGCTGGGAAATGTCTAGTGGTTTTAATTCATTGCTCAACAGCACCTTGCGAGTCAGTCCCAGTATGTGGAACAATTATTACCAAATGACCCAGCCTTCTCATGTAACATATGGGATGCAGTGGACTGTCCACCTAGTATTAATCACCAGCTGGGAATGGGGCAGGCGCACTGAAAAGGTTCAGTAGGCCACATCATTTAAAAGTTAAGCTAGATGTCAGTGCTGTCCTTATATTTTTCCTGCATCAGTTCAGGAGACGCCTAACTAACAAGAGTCTTACTCAGTAGACGTCTTCTGTGTCTTACTACTGCCTGTTACTCATGTACCAACATCTCTCAGGTGTTTGTTGTTTTAGAAGAGGAAATGTTCAGTCCTGGTCCTGTTCAAACATCCTGTCAGCTCTGTGCTCTGAAATACCACATTACAGATCTGAGAACATTAGTTAAAGATATAAAGAATCACACCCAACATTGTAAACGTAAATTTTTGTGAATTATTTTTTACCTAAGTATGTTCAGGAAATTTACATATAGATTAAATCCTAAATATACCAAATGCCAGCCGGTTTACATCCTGATGCCTTGACATCACCACCGTGTATGGATTGGGTTCAATGCTGGAGCATTCTCCTCATTACCTTTAACTAACACATTACAACTGTGAGGGTTAAAAGAGAACCTTACAGGCCAGAGACATGCTAGGGAGGTGTATGAATTGTTTGGACTTTGCTACGAACTTGTCAGAATTTTAATGCATGTTGCCTGAAAAACTAATGAGCCTCCATCTGGAGACATATAACTGATTACAGGCTTAATTATTTCTTCTACCTGAACAGCTCAGTTCTTTGTTCACTCTCAGTTCTGTAAAAACAGCAGCAGCAGCAAGCAGCAACTTGAAGGCTGGTATTCTGCAGACACATACCCCATACAGGCAACCACCTCATTTCTTTATGGCTTTGTCTTTTTTTTTCTGTTCTAAATTTCATTTCTTGGGCATTTCAAATGCCTTCTCCCTCAAGGTGCTTTTGTAGTGGTTAGCAGTTCATCAGGATGGATGTATAGATAATATCGATATCCTTGTCTTCGCTGATGGGGCAGTAAAATCTAACAGCTGAGGCACCTGAGGGGCACCTGAAAAATATAGCTCTGCAGTATTTTGCCGTGTACCTGTTGTGATATTTTTCTTCCTCTCCCTTTTGCTGTATTCCCATGAGCTGAAGCCAGCTTGTTGGGAGTGACCAGGGTCTTCTCCAGCTCAGTGTGGGCAGAATAAAATCCCTCCTGTAATAAATTGGGCCGGGCTTATGTCAGCCTGCTCTGCTGGGTGGTACTAATACCACTGAAGCATGGGATGCAGTTAGCATCTGCTTTCTAGCTGCACAGTAAAGGCTAGAAGAT
The DNA here is from genome assembly GCF_964035555.1 of Netta rufina. Taxonomy (NCBI): domain Eukaryota; kingdom Metazoa; phylum Chordata; class Aves; order Anseriformes; family Anatidae; genus Netta; species Netta rufina. The sequence continues at coordinate 26,841,741 of NC_140130.1, read as the reverse complement.
CTGTGCCAGTGAGGCAGATCTAAACACCACTGAAGCAACGGGTGCAGCCATATGATGACGAGGGCATTAGGATCTCAATCCTTCTCTGTAGGAATATAAAACTGACTTCTTGACTCACTGGAGACAGCAATTCTGCACAAGCAATAACCAATTTCTAAGATATGCAAAGGAGTTTTCTTTGCTTGGCTAAAACATCCATCTGAGGAGGTAACCACCTATGCCCTGCTCTTGCAGGCAGCCAGAAAAATGTCCCCAGGTCTTCCAGGCAGCTGTGAAATGAAAACTTTCTCCTAACAGATGATACATTCCCCTTATTAGTTACAGCCCAGTGGCCACTGTCAAACACTTATTAATTATTCCTCTATTTTTTCCTTTATAGCACCTGCAAGAAGCTTTTGTCTTCAATAAACAGCTCTTTATTGACCAGTAGTTTGTTATTGATTCCTGTATTCAATAAAAATGTGGTAAATAGGGACATTAAATTACTCTACAGCTCTCACTTTAAAAAATTCAAGGGAAAATAAGGCACTATGACATGTTTTGTTAACACAATCAAGATAGAGGGAGAAAATTTATCAGAGTGGGAAATAGCCAGCTATGAATATGCTTCAGTTGCAAATAGGCAAGATTTGGTCTGTCACATGCCCGTGGTAGCACATGTGCACGTGTGCACACACACACACATGGGAAGCGAAGCTCTCCTCCTGAGAGAACTGGAAAATGTTTCTCATTTGAAGCCCAAGTCCATTAATTCTCATTTGGATGAAAAATTAATTGTAAGGCTGTATTATGACATTCATTAGGCAGAACTCTGGGAGCTGCCCCTCCCATGATCAGATCAGAAACAAAGTATGATGTGGGGCCTGGGGACTGGATCTTTGGTCACAGCAAAGGTTGTGATATATATGAAGAGGTGGTATTTCCAGGTTTCCAATACCGAAGTCAGTGACCTTAGCTTTTGGGTGACTCCACCTTTTGGCAGACAGCTTTGGGGTTCTTGCAGGTGAACATCTCCAGGTTAAGCATCCTTCCCAACCAGAAGTGCAAACCACGTTCCCTCACACAAAGCTTGCCTTGACCTACACCAACCACGATGTTACAGTAGCTCTAGAACAGGCACGTGTGGCTGTAGTCTAGTTAGTGAGGGTAAAATGTGGTGTAGGGAGGAAGGTAGGGGGAGATTAAGTCGCTGGTAAAATCAATACGATACCAGTACCTTTTGTATGCTGGGCAAAGTGAAGTCTCTTTTCTGCAAGTTTCCTTTTATCATGGTTCACAGTCCAAAGACTTTCTGAATGCATCTGGGCTGCGCTTGGTTTTCTGTATGATTTTGTTGTCTCTTCAAACAGGGAGATGAAAACTGGGTCAGGCAGTGTAAATGCAACTAAGCAATCTGCTCAGTGGGGAAGTCAACTGCAGGACTGGGGGGTCTCTGGAGGCTTCCTTGTATGCATGTCCCAATAACTCTAGGGCTAGTGAAAGGAAGAAAAAAATGCTGTTGCTTTACCATATGCTTGATTTCTTCCCTTTCAGGGCTGTTATAAATTGATATAGGATTTCTGATTCTCCTTCCATGCTTGTGGAAGTTGGGACAAATTGATTCTAGGCTCCGTGGGATTACATGGGGGTGGGGATGGGGAAATGAAATGTTTCCCTTTTTGCCTCCTCTGGTCTTCTTGCCTCAGTCGCTGGCTTTTTTGCTGTGGGAGCAAGCTGTAGTGACCTCGCTTTGCTGCCACTGCTCTGCTGTCTGCAGAGAGCCGGATGGCTGTTCTGCAGGCACAGTTGTTGGCTGCTGTCTGACAGCGTGACCTTCTTACAGCAACTGCCTTCACTTCTTGTAGGTACACGTGTTTCTAAACAGATCTAAGTGGTGGCCTTCGTCATTTATCCCAGTGGGCCTGAAAAGCAGTCAGAGGAAAAAATAACAATAAGAACCTGCCCAGTCCAGCGCCTCTGCACAGTGGTAATATTGAGCTTATCAATGTACGAACACATCCTACACTCCTGCTAACATACGGTGCTTTATTGACCGGCTACCCGTCACAATGCTTCAGTGGCATCTTTCCCCTCTAGGCAGTTATATTTCCACAAACGAGATTTTTTAATGTCAGAGCTCCCGGTGGTGTGTGAGGAGTGCTGGGGACTGTGGTTGCAGGTATCTGCCAGTCTCCTGTGCAAGCTGTAGAAGCATGCTGCTCTGGTGGCTCTGCCCCAGGACTTGCCTCTGCTGTTGGAAGGGGAATGTGATGCCCTACAAGAAGGGCAGAGCAGGGCTGAGCAAGAAAATGGCTTTTCCAAGCAACCTCTCTCCACTAGGGGTGTGTTCTGCAGTCTTGGAGGTCCCTGGCTCCAGGCTTGTGAGTGACTGTGCCTACACCATCACATCAGGCTGGGTTTTGAGCACACTGAGACTCAGACCCCTCTGTTACCCACCCCATCAGCATGCAGGATTTGGGTTTGCAGCTGGTCCGCAAAGGACAAGGAGGAGAAGTGGGCAGGGACTGGCTCAGACCAGGCTCTGGCTGAGCTGTAGTGATGCAAGCTGGCCAATTCCTGCCTTTCCCTGGGCACAGATGTCTGAGGGACAAGAGACAAAACTAAATTCCATCTGAAATGGTAAAAACAGAACTGGACAGACGTGAAAGGGGATAAAAAAGGACAAAGGGCTGCTCCATTATTCCTATACTAATGCTGGGCTACTGAGGGACTATTGGAAATGAGCTGCCCTCTCAGCAGGTGTTGGATCCTGTATTTCCAAGGTTCACCCTGGCAGTATCTGGGGCCTGAGGAAGAGGTGGGGGTGCAGGACCACCCACTACTCCTTCCATCACCAGAATGAGCCCTGTGCTGCTGTGTGAAGAGAAAGGACTGGGGCTCCCAAGGCAGCACCACTGCTGTGAAGTTGGCACTGCTGGCCTGGGAAATGTCTACCCGTTACCCCTACTGTTTAGAATAATGTCTAAATGTCTACTGGTGCATCTTCTTCCCTTGGAGACTTTTGTGAGGAGGGAGAAACAGGCCACAGCATCCAGTCTTGAGAAATATCTGTGCTTAGCCCAGCACCTGCAGAGAACAGGGGAGGAGGAGTGGGGTTTGTGTCTCGGTGACCACACAAGCTTTGCAGTCCCAGGACGCCTTAAAGCTCTTCCTGGAGCTTAAACTGCTTCTCTGCATCTATGTTTTTCTTGAATGAGCAGGGACCTTGAGTCTTTTGGACCATTAATATGTCATTTTTTACGAACATACCAATTCACTTAAAATTCTCCCACACTATCTTCCTCCTGGCTCTCACTCGGTCCATTTAGTTGATTGCCGCATACTCCTGTTAGTGCTCTGTTGGGCTGCTGATGTATGTTTAGTAACTCTCCATAGCAGACTAGTTCTAAAAAAATACAGTGTTAAGAATTTTTGACACAGGGAGCTAAAAGCCAAGGGTACATATTTCAGGTCAAAGCCCTGCTCTTGCCTCCAGCCCTCTCACAGTGCACGATCACATTGACAACAGGAATTTTTGTCCATGTCCTTGCATTAAATTCAAACTTTGTTTTTTTTTTTTTTTTTTTTTTCCCCCCAGTTAATTATACTTTGACAATCATGCTTTGTGATGATCAGAGCAGCTCTGCATATAATAGATGTAGTCAGGTAATTACCTTGTCTGTTTAAAAAGACCTCATCGACAAATAAATTTCCCTTTCTCCTTTTTTGTTTCCAAGCAGGGCAGGGGAGAATAGATCGTGCACGTATCCTGAGGTGGCCCTAACACATATCACATGAACACACACACAGAGGAGCAGGTCTGGCCGCCTCTCCTGCACCACGGTGCTGTGGTCAGACCTAGGCTTCCCACCCTGCAGCATCGTTGTGCTACAGCTGTGCTAAGTAATAGCAAAATCTTTTAATGGGTTACGCTTGGTGCTTTCATGGTCCGAATCCGTCAGGCTCCATTTCCTTCCTACATATACTGTACTGTTTTACAGCTTTCTCATGCCTTGGGTGAGAAAAATCTTCCTCTTGTTTTCAGCTCTGGCAGGAGAGCTGTTTTATCTCTCCCTCTTGCCTCTCCCTGCAAGGGGATGCATGACCGTGGGGCGGCCCCGCGGTGTGGGCGAGACGAGCCTGGCTGCAGCAAGAAATGCTCTCAGCTACTGCTTGACCCAGTGTCAGCAGAAGCACAAGCACGAGGGTCTGGGTCTGCAGACGCTAAATGGGGTCAAGCTGTCCGCTGCTCCTGCTGAAATGATTGCTCTGCGGGTGGTGGAGGGAAATTGCTCCAGCTCGGATTGAAAAGTGAGCAAAGCAAGCTGAGGTTTGCTTTGAAAGTGCCGACCTGGCAGGGGCTCAGAACTGGTCACATTTCTAAGGGCTGAGTAAAAGTCACTACTGAACGATAGCAGTAGTTATTTGCAGAGTATGGCTTGCTACAAAATCTCATCCTTTGTGCTGATGGCACTGTGTGTGTCTTACACCTGTGGTACTGTATGTGTGGATTGTCAAGGGACAGAATCAAGTGCAAAAGCTTCTGCTAAAGTAATGTGTCATTTTTCCAATATAACCACAGATATCTACAGTACAACCACAAATCTAAAATTTTATGTCTGGGGCTAGCAGGATTTTCTTTACTTATGATTCAATTTCTATTTCTGAAGTCTCGTTAGGAATGGGAATAATAAGGAGAAGTCATTTATCAAAGAGGGTTCATGCATGTGATTAATTTGCTGCACTTCAGCAATTTACCGTGGATCAGCTGAGTGATCAGCTGTGTGTTCCCAGCCCTAAGTATATGTATGGGGCTCAGCTAACACCCATTTCCATAGCAGTGTATTTCTATATCATAAATTTTCAAAACAATAGTGAAAAAGCCAGTGAATTTCATGGAATTGCTCATATTTTTGCTAAGTCTGTGCTATTACTGTACTGTTACTGTATTGCAGCACTCAAACTGTAACCCAGCAATATATCCTAAAGGTGTTAGTACAGTTGTTTAAGTTAACCTTCTCTGGAAAATACTTTTCAGGCCATATCCTATCAGCAGTGGAGGCTTTGCCCCCAGCTGTCACACATTTCATCCTTGGTTTCATGAACTCCCCTTCCAGAGAAATTCTTGGTGGTTTATAAGGGTAAAATGATGCCTTTGACCCAATGAGTTTTGTTCTCGTAAATGATACTCTTCTCAACGTCTAATATATAAGAATTATTTCTTCTTTCACAAACTTTATTTTGATTATTCTTCATTCTTATGTATCAAAAGTACTGAAATGCATCATGTCTTTTGGTACAGAGAGATTTGGAGGGGGTTCTGCAATAAACAAGTGAAGAAATTGCTGGTACAAGACTGCTGAATTGTGGAGGTTTGGGATCTTTTCCTAACCTTGTGTCCAACTCAATTGGCTTCATCTCACTGATGTGGTTCTTTGATTTTAAGAGTTCATTCATTGTTTCCAAGACCTTCCTTTAGATGTGGATTCTTCTCAGCAATGGAAAGTTTAGTGCACACACACATATGTATATATTTGTATGTGTACACACACAAATATCCTGTGTAAATAATCCTTCAGTCTGGCTGGAAAAGTACCAGGTTAAGATGGAAATGCCAGTCTCTCAGGAATCTGGCAATGGTATCTAATCCATACACGGCCCTTGAAGCTGCCAGCTTCAGACCCACAGATCTCTGTGGACTTAGTCATAGTTATGGCTGGGAATGACAGAGATTTTGCTTCTTTCTTTCCTTTTTTTTTTTTTTTTTTTTTTTTTTTTTTTCTTTCAGAGCGTTATTTTATTGCTATATTTATATTGCCGCAATGACAAAATACCCCTTAGTACTGGGACATGACCCAAACAATTTACATTCTCGTAGGCAAAAGAGACAAAAGGAAATATGGTTATGCATCTTTTACAGATGGTGAATTTGCTCTTAGTGAGTTTAAGTGGCCTTTCCAATACCATACAGAAAGTGAATAATGAGCAAGGAAGTAAACCAATATATCCAGAGTCTCAGGCTGGAATTATAATCACAGGATCATCCTTCCTGGCCCAACTATGGTATGGTTTGTTCGCAGAGGTAGGAAACTTTTGGTTGTATATTTAGACAGGTCAGGGCAAATTTTTTCTTGGTGTCACTCCCTAAAGAAATAGATTTACACTCAAGGGCTTTCCTGGTAGGGAAGATGAGGGTTGGATGGGAAGAAGAATCTCAGCCTTGGAGCATTTGCATCATCCTCCCTGAATTTCTAGTACCGAGAAGCCTCTTAAAGAGGTTATCCTATAATCACCTGCTTCTCAGTTCCTTTCAGCTTTTTCTGAAATGACAACTATTGGATATGCTAAAAGGCAGGAGAATCTCTCTTGACATCTTTTCTCCCTTTGCTGTGCCAGCAGCCAGGGGAGTGAAGTGAGCCAGCTTCCTTCACTAACTAACAAGAGGACAGGAAGCCTCAGCTGAAAGCCTCTTGAAAATCAGAGTGCTGTAGCTTTTCAAGTGGGGTTGTAAGATGTGGATCATCTTCTTCTGAGCTTCCCCAGTCTTGACCCAAGTAGGGATCAATTTAAGGTGTTGCTGTAGTGAGGACTTTTTCCTGGCCCTCTGACTGTGCTCATATTTTTATTATGAGATGATTTTATCCCATTTCCAAGTTGACTGGAGGTATGACTGGAGACCCAGTGAGAAGGTGTTAGGGTTTGATCTCAGTTGGTGAAATCAGAGTCCATGTCCTGCAGTGTCAGATGTCACTAGCATAAAAAGTGCTGCCAAAGGGTTTCCAGTCCCTTTTTGGTCCCTTTTTGAGCTCAAAGGCATGAAAAAGCATGTGTGGGAGGCTGAGGGGACTTCAGAAAGTCCAGCTTGCATCTCAAGTTGGCTGCTGCCTTACCACCAAGGGAAATATTGGGATTCACAGCTCTGATGTTCAAACATGAAAATGGGTCTCCTGTGGCTGCAGAGGGGACAGAGATGCTGCCACCATGTCTAGATGGAGAAGTGGGAACAAGGGGTCCTTTGAGAGGCCAGAGAGAGCCACAGAAATGTCTACAGTCACGGTGAGACTCTTAGGGTACTATACTGCCGTTAGCCTTAGAGGAGATAGGATTGAGCTCTGTCACAATTAAGTCTTCCAAGGACTTCCGTGCCAGGGCAGTCAGATGATGGTGGCCTTTTCTGCCATAGGAAGTGAATGCTTCCCAGTCCATTGTTTTTTGTCTTTTGTGAAGCAGAAGCCAGGTCAATTAGTTGGAGAAGGCTGGCAGCCTGCTGGGAAATCTGCAAAGCTAAAAGCAGTGTTAAGAACGTACTTAGATAAATTGCTGAGTCTGTGCTCATTAACACATAACAAAAATGCTTAAGCATGAGTTTAGGCATGATAAGCTAAAGGGACTTGTTAAATAACATAAATTCCAGGATTTCACAAGCTCCCCCTTTCTCCAGAACGAAGATGAGTGTGAAGATACCAAACGGACAATAATATTAAAGTTCACTTGTTGCTTAGTCTAGATTGTATCAGTCAGGCCATTTCCTGAAACAAAAAAATCCATGAAATTTCAGGACTTTTTATCTTATATTATTCACATGTCAGAGGCTCAACATTGATTTTCATTTTTTTTTTTTTTTTTTCTTTTTCCTTTTGAAGCAAAGTATGTGAACAAAAAGTGAAAGGCCCACTGTCAGGGTTTGCAAAAAAGTCTTTTGAGGACATTGTAGAATGATAACCGGCTCAATGGTTCTCCGTCTCTAGTACATTTTTGCAGACTGAAAGAATATGAATAGCTCAGAGATGTCTGAAGTCCCTGCACTACTGTATTATTATTTCACCTGATGCAAATCTAAAGCATTTGTGAGTGTCTTTTATGCCTTTCCTTAACAAACAGGAAAAAACAGGCAGGAATGATCTGAGGTCTTCAGTTATGAGCAGATACAGGGCAGCAGGGCTGGAAATCAGGAGACTGTTAGCATAAGGCCATATCCTGTGCAATAACCCTGGTCTTCTTCCCTTTTCCTCAGAAACTGATATTATTTTCTAACTATAGGTGAGTGCATCAGTGCATCATTATGTCCAAGGCACTTGTTTAATTCTCTCCCTGATGCTGTGGTTTGTAGGGATGAATCTACCACCAAGGCTTTGCCTGGGTTGACCAGCCCCAGGAAGGGGCTGGAAAATGTGCTAGCTCATTTGCTGCCTGACAGATGTGTCTAATGGGGCATTCACTGGGTTAATGATGCAGGAGGAAGGGACCACTATGGAGAGCACATAGAAAAATTCTACAGGTTCAGCTGACCCCTTAACATTAGCATCTAGCTGCCTGACAACGTTGCTCTGCACCTCTCTTGTAAGACTATAAAAACAAAACCAAAACCAGACCAAAACAAACAAACAAAACCCAACAACAGCAAAAAAACATACCCCCAAACCTGAAATATTAGTATTTGTAAGACGAGAAGCAAAAGAGCTTGTTTTCCACATCTTTGAATCATAATGAAAGAGTAAATAAATTTGTGTATGTCTTCCAAGATTAACTAATACTCTCTTCTATGCTCATTTCTTTTGTATTATTCTGTTTCACCTCTACTCTTTAGATGACAGAAGGTCTTGTCAGAGTGGAGGATCACACAGCTTTTGGAAGTCACCATCAGAATTTCATCAGTTCAATGGATCACAGTTCTGAAGGCACAGATGTAGCATAATGGCTGTGCGCCTTCCTTTTTATCTTTAAAATGAATAAAATATTTACGGAGTAATATTTATAGGCTTGCAGTTTTGTCTTATTTCAGTACATTCCTTTTGGTCACATTGTTACTCGCTGTCAGGGAACAAATCTCTGCCCTCAATGTTGTGTGCGGGGAAGTGGTGATGTACCTGCTTGTGATCAGAAGAGACATTTGTCTGTGTTATTTCCCATTAAGCTCTTAAAATAGCAAATATTTTGGTCTGCCTGCTAAGTCTCTATGTAAAGACATGTGTGTGTGTGTTTAGAGTTGAGTGAATAATTAGAAACAAATAATTTATTTAACATGTTTTCCTTCAGCTGAATCTACAAAGAAATGTGGTGTAATTGGGAAAGAAGCTATGTGCCTGTCACTGCAGGGAGCCCGCAAATAGACCTGATACAAAAATTGCCAGCAAGTCATTTCTCAAGAAAATGACCTTCTTCATTAAAAATCAGAAACAAGTACTTTTCTGTGTTTCTTCCTTTCATGAAAAATCCTTATTTATTTATTTCTCTTTCTATTTATTTTGGACAAAAGCGTCAGGGAGTGGGAAGCATCTTTTTCAAAACAATTCAAAAACAAGAGCTTGAATCAAGGATCTCTTGCACCAAAGAAGGATACTGAGATCTCTGCTGCACAGCCAACAACCTGCCAACCCCATGTCCAGGTCCTCATGCATATACAGTGAGGATGTGACATATGGCTCAGAATATCACTTCTCCCTGGTAAAACACAATCCTGAGATTCACCTCCCAAAATACTAAAGTAATTACAAGGTTGAGGTGGAGTATGCTTGACCAGAAGTCACCTTATATCATTGGTGCCTAACGACACAAAAGACCCAACTCATTTTTGCTGCTGTTCTCAGCTCCAGTGGTTTCTTTTAAGCTGGGAATTAAAGCTTTCTGTCTCATACCGGCAAACACCTGCTGTTCTTTGATAGCAGGGCCACTCTCCTGTTTCAGTGCCAAAAGCTGCTGTGGGAACTGTTGGCTGTGTGGTCTTATCAAGACATTTATTGTGGAGCTCCATGGTAAGTGCACAGGCCAAATGCGATTGCTAATTCAATCTCTCTCCTTGCTTTGAGCTTCCTCCCTGTTGCCTTCACCTGGTCATGGTCTTTTTCATCTAAGCTGTATCAGTTCATTACAGTGGGGCAAAATACATATTCATGTGTTTAGGAAGTAGCTTAGCACCGAGTGTGTTTTCTGCATCTCACTGAAAGTTAATGGCCATGAACTTCATTGTCTGAAGAATTTATTTGGAGTGATGATTATGATAATGTCTCTTGGGGTTCATTTATCATTCATGCTTCTGAAGTGAGTCCTGTGGAAAACAAAGGTTGACATGTCTGTTTCCCTGTTCAATTAGCAGCATTAGCTGCTCTTAAAATATTAATCTTCCAAGCTAAGTTGCAAAAGAGTTTGTAGCAAGACAGCCCAGGGCTACAGGGATGCAGGAATGCAAGATCTCTTTGCAATTGCACTATAATTGTGCTATGAAAACATTTTTAACAGTAAGTATGCTGCAGTTCTTTGATACCTTCTGTCCCGGGATTACAAAGCATCTCACAAGTCTCAAACCAGTGCTTGTGTTCTCCTTAATGTTACAAGGCCACATAGAGCCAAATGATTGATTCCAGATTGTTGGGATTCAGAGGAGCTACAGAGTGTATAGTCTGGTCTCCTTCTTCATCAAACTGACTTTTCCTGAACTCCCTGCTCTATTTATTACTTGGAAATATACCTACTCCCTCAGTTCATCCTACCCTGTTCTTTTTCCCTTTCACAAGTAGGACTTTGTGGCCAGCTATACATTTTGCTTTCCACAGGGTAATTGGAAAAACATGGCCCCTGCAGCTAGGGCATAAAATATGGTTTGCTACTATGAGTCTTGGGTCCTGAGGATGCGGTACTTTGAAAATTGGATTGTTTATATAGAAGACTAACTACAGAAGCATGTTGCATATAATAAAACTACCGTAAATGAGCTTCATAGTTGTAGGTCATGCTCGAGTGTATCTTGCACACCCCAGATAAGTAGGAGCTACGGTTTACATGGATGGACAGTCATCTGGAGGTTGCAGCTTAATTCATGTCTTCTGGATCCCCATGTTCACATCTGCTGGAACATGTGTCTCTGCACTGAGAGGAACGGGTGGTGGCACACACAGCTTCTGAAAACACAGACACTGCCAAAATCCACAGGTAAGTGCTGACTGAACCCTGAGTTGGTACTCAGGGTTCTTTGGTTTTATTTGGTGGAATCATGGCTGTAGTTTGGCTTCAGAGCTGCTGAGAGCAATGTCTCAATGCTGACCTAAATGGTCCCTTTGTATTCTTATACTCCTCCATCTTTTATCATCTTTTATCTGTTGATTTACCCAATAAAGGTACTGAGGACAGGAGGCTTTTTCTTTTTTTTTTTTTTTTGGATTCCACGTTTGCAAAAGATTCAGTAAGGGCCTGGCTTATGAATGAGCCCTGAAGGCACCGCTGCAGTAACATAAGTGATAAATAATAATAATTATGATAATAACAGAGATGGCATCTATTAGCAGAGACACTAATAGAGTTCTAATAAGAATCACAACTGGGTGATGCTTTTTAATCAGAATTAATGATGTGTGTTGAAATACGTTATAGCAGGATGGCATTGATTCAGCAGCTGGGTAACTAACAGAATCCCAGACCTTTCTCTAAATAAGTTCAGGCCAAAGGTAATTAGCTAGAATACAGATAAGAAAATTCTTTAAAGCTGCACTTCCCCTCAGGGGAACTGCTTTTTGATTATAATAGAGCTATTTATTATTTAAGTATTGGAATGAACACATGAATGCATTATTTGCCATTATGGCCATTGGAAGATGTTAATATATGTGCCGCATTTCCATATTTGTGCACATGCATCAAGTGCAAAATGCTTAGGCATGTTGTCACACTCTCATCCTCCTCTGAAAGCACTGAAACACAAGCTGCCCTCAAAGCAGTACTAGCAGAAGCCATGCACTAAGCAGTCAGGATCTTCTATGTCAAAGCAGTCACCTCTAATTAGCAAACAATACTACCAACAAACAAAAACCCATTCTACCACAAGCTGAACTCCAGCTCATTGCTCAGTAATAGGCTAGGGAGATAAAAGAAGCTCTTTCTTTGTCCTCAGATCTCCAGTATTTAGTGAGATTGTACATTCAAGCTCCTTTCTGAGGAGAATGGCTTACCAACTCATTTCTTTACCTCAAGGAGAGCATAGATACATCTTCACCTACATTAGAAAAACTGCTTCTTGCAGAGCTGGTGCTGTCTGGGGGCACCAGCCCAGTCAGAAGCAGTTCTGTCTCTTCCTCCCTGTGGATACCTAGTTGTGCATGGGTGCCAACGTGATAGTCCCTGGGGCTGATTTAGGATTCTATTGCTAAGGGCTTTGCTGCATGGTCTGATTAAGAGGTGTCCACTTCTCCACTTTTGTGGTGCATGTCCCTTGTCCCCATGGTGATGGCTGCAGTCACCACTTTGCTCATGTACAGATGAACTATTCATGCACCCAAGGGTTGTTTCCCAAACCTGGAGACTCAATGCTAGAGACTAATTGTGGGCCACACTGTAGGAGATAATGCTCACTGGGATGCACAGAGCTGAAGCAGATGAAGGAGAGTTTCATGGTTCGAAGCAGCTGGCTTCCTCTGTGTCACCATGAGTTTCCTGGAGGCAAAGGATGTCAGGGGAGAGAGGACAGACAATGAAAATGATGAGTGTGTTTTCCTGGTGGACAGATCTTCGCTGTTCATCCATAAATGTCCAAGAGCTAGTGATGTGTCTTGTAAAATAAGGGACTTTGCAGCAGTATAAGACTTATGATTTTATGTGTTTTGTTCTGAATTTCACTGTGCTTTGTACTTTTCTGGTAGATGGAAAGCCCAGTACGTGAAGCACAGCTCACTCTACTGGCCTATCAGTGTCACACATCTCTGTAGTACAGTACTGTTAAACAGGAGGGCCATCCTGAATGGAAGGTGACAGAGGAGTGACTGCCTGTGATTGTTTAACCCTCCCCTCTTCAGGGGTCATTCCCTGGTCCTGACTGCAGAGCACAAGGACAAAGCAACAATTGCTTCTCCTCTCCTTTTCCACTTGGGCTACCCATGCAGTAACATTCGGTTTCAGGTAGGAATTCCATCTCAGTATGGGGACTGTATCGTCGACGGATTGTAATGCTTCTGCTGTGTCTCTACTAATGAGCAATCATGAGATTCTTGATGTAAATCTCCTTGCATTCCCCCTTAATGATGCTGAGTTTGTTATGATCATTGTTCTTCTGACACCCCATCTATTATGGTACCATTTATTTAGCAAGGGCTTTTTAAAAAAATAAAATTATTCTACTCTGTTCTTGTTCCAGATGGCTTCTATAATTAGTTTATTACTTTTGCAGATGTTGTATGAAAACTTCAGGATGTGAGCCAACAATAGGGAGATGAAGCTAATGAAAGTGAGTTTTCAGTTGATTATTCCACTATGTGGAGATAACTATATTGTGTATGTCAACTAAGCTCAATCCAGAATGTAAAGCATGTATCTGGAACATTTGATACCACATAATGTGTGTTGGGCATGACAACCCTCCTCTGTTTACCAGAGATCTGGAGACATTGAGGTGGGCTCTCCTCATCCCTCCCACAGGGCCCTGTTGCAAAACCACTGAACCAGCATGGAACAGTTTGCTGGGGCTTTCAGAACATAAGGGGAGGGGAGGAGGGGGTTGAAATATAATTAAAGCTTGATTTTCATAGATAAGTTCTGCAGAGGGAATAGGTAATGTTTGGAGATCATGGCTAACTTCTGCAGAGGGGGTCTGCCCCCCTGCCAAAGCCTCTGGCTTCAGATCATGCAGGTAGTCCCCTGCTTCTGTGGGCAACAGGCAAGGAAAGACCAGTGTCTACCACAATCAAGAAAAAGACTGCAGAGTCCTATTTCCAATCCCTAGCAGCTATGCATGCATTTCAACCTCACCTGGGTACCTCCAATGCCCGGAGAAGAGGATGTCCCTCATTGGTTTTCACGTCTATTTTCTTATACTTCACTGGTTTTTACAGAAGCTGCATCACAGCAACAGACCTCCTGCCCTTGTTCATATGGTGATGTGATGATCACATATTCACTAATTTTCTGGAATGGCAGTTATTTCATTAAGGACAATTATTCATTCCCCTTTAGGATACAGATTGCAGTTAAAAAAGGAAAAAAAAAAAAAAAAGACTTGAGAGAACCTCTCTTGCATTCAAAGACAGTGTTTCCCTCTGAAGAGCACCAGTACCCATTTATAAGCCCCCCTGGATAGGTTTCAGTGTTAATATCCTAGGCTGAAAATATTTGGTGATTAATAGCATTGACTGGCTAGTTAAATACATGATCAACCTGGGAGCAGTCATGCTTCTCAAGTAACAACAGTAATTGACAGAATGTTCAGCAAATAAAACTAGCTTAATGCTGTACTAATATATAATTAAAATACCTGTAACTCTTCCCCCCACTGGGGATACAACGCAGTCACAGTAATGCCAATTGTTTCAGTTAAAAAAAAAAAAGTGACCAGATTAAAACAGACTGTTTTTTTCTTTTTGAAGCCTCCCTCCCTCTCTACCCCATAAATAGCCACAGCAGTAATTTTGCTGGTGTATTTAGAGGTGCCAGCAAACACAAGATAATTTGAGTTTACGGCTGCACCCACACATTGTGCCTGCAAACAGGAGGCGATGCATATTTAAAGAGCTGCTCATTGAAGTCCTTCCTTTCTGCCTGAAACGTATCCCGCCTACAGCTTGGAGACATGAATTATTTACTGCCAAACAAAAAGCGAGGGTGTTTAGCAATGACACCCTGGCAGTGTGAGTGGAAGTGAGAAAATTCAGCCTCTCATGTGCAGCTTCTCCCCCTCCTGCTGGGCTGGCCTGTGCTGGTCAGCCTGGGGCTGGGCACCATGGATGGTCTGGTGCAACCCCTCAGCACCCTGCAGCACTTGTTTGTACATAAGATGTCGGCTTCATATTCTTCAAACTTATAGCCCTGCCTTTAATCTCACCCCATTCCCTCTCCAGGCACATCCTAGAAGGGATTTACTGGCAATTCACATCAAAATGTAATGCACGTCTTGAGCTTCAAGTGCTCTGTGGCGTCAGGGTCCAGATATTTCACCGTCCCAGAAATTAAGAGGGGAGGGGAGAGATTGACCCTATATCTGTGCATTACTCTGAGCTAGCTGCCAGGCACAGCTAGAAAACAAAGCAGTGTGATAATCTCTTTTCCCCTTCCACCAGCAACACATCTTCAGTTATTACAGAATTACGATGTGCTGTTCCCCCAGTTTTGCTGGCACTGCAGCAGATATTAATCAATGTGTGCTATCCATTGAACTATTTGTTTTATCCAGATATATTATTAACCTCCTTTCCATCAAGCCAGTGAGGGCCAGAACTGTTTGGAAGGCTGTGTGCATTCACTGCTTTTACAGAAGGTATAGTAAAAAAATTAAAACTCCATAAAACATCAGGTCAGGTTCACACCAATGTAATTCTTCTGCACCTGGCGGAAAGGCTAAAAGAGGACTGGAGCCCAGTCCTGCTCAGAGAAAAGTACTAAATACATGAGCTCAGTTTTGGAGCTCTGCTAGAACAAGAGAAAAAAAGATTCTTTTATTAATTAAAGTAGCTTATAGGACAATAGCATAACTAGAATAAAAGCTGTGATAACACAGGTTTATCAATAGCAATAATTTATAGTATGGAAATGGAGCAGAAAGGAGCAAGAAATGGGTACATCATAAATATAAGTGCTGAGCAGAAATGTAATAAAGTATGTGTCCTGTCTTAAAGACCTTCTAGTGCTTGGATAGAAAAAGAGGGATTTTTTTTTTTTTTTTTTTTTTTTTTTTTTCAAAGTGAAAGACATGATTAGGATTAAGTAACTCACCGGAGGTTAGATAGAGAGTCATCTTTTATGAGATGATTGGCCATATCTTTCTTTGCAGAAAGCAGGCACCAACAAAAATAGGTGGTATCTCCTTAACTGGAGAGTATTAGGAAGACACAGAGGAAAATAATGAAGATAAATTGTTGGAATAATAGAGAGTTTAAATGATGTTCTACAGTGATGAGTTTACTAAGACTTCAGGTTACTGTTAACTTATTACATTGTGTGGTAAATGAAAAAGGTTTTATTTTCATACATATATTCACAAATATATTCAATTAAATCACAGTTACACAATATTCCCCATTTAATGCAATTCTTATCTCAAAACAACTCTCTTCCTCTCTTTTTATTATCATAATTCTCTGGCTGCCGCTCGGATGCTTTGTGCAGCACTGCTACAGAGCTGACATCTGTTGTGATGCATCTATTCTTATAAATAGGCCTATCTCTAGCACCAGGCTGTGCCTTTTTTCTCATAAGATTGTTCATGTTGATGTTTTCCACTGTTTTTACTTTTTTAAAGTTAGTAAAAGGGGACAAAAAGTAATTCTAAAAGCTATAGTGGGACATCAAACCAAGACCCAGTTGCATCAATGACTTTTATAAGTTCAGGGTGTAGTTCAGCTCATTTAGTTTTTTGTGCTGTGGATCTCAGGCTTCCTAGCCCTCATCACAGTCTGGAGCTATTGCCTTTAAATAGCTCTTCTGAGTTGTTTTATTGACAGTCTTCTCACAAATCTTTCATCCATGTCAACTGAGCTGACACACTCTGATCTATTCATTTGTATCCATGTTCTAGTTCAAATCTTAGTGAAAATTGATTCCTTAGCATTTTCATGTACTGGCAGTGGAGACCTTTCATTTGCTGCCATCATTCTGATGGGAAATCATCCTAGAGTGATCAGCTATAGACATCTGTGGAAAGGTTGCAAGCTAAAGAACAAATTAAAAACATCTTGGGAGGTGAAAATAGCAGAGGTCATCACTGTCATTCGCCTTCTCTGAGAAGCTTTGGAAATTTAATCTGAAAAATCTCCTGTTGGCTCAGTAATACCTCATTGATGAAATCTGGTGTATATTAAAGGATGGGTGCCAAGTGATCCTTTTCAGTATTGTTCTAGGCTCAGTGTACAGCCTTGCAAAATGTTGGGTTTGCTAGAATTTACTGCACAGTACACTACCTTTTTATGGACAGATATTTCCTGTGCTAAAATCCGTAGAACCACTTGCATAGAGGGTTCTTCAAGCACCAGATAAGAGTTAATTATAAGGGAGATCCACAGAATGTCATTAGCAATTTCAGTCTTGAATTATTGTAAGGGTTGAATCACTTTTAATGGTAGAGAGGGGGCTTGGCTAATGGATTAGATCAAGGCAGATCCTAAACCTTGAGGAAAACTGCACTCACGTCTGAATTTCATGGCTTCAATATTGACTTTATGGGCCATATGATGGCCTCTATGATGCATCATTCTCTCTTTCGCATCTGACTTGCTCTACAGTTAATGGCTTAACGATTCTGAGTTGGCACTTTTAGTACAGGGGGTTGTATTTCTCTTCACGTGGCTCACGAGCAGATAACCAGAGCACTGAAAAATACAGCTCATCTTCTATAAAGCATTATCTTTCTGAGGGAAAAAGACTGTGACATGCTAAGCAGCTTTCAAGGATGTTCTCTTTTAATACAATTTGGAGTCTTGTTAAAAGTGATCTACATCTTCGGTGGAGTTTTTTTTTTTTTTTTTTTAAATAATTAATATGAATCAAAAGCTTGAAAAATTCGAGAATTGTGCAATTATATCTTGATCTGATTGTGACAAATGGCCTCTAGAACAAACCAGAAAGCCAAGGCCCAGGGCATTTCCAACCAAAACTGAATGTCCTGTGACCATATTGGCTCTAGCTACATAAATTCCCTGCCTCATATGTGCTAGAATCTGGCCATGATCCAACATTTGTAACTTTTATAAAAGATTAGTGGATTGTAATGCTTTTAGTATCATGAGTCTGGGATCCCCATATGATCTTCTGCTCAGCTAACAAAGTTGAACCTTTCTACTAGGGTAAAATCAGCAAACCAAAGTGACACAACCCAGCAGAGAAACCAGGAATAAAAATACCAGTGTGTTTTTCTATGGATCTGAATACAATGCATGACATGCACTAGCAAACAGAAGGGCCTTAAGAAAGAGGCAGGTCTGGTATTGGGATTTTTACATTTTGGGTAGGTAGTTTTAGAACCTACAAGAGTGATTTTGTTGTGGACCGATTAAAAGCCAAGGCTTGAAAATTTGTTAGTGTTATGTATAATTACTTTTCCTACAATATTGGGAAATGATTTAAATGCAAATTAAACTATGCTGCCAGAAGGTAGATGTATAGTACTGAAAAGAGGTATTTTATAAAACAATGTCATTTTAGGAAAATTACCTCCCTTGTCCTGAGGAAAAAAGAGATGGCTGTGGAATTAGTGATACCAATAATGTTGTATCTCCAAGATCAGTTAAATGTACTTATTCTCCAGGACTTGGACTGCTATAAAACTCCTCTAAAATGAATAACAATGGTTGCCTATGTAAGTCTGAAAGGAGATTTTTGATGTGAAACAATTTCCCTAGCTTTCTTGTAAAACAAAGCTTATACCACTTAACACCAGCTGGTTGGGAGGGCAGTGTAAAATTAGGAAGGTTATAAAGCTTTAACTCCTGCCTTTTTTGTTCCCAAAATGACAAGTTTTGAAACACTGAGCCAGATTTGTCTAACTTTGTAACAATATTGCAGAGCCACTTACCATTTTAATTGGGGGACTCATAGAAACCACCAAGGCCCCATACTGTTCTGCTCTGGGTTGCTTTGTGGAAGCCACAGGAGGTCCTTCTAGGACCTTCAAATGGAGCAAAAATAAAAAAAAAAACAACATCTGAACAAGAAATTAAATTGTCAGATTAATGTAAAGAGAGTAGTTCAGGGTACTGGAGGTGGGCAAGTTACTTGTTTGGCTTCCGTGAGAGGACCTAACTCTGTTGACTGTCCATTGTCACCCATCAGGCCTTCCTTCAGGACTCTGTTACGCTGTACCAGTGGTCCCGTGACAGAGTTGTGCCTGTTTGACAAATCCAGGAATTTAATAGTTCCTGCTCCACAATCAGACCTTCCTCTACTTTCCCCTCCGAGGTTAACAATAAGAAAGGAGTGTTTTGCTGTACAATTACAAGTTTAGGGGATCAAGACTAAGCAATTCTGCTTGGTTTGCTTGGCCTGCTTTTGTACCAACTAACAGTGAGCACAGCTGGGAACTTTTATTGCTGCAGAATGAGGCTTGCTCATACAAATAGGCTTGTGAAAGAACAAGCCAAACAGTTAAGCAGACGTGGTATAAGCATGTGTGAAGAGGCGAAGGTGTTAGGTTCTGCCCCACTAGTTTTTTGTCAACTCTGCTGGGCAATAGCTTAACAGGTAATAGCTCAGAGCCAGGATTCCATGTGTACCATTAGAAAAGTAATTTTTTAATTATATATATACATCTTTTTTTTTTTTTCCCAAGGAACCTTGGAAACTGCTATCCCCACAGCCATTTTAATGATGCTCTGAAAAGGAAGACATGGGGACAAACTAGACAAAGGCTGCCCTGAAGACCATTCCACCAACTCGAGAGCTCAGTAAGCTTCTAGGGTAGCCAGTGATTTAACATTGCAGCTTATACGTTTGCACTGAATGTCTAGGAGCTGGTCACAGGTACAGAAAGTGGGCAGGAAGCCCAGTTCCCATCACTGTCAATATCTGTGAAGGGCTGAGATACAACGTGTAGGAAAGGGATATTTAGGTGGTTGCAGGGGTGACACAGGATAGGAAGAAGCAAGATGCAAAATAAGGGAAAATCAGGCGGAGTTAGAGACCTCTGGAGAAGACAGTCAAGAACTCCCCAATGTCTTGCAATGGAGCCTATACAGAAGACATGAGAAGTTTTGGGTTCTGCGATAAGCCATATTTCTGAAATCTGATGAGAAGAAGGGAAAGTGTGGTGAGAGAGGAAGAAGTAGTACTATATCCACTCATCTGGCTTAAAATTAGCATTTCCACCCTCTAAATCTGTTTAAGAAAACAGCCAGGTGCAAGACAGGCAGAGAGGTGAAAGGGAGAGTTATTTTATGTTGATAGCACATAGCATGGACGCTCTTGCGTGCTGGATATGTGCATCCTTGTGCAAATACATATGGCCAAATGCTTCTCTAGAGTGCATGATAAAGCACATAATTGCAAGACATTTCCCACACCTCCCAAGGAGCCTGCTGTGACAGCTGCTGAAAGACAAATGCCAGTGGCAATCAGCGCCTGGCTAGCAATATTTCAAGTAACTGTTTACCCAGGAAAAAGGTTCCCTTGTTGCCTGCAGTGCCACTGACTTCCAAAAGCAAGAGAGTTTCTTGGATGAAATCTGTACCTTGACTCACGAGGTATAAGAGTGCCTTGCATCAGCGTAAGGGGGATATGGGACCAATCTGCCTTCTCTCACCTTCTCGTTCTCCTTTTTCCATCAGCCTGCACCTGTGTCTTCCCAGCACATGAGTACCCAGAGGGTATGGGAAAGAGGCTAGCTTTGTATGGGTTTGGAAAACCTCCCAGTCCCTATTTCTGTGGCTTGCCTTTCACAGGCTTGTTGCCTTAGGAATGTCTTTACTGAGGGGACAAAAACCTGTTGTAAAAAACAAAGCAATAAACGTTGATCAGGTTTGAATGGCCAGGTGCACACCACACAGAAAAACATTTACTGGAGACCAAAGTTTAAACCAATAAGTTGCCTACAGAACAGCCTTATATTGCACTGAAGTCTCTTTATGTCACCTTGGCAGCAAAAAAATATTTAAAACCTTTACTTTGCATTAAAACCATTATTATGCCTAGAAAGCCTCCTTGAATAGGCCACCAGTGCATGAATGCATGTTTGTAGCTGAAATTAAACTGTCTAACAGTTAAGGTAATGTTTTCCAGAGCCTGTGGGCAGTAGAAGGTGAGGCAGAGCTTTCCCAAGGGAATGTGGTTTCACTGATGGGGCTCGAGGAGGCTCCCGCTGCACCTGAGGATGGGAGGACAGGCTGTGGGGCAGTGCTTTCACAAGATAATCTCCCTTCCCTATTGTTCTCAAAGGATTATGCTAAAAATGAGACCTTTACACCTTCCAAGGAGAGTATGTGGGAAATAAAAAGCTATAATGTGAGGGCATGGAATCACTCAGGAAAAAAAACCTGTGAGTGATTTGGCCAGGGCAGTGCTGAAGCAGGAATTGAGCTCCCTGTGAAATGATGACTTCTGTTGACAAATCAGATCCTTGTTGGAGATTTTTGACAGCATGGCCCTGGATGACTGTTCTCACAAGATTTTTGTTGTTTTGGCTTCTGGCTCCGGTCTAAAAGAATTGGCAGAGGAAGGTTGAGTTTACCTAGCTATTTATAATTTATATAACTTGAATTTGAGGGGGACTCTTTTGATATGAAATATGGAATGTACTGCAAAGTCTGACAAGCTGTCATGGCAAAGGGAGGGAGCTTGCCCTTTGTTTAGCTCTGCAAAAATATAATAATGCAGCACTCATGTGGGATGGTGATAAACACGAGATGAATGCTGCCTCTGGTAGAGGGCTAGATAGAGCATTTCAAATGTGTGCCCAAGGGTATTAGAAGTGAGCAGAAATCTTTCTACCTACACAGCTAGGACAGAAAGCAACCTTTATACTACTTTTGCCTCCAAGTTAAGCCCACTTGCCTTTTTATAAAGATTATTTTGGCATTTCTGCTTCAATCAAATAATACCAAAACATCAAAGCCAATAGAAAATAACAGCGGGAACTTCAGGTATGGATGTGTGTCAGTAACAGCTGAAGTATCACTGAATTGTCCTGTGCTTAGTGATTTGGATATTAATCCTGTCTTCTAAGCTGAAGTTTGGGCAAAAAGTCCTCAACTTTTTCATTTCATCTAGCTTGTTTCACTCTCCCAAATAAGAAAACTCATAAATGAAGTGAAATCCTCCATGGCTATGTCTGAAGCTACAGGACTAATGGTGCACAGGGAGGTCTTTTAGCTGGTCCACCTCTCCTGGCACTGGAAGGCAGGTTCTAGCAGTGATCTCAAAGGCATTCTGGCTTTCACATGGTGAGGTAGAGAAGAGAAAGCTTATTATTTCCTCCAAAGACAAAAAGGTTTATAAGCTTCTATTTTATTAGACATCAACAAATCTGTAGGAAAGAGCTCCTTTGTTGTTTCTGCTGATCACAGGAATGATGATTTTACCCTGATAAACTATGTGCCTGACTGGACAGTAAGGAAACTTCAGAGTTTATCATTGCAAAAACAAACAAACAAACAATAGCAAAAAAAAAACAAACAAAAAAACCAGAACACAGATATTCACTGTTTACCAGCTTGGTACCTCCAGGGTTCTTTCTGACCCCTACCTTTAAGCTTCTTGCTTTGATTTTACACTGGTCAAGTATCTGGCTTTAGGCTATTCATTTAAGAAACGGTAGAAAAGCTGCCCAATTTGTCTAACCGTGGAACAATTTGTATCTAGGGAGATTCAGCTTTCTTGCATCTTCATTCTTTGTGAGCAATGAGAAATAGAGGACATAGAATTTCATGTGGTCCTTTGCACTGAGCCAGGCATAGTAAGTGAGTGCTGTTCATCTCCTAATCACTGATAATGGGTGACACTCAGGTGTGAGCTAGTATCTCTATAAGACTGTATAAGACCTTTGGCATGACACTTGGTGAAATTATTTTAATATTGCATAATCAGTAAAGATATCCTTTAATGACCTTCATATCTGAGAGAAAAAAAAAAAAAGAAAAAAAAAGAGCAATGAAATAGCTCCTCTTAAAAGCTTAATTAAAATATGAAACCTTTGATTTCAGGCAATTAAACAAGACATTTTCTGCCTTTAAATTAAGTGTTCTGATACTCTCTAAACAGAATATGCTTATTGCTGGATCTGTCTTCAAAATTATAATAGTCCGGATTAGTAGAGTCTAAAATATACATCTCAAAGCAAAGCTTACTGCAAAGGAAAGGCAGAGATTGCTTCTCAAACACTAATGGGAACTGAAGATGTCCTGCTGGTGACTGTCAGCATTGGCTGCTGCTTATGAAGCTGAAGGACAAAGGTCAAAAAAACATGGAAAGACTGGAGAAGAAGATTAAAATGATGGTGCTTCTCTAGAGTCTGATGGCCAAGCACAGATGGCCACAAACTGTAGCTGTTGTGTACTGCTTCAGATAAAAACGTCTCTGTGGCTTTCGGGCTGATCCCCCATCCACTAACCAGCCTCCATGGAAAAAGCTTTAGGAAGCCCCGAGTGAATCAGGAAAGCTTTGAGCTGTTTGTTAGCTGAGAAGCTCTTCTGTGCCTGCCATTTTCTTGCTCATCAAAGCACTTTGCTTGTGTTGTTTATTGAAGAAGGAAGCAGAAAAAAATACAACAAATAAAGAAAAAAACATAAAAGAGGATTTGCACACCAGAGATGATGCTTGCTGAGTTCAGTCCCTTTAGCTGACTTTTGGGCTTTGAGGTATTAATTAATTATTACAAGTAAATACTTTAATGGGGAGAAAGGCCAGCTATTATTGGCAAAAAATAGCAAAACATGAAAGAATGTCTGAAAAGCAGGCAAGGTCACAGAAGAAAGACATGCATTTGAAAAATTCAAATTAATATAGTGTCCAGATGCCTTTAAGTGATTTTTATTAAAGCTAGGTGTAGGAAATTCTTTTGTTGAGTCAAATAATTCTTGATCTTCCTACAGCAGAAAGGGGTTGAAACTTACTGGGGGATTCCCAGGTTTTTGCAGCTTTTTGTGTGAGCAGAGGTGCAGTGTCCTGCAGCCCCAGGCAGTGCTGGAGGAGCTCACCGGCCAAGTGTGGGCTGGAGCATGATCACAGCTCATTGGCAGGATGGGTCCCCTTGTCACTTGGGCACCACCACCACCTGGTATTGAGCCATTATGACTTTTGCTTTTGTTTGTTACAAAATGGTGATTTCATTCTAATTGCTATTGTATGTTTGGGAGCAACTAAAAAAAGATTTTTTTTTTTTTTCCCAGCTGAACCTTTCACCTATTCAGGCCAAGGCATCCCTCAACATTTGGGTGAGGGCAGAGGGAGAAGATGGCCTTGATTGTCACCCAAATTTCAGCTTTGGAAAGTAGTTTTATCTGCCTAAATTCACTCTAATTGCACAGGGCTGGAGTATTTGCGTTTACTCCATGCTCTAAAATATTGGACAGCAGCATGTTAGGCAATTAAATAGCTGTCATGCCTTCTCCCAGACCTAGAAGCACTTTGGGGATATATATGACACAATTTGTACAATCAGTTAGTAAAAACTTTGTAAAGCACTTTGGGATTCATCTGAATGAAAGGCACTACCATAAATGTAAGATCATTCTCATTATCATTAATATTCTTTTATGAGGGACCTTATCAAAAGCATTTTGAAAACCCAAGTAAATTATATCCACCAGGTCACCTTTATGTACTATTTTATTAACTTTTCAGATGAAGGATTGCTTTGGAAGAATTATATTTCCTTACAGAGACTGAAGTGGTGTTAGTCTGTTGTCATTTATTTCTTGTATTATTGTGACACTGTGGGATACAGATGAGGTTGAGGCCCTGTTGTGCTTGAGGCCACATGAACATGAGAGGAGAAACTTGATATTTTGAAAAACTTGAAATTTAAATAAACTTGCTGGTTTTGTCCATGCTAGGTGGTAGATTCATTACTTGTCTTTCAAGGGGCATTTCAGATTGTAAGGCAAGCAGGGCACCTTGTTTGCCAGGTTCACTACTGTGTAGTTTGTTTTCTCCACAGTCTGGGCCAGGTACTAGCCAGTCCGGGTGATTTAGTGCCCTGGAGAACTGGCAGACACATAACTCCTTCCTCTGGTCCTGTTCACCTTCCTCAGAAGTTAATCACTAGGAAGTCACTCTCTGCTTTCCCACAGAAACTGACACAGACAAGGGATCTCTTCGGTTACATCTGTACGAATAACTCAGGTCACAGTTTCTTTACTGCTTTAGCATCCTCTGGTTTTCAGTCTCTCCCTTTACCCACAAAGTTACAGGGTTCTGCTGAAGTAATGTTTGATTTTGTGCATCTGATAGTGAGTTATCACACAGTAACACATACATAGATTTGAGTTAATTAGGTACAATAAAGCTGTCATGTAACAACAGTGATTTAAAGTTCCCTTCATTACATGAATGTTTTTTTTATTTTTTTTTTATTTTTTATTTTCTCTTCTGTACAAGAAATATCTTTTTTTTTTTTCTTTTTTTTTTTCTTTCCTTTTTTTTTTTTTTCCTTCTTCTTTATAATCCTATCTCTCTAATTCCATTTCCTTTCTATCTTGTCTGCCCTTTATTCTAGACTATGTTCCGAGCTTTATTCAGATACCCCTTTTTATTTTTAAAGGGGTGCTTATTTTCAATAAACTTCATTCAGCCATGCAGATTTTTTCGTTCCTGCTCTTTCTCAGCACAAAGATCCAACCACAATCTGCTTCTCCAACACAGGTTCTTAAATATCCTCCAGACTGATAACATTAGCCAAACTGACCCTTGGAACAACTCCTGGGGCTGTCAGAGGAGTTACTCCTGGAACAAATTTGCTGTATGTTGTTAAAGTGTTTCACTTTGCCCTTGAGCCTGCTGTTAATCATTTTTCTCATAGTTTTAAAATCTGGCCTTTTAAAGTTCACCCTCACTGCATTACCCCTAGGAGAGTAACCTTCTATTATGATATCAAACCTAATTGCACAGTGATTATGATTACCCAGTGGATTTCTTACTCTCACCTCCCTTAACTCCTGTGCATAATTTAGCACAGAGCTGAGACTCAGTTCCTCCAACAAAGGACTCCCTTGAAAAACTGCCTTTAAATAATGTCAATTAATTGGCTTTTTAGACCACTCTGTCTATGGGAATTTCAACTGGTGTGCTGGAGAGGCGTAGAAGTCATAGATCTTATGTTACTGACTCAGTGTCCCCTAAAGAGTCAACCCTCAATGTCTTGGCATGGTCCTAAGAGACATCCAGGGCTGAACTCTAGTGCTTTGTGCTGTCTCCAGTGGTCTCCACAGCTTAACCCTGCTGGCTTTAGCACCTCCAGAATGGCTATCTGGGGACCAGGCAGAGCCTCAAAAGCGCAGAAAACAGAAAAAAGCAGAATGTTTAGAAATGAAAATGCTCTCTGTGCTATAACAGGTGGAGGATAAGAGAAAGGATGGAGGCGTTGGGGCTCAACACACGTTTGGAACAGCTGCTTGGTGACTGCAATGTACACACACAGGCAGTGTACATGAATGTAGCTGCACATCTCACCAAAGCCTTTTTGGGGCTTCAGCTCACTCTCTTGTTTTTCTCATGACCCTTTATAACAGCTGTGATGGCAGACCAGATCAATTGCTCGGTGGTTTCCATGGACCAAGAACAGATGAAGCAATCTGAAGATAGCGTGTTGCTAATTTCAAAATAAAATAGCTCTTGGTGACTGCACCGGACTGCACAAAAGTGTTTACCCTTCAAGGGCTTTTGAAAATCCACTGAAAATATTTAGGGCTGAGTACACATTAGAGGTACATATTCAGGTCTTCTTGTGCTTCAGATTTAGAGTACTTCAGGATCAGTCACCCCTTTTATGAATCGCTGTTAGCAGAAAACACAATATTTATAACAAGAAAAATCAACAAACACTCAGTTCCCCTTTAAAAAAACATGGTGGCTATGAAGAAATGAAGGAAACAAGAACTCAGTCATAAAGATTAATTCATCACAGGAGAAATTTCCTTTATGAGAGGTAAAGTGTGGTAGGACTCTAACTGTCTGCGATAAATGCAAATGAATATTTTCTGTTTGCCCTGGTGGCTGTTAATACACATATTTATCTTAATGCATTTAGAAAAAAAATATTATGTAAAATAAAAATAAAGCTCAACAGCTTGTTCTAAATGGATTCCCAGTGTTGGCAGAAAAAGACGTACAAGGTACTAAACATGCCTTTGCTAAATGCTGTATGACTGTATACCAATGGTGCTGAAAACAGCATAATGGGCTATTGCCTTGCAGCTTTGTAACTGTGGGTACACAGCGTTGTTGGGAAATCTCCTGCTTTATGAGTGGGATGTGCCGAGCAGGGGCTGGTGCTGATATCTAACAGAGCAGTAGCCGTGCTTGGATGGATACCAATCCCCCATTTTCCTCTCTTTCACCTGTCCCCGACATGATGTCCTTCCTGCTCATGGCTCATAATTTCCTCAGAGATGTGAGATGGCATAACAAGCTAAAGCACTTGTGGAAGCATCTGGGAGCTGCAGGCTTTTATTTTTACATGGAGTAGACATACTGCTTGAGTGTCCTCTCCGTTTTCTCTGGCTGACAGTTCAATATCGCCCTGGTCATTTTCTTCTGCGGTTGCTTGCAGAACTTTGCTTTTAGGAGGTGGCCATGCAAGCATTCTCATTTCTTCAGACAATCAAATCAGCCACTTCACAGTCTCTCAGGCTCTCTCTGTGCTTCCTTTCCTTTCAGATCATTTCTTTAGCAAGATAAGTCCAATGCATTTGCACAAGAATCTGAGGCAGGCTGGGATTTATCGAGAAAACACATTCTCATCTTTAAGGACTTGTGTTGTTGAGTGCTATGTAATAAACATAGGGATAAAAATCACAGAGACATTTCAGTCCGGAATAAAAACAGTTCCCACTGATTTAATGGGCTTAAAGGCCTCCCCTCTCTGCAGCAGGTTTTCTTTTTAGCACTGAATGGAAAGAGGCTCCAGCCTGGCACCATCCAATTAGGTTTTCTTTTCACCATCCTAAAGGCAGCTCTGCCACCAGCATATGCTAGTGTGGGACGATATGAAAGGAAATAAACAGCAGCAGCCACAATAATCCACATCATGC
Organism: Netta rufina; assembly: GCF_964035555.1. Lineage (NCBI taxonomy): Eukaryota > Metazoa > Chordata > Aves > Anseriformes > Anatidae > Netta > Netta rufina. Next base: position 26,814,121 of record NC_140130.1, on the reverse strand, counting down.
CCTGCCCATGGCACCAGGGGGCTCTGTGAGATGGGGTCACTCTGGGGCAGAGGGGGTACCTGAGCCTGCGACCAGCTGCTAACAGGCAAGCTGTGTCCCCATTAGTTAGCTAATGCACTCCTTGCAAATATTCCTCTTCTAAATTCACTCCAGCCAAACCTGAACAGACTTATAAAATCAATTGAAGAGCTTTCTCAAGGATCTAAGAGCACTCCCAGCCTATGTAGTGGGGGTAATTTGTAAAATCAGTGGAACAGAGGGCAGAACCGTGTCTGAACCAGGAAGCCAAAGGCAATAATAACTAATGTGTATCCATAAAAAATTCATGGGAAATTTCATCTTGGGTAAAAGAGAATGAATAACTATGTTGATTAAGTATTAAAAGTTCATTTTATTTTTAGAAGTACTCAGAAAATTGAAAACATCTGGGAACATTATGCAATTCTTTTTACATAATATTTTCCATTTGCATTTCATCAGTGCCATCAGTTTAACCCTGACCTGCATGAAGGCAACCCACAAGACCCAGTCTTCTTGCTGGGCTGCATGAAGTGGTCGAGTTCAGACACTTTGCAGAACAAGCTGCTTACTGGCCCCACAAACTGCATCTATAAGGGATGGCTTATATCAGAACATAAAGCCCAAGTCCTTCTGCACGTCCGACTTTCAGCCTCCCACTAGCAAAATGTGACAAGTTTGAGATGTGGGTGGTGGAAAAGTGTCTTAAACTCAGTGTTTTGCTCAGTCTGTTCAAACACCGAGTCTGTAGGAATTTGCCCATTGGACAAGCTGTGTCACGAACAAGAAGCTTCCAGAGAAAGCTGAGGTCCATAGGCTTAGATCCTCAAAGAAGTTTTGATGGGTAACAGCAGAAGTTGGCATCTAGACTGTAGAAACTTAACTGCCTTTGAGGCTATTCTGTCACTGCTGTGGTGACAAGACTGAATCTGTTGATATTGTATTGCAAAATGTTTCCTTACAGGGACGTGTTAAAAAACCACGTATGCTGGATGGCAACAGAAAGGAAACAAAATGTAGGCTGGGCACTAATGTAGAGATCCCAGGGCACCATGCTGAGCTTTGTCAGTTGGATTCACCCTGCACTTCTGGCAGGTACATCCCAGCCAGGGTTTAAGGCTTTGCAGAGTCGAGTTTGGACATGCTCAGGAGAATGATGTTCAGCACCTGCCCACGGGTGTTAGATTTCTCTGATGTAAGAGAGTTTTGCTGATTGTGAGCTGTGCAGAGTGCTTGCACTGGTGTTCCTGGAGCCATGAGTCTGCAGGCAGAGCTGGCTGCAGCAAGGTGTGGGGCCATGGATCTCTTTATGGAGCTGAGACACAGAGCAGTAAGCATTGCTCAGACTGGTCACAGAGGGTCTTGTAGCTCCTGGGTGGAGTGCCTCCTCTGGAGAGCATCTGAGAGCTGCCAGGTTGTGTGGTGCTGAGCTCCATCCCCTCCAAAGCAGAGGAACCCCTCCACAGGTCTGTGGCAGAGGATGGAGCAAAAGGACAGCAGCTTTTTTGACCATGCTCTCTAGCAAACATTCCTGCTTTGTCCCAGGTCTCTGTGATTTCCACAAGGTGCAAATCCACTAGAAAAAATTTTGTTTGCCTGTCATTTAAGACTCATTCACAGCCACTGCAATGTCTGTCTGGGTGTGGAAGAGTCCCTGTGCTAAGGGGAGCTCCATCTCATGTCCCACACAGCAATCACCTTCCAAGGACAAAGCTCATCATTTCCTCTCATGCAGAGAAGCTGCCGGCAGGAGGAACCTGTTTTCATTTTCCTGTTTTTGTGAGATTGTGGCATGAGGTTAACTCATGTAGGATTTACCAGATGTCTCTCTGTGGAGTGGGCTGCTTTGTAGAGTGAAAGCGTTCTTCAGTCTACACATAATAGGAAGAATGAGTCATATACCTGAGCACACTCTTTTTTTTTTTTTTTTTTTTTTTTTTCAAGGACACCGTGCCCTGTGGAAGCAGGGATGTTCCTTTCTCAACTGGAGAATCTCATATCATCACAGGCTATCACAGGACTGGGGAAGAGAGGATGCATTAACGTTGCTTTATAAGCTGCCTCCCTCTTAGTCTCTCTGGCAGGTCAGATAAGCCCCGTCTAATCTTGTATTAAAAAAAGTTTTACTAGTGCTTGACTTTTTTTATTTTATTATTATTTTTATTAATTCTCCTTTATATTTTCCCTTGCCATTTGCTCAGCTAACAGAAGGCATTGCACCCTTTAAGTGCTTGCAAAGGATGTGCTTCTCTGGCTTATTTTCAGGCAAAGGAAAGGAGACGAGATGAAAGGAGAGTCAGGGCAGAGGCTTTCTTTCTAATTGCCACAGGGACAATTCCGCTGGCCACACTCATGACAAGCACTATTGCTCAGCTCTTCTTCAGCATCAGTGGGAAGACTGCAGAGCTGGCAGTTGTGCACTGTACAATGATATCGTGAATCCCACAGGAAGGTGCTCAGCAGGACACCAGTCTGGTTGGTGTGCAGCACCAGTGTGTGTCCTGCTTCTTGCCGTGCAATTCTCCAAGTACACCTCCTCCCAGCATGGAGTCACTGTTAGGATGGAGGTGCCTTATAGTGATGTGGCTCATATTTTGGAATAAAAACTGTGACATTAAATTGTAATGATGTAAGACACTTCTCTCTGACCTGACATTGTCCTTCTTGAATGTGGCACTGAGTGTTCAGACAGTGTCTAAGCATGGCATGAACGGACCTTAAGGAGGAATGATTTTTACAACAGAAAGAAAGAGTTGTTTCCTAGGAGTTGTTTTCTGTCAATGACCCCTTGTTTCTTTGCCATTTCCTGCCATCTCTTCCTGAGTCAATACTAAACAAAATGAAACATGAGCCAATAATTTTTAAAACTCGAACAACAAATGCTACCGGGCTGTGACATGGAAAAGAAAGGATAAACATGTTGGATGAAGTTTAATATTGAGCTTCCGTGTAAAGGTTAAATGTTTAATTTCTGCCCAGTGATAGGATATACCTCTATTTATTTATTTATTTATTTATTTTTATCTTGGCTATAACTCTGGAGGAATGAAAGTTCAAATGACTGACCATAAATCCTAGTAATGTCCATTGCTAGCAAGGTTAGAGTTAATAGATTATTGATCAGTGTAATGGTTAGTGGCAAAATAATTTTTTTTCTCATCAAATCTCTTACTGGGCGGTTGTTTTCTGGAGGCCAAAGACATAACAGAGCTTTGCACTGTATTAGCTTGGAGAGTTACATGCTGTGTACACATGGTAGATTCAGCCTGGGATACTGCCAGAGCCCTGTGGGATATCTGTAACAATGTTATTGTTCAGAGATTTTTCAAAACTATTATTTTTTTTCTTTACCGTTGAGACTAGTAAATCTTTTGTTGAGAGCTGGAAAAGGTTTGCAAACACTGAGATAAGAGAACGGTATCTCCCTGTACCATCGCCCACCAACACCTGTTTGCACTTGACTGTTTTTCCAATTACACAGAATCTGTTCAGTGCCATGAGGGGGGTGTTCCTTGAAGAGAGGTTGCTGGTAGCCTTGTTGCACCTGAGAAAATAGCTGAATATGTGATGAAAAGCAGCTTCAGAGGCACCAACTACTAAAAAATTACGTACTTATAAAGAAAATATTAATAGAACTGGAAAATTATTTATTCTGTGTATTTCTAAGAAGTGAATGACTGAAAAAAATCCCTACTCCATCACTACAAGAACTCCCTGGACACTAAAAATGTCTTTGATTTATCCTGCTGTGTTTGCATGGCAGATTGTCATTTACAGTTTCCAAGATTTTGGATGAGGAACCTTAAGCTTGTTGGAGCGTACAGGAGAAGGGGAAGCTGAGAAGGAAAGAAGGAGCCACCTGGTGCCCACAGCGTAGCCACCCTGTGACAAAGCATCTGGCTCAGTTTTGGTACCTGAGGACTTAGGTGGATACTTGCCATGCTCTATTGCCATGCTCCTATTCCATTGATTTGGGCTGGGTACCAAAGGGGGATTGATGTCCAGCTTTGATCAGCCACTGAAACTGAGATCAAAGCTTGTAAGTGTGATGTAGAATAAAGTAATTTATTCCTTACACTGCGGTGTCAATATAAGATCTTGATTTGCAAAAGTTTACCCTTCTTGCTGACTGTGTGCATCAACACTATATGCAGCACTAAAGCAACTTGCACTTTCAAAAGCTTGCTATGCTGTCCATAGCAATAAATGGATGTGAGATATATTAACAAAAAGAAGCCATGGACAGTAGCAAGGGGAAGTCAGCCATAACCCCAGCTCAGCCAAAATTGAGTAAAAAATATTTTTTCATCCTTGGAGAATTTCTGAGATCAGAACATTTTTTTTTTTTTAATTCCCCTACACTGGAAAAAAAAATCAAAATCTTGATTTATTTTTTTTTTCCCCATCAAACCAATGATCTGAAAATAAATACATAAAAAGTTTCAAATACTTCATTTGGAGCTTTTCATATTTTCCAGCCTTTAATTTACTTCAACTTATGATTTTCAATGCAATAAAAGTGCATCCCCTCTCTCTTTCCCCCAATTCTTTAGACTACATTTTATTAGGGGTTCTCTTACTGGATTAATTACCAACCTCAAACTTAACCAGCAGAGAGGCAGTAGCAGTGGTGATATGAGTTTAATTTTAGATAATTTCTTGTCTTCCCACTGTCAAAATGCAAGGGGTCTGAATGAGAGATCCATGAGGGGTGGACTGGCAGAACAGATTGATAACTACTTTTTGTTGGGTTCCTCCTTCCTCTTCCAGCTCTGGGCATCATCACCACTTGTAATAAAGGTGCCATCTCTCAAAGCATCAGCCAGCTTCTTTTGGGAGTATGTAATTTTATTAAGGCGTCTCATATACACATACACGTATATACGCATATATTTATATACAAACAGATATAAACTTAAAATTCATATTTGTGTTCATGTTTATATTTACATTTACATTTATACACATGTGAAAGAGAAAGTTCAATGTATATTTTGTGAAGATGAGGGGTATTTGTTCACAAGGTAAGAAGGAATTAGTAAATTTGTGTAGGGGAAAGGGATTAGCCTTAAACATCCAATGCACAATAGAAAAGTTTCTGTTAGATACCAAAGTGAGTCTTTTCTAAAGATCATCCCAATCGGACTGGTTTGACTGTTGTCAGCACAATGAAACACTGCCTTCAAACTTTCAGAAACATATACATGTATATATATTTCTGTATGCTGCTGGCTTAAAAGCAAGCTTACTGTGTGGAAGTGGGTAGGTGCATGTGGTGTTTCTTTTTATTGCAGCTTCCATTTATATCCTCCCTTTAAAGAACACTTTTCTGGTTATTCCATTTCCCACATCACCAGTTCCTAGAAAATAAAAATCCACTCTGCCCTCATGCAGGAGCAATGCAAGATTTTTCAACCTGATGATTTTCATTCTTTTAGACCCCACTGTATACATGTGGCATGTGAAAAAATGGTGCGTGTATGCACACCTGAGTGCTTGCATGGTAATTCCCTTTCTGGAAGATGGTCCTACTTTAAACTACTGTCCTCTGCTAATGCAGATATCTACTCAAATAGCACAGTGTCTACTTGGAGTAACTGCACTAGCAGACAGTAAGTGGTGACTGAGATCTTCCTTCTAACAACAGTGAAGGGGAGCATGAAATGTGCCTGAGATTGCAGACAACCTGGCTTTCCCTTCCCAGACTAATTTTTGATACCGAAACCATTTCTCAGAGTAATTTCAGGTAAAAAGGTAAAATCTTGAGCATTTTAGTCAACTGACAAAATCAATTACTACCTCAAGACAACTGGAAAATTTTGTTTTCAACTTTTTTTTCTAGATTTTTCCCCCAAACGCCAGGATAATTACATTTCTAAAGGAACAGTTATTTAAGACCTCCCAAGTAATAAATAAATAAATAAATGAATAAAATTCTCATAACAGAATCAGTGCTGTGAAACTATCTCAGGTGTCACTGAATAGGAGATGGGCTGCAAACACCCCTTTCCTTTGCATCCTTTGCGATTCTGACAAATTCACCAGTGTGCAATGCTCTATGTACTATGAGCGTATTTATTTTGTACATGAAATCAGCACTGTTCACAAATCCTTCTGTTCCTTATTTATACTTTCAAAATTCATGCAAAGGTGCTGCAGACTTTTAAGGCCTCTCACTGTCCAGCTCTGTGACTTGGCCACAGAGCTCCTGCATCCTTTGCTTCCATAAAATATATTTAGACATTTGCCTTGTGGCAAAGATGGGAGCAAGCTGAAGCAGTGGTGAAATAAATTCTGTAACTAATAAAAAGCCTAATACCTTGTTCCTTTCTTCATTCCCAACAGTTTCATTGTTTGCTTTGCTTGACTTGAGGCTGTGAGAAGGAAACCCAAAAGGAGATTTTTTTTTGATGAAGTGTCCAAAATTAATACCACTGCCCCGATACAACAGCAGTGACATAAAAAAGAAGTAATGCTTAGCTATGGAGTTTTGTTTTCAGACAGATAATCAAAAGCAGACTTGAAGAGATATTCAATTACAGGCTGACCCCATGGGCTGAAAGGCAGCACGGTGCAATGTGCCTCTGCTGCGGTTGAAGGCACATGAAATTGGAAAGTGCTTGAGGGAAGGAGGGACAGATCCTGGGGGTGCTGGTTTTGGTGGCAACAGGCGATATCCCTGCTCCCATCTCACAGCAGAGCCTGGAGAGTTGTGGGGGAAAGGAAAGGTGTGTGGGACCTGTCAGTTCCAGTTGCTTGCTCTTCTCTGGGACTCTGCAGCACCTCCGCTTGTGCTGCCGGGTCCCAGTACTGCCACAGGGACTAAGCCAATGTTTTCTGTCACAGAAACTCTTAGAGCTGCCTGAAGTGACAGAGATGTCTCCAGCTGCGGCACGCAGGGGTATCAGATGAAAGCGCCAAGATATATAATTAGACCCAGCAGCGGCGAGGTGCTGAGCAGTGGCTGACGCAGATGTCTCACCTGGAAATCTCTTATCGTTGATGCACACTGCGTTATCGCATCCTTACAGAGAGGCTGTGTTTGTTTGTAGGAAATAATGGGACAACAGCAGAAGAAATCTTAAAGTTTTTTGCCTACTGATGTTTATTTGCCTGCAGTAAGGAGGGTGTTATTGTTGTCACTCGTTTCTCCCACCTAGTTTTGGAACAATAATTGGGGTGATACAGCTGAAGTGCTTTAGGAAGAGCCCAGCTGTAGGAGATGGTGCTCCCACAGTCCCTCATGGACTCCTGTGTGCTTCCTGGAAGCACCAGGGAAACGCAATTGTACCTCTGTTCCACTGCAGTCATAACACTGGTCAATTAACTTGTTTTAGGGCAAACTTTTGAAAAATGTGGGTTTTTCTGCTCTCTTTGTTGCTGAGATGCAAGTAAGATACTGGTATGCTGGAGCAAGTTGCAGGGAGGCTTTGAAGTCTCCATCATTGGAGAGATTCAGAATTTGACTGGGCACAGCCCTGAACATCCAGCTCTAAACTGGCCCTGTCCTGTGCTGGGTTTTGGACTGGAGACCTCACAGCTCTACCACCATCTCAGGGAACCACATTAGGCTCCTAAGCTGTCACAGTTTGGGAGAGGTTTTGTAATAACCAAGAACAGGAATAAGACCCTTCTCCATCTTAGAAATTTCCATTAAGAAATTCCAAAAACTTTTCTAGGGAGGCTAAGAGAGGCTCCACATAAAACCTTTTGATTTTAATTCTACAGAAGATATAGTCCTCCTTCATTGCCCATAAACTAAAGCCTCAGTCTGTAGGTCTTTGTTGAGTCTGCTCCAGATACCACCAGCTCAATCCTTGCTGAATTAACCAAGACACTGTCTACCACAAAAACACCACCTGTCTCTCCTCCTGGAATGTTTCTGGTTCTTAGCAGGGGGCTGACATCCACCCATAGTCTGCAGAATCATTATCTTATTTAGTTACATTAAAGTAATCTCCTTAGAAAGGACTTATTGATGACTTACACTCAAATGTGCAAATAATATGCTTATAGAACATTAAAATGGCTCTAATAGGGTGGTAATAAATTTATTTTTTTTTCAATATGGATGATTAGAAACTTCAGTAGTTAGGAGCTATTAATGTACTCACCATAAAGTATGAAAGTCTATGCTCATGAAACTCTAAATGACAGTACTGCCTATAAATTTTACTGGAGGTGAAAAGAGCAGTAATTACATGGCTGGCACTGGATGTAGCACTTTCCACAGAGGTACTAGTGGCAAATCTTTACCTCCTGTTGTGAAGCACTATTTTTGGGCATAGCCAGTAGGCTGAGCATACAGTAAATTATATTGTTTCCTGTGATGGACTTCTGCACAAACAGGAAGAAAGAGATGCTTTATTAAAAGAAAAATTGGCAAACAGTCAAGCATAGATGGTTTAGAGAGTGGCAATGCAACAAAGAATGTAGAGCACCTGGTTCCGTGTTGTCTGACTGGCTGTGTGGTTGATAATGACTGAAAAATGCATTAGCTGCTGGCAGAAAAACGAGTCTGAGATTATTGTCCAGGCACTAACATGGACATGTTGCAAACACACCAATGTTACTGGCAGCTTCCCTGGCAGGAGCAGTGGAGAGGCCAGGGAGTGGGCAGTCTTGCACAGAGGCAGGTCTGCTTCCAGGTAATTGTCTGCATCACCAGATAAATAGAGAAACCTTTACAAGGTTGGTTTCCTGCTACCTAACTGGTAGCAAAATGAGATGCAGCTACAACGAGGGTCACTACCTGTCTCCCATGCAGCAATTGCTGGAGGGTACCAATGACGCATACCTTTCTCCTTTTTAGTCCTCCTTTGAGACTTCCAAACCAAGCCAGCCTTAGGTTCAGAAAAATATCTCAAAGTATTTCTACTCATGTCCAACTTGATTACTGCTATGTGCTTCTTTCTGACAAAATGCATATTTTAACTTTCAGTTCTTGAAAGATGTTCATCAGGGCAAGGCAAACTTTTGCACTTCTTAGCAGCATTCCCAGAGTAGTTGGACCTAATTCTTAGACTGGGAACTTCAAGTATATGCAGGCTATAATGTAAAACAGCTAGCTGGCAACACCTTCTGATTTCTCATCAAATAAATGGAAAACGTTCAACACAATGTCACATATTTCTCCTAGCGCTAAAAATACCAATGAACATACACCTCTTTTACCATCTGAGCTGTTTGTCTGGTAGCCTTTGATCATGTACATGGAAGAAAACAAACAGAAAAGAATCATTATCTAGAATACAAATAGCTGACTAATGTGATATACAAAACTTTTTTTTTTTTTTGCATATCAATCATAAACTCTTCAAGTACAAATTACTCAATTGGAAAAAATGTTTTTAGGAGTTAAACTGTGAAGATCATGACAGGTTGGATAGAATGGTCTCTGTGTACAGTATTTGTTAACCTGTTTTTTTTTTTTTTTTCCTTTTTTTTTTTTTCCTTACATTTAATTTTATTTTGTTTTAAATTCTGAGTCCCCATTCAGCACAAAATTAAGGATAGCAGTTCTTGGGCACAGAATTATTTTTAAAGAATAACAGAACGTCACCTCATAATGCTCAGAACCTCTTGAAATCTTGCACTTCCGAACTATTTCTGTGATATCATTATAATAGCAAACCCTAGTGGTGAAATATTTGGAAGGATTAAGGTATTCTGATAAACAGAATGACACAAAGGAAACCTCAATAATTTCCGCTTGGAAAGGCTTTTACAGAAAGCATACATGTGGGCATGGTTCATTAACCCAGTATATCTTTTCCTCTGTCTTCTGCCTCACTACTTCAGTGGTCAAGTTATATGGTGTAGAGCTCAGCAAGAAATGTTTTGCTCAAAATTATTCAAGTCTATAACAGAGAGAATGTGCAAAAACTCAGCTCACTCAGGGAGATTTGATTTAAGGTCTTGATTTCCTTATTCTGGAAGAAAACTCCCTCCAGAGTGGTAAGAACTAGCAGATTAGTGGTAAGAACTAGCAGATTAGAAGACAGATGAGCAGACAGAGAAGATCTGAGTAGCAAACACCAAGACTGGAAAGGCTTGATCAGAATTTAGAAACATGTGAGAACCCATTTAAGGTGAAGGAGATCACGTTTGTGACTTCCAGTTTATACCTGCCTGGAAACTTGGCTTGTGTATTATCCTAACCCTCACCAGCAAAACAAAAACAAAACAAAACAAAACAAAAAAAAACAACAATACTCTGTTAAGTTTCACAGTGCTGTAAATTGATGTCGTGTATGCTGGCACTACCTAACTCCTTTTCTTTTGTTGGAAAGGAGTTAGGTAGTGCCCTTCCCTAAGGGGTAGGTTTCTGCCCTTTGTGGTGAGAGACATAGAGTGCTTCTGACATGAAGAATATCACTCACACTGATCTCAAGGTGAAAGTATCTTTTCTCTGAAAGTATTCTAGAAAGTATCTATCTGATAGATTTCTGTTGTAACTTTTAATTGCGTTTGTCTCCGTGAAGCATACTGTGAGACAGTTTTCATAAAGACACTTTAAGCTAGATGCAGTTACACACTGCTGCAAGCATGCCTCACGTCAACCACAGCCAAGACCATGCCAGATGCCTTTAAGAACATCACAGGAATGTTGTTTGTGGATAAATGGGTAGCTGCTCTCAGTGACATAAATTGACACATATTCTTGATCTCAGAGCCCTTATAGCACCAAATGTTATAGCATGAAACTTGATGGAACACATACTGCAGCCAACCCGTGCCAGACTTTATACAAGTACAAAGAAAACATCTGTTCTTTTCAGCAAATTGCTACCTTGGAACATGTTGCACAGGGTCATGTTCAAAAGATCTGATGCTTCATCAGTCTTTGCAAATACATTGATCCCAGTCCAGCCAGAATTTAATAACATGGAAAATGTCCTCTTACCACTGCACTGGGGATATCACAAGCCATAATTAGTTAACGATCGTAATGTTTCTATTCTTTTTGGATGAATAATTTCCTTGTTGAAAACAGAAACTTTGTGTTAACCAAAATTATTCTTATTTGGCTGAGGATCATTTTTGGAAAAAACAAAAATGTTTGTTTTATTATGCACAGAAGGCATCAGGTTTTCAATTTGAGGGGAACAACACTGTCTGTGCTTAAATTAAATAAACAACATAAAAGTAAAACAAATAAAATTAAACTTTTGTTGTTGCTTTTAAACAAAATATTGTACTTTAGCAGATGCAGCTTGCCAAGAAAAATAACATTCTGTATAAAAAGAAAGAGTATTCTGATTTGATTTTTCAGTATGGCTATCATGCAAAAAATAAACAATTGCTCACAAAGTTGTAGGTGCTGAGTCTTCAAGGTATGTTTCTGAAAGACAAAGGCTCTTTTCATCTGGTGTGCCGGTATAGGCTCCTTGACTCCCACCGTGGATGATAAATATTGCTCTACTCGTTGAAACACTGTCTCATAGTGAAATTAAGCATCTGCAACCTTGTAGGCCCCTAAAAAATGCAAAGATCAGTAATGGGATTCATATCACTGTAGTTTTCTAGCCTCAGCTACAGGTATAGATTTCCTTTAGTCAACGGAGTGACGGAGAAACATTTCCAGTGAAGATTTATCTCATCCCAAGACAGATACTTAAAGAGATTGGATCCTTCATAGAGAATCCCCTCTACTGACTATGTAAAGCACTTGGACACCTAACTTTTGGAAGGGTAAAAATGCCTGTGATGAATCTTGTCCTTATGTATTATTTCTTATGCCAGGGAAATATTTTTCCTCACTATTTCTACACTAAAAATGAACAACATTAAAACCTGATGTTTTCACTGAGATGGTCTTGTTCTCTTTTGCTTGCATGGATCTAAAAACCACATCATTAAAGACAACAGATATTATCTAGTGTAAAACTGGAAGAAGTCAGGGGAAATCTTTTATGTTTGCTGTACAAAATACCATGCAACTATACTATTCTGACACCACATGGACTAGGTATTTTTTCCTAACAAGAAACAGAAGTTCTAGCTTTAAGAGGTGATGAGAATAAAACAAAAATACACCATAGTACTTCATAAACTTTACAGTCTATTAACATGAAAATACCCCCTCTCCTCCTTTTATTATGCTTGCTTTAGCTTTTTAGGAACAGGAACTGTTCTTGGCTGTGTATCTACACAGCTTGGTGTGGCCCTACCTCCACTGGATTCATGTTACAACATATGAACAATAATGAACAACAACAATAATAATGCAAAATAGAAATGGAAGATGACAGCAGTTTAGGGTTGTGTCACTGAAGGCTCAGAACTTCATTTTTTAAAGAATTTATCTTGCAGACCTGTTCTTTGAAAGGGTAGACCCAGGTGCACTTCACAGGGTACTTTGTGCAATGATTAAGAGCTGAGTTGTACACCAGGCTAATTATACTGTTGGTTGTGGTCCAGTGAAGACTTAAATTTGCAACTTATTAGAGAGTTTATTGGATTGCCAACCCAAGCATTTCTTAGAATAAACAGTTTTCTCTTAATTTTGCTGAAACTTCAGGTTCTTATAATATGATTGTTAAAGGTAATAAAATTTCAGCAAGTTAAATATCATAAGCTTTGGGTATTCAGTAAAGCAGAACTAATTTAGTTTATAGCAAAAGGCTTTCGTCTATCCCATGAAGTTTGCTAAGGAAACCTGACAAACTGAAGGCAGAGAGAGCAAGGTTGGATTCAGCTGTGGTGCATCACCCAGATGGTGCTGGTGACCCAGGCAGCTGGGCCATATCAGCGGACCACTCCTCTTCCTGCAGCAGCTGCTCTGTTGTGGTAATTGGGTTTGCAAGAGGGAAGAAGTCAAGTAACTGGAAACTTCTGCTCCTCCTGCCTCTGAAAATGAGCTTTAACCTGAGCTGGGTTAAAACTTTAGTGAAAAGGACAAATGTGTGATTGGCTATAAACCTGTGAAGTCTTCTGGGTATGTAAAAGAATTTTTAGCTGAGCCATAGAAAGTAAAATCTCGATCCATTAGAGATGGCTGAAATGAAGATTCCTTGAGAAAGTCTAATATTTCGATGCTTGTTTTTATTGAAAATTAGTGTAAGAATTAAAAGATCAAAACTTCTGGAAACCAAAACTTTGAAAACCTTGATCCATAAATGTCAAATTGCATTATTTCAACATGTTTTATTCTAAGAAAATGTGTTGACTTTCCCTTACTGGAGGTGTTTAAGTGTATTGAAAATTTGGGATTTGGTTATTGGCAATGTCTGTGTTGGCACCATTACATTTTGGGGTGCAAGCCTGTACTCCAGTTACATAGAGATGTCAGTTGTCTTGTGGGGTTTGTACTACAGTGAGGACAAATAATCTGTAACAACACAAAAAGTCGTGGGGCACACCCTGATCCCTCAGACAGATTCAGAGTTTTAGACTGATGTGGTTCAGTCAAACACTTTGCTTTCCTTCATAGAAAATTATTTCAAAGTTATTTTTCTCCAGAATATTTAAATTAAGATGGAGGTGAGCTTTTTTAATGAGGAAAAAAAATCTGACAAGCTTTGTGATTAATGTTCAGGATTCTTAACCCTTTGCTCTCCAATTACTCAGTTTGTAGTGCGGTTTCACAAATGAATTCATTATGTGTTTTTACAAGAAGAGAAATGGTGCAGTCACCATACTGTCAAGGCTTTTTTTACTTTTATTTTTTTTCCTAGTTGGGTTGTAAATAGAGATAGCTTCTTTCATACTTTAAAATAGATGTGGGTATATATTTTTTTTTTTACCTTAGACCCACCCTGGGCATGTGACTTCCTTCCCTTTTAACCTGTCTCTCAAATTAATAGCTGAGATAACAGATATAAGTATTCACATTCATAATTTAGACTTCTGGGGCTGCTATAAAATCATGACAAGAGCTGAAAGAGTAGGCTTTGACTTTCAGGAAGTTAGCTGATGTGATTGAAAAAAGAGAAAAAACAAGTTTGTTTTTTTCAACCTAATCAGAAGGTCCCAAAAAAAAAAAAAAAAGATAATCTCCTTCCCTTGCCAGTCAGGGGAAACCTGTGAAGCAAAAGCAAAGCATGGTTTGTAGCCCATTCAGTAAGATATTGGATGCCAGCCTAACACATTGCAAGCTGTATAGCAAAGATCATTACGGTAGTGGAAGACTTGGAATATCCTCTTCTGCTGTCCTAGAATAGAAGTGTCATGAACAAAATAAAATCCCTGTCTAAATAAGATTACCTTCTGGTTCAGTTGTCTATATCTCTTTCCCCATTTTTGCGTGGTTTCCAAGAAGAATCCTGTCCTGATAGTTTAGGGTCATTTCAACCAGATTTCAGAATAGATGAGTGTATCAAGCTTTTAGAATGCAGGTAGCTGGGCAGGGGAAGGTGTTCTGCAAAACTCATCCATGTTAAATGGTAAAGGGCCCAAAAAGAGAGAGGTTACGCAAGCATCATGAGAATCTTTTTGCCCTTCAACCATGACTGCCTTCAAACACTACCATGGGCCACACCAAACGGCTTCTCCCCTTCTGTTACTCTGGCATTAGTTGGGCTGAGATATACAAATATTGGACTGATAACATGCAGAGATTGGAATCCTGACCTTGTCAACACAATTGAGTCAGGACTGAGCTTTCTTTGTGAAGAAGGAAACATTGGTCCTCTGCACCTTTCACTTAACAGGGGGTGCCCTGGCCCTGGTAGTACTTGTGACTCCTCTCCTTGGCATCAGAATTTGGGTACTGTACTGTGGCCACTGCTGGACAGCATCCTGTGTGGTGTTGCTCTGTACTTGCTTCTGTGTTTTAGGATGCATTTCTTTTTCAGAGTTAAAGCTCTTGATTGCAAGTGATCTATTCTTATTGATTTGGAAAGGCTGAACTTTAGATAGCTGTTGTTTAACATCTCAGAACTTTAATATTAGATTAGAAAGATATCCTTGACTCATTGCCCCGAACATCAGAAAATATATGGATCAAACAATTCTGCTTTTTCAGGATCATTTCTGACAGTCCTGTCTTATAATAACAAATTAGTTCTGTGGCTAGGATTTTTTCTGCTGGGCTAGATAGGACTAGAGAGGACAACTCAATCATTCACCCCAATTACCTTCAATTGTGTCTTCAGCCCAACACAGTCCAGAAAATACTTGTTAGCATCCCGTGACAATGCATGTCCCCCTTTTTGAGATCTTGCACTAAGACGCTGAAAAAACTGCTTTGTGTCTTGGAAGAGAGCAGTAAACATCATAAGCTGCTGGTGTAGTTGGTTATTTTCCTTCTCTTAGCAGTTTTCTTCAATAAATCTAAACTAGGTATTTATTATTATCCTTTTTTCTACTCCAGTGAGTGTGTGTGTATATGTAATATATCTATAATACGTTGTATATAGAACTACTTTTGAGTGGATATGTATATATGATTTAAGCTCATGCATACTCACATACTTTTAGCTGCTTCCACTTTTCAGTTAAGACAAGTTATTTTTTAAGTCAATATTCACTGAAAGTAAGAGTGTGGCTTTTATGTTATATAGTGAAATGTCCTTTAATAGTTCCAAATATCTGTTTTCCCCAGCCCTCCAATTCAAATACTCCCTTCTGGCTGATTTGGCACAGAATAGTTTTCAGTTCAGAGCTATTTATTATTCTGATACTTTTAAAGCAGTAGGTAGACCAAGTCCTGTTTTGGATTGTGTATTTTCTCTGCACATGGCACATATGATCAAATTAGAGTTACTGCATTGTGTCATTAGCTGACTTTCAGGTGCCTGAGGAGTTTGTCTTTAACTGTTCCAGTGAGGTTTTATATTTGCATCTCTCAGATGCAACCCTTTTTTGAATTTTCCTTTCTCCACAGCACATTATTCTGCTCACCAGGTAGTAACTGTTCCACTAGTCACTCTCTCACACAAACTGTTTCTTTCTAAATGTCAGGGGTGACTGTAACAAGCAAATGAAAGTAAATTGTGCTACAGAAGGACTCAGCAATTAAAAAAGCATGACAACAAACACCTCCCAGCCAAGCAGAACTGCAAACAACTCATTATAATTATTCCAGCCTGTTTGAACCTGACTTCCGCTTGCACACTCAGGCGAAGCTGCGAGCCTCTTCTCCATCAGAGCTGATTCAGTCTTTTGCTGACTTCTTATAGCACAGCATAGATAAGGGCTCTTCAGTGGTAATTTGCTTGCGTTTTTAATAAGGAGAAATTTTAGAAAGCAGAGACTAGTGAACATAATAAGCTAAATGTATACATGTGAGCAAGGAGGTCAATGTGCTGTTTCTTTCTCCTGTTTGCTTCCTTGTGAGACGCAAATTGAGACTAAAGCAACAAAAGGGTTTGGATGCACTTTTCTCCTGGTTCTTTAAGCTACATATGTGTACAGTTCGCTGGAAGCTGTTTTCACAGCTGTTCCCCAGCTCTGTGGTTGTGAACCTGGTGTTACTGCAAGAGCAAAGGGCTGCACAAGGTTTAGCTCCATGAATTGTGGCTGTGATGGACTGCCATGGTCGGGGCTTGGGCACTGCCCTAGCAAAACACACCAAGAGGCTTGCAGTTATCACAGGATGTTTGACATACATTTTTCTGTTTGGAGGGTACAGATAGATTATTTTGGTGTACTGTGCTGCTATTTCCAACCTAAGCAAGAGCTTTCCAGCTAGACCAATAGGAGCTGCTCCAGATGGGAGCTCAGACATGAGTTTGAGGCTGGGTTGGAGAAAGGGGAGCTTTGAGGTCAAAGATAATGGGTAAAGCGATACCATAGTCAGCACCATCATCCTTGAGTTATAATGGAATTTAGGTATTAAGGAGCTCATAAAAAGTGAAAGGGGCACATTGAGGGCAATGACTTATCTCCATAGGTGTGTTTACAAAACATTCGATATCAGTAGCGTTACATCGTGGCTACAGAAGGGAGGGTGAGCCCAGTGTTGCTGGAGTATAGCAGGGGCATGTCTGCAGCTTCCTTTGTGGGTGGCACAAAAGGCAGTTTAAGGCTGATCTTTACAACATGTCATGGCCAAGAATGAAAACATCTGGGGAGGAGCACCTTAAGTGGAGGTTACCAAATCATGACAGCTGGGATGTCCTGAGCAGAAACTCAGTTGTTCATGATGCAGTCTGCATGTCCATTTTAACTGGGGCAACATAGAAAAATATTTTAGGCTTTACGTGTTCATGGTTGGGCTGAGATGAGCCAAGGAGAAAAATGGTTTTGTTTCACAATGAGCTGTGCAGTAGGTAATGTGCATCCATTTATTTTGGAGACTGCAGGTGGAATTCATCAGAGGGTCAGATAGGATCTATGTGCCAATTACATCCCACTCAAACCTTTGTGCACAGGAATGAATTTCACCTTGTCTGACCCATGAAGGCATGTGAATACATATCTCCATTTTCTTAACACTACATTTTCATAGTTTCAAATTGCTAGATTTTTCTTTTTCAACAGTAACTTTCCTTGATGTATATCTGTTTCTAGTCTAATACTTACCTCTAGCTTGAAGTGAATGGCAGAGATCTCTTTAGTCTGCAGTTGCAAGGGTAACCGAATCATTTACTTTTGTAAAGTGAAATCCATTTCTTCTCAAGTCTTCTGCAACTGAGGTAGTATTTGCAGAATGCTTTGAAGATGAAAAGCACCACGCTATATAAATATTAAGTATTATTTTTATATCTTCATCATCTGTGTTTTTAAAATTAATATGAAAAAATCCTATGAATACCCAAATGCCCAGTAAAATGCATATCCTTTCTCTAATCTTAGTGCTTTATTTTCATCTATGAATCCTCTTAATCTTTGAAATTAATTACCATGATTAAAAATGGGAGATGTGTTTTCCCAGAACAATCAAATTGTTCTGTTGCAAATTTTCATACTCATTTTGCATCATTAGTTTAATTTCTTTTGATATTAAAACACACACATGCACACACTCACAGTACTGGATATGACATCTCTCTGTTTAGAATGAAAGGAAGACTTAATGTGCTACTTGCTGACTACAGCCAAAAATTGACCCCTAGGACTGAGAAGGGGTCTTACCTTGCCTGCCTTGGGCTTCTCTGTGTGGGCAAAGTCAAAGACTGCTGACCCCTCAGCTAGTGCTCAGGAGAGTTTTTATTCATCCATCCAAAAAAATTGACTTAAAAAACTGAGACTCTCAACAAATAGGATATATTCACACTGAATGCATCCCAGTGGGAAGGAATCATTATACTGCAGTAGCAAGATTTATACAAATGACAATTTGAGTTTAATCGCAAGTCACATTTCTTTGTCCTTGTGAACTGACTTCTACTCCAGTGTCACAAAGCCAAATGCAAGAGGACTTCTGCTGTGTTGGGAAATCAAAATGGAACAAAGTCTAGTACTTTAGTAGGTGACTGATGAACAGGGCCAACAAATGTGTTTCCCAACAATTGAAGCAAGAGTAATTTCTTGCTGTGGTTGGGTTTTGATCCAGTCTTCTCCACATATTGCTGATATTTGTGTCCAGGTTTTTGTCTTGTTTCTGTTCATTGTCTACTGCACTTGTGCATTCCTGAGCCATCTTCCTTTTCAACAAAGAGAAGAGAGAAAAATATCCAAGTCCTTACACTGTTCAGATCCCCTGACCAGAGCCAGTGGGAGAGAAGGGGAGAAGGAACTCTTTTAAAATATTAGTGTCAGTATGTTTCGAAGAACCTCTACATGCAGCACTCACAATGTGAGGCTCTAAGGAAGTCAATTGAATGGTTCCCTAGGAAGATCTTGCTTTGATATAACACAGAAGGCTCCTTTTGTCGCAAAAATGGCAAGAAGAAAGGGGACAAAATGTGTGAGCTGAAAAGGAAGAGAAACTGAAATAGTCACATCACAGGCACTCAAAATGGATCTTTTATTGTAGATCACAACAATACAGAATTTCTAATGCAGAAAGGATTCAAGAATAGAAAGGAAGGCATCCAGTGTGCAAGAAAAGCACAAGGAGAAATGCCTTTTATTACCCTATATTTTTTTTTCCCCTCACTCTCATCAGAACAAAGAGAAAAGGTCAGGCATGAGATGTAGAGATTACTTTGGTAATACAGGCACTATTGTAATTATATGTGACTGACAAAACAGGGAAATCATCCATGTGGAAATCTCACAAATAATTATTAGACCAGTTGGCTGTGGAAAGAGGTACATGTGTGTGTGGAAAAGAAAGTGAGACAGCTTAGTCAAAAAGGGAAACAGAACCAGCAGGACAAAGCAACAAGAGCTGAAATGGGAAAACCCTGTGAAATGATTAAGCTAACTGAAGGGATGCTGGCAATGTGGAGCCATGAAACTGAACAGTGTGGGGATGGATGAGCTTCTGCAGGTTGCACAGGAAATTCCTTACAGAGTCTGGAATAGCTGAATATTTGTGGTCTAGGAGATATGGGCATGAAGCTCAGAATGGTTGGGAAATGGTTTCTTTGTTCTGGAAGAGTTATTGAAGGAAATAAAATTACCTTAATAAACAACTTGTTGTAAAAAGAAAACAATATATATATACATTATTTTTTTTTCAAATGAATATCAGAAAATTTTTGATGCAGTCTGAAAATCTAGAGTTCTGAATATTAAGAATAAAAAAAAATATAAAAAAAAATTGAGGAAACCGTTGTTTTCTTTTCAAGTAATAATACTGTTACCAGCTGCAAGTGACATGGAACAAAGGCTTTCAATAAATGTTCTAGCTCTCAGGTGTGACAAGACAGCTCAACATGACCACTGAGTTTCTTCACAATGGCCTTCTCTGTGCTAGAACAGATCAAAGAGCAGGGAGGAGATGGAGGGCACAGAGGATGATACCTGAGGGTGAGTGTGGTGTTTAGAAAAGGTATTGGTGAAATGCTAGGAGTGCCACTGAGAGAGGTAGAGCTCAGTCTGGGGCAGGGAAGGAGCCCTGGCATGTGGCAGTGTTGTCAAGTGAAATAAAGGGAAGCAGCAGCTGAATTTTCATGGATGGAAACCATGGGCATGGAGGGAAAGAAGTCCACAGAACCACAACCATTTTCTATTTACTTCAGGGGAAGGAAGAAAGAGTAGAAGTAATCTGTTATTTCCACATTCTTCAAAGCACAAAGTTCCAAGATATCACTCGCTAAATTACAGAAAAAGAACAAATGACTACAAAATTTTCACAAACTGTACCTTAACCTCCCTTCCTTCCATGCTCTCATGGTGTGGAGAGAGGATTAGCTGCAAGCTCTGATTCTATGGTCAGTGCCTGTGCTCACTTTATTGCTTTGACTGTTCCCTACTGTGGGTCTGGAAAGTACAGAAAATCTTTTATGTAATGAAAGTTAGCCCAGAAGAAGGATCTGCTCTGATTAGATTCCCCAGAAGACAATACCAGATCTAATTCCTTCAGTTTAACTTTCTACTTCCGGAGGATTTGCCAAGGAAGGAATTTTTTTTTTTTTTCCCCTAGACAAATGTATTAATATTTAATAAAAAGCAAAGCCAGATGACACTTCTAAAGAAAATAACAAATTTACATAAACCTTTGCTGTATTTGAACAGAACAAGATAAATTGAGGAGTTTTAACTCAGATATTTTTTTATTCTCTAAAAAATGATAACAATAACATATCCAGAAGGCTTGAACTTCAGAAAGTGTGTTTTTTGTGTTACTCCATATCAAGATGTCTTGGGACTTTAAAAAAAAAATAAAAAAAAAATGTACGACATCCTCTTTCCCATTAACTTCTCTCCTGATGCTGGCTTGCCCTCCTCACCAGTGCTTGACTCCTGTACCAGGCACTGGCAGACGGCTTACTAAAAAAGTGCAGAGTTAAGGGAAGTTTTTCCACCACAGGCTGTCTCCTCAGGCTTTGCCTTTGTGAATGAAGGTGTCTTTTTGCTTAGCAAATTTTCAGCTTTTTTTAGTCATGGAGGTTTATTGTCCTTCTGCCCAGGATTGGGCATTTTATTTTTTTTACTTTTAGTTATTTAATTATTTTTAGTTTATTTTATTCTAAGGTCAGTCTATAGTATAAAGTTATATAGACTATTTTAAAGAAAAAGAATTCACTTGCAAGAAAGCAAAAAAGAAGGGTAAGAATTTCTGCCATTGGTTAGGCCTACCTGGTGCCAAGCTCACTTGACTTCTCTCATATTTTCCTTCAATATCTTGTTAAATATGATCTCTGTCTGGCTGCTGTGTGACACAGATTTCACCCCAAGGATGGATAGGGACCACAGAGGCCATGAATGCTGTTATATAACATCTCTAACTCAGTACACTGGTGGCATGCTGAAGAAAGGTCTGACTTTGTGGTGCCCTCACACCAGCCCATTTCACTGGCTCTCTCTTCCCTCCAGTTGTATGTGTCCCCACAGAGGTGAAAGCATCAGTAAAAGACTGATCACTTAAACATCATTTCCCTCCTGGCTCACTGTTTTGCTCAAAAGACTTCACAGAGACATTTGCTAACTCTATTTTAGAAGGATATATCAAGTCTCCTACCAGGGCCCTGTACAGTCTTTTTCAGTATCGCTTTACTCTCCATTGCCAAGCTTTTAAACAAAAATAAACCAAGATAATGTCTATAAATCATCTTCCCTCCTTTCCAGCTCAGCACCAGTGGAAGACTGTGGTAAGTTATCATGTTTTTAACTATGAACCTGTCTGGCTCTTTGTCATTTATCTTGTGTCTCCCACTCTGGTCTGGCTCAAGGCTGAACATTAGCAAATGATGAATGCAGGGCTGTCTATCCTGGATTGTACTGGCATTATTAACCCATATTCTCCTGAATATTTCATAATATAATACATTATTCATGAGTTGCTGGAGCTGTGGTATTGACTCTCAGGTTAGCTGCCCTGTGTGTGGGGGTAGGACAGAAATGTTTGCTATCCAGGGGTAATCTCTATACTGCATTCTCAGGGATTTTTCATCACCCCTTTGATTCTGAATACTGTAGAGCAGATTAGCTAATGTAAATTT
Organism: Netta rufina; assembly: GCF_964035555.1. Taxonomy (NCBI): domain Eukaryota; kingdom Metazoa; phylum Chordata; class Aves; order Anseriformes; family Anatidae; genus Netta; species Netta rufina. The sequence continues at coordinate 26,792,162 of NC_140130.1, read as the reverse complement.
ATTTCACATTTATTTACACATCTGTCCTAATAGTGTTTTTTCCAGGTGGCTATGGTATCATATTTTGATTTATTGTGTTTCTAAGATCCGCAAGAAATAATTGATTAATGCAACAACTCTGTGGCTGTAACTTATAGTCAGTTTCCATTTGATTAAATAATGTTCTATTAAGTATTATCTTAATTTTCCTCTGTTCCCCGTATATCTATCATTTTTTGTCACTCTTTTCTTTTTTGTTTTCTATTCTGTATTCTTTTTCCCCTTGAGACATCACCTCAGGAAGCAGCTGCTACATATAAGCATCAGTAATAGAAACACACAGGTCCTGTAGTCACCCTGTGGACGCAGCCAAACTTGCTTGAGACAAACCTCTGGAGCCCCAAAGTTCAGCTGGACTCTGAAGGTGTGATAATTTTCTTGTTTATGGTCTTCAAATTCATCCCACAATTGAGTAAAGAGCCATCATTATATCATTCTGTTCTTTACTGCTTGTTTAGATGCACATGTCACAAAGCAATAGCTTTATGCCTCCTATATCTCTGTGAAACTCCTTTCTGAGAAGTATTTCATAATGAATGCCAAAGCAACATGTACATTGACTGGAGTCTTCCTGGGAAACTGAGGCGGCTCTGATATCCTGACCGTGAAGCAGGCTTGGTTTTCAGGTTGAGATACATATGATCATATGCACAGTGGGTGAAAAATGAGCATACTGCCACATATGAACTCAAGAAACATTGACAATTGTTGCCCATCTGGGGGCTTTGGGTTTTCTTATCCTCTCTTTCTAACAGTATGATTGCTGGAACAGATGGTCAATGGTTGTGGAAGATCTCCAAGCAAAGAACTGACACAGATTTCAGGATGTTTATTTCAAGATCTTCACTCTACATTTTGATCCTTTAAAAAATAAAATGGAGAACACTTCTGACCCATTTTAGGCCAAGAAATTCTGCAGAACTTGGCCTATTTCCTTCACTGAGCTCAATGGTGGACCATGTTCCACATCATTGCTGTTTTCTGACTGCAGAACTGCTCACTATTATGCTCCAAAAATATAACACTAAGAAGTTCCAGTATAAACTAAGGAAAGGACCATAAATCTGTTCTGCTAGCAGCAGTCTAAGTAAGTGATGAAGAAAAATGATGAATTGGGAAACATGATTATTAAGCAATGGAAAGTTATTCCAGTGTCCCCAGTCATATGCTCCTTCCTCCTGCTGCAGAGGTGGCATCATCAGGGGAATAAAACCCCAAAATAGATTATGTTGCCTGCAGCTGTTTGCATATGTACAAAATCATAACAAAGAAATCATCTCCAAGAGAGCTTAGGGTCACGACTGGGGGAGCTTGATTTTTCTTCGGAGCATCTGCAGAGCCCCCTGCAGTGGTGATTATCAAGCTGTGTGTCATGTAATGAGGGGGCTAAAAATGGCTAAGGCTAAAGGCACTGTAGGTAGATGGTTAATGAGGTGCTAATTGGATAAGAAAAAAGAGAGGGAAATGAGCAGGGAGACTAGTGTATCCGAATCAGAAGAGCTGTGAAATGTGGAAACAGAGTATTTTTGTCTCTGACTCCAATTCCCACCTGTGTAGGAGTTGAATATTTCCCTTGACTCAGCTGGAGACCTCGTTGTCCCACATGACTGTTCTGCTGGTGCATGGACATGAAGCTGAGGTCCTGTTTCAGCTTGTCATGGAGCAGTCACTGACAACTCTTCCTTACAAATTATCTACCTCTGTCCACTGCAGGAAAGAGCACAGATACTGATTCTTGCATCTGACTGATAGATGGTTTCTCTAAATGGCACAGAGACTCAGATATTCTGGGTTCCCTGAGTTAACCTTTGCTCTGAGATGAGCAACTTCCTTCTTTCAGCTATCATATGAAACTTCTTTCTTGCATCTCTGTCTTGCTGATATACTAGGGAATTATAACCACTAAAGAACAAAACAAAAACACCAAACTCCCTCATTTTCTCCCTTCTTCTCTTACATGTGTTTTTTGATAATGGTCCTTATGGAAATATTTCACTTGAACGTCACCAATTTTTAAATTAAGACATTACAACCTGTATTCTAATGGCCTCAGTATCTCAATGTTATTTCTTTGAAATATTTGATTATTTTTTTTTTTTTGTAGAAACATGGGATAAAGTCTAACAATCTAGATTTCAGTCACAGCATTGCTTCAGATTTTTCATATGCCATAAATAAGTTCCTGTGGTTTATTTTCCTTCTTTTTGAAACAGAGATCATGTTACACCCCTGGCTGTTGCAGGGCAGGCAGTAAATTATGGTAATCAAAGACCATTCTTCGATTGAATGGGGATGGCCATACCATGCAAAATGGTGGTGTTACATATGTTCCTGGTGCCTATAATTTCCACCTGGCTTTTAGGCTGAATGACACTGAGCTACTGTTCAAAACATGCTTAGATCCTTTGGGGACAGTAGGATTTTCAAGGTCTACAACCATGTGCAATGAAAGATGTGATAAATGCTGAATTTGTTTTCTAAGTGAAATGAAGAAAATGAAAATTATATCAATGCTGATGAAGGTGAGCAGCAAACTTTAGACTTAAATGGGGAAAATCACAGCATTATCAGTCAGTTATCATGGTAACCAAGGAGCCTAGAATTTGGGTGTCATCTTTCCAATCATATTGTCTCTACTTGGCATAACAAGGTACGTTTTCTTTCAAGGGAGTCTAATCATTTCTCCACCAGAAGTCATTTAAAAGTTTAAGCACCCGACTGCACTCAGGAACTGGGGGAATTCAAATCTCTCCTGGATACCTGAAATTATACGGTTATATAGAGAGAGAGGGGGAAAAAGAGAGAAAAAAAGACAGCTCTGTGAAAGCCAGGTAGATAAACCAGTTGTACAAGACACCCTACTTGTTATTGCTATGTCTTGGTTGATACGAATTTCATGCTCAGTGACATCCAGTGGCTGGAGTTAAAATACTGTGAATCCAGGTCTTCTCTAGGGACTGTACAGGCCATTTTTTGTACTCTGAGCTGAACCAAGGATGCTAGCAATGCAGACATCTATGATGAAAAGTCGTCTTTGAATGACATACTTGTCTTACTGTAGAGACATACACATGGTCACATCTGCATTAGAGTTTGCAATGAGAAAACTGCAAAAGGCTTTAGAAGAGTGGATTTAATCAGGGATTTTTCTTTGTGGCAGAGAAATGAGATTATGATGTAAAATAAATCAGTAGCAGAATTAGAAAGCAGAAAGTCTTGAGATCTGGGATACTTAATCCTTGACCTGTTGCTCAAATGATGGTAGCAGCAATCAGGCTACACTGGAATCCTCTTACTGAGTGCATGATGAACATGTAATCTATTTCTAAATTATGAACTGGAGGGGATTTATTCAGACCTGTTTTTCTTTTCTGCCTGAGATAAAGACTAAGAACAAGCTGCAAAATATAGATGTAGGATTATGGTTGCTGCAGATGGGGTAGAGCCACTTACAGGTAGATCCAGGAGGGAACCAACTGCTTCCTGCATATCATGTGTATCCACAATGCACACAATTTCTTTTATCAGATAGGTGTAGATATTCTTTCAGCACACAGCTATGAGTTGCCCCAGGTATGGGGCAACTGATAGTCCAAACTACTGACCAAGTATGTTCTCCAGTTTCATGACTCAAGGACTATACCTATGTAGTACTATGTAATACAATAATATGATGCTACGCTATTGCTTTTAAGCATAACTGTATTGTCTATGCATGGTTTTCTATTTTTTCATTGCTTTATTGAATTTAAATCAGAGACTTAAAAGCTTCTACATTTTATCCAGTTTCTTATTTGCCTTTAAAGACAAAACCAAAAAGTATTTAGTATATCATTATTCTAAAAAGTCACAGCAGGGAATAAAATTATGTTTGTACTGGGCACATTACTAGCCCAGTGGGAATTAATAAAATTTCTCACTCTGCTGCTAAATTTCATTGAATAAGAGTCACCAAACAATTCATTCAGCATCATCCAGGGCTTCTCTTTTCTCCAGTAGGATAGAGAAAGAGTCAGCCATGTCACCCACTTCCACAATTTGTTTAGCATAGTATTGTGTTTGTGTGGCTGTCAGACATAGTCATCCCTTGGGACTATGTTAATCGATGCATGGTGTCTCACAGCCTTGTCTCTGCTGCAGTGCTGCTTCCTCCTCCCCAGCTGCAGCTAAGAGAGAGGTGTATATAGAGGAGAACAGGAGCTTTGTTGGTTGTCTTCCATGTGAATAAAATCCATGCTTACTAACATTTAGAAGTCTCCTTAGGGCTGCTAGAGTAACATAAACCGGATTTATGGAAAGGAGCAGAATTTGTCCTTTTTGGTCCCCCAGAAAGTCTGAATCAGGTCTTTGTATGTTAGATCCTCCCACAGAGATGAAAACATTCCTTAGCCTGCTTCTTGTTTTGTTTGGCTCTTTCTCTCATCTGAATTTGACATTATTTTGTTATATATAATATGTTTATTGCTAAAAATTATATAAATGACACTGAAAACCTTTCAGTTTTAAACATAATTACCTCAAAATCAGAAAAAAAAAAAAAAAAAAAAAAGCATGTTCCCTCCTATAAACATGTTGCAGGCCAGGTAAATCATGTTAAAATTTGGAATTGGATAGGGAATCTTGCACAACAAAGTGCTATGTGTAACTTGCTATTTCACACGTAAGTTTTATTTCCAAAAGCAAAGTATGTCTTGTCCCTGACATATTGTCCCTTAAAGCCCTCCCCAAAATGGAGTTTATGTCCACAACACTTGCTAGAGACATTTGTCAGGTCCATGTCTCAGTGAAACAAACTGAGAGCCTGGGAGATGGTCTGAGAAATAGTGGACTGAAATAATTTGACAGCAGAAATTATGGAACTAATTTGGCATCTCCCATTTTCTGACTTGTAGAAAGCTAACAGCTGCCAGACATGGGAAATGATTTCTAATGTGATTGCTCTGAACTATCCCGCCATTAAAAGGCCTCCTTTTTTATTTTTTATTTTTCATTTCAAACAGAGATACTTGCCTGCATTGGAAGATATGAAGTGCAGGAAAGTCTTTGCTCTGAGTTTGTCTTGAGTGATTGCCTCCTCTTTGTCACTGATTTTAACTGCATTTGGTGAGGGATCATGCGTATGTAGTTCAAGAAATCAGATGGAACTAGTTGGTGAGGGAGATGGGGGATGGCTATTCTTCAGCTAGATAATTGACTATACTACTGTCTTTAGAGGCTTAACACAGGGATGGAGAGGGGTCACAGAAAGTCTCTGCCCTTCTTGTAGGGAAGGTATTAGAAGGTACTTAGTAGAAGGTATTACAGCAGAAGTTTATGTCTTTACTACATTTCTTCTTTGAACACTTTGGAAACTCATATCAGAGTTACCAGCTTGTACTGTTATTGCTGTTGCTGTCATGTGGTGGTTTTTGGCATATTTATTCATGGATGACAACCTTGCCATTTTAGGAACTGTACAAACACCAAGGGCTTAAGCCTTCAGTGGGTGACATAATAATTAAATATATTCCCAGGGATAATGAAATATAAGATGGAGGGATTTAAAAGGAGCCCTTCCACCCTGAAATACAAGCCTGATTCATCCCAGCACAAGAACTAACTTGTGTAAGTCAAACTGAAAATGGGCTGATGGAAGGAGTTGTGCAGCCACAGGGGGGCCATTGAGCTGCAAATGCATCCATCCCCCTTGGAGTTGGGTCCAACTCCTACACTGCACTGGTAGAAATTGAACCAGGTAAGCTTGAAAATAAAGAGGTTGATTTGCCTAATGCTGGCTCTATCCAGCTTCAGTTTCCATTTTGTGCCTCATTGTTTGCATTAAGCAGAAGATTATAATTTACCTCCCTTTTGACTAGAAATCTAGCTGTAGAGTTCTACCTTTTCTCCATCTCCTTTTAATTTCCCTTCTACTACCACGGTCTCCCTCCCACACAAGGACACCCTGTGTTTGCTGTTGGAAGAAGAAATCTGGACATGATGTTGCATGAATGGTCTCTCCAAATTGCTGCCAATTTGTGCTTCAATGTGTGTTTCCGCACTTTGGACAGTCCTCTCATCCCCTTCTCCCTCCCTTCCTGGCAGAGGTCGGGAAGGCTGCAGGGGGCAGATGGTGTCTCTTTTTGCATTGTAGTCGTTTTGCAACACTTTGTGTCCAGCCAACAGTGACTGAAGGTGTGCAGCATGGGCCATGGGATCTGGCACCCTGATCTCAGAGGTTTCTGTTCCAGAGCCTGCCTCAGTGTTGTGATACCCCAGGCCCTGGGACTGGGCAACTCTGGAGCCTCTTCTTGTCTACAGTAAATTTGCCGTGCTGCAATCTCTGTGTCATTTTGCTGCCATCATTAAAATCAGTCTTTGATGGGCACTGATTGTCATTAATTGCTAAGCACTGTGGAGGCCGATGCTTTAGCCCATGACAGCACGCAGGGTTTATAGTCAGAGCGGAGGTATTTTCTGCTGCCTCCAGAGCCTGACTTTCAGGATGGGATGAGGATGAATCAGTCTCCTTCTCCACTGAATTTCAAAGAAGCTCATGTTTTAACTTGGAAAGGGTTCCTAAATTCAGAGGGTTCATACTAACAGAGCAGCATCTCCTCTTCTGGGAGAACCTCATTAATTTATGGGTTGCTAATTTCCATGAAAGTATTTTTCATGAACAAAATCTCCCCCAAGGTAGAGACTCTTTGTCAGTAAGCATCAGAAGCTTGTAGTGAAGCCTTGTATTACGAAGATTTCATTACTTACACTAAGTATACTCCAGAGCATTTATTAATGTACTGTAAAGCAAAAGGAATAATTAAAAATAAACTATGCTTGTCAAAGAAATAAAGTGCATCTTATGCTGCATGATCTTAGCTTCTTTTGAAAATTGTCCTTGTTCATCTGGCCATTAACTAAGGGAGTGCAAGAATTGTGGTATGGTCTGCAAGATGTTAGAGCAATTTAATGATGCTTTTCTTTAAATAACAAGGAACAGCACCTTAATTTTCTGTAAGAGGAGAACCACCGACAGAAGCCCTCATATCTATTATGTTAGGATTTTAACAGCATAAGAGATATCAAGAAAGGATTGCAAAGCTTAGACCGCTTCATGTTCTACCAATTCAAGATAGAAGTATACCTCAAAACATCTAGTGACATGTTTGCAGGTTGAACAGTTGTGTTCTCTGTTAGGCTAATTTTTTTTTTTTGCTTCCAATGTAGAAGCTACCAAAACTGTCATTCATACCCTGAATTGCAGGTTGCTTCTTGGTAAAACATCTTTTATATCCTTCTGGCAAGACAGTGAGCTGTAGAGAATTACAATGTTTAAAAAAAAACAAACCAACAACACAACTTGACACCATATTGCGAGACACTTGGATGCTTCCATGCCCCTAGCATGACATCTTTAGAGCTGAGCATATGCAGAAGCAAGAAATATATTATAAATTCAATCAAGATACTATTGTCTCAACCTGTATAAGAGAACTGTTCTTGCTTATCTCTTCCTCAGCATCTCTCTCTAACTATATCTCTTTCAAAGGAGCTATGTGGCTGCTTAGGCAGAATTGCCTCCAATCCCACTAATGAATTCAGGCCCATTCTGTAGTATTGTTCTCCCAATGGAAAATTAGGAAAATTAAAAAATAAAAGTGCTTATGGAAATGCTGCCAGTACTTGCAGATGGAATTCAAGAAGAAATCATCATTCATGTATAGTTGTTGTTCTTTTTTGCTTTTGTTCAAAATAAACTCACTTCTTATTTTTGTACTCCAGGGAAAGAAACATTTGCAACTGTGTTTGCAACTAGAAGAATAATAAGAAAAAACAACAGCATATATCTCAGAACTAGCAGTACATTTTAAGCTTGTTCTGTGTCTTTTTTTGTCCTGCTGTAATGGGATGTGTTTCTCAGATATAACTGATACAGAATGGGGGTTTGTTTATGGAACATTTGCTTTTCAGAAGATATTTGCATGTTAAAATGGTGCTTCACTGATTACGTTTAAACCATTAAGAAAGAGAATAACCTATTCTATTAATAAAGATAGGCCTGAATGAAAATCTGTGATTCAAATGCACTGTAAGCTGTCTTCTTCTGTCTTTACTAGATGAATCCACGTTGTGCAGTGAAAATGATTTTATCCCTATTTTATCAACCTATCAGTGCATCAACTTGAGGAAATCCCCATCTCTTCTGTCTTCATCTACAGAAGATCATCCTCTCTTTATGAACTCTTCTATTTTTTAAAAGCATGTTTTTTAAGAATAAGGCTACCTGCATCTTATAGAAAAATTTTCACCAGCAGTTATCAAAATACCTGAACAAGGAACCTAGACAAAATGATGTAGGAAAAATAATGCCTGGAAAGAAAATCCCTGAGTGACTGCAAGGTCAGAGGCAGAAAATAGGCACATATCTACTAGCTGGAGAGAGCCCTGGTCCAACAAACTGCTTTGTTGAGGGACAGTTTAGCATCTTTCTAATCCTGGGGAAAAAGCTTCTCTGATTCCCTTGCAGTCTCCAGGAGAACTTGCCTGGCCTCCCTCCAGCCTCCACAGAAGTGGGCTATATTGTTAATGCCTGTTGTTTCACATCTTTAGCTCTGAACTGACAAACAGAACAATGGCCTAACAGGTCTCTCAGACAAAGGAAATCTGCCAAAGGGTTTCTTATCCTTGCCTTGCCTGCCCAGCAGATGAAAGATACTCTCATGTTTTTGGTCCTCTGGTGGTTCTAAGGGCTCTGGATTAAAGCTACAGCCTTTTTGTGGAAGATTCCTCTTTGGATGGCTAATCACCCTTCCTGCTGCTTCCTGTTTCTCTCCTTTTGCACTTTGCCTTTTGAACTCTGCTTTAAAGTAATCTTTTCCAACAGAAACATGCGCCATGTTTGTGCAGTACCTCACATGGTGAGATCGTGAGGTGAAAGTAGCTGATAAAAATAATAAAATCCTTTCAGAGATGTTGGGTGGCAAATTTGTTTTCATGCTACTGAGATGCTTCATGTTAAAATTTGAAACCTTTTCACCTATAAGTATGAACGAGAGTCTATATTTTTATTCCCAGTTCCCATAATATGAATATGGACAATAGCTTTTGTAAAATACTGGTGCTTTGACAAGTGAATATAGCCAATCCCCTTTCCAGCCTTCTGCATTTAAAAAGTATTAGGCTTCTGAAAGTCTAAGAGAGACTTTTATTTTCTTTCTACATTTATTCTACAATTTGACGCTCCAGATGGGAACAGGAAAAGCAGAAGTTCAGAGCCCCATAGTTGCATATTTAAGTCAAAGAAACAGAATTTTTAAATGTTTTCATTTCTGGGAAATCAAATGCATTATTTTATTTTTGTAATCACATTTGCTAGTTGAGCTGGAAGAAGAAGTCTTCACTAGGTGACAATAAAGATAAGCTGCTTCCTTGTGTGAGGACTGACCGATGGTCATACTCATTCAAGATTCTCTTTCAAGAAATCAGAGGAGATCCACACAAAGATAGCAGTGAAATAAAAGGAAGAAAAAGAGTAAGAGAATTGAAATTGATTAAGAACAAACAGAACTTCACCTGACTTGAATTGAGTCTGGGACTCAATTAAACCCAGGTTCATTTTAGGAAAGTGTGGAAAAGTTTCCAGTGCCACATGCCCAGGAGCTACTGGAATGTGATAAATTACTCATGTTATTAATTCTCCAATGGATTGGCTGTTTTTCTGCATTATCTATTCAAAGCAGACACCTGTCCACACAGGGGGTATTTGGAAGCTATAGAACACGTGCTAATAAACATGCGGTGGTTCAGCTGATAAAGCCCAGTTTCCTCATCTATCTCCATTTCACAAAGGGAAGCTTCTCTTTATTTAGGTTTTCCCTGTTGTTTTTGTTCAGGCCACATGATCCTAAATTCACCTCTCAGTTGCTGAGGGAGCCTGACAGGACACAGCAAGGAAGGAGTAATGTGGTCTGCAGGTTGCTCCAGGTAGTTAATCTCCCACTGGCCAAGTAAATCGGTGCTGATACAACAGACTTTATACAAGTCACAACTGAGCTGTACATTTTTTCCTCCTCATTCAGTGAAGATGTGAACTCATAGATGAAGACACTTCCAGTGTTCTCTCTCCTGGTCAAGGGCCACCTTGCATGAAACATCTCAACAGGTGGAGTATTTCTAATCCATCAGATTGCATGATAAGAGGTTGTACTGCTATAGCCATGGTCCTTGCCTTCCACAATGCTCACTTCCACAATGTCTCTTTCTTGCCGGGAAACCTTTACTTAGGGAGTAAAATAGTTTTTTTGCTGGAGGTATTGGTGTTGGTGAAGGCTGCAGGGCAGAAAGGAAGCTCTGCCATTTGCCACAGACACAATGCCATATGTCTTGGTTGTGGTCTAAGATTTGCAAGGAGGCTGTCACAGTCCCTTACTTGAGGCTTAAGTCAACACAAATCTGTAGCTGAATGATTGGATGTGGGCATGCTGCACCCCACCCACAACAGCGAAAACAGTGTCCCATGTGCAGAAGTGCTCATCACAACCAATATGATAGAATTGCAAAACCCAAGAATGAGAAGTAGAGAAGAAATTCTTGACTCTGAAAAGTGATTTTGTACCAGAAGGATTGCCTATGTCCATTTACACAAGAGGAGGAAGGGGTTTGCTTGTGGAATATAACTTACTTTCATGTTATAATTGTCTATATATAATCTTGCTTCATGTGAGCCTCTCTGGAAGAGATTTATGATTTGAGAAGTGGTAATTTAATAGTCTCACTTAACTGCAATAGTATTCTTGATTTTCCTGCCTTAGAGTCAGCAGATGACTTTCACTACTGAGAGCACAGCCAAAATTGTATGTCTGCTTATTGCTTTTTTGGGGATAGGGGCTGTCAAGACACATATTTCCAAACTGATATAGATCACATTTTTTCTTTTCAGAGAAAACCCTTTCTCACCATGTCCTTGCAAACAGCCAGCAATATAAGACTACTGACACAAAGAAAAGTCTGTAAGCAATGCCACATTGTCAAAGTACCTCATTTACATTATGTTGATAAATCAGGCAGGCTGAAACCATTTGTCAAAAAAGACATTTGTTTGAATCAGATTCACTTTGCGTGCAGGTGATGGTTGGGAGGTTAGTACTTGCTAAATAATTGATCAACTCCTGATTTGTTTGAAAAACAAGGCAGAAACAACAAGAACAAAATGAGGCTTTCAGCTAATGTGGCTTGAGCATTTGAAGAACATTTAATTATGTCATCCTTTGATCAACAAATGCAGCTTTTATATATAGACAGAGAAACAGAATTGCAGTGAGGTCGTTAATAACCTTCTTGTTGAGTGATACACATTATTAGAAGAGCAAGAAGCATACTGTTTTTTGGCCAATTCATTTCAGGATGGAAATCACTGTCATTTCTTTGTTTCCTAAATAGATTGATATTTCCAGACAATATTTATTGTGGTTTTGGAAAGTTATAACAACAAAAAAAAAAAGTGGGTGCAGTACTGGTCCCCTCTTTTCACAAATTCATAAACAGACCACAGAGTTCTCTAGGCTCAGGGCTTGACCTATGCTATGCCAACCCCTGCCATAGCATGGAGTAGGAGAAGCAGGCTCTAGAAGAACTGGAGAGTGTGCTTTGCATAACCGGATATTCCCCCCTGAGATTTTAAGGTTGTTTCTTGTCCCCTTGGGTTAGCCTGTCTGTCTAAAGATACAGCTTCCACAGAGCAATCTGTAGATCTGGGACACCAATGTTATTTTGAACTTCAACATACTGCTTCCAAGGCAGTGTGACTTCACCTTCCCCTCAACAACTACAGTTACTATTTAGGAAAACAGCACAGGATTCACCTTCTTGACAGCATCAGAGGAGAAGCCATCTGCTCCTATCTTTCTGTATAGACAACAACCACACCTAGGGCAGGCTAAGACTGATTTCAAACTCAATCAAGAGTAAGGTGATTCTTCCATTTACTTTTTTTGACCAAATTTGAGGTTGGTCTGTACACTTTGTCAGGCTTTTGAAGCTAGGGGGAAGGCACTGTAGTGGTGCCATTTGTTACCCCAGTATTGCATGGGTGGGTGAGGTGTGTTTTAAGCCTATGGCCCTTTTTAATATCCCATTAATAAGAGTCCCGCTTCTTTCCAAGACCTCTTTGCTTACCCCAATGTGTCACATCCAGTACCCTGGCAGGACTGACAACACGTCAACTGCAATGTTTTAAATTCAGTCCATATGTTTTTGAAGAGTGGAGGCTTACAATACCATATAGAAGATTCATGGTCTTCTGGGAAGTGCTCGCCTGAGAGAAGAAAATGGTGGGTGGGATCTCCTCTTCTTGTCATCTGGAACAGAACACATCTTGCTAGTGTGCTGAAGGTATATTGTCTGAGACTTATAACATCTGGACTTAGGAAATTACTTTTCATGGACAGTTCATGCATTATGCTAAATATGACACAAGATCCTTCACTATTTAAGGGCATAAGGGCACTAAACAGAGAGGTTCCCATGAGAATCTGGCTGGCATCTGAAGCTTCCTCATATTTTAATACTTGTCATTTGTATTGTATCCCACCTTTTGGGCTAGGTTCTCAGCTTTTGCTATAGGTAGAGTCAACTCAGCATTTAGTTGAAGGAATTCATACATCCATTTTTTAGGAAGATACAGCGAATTTCAAAGAGGTTAAGTGATTTGTCCACAGCTTGAGAATAAATCAAGGGCAGAACTTGTGACAAGATGCTGGGGTGCTGACACCTATTCCTAAAAGACAAGTCTGCATTAAAAAGGGAGCAGTAAATCAGGCAGTGCTTCCGAGTTCTCTTGATTAAGGAAACAATTTGTACAAACTGTTTTCCAGGAATTTATTGCTGATTGCTACTGCCCTTAATGCATATGGAAAAGACTTCCACTCTTACTCTGCAGCAATTAAGTGGCATGAAACATCAAACTGTAGAAAGTTAGAGGGAATGCTCAATTTGATCAAAAATCCATGATTTTTTTTTTTTTTTGGCTATAATTAAGAGTGTCATGAAGACTGTTCACTTGTGTGTTGATTTTTTTTTTTTTTACTTTTCAAAAGTGTGTTTTCATAAGCCCGTTGAGCTGCTCAGCATGCTGCGATTTTTGTTAATTTCCTCTTTACCAGGTTTATCAGCCTTAATTATAGCTAAAAGCGATCTTTGTCTCAACATGATGAAAACCCTTTGTGAAAATGCATTGATGCAGTTTGTTTCCAAACCTAGATATATTTCCTAATTAGCTTCTTGTTGTAACAGGTTGCATAATTAAAGAAAAAACAGGGAAATATTCAAAGTAATAATTTTCTTTGAACAAAGCTGTATAAAAAAAAGGAAAAAAAAAGCTAAACTATTACTTTAATTAACCTTCTTTGGAAAGGCACTGTCAATATCAAACTGCATATAACTGCATATTAGCCCTTCTGGGCTGCATTGTATTTTATATCTGACCTGTCTGTTAATCTGTTTAGCCTAAAGACCTGACAACTCCAGGCACAAAATCTCATATTTCAACAAGCTAAGCAGGGTCACACTTAATTAATGTTGCCCTTGGATGAGAAAACTTCATGGGAAATCCAGCATTTCAGTTTATTTTGATACTTGTGTGGTGTCTGCTTCTTGACTGGCTAAAAAGACATGGGTCAATGCCAGCAAGGACTGGCAAGCTCTAATGTCACCTTCCAACTCATCCCTTGTAGCAGTCCCAGGTGTCACCAGTTCAGCTTATTGACCTGATGGAAAACTAGCAGTAGAGGAACAAATCAGTAAATACAACATCTCAGGCTGGGTGGGCCATCAAGGGAGTGAATTTGCACTGAAGGGGCTGCTCCCTTCTCCCCTGCAATATCAGCCACTGGGTCCACTTGCATTGATCTCTGGACCATGCTCCAAGAAGGAGATGACATCTGTTATTTGGATCTGAGCTTGATGTTCAGCAGCATTGTAAGATAGAGCAGGGATGTGTGTTACTATGCTTGTGGGCTGTCTGATCTTTGCTCAGTCAAGACTTAACTCATTTCAAAGACATCCCCTCATTTGCAGAGTCTTTCTTGGAAGACCTTGTTCCATTTCTCTCCATTGTTTCAGTCTGCTGAATTGAGTGCACCCTCAGTAAGTTTGCAGATGACAGGAGGTTGGGGGGAAGAGTCAATATGCTGGAGGGTAGGAAGGCCCTGCAGAGGGACCTGGACAGGTTGGATCAATGGGCAGAGGCCAAAGGGATGGGTAAGTGCTGGGTCCAACTTTGGTCACAACAACGCCATGCAATGCTACAGGGCTTGTGGCAGAGTGGCTGAAAGGTTGTGCAGAGGAAAAGGATCAGGGGGTGTTGGTCGACACTTGCCTGAACATGAGCCGGCAGTGTGCCCAGGTGGCCAAGAAGGCCTATGGCATCCCGGCCTGTATCAGGAAAAGTGCAGCCAGCAGGACCAGGCAGATGATCATTTCCCTGTATTCAGCTCTGGTGAGGCTGCACCTTGAGTACTGTGTTCAGTTTTGAGTCCATCATTACAAGAAGGAAATCGTGGCCCTGGAGCACGTCCAGAGAAGGGCTACGAAGCTGGTGAAGGGCCTGGAGCACAAGTCCTGTGAGGAGTGGCTGAGGGAACTGGGGTTGTTTCATCTGGAGAAGAAGAGGCTTAGGGGAAACCTTATTGCTCTCTACAGCTACCTGAAAGGTAGCTGGGGATTGGCCTCTTCTCACAGGTAGCTGTGAGGGACTAGAGGGCATGGCCTCAAGTTGCACCAGGATAGATTCACATTGGAAATTAGGAGACATTTCTTCTCAGAAAGAGTGGTTAGGAATTGGAATGGATTGTGCAGGGAGATGGTGGTGTCACTGTACCTGGGGGTGTTCAAAGAGAGGCTGGATGTGGTGCTTAGGGATGTAGTTTAGTGGGTGACATTGGTGGTAGGGTGATGGTTGGACCAGGTTATTTTGGAGGTCTTTTCCAACCTTAATGATTCTATTCATATACTTTGGGATTTGCTGCTGTCCACAGAGCATGTGCTGTTTCAGGAGACAGATTGGTACAGCGGTTAAAGCAAGCATGAGGCTTTCAACCCTTGCCTCTGCCAGGGATTCACTTGAACAAAAGATACCCTTTCCCTCCCCCATGTCCAGATTAGTCCCTTTTCCAGCACACGATCTGAAAAACACCAGTTTGCTTCACAGTTCCTTCAAGGCAGCACTATTTCTTATTGCAAAATACTGCGAGGCTCTCTGAATAAACACACGTTGTCTAGCAAAAGGAGCTGAGTGCTTTCACAGCTAAAGCACAGAAATGTGAGCAGCTTTCCTCACTTTTTGCAGCAAGGACAAACTTCTCACTATTCCAGGGGCAGCAAGGGGAGGGTCTTCTGGGGCAGAAGTACCAGTGCCCTGGGTTGAGGGGGATCCTGAATCTCCCTCAAGAGCCAGCAAGAATAAGCTCTCAGCACTCCACAGTCTGCATACAGGTACTTGATGAATCACCAGCTTTTCTCAGACTTTGTATAGGGGGTCTTCAGGAGCTTCAGAAAGAACATCTACAGCTTCCTGCTTTTGATTCTTTGACCTCTAAGGGTCAGAGTTAATATTTGATTTAATGCCATGCATTCGTACTGCCTCTATTACATTTATATTGCTGAGACAGTGTTCCTGGGACAACTGCAACATACATTAGCCAAGCTCTGCAAGTGACAGATAAGTCTGTTCTGCTTTTTGGATAATGTAGCACCCTCCTGGTTTTGCACAAATGAGAAAAGGGAAAGGAATAGCACTACATATCTTGTCCCGACCTGCTGCATAAAGCAGGACTGCTCTCTGCTCTACAAATACAAAGGACATTTAAAACAAAATAAAAGAGAAAGACAAGCCAGCATCCCCCTTCCTTCCCACTCTAGAAAAGACATTTCCTTACCCCCAAAACCAGGACATGATTCCTGACTCATAACTAAATAAAGGAAGAGTTGAGAGGAGGTGATTTAAAGGTAGTCAACTTTTGTTGTTGTATGAATTTATGATCAGTGGAGGGAAAATGAATGCATGGCTGTATTTAGATTCTGAATTCCCTATTGCTATGCTGACATTAAATTTTCAGGATGTTTTTGTGTATATAAAACACAATGGCTCTCCTATGGGATGTATAATTACAATAAAAAAAGGAGGTGGGGGGGAAGAAAATAATTTATTAACATACAATCAACCCTTGAGAGAGGGATCCAATATCTGAGAGAAAGTACAGAATCTCAGCTGTCTGAAATCCTTTAAGACACAGCTTAGCAAACATCTAGGGAGGAGAGGCCAAAGCAGAAGTTTCCAAATCTGAAATGTTAAGAGGCATATTAAGACAAATATAAGCAGAAGCGGGTTTAAATATCCAGGAAAGGTGGAGGTGGATCTAGTGTTCTCCATCTGCTTCAAAATAAGAGCAAGGAGCCAAAGAGCAGAAACCCAGGCTCCCCAGAGTAGTGGGAGCCATATTTAAAGTGAACAAGAGCAGAGATTTCTTCACAAGATTTGTAGTAGACTTGTGTAATTCACTTCCTGGAGATATTCTGGATGCAGACTTATGTTGGGAATTGGCATACAGGACGTGGACATGTGCCCGTGGAACAATTGTTCGATTTGAGCTTGCCTTAAGCAACCAGAAGCAGGCCTTAGAAAATCTCAGGGCCTGCTGTAGCTGAGCAAACCAAGCTGCCAGAGTAATTGTGAGAAGCTCCCATGGCAATAACTCCCACATCGCCTGATTAAGGAACTCAGAAAAATATTGTTACCAGCAGCTGGCCTCAAGGACTAGGTCTACGTGACCGCTAATCACAAGGGGGGTTGTTTTCTTGCAGGTGGGGTTGTTTTCTTATAGTTGTTTGTCTGAGTGCTTTTGACCAATAATCTTGTGTGAAACACTGTCCGCCCCTGTCAAGTTCACTATAAAAGTTAGGCTATTCGGGCAATAAAATGGAGCAGCATGATCTGACTCAACTGGTGTCTGTTGTGCTTTCGGCCGTGCTTCGCAACAGACTTACATGGGCTCAGACGAAGACTAGACATATACTTGGAAGAGAGCTCTTTTTGGACTTATTAAATAGGCAAACCATAGGAGGTTTAAAGGAAACATTATATATAACTGCCAACTTTTACTTTTCCCTAAAGGCTTGTGTGCTAGCTGGTGTCAGACAATATGGCCACTCCTGTGTTTTGTACTAAAGCTGGTTGACCTTTAGAAGCGTGAGAATCAGGAATTTGAGTTCATTGCCATTGTAGAGAAAACAGCAAAACCTGTTCATTTTTCAGCCCTTGCTCACCTTCCCGACTATTAATAATATGGCATATACAATCTCCATTTATGAAACTTGTAAAATGATAGAATCAGATAAAAAAAACATTTTTTCCTTCTTTTATTTTTCTCCCTCTTTCAGTGAAATTGTTAGGTCCTCTAAAAGGTCATCACTTAGATGTGAATAGCACTGAGCACAGCAGATAATGTGCTTTTCTCTGGTAACAGAACTGAAATAGAGGTGGGGAGAGGCTGCAGGGGTGGCTACAGGATAAGAGAGAGCTATCATGCCTCTTGGTTGCCCATCACAGAACCCGAATGGAGTAAGGGACACAAACTGTGAACGAGTGTCTGAAATCCCCAAATTAAGAGTCTGGCAGTGTTTGGATTTTGTATTTGAGTCCTTCACAGTCCTCAACAGACTTACACAGAGCCACAGAAAAAAACACCCACTTCACCTGGCAGCCTCACAAATTTCTTATGAAGAACTAGATAGCACACATCAAAACCCCAGTAAAGGTTACTGTTCCCTCTGTGAAGCATTCACTCAGGTTCTGGGGAAATTTTGCCTGTCTCCAAAGTTTTTTTTTTCTTCCCATGATATTTTCCCTCATTCTAATTGCTGCTAAGTCCAAGTTTAACCTTGTCCATTTTCTCTGGGTTTGGATAACCTGAGCTGAAAGACTTTTTGCAGACAATTCAATCATAGTTCAGCAACCAACCTTTTAGATGTGTCTCTTCTATATTATTGCTCCTGACCAAGGATCAGCCCCTCTCTGGGCTGGACAAGAGGTCCTTGTCCAGCAGGCCCTCCAGAGGCAGGACAAGTCAGTGGGATGGCTACATCTCCCACCCTTGGACAGCCAAGGAAAAGGAGGAGTGGCAGAGACTCCTGGGTGGCTCTGCAGACACCAGCTCACGTCCATTCATCCTTGCTAGTGCTGTGGTCCCTTTCTCCCCAAATCAATGTGCAGCTTTGGGGCACAATGTGGCCTTCCTGGGTCTGTTGAAGAGGTAAGTGTCTGGTGAATGGTTAGAGCTTCAGGGAAAGGAAGCCAGGATTTGGTTTATCATACTGACTGACATCAGTGTCTATTAATCTGTCCCTTCTCACCCCTTTGGCCTGTTTCTTTTACCTTAGGATGTAAACACCTCTCAGCAGAGTCCATACCTTGGCTCTATGTTGTGGAGCATCTAGCTACCACAGGGCCCTCCTCTTGATGTAGTCTTACAAAGAAAGAAATAATAACGGTGAATTTGCTCTGGTATTTAATAAGATGGAGCCTTCGAATCCTTATTGCAACCTCCAGCTGTGTCGAGTGAAAGGCCAGGGGGGATGATTAGATTATCTAGCTTAACCACCCATAAAACACAGGATGCAGAATTTCATTCTCCATCACAGCACAAATAATAAATAGAATAGTCCAAGGCAAACTCTAATATCCAATTTTTAATATCAACTACAATATGCACGTAGAGGGAGACATTAAACAAACCCCTGTGTCTACCAATCTACAACCCCCCTGGCAGTACTTATACATTTCTTATTGCTCACTAGATTATTTACTGTTAAAGAACAAAGTTAATGCTGAGCTCTGAAGCATTTCTAATGTGAACCAGTTTTGCCCTGCGGCTTCATAATGAGCCCCACCCTTCTTCTTTCCCTCCTGCTCCCCCTTCATTCTACTTTTCCTCCTTTAATTTAAAAATAAAGTGAAAATATGCCCTTTCCATGAAGCAAAATTCAGATTAATTTCCTTTAAGTGCGCCTAGTGCCCAGGCTAGTAGCTTGAAGCCAGAACATTGAATCACAGGTTTGATTGCTCTGGTAGAGCAGGAAAGTGTCTTGTTTTAAAAAAGATATTAGCAGATTTTTTTTTTTTTTTTTTTTTTTTTCAGGAGGAAAAGAAAGACACATTTTTATGGGAGAACTATTAAAGTCATCAACTTTCCTTTGCTTAAAGTCAAAAATTGTACAGGACACTGGATATTAGAAACTTTCTGTACTAACATTTTTTTATTTTTCTTGGTCTTTTCATGTTTATGCCCAAGGTCTTTTTATTTGATCACTGCTCTATTAATGACCTTGAAACAATGAACAACCCACTATCTGTAAAATAAAACAAGTGAAAAGCTGGAAAACAACAGAAAACAAATGGTATAGACAAATCATGAGCCACGGAGAGCCACACTGACTTACCAGTGAGCCCTGGACACAGGACACAATATAGGGGGATTGCTTGGAGAAGGATATCTGCCAAAATTAAGACCTCTGGGAATAAAGTAAGACACTTGGGTAGAAAAATCAATGGCCCTGCATAACACATAGCTTGAAATTGTCATTTGCTACCTGCAGATAATAAATGCAAACTGTTTTATGCTAGTTTTATCCCAAGGCAGGGCTCTGAAGACAAGTGTCACATTTTACAGATCAGGACTGGATGCGATCGAGGTCTGAAAGCTGCCCACCATGGGCACTGTGAAGTATATGAGCTCATCAGCTGTAGGAATGAATGAATCAGAGAGAAGGAATTCACTTGCAAAAATGAAGTTAGTCATTACACTTACCATAGTGAGTTTGAAAATGTGTCCCTGGTCTGTTATTCACAGCAACCCACTAACCATTGCATTCCCATTGTACTTTAGCAAGGTCCCCTTCTGTGGCTTGGAGAAACTCATTGCACATCTCTGTCTCGGTATTTTAATCTGTAAAATGGGAGGCAACGCTTATCTCGTTCAGAGGGCACAGCAAAAATTAATAACTAGCACTTTAAACACCCTTTAGAGGGACTGCTTTGGAGGGACTACATTTGATTCATTTTAAATAAATTTATTTCAACCGCAACTGTATCTGCTTTTAAGCAAGTTCTGTAAAACAACTTTGGGTTTAGCTTCCCAGTATTTATACAGTAAAATTCTAGCTTTTGCTGTTATAAAAAATAAAAAAATAAATAAAAATTGTCTTCTTCAGGGGCCAAGGGTAGAAAGACTTCAAATCCTTACATGCAATGTGAAATTCATAAGGAAATACATGTATTATGAATATTTAGCTGGTGTGTGGTAACATTTTTCTCAGTTACGTGTCTGGGTAGTCAGGTCCAGGCTCTCATGGCCCAGGCTGCCAGGGTCAGTTCCACACCCACAGTCCCTTCCCAGCCATTTTGGGGTGCTTTGCCTTGGCCTTCATTCAGAAAAATCTTGTGGCTTTTTTTTTTTTTTTTTTTTTAATTGTTTAGAAGCAGAAATGGTGAGGTACTAACAGATCAGCTCCTGTTCTTACTCCTGGTACCAGAGTGGTTCTGGATTATGGTTATCGATATGGTAATGGGTGCTTTATATATATAATATACATACACATGCATATACACATACACATATATATACACATAAATATTTTTCTATATATGTAAAAACATACACATACATATACATGTCTCTCTTACATACATAAAACAAACAGCTGAAGAGTCCCAGCAGAACACCATCAGAATGCCCTTGCTGTCATCATTGCTGGTGAAAGGGAGGAAGAAAATTTGCGAAAGCTGAGGGCTGGATTTGATGCAAGTGAATTCTGTGTTTGGGGTAGCTCAGTGGTAGGGGAGTAAAAGAAAAGGAAAAGAAATTGGTTCTTATCTCTTATAAGCCCTTTGGCTGTAAAACAAACACCTGCAGAGCCAAGTGAAGGAAGAAGAAAAATGACTTGTTAATATAGAAGATTAAAACCATCTCTTTTGAATATAGGGTGTATGATGTAGTACTTTCAGTATATCTTCAGGATTAACATAAATTATGATGTGACCAAGGCATGACATAATCCAGCCCTTTAGGACTGTATTTGCAGGGATATGTGGACCTATGTAATTCACTGTCTGTTCTTCCTCTTCTCTCCAGTGTTCTCTTTGGTCTTAAGACCAAAACGAACTAAATCAAATGTGTTAGTGGAGCAGAGAGTATAGCAGGCTGTGCTCACAGGGGCTGAACATCAATGCCCAGCACCTGGGATCCTCGTTCCCAGGCACCAGCCTGCATAAATAAAAATATGAACTCGTCTAGGCTGAGATGCACTAAGTCCTGCTATTCCATAAGTTAATGGAAAATAGGCCTAATAGATGAGGGTTGAATCCATTCATCCTGGGAATAAAGTGGATGCAAATGGCTCCTGTTAAGGGTGCAAGACTCAGTTTTCATGAGGAAAAAGGAAGGGCACAAAACATAGAAGTTTAATTTTTGGGAAAAGTGGGGCATGAAGGAACCCCTTTTATCTACAGAAGGTTGCAATGCAGTGGGTTGGAGACAATCCCCAAAATCAGAGAGGAAGAGTTTCTGTGGTGGTGGACAGAGGCTTTGAGGAAATTATGATGCTCTGGAAAAAAAATGAGGGTAGGTAAAAGGGGTGTGAGGTTTTGTGGGAGGACTCTGTTTTGTTAATGAGGTTGACTGAAGTTTGGAAGACAGCTCTACCTTGTCACTACTGTTTCTGCTCTCCTGCTGCCTGTTCTGCTGTGCCTGAGCTGCAGTCCTGGGGTGAGCAGCTGGGAAAGCAGCATGGTCCTGCTCGGCACCGCTGTCTCCTTCAGCAGGAACCGAGTAGCAGCTCTCATGCTTCTCCCTGGTGCTCTTTCTCCAGCAGCACAGCTCAAGAAACTCTCCTGTGCCTCTAGCTTTAATTCACAATGCTAAGCTTTGCCTCCCTTCACCCTCCTTCACCCCTCAGCATTTGGAAACAGCTTTCCTAGAAAGAAAGGAAGCCTGGGGATGGCGGTCTGCCAGCGTCCCCTGTCAATGACTGCGCAAACCCCTTGTAACTCCTGCTTTAAATAGGTGCTGGCAAATTGCAGCAGTGTCATTTGGGCTTCTGCTTAACAAGCTGCGTTCACCCTTTCTTCTTGTCAGCTCTATTTTCCTATCAGCCATCAGATATCTGCCAAAACAAGCAGATGAATCCCAGCCCTCAGGAGAGGTGTTGCTCCCTCACCTCCCTGCAAGCCCTCTCCTCGGCTCGGTTCTCCCATGTGGCTACTCTTTATTTATAAATCGAATTCAACTGAAATTGGGTTTGCAGAATTGGCCTTTTTCTGTGTGCTGGTTATGAATAAAGCATGATGCAGGCCTTCCAATCTCAGAGGCCTCTTATTTTTTTTTTTTTTTTTTATGTCAGGTGCAAAATGAATCATAACTGGATTTAAGAGGAAAGAATTACTGCTCAGTGTTGGAGAAGGTGCAGCAGTTACAGCTCTGTTGAGAAAAGGTAATGCACCACGGGCTGGCAGACACATGGTTAAAGTACACCAGCTTGTGGGAGCAACACATTATTATCTCATAAGAGGTTCTGGCTATTGAGACTGAGGTAATTAATTGGCCAGGCTGAGTCTGCAGAGTGGAGCCTGACTGATACATGCAGGATGCATCTGAAAGATACTGCAGCCCCTAAATCTCAAGATGAGTACAGTTCTGAGAGGTAACTTCCCCATCCAGTATTTTGATAAATACTGACTAATAAGATCTTCTACGGGCTCATGTAAAGTGGTAATTTTGAATTAATTCCTTGTGTGATGCAAAATATGGAGGCAAGGTTAGTATTCCTGCAGAGAGTGAGTGTATAGGAAATGGAAGTCATTGCCTCAGAGGTGGAAGTAAGATTCAGAACTCAGTACAACTGAGCTCTGGGACATCTGGCAGTCTCTCTCTGAGAGAAAAGAGAGCTTTTGGCATAAAAAATGCACTCAAGGACCTTCAAAGGAAGAGAGCATTTAATGGAAGAGTGACAAAGAGGCAGCTACCGACACATGTAGTGACAAAAAGAGTGTGGGCAGGGAGGGGGAAGGTGTTGGGCAGCGGGGTCAGTGGTATGGACAGCAGTAAGGCAACTCTGAAGGGCAGGATAATTAAAAGATGTGGAGATAAATGGAAAAATAATATAGAAAGGTCATTTGAGTGTTGCAGATTAGTGGGATATTTCTGTGAAACTGGATTTTTTTTTTTTTTTTTTTTTTTTTTTTTTTTTTATGCCAGGGAAATACAGTAGAACTAATCTGCCTGGACTGCAGCAAAATGCTGGGCTCAGAGCTATGCAGGACAAGAGCAGGTAAGCCAGAGAAAGGGAGGATTAAGAGGCGAATTGCAGGTGGATAAAGAAACTGATAAGACAAATTGTGCTGGAAGAGAGCTAATTGGGTTGGAGTGAAGTCTTTCAAGGATCATTCTGGGGACTGATCATATCTGATATTTTTTTGTAATGGCCTTGGCATAAAAAGTGGATCCGTGCTGGTGAAACACAGATGAGAGGCTTTGCCAGTGTGGTGGAAGCTTGAACCATTATTTCGGAACAACCAGGCAGAGAATAATATAATGCGATGAAACATAATTGCTCAGACTGCAAGGTCATGTTTGTGGGGAATAATAAAAGGTATTTCTTCTTCCCATGGACCTGACAGGGAGGTCATCAGCTGGAAATGAGAAGCAAAGGGAAAGGCCTGTCTGTCTTAATTGCAGGATCACTATAAGCCAACAATGAGATGTGCCTAGAATAATGCAAATGCAATCCTATCAGGCAAGGTATTTCCACAATCTTTTTCCTTTTTTTTTTTTTTTTTTTGAGAGAGAGAATTAAAAGATAACCTTATTTATTTTAGGACCCTAATCTGGAACATCCCTGATCCTAAAAAGTGAGGAATTTAAACTGATAATGGTGGCACAGGTGACCACAGGAATATGAAGTCTGTTTTACAAGAGGAAAAAGGACGATTCTGGTGTTTTCATCCTTGGAAAGCGAAAGATGTGAGAAGTGATTCACTGCAGTCATGACTTCAAAAAATCCCATTTACATGGGCACTCTAAGTCATTTTCTATAACATAAAATCACTGCAGTGAAGAGAATCATCATATAAGCAGCTGTTGCTGCCCAGAATCAAGTGAGGAATTATCTGTGTGTGTATTAGACTAACACTGTGTGTGTGTTAGTCAGTGCCCCATAGTTAGCCGTGAAAAAAATGGTAATGAACATGTGAGGTTCCCACTGTGGTTTCCTTCAGGTAATTCAGCAGGCTGAGAGGAATAAACTTTTTTTTTTTTTTTTTTTTTTTTTTCACGTGAAGTGTGACAGGAGAAAGTAGCTGTGTGTGTGGTTTGAGATCTGTGGGAGAGAAGCTTTCTGGGAGTTTTGGATTTGTCTCTTCTCCCCAAAGTCTGATTCTTGGAAAATTTTCAAAACAAGACAGTAAAAGCTTACTAGAATCAATAGATCCTTGTCCTCTAAGGGCTGCATTCAATCTCTGGTTAAATGTTATAAAGCTAAGTATGTCTAGTCCTATTTTAATGCACAAATCACAGCCTAGCCACAGTTCTGGAGTCACAGCTGATGCCACCATGCTATCTCTTGGAAGCCACATCCAATTTAAAGTCATAAATAGCAAATCATAACTCAAAAACAAATCTAATTCATTGCTTGTTCTTGGGCCTGTTTGTGAGGCAGTGAGATTTCCAGCTTTTCAACAGCCACCACTGATACGCCAGCAAATTCTGTCAGCTGAGGAGGTGGATTGGAGAGTGAGGACAGATTCTGTCATCTCAGAGGGCTGCCTTTTTTTTTTTTTTTTAATATATATATATATAGATGTGTCCCATACTTTTGCCTCACAGTAGTTCCCAAAGCAGTACAATGCAAAGAACCTATAGTTCCCCCAACCAAAATTTATCACTTTGGACCAAAGAACACCATAAGCAGCAACTTCCTATACATGTGCATATGATAACAGAGATTATGACAGTATTGTTTTTAATGCAATTTATTAAAAAGAAGTAAGTAAACATAATTGAAAAAAATAATTAGCTTAAACCAGATGAAACTTCTTGCAGCTTTCCGATTCCAGACTCAGAGCTGCATTTTTTTAATTTTTTAATTTTTATTTTTTGAATGGAGAAACAGTCAATTTTTAGGGTATTCAGGATCTTTTCCTATGTAAAGAAAGACCCAATCATCTACCCAAACTTGCAAATTGCCATAGAAATATTAAGGTGTCTTTGTGTACCCCTAGGAATCAATCCTTATCTTAGTTCCCTTAAGCTCTCTCAGCTGTGGATTTATGCAGCATCCAAAGTTCTTGTTGTTAACAATTCGAAGCATATGAAAGAAAATCCTTAAAAACCAGCTGAAGTGTTTTCCACTCCAAGAACATCTCCCATCTCCTCCCCATTCTTGCTCAAAGGCTTTTACACCTCCTGCACAAATTGATTTTAAGTTTGTCTTGTATCTGGTATCTCAAGTTGGGGCCCTGGAAAGGAGGAAAGTATTGGATTTGTTTTTCACATAATTAAATCACTTCAAATCATGTGTCAGAAACAGGGACCAAGAGAAGGATCCATCAAACCTGGAGCCTCAGACTGTTCTATTATAAACCTGTCCTCTTAGTTTGCTTTCCCATCATTCCTTATGGAGGAGTACTCTACAGTGCAAGGACTTTTTTTCCTAGCAACATATTCATTACTTTAAAGTAATTCCCATTCTCTTCCTAGTGACTTTTCTGTTTGGTGTTACTTTCTAAACTAAGCACCTGCCTTACTCATCCTAGATTTATTTACATTAGCAGAGACCTAGCTAGCATTATTTTAGATGCAATATTTTCAGTGCATCTCTGTACAAGGACATTTATGAAGTTTCCATTTAATACTTAAACCCTTTACTGTCCTCCCTAGTAACTTCATTTCCAATTTTCTACCACCACAATCTTTCTTCCTGCAGCACCTCCAGGTTTTGCAATGCTGAACTATAGGTATACATACATGCTCATATATATAAAACAGCCCATTAACTGAAGTGAAACAGAATATTTCCTTTCAGTTTTTCAAATCATTTCACATTTGCTGTTCCATTTCCCTGAGAAGTTGCACTGCAGATATGTGCTTAACATTTTGGGATCTTGAACGTTTATCAGAGATGCCTTTTGTATCTGGGACCATTAAGTCCTGAAAGCTGTTTTAGCCTTCATGGGGCACACTTGTGTTAAGATTAACTTATTGCAAAAAAAGATGTTTTTCAAATTAACTTAAGAAATAAACTACATGGTAAATTACTGCTGAACATGTCTTCTGGGTGTTTAGGTAAAGAGATACTGAATAGCAGGAGTATATGGTTATACCAAAGGAGCGTTTTTTAGGTCACAGGATAACATGGGTCTACCCACAGCCTTGTTACCTGGCATTCTCATTGGGGTCCTTGGAAGCACCCACTCAAACTAATATATCTCTCTGCTAGACTCCACAGTGTGAAGGTTTTACTTCAGAAACAGTCACATTTTCTGTGGCTGCTCAAAGTACAAGGTACACTATTCAACACCTCCATGACAGGTGCCCAGATAATGCCATTTCCTTACCAAGAAATCAAACCATGTTCAAGTAGCAACTAGGCTGGTAAGGAACAGAAGTAATTAGATGACAGCATGTAGTTTAGCTATTGCAGTTCAGAACTGCAGTTCCTCTCCTGTAACTAGTTTCTTTGGCTTTGGTACTTGATTCTCTGTGCATCCTTGCTGACACTTTTCTCCTGGCACATGCCCCTCAGAACAGAGATCTGTTGCACCCTGCCAGATTGCATCATGCTCATTTGATGTACTTTCATTTACTCTCCACTGCCTGAGTTCCCTTTTTAACTGGCTTTTATTGTCTCCCACTATATTTTTGGATCTGATTGTTCAGGCATTTCCCATCTTTGGATTGATGTCTGCATTTTTGAAGTAATTTATCAGTGTGGGAGATTTCCCTGAAGAATCTTGGGTAGAGAGAAATAAATAATGTAATAAAAATAAAAGAAAAATCAGCACCATCTGTGGACATGATTTTGCTTCCACTGGTTTCAGTGTTGGAAGATCCCCACCCCAGCTCAGCCAGTATATCCCCATGTTACATATTCACCATGGTTTTCCTTAGTTTCACTCTATAAAGTCCCAAACATGTGGCTGCCTCTAATTGAAATTCTACAGTAATTTCCTTTGCAGGATTGATGGACAGGGTGAAAAACTGATCACTCCTCTCTTTTAAGTCTCAAAACAGAAGAATAATGGTTCATTTGATTAAATTAATGACTTGAAGGTTTCAAAGAATTAAAAAGTAGTCAGGCTGTGAAATTCGCTTCAGTAGGAGTCACTGAGTCAAATGTTGTTAGTAGAATTCAGAAGGGCTGGAGATAGGGTTAGCCATGTTAAAAGCATAGAAGTAATGTTTACTTGTAGGGAAAAATTAAATTCATTTTGCTTTTCAAATGTGAAATTCTCCACTCTTGACAGCTTTGATGGATTCTTTCTCCCCTTCCTTTTCATGTTCAAAATCACATCGTGTTGGATGCTGATGAAGGAAAGATGCTGTGTTTGGTGAGCAAAATCTTGCACTGTTGTTTTTGTGTAGTCCAGAGACTCACTAACCTAAACCTCGCTCATGGCCTCACCCAGCCACCTCAAGCAGAGCAGAGATTTTGTGCCACAGCAGCACTCCCCTAGGTTGTTTAAACAACACCTGATAAGGGCTGGGCTGCTTTCCTAGATCACTCTGCAATACCAAATACATCTGGGTCCTGGTAGCACAGGCAATAATGGCAGCTCTTTCTCCTCATTTCATGCTAGTCCTCAATATACTGAAGTGCTCCCTGAATCCCAGGAAGGAAGGTAGACATCCTATCCCCTTTCTTTCCCAAATCATCCCTATGGACAGGATATTCTTCCTATGCCTACTTAGGGACATTATGACTCTCCTCCCTTCATTCTGACATGAGCATAGCACCAACTGTGCTCCCAAGAAGCAAGGTGAGAAACATTTCCACTCAAAAAGCCATTTAGGTATACAGCACATGATTACCGTCATGTCAGCTTCCAGCTCCAAGGGACATTTTGTGTGGATTTGGTTCCCTAATGGGGGGGTGAGCAGTTGGAAGCAACTCCCTGATCCCTTTGGAGCCTCCCTGTGCTCACTTAGCTGTGGCCACATTCTGCCCTAACCATAATTCAGCAAGCACATAATCTCACGTCCCAGAGAAACTGCTTGCAGTTTAGATGGGAAGCTATAAAATAGCGTCATCTTGAACTATTTCAGCACTAAATCTGTGTTGTCCTCTTCTGTTTATCCTTTGGGATTTGACTCTTCTGCTATATAATAGATAAGGGCCTTTGATAAATGGCCTTCAGATTAATTCAAAAAAGCAAAATAAATAATCTTTAGGCTACAGAGAAAATAAGCATCTGGTTCTTTGTGGCAAATGCATACAACAAGCTCAATAGAAATATCCCATGGAGATGTTTGAAATGACAGGGAAATCAGCTCTACGAATCAATATGTCTTGTAAAAAAAAAGGCTCAGTCACATCTTGTTGGGCATAATGGAAATTGATTGGCAGTTATCTATTAGCGATAATTTCTGTTTGATGACTTGCCATATGTTATCAAGCTCTAAATCAGAGGGGAGCAGATTAAATGAATAGACACTGTCATGAAAAAAGTACAGGATACCAGCAGCAGAGCAGAGGATGTTATGCATAATATACACAACGTCCTTCTAAGAGAGAGAGTTCTTTAAACTACCCTAATTTTAAATATAGAGGAGCTGTGTAGCCTGACAGATTTACAGATTTCAGACTCCTAGGGACCCTTTTACTTGAATCTTTCACTAGCTGCCTTTCAGTGACAGGCAATCAGTGAAACGTCTATAGGCTTTTCAAATGATCTTTCCTTTAAGATTCAATAGGACTTTACATCTGCTGAGGAGAACCTATTAAAGGAGACTTTGTGATACAGCCCAGAGCTTTGCCTAAGTGCTGCAAACTACACTGAGCTCAGGTCTATTTGTGGGAATGTCACTTGGGGAGGAGGGTCATCTGTGAAACATTTTTCCCTGCCAATTATAATTATAGTGAGTTGAAGAACAGACCCTGAAACTGAGCCTAAGATGTTATGAACCTCCAGTCAAGTACAGCACTGACATTCAGCTGAAACCCCATTAATCTAATATAGTAACACAGGTGTGGAGCATGAATTCAGTAGTATGAAAGCTGCCTTTTATCATCTTCAGGAACTACCTCTGGTAGTGTTAAGACTTTGCTTCCTCTTTCAGAGAAAAAAAAGTATGGCCCTGATTACACAAAAGATGCTGTACAATGGTTATGAGCTCACACAGTTTAAGAGAGCTCATTTCAGTGAGTTGTTAACGCACTTCTTATGTTAGATATTTAGGAAAATGCAGGCAGCTGAATTATCCAGCTACTGGAATTACCCAGACACCAACTCATGGCACAAAGAGCAGGAGATAGAAGAGGCTGAGAGATCTCTTAAACACCTCTTTCTCTCTGACCATCTCAGTTTTGGCTTACAGCAATGATACATCTGATACCAGAGCTTCACCTTTTTGAGGACCTTGTGAACACAAAGAATAAAAACCAGTATCCTGAACAAAAATCTAGCCCTGAATCCCTTCAGATTCAAATTTGAAACCCAATATCATAGGGATTTATAGGAAGAACTACCCTCCCTACTCTTCTCCCCCCCATATCCTGAGACTCCAATTCCTATCTGGTAGACTTGGAAGAGCTTGTACTATACCTCAGAGAAAAATAAAGACAACTCCATTTTAATTTGATAATCCAAGCAAAAAAAGAAAACTCTTTTATTATTTATTAAAGAAAAAAGGTGTTTCCAAAGCTAGATTCCCCAATTTAATAAAATAGCTTGTAAAATAAAACTGTGATGCCTGGACTGGCTATTAATTTGCAAGCTTTTTGTCCCTGGGTGGGAGAAGAAGGACTTGATAGTTTCCAGTAAGCAGGCAGCTGTGCAGGCAAAAATTCAGATGAGCATGTAAATGCTTATTCCCCTATTTGGGACCTGATGCTGCAGCACAGTTGAGGTATCCACGGCTGTTGTATGTGCTTGTGAGTGGAAGGCAGAGAAAAGGAGAAAAATAGCTTCACCTAGTTGGAATTATACCTTTTAGGAGATAGCTATTCACTAATTATTTCAAGAGAGTTGAATTATATCCTTGCAAGGGGAGAGGATTTTTTTAACCACTTAACACCAACTAAGCAATGAATAATAAATTGATGCCTAATGCTGCCTTCCATCCTGAAGGATCTCTGCAGAACTTCTGCTTACTCATTGTCAAAGGAAACGTGTTATTTTAGCTCAGGGAAAATGTTGTATTTTCAGAACAAATGGGTGTGAATAAATGTGGGGTGAGATTCAGAACCAAGTCAGTAACCATCAGAGCACATTGGTCCTGGAAAAGCTTCTGAACAAAGCACAGCATCCTTCCCAGTACACTGCTCCCCCCAAAAACCCTTCCACCCTGGTAAAAAATCAGACACCCATGTGTGGAGGTGGGTGGTGAACCAAGATTGTGCAGCCAGCTGTAATCATGTTTTTGAAAGAATTATGCTTTTGCACGAAGTGCTGTGAATCCTGTGTGGTTCCAGCAGGAGAGGTTGTTCTCAGAGATAGTTGCACTGGTAGAGGCTGATGCTTTCAGGATTTAAATAGCTGTGGGTGAACAGCTTTCCGCTCCTATTCACTCGCAGGCTGGAGTTGCCAACAGAAGGATTAGAAGATCCCGTATGGGATTACTCTCCTGAGGCTTCCAATCCAATTTTGCATACTCCAGAATTCCAGATAAGACACCAAGCTTCTGGACGCTTTTAAAAAATAAACTCTCCAATGTTTATCAAGCTTACACCTTCATGAGGTACTGAAAAAAAAAAAAATCTTTATATCGTTTGATGCTTTTCTGATCTATTTCCAGTTCTCCAAAGACTTAGGAATGAAGGTGTTAGAAGATATGGCAATGTGGTAATAATAGTAAAAAGCCTCGTTTCAGGAGTGTTAGTGGGAATTTGGCATAAACACACCAGCTGATCTGCAGAACCAAAGAGGTGCGATCTCCTCACTGTGGGCTTGACACCAGCCACCAGGCTGCCACCAGCCAGCCTGTGGCCAGCAACATGTCCTGGAAGAGAGGCAGAAGGGAAACAGTGCCGGGTGGGCACTGCTGGCATGTGGCACAAGGGACATTGCCTGAAATTCAGAAGGGACTTCGGGAAAAACTAACAGAGTCGAGAGAGAGGGGTAGCCTGTGTTAATTGGAGGAAAAATGGTCTGATAATGGTTTTCTTGTGAGGATAGATTAATTACTCCTCTGGTCTCACGCCTGCACCTGCAAAGCTTCAGTAATTGTGCAGCCTCTGTCAGCCTGAAGAAGGTTTTTGTCTTTGTATGTGCCCAGATGAAGCCCTGAACCCACTTAGGCCCTGTGGGGACGGAGATTATTCTCTGGCTGACCCCTTCCTTTTGTAGATAAAGGCTGGCTCAGAGACCTACATGCTTCCTTTGTCTCCTACTTAGGAGTAAAGGATTTTAAATCACTCTTACGCTTTCTATGGGCTTGTCACGTTTACCTTTACAAAGCAGAAGGGACCCTTTGGGGCATGTTGCTGTGTGCACAGCAAGGAAAAGGACAGTTCTCTGGAGAAAAGACCTTGAAGCAATGGGCCTGGCCCAGGGAGAGCAGTGCTCCTGCGCTGCCTGGGGATAACCGAGGTGGTGCAGGCAGTGATGTTTAGATGGGGCTTAGGTTTTGCTAATGCTTCGCTTCATAAACCCCAGATCCTTTCCTATTGATTAAACAAAATAAACTGTCTGTTGGCAGAAAGCATCAGCTCTCAGGCTGAGCCATACGCCTTGCTTGAATAATGGCTTTTTCAGCATGTTCGCTAAAGAATAAAACAACAAATGGACCTCACCTAAGTAACCAAAGTGACCAAATCTGTGCTAATACCCGGACAGCTGAGCCACACACCTGCTCCTCTACAAAGTGCAGTTGCTGAACTTGAGCATTCCCTGAATGCTGGGAGAAAACGGAGCCAACAGGACCTAATGGTGTAAAAGAAGAGTGGAGCAGGACATCAGACCCCAGGTGCCCTCCACTGCACCTACCCACATTGCCCATGGCCCGCCCATGCCATCAGCTGTGCTGCATTAGAACCACACAAGAAATAGGACTGAATTTTGTATTTTAAAATCCACGCAGGATAAGTATTTGAAAGAATGATGTTATAATGGACATCTTAATGGCGTATTAAACTAGGGTAATTCATCTCTCCCTATGAAGACTTAAAGGGTTAGCATTCAATCTCTTCCTTTAATCCTTCAGATATTTTCAATGTAAGGTAATGGATTTGGAGGGAATTTGTTCTGGGGATCAAAACAGGCAGAAATTATGTCAGTATTGTTTTGCCAGTACTGTAATCAGAGAAAATATTTTTTCTACAACAGAAAAGAACTAGGCACTGAGCCACTAAAAAGTTTAATTACTAGATGACTTTAAAACATGGTAATTTAGTCCCAATTAGTGTTATAATAATTTATTTATAAAATTCCAATATATGTAGTTATGTTCTACAATCCATTTATTCTAAGCCTTGTAAGATGTGTGCCCCATTAGACAGTGAAGTAGAAGGTCATTAACCTGCAATGCTAGTTCATATTACGTTATTAGATTGAATTTAGTTTCTTCACTGGTGGGTGCTGACATTTTAGAGTGCTTTCAGGGTAATTTATCTACAGCCATTCTGTTCATTTCAGCCATTCAGAAACATTGCAGATCTAAAGTACTGCAGGCTTGATGAAGACAGACAGGTTTCTTGGTTCAGCTTCAGATGTGGCTTGTTTTTGTGTTTCTGATAGTTTCCATGTTCTTTTTATGAAGGTGAGTTTATGGTACTAGTCATGCAAAATATTCAAAAAAATATCACTTCCATCTCATTAAAATTGTGAGCTATAACTTAAACACATGAGGTTTAAATATGATCAATTCTGGCTCTTTTTCTGAGCTTGTTGAGTAATTACTCTTCATCTGATTCCACCCCAAACACAGGGCAAGTACCCAGACAAGGGACAAGATACTGCTGGGAAATGTTTGCAAAGCCTCTTTTCTTCCCAGTGTTTCCCACTGGTGAAACCTGCAGGGGTCTTTCTGCTTATGGTGATTTTTTTTTTTTTTTTTTTTTTTTTATTCCTGCAGCTACAAATCCTACCCGAGTTTCCAAAGACCTTTAATTTTCAAGAAAACCTTTTGGTCAGCCATTTCAATTTCTTTTTAGTCAATGGTCTTCCCTCAAATTGTCTCTGCTACAAGAATAATCTTGGGGAAAACAGATGACTTTGCACATTGTTAAAAATCCCAGCTTCTCAAATGATACATGCAAATACCACACAGTGATGCTAAACTGGGTCCTGCAGATTGAAGAAAGGCAGAACCAACAGCCACCTGGCTAGTAAGGAAACCTTTGTCTCCAAAGAGATTAAAAAGAAGATATTCCTTTTTTTTTTTTTTTTTTTAACAGCTTTCAGTTTTACCCATAAAAAAAAAAAATGATATGGCCCTGGGAAAAAAAAAAGTCTCACCACCCACACCTGCTTTTAATGATCTTCATGCCTTTAACTACAAAGACGACAGTGTTTCTTGTTTTATTTTTACTGCAGCACATATATTTCCCTCTGGTATCCTGAGCTTCAGGAAGGCAGTAGGAACCAAACCCAGGAATTTTTTAAGGGTGAATGGGCTCCTCCCTTGGCTCAAAGATGCACAGTGGGAGTTCTGGTGTCCATGGGGACTGAGCACACCCCTTCCCCTTACACTCCTTGTGTTTGTGCTGGGCTGCCCATTCTGAGCAGAGGGCTATAATTTCTTTAAGCTCAAAGCTCCCTGAAACAGCGTCCAATTGATGTTGAATACTTCAAAATCTGAAGCTCATGCTATGGAAAGATGTGTTTATCTTAGGAGAGGAAGCTTTTGGTCTCTTAAATCACTGTTGTGAAAGATGCCAGGAAACCTGTTTCTCACCGTGTGTGTTTTTGTTACCTGCCTGCAGACTTTTTACAGGCTAGCAGAGGTAAAAAAGTGTTTCTGAGCTCCACTGACACCCATTTGACTACTTGTGTACTTAAACTGGGAGGTCAGTTCTGCAGATCAGGACTTTGAAATGTAACTTCTCAGGTCAGTTCTGCTGAGCAAATCTGCCTTTAGGCAGGGATCTGCTGTCCATTTTCCTCATTTGCTGTGAAAACCGTGGAAATAGCTCTCCATTACTCATTGCATGACTCCTGAATGAACATGTACTGTGCAGGGTTTGCCTTTGTGGAGAAAATAGTTCTCCCATTCAAGACTTGTTTGGATAAAAGCTAGTGTTGTCATGGTAAGATGAATTCTGGCACTCCTTTGGTGGAATTAACAATTCCAGCTTTGATTCTGAACTAAAAATAACAATAAAACACATGAGTGAAGTGAATAAATCTCAGCTAATCAACTGGACAAAATTCCATACAGAGTAGGGAAAGAGGGGATTGCTAATTAGTCTTATAGTTGCTATAAAATAAAAGCATAAATAAAATATGTAATTTTACATTCTGGCATTCTTGTGTTATAGATATGGGGAAAAATGGAATTTCCACTGTTAACAACTGCTTATCCATGTGTTTGGGACAGTGCCAATTGTTTATTAATTGTTGAAAGCTGAGGTACTAGCTAACTTGTTAAAATCTTGTTATGTTTCCTTCTACGTGCTTGTTCAACAACTAGTTTGATAGAGCTGGATAATACAGGCACAGCCACACTGCAGCTTTTATAGCTGTCGCTTTCTCTCTTCCACTGCCTTGCTGCATGGACACATTTATGGACTCAACAGGCTGGCCGTGGCTCATTCTCCCTCTTGATCCCTTACCACGTTATACACAGCTTCTTCTCTGTGTCAGGACAATAACAAAGAGTAACTGCTCAGGGGTTTTACAAGTAATGCGTATATCAGTTGGGATGAGGGGACTGTAGATTCTCATTAGCACTGCCTAGTGTGGCATATGAATTCAGATATATGCAGTCAGCCTGCCTTTTCTTCGTGATGTACTCTAACTAAATACAACCCCAATACATATTGGACTACTAAAATTCATAGGATAACCACAAATTCCACTAGAACTCTGAGAGGTTCCAATCGTCTGTCATTACCATAGATATCATCAAATAATAATATACAATAATATAACACGTTATTCATTTTCTACCAAGGAAATGGGTGGGACAGCCATAAACCATCAGATTAAGCCATGGGGATACAGCTGAAAACTCATCTGGAGGAGGTTGTAACATTGGTGGATACCATGAGATGGCAGTGGTAAAATGATGGTAGAAAATGGTGCCACAGACAGAACAGTTTTATTATTTTATTTTATTTTATTTTATTTTTCAGTGGGAAGATCCATAGAAAGAATATTTCGAGAATGCGATAGATACTCCTGGAGACCACTTCATCACTGACTGCTATTTATATTAGTCTTGAGGCAAATTCCCACCTAAAACACATTGAAATTGTTCATTGACAGACTCTGAAAAGGTCCTCAGGAAACAGTAGCTTTTAATTTGTTCACCAGTTGCCTAAACATTCACCACTAGCCAATGTCAAAGATAAGTTACTTTTGGTACAGCACCAGGGCTGCTGTTTTTCTGTTAGGGGCCCAGTGACTCCCCAGTAATCCTCCATACCTGCTGTGTGCACTGCTCTGCAAATCAGGTGAGGATTTTAATGTAGCTGGGCTCTCCCAATTCTGTCACCATTTTTAACACTTGTGGCTCATCAAGGCAGGTGAAGAGGAGATTCATATAGTCACCAATAAGTACCCTTCCAATAAAGCCAGCCAGCTGCTCCAGGCTCTGGCTAATGCTCTGCTAGAGCAAAAGACACCTTCACAGCAGGCAAAGTCCTCTGGCTGTCCCTGCTGTCCAAGAGACGTATATGGTTTTACTGTGTCCAGGTGTAAGTATAGAAATAAAATGATCCAAATGCATTTATTTCCATTATGCATTTCTGTTTCAACTCAGCATTATCTCTGCTCAATAACAAGACAGTGATTTTGCAGATTTTAAAACACTAATCATAGGCAATTATTGATAAAAAGATTTGCTTGCAGCAGGCAGACTTTTCTCTTAAGTTGAAAGCCTTTCTGTTCCATTCTTTCTTCTGTTTAAAATTATAATAATTTTCTACCTTGTGTTCTCTACCAGCTGAAATACCTCATTTTCTGACATAGCTTGAATCTAACTAATCTTCATTTGGGAGATTTTTGTGAAAAATTAATCTATAGCAACAAAAGTATTACCAGCAAATGCATAACAAAACAAGCAGCTGAAGTTGCTTGTGTATATATCTTAAAATATAATTTTGGCCTTTAGAAGGCAGTAATCTTTATTATATAAGGTGGTCTTTTAAAGTGAAACTTTTTTGACTTAAAATTTCTGAACAAACAGTAACTGAGACTGTGGATACCTGAGGTGTTTTTTCTTTTTAACAAAACTTTTTGGTGGGAGAGAAAGCAGTAAATGCAGAATTCATGGCACAGGCACAATGAACAAATTTAAGTTGCTTTCTCATAGCTGGAGGATTGAAGGAAAGAGAGCAAGAATTCTAAAATACCTTTAAATCTGAATATTATTTCCAACATTTTTACATGAAAACTTCTATCTGAACACCTCCTGTTCATTGAATGTATTGATCAATGCAATTGAATGTTTTTATTGTCACTGTTTAATTTGCACCAGCTTCCAACACAAAGGCATGTTTCAGGTGTCCAGTGTCATTTGAGATGTCTTTGTATATTTCACTTAGCTCCAAAAGGGTCTGGATATCCTGTAGGCACATGTAACTTCCTGGCTTTTTCATATACCTGGCATATCCTGAAGAGTCCCTGGTGTTCCCCAGGGGAAAGGCAGGCAAGGTACCCCTGTATCCAGGGCTACAACATACAGTTTAGGTTACACCGTTACTAACCCATCAGTTTTCCCCAGAGGTTCCAGCTCTAAATAGGGGTTTGGTTGGATTGAAAGGGTTGCAAGGCATCTTCCACACTATGCTTCCTGGGCATGCACTGGGGAAGCAGCCAAGCCAGAAAAGAGAAATCACTGCCTTCGTTAATCAGGCTGTCTCTTCACTACTAACTTTTTCTATGTCATTAAAGTGCCAAAAGAAAGGACCACACTGAAGTACTTGCAGGTCAGAGAAGAAAATGAAGGAGAGGACTGCTGCTTCTCTTAACAGCAGATTTCAATAGAGATGAGGCACATTCTACACATATGTAAAAGGGTCCTTTTGTACCCTTTTTGGCTCTTTTAAAATATACTTTCATTAGCAGCACATTCCCTTTTCTGAGTGTGGAATAAAGTCCCATCTTCTGCATATGTTAAATTGCTGCTTTTGCTTTCAACATGATTGCTCTCTCTCTGGACCAAGATTCATAATGAGGCTTGCTTTCTTTTTCATTTTCTTTTCTTTCCTTTCCTTTTTTTTTTTTTTTTTTTTTTTTTTTCCAATCCTTTCCCCCATAAGCTCCCAGTGAAACAATTCCTGCTGTCATGAACTGAAAATTCATCTATAGAATCTGCTTCCAGGAATGCTTTGGGGAACTTTTTCCCCCAAAGTTTTCAACTTTCCAATGAAGATAAATAACCACAACTTGCAGCTATAGTTTTTGACTGAGTGGCAGGTTAAAAGAAGTTCCCTGTCAGCTTTGATAACAGAAGAAGAAATTGTTCCAACAGTCCTTAGCAAAATGAACAAGTCCTTTTCTTGAAAAACTATTTTGCTGTCTTACTGTTAAATTGTAGCTCTCTGAGGCCTTTCAGGTTGGTTTTCTATTTCAGAAGAAAGGGAATGACCTGGAGTCAGGGTATTTTACTAGCATCCCTTGTTTTATTTGTATGAATTTATAAGTCTCAAACACAAGACAAATGTAAAAAACAGGCAGGTGTAATCTCTAGTTTAGGGATCCTAGTTCATCAGTTTCTGTGTCAGAGGAAGCATCTTTGTACCTTGCATTAACTGTGGTTAGAGAAATGAAGATGAAGAGCAAATGTCTGCTGCTCACAGCAACCACCCTGCAAAATCTGTGCATCACAAAAGCATTGACACTGCAAGCATTTCTTTGGAGACTGCTGAAATGAAAAGCAAAGGTGAGATGGAGACTATCTGTAGCAAGCTGCATCCTAGCTGCTACGTGGGAAAGGCTCAAAATGTTTCAGCATCATCTATAAAGCTCTGTCACCAATTCACAGCAATGCAGGGAAGATGAAAACAGAGAGTGTCTCGCACAAGTTTTAGCAGTTGTTAGTAAAAGCTTCCTGCAGTTTGGATCCTCACACTGAAGTTAATTAGGGCACAGCATTCGGAATGTAGCACAGGCACAATTGTGAGAACTAACCCCAGAGGATGCAGAGGCATTGAGAGGGAGGGCTTGGTCTGAATCAACCTCTCTTTACGTTAGATTTACATTAGCCTTCCTTGAGCTTGGCTGACATTGGACCACATCAAAAGCTCGATGGCGAATTGGATCCATTTGAGTGCAATGAATGGCAGCCATGTCCCGTGATATTACTGTGTTACTGAGTATTGCAGAAAACAGAAGAGCATAACATGCTGTTGTGGGACTGATTATAGAGCACAGTGCAACTCTGCATGAATAAAGGCAATCAGAGATGGGGCTTGTATGAGGAGTTCAGGTTTTATTTCCCTAAACAATTCTGATTAAAGCTGCTTCTGTAAGTATCAGCAACTTAGATCAAAAGG
Organism: Netta rufina; assembly: GCF_964035555.1. NCBI lineage: Eukaryota > Metazoa > Chordata > Aves > Anseriformes > Anatidae > Netta > Netta rufina. The sequence continues at coordinate 26,753,225 of NC_140130.1, read as the reverse complement.
CAACTGTTCAACAAAATGTTTGTCCCGAAATTTTTGCTGTTCAGACTTGATTTTCTTCATTGAAGATACTAGATTGCCAGGAAAGAAAAATGACGACAGGAATTGTGCCTTGTATGTAATACAAACAAGATAGATTGACTACAAAACATGCTGAGATACTTTTATTTTATTTTATTTATTTTTTTTGCTAGGCCTAATGAAATTGATAACATTTGTACTGTTGGGTGTTCTTGCTCCAGAACCTCAGGATGAGGCCAGAATAAAACTTGTTGTCATTGGTGATTGAGGGAAGAAGAGACCAAATACTCTACTAGAAGTGCCTAGAAAATGGGAAGCTATACTCTGCTGCTCTCCTTTAAACAACAGAATGATTGCATGGTGAATTTTCTAAAAGAGTTACCTGCCCCTAACTCTCCTGCTGAGAACCAACCACTGTGCTAAGAAAAGGCTGTATTAATTCCAGCAGACGTGAAGATAACACAGGTTGGGATTGGCAATGCAGCTCATTTTGGCAGTGCTCTGAATTTGTTGTCCATCCTAAAAGGAGGCTGCTCAGCTTTTACCAGCCACAAAGAGACTAAAAACAAGAGCCAAGAACTGGAGTGGCATGGATCCAACCTGACGTTATGTCCCCTTTTTCTTGTTTCTGTTCACAATCCTGTTTCTATGCATACAGTCAGTGTAGGGACAGCAAAGTCCATCCAATTTCATGCAGTTTCAAGTACATCTTTATGCTGAGACGACATGCTCTAGATTAAGCTAGAGAAGATTTTATTTGGTATTGGTAGCAAAGACACCACACTCTTGGAGAATCATGCTCGCTAGGTTTTAGAAGTGACCTGGTTCTGTTCTGTATTATTTGTTGAACTAGGACCCAAGATCTCATGAAAATGAAAAGAAGGAAATGTGATGGGAGAGTTTTCTATGTAAGGGTTGTATCATTACTGGAAAGTATTACCCAGTGTGGGCTTGAGCTTGGGGTCTGTGGAACTAATGGGCTTGTATTGAAAATAAGAGTCCTGACTTTTCAGTTAAGAAGCTGTGCAGATGTAGAAATAGTTTGGAATAGGGCCTTAAGCAGGACTGTCTCTTGATCAGCACTCGCTGGTGCAAAGATTATGCAAATAGCCACAACCTTTACCTTTCACAGCGTGTATTCTGCAGTTTGCAAAAACATGTTTGAAGGCTGAGGTGGGAACTTTTTGTGTGAATACAAGCTATTATGGAGACAACCCTCTCCTTTTGCAGAGTGATATTTCATGGATTATGAAATATAACTCTTGGTTTCTTTCATCTGTGGTTGGTAAAATGTATTAGTTTGTCAGCAATGTCCTCATGTCCATACAGTCCAATCAGTGATAATCCCTCTCTTTGCACAGCTCTCTTTCAATGGTTCTCAGTTGGAGTAGTTGACAGGCTCCAGTTAACTGGAAGCTTTTCGAGCAAAAATATTTATAAAGAAATAAACCCATGACATTATTTTGGCCAACCTGAGATTAGACATTTTAAAGCTGTTCATTATTCTGTCACATCCTGCCCTCTAGAGCTTGTACCACAATTACCATTCTGTTCCCCTGTTATTCATCATAAATTGTATTTTAGATGTTGAAACCCAAATACACCAAACAGTGGAGCTTCACCTGGTGTATAATGCCGAAGAGAAGGCACTGTGAATCATGACTGGCCCAAAGGAGCTGAGAATTTTCCTCACTGGGTCAGATAGAAACTAAGACCTTGGTTCAGAGAAGACCCTCTTGCACGGTACCCCAGAAAAGTCCAGCTTGGTTCCCTTCTACAGTGTTACTCGGAGCCTGCCTTTCTTGGTGTGAGTTGTATTTCCTTGTCTTGTCCTCTCATATCCAGGGCACATTGGTCTATCAGAATATCTTGTGGAACAATCACAGGCATAGTTCATAGTTCATTTATTCCCACATTGTAGTTGTTTGAGCTTTATTATCACTTTGAAACAGGCTTCTTTGGGATGCCTTTTTTTTTTGTGATGTCAGTCTAAGTTTTCTTCATGCTTACTTGTCTCTGATCTGAGCAAGTTTTATCAAAGGCTGAAAAGCAGGAAGTTGTCCAGTCTTTGTACCGGTAGCTGGATGTTCCTCTTGGCTATCAGCGAGAGGAGTTGCAGAAAGGCAATGTGTGTTGCAGGAAATAAAGAAACTTATTGACTGTGAAACAGGCACAGATATCCCTAAATCCAGTTTGCATTAAGTGCAATCATTGATTTTCAGCTCTATAACTGGAGATATGAATGTTCTAACAGCAATGGCTTAAAACAAACAAACAAAAAGACGAAACAAAAACAGGCAACAACAAAATACAAACAAAAAAAAACCACACAAACAAACAAAAAAACAAAACAAACAACAAACCCAGAATCCCTAAAGCCCTCAGATGTTGGTGCAGTTAACTTTTTTTTTTTTTTTTTTTTTTTTTAATATGAACATCATGTAGGGAATATTGTTATCCTTCAGGTAGATTTTGTAGCAATTCTCCCAAGGTGGAGCAAACCAGTGTTATGCATTATGTATGCATTCTATGATTCTATGTATGTTTTTCTGAAACAGGTAATGTAAACAGATTTTTTTTTTTTTAATCACCAAAGTCACCTGGAAATATTTAGGCTCCAGGCTTCCTTCTAAACACCACTTTATTGGTTTTTGCTGTAGTGTAAAACTGTAGAGGAAAATTCTCATGTTATCTGTCTCCAACAGATTTACAATATTGCAAGATTAATTATATTAGCTGCATTTCACGACTCAGTGCATTTATATTACCATTTCTGAAGCACAATCATTTATCAACAGCAAACTTCGGGGCATTTACTTTCCATGTCCTGATATTGTGAACTTCAAAGTATGTGAACTTGCCTATGAGCTGCACAAGTGTATATTCCCTTTCCCAAAGAAACTTTGAGTTTCATCCTCCTTCATGTGTTGGACAATGTTTTCCTAATTATGATGTGAATATCATGCTTAGATTCTGATGCTTTCTTTTATATTTTTTCCCACTCAACTTTTGATACTGCGAATTATTCATTTTAAGTAATTGTGATTTATCATGGAGTAACCAAGAGAACTGATCAATAGACACTGGTCAGAAATCTCCAACTCAATGTGGAGTCTGCGCTAGGTCATTTCATCTGTTCCTCACCCATTATGAGATTGATCTTCCATGATTTGTTCTGTACATCTTAGCTCTAATCAGTTCCCAAATAACTGTCTTTGGAATGAGCAGCACCTAAACTTCAGCTTGCCTGAAATACATTAGTTACAATTCAGTTTATTATGTTTTCCTCTTTCAAACTCAGAGCTTTATTTTTTTTCAGATTATTTATTTATTTATTTTTTCTGTGCTGAGTTGAGACATATTAGCACTAGCTTTCAAGGCGTTAGTTGCAACTGCATAGCTACAAGCAAAGGTTTTCCTTCACAGGCCATGCTGAACTTTGAATTGCCACAGTTACAGTTGCCTAGATTTAAAGCTATGTTAGATATGTCCTTCTTACAATGATTCGCACTGTGGCTGCAGCATAACCGTGCCCTGAATTTCACCAGCTTTTGTAGGTAAGGACCTACCTACTCCCACTTGAAGTACTTTAAACAGTTCCAGTCTTTACATCAGGGGGATCAAGGGCTGGATGTGTGCAATAGAGCAGTGTTATCCGACCACTGAGAATGCTAGCTGGTAGGAGACTGACTGAATTGCACTTTAAGCTTTTGTGTGACTGGGGATGCATGTGTGGATGCACAAGTTTGGCACAGTTTATTGTGTCAGGGGCAGTGTTGTGCAAATAGCAACCTGGTTCTTGAGCACCTGAGTGAGAATAAGAAGCCTCAAAACAGAGATCTTTGCTGCTTGAAGAGCCAGAAACACCATTTTCCTTCTCCATTTCCTCTGATTTCTCTGAGGTCTGCAGGAGTTAAATCTGCTCTGTGTCTCTTTTCAGAATGTCACAATTTCTTTTAAACTGTCAGCTTCTTTTCTGGAGAATGAAATATTCAAACAGCAGACAAACACGCACTGCCTGCCCTCAGACTCTGCCTGCCCTCAGACACAAACACATAGATTACCCACCTGCCCTACAAGCAGCCACATACTTGGTAATTTAAAAAAATAACACCTAGCGCTGGATAAAGCAACAATACTGCTGAAATAATAGTTGGCATAAAAAGTATTGCCTTCCCCTCTATTTTCTGCTACATTATGGATTGCAAATTCCCATAATTTTGAACAATCCAACCACAACCACTCTTTCCCCCCCAAATAAAAATCTAAAGCTGAAGTGGGCTGAATGCTTCAAAAAGCTCATAAATTAGTCCATGTTTATTTTGACAAAGAGGGCAGATTGGGACTGCAGAGACTCATTTCTGTTTCTGTATCTGGCTCTCAGGCAACTTCAGGCAGGTCATTTTTGCCTTGTAGAGCCTCAGATTTTAATGCAAAGAATTACAACTCTGTAGCACTTAACTCCTGAAGATAATGATACTAATTTCATTGCAAAATGAAATCTAGGGAGGGACAAGTACTCTGTGTATGTTGAAGAAGGAAAAAAGCTCAGTTCTTATTTCCTTTAACAGACCTAATATCACAGCTTCGATTTTCCTTCAATTTACGTGGGTGTTGGTTGCAATTTTTAATATCGTTGTTCATATGTCATTTTCCTACACGAAGATTAATAGCCACGTAGTTTGGCTGTGAATGTCTTGGTGTCCCTGGGACAAAAAATGGAACAGTTTCGTAGATGTGATTAGAGCTACATCACTCAAGACCAGGCTTTCTTCAGAAAACAAATGTTTCCCTGCAGCAGCTCTCAGGGATGTGGTGGTTGAGAAAGATGAGCGAGAGGTACCAGATTCCAGGCCTTCGCTTCACCATCATCACTATTGTTGTTTGAAAAACAGTGTGGATGACACACTTGAAGAATACTGCAACACACATCCAAAACAAAGGGCATGTAAGGTTAACAAATTTACACACTCAGTAGATCACTCTTTGAATATTGCAACTTCATATAAAGGAGGCAATGTAAAGTCCACTGAAATGTTTTATTTATTAGTTTTCTCTTGCTATTAATCTCCTTTTTTTTTTTTTTTTTTTTTTTTTTTTCTTTCCTGCCTATGATATGTGAGTGGCAACATATGGGAGCATTATAAATCACAGTAAGAAATAAACAAACAGCTCTATTTAATCTTGAAGGGGGGGATATTAAATTCTCACCACCCCTAACTTTCTATTATCTCATCATCGACACGTTCAACACCTCAATCGCTTGATGCTGTACAAGACTAAAATGGGTACCCAGCTCTCAGTAGATGATGTTTAGGAAAGCAGATCCAGATGTTTTCCACAAGTCTATTTCCAGCCACTCTGCTATCTGATTCTTGTCACTTCTGACACTAATCAAAAATTGGGTGGCAGTTCAAGTTTGATGCATTTTGATTCTGGGGTCACCTGATAGAAGAACATATGTGTCATTGTAATTAAAGGGACTTTCATGGATGTCAGAAAAGTTTGGAGGTCACAACAGCCTGTAATATGTGCTGAGTATACAGTAACAAACCCCATGAAGCAATCACAAAAGCCTTCAAAGACACCTGCCTCTCTCTTGCGTCTCATAGATTTTTCCATCTCTCCTGCTTTCATACTGCATTTCATCCTGGGAAGAAATTGAAACTGGAGTCAGTCTCCATCCTTGTAAGAAACCCTAAGCAAGATGATGATGATGATGATGATTATTTTGGCACAGTGTAAAGTTGGGAGACTAAGGATTGTTGAGCAAATCCCTTCTCCAAAGTCAGTTGGAAGCACATGCTGCCTCCTTCAGGCTTCCTTTTAAGGAGTTGGGCTGCGGGTATGAGGAAAAGAGAGGAATGAATTTCCTTTTACCTTCCTTTCCGTAGGTGTAGTATCTAAAAGAAAGATCTTCAGGGCTGCAGCCTTTACAGCAACAGATAGGAAGCTGTAGCTGGGAAGTGGTGCAGTGCTCCAACTCCCATTGTGTTCCTTCCTCAGGGTGAAAGAATTATTCAGAAAGGTTCAAATTTCTCAGTGGTACAATGAATATCTGATGCCCCAGATGGTCTTTTTCTATTTGAATAGGTGGAAAAATAAAGCATGCCCCAAATATCAAGCTTGCATTTTCCTGACATGCATAACTTGGTGTCCCCAGATGCCATCGTAAGCTCCTTTAGCAAGAGGCTTAGGTCACTTGGATCATTAAACTAAGCTACTTGAAACAAAAACCAAGGCAGTGGTGGCAAATAGGCAAAGGAGTGCTGGGCTAAACTGGCATTCAGCAAGCCCTTCAGTATTCACAATAGTCTCTCCAGGGCGAGGAACCCCCTTGGGCTGCTTCTGAAGGACAGGAGCTGATCAAGCTTACCAGCGAGATGTTAATGCCAATGGTATGGCTCACAGTGGGAAGGAAGAGCAAGCAAAGCTCTTTTAAGGCCTGCATTGCAAAACATGCCTGGGAAGGGACTCCCAGCACAATCATTCATGAATTGTCTGCACTGACACAAAGAGGGAAAACATTTGGATTTAAAAAGCAACCTTTAAAAAGAACAAACCCAAGCAAACAAGTGCAAATAGACCAGCAGTTTCCTAAGATGTTTTGGGGATGTCCTAAGCTTTATGAACGTGGTCTGGGATGTTCTTTGTTTTCTCCAACACAAAGCTATCTGTGAGCTGCACCTCACTCATACACTGGCATAGCAGAGGAAGCAAATATCAGCTTGTGCCAAGAGAAGCCAAGGAAAAGATGTCAGCTCAGTACTGTAGTTTGTATACTTTGATGCAAATTTCAGTCTTTCTAATGAAAAACATTTGAAGTGAGGGGATATATAAGGATCCATCACCTCCCATCAGAGGAGGTCGAATTTCTAACTCCAGAAAGCTAGGGAAAGGGTCAGAAGAGAACTGAGTACAGAAGGTGACGTGATATATTTCTGCATTAGTCCAGGGAGAATGTGATGGTGCTAGAAAGAGAGCCTGGATATTAACTCCCAGTCTAGCCAAAGCCTGCTGGCTTGGAAAAGGAAGCACTGGATGTTCCACAGCAATTCAGAGGAGAATAAATAAGGGTTCTTCTACATGTTGGTTGCCAGTGCATTTCAGTGTGGAAGACACTGCTATGGCTCTCTCTGCTGCTCTGGAGAGTCACATCCCTTTTCCCAGTCATTGGCTTAACCTCTACCGCACGAGGGCTGTTACTGTAAGGTTTCCCAAAACCAGAACACCTCCATAAAGTATACCTGAATTTGAACATATGATCACACCCTGTGGCCAACAAGCTGTGCTGAATAAAGTCAGGTTTTAGGAAAAGTCAGATTATTTTCCACTGTGTTTATTTTCCTGCAGGAGCTATTACTGTGAGTGATTAATAAACTGTTGTGTGGGAGCTGGTTTCTCTGGTGTCCTTGCTGTTCTCTTTGGATAACATCGAGGAAAATGCAGTGAGAAATTAGCCAGTTAATGTGCTGTGTGTCAGTACTGCAGACGGATGGTTGATTGTGCTCTTCTCTGCCCTGATTCACATTATTGGAGCCATTTCACTTATCAAGAGGGCAGAACTGCTCCCAGGAAATGACAGTGGAGCCAATCCTGATTCATTATTTGTGGATGGAGGCCTCCGTTTACAGCAGGATCTGTCTGGATCCCCTGGGAGGTCAGCATGTGTCATGGTACTGTCTTCTTGCACGGAGGACATAACATCAGCCTGAGAGACAGCTCAGCATCCCACAGGATTGGTTCTGGCAGCCCCGGGAGCAGTGAGAGCTTCAAACACTAGGAAGGAAATACTAGGGAGTGTAGAAGCTCCCTGGTGAAGGCAATTTTTACTCAGAGCATTGATGGTTTAACGAGCCACTCAGTTTAAAATAGAGATTATAGCTTTTCTTAATCTCAGAAGGGACATAGATGATTCACTTTGAAGCTCAGAAACATGTAGGAGACATGAGATACGAGGTTAAAACTCCCTTTTATTTAAACTGGTGCCCGGCACCAGGGCAAGCCTTTGGAGGGGGAGGGAGGTGAGACCAGCAAAGCTCATTAAGGACTGGCGCCCTCTGGCCCCCTGGCCTTCCCCTGAAAGCCAGGCACTTTGGCTGACACAATCCCTTCCTTTCACGGTCTGGGCCTGTCCCCATTACAGCATTCCCCAAACAGTGTTGGAAACAGCCACAAAGGGCAGCATTGTGTCTGGGAAGTGAATGGTGTGCAGGCGGTTCCAACTGAAAGAGAAAGACAAGCGAGAGCACTTCCCACGGACAATGAGAAGGCTTGTGGCTCAGGAAGCTTCCCAGTCCATTAGGATCTGCCGAGGACAATGGCTGTGTGTGGCAGAGAGGAGGAGAACGTGGCCTTGCTGGTGGCCCCTGTCTGTCACTGGCAGAGCAGAATTGCTGCCGTGGGACAGAGCCTGAAGGGGCTGAGGCACCGAGAGCAGCACCCCACTGGTGAGGGGTCAGCACGGGGGGCTTGTCACAGCTGTGCTGACCCCAGGTGTGCAGAACCTTCTCGGCCTCTGGTTGGGCAGCAGCCCCGCCCAAAGCCTGTCCTTTCACTGAAAGGCAGATGAGGAAACCCATTTAAGGGAAACCCAGTGGTAAATGGCATGGATTGCCTCTGCAGGCTGAACCCCTGGTGTTCCTGTCCTCAGATTTCTGTCAGTGAGGTTGGGCACCATGCTGGAAGCAAGAGAACTGGTATTATTTCCCTGGGTCTGTGGTCATCGGCTGCCTGTGACTCAGTGCCCCTTCTTACAAAAAAGGGAATATTTTACTGTTGTCCCATGGAATACTGGAGTACAAGGAAAGCAAGGCACTGAAGAAATGAAATGCAGTTTGAAAGCATTCAAATATTTTCCTCTGTTTATGACAGGTTCATCTAATTTGCTCTATCTGGAAAACACCAGAAAGCTTGGCTATGTTTTTAACAAGGTAGATATGTGATCCATTTCGAGACACACTGGAATTTTTTTCTTTTTGAAATAAGTTTAACTAGCTTTATTTTGAAGTCATTCACAAATTTCTCAAAAATTTCTACATATATATCCATCATAAGGTTAGGTGTGGTTTCACATCCCATAAATTGGTTTCTCTGATGCACTTTTTGGTCACTTTTTGAATCACCAGTTTGTTTTGTGAAACCACCACTGCCACTGTATAGGACCAAAAGCTTTTGGTTTTTCTCAGTATAGAGCTTTCTGTTGTATCTTTCACCTCATCTTTTCTAAGCAGAAGAAATGAAACTTTGGTATAATAGCGGGGAGAATGCCTCCTGGAATGCTATAAAGTCCTGGTCAGAAATATGGAACAGATGCACCCAGAACATGATACAAAGTTTGTCTTTAATTCTTGTTTGCAAGTACTTGAAAACAGAATGGACATTAATATTATTAGGAAAATCTCCTGGCAGGAGAGAAAGTGATTTGTGAACCCAAATGGCCTTTACTATTTACAGGAGAGAAAAGAATTACACTCTGTTAATAAGATATTGTCATGCTTACATTGCACTAGGAGGTTATCCATTGAGCCTTTGATAGTAAGGAGCTGACGTCCGTACTAACCCTGCATCACATCTCCTGCAGGGAGAGCCCATTGTGGACTGGAGTGTATCTGTGGAGTGTAGGTGTATCTGCCATTTTGTTTTCCTTGTAGAAGTCCAGAGAAGCACATGTGGGACAAGTTTGCCTTCAGACATTACTTCTGGTCAAATGCACAAGCATAGCCAGGCCTGACTATAAAACATACCCATCTGCATATGCAGACTTTCTTTGATTCTAAGGCTTCTCTGGGGGAAAATAGAAATATTTTTTCCTTGGAGCCATAGGAAGCAAAGCCATCTAGTCTTACCATCAACATGTTTTCTTAACTTTAAATAAGGTTAAAAAAGGGAGTAATTCAAGCGTGGCAGCTCTAATTGGCTACAAGTATAATCCAATAACCTCATTTCACCCATATTGTTAGTTGAGTTAATTGGACCTGCACAGCCACCAGCTAAATATATTGGTGTATGCAAATGGTGAAACTAATTTCCTTCATAAACCTTCCTTCTGCTGAAGTAGGAATTGGGAAGAAGGGATAGGGGAGAAGGAAGGCTGTGCTGACGTTGTTACTTCAAAAGATCAATTCTCTTCCAATTATTTGCTCTCTCTAGATAGACAGGACAGAAAATATCATTAATTCCTTTAAATAGATAGGGGAAGGGAAGTAATTTCATTCCCACTTGAAGAGACTGCAGAACAAAAGTGATTGAGCCTTTAGCTTCTGGTTGCCTCAAATCCAGAGCTCCCCCACTCTTTTTTTCACAGTCTCTGTGTCAAGCAGCTGATTTTCTTTGCAAGACATGCGGGGAGGGATCCTTCACCAAAATGGATTTCTGGGTGTTGCAAGGACTTGCAGAAACTGGAGGGAAAACGTGAAGTTGGTCTTCACTCCAGCATTCATTTTAGCAGGGACTTTTGCAATAGAAGAGCTGCAATTTGTACCATGCTGCGTGTCAGACAATTCCATTTCCAATGGTAACCTGAAAGCCCTCCAAGAACATGTCCCCTGGTGCCTGATGTAGAGGAGTGACAGTCAGCCCATTATCCAAGTGTCTGTACCTTGGGTAATCGCTTTTTTTCCATCACAAGAGAGGAGGGTCTTTAGAAGTCAAAGCCTGGACTGAAGCCCAGCTACCCCAGCAAGCAAGAGCTTCATGGCAGCAAGGCTTAGGAGCTCCAAAAGGTGTAGAAAGCTGACATTGTGGAGGTGAGGAGCAGCCTCCACACAGTTAAGTCTTGGCTTAAAAAAGTTGGCTTAAGTCCTCAGCATTTCCCATTATTATTCAGCTGATGCATTGAATTTTCTTTCTGCTGCTTTAAAGCAGTAGGAATTATTCTTATAACAGATTTTTTTACATCATGCCAGATCTGTGTACTGTCTCTGTTATGCCCACTCATTAGGCTTTGTCTCTTGCATATTGGAGTTACTGCAGGACATAGAGCATCTCTGGTATTCTGTGCTCTGCACTTGTGTCATGCCTCCCCCAAAAAGCTGACAGCAACCACCTCTGCTTGGAGTGCGATAGCAGCAGTGGCATGTCCTCATCTCAGTTTCCATCTTTCATAGGCAGTCCCAAATGAAAGGATGTGCATGTCCTCGGGTGTCTTTCAACCGACTTTGGAGCAGGCCCGCAGTGAATTGGGACTAGCACCATGCGGGGAAAGGAAGAGATGCTGCCTGTGATTACTATTTGAACTTGATAAGGGGACAGGAAGGAAAAGGAAAAAGAAGTTCTGAGACAAGGCTGAATTGTTAATGCTTTCCACAGTTGCACTTGAAATTCAACGCCTGCTAATATTCCCAGGGAAATCACGAGCTCTCTCTCACACACATGCACACACAGGTTTAATTTCAGCAGTAAATGAAGTCATAATGCAAACAGAAAGCTAACAGCAGGGAAGGCTATGCTTGGCCAGGTCTGCTCGTGCTACAAGTAATACATATGCACCAGTGCAAAAAACTGCCCCCAGAGAGCAGTTAAGTTTTTCTACCAGAACCACACACTGAGAAGCCTACTGTAACTTTTAACTACAGCTTGCTACAAAAGAAAGTGTGCCGTGGTCTTCTATAATATTGGAAAGGGGAAGAGATAAGGAAGGGACAAGTGGTACAGAAATCATGTGGAGGACAGATTAAAACCTGCTTGCCTTTAGTTAACAGGGGCATGAGGCAAGGAAGTATTTCCAGTACCTCACCCAAGATTTCCCCATGTTCATAAATGAGCGCTAGTGATGGGGTATTATTGCAGAGTGGTCAGGAAAGGGCTGGATGGGGAAAACCATGACCAAAGAGGTCATGGCATCGCCTCTGCTTCTGAGAGCTGAAGCTGAACTGACTCCTACTAAATGAATGAAAGGATTTCTGGACTGTTGTTGTCCAACATAGGCTAGGCCAGGTCTTGCACTGGAGAAGTTAACAGTGTTCCTATGTAATTCACAACAAGGTTAAGACTGGTTTTGTCTTGTGACCAGAGAACTGGGCAAATAAAACACAGGCTGGTTTCCAACTGGGCTTTTCCTCATTCACAGCGTTTGCCTTGAACCCAATGCTTAATAAAAAAAATGTCTTACCAGGATGGGAAACATTCAAAAGTCTTCCCAATAACAAATCTTTATACAGAAATACAGCTTTAAAGTGTTCTTTTTCTTCCTTTCAACGTTTGTCACCTCAGTGTTAGAGTAAGCTTTCTTCTTGCAGAGTGTCTTAAGCAAACACTGTAAATATTTGGAGACCCAAATGACTAGATTAGCAGTGATGCCATCATTAATAGCAGTGACAGGAAGGTGTCAGAGTTGCAACTTTTTATGTTTTTTAATTGGTCTTGCAATTGTATTGTCAAAATATTTACCCAAGGGTGTGATTAATAATAATAGGTGACAGCTTCAATTATCCTCAAACTTATAAGAAAATATCAGCTCTCAGATACAATCTTTAAAAGCATGTCTTAAGCTGCTTTTACAAGCTCACTATGATGAAAATAAATACAGAGATAAAATTTGCAATTAGAACACTTGCTTATTCTAATCTTTCTTATTTATTTTTTCTTTAAACAGCATGAAGACCAAATGTTTATGTACACATCAATACTTATCTGAGGATCACCAAACATTCTGCATGCTGCTTTCCTAAGTTCTTAATTCAGTCCCCAACATAGACATGACATTGAGAAGAAAAGTCATCTTAGATATGTTAATGATATACAGACCAACAGAATTTTTAAAGAATAAAAATAAAACTGCCAACCCCTTAAATACAATTGAATAAAAACATGAGATATCTTACACATCTGAACCACAGGTTTTCCTTTGCAATCAAATAAGAAGTAAGCTTTCTGTCTCCATATGTTTTATTTCCTTCCATGTTTTTCCTGTGGTCTATTTCTCTCTCTCTCTCTCTCTCTCTTTTTTTTTTTTTTTTTTTTTAAATCTTTTTATTTATTTTTTTATCTTTTCTGTTTGTTGTTTGCAGTCACTTCATGGACCATCTTCTCTTCTCCAAAGGAAGAACAGTTGTTCACAGCCTGAAGGAAGAGGCACATAAGTTTAGTGACTATGAGACTGGGCTTCAAAAAAGATTCAGGAGACATTTAGTCTTACCATTTACAAATCATGTACCACCATACAACATAGGATCTTTGCAAGCACCATTGGCCACAGCAAACTTTTCAGTGCATTCAGTTTTATATTATGGGCAAGAAGCCTTAACCATAAGATAACAAGAGAAAGGAAAGCTGTATCCTGTGTCATATAAGCTCTAGTGAACAAACAATTCCTGATTTTTATCAAGGATTTTCTATGTTATTTTTTATCCAGTTGATGAATTCACATTTTTACCTGTCCTCCCTTCAAAGATTTTAAGGCTTTACTAAAATATTATTAAAGCAACTTTAGTATTGTTTAACATCTAATTTATTTATTTATTTTTTTACAACTCTGATCTTTATCAATTTGTTTAAATAAAGGAACCACAGAAGTTCTGAAGTGATAATAGAGTTTAGGAAAAACAAACTAACAAACAAACACTCACCAGTTTTTGGGCTCAGCAATGTTAAAACAGTTGGTTCTGACTCCATTAGTGCTACCATGACAGGTGTGTTGCTAGCAAGAGGAGGAAGTGTTGTGTTTGATCCATAAATGATTGAAAGGATCCCAGATCCAAGTGCTCCATCTGTGTAATTTTTAATTGGGATGGCTCACAGGAATAGTGACCATGAAAAAGTCATGAGCTTCCTTGAAAAAAGGCAGATTAAATCTTACTTAAAGGACTCTTGGGTCTCATTTCACTTAAGCATGTATTTAACATTCAGTGAACGACTAGTCATGTTGACATACAGGAGGGTCCCAAGATACTGAGGGCTGGGCAAGTGTTTAAGTACTTTTGCCATTACTGGCGCTGGGTCATTAAGAATATTTCAACAACAAAGTGTGATCTTAATTATTTTGCTGTTTTAGGAGCCAGATAGTGTTTCACTGGTCAAAAAAACAAACAACAACATCAACAAAAAACAAACAGTAAGAAATGTCAAGAAATAAGATACAATTGTTCTACTGGAATGTTCCCTTTGACATAATGCAAAATTATACCTGCTGGTACACTTTTTGTATATATATATTTTCTCTCCGTTTATATAAGAAGCAGGTGCAAAGCTTTTGATGTTTCCAGCAATGGAATTACCTCTTTCAATAAATATATCTGGGGACAGTTTTTTGTTTCCTGACAGAATTTCTTTTTGCTCTTTTTTCATTGCAGACAGTCTTTAATTGCAATATAAACAATATCTTCCTCACTTCAATCCATCTGAAAAGAATAAATGAAAGAGAGAGAGGGAAATAAAAAAATCTGAAAAAGAAAGAAAGAAGAAGGAAAGAGAGGAATAGATAAAGAAAGATTAGGTGTGTGTGTGCATATGGTGGTGGTGGGGCTGAAAGGATGCTGATCCCTCAAAAACTGCATCTAACATATTCCTGGTGCTTATTCTGCACTTTGATTATGTGAACATCCTGTTCCTCTTTCTAATCCCGCTAAACTGTGCATCTCATTGATTTCCCATGGCAGCAAAGTCAACACATGCTGCATAAAAGACATTCCCTTTTATATATTGTTTTAATTTTGCTGCCAGTCATTTTCATTGACCTCTGTTTTTGGATTGCAAAGCTGAAAGAGGCAGAGCATGCAATCTGCTGGGCTGTAAATTGCTTGTTTATTTACAAACTCTCTCTTTTCTGTCTCTTTTTATTTTGCTCCTGCCTTTTTAAAATAATTATTATTATTTTGCTCACAAGTGAAAGTTAGCAGGACTTTGAGTATGTGGATGACACCAACCCCTTCTGTTGAAACAGCACAGTCTGCACACTGCTGAGGTACCGTGGCTCACAGAGCTCTTAATGGAGATCTCCTCCACCTGCTCCAATGACATACCTGTTGTTGGGAAGAAGCTACCCAGCTGCAGCAGTGAAGACAGTGTGCTGAGTCCCAGTCATATAAATCTACTGGGTAAATGTTATCTTGAACACATTATTTTGGGAGTTGGATATCTAAAAGATGAAAGACAGCATCAAGATGCAAAAGGTGAAAATGAACTTTTGGATATTACAGAAATTAGGGGGAAAGAATAAACATCTTTCTAGCTGAGAAGCATAGATGAGAATCTATCAGGCAGCTGCATTATCAATCTTATTATATTAAGCATAAGTGTAAATACTGAAAAATTCATGAAGCAGAATGAAACAGTAAAGCTTAGTTAAAACCCAGAGCTCCAGTTTGATATATGCAGTGCTGACAGGATAAAGTGAAAGGAAAGAAGGAGAAAGTACAAGGGCAGTTTTACATGTTTTTTTCTTCACAGATTTTTCAAGATGATTTTTGTTCATGAAGTTCAAATACTGGATTGTGGATCTGTGCCTGTTGCATAGGGCACATCTCAAGGACTGATGGATTCTCCCTTAGAGGTTCCTCTCCCTCCCCTCTTGGTGTGGGGAAGGTTTCCTGCTCTCAGACTGTTCAGAAGTGTGGCCATGGCTAGTGTCAGATAAAGACTAGGTTTACCAGAAACAGAGAAGAGAGTTTATACGTTAGGAAAAGGAGCCAGACTTTCACACTGGCTGGGAACTGTTTGGGGAATGAGGCCATGAAAGTAGTAATGTGGCAACTCTGGGAATTGAACTGCTGTGGTACAATGGGCACTAATGGGCCTGTGAAGGCACTTCAGACTCGATTCTTTAGCTCCCTGCAAAATTCAGCTCTGCGTGCAAAAATTTCACACTTCATTCTGTAGTGCATATATCCTAGCTACATGTAATGACTATTGATATTGCAATATAAGGCCTGTTGTAACTGACGGTACTTTGGCCTTACTACCAGTGGGCCACTGAGGACTACACCACTGCAGGTCGGAATGTGCAAGTGTGTGGGCACATGTGTGTACGAGAGGATTCAATTCCTCTCCAGTTTCACTCAGCACATTTGCTATTGTGATTCAATAACAAAGGCATAAAACATCCCACTTTCTGAGGATGTGCAGGCTATGCCAATAAAAGGAAGGGGATCTGAGCTTTGGCTCTGTAAGTACAAAGAAAGCAGGCAAATGCTTATTGGGTCTTTTAATACAGAGACTTCAAAGAAAGTCTCTACACACACACACACACACACACAAAGACGGGGAGTGGGAGAGAAAGGGAAAAGTAAAAAGAGAGAACCAACAAAAGAAGTTAACTGTGGAAAAAAACAACTCACTGATGAAAATATATGGAAACCCCAGCGAATAAGCCAGCTAGATATTTTACTTACAGAGAAAGAGAACAGATGCAAGTTATAATGGAATTTTTTGCCCTGAAGGAGAGCTGGATATTTTGTTTATAAAGACACATGTGAAGAAAAAAGAGTAAGTACTTATGCATGTGCAATTTACCTTGGGTTTGTGTTCCTTCAGAGAACCAGACCCTTTCTTTTCGTATCTCACCTTTCTTTCTCTGGTTTGGGTTCCTCTTTGTTATCCTCCCTCAAGGCCCAGATGGACAGTCACAGCAATCTGTCTCTTTTACTTAAAATGGAGAGAAGGAAACCTCTGAAAAACCTTCCCTTCCCTCAGCCCCATGGGATAGGGCCTAACCTTGGCTGTACAAATGTGAGGGGAAAAATGTCCTCTTGCTTTGTTTAGGCACCCAAACATTGAATGGAAAGAGAGGAGGTAAGTGAATCTAGACCTCAGTGATCTACTGAGTCATCCTGTCCTTGTTCTTTGAATCCTCCATAGATGTGTAGTACTGGGAGCTAGTATCTGCCTGAAGCACTACAATATATGCTTCTTTCACAACCCCTGCCAAGCACAGTCTTTATTTTCTCTGCTGGCTAAAGAGGATCTTCTACGCTCTGTTCAAAATGCCTTCCCTCTTCCTTAACTACCGAACTAGGAGATGAGGCAGAGAAGCCAGTCCTACACATAGAGGAACACAACAGGACTTTTTTATTTTGAGACAAATAACATTTTTACTTTGTTGTCCAAGAATGTTCTAATGCAAAAGTTTGGAGTCTGTGTTTAAATTATTCAGTGGTGTGGGTGTTGTGCTATCACTTCCCATTAACTGGAATGGGATTTGTGGTATTTGGGTTCTAATTGCTGGGTTTGAAGCTTAATGTGAGATACTGAGGCTTGAAAAATCATCTTTCTCATCTTTCCTAAACTGAAAATTTTGAGAACATTTTGCCCTTGCATAGTAAAGGGGACTTGTGAGGCAGCCAATCAATCAAGCAGTCTCAGAGTACGTGTTGGGTAAGGACATTTCTTTTGATATATACAGAACTAAAGTTTAATCCAAAACCTCAGGCAAACACAGTTCAACCTTCAAGAACAAAAAGAGCAACAACACAACTCTACAAACAAAGCAAAGAACAAAACCAGTTATTAAATTCTAATGGCGGCCAAGTAAATCTTAACATCTATGAAATGTGTATGTGTGTGTACATACAAAGACATACATGGACACAAACACACAACCATGGACATTTTATTTGAATAAGCTGATATAGTTCCCTTACAGGAAAACACACTTCAAAGACAATGTTTACAACCAGCCAAAGCTGGATAAGTTCCTGACAAAATTCCATTTAGTTTAAGACTCATTTTGATGTATTTTGGTATTCTGCCATTGCATGTATTCCATCATGTTCCATTCAAGAAATGGAGCAATTCAGAGACTTCATCTAACTTTTCCAGCCAGTGGATTTGTGTTCCTTGGCTAAGCTCAAAGTTAACCTACATAGTGAGAAGTAGCTATAATCTGTAGTGACTAAATTAGGAATTAAATTTCATTACCTGAATTTAGCCTAGACTGAAAAGTCAGCAACACTGGTATCATTTTAAAAACAGCAGTACATGGAGCTCGTGTAAGAGACCTGTACTAGCTCTGAAAATACTATTCACATTTTCTAGGTAAGGCATGAAATATCTTCACATATTATGACATTTTTATTTGTGACTCACCAAGAAATCCACTGGTTCCAAGGATGCAAGTTTGAAATAATTGTCTCCTTAATACAGTTGACTTTTACAGACCTTTCTTAGCTTTCATCAGGTTGAGGGATAATGCCTTTTTCAGGGTTTAAAATTTAATTTAATCTCTTTTGAACTGCTTTCTTGTAGTAAGAAGTAGGACCTTCTCCACTGATTATTTTTAGTTATTAGATTGACCACATGGTTCACATCTAGCCTCAAGTGGCATTGTAGGCAGATGCATCTCAGTTGTTATCAGCCTGTTTTCTGTCCTATATCTGGATTTTTATACCTGATGTCAATTGAGTATGGGTTGTTCAATGGGAGAGCTACTGACTTCGCATCAAGGCATTTGTTAGCTTCACCAGAGGAGCTTTCATTTTTACTCACATTCTTTGAAAATAGCTTATTGTGGAGAAAGCTCCATGGTGAAAAACAACAACAACAACAACAAAAAACTGCTAGTTGATATTTAATAATTGCAACACAGTTTTCTGCCCACATTTTTGCTCTCTGACCTAGTTCTTGCATATGCACAAATTTTCAGTGTTTTCAGGTATCCAAAAGAATAAATCAAAAAGAAAGTTTCAGACTCCTTGGTATTTATGATATGTGGTAGAAACATGCTGGGCTTGGTTCAGGCACTTTTCAGGCTGCAAAGGTGAGTGAATAAAAGACTCTCTCATGCAAGCTCCAGCCAGCTACAGGGAGAGAAGGACAGACACATCTTTAAACTGTTTCAGGGAACAAGACTATGTTCCAGGGTACTATGATGTTTTAATGAGAGACATTCAAAAATCTATATTGTTTCCAAACTGAGATTTATTGAGAAAATCATCATTTTGCTCATCTCATATTTATTTATTTATTTATTTTGATAAAAGGAATCTTCTTTTCTCCTAACCTTTCCTTAAAATACTTCCTCACAGTTCTAAAATCCTTGGGAGGATGAATGTTCTGGAAATATTGTCACGCCCTGTCTCCAGGCTCAGGAGTTTTATAGCATGCAGAGAAATATACAGGGTAATTGATTTTTGTCCCAAGTAACAAGATCAGAGTCACTGCCTTCCCAGTGATTTCTGCATCCTGGCCTGGCACCATAAGCAACTTAAACTGAAGTCACCACCAACAAAAAAGACTGCACAATTTTGTTGTTCTTGCTTACTTCTATACAATCTTGAGCAACAAAATTGTTTTATTTTCCCTCTTGTGAGTTATTAAGTGTTTTTATAGTTCCCAACTCCTCTTCTTCTTCCCCCACAAACTAAATGGAAAAGATGACCGATATGTTGTATGATATTTGGGAAAACAAATTTTGATGCCATTGAAACAGTAACAAAGAAAATCTTCCAGTCCAGCCAAATTTCAAATCATCAGATCAGTTCTGGTTTTACTCAGGCTAGATCACCAATTATGGGGAGATAATGTGAGAGAAATTACATAGCTACTGGGCCTTGTTTTCCATTAGTCTGCAAATTGCAAACATTCTGATTTAGTAGCAGTTTATATTCACTTTGTATGGGTGTAAAATTACAGTCCTGCTGGCCTGAAGGAAGATTAATTTATACTAGCCAAGAATCTGGCCCTTAATGTACTTAGTTCAATGGGATGATCTTTTGGTAATGAGCAAATTGATTCTGATAATAACAGAATCAACCCAAATCACAAAAGAAGCTCTTGAGGCCAAGGGCTTAGTAAGATTCAAAAAGGGATTGGATATTTTCATGGATAATAAGTTAATCTGGAATCAGCCTGTCTATTAACCTCCACCATGCAAAACCTGCCCTCCTGTACGTTTTAAGAGTTTGATACAACTCTTATTTTCAGTGAAATGAACTACTGATATGAGGTATTGGGCAATACGACTTGAGCGCTTTGCAGTTTTACTACTATGCCAAGGAGACAAGGTGTACTATAGTGTCTTTGTACATGATAAAATTGTCAAGTGCAGCCAGCTGATGTGTTAGAGACCACCAGCTCAGGTTGTGAAGATTCACCTCTGTATCGCTGTATCCCACACTAGTGCATGAAAGTGACAATACTTTTACTAATTAAAAGAAGACTTGGATGCTTTGCAAGAGACACTGGGAAAGGTTCAGCAGCATTTGTCAAGGAAGCACCAAATTACAGAGCATTACCGGTCAAGTCATTCCAGAGGGAGATCAAAATTCACACTTCAGTTTAGGCCAATCTTTACCTAAAAGTGATAGAATGAGATTTTAGGGGAAACAGTTTTCCTCACAACTGTCCACTATAACTATCTTCCTCTAAAGTTTGCAACTAGAAAGGATGGCATACTGGAATTGATGACCTTTCAGTTGATTAACTGACATTGCAATTAATAAATCATATATGAAACTGCATCCTAAAAGTTGATCAAAACTGAAATGTTCAGTGGTGACACTAGTCTTGTTTTCTTCAGTGGGAGTAAGGGATATCCAGCATGTTTCTAGGAATTTGTTCCTCAACCATTCCTGCTGCCATTTCAAGAAGAGCTCAGGGGCTCCCAGTACTTTCCTGAAGCCACTCTATCTGCCACAGGACTGGGTTTAAGGTCAGTCATGTATAAATGCATTGAGCCTAAACTCTGTAGGAAAAAACAGAAAGGGGTGATTTGTGCATGTAGAATGAAGAAGGTGCAAAGTCTGGCACAACAGAGGTTAACATGCTGTCTGTGAGGTCATAATGGAGTCTAATTTAGTTATTAAATTTATATACTAGGCTGCGTTCCACTCTGTTACTACCTTCTTTTTTGAGCAGGAATAAATTCCTCAAAAAGTCATTTTGATTTTTGCATCTGACAAATTATTCCTGTGTATCTGCTATTTTTCTCTCCTTCAGTCCATATTTTTCTTACAACAATGCCTATCTTTTTTTCCAAGCATTACCATGTTGACAAGTACCAATGTTTAAATTCAGACAGAAATCGCTACTGAACTGCAGCAGTCCATCCTTTCATTTTAACAATGATCTGGGAGAATGAGATTGCAGTGGGACCTTAATTTCCCTTGTTAGAGCTGTAGCATTTGGGGCTGATGAAGTTCACAGTAAACCCGTCACAAATGAACCTTACCTGATATATTATCTATGGAGGCCATATAATGAGCATCTGGTGGAAACAGCAGTCTGTATGTGAAGCAGCAGCTACTAAACTGCTAAGGTGCAGTGCATTGCATTTGGTGAGTTCAGCCAGGAGGAAGAAGAATCAGGCTTTCATTGAACTTGGGTAAACAGGCTGCCTGTGGGCCCAAAGGACTGTGCAAGGCACACTGTGAAATGCAATACTTCACTTTACCAAGCTGCAAAGCAGCTGTGTGCCCTTTTCTGAACCTTTTGAAAAATAAGGGTCTGGCTGAAACAAGGCCACAAAGAGAATTCACTTTTACAGTCTGCCAGTGAACTACTGTGACAACTGATGCCAGCTGGGACCAGAAAAGATGTTTCCTTCTGACTCCAAAACATTTACTGGCGAGCCTGGATTGATGGACATGTAGTGTTCTGTCACCCAGTGCCACATTGGTCATGATAAAGGATTGTTCAGGGTAGATAAGGCCTTCAGTAAGAGATGAAAAATGATGCTACCTTCCAGAGGGCTTGCAAACACATGGACAAAACGTTATGAATAACTTCAGAATGTGAAAATGACTGTACTGGATGAAAACAAAGGAATTGCTTTCAGGGTAAAAAGTGGTAAGAATAATGAACCCATTGCTTAAGGGTTTGGTTACTGACACCTCCTTCTGAAGGATCTTCAAGGGAAGAGGAAAGTGAATGTCTTTGAAAGTGTATATTTAGAATAACTATTCTCTCTCTTAACTCACTGTTTGGATGGAAAGCAGTCAGTGATCGACACCCCACAATAGCTGTATGTAACAGATTAAAGCACTGAGAAGAAATGCTTCCTGCTAAAATAAATAGGAAATATAGACAGCCAGTGCAACTACGCTGAATCCAGGTAGAAAAACAGACTTTGTCTTAAAAGTGCATGTGGGGAGTTTCTGATTTTGTTTCCAATTTATGATTGCAATGACCTAAATCTCAGCAGTACCCAGACATCACATTAGTAAGCAATATTGCAGTTGGGTTACACAGGGCCTCCTAGATTTTTCATCTGTAAAACTGTAAAACATCTGCATGGCAGCATGAGCAATGCAGCTGAAAGTCTCACAGGGAAATAAAAGTTCTTGTACTTGATGAACTAGTTCATGAGGTATCCTTTCCTTCTCTTGGCCAGGGATCATGTTTCTCTTAGCATTCAGTCTGATCTTACACAGATTCCTGCATTTTCTTTCCAAGACACATTCACATATCTATTCTGTTCAAGATGAGACACATGGAGCTTTAAAGCATGGATTTCAAGGACTTTTTTTTTTTTTTTTTTTTTTTTTTTTTTTAGAACTGAATAGGTTTAGGGTTTTTCATGAGAAATGGAGAACTGAAGCTGTCTAACTCTGTCATGGAAGTATCCAAAGACCTGTCAGTGCCAGCCCTGGTGGAAATATTATCTGCTTGTGATTAACAACAGGGTGAAGGGAGTTTATTTGCTCCTCTTCCAGTGTTTCTTCCTTGTAATGGGTCCTTCCTGTGTCATTTTAGGATGTGAGGCAAATTGCCAAAGTTCAAACAGAACAAGTCTGAAGCTCCCTTGTTTTTTTGCCAAGGGCTGCCTACTACTGATCTAACAGAAACAGATATGTAGTAGGGTTTACACAGCTCTAATTTGTCCAGTGTGCCGACAAATCAGGTTACAGCTGGGAAGTAAATGAGCTGCAGGGAACTGTGGTTTCTTTGGGGGAGATAGGACAGAAAAGGGACCCCTTCTCATCTCAGGGCTTGGAAATAACTTGTAGATCAGACATCATTCCCTGGATTAAGGAAGCCTGATTGGGTTTGTTGGACCATTTCACAGACACACAGAAAACAGGTCCATTACCAGACAGTGCTACCCACAGGCAGCCCTGCTCCATAATATTTGCACCACAAAGTTTTCACTGTTGAAAGGCCATTTCCCCAGCAGTTGCTGCATCATCATCTCCAGTTTACCAGAACTGTTTTCCTTAGCAGAAAGAACCCCATGGCATCTTAAATTCGTGGCCTGAATGGAGTTTTTATCTCTCTTGTTTTTTTCAGTTTTTAAATAGATAATGTTGTGTCTCACATTTAAATTTTGGTAAACTGAGAGGTGGAATGTGTGTAAGCATGGGTTTGTACTGTATGAGGCAGAACAACCCGCTCCATTATGCCAAGCATGTGTGACCAAACTGTATCCCATCCAAAGACATTTATTGGATGTGGGAAATTCCAGAGACCGACTCACAACAGTCCTTTAGAAGACAGATTTATCTCCAGACCATGCCTCATTCAACCCATGACAACTTAAACTCACATCCTATTTTAAATGCAACCTCTATTTCCTTATGACACAAAGGAATTTATGCTCTTTATAGGCAGACAAATGAAGGAGGGTATAAAACTTAATTGTTCCAGAACATTTTCTGCCTCTAATGTTCTGTTGCAAGATCAGGGGTAATATAATTAATATAGACAACTGATGGATATAGAAAACAAGTAGATCTACGGGCTCATTGTGTTGGTGGTCACTAATCAGTTTTGTAAGTTTATTTGTCTCCGATGTCTCTCCCTCTCCATGAATGACTCTGTGAGGACCATTCTTTGCTACAAAGAGATCTGGTTAGTATATTTATAGTGGAAAAGTTCTTGTCAAGGAGATACAACTTGTGTCACCAAAATAATTCTTTTCCTGATAGTTAAACCACTTCCCTAAATGACATAAGCTTTTCTGACAAAAAGGCTCTTTTGCTAAAATGAGTTGCATCTGTAGAGGGAGTTCTGACATTCAAACTGTACAAAGTTGAATCATCCTGTTTTGACTGTGAACTAATGGGGCATCTTTCAATGTCACTGCTGGGGAATCCAGCTGTGGGAACTCATAGATTACTTCTAGTCTCCCCCATGCTCTCTCTGCAAATTTTTTAATGAGTGTAAAAAAGCAATTCTGCTCCTGAATTTGAGAATTACAGAAACATTATTTGGTGGATCACACTGAAATGGTTCACCTTTTCCATTGACACACTTGATTTCATTTTCAGCGAGTTTTGGTCTCAGACTTTTTTTTCTTCCAGCCATACAGAAATTCAAACCCATTCCACCTCTTTTAAGTCTCCCTCAATTGATCCTACCAGTGCCACATTTGTGGGTGAATGATGGCAAGAATGGCTGAAGTATCTTCAGCCTGAAGACTTCAGGGTCCAAAGTGGAGTTCATACCTCAACCTAGACTTGGACCAAAACCAAACCCAGTTATAAGTCATAAGTAGGGAGCTGATCTTTTTGGCTGGAGAGACAAAATCCAGCTGGGATGCTTGTCTACCACTGAGTATAAAGAAACTATTTCTTAACCTTTGTGGAAGCACAAAACTCAGGTAAAACTTGGGCTCTGAGTCTGCCAAGGAGACAACATTTATGAAGCCAGTGAGGCTGCTGGGATACCGGAGTGGCTGGGAACAGAGCCAGGCTCTTCTGAATCACAACCCAAAATCCATTCCTTAGCAATAGTAAACACCCATAAAAATCACATAGACACCATATGAGGAATCTTTCACAGAAAAAAAAAAAAAAAAAATATATATATATATTTAGCCAACAAAGAGCTTATATTGTGAAGCCAGTCCTTCATATTTTATAACGTTTACACTACAGCTAATTTGGGATATTATTGAAATCCTTATTTAGTATCATAGTTGTGTAACACCAAACATTCTTTTATTACTATTTATTTATTTATTTTTATTTTGTATTTTGTAACAGAAGAATTCCAGGTTATTCATACCTACAGTATGTTGAGGTAATAGACTACATTAAATTCCAACCCGGTGGAGATTTATTATGTTAGAATGAACATTGCCTACAGTACAATAACTCACAGAGATAACGGAAAACACACTAGTGGTATAGGAATTTGCATTTCATAATTTAGGATAGTAACCGATATAACAGGTGGCTTAATCAGGAGGCTTAGCTGTATGACTCTGCTGAAGGTCAGTTTTGCTTAGGATAGGTATTGCTTGGATTATGAAATAACAGATCCAAGCTGGTGATGTTTGACTCTAAAGAAGTGTAAACAGTTCAACTGTTTTCACAGTAAATATTTGCTTGAATGTAAAAAATGGTATTTTGTTATGTTCATGCTCATTTGTATTTGCTTTCTAGTAAATGGCTGTGGAATAAGAACATGCATAAAATCAATGAATTTTAATCAAATATCAAATAATATGATAATATGTGTCCTTTAACTCCTTAACGTTTTTGAATACAGGGAAATGAAACCTAAGAGGGATTTTCTTAGCTCCAGGAAACAGTGACAATTCCATGCATTTTGTTACAAAACTTACAAAGCTAGTGTGCATATGTCAAATGATACAGTTTATTAACATCAAATAATCAAAGTAAATATGTCTCCCTTTGCAGTCACAGCCTGCATAAAGACAACCTCTCTCTCTCTCAGTATAGGTTTTACTTTCTTCTTGAGTCTTTAATTTAGGAAAAATAAAACAAAGAAAGATAGGCCTCTTTAAGATCTGTAAAAATGTCCATGTCTTCTAGATAAATATCAGAAGATTTTTCTTTTTATTTCAAGAAAAAAAGAATATCCCACCATTTCTGTACCATTGCCACCACAATCTGGATCCATAGCATTAAATAAAAGTTGTCCTTTTTTGCTAATGTCAATGGAGAGGCTCTCACGTACTTCAAAAGAATTAGGATTTGAAAATCATAATGATATGGATTTGGAAGGAACTATGCTGCTTTCTGATTATTCACTTTGATTTATTTTTATATATAT
This sequence comes from Netta rufina, assembly GCF_964035555.1. Lineage (NCBI taxonomy): Eukaryota > Metazoa > Chordata > Aves > Anseriformes > Anatidae > Netta > Netta rufina. Next base: position 26,727,314 of record NC_140130.1, on the reverse strand, counting down.
TTGTTATGCTGGAAGGTCCTGCGCAAATCAGATCATTGCAAGTGGTGGGTGCTCATCTCATTGCAAACCCTCTGTACTCCCACCCATACAGAATCTTTCAGCAAAACACACCCGGAGCACCAGCTGGTTAAAAGACCTTGTCCCGCACCTCCCTGCCTGTCTCTGCTGACGTGAACAGTAAAATATGCAGTAACAGACTTTGAGTAAGATTGAAAAAGAGGAGGAAAAAATATGCTCCCAGCAGGCAAAATATTGGTGACATTTTTAATAATAATGAAACATAAGACCACAGTAGGGCAAAACTGAAATCCATTTTGCATGTCAAAGAATTGGTTGCATTTAATTTGTTTGGCATATTTTACTAGCTCTCTATTTCTTATGGAATAAGTTCAAGGTTATGAAATGTATTGCTAGTATGAAATGTTCATAAGGATTTCAGATGAAAGAGAATAAAGCAAAGAAAGGTCTTCCAACTCATTTTTGATTGATGAAATCTTTTGTGAAAAATCCTTTTTCCCTCTCAATGTAGCTTTGAATTCATATTTAGGGAATTAAGATGTATATTTTGTAAAAACAAACAAAGAAACACCAAAAAATGATTATAACTTATTTATTTATTTATGTTTAGAGATTCTCGTCTCAAATTTATTCCAAACTGGTTGAATTTATTTAAATGGTTCCCAAAGGACATGGCAAGACTTAAATGTCTGAGCTGAATCTGACTTTGCTTCTTGCTTGATTATTTCATTATAAACTTCTCTTTCCTTTAAACTACCTGATTTCAGTCAAATCTGTACAAGAGCAGCTTCATTTGGACTCGATATGAAAATCAGTAACGGGGGAACTTCAAGAACTTCAAAAGTTTCTGAAAGGCCATGATAAGCCTCTGTATCATGGGAGGTTTATTAAGGGATTTCATTTGGGTTCTCAGGACGTGTCCACGAATTGGAAGGATGGGAATAAATAAACTGCAGGGAAGGTGAAACAGGGCAGTATTCAGGCAAGGGCTTGCTTTCCTCAGTGCCACCATTTTGGCTTTTGGCTCTGTAGTTATTTATCCACTAGAGGTCTGTGTGTGCCCTGGAGAGCCTCTGACTGCAGCAGAGCACGTCCTGCCAAGCAAACTGTCCCCTTCATTTTAGGGGGAAAAAACAACAGTTCAGCAACACTGCTCCCTTTCTTGTGTGCAACGTCACACTGATTTTCATGAGTGATGTCAGACAATTCCTTTTTATATTTTTAGAGGAAAAAAATATATTTTTATTTTATTTTTATTTATTTTTCCACCTGTACCTCCAGGTTCACAGAATGATGATTTTCTTGTGCTTTGTTTGGCAAGAAACAAGCAAACAAAACCAAAACCCTCAAATCATTCCGATTTTTTCAAAGTACAAAGGAAATGCTTCATAATGGGTGTTTTCAAACTAAATGATTTTTAGGACTCAGGTCGCCTCCATCCCCATTTTTTTTCAGTTTGTGGAAAATTAAAAGAAAATAAAACAATCAACATCCCACCCCACCCAAGGTACAAATAAACAAACACAAAAATCAAAATAGTTTGGGTGTGGGGAAAATCTTTTTGTCTGATTAATTTTCACCAGTGATCTGAAGTGGCATTATTCACCCAGATCCAATCTTGATAATATGCAGCACCTTGCAAGGCAAAAGAGATCAAATCTGAGCTCAAGCTGTGTTGAAATGCATGTTTCCCTTCACATTAGATTTATAGGACTGCCTGCCGTTAAATGCAAGGCTGTCTGGGTAAGGCAGGTCAGTGCAGCTTGAAGGTGAACCAGACCATTACACATAGAGGGTGCTTTGCTCCTCTGTATCACATTGCCCACCGCTCCATGGAAAGCTAAAGGTTAATCTCAGCTCATAGAAGTGAGAGCATCCTCAGGCTGCTCCAGCTTTGTATGTCTGGCCCTGTACAGCACCTTCACAGACAGAAGAAATTCAAATGACAGCTTTAAACCATTTTAGCTTTTATAACTCATGCTTAGTCAGTGCGTATTTCAGCAGAAACTTATGAAGTTTTTATTTTCAAACAAGATAGGAGTGCAGAATTTACATTGGTGTAACTTCAGAAACATTAATCAAGGAACAAATTCATCTTCTGACTCTTTCTGTATGTCTAATCTAGGAAGAAAATGACTGCAGCTAGGTTTGATGTTTTGTAAACATCTGTCTGCTCATTTAAATTGCATCCACATGTCAAGACACAGAAATGCTATATTTATTCGTTTTTATTTTTAAATTAAAAAGTCTTCCTGCTGTTGGTTTTTGTTTGTTTTAAACAGAAACAAACAATTTCAGGAAAATGATAACTGTGGAACATGAACATACCGCAAAGTGCAATAAATCTTTCTCCAAAGAAATTCACCTATCTCAGTTGTGCTGTCTTGTATGCCAGCTTCAACACTGTGTGTAACTACTGAGTAACAAAGTTACCTCATTGGTTCTGTTAAAAATCAGAACTGAATATGTCCCACTAGCTAAATGGAGAAATACTGAGATTTCTTTTATTATCCAAGGGAAGTTACTTGAAAAATATGGTTACATCATAGAGGTAATGTTTATATTAATGTCAGAAATGCAGCTACTTAAATTCTGAACTACTAAAGCTAACAAAGTAACAAAACTACATTATGTATTTGAGAACAATACCTATGATTTGGAAGCTTCTTGAAAAATTAATACTCAAAGTGTGAGTGACAGTGGTAGAGATTTTCTGGTTTCATTGAAGAGCTGAGTGATTAATGAAACTACATTAATCCAGTATATTAATCAGTATATATCCTAAAATGGATCACCTGAGATTAACTCAACCCATTTTAGGCACTGACAAGTTACAGAGATGCTAGTCTGAGAACTGGTATCAGAAGAGAGAATTAATCTCTGCTCATATCAGTGGAAAAAGACAGGAGGGACATTCTAACATTGTGGGTAAAGATGACACGCACACCCCACAAGCTCCAGAGATGGAATTATTTGCAGAAAAGTACTAGCAAGTGGGCTTGAGTAATGAATGCATTCAAGAAACTAATGATTCCTAATGGAGCTGAGATTTCACCCATGGCATTCATAGGCAAATTGGTGACATCAATATGTGGAGATCAATTGATGTTATTCTGAATTTATTAGACACAGTGTGCTTCACATCTTTTCTTTTAGGAAAGAGGCTAAAAAATACAACAATTAAGGATTTTAGTAAAAAAGAAAAAACAAACCCAAAAGCCCGTGTAATTCTCACTTAAGGAGTTTGATTTTATTGGGATTTTATCAAAGTGAATCATAATTAAAGTGGTAAAAGTAAATCAATTTAAATGATGAAAACTGAGGAGATAACAAGGTGCAGTTTGGTTTTAGGCTGTCGATTGGAAACGACAGTGAAAGATTAATATCACATAGCCTTGTGTGTCATTAAGCAGAGTAGAGCCAGCATGCAGCTTTTACCTTTTGATGTTCACACATTATTTTTTAACTTTTTTTTTCTTTCTTTTTTTTTTCTTTTTTTTTTTTTTTTCCTCATTGTCTTTGGCTATCACTTCTTTCTACAGCCTGAAGACATCATGAATGCTTCCTAGTTTCTTTCTGTCCACATGTCCAAAACCAGAGAGTAGGAGATAGCTGGTTTGCCTGAGGGCAAGCCAAGGCTGGGGGAGCCACTCAGTGGACTGGCACACTCTCATGTTTGGATAGAAAGAAATAGCTTTACCCAGGAGTTGCACAGGAGATACATCACACACCCCTGTTATGATATCATTTGGAAAAAAAGAACCATTTTGTAATATCAGCACTGTCACAAGGAACCAAATTATTTTATTCTGGTCTTCATTGTGATGGACAGATGAACTACTCATTGGTCTGGAAGATGGTGGTTGACTAGAAACCAGCAATCATGACCCTGTTACACACATAAGCAAACAGAAAGTAGAAGCAACCATTACACTTATAAAGAGACATGCAGATGCACAGCTCTTCAAAAGAAAGACAACCTCACTGAGCTAAAAGAAAATCATTAGCTGAGCTGTTTGAAGGGGAGGCGATAGAAGAATGTAAAAGAAAATTGAAAGCTTTTTTTTAATTTTAAGAATCGACAAATCAGGAAAAACAATGACTTTGTCTAAAACTTGATTCTAGCTTAATGTGCAAGGGAGGCTGTTAATTTTTTCAAAGCAATTTATAGTTAACATTGAAAAAGGGAAACAGATGGCAATCAATAACCTCGGGAAATTGTGATGTGCAGAAAAAAAATAACATGAGGTTACAAATAGAGAAAAATCCATGCTTGTAAGTCATACAGACTTCTTCCCTTTTGGTTACATTAGGAACTAAAAAACCCTGCAAAACATATTGCTCTCAATGGTAGAGAGAGATAATAAAGCTCTTGGTGCAGAGAAATCAGGAATTTTTCAAAGAATACTTTTGTCCTGTAGCTGGAAAGATGTAGGTGATGAACTTATCACACAGAGGTGAAATTTCCAATCTATGAATAAAATGAGGATGTTAGGCAATTTCTCCTAGAGAATATTTTGCATCAAATAATGTCAAATTACTGAGTTTAAGAGTCAAAAAAAAAAAAAAAAAAAAAAAAGACAATAGAGGAACAGATGTCTGTCCACCTGATCTTAGTGTGCAATTAACTTTAATTTACTAGGGAACCTAGAAGGGGCAAAGACAGGGCTAATGTTGGACTGATACTCAGAAACAAACAAACAAACAAAAACCACCACCACAAATATGATGAACTACTAGGTGCTGGTAGATGAAAGTGCAGCTACAGTTACTAGTCTGTTTAGCTTATTTCACATGGCTTCCAGGTACATTTCTGGAAGGGCTATACCAAGTTTTCAGGCCATAAATACTGAAAAGACAGGAATATATTTATCTTCAATTAAAGAAGTTATTAACTAATTTTTAGGGAGTTAATGACTGCATGATGGGGAACCATTATGTAGGGAAAGACTCAGGGAATAAAATTTATCAGTCTTCATGAGATGAACAGAAGCATTTACAAGTGGAAGAAAAATCTGATGAGGGACCCTTTCATCACTACAAAAGTTAAACGAAATTACAGGTGAGAAGTTGGAAGAAAAATTTAGACAAGAAGGCAAATCATATTTTATTTAGATGGTGGTATGAATGATTACAAATACTGAAGGCTGTGATAAGCACAGTGGTAGCTCCATTTCAAATTCAGAGGTGAATATTTTTATAAAAATGATCAGAAAATCTCCATACAAGCTGCAGCTGATTAAAAGCAAGAGTCTGTACGTGCATGTGTGCATGTGCAGATGGAAATTAGGTTGTGCTTTTTATAAACTGTATTCACAAAGAGAAAAAAATGGACAGTATTAAGAACCTCTTTTGCCTGGAGGAGAGATGCACCACAAGAAGCAGAAGATGAAGCTGAATTAAGACTCAAAAGAAGCTTTTCAGAAAACATGGTAATGGCGATTAACCACCAGAACAAAGTACAAGGAAGGGGATAGGGACAAAGTCTCTTCTGATTTTACAGTAGGGGCTGAAAGCTTTTCTAGGAGACAAGCTTTAATCTAAGACAAAGAGTGCTTTAGTCAAATACAAGTTATTGACTCGGGGCTGGATAACTGGGCCTGAGATATTTCAATAAGAAAACAGAGAGATCTCTTTTGATCTCACTGTTGCAAATATGTGTGATTCTGCATGACTCCTGTTGCAGAGTTTCACCCATTTACTGCTATACTGGAACTGATAACACATATCTGATTCCAAATTCATTTCCAGTAAGGGGCTAATCTAGGAAAAACTTCATAAAATAAAAAATACCTTGTGAACTGATTACTTTTCCCAGAAGCTAACAGCTCTGTACTCTAACTTCTAGCTTAAACCAATCTTATTTTAAAATTCTTGACACTAGCCTTTGTTAAGCTGTCCTCCTGCTGGTTAAAAATGCCTTTATTATCTAGAAATACTCCCAGTGCTTCCCTGAAAGTATTTTGTCACTTCCCTTCTTGATAAATTAGGTGCATATTAATGGGCATTTAAGTTATAATATAGGACTTCTCATTAGGAACAAGCATTTTGTTTGAAAAGAGGCAATAAAAATAATTTCAGTGAATGCATACCAAGACTGTAGATCAGGTGAAGGATGTAGATTTATTTGTGCATTGTAAGCTTTGTATTGTGGGAATTTTTCCCATTGTTTATCAAAGAACAAAAGCAGGATTCTGAAGTGGACTAATTCTATCCGCATTGATGTATACATCTGAACTCCCATTTAAATGAATGGAGCAGCACTGGGACACCATACATCACTGCTTTATATTCCAACCCAAAATACTGTTCTCAATTTTCCACTTGCTTGGTGTCTTGTGTTGTCATTTATAGCAATGCAAACAGAATGCAGTGTAGGTGCAAAACACCATTAGGTCAGATATTTCCAGTCATTTATATTAGCTGTAGCATCTGGCAGCCTATTTATATTAGCTTTACATAGCATAAATGAGTGCACTTATACAATATAAACTGCAGATGTGCTACCATTATGCTTTTATTCCCTTTTAAAAAAGTCTTAGCTTTCTTCACAACATCATCCAGGTATGCTGAATTTCCCCCTTGCTGTAGAAACTATATGATGAATGGTCTCCATTTTCTGTTGGTTTATATCAAAGTGCTTTATTGTGCATCCCACACTCAACACTGCTAATATTCAGAGAGAGCTCATTGTCTTCTCTGATAACATCATATCACCTCTAATGGATCCAGAAGAGTCAAGTCCTAGTCCTGTTCTTGAAACTAGGTTCCTTGTGGCCTGAGATTTTTACTGTATTTACCACTATAGTGTTTCTAAATTCCAGATACTTAGTATATATTTAAAAGATAATGAAGCAAGATACTTGTGTGCAGTGTATTGTCAAGTAACTCCCTCCCTCTCGAGGTTCACACATCAGCTAGCTATAAGCTTGATCAGTTCCTTAAGAATGATGAATAGTGTTAAAATTTGCCATATTCCTTTCTGCCAGATGCTCTGAAAAGCCTGTTAAAACTCCATAAAACAAGTAAACCAAGTTCAGTTACGCTCTGCACTTTTCCGGCACTGCTGCTAGCACAAAAATTGATTGATTGCTCTTTGTGCAAGTCTAAATCTAGCCTGTTCACCTGCAAAGCACTGCTCCCTTGTACTTTTTTGTTGTCCTCAGCAACATCCTGGTGAATGTTTTTCTTGGTACAGGGATTTCTCTGTAATTCTAGCATTTGCTTGCCTCTTTCTTGCTTCTGTGTGCTAATCTCATTAAAAGATTCATGCCTTGCCTCAGCAGCACATCCCTCAGCTGCTGTCCAGAGTTCTGTTGCTGCTCTCAGTTCCCTGGTGAAAACTTAAACATGTCTCCTTCACAGCCCAGGGCTGTACATGCAGAAGGAAGGGATTTCAATAGCTCCCTCAATATTTACTGGGTGCTCTTGCTGGGTGCATCAATATGTGATGCCATGTTCTAGAGCTGTTGGGATATTGTAGTGATAGCACACCTGGATCTCTTCAAGTGTAGAGAAGTGATGGAAAACTGCTTTGCATGTACAGCATTCATGGTAATAATGATCATAGAATCATAGAATCATAGAATATCCTGAGTTGGAAGGGACCCTTAAGGATCATCAAGTCCAACTCTTGACACCGCACAGGTCTACCCAAAAGTTCAGACCATGTGACTAAGTGCACAGTCCAATCTCTTCTTAAATTCAGACAGGCTCGGTGCAGTGACCACTTCCCTGGGGAGCCTGTTCCAGTGTGCAACCACCCTCTCTGTGAAGAACCCCCTCCTGACGTCCAGCCTAAATTTCCCCTGCATAATGATGGAGAACGCAAGTGAATAGTGTAGAGTGAAATTACAGCCTAATCTAGCTAAAGTATATGGAGGTCTTGCTCCATTGGTCAGTAGCAAAATGAAGAAGCTGAGGTCACTTTTTTTTGGCAGTAAAGCTTTACGTTTTTGGTTTTACATTTGTCTTTACAAGAAGAAAGGTTTGTAATCATGTAGAGAATTTGGAGGACAAACTATTTTCAGGAAACAGAGAGGGTAGAATCATTAAACATACAAGTGGAATGTTTGGGGATGATATGAACTGTGAAAGCACAGGTGAATCCTGCCACAGCTGTGTTGACATTAAGAAAATAAAATGTTATGTCACTGCTGAAATAAGAATGCACTTTCAGGAGATCTAGAGCAAAAGCAAAAGAGAGATTATGGCATAGCTGAGCTGTTAGCCACCAGCCAAAATGTCAAAGCCAAGGTGAAGGAGAATAGACTAACTTCTGGTGAATGAGATGAATGGGAGCTGGTGCAAAGGACAGCTTGCAGAGTTGAGTCCAGTATGTTGTCATGTTGTTTTAGTCTCTAAGAGAGCTGAGAGGGGGCATCTGAATTTAAGATGTTGTTGTTGGAAAAAAAGCAGGCAAACAGCTGAGTCTTAGTAAAAGAAGCTACAGGTTTGGTGACAGAATTGTATTAGGAAAAGTTTGTGAGGACCTGAGCAGTCCTGGAGAAATACAGGAGAGCAGAGTCCCTGGTGAAAGGGAGAGTAAACTTCAAAACTTAAAAGATAATTAACAGCCTTTGGAAAAGAGAAAGGGTACCAGGGATTACAAAGAGCCACACAGCTTCTGCAAGCAGACAGTGAACATATGGTGGAGGCGTAAACAAGCTATTGAGGAAGATTAACCAACATGAACAAGTATTGCTTCCAAGAGACATGCCATGTTCCTTGGAGTATGAAAACCCCAGAGGCATTCTGCGTGTCTGGGAAAATGTCTTGCATGTGCCTGATTGTAGAAATAGTCATCCAGCAAAATACCTAGCTCTTTCCTAGAGAAATGCTTACTGTGGAAGTGTTTCCAGTGTAAGGTGCAAGGCAACTGTATACTGCTCTGGTCCCTGTTGTGGCCCATAAGGAGCTGTTGCATGCAGCCCCAGCACAGCTGCCGTTGAATGAGTTGTTGTCTTCACCTTAATGACCACAGCCAAACCCATTTCTCTTTGCAGTCCTTCTGCTGCAGGCTGCCAGTCACAGTTGTTTTTTCATAATAGGCTGCTTGCCTCTTCCCAGGTGGTCAGCAAGCTGCGGATGGTTGCTGAATGATGAGGATCTTTATCAAGGGTGAACACTAATGTCTCCACGAGAGAAGCAAATCTACTGTGGAAGAGGTGCTCTCAGTTTAGGTGCAGGATTGATAACTGGCCTCAGGCAGAGAGCTTGATGAGTTCTTAATGAGGCATCAGGTCAGGTTGTATGGATTCCCTTGAAGGCTGTGAATGAAAGTAAAACAGATGCCTTACACGCAAGTGAAAGGCAATGGTTAGTGATCAAAATGTCATAAAAGGAGTGTAGACAATAATCACTATCATTCACTGTTCTCACAAAATGATGCCTGTGCGCACCTGTAACTGTCGGGATTGTCCCTGCTTTTGAACAGTCCATGGAGAGTTACACTTTCCACTAAGAGAGTGTTATGGTACTGCTTCATTTCCCTTCAGTAGCTTGAGTGAGCCTGAAGGATGGTGAAATGCCTCCCAAGAGGGTCAGCAGCTTTCTGAAGATAGAGGGTAAGATGCTGGAACTTCAGCATGTATTATAATAGAAAATAAAAGGCTATTATTTTAGTTGTGGTGGTATGTGGACCATATTGGCTGCCTGAATATATTTATTCATTCATCAGTTAGAAAAGTAAATTTTCAACAGTGGAGTTCAGTCAACTGTCCCTCTGCCTTCACTTCTTGCACAAAAATGTAAAAAGCATAAAATTATGAAATATTTTGGTGGTACAGAAATAACCTGACTGTATTTCTCTACTTTTCTTTCCAGTAGCTTTCCTGAGAACTCAGTATTTTTCAACAAGTTATATGCAGCAGTGAAGAGGGCTATGTTGAAACTATTAATTAGAGGCTTGAGTTGTGTCAAGTGCAATCTATACCTTAATCCTCTGCCTTAATTTTTGCTTGAAATGGAAAATGTTCTCAGAGTCCAAGGTTTAAAGTCAGAAGTACTCCTGCTCACACCTGACCTTATTCTTCCAATGGCATTGTCCTCTTTGGAATTGGATGATGGAAAAATAACACGTGAATTCTTCAAGGGTCCCACAGCATGCTTCATGATGCCACCTTTCAGGTAGCATCTTGGTGGACAGTGCCTCTATGGACTTTGCAAGGTGATTTGTTCCCACCTTGCCCATTTCAGTCTCCTAAGGTCATTTTTATGGGATTGAATCATCCCAGATAGCCAGTGAGGCTCAGCTATTTTTTAACTAAGCAATAGTATTTCAGTCCTTTTGTCAGGGAATTACTGACTGTGTCTGAATTTAAGCTAAACACATTGCGTTAAGGAACGATTACAAGTATACTTATCATATATTATTATATAGAGATGACACTAACAAATACATAATTACATATATTGTATAGTACATGTGTAGATAAAATAACAAATAAGAATAAATACTGACAATATTCCCTGTTTCCCCCCTCTGACCTGGTGGTCCCCACTGAGCTGCATACTGCTCCCCAAAAACAGTGTTAGAAATAGAGTCTGGGCTTTCATCTCTCAACAATGGATACTTTCTGACTGGCAAAAAGAGGATTTCAGTTTTATCTACATACTGTGAGGTGTACAGCACAGAAAAAAATCAGAGGTTGAAATCTGGACAATGACTTTATAAAAAGAAGAAAAACAGAGCAATTATCTAGGATAAATATGTCGCAGATCTACACCAAAAAAGAGGGTTGCAAGAATACTGTAAAAGATTATCTAGTCAGAACCTCAGAGTCTCAACTCCAGTGGATGATAAAATTACTTTGAATATGAATCAAATGGATAAAAGATTGGCTCACTGGTGCCTGTGATGAGAGACTGGTGTTGCAGAAAGCCTCCACCTACATTAAAATGGCATTATGATTTTTACTCTCCTTCTGATGGTCTCCTCAGTAATTTTTCAACTAAATACAGAAAAACAAACAGTCACAGTTGTCTCATGCCATGGGCTTGCCCACATGCCTGTGAAGCTAGCAGGACTACTTTGCAACACAACATTGTTCTGGGAATGGGTTGGGGGAGGACAATTTCTGTACACATTTTAGTGGGTTTAGAGTCCTGATCAGAGAAGGATTGTATTGCTTTTCTCAGGGACTTGAACACAAAGCTAGTGTCTAATCATGCTTAGCAAATTTGATTATCCTCAGTGGTCAGTGTCCTGACAATTGATGAAGACCCGCCCATCATTCATTTTAACTCACTTTCAGAGATGATAAAGTTTAAAATAGTTATCACCTAATAAAACGTAATTCTGAGTATCACAAGAAGATGTATATTAAATAAAATGCTGGACAACTTTCACTCTTAGATATTTTTCCATTTATATCTGACATCAAATTCTGGGCATGTTTGTATTTTACATCTCTACTTTTTTCTAAGTCTGGATGATCAGATAGGTCATGTTGGAAAATTTGAGGTTGGATCTGAATTCTTTGGAAGAACGTTAGAACTGGTATTCTGCTTCTACCCTAACGCTCTCAAAGATTCAGCAGATAGTGTAAAATTAGGGTTTGTATCTGCATCTTTCAGGAGGCTGTCCCAGTTCTGGCCTCCCTCTGCTGTGAGCATCCTTAAAAGATACATCAAACAGCACAACATGAGTTCAAACAACTTTGCTTGTAACTGCAATGAATCTGAAATGTACTGATGAAAGATTTATTAATGTCATGCAAGGCAGAGTGTCCTCATGTTAGCAGAGACAGTTTGAATCACTGAGTGAGCAGGTCATCAAAGAGAAATCAGCATGGTAATTGGAACAGCATTCTTAACCTAATTGCAATGGAGGTTAAATCATCATCTGTGTATGGCCTTGGATATTGACAGCCACGCAAATAAAATAGTAATAATCCAAGGCATGCCTCCCTTTCTGTTGTGGTGAATTATGATGTGAGGCTCAGGCTGGGATAGACATTGTACCTCTGTTGGATTTTCAGCTACATCGTCACAGTGGAATCCAGCCAGGATATGTTGACAAAACAATTTTCCCTGGGGAGAGAAAAGCCCTACTGTTTGTAGTTATGGAGGTGCTGCTACAGGAACAGTGAAAATTATGACTCAGAAAATGGGTTGTGATACTTCTGGTGTGCATAAGCACACAGGTGAACTTAGAGAGTTTCCTACGCCTTGATCATGCTGTTCTTTCTGTTACTGGTAAATATGGTACTTTTGGGGCATCCTTACTGAAAATAATGAAAACTGTGCACAAAATACACCACTATTTCTGGGGCTCTTAGAAATATTATTATAGGGTTTTGACACAACATTACAGAATTTTTAAATGATTACACCAGCCCAACTATTCAACTGACATTTTCGTCTTCTCTCTAATAGACAGTCTTAATTCCAGTTAGCTGGATGTAATTCAATTCTATTGCTATTTCCAAATCTGAAATGCAAGTTAGTGGTATTACCTAGCATTTAGCAGAATGAAATACGTCAGTGTGTCTAACAGTGCTTGTGGCTAAAACTGTTCTGGACTTTACCTGAGTTTTGAGACCTTTTTTACCTAAGTCCTTCAAATGACACTTTTTCATTCAGCATGTTTTGAGTTATTAACCCACATTCTGTGACTGTGCCGCCCTCCCCAGGCACCACTGGCTTTCCTGCCTTTATTCACTAAGCATGAGTCACTTCCTAGCATCTGAACTTTTGCTGCCTGATACAGCCTCCACTGATTTACTGTTATGGTTTCAAGTCTGTGACTTCTCACTTTTTCCCAAGTTCTCATTTTCTCTTTGGTTCTTCTGGGTTTCTCCTTATATTTTTGGGAGAAGAACTCTTCATGCCCATTTTCTACCATTTGGCTCATTGAGGAGCTGGTAGCAAGGTCATTTTTTTGGACTTTGTTGGAAAGAAAAACTAAATGTATCCCAAAACTTTTGTCTATCACAGTAATCAAAACACTTGCTATTAAGCCTTAGATGGACTGATGTTACTATTTTTGAAGCTGACCTCATATGTGCTTTCTTTGACTTTACTACACTCACCTTTGGTAGTCCAAACTTCAGACACTTCTGCCATCTATTAATATCAGTTGGAAATATTTCATTGATTTTCACAACATAGGCTTCAGGGTCTGCATGTAAACTTTACCTAATATTGTCTCTGTAACCAGGATGCCATCAGGCTATAAATGAAAGTTCATCGTATGTTGACATTCAGCCCTCTCTGAAAGTCATATTGGCATGGTAACACTGCAGGTGTTCTAGCTTTAGAGTTAAAGAAATCTAAGAAACACAAGAACAAAAATTAAAAGCTTGTGTAAAACAACAGCAGGCATATTTTTTTCAGGGTGTTGTTTGGTTAAACCCTATTTAACAAAAAGGAGAATATCCCTCAAATATTATTTTTATATGGTTAAAAAATATTAACAAAAATTCTCTGTGGTGAATATTTACTAAAAAGAGGTTGCAGAGACTCACTCTCCAAAGTCAATCTCCAACCCTGCTGTAAAAGTACGTTCTATTTATGGTGAAATAAATAAACAATAAATAGATTGCTTCTTCCACCGGACAGTGATAACTGCATTCATTATTCATCACTGGTGTCATGGAGAGATGGATGGTCAGCTCAGAGATCATCTACCCAGGCCCTGACACGACTTGTACTCACAAGTGTTACTCAACCTTACACTAGAAAGACTATTGTTAGGTTGTGCCAACAAAGTTGAGACATGCTTTGGAATACTGAATTTGCAAGGCCCTTGTTTAATTCCTTTTTCATCCTAAAGTCTTGTCCTTGAATTTTTTTTGATTTGCAGCTGGATACCTTGGTGTCCACTCAACTGGTGATCCAGATACTTGAATGTATGGGTGTGCCACTCCATGGATAAAATGCGGAGAGGACAAGGTGGTAGGAGAGTGGTTGTGCAGAAATATGTAATGAGATGGACTATGAGTGCAACTGTATGTGATACCCATCGACTGTAATGGTGAAGAAAGAGCCTAATAGCTGTGCCCATCACACTAGTGAAGTTTAGTGATGCTTTCTGGACCTTATCGTTCTTGTACGGACTGCCCCCATATGGAATTGGATAGTGATTATGAACAGCTGTCTCTAATACAATTTTGACTCAGACAGCAATCACATTGCAGTAAATCTCACCTAATGATGTTTGCATTTAAGGTTATTTTATACTTCATTTCACTTAGTTTTCATAAGCTAGTTTATTTGCCTGTAGTAACATGTCCGCATCGTGGATGCTGAACTTCTCTGGGATGGCTGTATGACTATATTCTTCCCGAGTAGGTTTTTCCAGGAGCCCTGGAAATTTTATTCTAACACTGTTCCCTTTCAAATTATTAGTTAAAAATACATCCCGTAGCTGATATCTTTCTCCATTGTTAAATGTGAAATACTTAGAAAATTCTGTATATCACAATCTCTCAACAATATTATATTTAGATTTACTAATACTGAATCACAGATCAGTCACAAATAGGGCTGATGGCAGTGAGAACATTTAGCCCATTCCACCACAACTTGTGGGGCTGGGCTTTACTAATAGAACAATAGAACTTTTCCCAATGGCACTCAGATGGTATCAGAGATAGGATGATTTATGAAGCTGGTGAAGTTCCTCACTCCTCAGTCAATGTCAAAGTAAGAGAATTCATCATTCAGAAGATGCATGAATTCCTGCAGACATTGAAGACTCCAAAACATCTACATACACAAGTTAGTGGTGGTAGATTAATTCTTGCTCTGACTATGAGCAAGATTCAGGCTATGATATGCTGTTTCTTCAGATTCTTCCTCCAGGGCCAGTGATGTACAACAACATTCCTCTTCCTGTCCTAAAACGTTACTGCATCTGCTCTGAACAATTAAAAGAGCCATTATGTCCCTGCCCCTAGATATAGCTGCATTTCATTAGTGGAGGATAGCACTGCATATGGCCATTGTTTTGCTGGGTTTTTGATAATAAAAAAAAATTGCTCAGTATTGATTATAAAAGTGACAACCTGAAGATTTATTATGCTGCAAGAGTGTTGGGGGAAAAAAACAACTCCACTGTTCCTCTATCTGGGAACCCAGGGAAGTGATGGATAGCTCAGTACTACTATTATCATACTTATTGGAATAAATCATTGTGACAATATTTCAAAGACATCAAATGCAAAACTGTCACCAACATTTGACCCTAACCTATGTGAAAAGGAAAAAACAAACAAACAAACAAACAAAACAAACAAACAAACAAAAAACCAAACGAAACCAACCAACCAACTAACCACCACCACCACCACCAAAAACCAAAAAGGAAATGAAAATCTTAATCTTTATTGAGGTTACAGAAAGAGAGCAGTATGGAATAAATATTGTCTGATTCCCTTGGAAACTATGAGAACTAAAGTACATTTGTAGCTAAAAGCAGCTATTGGAAGGTGAAAGAAATCTTGAATCTGCCCAGGACTAATATTAACTACAGATAGGTAGTGTCAGATTGTTCCAGAGAACTGTGTTATGCCTTCAAAACTTTTTTTAAGCAAGGAATCTTGACTAGAGAAAGGTTAGCTTGCTGGTGTAATACATTTAATGGACCTGATTACACAGAGTTGTCCATCATAAAGACAATTTTTACCCTATAGCACACAGGAGAAGAAGAGAACAATCTTGAATGGCCAAGTTAGTAGAAAATAAGTTAGCTGCAGGGAGAAGAGATGGTGTTTCTTTCTCTAACCTATGACTTTTTTTTTTTTTTTTTTCCCTGTAAGGATCTGTAGTGGCATTAATAAAAGGTGCTGTTTCTGTGCTGGTTTCTGGCTGAGAAAAATCCAAGAAAAACAGCTGGAGAAAAACTTCTACAAATATATAACTCATAAAATTTCTTCCTGGTACAATTCTGTATCTGTCAGGGCAACTACACCAGATGTGAATTTGTTTAGAGGACTCCACCAACATGCTAATCCCAAAGTAAAACACTCCAGAATTTATGGCTTATTACTGCAGCTGGTGAAATGATGAACCTCGAACAGAAACTGAAACATCTCTTCTATTACGCTTGATAAAAATGTCACACTAAGCCTCTTCCAGAAGTTACATCATTTTTCTTTTTAGGAAAGTAGAATAATGTCTACTATTCAGATCTCCTGTCTCATTCTGAGAGGTGCTTTGCTACTGAAACCTTTGGAACAGTAATAGAGAATGGGCTAAAATAAAAAACAGAGAAAGTGGAATCCCATAATAGCACTAACTAGAAATAACCTCTATAACCAGTCACCACAGACACTCAAAACTTTTTAATTGCTGACAAGAAGAAATAGCTTTGCACCTGCATATCAATGAGTTATTTATACAGGGTGTTTGCAATAGGTTGCTTTATGCACTCTGGAAGAGAGGGATGAGAGAAGAATAAAAATTGTAAGTACACATAAGAACTGGCTCTGAAATATAGTTACCTGACCACCTTTTACTTAGACAAAATAACCTGTGAGCAGAATTCCCATCACCGGGACTATTGTTGCTGGCTTGAGCACTGGTCACTGCAGATGCACCTGCTGTGTGTTATATATCAAACCCTTGCAGTGAAGGCAAGAGTGTTTTGTTCTCTTGTTTGTTTGAGATACTTTTCTGAAAGATTTTCTGCTACCCCCAAAACAAAAAAACAAACAAACAAAAAACACCTTCCAAATAACCCACCATGGAAGAAAAAAACCTACCCCAAAATACCTTGTGTTTTTCTACACAGCTGCACTATTTAAGTTTCAGCTATATAGAAAATCAGACTGTCAGAAGACACAAAGATCTGATGGAGAATAGCAATAGAGAAGGCATTTTTAAAGGGTCCATTAAACCTAGCAGGCAACATTATTTTTTTACCTACAGAAGGTGTGAGCCAGAGTTATTGGAGAGTTGGAGGAAAAAAACATGAACAGTTCAAAAGAAAATAAATTATGTTAGGAGATAACTGTGCAATTCTAACTGGATGATCTTAATGACTCTTGGGTATTTTAAAATCTTTAACCTTAGAGCTTATCTTGAGAAATGCAGAGTTGATCAAATTCTGAATAAATTAGAGGCAATTTTATTTCCTAAAAATATCTGGTGTAAGCTTTAGTTGTAAACATATTCATGTATTTTGTTAATTAATTACAAGACTTTTAATTATTTCTATACTGTTATATTGTACTATTATGTTCACAGTAAATATTTAAATTTTCTGAATGTCTTCAAAGATGACAGAAAAACTAATGTGCTAATGAAGTTTTCAGTGTTCAACGCTGTTAAGCTGAAATACTTTAAAATGCTGGTTAGAGAAGGAAGACTGGATCCAATTTGGTGTCCACATTGGGTAGGGTCCAGTCTAGGATGCGCCAGTTAATAGCTGGAGTAGTGGAAAAACCCAGAGTCTCGCTAAATATTCTCTGGTATTTAATCTATCATAATCAACAGCTTCTACAGGTCACTAAGTGACTCCTAATATTGGGTTTCACAGAACAAAGAAGAATCCCAAGATTTCAAGTCTTTTTAGCCTACTGCAATTTTCCTATTTAAAAAATGAATTAATTTTTAAACACACACTGAGCTATTAACATAGGAACTTCTGCACTAGACACAATATTTCTACACTTAGGTTGAAAATAGAAAGAAATTTCTGAAATATAGCTTTTTTACTTCATTGTACCTGTTTTTCTCAGTCAGTTCCTGAGGTAATACTACATTAATTCTAGATTTGATGTACTGGCTGAAGAGTGAAGGGACTTGATGGGGTGTCAATTACTTAGCCTGTCACTGGCCAATTAATGTTCCCCAAAGCAATGGCATTATGCCCTGATGAATCTAACTCTGAGCAAGACATGCAAGAAATTTGTGTCCATCAATAACCTGCTGCATATCAGTTTCTCTGTCCCGTCTTGTTTATATAAATGCCTGTATTTGCATATATATTTGCATATACATTTACACACTTTAGGGACAAGAAATATTTCTCAAGATCTGTGTGTATAAATGTATAATGTCTGTTACCCCAAACACTCACCTTTGTTAGCATCTTTTGGTGATATCATTACAGTTTTAGGACTGTGGCAGAGTTCTTCGTTTTTGAAGCTGCTGCTGTTGGAAAGGAGAGGAAGCTTTCATTCCCAGCTTAATGGATTGAACTGTCTCTCAACCTTTTATTTGATATATCTTTGCTAGCAATGTCTCCAAGACACTAATAAGGAGAACACTCAATAGTATTGGCATGATAAAGTGAAAACTATTAATAGAAAAGCAAGTCCATCATACTCATTAGATTTAAATGTAGGGGAAAGAATATTGTGTATATGTGATGTGGCAGGGGAATTATACTATCAGGCCAATCAATTTCCATGCAGAGTTTTCTTTGTTGCTGTTGTTAGTGAGTAATTAATATAAATAATGCTGACTGTATTTAAATATTGAGGATACTAGGGAAAATAGTGTAGAAGACGGCAAGCAGATGGATCATTTAATTTATTCCCCAATTACAGCTGACATGTTGGGTATAGAAATCTGTGAGTCATCTATTATTTTTATGGTCCGTTTTACAGCTGTGTTTATTGTTATAATAAATAAATACATTATCTCATTAGGCTGGTATTGTAAAAAGCTTGTAAAATAACAAACATCCTCTGCTTTAAGCACTTTTCCCCATGTCAGGATATCACAACCAAAGAGGAAGGATGTGTTTGTACCTTATTAAGAATCAGGTAGATCTCACTCATCTTGTAAAAATATGGAGATATCAAGTGAAAATAACTCTCTGAAGTCAAGGTAAATAAATCTGATTCTTAGTGGAGGTAATAGGGAGAGGCCTGCAGTATCTTTCTACTGTTTGACAGAGTAGAAAACATAGTGCTCACCCTCGCTCTCCCAGCAGTAAATACACATTGCAAATAAATGTCAGATTGGCAATAAAGTTCATTGTATTCAAGTTTCAGACTATTCCATAACATGGCAATTTGATGGGGGGAAACCATCTGACAGTTATAGTATTTAATGTTCAGAAGCTCTGTTTCTGAGACCGGCAAGGGGAGGATCTTCTCCCATTCAGCTGGACCCAGCTGGCGGGGTAGGCACAGCCTGTGGCCTGGGGCAGATGACATCTGGAATGGCACAATAGCAGGGACCTGTTTGCATGCTCTCCCCTATGTCAGAGACTGGCAAATCATCATTGTTTTGGGGGGAAGGGAGGGCAAAGAAAGGATAATAGTTGCAGTCACTATGCCCCATCCTACTTACATAAACGTCCAGTGTGACTCTCCAATCCAAGTGGTATGTGCTTGGCACCTATCTAAATTCAAACCATTTCCAAATCTGCCATCCTGTGGCAGAATAAATATCCTGTTGTTAAAGGCTTCTTTGTCTGGGGGGAGAATATGGTTTTGTACATCCTGCTGATGTTTGATGATCATTCAGGGGGTCTGGGGTTCACATACACTTCCTGTGTATGGCAGGAATCACAGCCTCTGAATTGGAAAGGCATGGCTCCACCTGGCAGAGTTCAAGCAAGTCAAGTTGCTGAGTGGCCAGGTTATTGCATCTATGCAGGCTGGCACCCTCTACAGATGAGGTCTTCAATGTTTAGCCTGGGAAGTGGCACAAGAGGCTTGCCAGCTGCTGCCCAGAACCCAGAATCAATAGTTCCCAAGGGCATGCCAGTTGTCCCCAGTCCAACAAAACACCATACCTGTCTATGGCAACTTTAGTAACTGTTCATTCATCCCAACCAATGCCAACTAGTAACATCTTAGTGCAAGAAATATTAACATATCAAGTGAACTGAGATTTTTTTCTTTTAATTTCTGGAGCAAGATTACAGGTTAAAAATTTCCCATGTGTATGCCAATTTACTTAGCACTTTGCATTCTCTATTATCTTCTGAGAAAAATAATAATAATAATAATAATAATAAATATATATATATATTAGTTTTCATTTTCATCTTCTTTTCATAAAGAAGACTATTTGGTCTCTGCTCTTCCTTCTAGAAGAAAGCACTCAGATATTCAGGCAATGATTATTTTCATTCTTTTAGGCCAGGTTGGGATGACTGTTAAATAATTCTACTCTCCTTTTAGTGTAGAACCATAACTACACCAAAGGCCATATGCAGCACTTTCACAGGATAAAGTATCTTTTTTGTGTTCATGAGAAGCAGTTTTCCAGAATAAAATTTCCTTTTAGAAGCTCACGAAGATTGAGTGTTATGGATTTAGAAAGCAACTGTGCTCAGTAGTTATGCAGCAGAACAGCAAAGGCTGAGCTCTACCTTTTGTGACTTTGAGAAGAATCCAGCCTTTATTTAGACAACTTCATTAGCATTAACCAGTAAAACGCTTTATTACCAACTGACATACTGGGGTTATCCATCTGTAAACAGCAGTCTGGTCATCTGAAGAAAACAGATGGCAACACTGTTATATCAGAAGCATTGTTTTTTCTTGGTTTACTTAACTAGGGACTGGTGGAAGACACTTCTTAGAAGTCCCAACTGGATCTATTGGTGAAATGACTTGCCCAAAGGCACCAAGGAAACAGATTTTGTCACTCAGATCGCTGCTTCTGCTCTGCCTAAGCAGCAGGCTGTGGTTTCCAGGGATAATGAGAAGCAGTTGAGGAGGGAGAGAGAGGTTTGTCAGTTGTTGTATTTCAACCTGAAAACAGGCAGCCCCCTCATCACTTCTCCCATTCCCTACAGACATGACTTTTCATGATGGAGTAGGTTGATATATGTGTAATTTGTATTTTCATATTACACTTAAGGATGCAGCATGGGCCTGAACTTTGACTGAGAGGTCAGGAGCTTCGGGAAGAAGAAGAAAAAGTTAAGAAAGGCTGTGTTAAGCAGTATTAGCTCTTGGTTGCGTAGCACACTCATCAGTTTAATCCCCTGAAGTGTCGCAAGAAAAGAGCTTTTCCAGTAAGGAAAGGAACAGCATGTACAAGCAATTTCACATTATGTTCCTTCCTGATGGATCCATGGTCTCAGCCTCTTAGGTCTGCTGTTGATATACATCAAGCTTCTCATCTGATATATTATATCTACCACTGAAATCCTGTCCAACGGGGATTTCTTGTGGAAGAAGGAATACGTCTCTAGGAGATATAAAGAAGTTGAGTTATAATTTAAAAAATACTTTTCTAGAGTTCAGTCAGAAGAATATTGGGGGAGAGGACACAGGACAAATTTCCAGCCACTGATCTTTGACATCAACAGGTTTGCAATGTGTATGAACCTTCATCACTCAATGTGAGAGCCTCATCTAAAAAAGGCCAGGAAGAATGCTCCCTCTCCCCCCAAAAAATCAAAAATAACAAAACAAAACAAAACAAAAAACAACAACCAAACAAAACAAAACAAAAAAACCCCTGACCAACCAACAAACCAACCAAAAATGTCTGGCTGCAGCAGTGATGCTTATATCCACTCTGTGCTTATTCAAAGGGGTGATACAAGTAAATTATATCAACTTGTGATTTGGGTAAAGAAAACAGACGTGTGATCTACAAAGTAAATCAAACCTGAATTTCTATTACTGTATGAGTGAATATCTGAACAAAACTAGTTACCTTACAGTCTGCTGGAGGACTATTACCCTCTCTATTACCTATGGCTTCCTCCTGCTTGGTTGTACTGCTACTCACAGCTTAATATATCTCTACATAGCTATTTTCTCTCACTTGTTTCTAGCTATAATTAGAGCATAGATTTAGCACTGCACTTTTTTTCTATTTACTTATACAATTTGGATGAGGACTTGGTGGTTCTAATCAATATATCTATCTGCTACTACTTCCACAAGCTTTTAAAGAATTGCAGGCTCAGGACAATGGTGATGTCTCCAGTGATGTGCAAACAGGCAGAGGTGTAAATAGAGAGCTGTTGCAGCTGTGCAGGTGGTTCTTTGCTTTGCAGCAAGAACATAGAGTAAACAGCCTGGCTTTGAGCAAACGCAAGCACAATAAAACAACTCTTTAGCCTATGCTAGATTTTTTGAGGCAAGGGGAATGTGCATCCATGTGTCTTAGTGTTGACTATGCTATACAGGGCATCAGGATGCCTGGATCAAAATGCCACATTGCTATACTAAAAGAGGCCAGCAACTGTTGTTGTTTTGTTTGGTTTGCTTTGCTTTATTTTGTTTTTATGGTGTTAAATGCTGTGGATCAAGGATCATAGTAGCAAAAGAAAATCTCTTCCCTGTGCATTCAAATGTTTGCAGCAAGTTTTGGAGAAATAGAACCCGAATATACAGATAGAGATATAGAATTATACCACATATTGTGCACTGTGTGCATTTTCCATTTCTACTTCAAAATACAGCTTTAGTACGAGAAATCACATACTTGTCAATGGTAAAAATAAGCTTATGGAGCATGAGAAAGTTGAGTGATATATTAGTAAGGACTTCAGGGTGTTTTAAATATGATGCCTTTAAATTTAATTCTGGTTCTCATTGGGTCTGCTCAGGCCTCAGAAGAAGCTTGCAAACAAGAAGGATTTGAGTTTTCAGGGCTGGAAACCAAACCTGGCTAATAAGTCATGAACTGTGGACTCAGAGTCCACTATTTCTTGTATCTGCTCTTTGACAAGTGTTGGCAAGGGAAGGATTCCTGCATACATAGCCCGCCAAGGTTTTCAGGTTTTGCTAAACATTTGCGTTCATGTCTATGCTACAAAGAGAGCAAAGGGAGCTGAACTTGTTGCAACCATGCCACTTTATTCTATTGCTGATGGTACTCAATTCTCTCAACTCCATTTCATTCAGTAAATGCAAGGTACCTGGATGTTGCTTGGTCTCAGAATTCTGGGGAGCTGGATAAGAACTGGGTTCCATTCCATCAAAATTAATGCAACAAAATTAGATGGTTAAAAAAATAAAAAAAAATAGTCCCTAATTTATTCTTCTCTCACCTGTGAGGGATTATGAAGACTTCAGTCTTTATAGTACACTTTTGTTTAAAAAGAGCAGACCTTTGTCCCTCTGTCCTGGAAGCTGCCATTTGGTATTTTGTATCTGATGACTAACTTCACACAAAGGAATCTCTATGTTCAACCAAATCATTCTCCTGCTCCTTTCCCAGAGTCCAGAGGCAGAGGCCACACAGGGCAGAGAGGTTCTGAGTTCTCTTATTAACATAAGGAGGGAGTGGATCTGCTTTGCTCAGCCACATTGTTCAGTGTCATGTTTTGTTGTCAGACTCAAATGCTGTGAACCTTTCAGGGATTAAAATTGATGAGATTCTCTGCTGCCACCAGGCTCTTCAGGGCACATGATTTTCCTGAGCTGCAGTCACCAACTGGGAATTGCAGTCAGAAGGTCAGAAAGCTGTTAAAAAAAGAAAGTCTATATTGATGTTTTCCATTATTTGAAGTCTAAAACCAATACAAAACAACCATAGTTTTGACGAGGCTTTCCTGTTCCCCAGCAGCAATACGGATCTTTGAGTTAATCCAATGAATTTTTTATTGATATGTAAGAGAAGAAAAGGATCTTCAGTGCTTTTTGACATTTGTGTTGTGGGGAACTATACATTTAAGAGGCTTACATTAAGAGCCAGTCACAGTGTGAGATGTTATTCTTATGCTTACGTTGCATATGAATACAGTGCTGATCAGTCAAGATAGAAAAAATGTCTGTGACTCTCTTGTCTCATCGAACTTGCCTGATTAATTTCTCCTCCTGGTATTAATATGCCAGCTGCACTATCTCTGTTTGAGATGCATTTGCATCACAAAGGAATTATTTTATCTCAGCCTGTATAATTTCAAGTGATGTTGGTAGCTTACAGACACTCACCGCCCAAGTCATTGTCCAGGGGTGAAACTGCAGGGGAAAAAGCTGCACAGTCTCAACCGTGTCAATGCTATCGAACTTAATATTTCTATAGTTTTTCTTTTAGTTCATGCAGTCTAGATTTTTTTTTTTTTTTCCAAACCTTTGGAAAATGCTATACTAATCTTGCTGTCCTGCTGAGTTTACATTCAGGCAGAGAAGTGAGGTTCCCTAGCAGATGCTACAGTTTAAGAAGGGAATGGGAGATAGGACTTGTCTGCCCAGCCAACTTATCCCTTGCCTGTGGCAAGGTTCTTCCTGCTTCCAAAGGAAGTTCAAAAACCTCATCAGCAGGTAACAGAGAAATATGTGGAAAATCAGAAAAAAGAAATAAGAACTTTAACAAGTGAATTATGAATAATTGTTGCCATGCAGTTTGAAGCCCTGAACCTTCAAATCTTTGCTTGTTTTTGTTTATATACAATGTGCATGTCTTATCCTTTTATGATCCATGGCTTTGGGGACATTTTGTACAAGTGATTGGAAACTTAGAGCTGAGAGGAAGCAGAAAAAAAGACAACCTGGTCTTCCTTGAGTAAGTGTTCCTCTCTCATTTTGGCTTTTTTTTAATCCACTTTGAAAACCATGAAAACCAGAACATTTTGCAGATCTGAAATCAATCTGCTTGCCCTAACTTCAGTGCTTTTGATTTTATTTGTTAGAAGTGAGTTTACTCAAAGTGGACTGCAGATTTCTGAAAAGGTATTTTCAACACTGCTTCAATTAATGCATAAAACAAAGACTGCACATTTGGTATCCACAGAAATAAAAGTCACAGAGGAATGAGCTCATATAACACCCTGCTTCCCCTTTTCCTAATTTACTTCAGAGAGCCAGCTACATCTGCATTCCTTCCTCTCATCCTCTTTTTTGGCCTCCAGGCCAATTGAGGCAGCAACTGGTTTCTTTGTCACCACTCACCAGACCCGGACTCAAGGCAATTTCCGTAAATAGTTTTTCAATACTACTACACTAATTTTATACACTTTGCAGCCTATTTGCAAGTAATTTAATCATGCACATAATTTTTCTGACCATGGATTATGAAGTTATCTCCCTGCTTAACAGATGCCCAGAATCTGCTGCTATTTTGATATAAGTGGGATGTGTTTGTTTTCACTAGTTCGTAATTTCTTTGCTTAAGAGGCCACATTACAAAGTCTTTTTGTTTAAGAGCATCAGCAGAAGGAGACAGAATATGCAGTAGAAATAAGGTTGGTTTTTTTTTTTTTTTTTTTTTTTTTTTATACCACCCAATTGCCAGCTGATGTGATCGAGAACTCATTTTACACAGGCAGAGAACAGAGAGTAGGCAACAACAATTTCACAGTAGCCACACCGACTTTGGTGCCCCAGGTCACCACCATCATCATGACCAAAGTTTCTGGGGAGTATGTCTCTGTACAGACAAACCCAAACTGTGATGGAGAAGGATTTGTCTGAGCTTAGCCACCATGGCAGAAATCCGGTTCATACTTTTACCTGCAATTTCTCACTCATATCTGTTCAAAAAACATTTTTTTTTTGGATTGCTTTCACTATTTTGATATGACTAGCATTACATTTTATAAATGTTATTTCTGTAATTTGGGGTGCATCAAGCACGGCATCACTAGTAGGTCAAGGGAGGTGATTGTCCCGCTCTATTCTGCGCTGGTGCGGCCTCACCTCGAGTACTGTGTGCAGTTCTGGGCACCACAGTATAAAAAGGACATGAAACTGTTGGAGAGTGTCCAGAGGAAGGCTACGAAGATGGTGAAAGGCCTGGAGGGGAAGACGTATGAAGAACGGCTGAGGTCACTGGGCCTGTTCAGCCTGGAGAAGAGGAGGCTGAGGGGAGACCTCATCACAGTCTACAATTTCCTTGTAAAGGGGTGTCGAGAGGCAGGAGACCTTTTCTCCATTAACACCAGTGACAGGACCCGCGGGAACGGGGTTAAGCTGAGGCAGGGGAAATTTAGGCTTGACATCAGGAGGGGGTTCTTCACAGAGAGGGTGGTTGCACACTGGAACAGGCTCCCCAGGGAAGTGGTCACTGCACCGAGCCTGTCTGAATTTAAGAAGAGATTGGACTGTGCACTTAGTCACATGGTCTGAACTTTTGGGTAGACCTGTGCGGTGTCAAGAGTTGGACTTGATGATCCTTAAGGGTCCCTTCCAACTCAGGATATTCTATGATTCTATGATTCTATGAATTTATATTCATTAATATGAAGTGAAATGTCACTATTTTCCACCACTATTTGGAATCTTACATGCTGAAAATAGAATAATATTACGGTCCTGGGATGAAGGGATTTTCCCCCCTTAATGTGTCAAACAAAAACAAAAAGCCTTTTTTTTTTTTTTTATTATCTGTACAGTAAACCATTGCTTTTTATTGCTAAATAGTTTTCTGTTTGCAGAAGCCTATTTTCTGTGTGCAAAAAGACAGGATTTTCTTTTTCTGATACCTTAACATCACATAACTCAGCACTTTAAGATCAGAGCTGCATAGTTCTTGTTCTCAGAAATGTAATTAAAATGAGAGCTGTAGTACAATGGTCATGAGGACATTGGGGGATATCTGCCGAGTATTACAACAAGCATTATGATTAACTTCATACATTTGGCCCAATTTAATACTTGCATACTCTAAGCTACAGAGATTTCAGTGAGAATTTTGAGAGATGTTTTCTTCTCTTCTGCTTTAAAGCCTGTAGTGAGAAGCGGCTTTGTATTATTTGCATTTTCATCTAGACTGGAAGAGTGCCTGTTGGATAGCATAGAAACTGCAGTGATTAAAAAGACCTAGTGACTAAACCAAAATCCAAGCTCTGACAGGCATAAGTCTCCCTTCAAAGACAGCCAACGACCCAGAACTAAAGTATTGTCTGAATAACTTGTGCCCTGAGCATTTGAGAACCTAATCTTAGCCTACATTTTGTTGAAAGAGACTAAACACTACAGAAAGAAAAGGATTTCCAAATTTGAAGCTGACAAAAAAAAAAAAAAAAAAAAAAAAAGCAACAAAGAAAAGAGTTTCTGCAAGTAAAATTTTGCATTGTGAAATCACAAGAACTTCTCACACTCCAGACAGCACGAAACAGAAAACCCCCAGGCTTTCCAGCCATCCTTTCTGGGTAGTCTGAAGTGTGCCTTCATTCTTAGCTCAATCTACCCTAGAAAATAACCTAACTCCACTTGTCTCTTATTTATAAGCTCTTTGGCTATATTAACTCCCTTTAGCTGGCCCCAATGAGTAACACATTTCTTCTTCCTGGCTGGCTTATGGTGTTTTCTGTAGTAAAAGGAATAGCTGCTGAGACTTGCGAGCTTGGTAACTCTATCCTTGCCAAGCTGCTGCATGCCAAGTATACCAGAACCAGCATGTGTGATCTAGGTTTTACTTTTTTTTTTTTTTAATTATTATTATTATTTTTAGTTTATTTTAATTTGTGGTTGCTATTATTATTATTACCCAGCTTCTGGTGCAGAAATCTCATGTGTATTGCTAGATCAACTCCTTACTATGTATTCCTGCACAAGGAGCTCATTGCAGAACTGGGACTAAGTGATGATGAAGGGGTTGTGCGAGGAGACTGGTGGTGTTATAAGGGCACCCATGGGTTTTGGTTGTACTTGGATGATGTGAGGAGAAAATATGCCATAAAGCCAACTTATATGTGAGTACAGTAGCAGGGATGTGATGGGCAAAGGCAGCAGTAAATGTTTTATATTAGTCAGATGAAGCAGAATGAAAATATGGAATAGCTAAACAGAGTTTAAGTAGACATAAAGTGGAATTAATCTTCAGATCTGATAATATTCTCCATAGACAATGCAGATCTCATCCTGTTACCTGGGAGAATTCTTGGATTTCTCAGAACCCGTTTGCTATCATTGGTCTGATTTTCCCGATGAGGCCCACCCCAGCAGTCACCTTTGCTATGCTAATGGCAGCAGGGCCCCATGACGCACATGATTAGAAAGAGTGTTTTGTTGTATGTGAGTCTGCCAGCGACTGTCTCGGCCTGGGCTCAAAACATTGCACGCCAACTCAGGGCTGCTGCTAGCTGAATATGTAAAAGTTGAGCTTCAAGCCACTGTAGGCTCTATAATTGCTGATTGCATTAACTCAGATGCGACCATGGAGTGTGCTGTGTGTTACTCTGATTTTATTAAAATAAAAAGATGAAATGCCAAATTAAAGAAAAATGAAAGGGATTATCATGACTCCAGGTGAAACATAAACAGCAGGATTCAGAGAGCTCCTGAAGAACATAACTCCTCTTTCAATAAAATATCTCCATTTATAAAACATTTAAACAGAAAGGGGAAAGAGGGGAAAATATCTATATACCATATCAGGAAAATTGCCTTTAAATGGCATGTTTCTCAAGAGTTTCTATGAGGCATTAGTAGCTCTCCAAGAAACAGAGGCCTTGTTTTTATGCTAATGACAGCTGAGATAAAGATAGAGGGAGGGAAAATGCAAAATGCTCTGCCATACAGTCTGAGTTGGTCTGGAATAAGTATCTATTATTTATTGAAAGTTTTCTGCTGGCTGGTAGCAACACTTAAAAGGAAATGTTTGTTTTTCTTTGTTATTTGGTGATGATCATTGCCAAATGCAGGAGTGCTGTGAAAGGTGAAAGATTGGTTTTATTTCCTTTTTCTCTTTTCCTTCTTGCTGCTTCCCTCCCCCTCCAGAACCATAAATAATGATAACAATAAACACAGGAAAAACCCTTAGGTAACTTACAAATGAAATGCAGGAGATGTATTTTTATAAATGAGAGTGTGAATGTCACACTGGTAAAATTAGAAAGAAATGTGTGAGTCCTGAGCTCCCCTGAGCTGGAGGGGAAGGCTTAGGAGATTTCATTTGTTGAGCACTGCCCAGAGAAAGAACTGCAATGAGAATCTGTTTTCATTAAAAACACAAGCCAAAGAATCTTTCTCAAAGCCTGATTACAAGGCTCTGAATTTGACCCCCATTTTAGTTTTAACACTTTCAGAAAAAGAATAAATAAAATGTGCTTCAACACTAAAATCTCTGGCATGGTTATGGCAGGGTGCAATCTGCATGCTCGTCAAGATTGTTTGGTGGGAGCCAATGTTACCCTCTATATCACCAGAATAAGTAGGCAAGAGAAATGGAGAGAAAGGGAATAAAAGCATTCCTAAAAGTGCATAACAATCTGAGAACCTGCTCAGTGCTTAAACTTATGCACCAAATGTAACCAAAATGGAAGAAAGTTGTGGACTTCTTCTCTGTTAAACTGATGCCATGGTTTATGCAAGTTTATTTGAGTCTGTATCTAGGATGCTTATCACAGGACTGTCATTTTTTAATGTAAAGGAGGATTGGAGTGCTCACTGAGCTAGGTTTTGTAGTCTGTTGTAATAATCTGTGTTCTTTGCGATGTGCCAGCTCAAACCATGGGAAAATAGACAGCTGTCTTGTGTAGCGGATTGCAATGGGTAGAAAAAGAGACAGTCTCATCCACAGGAGTATAAAATTATAGAGTACTGGTCGTGTGTGTTTGTGCTTGAGGGAAAAAATATGTTGCATTTTATTTGGTCCTAAACTTAAAACCTAGGGGATCATGATGATCAGCATCCTGAGAGGAGTGTAATGTTTGGAAGCAGAGGTGTACAAGCAAAGGTTGTTTTTGCCTGTGTTTTTTAGCTACTATATTGACCAAAACTGTGCTTTAGTATCTTTGAATACAAGTTAATGAAGCATTTCAATGGGATCTCTGAGGTTTATCATAAGATCATTGCCAGGAGCTGTTACAGTTGAAAATTTAATAGCCTGCTTCTGTATCTTAATGCAAATGTTGAAAGCCTGTGGAGCAGGTGAGCTCATCATTTATCTGTAGAAAAGTTCACTTCTAGTCAGTGTGCTCATAAATTTTCACCTCCTGAACAGCTTTTACAAGAGTTTCTGAAATATTCAAAACATTTTCTATTTTCTCTTTTTTTTTTCTTTCTTTTTTTTCTCTCCTTTTTTTTTTTTTTTTTTCTTCTCTTTCTCTCTCTCTCTCTTTTTTTTTTTTTTTTCCCTTCTGTATTATTCAGATTCCAGATTCACACTAGTGGATGTGTCTCACGTGTTTGGTTGTATTTTGTTTCATGTGCCTGGTGTAAAACATTCAAGGAGTTCATTACAAGAAAATGCCGGATACTTTTCTTCAGTACTTGTAGCTTGATATTCCTGTGTCTGGTAATGTTTTCTCTTGATATGAATGGAGGATTTAGAATATGAGATTCCTTGACTTGGATAGGTAAACAGGATTCTGGATGCTTTTCTGAACAGTCTGAAATTTTAAGGATCATCTCGTTACTGGAATAAGGTCTCTCAGTCCTTGTTGAAAATATTACACAAACCACTAGATTTGAGAAACAGAGGAGTATCCAGCAGCATCACTCAGACCCATGACCCAGTCCTAATGAGAAGCTCAGCTCCTTCCCATTTTCATAAGGAGAGCTGTAACTGACCAGTGTTTTTATGGAAAGATGAGAAAGACACAGAGAAAGGAAGGCTTATTTTTTTAAGCATCCTGTAAATAGGAAGGAAATTTACATAGGCCTTTGGAAAGGAATGGGTTATGTGAATAACCAGAGTCAACAACTCTTGTTGCTCACTTTGCAGTTCCCAGACCTAACTCTGGAGATGTAAATTCATCGTGTCTGTCGTCAGCAGCTTTTGTTTGAACCCAACTGAAATATTGTAAAGTTTTCAAAACAAGTTTTGTATTTTATCTTGATAAAAGACATTTCTCCCAGACTCGCAGGTTCAGAAATAGGCTCCCTTTCCCTGCTCAAAGCCATATGCTGCTGACAGCTCTACCTGCTTATGTGATTCTTTTTCTAGATCCCCCCCCCCCTTTTTTTTTTTGAAATAAAAAGCAATTTCAGTGACTGAAGTGAAAAATAGGTTATTTTCCCCATTAACAAAGAGAATACTTTGTCTGTAAAGCTAAAATAAACGGAAACCAATGTCTGATCTACACTCGGCATGCGTTTCTACTCTGGATATGTTTAAGCTGGCTTTGCATTGAATTCTGATGAAGTTGACAGAAGAATAACTTAAACATTTGTAAATTTCCTGTGATTTTCAACATAGAATCATAGAATGGCTTGGATTAGAAGAGACTTTAGAAATCATCTAGTTCCAACACCCCTGCCACAGGCAAGGACATGGCATCCACATTCTCTCTGGGCAACCTGTTCCAGTGCCTCACCACCCTCTGAGTGAATGCCCTCCTCACATCTAATCTAAATCTCCCCTTTTTTAGTTTTAAACCATCCCCCCTTGTCCTATTACTATCTGCCCATGTAAAAAGTCACTCTCCATCTATTTTATAAACCCCCTTTAAGTACTGGAAGGCTCCAATGAAGTCTCCCTCTCTCTCTCCACTCTGAGCAGCCCCAGCTTTCTCAGCCTGTTTCCATAGGAGAGACGCTCCAGCCCTCTGAACAACTTCATGGCCCTCCTCTGGACCTGCTTTAGCAGACCCACATCCTTTTTGTGCTGTGGGCCCCAGACCTGCATGCACTACTCCAGGTAAGGCCTCACAAGGGCAAAGCAACAGGGGACAAACTCCTCCCTCCACCAGCTGGCCACTCCTCCATTGATGCAGCCCAGGATGCAGTTCACCTTCTGGGCTCTAAGCACACACTGCTAGCTCATGTCAAGCTTTTTGTCCACCAGCACCCCCAAATCTCTCTTCACAGGGCTGTTTCCAATGAGTTCTTCTCCCAGTCTGTACTCATGTCAGCAATTGCCCTGGACCAGGTGAGCATGTTATCAGTAATAGCTCTTAAACCGAACTTCCTCGGAGTGATGATTCCCTGTAAGTGATCTGACCACAGTATCTGTCCTGGCCTTTCAGCAAAAAGAGGAAAAACTGATAGGACTCAAAGCCCTAAAGCAGATAGTTCTGGTGGTATATACATTTACAGAGAGGTTTGTGTCTCTGTCTTTCTGCTGCCTATGTATGTGATCTGTGTCTGCCTGCTCAAGAAGGCAGTGCTTCTGTTTCTGTCCTTGTTCTTTCTATTGCCCTGCTCTCCTAGGGATTATAGAGGAAATAAAACAATGAAAAACCTTCTGCCAGCTTTTGTGCATTGGGTGGAATCAGAAGCTATCTGCAGTTCTTACAGTAAAGCCTGGCCTTTGTTTTCCAGATCACTGGAACCTCAGCTGTGTCAAGTTTCCAGATCAATTGCTGTTAGATTTCATCCAAACAAAACAGGGATGTCCAACCAGTTAGGCCATCCTGAGAGCTAAAGATATGGGTTATTTTTGCTCTGGGGGAAAACAGAAACACTTCATTTTGTGAAATGGAAGCATTCCTCTGAGTGTTTTGTTTTGATCTGATGGAAATGTCATTTGCCTTTATTATATTGCATTTGAAAAGAAGCAATTCATCTTATTGATGCAAAATATTTTGACTGCCTCAGAATGAAATACTTCCATAACTTCTCACTGAAAGTTTCAATAAAAAGAATGTGCTCCAGCCAGCCCACCTCTCTGAGCAAGTATTTTGTTCAGGGAAACTTCTGTTAGAATGATTCTGCTCAGCATAAATTTCCAAGCCAGATTTCTTCTTTCTTGTTCAGAAAACAACTATACCCTCTCCCAGACAGAGACCTTTTCCTCTTGATGCTTAAAATTGCCTTTGGATGCAATGTAACTGCTGTCTTGTAGTTTCAGGGTGTGAGGAAGAAATAACAGTTAAAGAAATGGCTTTGTCATTATTTCAGATCATCTGTAATTTGGGACTAGGAATACTCTCACTGGAAAATAAGTGAAACTAAGGTTATTATCTGTACTTCTGGACATGTTCCTACTAGTAATTTCAGGGTGCCTAAAGGACCCAAGAACTGAGCTACACCATGACAGGCAGAAGGCAACACCTTAGTGGCTTTCACCCCTCAATTTGCCTGCCCCTCAATTTGCTCTACCAAAAACACCAGAATTTGTGCCACATTTTGCTCCATCCAAAGCTGCACACTCCTATGAACTCTAATCCCTGAATGTCCTCCTCTTTCAGCTCCAGTCTTTATCTTTATATCCAACAGCTACCTGTAATGCAATGTCTTAATAGTGAGTATATTTTCTGTCTACAATTGGATCTTGTGGTGATAATATATGATTGCTGATATTTACCTGCCAGAGACATAATGATGTCATCTTAAAGTAAATGAATTAATACCTGTATTTTTTTGCCAGAAGAGTTTACACTCTGTGTTATCCCTGTAAATGTTTTGGAGGTACTATTAGTTTACCATAGCTTGGGTATAAGATTCAAATGATGGCTATTTAGATAGAGTATTTTTCTTTCACAGAAACATGCTCCAAGCAGTGCTGTGTTCGGTGTAGCAGGATTACTTTCAGAGATGAAGATCTGGAAACAGAAAGAGAAGCTGAAATTGAGAACTACAAAAATCTATGCAACTTAAATTTAGGAAGACCATCGTCTAGGTAAGTGAAAGAGATTATCTAGTTTTTTTAGTCAATTGTGAGTGAAGCGGAAAAAATGTGATGACCACCATGAATGAGTGATAAATTAGATTAAAAAAATATAAAATCACCTTCTCTCCATTCTCAGTTTCTTGTCAGGTGATATCCAGGGTAAAGAAAATTCCCATTCTCTAAATCAATAATACATTATTTTTTTTTCACCTTGACAAGAGCCCTTTAATAATGTTAAATGAGAAAAATCTTCAGCATTCTACAAAAAACTCATTTTCTGCAAACAGAACAGAAATTGCTCATGATGTCTTGTTCATTTTGAATTAAGTTCATGTATGGAAAAAAAGAGAAGAAAGAGATTCACTCAAGAATATCCATTACTGTCTATTTTGTTGAGATGATTTATGTCAGAAGTATGATACTTTTCCTTCCTTAGGTCCTTTCAGAATATTTATTTTACAAAACTGTTGCATAAAAGATCTGATTTCTAACCTTTGTGAGTGAGAAATAATTTCAATGTGAAAAGAAGTGGGGGAGGGGAGAAATGGTCTAAACCTCTCCAGGTGGAAAATAATTCTAAATTGAATTTTACAAGTCACTGTGGTTTTATTAACACTGATAAAATAAAATAAAGAGAGGGAGAGAAGGGAGGGGGGGTGGAGAAGAAATTCAAAATCAATCTTATTTTAGTGAAGACTGCACAGTGACTTGCATAAAAGAAAATTAATCTTGTTTTGGAACAACAGGAAGTACATAATAGAAAATAAGAGTAAGATTGATCCTGAAGTTGGACAGCTTTGTTGCCAAGCTGCTTATATACAATGGAGGGAAAAAATATTCAGCTCATCTCAGATAAATTATTAATCTATTTTTTACAGTATTGTTAATGTTTGTGGCATAAAAGAAAAAGATCAAAGCGAGAGTATGCTCAGCAGAACAGACATGGTACAAAATAATCTACTGTTGGAATAAGTATTTTTTTTTAATTCAGTCTATTTTTGTTGCAAAAATGTAATTTAATCTTGATTTCCAATGCAAGATTTCTCCATGAAATATGTTAAAATATGTCCTTGGCACAATCAAAAAAATCATCATTTTGTTTTCAGTTGCTTGGAAAGAGGCTGGGGTGTAGTTCTTTAAAATCAACAGGAATTACAGACTGTAACACAAAAATAATTGGTCTGGCACCAGGTGAGTGTATATCTCTCCCTGTAGTTAGATGTGCACAACCTGTGGATCCCTTGTGCCTCTCAGACGAGGCTGGTGGTGCTGGTCTTCACTCTGCATCACCCCAAAGGCTAGGCAAAGGACAGGTGAGGAAAGATACAAAACAAATCCTAGCCAATCTCCTTGGAAAAAATGCAGGCCGAATGTGAAAGGGGTGTCTGTCAGATACCAGAAAGCTTTTGGAATTCAACCACATGGGTGGTCATCTTATGCTTTTGGAAAAAGTACATTTTTTCCCTGAGAGGATGTGTTAGCACACATCTCACCTCTGCCCATGCTACTAGTAGGGAAATTGTATCTTACTGAATTTCTCTGGCTTAACTGGTTTGAAAAAGGTCCTCACATTAATACGCTGTTGGGAAGACAGACAAGCCCACACATACAGCACACGTCAACACAAGTATATGAAGCTAACCTTAACAGCAAATACAGAGGAGGGATGTGATAACTTGCTTCTAAGCAAGTCTAAGAGAGGAAATGTAAAACTTAGGCAGTGGATGGACATGTGTATCTATTAATGTTTGAAGAGCATGTTTTGGATTCATTTATACATGAATGGTATTAAATATTTTTAAACTATTTGCTTTCTTTGTGACCCCCCCCCCAAAAAAAAAAAAAAAAGACTTCTAGAGAAAGGTCATATTTTCTCTAAAGTCTTAACTGCATTTCTGTCCTTGTCCTCCTCTTACAGAATTAAAGAAATGCAGAAGAAAATTTATTACCTTCTGTAAAAGAAATGCTATACTACTATTTCCTTTAATTCAGGCATTAATAGTATTTTTTATGTTTGAGGTGACCAAATCTTGTTTCACTTGCAAAGCTCAGTTTTTCCTTTGGCATGAAGAGTTATTCCATTAAGTTGTTTTGCTGCCTGGGAGCAATGTTGACAGCTACTGTTCTTATCAGGTACTGACGCCGATGAAGAGTTAATCTTTCTCCTTCTCTCCTGTTCAATATTTTCCCTGCTTGATGGACAGATTGGCTCTGGAGATTTGTAATGAACGGTGGCACCTTTCAGCTGCAGGTGACTAGTATCGAACCTGGCTTGAGTTAGGAATAACTCGAGAGACTACAGGTTGTCTTTGCCCTCCGATGTCTCTTGGGTGATGTCTGGGAGATTACTCCTATTCTTAATACCCACATCTTGAAACCTGACCTCACAGCTAATACTAATCTCCACTGACATGTTCAGCCATGAGGCTGGGAATCAGATGTGGAGACTGAATTACACTTTGCCTTGGGTAGGAAGTGACTCCAAAGCCTGCCTGGTGTGCAGTGACACAGAGTGAGCTGACACAGCTGAACTTCATAGCCTGCCCTATGCCTGCCTGGTGGACAGGGAGCAGCTGTCACCAGTATGGCATGCTCAGTCAATATCATCAGCATAAATTTACTAAGAGTTTTTACTTGCTTTCTTGCAGTTTGTGAAGTTATTCAGGAACTTGCAAAGATGTTATCACCCTGTGCTTGGACTTCTAAAAGGTGTACATTTGTGCATACATGTGTGCTCTGTGGTTTCATTGTATGAATAAATGTGAGAGGGTGTTGTATTTTTGTGTGTGTAGGAACAGGACTTGGTATGTGAAGACTTGAAAGGGTATCTACTGAGGTGGGTGGATTTACTGCTGACATGGTCTGATCTTTTAAGTGATACTAAATCAGGAGGACCACTTGAGGCAGTGTCTCAACACACATGCTGGTGCAAAGGAATGGTGTCCAGTCCCAACAACACACTTTTACCTGCTCCATCTCCATGAACCAGCTTTTGGTATTTTCTTACTTCAGGCCTGCACTTCCAATCTATAACACAGTGCATTCTATAACCTGATGTGGACCATGATGATAATGACACAGCTTTTCCAAGTTGTCTGGCACTAGTGCCTTCCAAATATTGAAGGGAGCTTCCTTTGGACAATATCTGCTTCTTCTGTTCTTTTGTTTCCTGTTTCTGTGATTGATTCTGACTCCTAGGAATGCAGAACTGGTGACGGTGTATTTAGCAATCAACTGAACTTAGTGGTTTACCTTTGAACACTCATAAATTTGAAAGTATGTTGAGAGAACAAGCTTGTAAGGTATGATGCATCAGCAAGTCAGCTCTGCCTCTGCAGTTTGTTGGAATGCAAGAAAGAAGGAAACTTGGGTAGTTTTCAGCAATGGAGTGGATCAGATTTACCTAAGTCTATTATTATGGACCATCAAAGGTCCTTGTCTCATACATAGGCTATATACTTTATTCCTCTTCTGAAGTGGTCTATACAATTTCTGTGCCTTTAAAATATCCCCACCACTTCTGGCTCAATGAGATCAGAAGCTTTCAGATTTACGTAACTTCTTTTGCTTAACTTTCATAAAGAAAACATGTTGCTGTTTGAAGTGATGTGAGAAATCATTTTGTTGAAGTGACAGTGGCATAGCATTCTGTCTTTTATCTTGCAGTTCTCCGAAAGGTCACAGTGTAGTGATTTATGAAAATCATCATTTTGTCTTCTTTTTTTCTGATTAATTTTTCTACTGTACATTTTTTCCTCAGTCTTGAATCATGCAACTTTTATCTTTAGATTCATTTTCCCCTCTCTTTTTGCATCAAGTCTGTTGTGGGGATTTATTCATATATATATATATATATATGTATTTTTTTTTTTTAAACTGTAAGTGTTAATTGTTATATCAGTAAGTAATTCAATCAGTATAAAGTGTAAGACTCAACATATCAGCTGCAGATTTGGCTTATACTGAAGGTACATTTTTCATCTTGATATTTTGAAAGTGATTACATTTTTTTGTTTCTCCTGCTTGAATGATTTTCTTTTTAACTCTTTCTTCATAAAGGATGCATCTCTTCTGTTTACCTGTCTCTTCTTTCTGACTCAAATGGTTTAAAGCTCTTTCTTTTCCCATGAAATATTCTTTTTGCTTCTCCATTGGCTGCATCAAAGTTGAGTTCTCTTATTCTTGCCTGCTAGACTATACCAATATATGATTATCATTTCAGAAGACACTAAAAATTCTTTGCAATAAAGCCCTTTACTAAGATTTCCAAGGCAGTTATGGCTGGTTTCTTTTACTGAAAAATTTGAACAACTGAAAAGCAAATATCCTATGCTTACCTTTTGAAAATCACTTTTTTATATTTTCAGTTTAGTACCTGAAAACCTTGTCTGTACAATCACCAGCTACTTTGAAAACTCAGGAATATTTTCTTAGCAGTCTTGAGATGCTCAAAATATCCTTCCAGCCCACCTAAATATCTGCATCCATTCTTATTATTGCTGCTAAACACTTTGTGTGCCTTTGGACAGACCATCAATAGACTGTGGCTAATCGCCCATCCAGAGTGATATATTTTGTGCAGTCTTTCAGCAACTGCAATATTGCTTGTACACCCCTATCATTTAAGAGAAGATACATTGGAGCAGAAGTGATGCATGAGCAAAAGTTACTTAAAAAGACAAAATAGAAGCTTGCTCATTAGCAAATGCCATGTGGTTAGGTTATGGTTCAGTGAAAAAAACTTTTAAATCATTCTCTGCTTCTATTTTATCCAATTTCTAATCTCAACACCCCCGCTAGATTGCAGATTTATCATGTTGGAAGGACATAGTTTGGTGTCATAAACTATGTCTAAATGTGCATTAAATAGTTGCATATTCCCAAGTGTCTGAGCCAAATGAGAGTTATTATTGATTCTGTTTTACATTCTAAATAGATTTGAATAATCAGTGTTTTCAAATGTAAAGTTGGGGGAAAACCAGCACAATTACTAAGTGGAAATGCAGTTGTTAAGCCTTGCTCTTGTGCTGAGATGGTCACAGCTGGTGGGACAAAGGAAGGAGAATGTGGGAATAAAGGGAGTGTGAGCAAGCCTGGGTAATGACCCCTGGTCTGGCTGTTGTGAGGAACTGAACCAGAGTGTGTTCAGTGCTGACAGCACGAGCTTGAGGTGATAAACCAAATGGTGGGGGATGCAGAGAAGTAGGTGAGGTGCTGGGAATGCAAAGGGTTGGGTTCAGGTGCCTGCTGAGCCTTGTCTCCTCCTGCTCAACAGATCATTTAATCTCTCCAGGTGGGATTTGTCTCATCTAACTTTAGTGATCAAAAGTAACTGCTTAGCTACCCATGTATTTTTGTTATGGCACGTACCGAAAGGAAATGAACACCAGAAGAAAGTGAGACCAGGTAGGAGAAAGTTGTTCTGTCAGGTTACACTGCTGGAGATAAAAACAGTAGCTGAGCTGATTCTCTCTGGTGTCAGTGGGGCGCTTTGCATTCATTTTAATAGATTATGGGGTAAGACAGAAGGTCTTCAGCTCTATGTACTCTCCTGAGCTTGGGAAACCTAGATATTTATTTATGTATGTGGGGCAAATCTCTCCAGGCAGAGCTTTCTTTATCCACCTAAAAATTGTTTTTAAGGCCCAATTCTGGATTGGCTTTTCTCTCCTCTGCCTTGCCTTAACAGCTGAAGGAGCACAAAGAAGTATCTGGAGATTTTGTTTACTTGGGAATAACTGCTTTTGGCAGTCTGCAAAATATTTCCTAAGCCCTCTTTAGGAAAGGAGTATGCTTTGCTTCCTGTCCAGCCTAGTGGAAAGGACTGGGAGAGCCACTGTCTCCTGCTAAATGTGTGAAGTTGGACCCGAGAAACAGCCTGAAGCAACTGTCTGGACAATGAGGTCCCTGGCTTGGCCAGTGGCAGGCATAGCAAGCTGCCAAGGTGGGATATTTCTAAGTGAGATACTTCCTTTCCATCAAGTACGGTAAAGATCACTGCAACATTCAGCAAGACTTCAGAAACAGCTTGAGAGTAACACAGTTAACTGAGTCCCAGTATTGAGAAAGTAAGCTCAGTTATCTCAGGCTCCAGTTCACTGAATGGCATTTTGTCATCTTGACATACCTTCAAACCTGAAGTCAATGAGTGTGCAGAGTACTGGGTCCTGTGGTTCTGAATTCATGAGAAGCCAAAGTGTGCCAGAGTCTGTGCTGTGACCTCTGGGAGTTAAGCATCTATTATGGGTTTGCAGGGTCATTTAGAGTGAATGTGAATTGGATGTGAACTGAGACAGCTGGGAGAGACCTGTGAAAGAGAGGGTGGGCCACTAGAAAAGCAAAAAATAGAGAAGTGCTAAATTGGCAATGTGCTTCTCAGAATGGTGGCCTTCTGTTTCTGTTATCTGCAACAGTACGGCACAAGCTAAATTGGAAAAATTTACCTCTCATGTTTGACTTTCACCAAGATTTTCTAAATATTAGTGTGGGAGACAGAAGAGCTATTTTTTTCCACCAACATTTTGTAATTGTAGTTATTAGCTCCACTACTTCCAAGGAAATAAACTATTTTTTATCTCTGTGCTCTTCTTCACATTATCATACCATGGCAGAGTCTTAAAAAAACACCTTATATTCAGTAAACACAAACAAGACCTTTGCTAGTTCAACATTAAAAAATAAATAAATACTGTTGCAGTATACTAGAATAACAAGCAAGAAATTTATCAGAAAGAGAAGAGCGGTTGGCAAAAAATACTTTATTTATGACCTATGTGATGAATATTTTCTTACTAATTATCCAGCTGACGTAGTGGATAGACATTCTGCAAAAGTAATAACATTGGTTGCCACTGACAAACACTTTGGAAGAAAAATGGCAGAGACACTGAGAGGCGTTCTAACTGCATGTTAAAAGGATGTGACCCCTGCCACCCTTGTCTGTAATTCCATCAATGCTCTGAAAGGTAGGCAGAATGGAACTGCTTTTCAGCTTACCCAGAGATCACGTCTCACATCAATGATAATCACGAATTGATGTAATTAGAGTCCTAAACTTGTAAGCTTCTACATCTAATATATAAAAATGATTCTGAAAACAGTCTCCTAGTTGTGTGTGTGGTGTTGTGGTTTATTCCAGGTGGTTTTTGGAAGGTGGCTAGAATGTTGGGGTAATATACTTGTCCCACCTGTCTGCTATTCAGCACGAACTATACAGCATCTGATGTAGTTACCTTAGAGCAGATGGCTGACTTTTGGGCAGCTTAAGTAATGTGACGCCTATGTTGAATGAAACCTTTCAGGAGATCTCTTCCTTTCCAGGACACTGCCAAAACACCACAGCTAGTGTGAAGACTGCAGTGAGCTGCCTGTGACACTTTCGTTTCACCTCTATGTTGAGAGTAGTACTATTGACTCTGTTATGGCAACTGTAGACAAAATACTTTGTGTAAAAAAAAAAAAAAAAAAGTAAACAGAATCACATCATTCATTCTTAACATAGGTTTGTTTTTCCCCTTAAACCCAGCTTGACTCACGCCAAAGAGTAAGTAACCTTTGGAGAAGACTTTGACAGACTTTGGCAATTCTTTGTCATTCTGCCATCCAGTTTGCAATATTTTACTTACTGCTATTGTTGTCCTTGCTATCTTTATTATTGTTCAACTGACATACGTCTTTTTTTAGCATCATGGTAGTTACCTGATTTAGGTAGTTACTTGATTTATTCTGCTTCTTCATGTAATGTTTTTTAAATAGTAAGTTAATTCTGGTCCAAATAATAATGGCAGGAAATAAAACATTTATTAAGGTAAAATAATAAAGCAATTTTTTTTCCCTGTACCTGAAGAAATACAGTAGTCTATTCTTCATTATTAAGAAATATTGGCTTCATTTTAATCTGATACCAATCATAAAAATGGCAGATGGGGGCAGTTCTTAATTTAGGCCAAGACCTGTAGCCTGCTGGAAAAAGCAAATTGGTTGTGATCTTGTTATTCATCTGCAGAGTAGACAAAAAAGCTGGATATCACCTGAGGAAGGGACTGGTTGGTGGGGAGAGGATGATTCCTTGCAGGTTTTGTACTCTCTGGTGTCAACAGGTGTATGCAACTCCAACTCTAAGCTTCTCTTCATGGCATCTTTCTCCTTCTTCTCATGACATGTGTAGCTCTTCCATAGGGTGGTAAATTGAATTTGCATATCCTTCTGAGAATAGTTGAGCCAGCTCTGGGTGTATTAAGAGAGCTGAACGAAATCTTATTGACTTTACTGAGGATACTTGATAACTTGAGCTTTGGTAAGTGCTTCAGCTGTGATGCTCTATAGATCTAAACTTAAACTGATACCAGCATAAGACATTAATAACAAGATTCTGTCTATGAAATCATCGATCAGCTCTGGGACTGTCAAAGCTCACTGTATAGGAAAATTGCAGTCTGACAAATAAAAAAAAAGCTAGAGAAAGCAGAGGTGAAGCAACTCAAGAGATTTTGAAATCCTCAGATTGATGGGCTCTGATGGGCTCAGTAGCTACCTGGTGAAGATACAGCTGCCTTTTTCTGTCTCTCTCTTTCTCTCTCTCTCTTTTTTTTTTTTTTTGTCAAAAATCCATCATGTGAATGGAGATTCATGGGATGGCTGGATTGGAAATAAAACCCTGATACTGAGAAAAGAAAGCTCATATGGACCAACCTAGCAAGCCCTAGTTGGCAACATGGTTGTTACCTATCCTGCTGATTATAATTGGTACTGTATTAAATGAAACCCATACAAATAATGTTTGCAGGATGATAGAACTGGATCATTTGTCCCTAGCCACCTCACAGTTCTGTCAGTGTATTTTGGAAATGGTTTGTCACATTTTGTCTAGTTGAAAACACATCTGGAGACTAGGGCACAGGCATTGTTCAGAGGGTTCAAATGACTGAAAACATAACCGTTACTGTAGCTGGTGTTTTCCATTTTTTTCACAGTATTACAGGGCAGTAATTCCTTGCAGCTGACTGAACAGTCCTGCTAGATACCAGAGACAAGCAATTTGTCCATTAAAAACAGAGCAGAGATGACATCTGTTCTGTCTGCATTTAAATCTTTGCCTTCACAACTAGCTTGGCTTGTCAAGATAGTGGCCTTAAGTTTAACTTCAGAATCAGCAGAAAACAACCATTTTCCATTTGCAGGGAGGCACAATGAGTGATTGGAATAGGTATAAAAATCACTTTCTGCTTTATGATGTGTGGATTAATGAAAGTATTAAACCATTCTAAATGATAGATAAGGAAATTATTTCCACTGTAGCTTGAAAGAAATAAAACTGTACTGTCTTAAATTTAAGAGGTTTAAAACTTTGCAAGCTCATCAAAAGTGCATGGGCAACAAAGAGGGGCAAGTTTATAACCACTTATGGATCACCTTAATTTTTTAACATTCATCACTTTTCTGCTTCATTACTGTTAGTGCTTCCCATAAGCTTTAAGAAACCAACTAATTTCTCCAGAAAAGAAGAGTAAATACAGGTCAGGCTAATATGCTTTTATGGGCAGTGCAGGGATTTTCCCATTTTATTGCCATTTTGCACTGTTAATTTTAAACCATTGACATTGTTGTCTTCATTGCCCATTTCTCACAGGAAAAAAAAATTACTATGTTCAGAGTTTCAGGCTGAAACTCAAATAAATGGGATGAAATTCAAATATGGTTCTGTTGGACAGTGCAAATGCTAACATGTTTCTGACTTTCTATATGGAGCAGAGTGTGGCTTTTTATTGTTTTCATGTGCAGCTGGGATTGTGTTTGACCATGGCTTGGGTGTGAATGTGTTTCCACCAGACGTGTCCCTAAATGTGTATCTGTAGATAAGTGTGGTCCCTTGCATAGTAGTATATATTCACATGTAAATATTATTAACTTGTGAATGTGTGTTCATTACTGTGTACTTATATAAGTGTTTGCATAGAGGTTGTGTACATGTATGTGTTTTGTCATAAATGTGAATTCAAATGATGGGAGAACATTTCTCTGTGTGGAGTGGCTGCAGAACTAGTCATGCATAATTCTTTGTGCAAAAAAAAAAAAAAATTGCTTGAGCACAGTAATCACCAACAGAAGTTTACACAATATTGAGAAAAAATCTGATCATAAGCTCTTTCATCTTGAAGAACACCTCAGAAATGGAAGACATGGATCTATTTATTGGTACCTGGAGTTTAAGTCCTGCTGTCTTGAAGATTGTCATCAGGTTAAGAGCCGCCTATTATCCATTTATGTGCTGGATAATGAATGGTAGAATGTACTCATTTATGGCATTTATGTAGAAAATTGAGAGCAGCTGGTTTAACAGGAGGCTGATATGTCATATGCAGGGGAAGAAGTCCAGTCTCTGGTGAAAAAGCAGAAGAATAAAACTGCAAGGCAAGGGGAGAAGAGCAAGAGACAAAGGTTCAAAGGGAAAGTGACAAAAGCGAAAGTGACAAAAATAATCATATTTATTTCCCCAATTAAAAGTTTATTCCCTCCCTGTTCTCTTCCTGCCCAGCACAAAATCATTGTGTGTTTTTCTGATGTTCTAAGAAATCAGTCTATTTGTCCTTTTCAAGAATCAGAAGATTCTTGCACTCTAATAATCCAAAGTACTAGTTATGTAAAATGGTGGAATAATCTTCTGGACAGTGCATCTTCCTCATGTTGCTTGCTCTTAGAATTTTGCTTCTTAGAAACTCAAATGGAAGTAGAAAAAATAACTTTAGCTTTCAAGTCCCTCATCCTTCATAAAGCATACCAGGAATTTCACCTAGCAAATCTTGTGTCACTTCAGAATAATTTACAATGGAATTATGCAGTAGAACTGCAGTCGTGTCTATAAGAACAAGGTCTAGAATGACAAAATGATTTTAAGTGGTGGCAAATTTGCCATATCTCCAGGTATCTTGGATACAGAGGAATATCTTTTAAATAAATAAATAAATACACATTTATAAGCTGAGATCAAGAAGAAAACTCCCCAGCTCAGTTCTCTCCCTCCTATAATGTAATGATTTACTGCTGTTAGGATGGTAAAATTTGCTACTTGGTAGCAGCATTGCATGACTGAACTTTGACATTCAAGTCCATCAGAACCATGCCTACCACATGAAATTTAGCACACTCAAATGAGATGATTTTCAGGTAATAAGCTTCACATTTCTAATCAATAGTTTAGTTATCTTTCAAAGTTGCTTAATTCTTCTTGCTCATAATTTTCTATATACGTCTTACTCCTACCTAGTCCTAAGTAAATCCATTAGAATATTACATGATAGGGATGTAGTTAGGGGAGCTGGTGTGAGTGGACTGGGTGCCAGCCACTTCAGTCAGGCACCTGGTGGCACCTAGGC
The DNA here is from genome assembly GCF_964035555.1 of Netta rufina. NCBI lineage: Eukaryota > Metazoa > Chordata > Aves > Anseriformes > Anatidae > Netta > Netta rufina. The sequence goes on along the minus strand of NC_140130.1, from coordinate 26,682,606 downwards.
CCCACAGACTTTGGTGCCCACTACTGGAACAAAAGGGGTCTTCTAAACAACAACAAAAAGTTTTCTAAAATGTATGACATGCTTCAGTTTTGTCAAACCTTGCATTTTGACCAAATGTGGTTTCAGTTATGATAACTTTCTCCCATCTCCATGTTTGAGCCAAGCAAATATTTTTAGAAATTTCTTTCAGTCAACTTTGAGGCAACGTCTGTTTTCTGTTCTTTTTCCCTCGACTTAATTTGTAACTAATGCTGTGAAGGCAGCAACCAATGACATGAGGTACATACTTTTACTGTCAGGCTGAGCTCTCTTGAATAGAATAAATTTGTTCCCTGCTCACATCACATCAGAGAGTGGTGTGGAACTTTTTAAGTGCCACAAAGATCCCAGAATCTGTACTTACACAGGAGGCAACATTGCCCCATCTCACATCACCAAGTGTTTTTCTGAGGATGCTCTTGTGGGCACATCGTTCGGTAATTTTTTTTCCCATTGTCTCACAATTTCTGACTGTGGTCATTTGTTATTGGTCTTGAGAAAAATTTCCTCTCTGACCAGAATAGAGTGTGAGGTATATGTCTGCAGTCTTGCTGGAGAATGATGCACAGTGAAAATGAGCATTTTATATAAGATGCTTTGAGCCAAGGCTGAAATTATTTATGAGGCTATGCTACTTTCTTCCAAGCCCATTTTTTCTCTGACAGGGACGTTCTTACTACCCCAACTGTGGGTCATACTGACTGTTTTTCAGGCACCTCTGGGCTGTATGTGATACTGATAAATGAGATCAGATAACAGCCAGCTTGTTTTCTGAACCTGCAAGGTGCCCCACAGGCACTGGTAGTTCTTGGTCAGTTTAGGAGAACAGAGAAAGGCATGAGAAGATATACAGGTTGTACAGACGGCACTCACAGTGCTTCAGACAGCCTGATCTTAAACATATGTTTTCAAAGGATTTTGGATTCCAGTGTCTTCCCATGAGGAAGTCAAAGGAAACCAGCAGGAAGCTATCAACTTTTATCTAAGTTAACCATGCTCTGAACACATACAGTGGTGCTTCCTAGAACAGAAGTCCCACTAAGCCCTGTAGTTTGGAACTGGACTGAGTTCTGAGTGACACTGGATCTGATCAGATATCTGTGGTCCACACTTTGACCATTTCTTATACTTATTGTGTGGAGCTGCTGTTTGTTACTTCCATTCTTTCTCCTCTGTTTTCCTTTCAGTAGTAGAGCTCAGTTTTAACAAAGGGGAAATTCCCATTTGGGATTCACGAGTGACTGACAGATCAGTGGCCTTTAACTAGGGAGATGCTGAGCAGTGTCAAGGAGGTGAAATAAGTGATTCTTAATTTATTGAGGTTAACTCATGGAATTAGCTTAATTTGCAATCTATGGCCCTTGACCATCATGAATCGGCCTGTGAAGAAAAATTCTTGCTGCCAGCATAATAATTGTAGCTGTTATGAAAGGATTTTTCTTTTCACCTTGCTCAAGCATGTTAGTACACTGACTTCTTCCTGTACCAGGTGAAATTCAACCCTTTTTGGAGCACTCTTTATTAACCTGGCTTTGCTCAAATCCTTGAAGGATGTTTAGCTTGGATTTAATATCATCATGCTAGGACTTGATCTTACACACTTAGGATAAACACCTTTTCAGTGGTACACTATAAGCATTAATCAACTGCTAGTCTAGACAACTACTATACAGTTAAAATGAAAATGGGGGATGTACAGGTGTTGACAAGGGCTGTTGTTATAAGCAAGAAATTTAATTCCCTATCTAGATTCTTTGACACTTTGACAGGTCACTTAGACACAAATGCAGATGAATATAATTACACATAGGAAATGATTGCTGAAGTTCTCTTATTGATATGAATGCTGCAGTACTGCTAAATGGGTTCTTTTTTTTTTTTTTTTTTTTTTTAATCTTTTCTCTTAAGCATAAACATAAAAATAAAATAAAAATATCCCCTATGGGTTTATGTGCCTTGAGTCAGCTTGTCAAACATTATAAAAGGGAAGCTATAGAATATCTAATGTGGAGGAGGATAAGTTGACTGCAGGAAGAAGTAGAGAAGAAAAAAAAATTGCTGTTGAAAATAAATCAGAAAATGTTTCCTCTCTCCTCCCTTTATATCCTGAATATCATTCTTGTGCTGAGTGGAGGCCACCCAGCTACAAGCCTAGGCCTAGGTCCTGAGAAGATAAGGGCAGATGGGATCTAGAGGTAAATATGACCCTGTTCTTAATACACTGCTCCTCCTATGCTACAGCCAAAAGCATGATGAGTCAGTACAGTCACAGCATCCATGTGTGACTGACTCTAAGAACAGCAGAGCACCCTTTTTGTTTTGGGGGACCTTGCTTTAGTATCATGGCAAAAGTGATTAGAGGTCATGCACAGCTTGCTGGAATAGGGTGTGCTTGTTATTTTTATAAATGCCGCTGAAATTGTAGGAAGAAGAATGTGTTAGAACCATGAGACTGGTGACATAGATCTGCTGTGGATGAGTGGCAGCTCAGAAGAGCCGTAAAGAGACTGGCAAGAGTATAGCAGAAAATATGCTGGGTCTGGGTGAAACAGGTAGGTGCAAAAATGAATTGCTACAGTATTCCTCAATGGAGTCTTTCAAAGGGTTGTCCCACAGGTAAACACAGCCTCCCTTCGTTAGTCTTAAAGGGTGGTCAGTGGAATAGTACCATGTGCCTGTTCACTATCCTCCAAAATCACTGCTGAGTTTGATTAACAGACACTAAAGAGGAAGGATTACTCAAAGTCCAGCTTTTGCTGGATTTCTGTAATTGTGTTCAGCATTATCAGAGATAATATACTGGAGTAAAAACTCCAACAACTAATGGCAACAGAATAAAAATCATGTTGATCTAGACTGAAGTGGTCTTCACCTCAGCTGAGGTGAAGATAGATGTTACTTCTGTGATGCTAAAGAAGTTACAAATATCTATTTTTTATCAATGGGTAAAAATACATAAAATTTGTTCATAAGATTCATAATGATGTGATTGCAGGTAATTAAAAAGAAAGTATCTTTGCTTTTTCTAACTCTGGGCTCTATCAGAGTAAGATCAAATCCTGCAGTGTGCTTGGCAGCCCTTATTAATGGTGCTAAGCACTTACTACTAAATCAGAAATCCCATGGGGCTTCTTCAGCAGTTGCGGTTGTTCAGTGCTTCTCTTTCCTTGTAATTGCTTTTATAAAGAAGAATCAGCATATTGAAATGTGCTCAAGCCCTCTTGTCAGCTTCTGAAGCAAAATGAAATGGCAATAAATCCTGATTGAAATGCTGTCTGGATGCTCAGACCTGAACTCTTTAATGTTGATGAAAAGATTGATTGGCATGGCAGGGTGTGATGCTCACCCTGCAAGTGTGAACACTGCAGGGTGACCTAATGACACTTGAATCTGACCCCGCTCTGGGATGCAGGAAGGTCTGGTGCTCTCAGCAGAGGCTTTGTTTACTTATTTCCAGGTTTAGAATTAAAATGATGTGGTGGCTGGAGAGTTGTTGTGGAGATGGCAATAAGCCTGCAGCAAAGTGTGGGGTAGAGAGCACAGAACTCAACCCCCAACCAAACCTTAATCCCCGCTCCCTTTTTTAATCAGTATTTTTTGTGAAATAGTTTCATGTTCTTGAGTGCTTCTTTTATGATGGTTTGGTGTCTAGCACCCTTTTCTTGTACAAGTTCCCAGACCCACTTACTTGTGGTTCAAGGATTTCTTGAGCCAAAGACAGTGTCTTTGTGCTTAATGTGCTCGAAGGACTTTTCTTCTGTAAATTTGGAGCTGTGTAATATTTTGGCATGTTTCATAGCATTCAGAGAGGAGTTCCCCAGTTTTAACTATGAGATGTATGATAAAGTCCTGACTGCTCCGAACCCATTGCCTGAAATTTTCATTTGGCAACATCTAATTTTTGCTTTAGGATGGGCAAAAACTAATCATTCCTTATTTCGCTCTGTATGCTTTTGAAGGAATCTCCTTCACTCTGGCAATTCTAAAGTATCCATTTCTGAACACAAACTGTTCCACGTTGACAAGAAATCACTTGAGAAATGTTTAAAATAATATGTATTCACCACATCAATCAAGTAAGACTCCTTCCACTAAATTTTCAATCTTGGAATCTGTGAATTATAACTAGATCTTGATAACAAAGGTAAAAATAAATAAACGGATAAATAGATCAATAACAATAAATCCTCCCTCTTCACCACCCTCCTCCTCTGTGCAGCACATCTAGCTTTCAACAGCTGTTATTATCTTCTCTTGCTTTCTGAAATGAAATTGATACACTGTACTATAATTTTGTTCAGTTGCAGCTCTGCTTTTTGTCTATTAGACTAGTGGTGACTGAAGTAGAAGAAAAAAAGTTGTCCAGGTGAACTAATTTTGTGCTACTCAGAAACTAGCTCTTATCAGACAATAAAGCCATTATGTAAATCAAAGACAGTCTTCTGGTGTTGTATGAGGTACTTTCCCTCGCAAACCAGGATATAGCCAACTTAAAGGGGATTCCGAAAAGGTTGAGAAAAATATAAGCACTGGGGAGGACTTGTCTGTGAGGAGTCATGAGAAGAATGTGGCAGCTTAGAAAAGAGATGAATAAGATGAGCCAAGATAAGAGATCAGATAATGGATCATCTAGAAAAGATAGTTAAGATTCTCTTCCCTCAATCTCATGAAGCAAGAAATACAGCCATCCAATTAGAAGGTGGGAAATTCAAAACTTATTGAAAAAAAAATACTTTTTGCATGGCAGATAATTAGATTTTTGAACTCCTTGCCGCAGGAAATTGCTGATGTCTAGACAATATGAAGCCTCAAGAAATGGATTGACCACTTATATGAAAAATAAAAATGATGATGCTGAATGTTAAATAGCATTATTGAAGAGATATTACTCCTGGCGATTCATATCTCAAACCAGCCTTTCATGCTGTGCTCTTCTGCATGACACATTGGGATGAAATCTAGCCTGGATAAAGAAGGGAAAAGCATAGTATATATATTTGCTGTGGGGGCTTACACCTTCCTCTCTTCAGTTTATTACCATGCTCTGTCAGATACTGAATGTGATTTTTGACTTCATCTTGGTATGTCAGTGTGTGCCTTTACATAGGAAGGGAGGGATAGGAGAGAGAGGACAAGAGGAGTCCTTTGGCAACATGGTAGTGTGACTGACAATCACTGTGTGTGCTCTTCACCAGAGCCTGAGCTGGAGGCAGCTGCAGCCTCCTATGCAGTCTAACCACTGAAGTCACTGCCTTACATGCAGGAGGTAAAACTGGGAGGGCATCACCAGCCAAGCATGTACTGCTAAATTTATGCATAGCTGAAGGTGCCTCAGAAAAAATTGAAAGGACTGGATAGATATGTGAGTGGACTGAGCATGTTTTCTTTGTTTTGGTTTTTGTTTGGTTGGTTTTGTTTTTGTTTGGTTGGTTTTGTTTTTGTTTGTTTGGTTTTGTTTTGTTTTTGTTTTGTTTTACATGTCAGTAACTGCATAAGGTTTCTCTCTCTCTGAGCTGCTGCTGAGATGTGTGACTCTGGCTTTGGGGCATCCAGATCTCTGCCAAATCCAACGGAACCTCATAAAATCAAGGCTTTCCCCAGCAACTCCAGGGGCATTACGGAGTATCTCCAGCTGAGGCAGTGGAGTTCTGCTGGTGTTGTCAGTAGATTTGGGTGTCTTACCTCATTCTTCCTGAAAGATACTGCATACACTTATGTGTGACCAGCAGCACAATTGCCACTTGCTTATCTGATGTGTAAATCCCTTTTTTCTCTTTTTATTACTGCAAAACTTTATGAGCTGCTCTTGACTACTGAATGCTTACAAATTCATGGCTGTCACATTGGAGAAAGACAGAAGAGCTGTGATGGGACTATCCAGTCTATCATTTTGGACACATTTCTATTGCAATGCTTTGGTTTCCAGTATAGCAGAGCTCCCAGATGTGTTTAATAATACTCTTGTGAGAAGTCTATGCAAATCAGGAAAACATTAAAGGATCAACTTCATTTTTAGTGTAACTAAATTGAGTCCACTTCAGAATTGACAAATTTGTATTAAGCAAGCACTGATGTAGGTCTCCTACTTTAAGTACGTGTTTATAATTCACTGAAGTGGATTGAGATCAATAGGTTTGAGGAATGTGCTTAAAATGAAGAGTATACTTGAGTGCTTGTAGAGTCAAGGCCTGGAAAAGAGCTCATCAAAGGTTTTCTAGATGCAAAGTTGCACTGATAGAAATTTGAAAGTGATTTGAAATTGATTTGATTAAACTCATATGAAAGTTTTGGTAAATGCATTTGGTAAGGGAGTATGTTTGAGGGTTTGGAGACAAATTTCGCTAAAGCTAGTCAGAGTTAAAGGCATTGCCTCTCTCCCAGGTCTCCTTTCCCCTGGCCTGAAGATGACTCTTCCCAGGACAAAGTCGCAAAACATAACTGCCCTACCCCTTTGCTGTTGTGTTTTACGTTCTATTAAACTGTCTAGTAAAGTGATTTTATACTAAAATCTCAAATTAGGAACAGAAGCAATTGAGATATTTGTCCAAATCCTTTTGATCTTCCTGAAGCAATGGGCAGTAACCTTTGGCAATAAGACAGACAAACAGCCGGGGAGTCAGAGCATCTTCAGCTGTTCCTGTTCTTTGTATCAGCATATGTGTTAGAGATGGTAAATAAATGGAAACAAATCACTCAATCTGGAGTGGCTTCATGTACTTAAGAAAGGCTTACATCAATTTAACTAGATCAGCAATCTGCAATCACCTAAACCTCCTAAACTTTTGACTGCAAGTCTAGACTGGGGTGGGAAGACACTAGTTTAATATGCCTGATAGAGTGAATGTTAGCTAAGCTGCAAAAATTGTGTGCATGCTCTCAGCTCACCCCAATCACAGTGTAAATTGTGTTAAATTCATGCTTCACTGGAGAGCTGTGTAATGCAAGCACACTCCCAAAGTTCAATAAAAAACTCATAAGGCCTTTGACTCCCTGTCTGCCTGCACACACAGTGCAAGTGCCTTTAACACACTTCTGAATAGGCATCACATACCTTGCTGATGCCAAAAGAGACTTCAGAAATTAAGATGTGGTTCTACAAATCCATGTCTTTGGTATCTGCAATGGCTTTCTGGTCTATGTAATATACTAGTATCTAACATTCAATTTATTTCAATCCTTATTCATATTCTCATTTTTTTCCTCCTCTTTTTGAAACTTTGTAAATGAAAACACATCCCTAAAAATCTCCTGGTATGCATTTACCTCTCCCCCCCGTAGCTCCTGGCAGCAAAGTCTAGTTCAAGTTGAGCTACTTTTATTAAGCCTTTGATTCTGGTGGAAAATAGGATCTTTTTTTCTTTCTTTTTTTTTTTTTTTCTTCTTCTTTCTTTCTTTCTTTCTTTCTCATTATTGCTAGTATGGGATCATCACATGTTTGAGTTCAATCCATTGCCCAGGAAACTCTTACACAGATGGTCAATAGTTCATGCAAGGAGGCAGCAGACCATGTAAACAAGCCTTTGGATTCAGGCAATATTATTACCAGAGTAGCTTAGTAATAAAGCCAAACCCTTTGAGAAATTGCTCATTGCTGTTGCTAGCATTCAAGTCTGGTCTAATTCAGGATTAGGAAAAAAAAAAAAAAAAAGGAAACAAAAAAAATAAATATTGGATTGCTGGGAATTTTATTTCTCTTTGAGTTTATATATATTTGTTTGTGTGTGTGTGCATAAATATATATGTATGAGTGTAAAAGATGTTCAGAACTAGCCTGATGTGTTATATCTGTCGTCTTCCAAATCTTGGTTATGTATCAGCCATTTTTGAGATGTTCTAAAGTAAATAGGATTTTATACTTAAAGTATGCATGCCATAAATTGTGAGCAATAGGAGATCAATATGCAGTATATAGATTCCCAGAAGAAACCAGTCACAAGTAATAGCCTCTCAGTTAATCAGAAGAAATCTGTCCTTTTGGAAGAAGGATTACTTTTTTTTTTTTTTTTACCTACTTTTGGTCCAGGATTTCAGAACAGGTTTCACTACTGGATTTTAAATCTCTCTTGATACTCTGCACTACTCCTTAGCACCAACAGTGACAGTTTCACGGCCCTGCAGTCTCATTTTTTCTGCAAAAATTTTCCTCTAGAGATCCCCCACAAAGTCACTGCTTTTACTCATATTGGCATCCGCCAGTCAAAGACTGCATCTAATAAGAATTTTTAATGATTTAAGTTACTTCATGTTTTGTCACCTATCCAGACCACTGCAGCCACACTGCTGCATGAACCATTGTGATCTGAGGAAGAAAGGAGAACATCCAACTTGGTGAAAGGGGAAGCCAGGAAAGATCACTAGATTTCAACTTAATTCAGTATAAATGGATCTTGGTTTAGCACAACTCCAATGCATGTACATTTTTGCTCCCCTTCCTGCTCCCCAACTTCATTTAGCAAGGGAACAAAATAAGCAAGACTAGTAGCTCTCTGTGTAGAGGAGTGATTTTTTCTGCTCTGCTGACTGACTCAATTAGCTTAAAATTCTTTGTCAGTGACAAACTTGAGATGCCCTGTTATTTTCCTTTCCCCCCTTTTTACATTGTGATGTGGAGAAATGGGAAAATGCATGACAGCAAGCAATGTTGGGTTCTAATGGTTTGGGAACCATACTAGAAGCTGCTGAACTACTCTAAAATCAAAATTGCATAGTACCTGAGGGTAGAGCACCCCTTAAACTGCATATATTCATCTCATCAAACCTCAACACATGTAGTACCTATTGCAAGATCATTGGAGGCAATATCAGAGGTACGTGAATTTGCTAGCTGGCAAGTTTGTGGCAAACTGGAGGTGGTCCTTTTGTGTATGCTGTAATATCAAACTTTATCTCAGGAGTTTGCAGATATGAAGAGCTTCCAAGAAATCTGGAAGTGAACTGGATGTATTTACAATGCAAAAATCTGATATGGGATGCTAATCGCAAAGACTTCAGATCATGTTTTGTAATCCACAGATTGCTGGATCTGAAAGAGCATTTCTTGGGAGATATGATTTCTGCTTTCCTTCTCACTTTAGCATCTGCTGTTGACTGGAGATGGGCACAGGACAACAAACTAGGTGTTTTCTTTGACCCGTTATGATTTGCTTAAACATGAAAACACACTGAAGAAAACCAGAAGGACTGTCTCCTCCTGGTACTGTAGTTGCTTAGTAATAATCACAGATCAGCCCCAGATGAGAAGGAGGGCTGGTGCGGATTAAATGTCCTACAGTTATGGAACAAGTTGGCAGGTGTGAATTTCTTGGACAAGCCACAGTCCTTCACTTTCTTAATCTAGCATGTACATGTATTTGAGTTCTCGTATCTCTACTACTTATATAAGTGTGCCAAAAAAGGTAATAATAGTGATGTTACCTGCTGCAGCATTTCAGCTATATGCCATTTTTGTGCATCATGTTTCTGAAAGGTGAAGGGCCACAAGGAAGTAGATGGGAAGGAAGATGCATGTTCACTCTACCAGAGTTGATCAAATCAATAGTTATCTGTGGCAAATCGCATCTGTCTAATTAAAAGCTGATCTTGTGTGTGCTGTTGCTGTTCCTCTTCTGGTTTGGATAAATGTTCTCAAGCCATGTGCAGTGGGTCAGTCCTTTAGTCCAAACAATACATTTGATTTCTTTTCCCACTTTCACCCTGCAATACATAAGGATTTGAATTTGAACATGTCAATGACAGTGTGCAAAATCCATATTTATCTTGAAAAGAGAGAGTACTAATGATTAGAAAAGTAGGAGGATGAATCTTCACTAAAGATACAAAGTCAATAAAGAGACTTGCAGTGACCTGAGCATAGGTCAAGTTGACCTGTGTGGGAATAGAGAGGAATGAATGAAAGGAAAACAAGTTAGAGGAAAAGGCAGCACTAAAAATATGAGCTGCAGCCATTAGTTGCAGCACTGTCAGTTCATAAAGTGCCTGGGCAATATCTTGACTTTCTTTGTTTCCTGTGCTAGGATGTAAAAGCATAGGAGAAAATCAGCCCTAGTCTTGCTGTGTACAGAAGATGTCTGTTTTCCTGAGCAGAGAAATTGAGACACGGAGCTGGAAAATCAGCCTGTTATAAGGTGTGAATTAGAGCATGTCTGGGGAAAGAAGAAAGATCTTAGGGGCATGTGGCTCTGCTGGCTTACTTACAATGATAATGATTTTGTTGTTTTTGTCTGACCACACTTTGTATGGAGATTGTGATTCACTGTTTTATGTCAGCACAGTAGCTCTACACACAGACATGTAGGGTAAGAGGCCTTGTTAAAAAAGAGAATCCAACAATTTATGTCCTTCATTACCCAGCATCCTTTCTAACTCTTGGCTTTATGTATTCCGGGTTGATGCACTTCTTACTGGGGACCATAAAAGAGTATTTGGATGAACTGCAAAGCAGACGCTAGAATATACTGAATATACTATTTTTTTTCTTTTTTCTTTTTTTTTTTTTTCTTTTTCATTTTTAATTTTTCATGTCAAAGTTGCTAGTTGCACAACACATAGTGTGAAGGAAGGAGTTCTTCACCATGTGACTTGGAGATGCTCATGCGGATTTTTCTTGCTCTGCAGAGATGGCAAGGGATCAACAGTTAGGATATGTAGGAATGTCATACTCAATTAATTTCCTGAAATTACACTCTGAAGTTGTGTTTTGAAAATGAATTAATATTGGTGAAAAGCACTGATATCCTTGGATAAAGGGCAACAGAGAAGAACACATTGTTATTATTAAACTGTTGTAGAAATCCTCTCTTTGGCTTTGACTGAATTATTGCAGTGAGTTTCCTTGGTGATGTGACGTAGGATTTACTGGAGTGTTTGTGCTGTATAATTGAAAATGACACTACCTTTATTAAACTGTGGGACTCTTAACTCTTTTCTATGCTGCAAACTAGCTTTGCAGCATATTCTTATCAAATTTCCTAAGCTAGAAGAATGGAAGCTGATCAAACTTCCACCATGAGACATCTAAGTTAAGAGCAAGCTGAGGGCAAAAAATACATCTTCCTCAATGTAAATGAGATAATAATAGATGGATAATAAATGTGGCTGAAGTCTCAAGTAACCACTCATAAATTGTTGCCTATTGATAACAAATGAAAGAGTAAAAATGCTTCCCCCTCAAACTACAAACATAAGGCTCAAGGTGAAGAGACCTCTGCCTAAATCATCAGTTTATAATCAGCTTTGATGGCACTACCTGAAAGCTGCTACCAACAGCTGTTCATTTAAGTAAAACAAGTTAATGGTTCTAGTCCAGGTTTTCTTAGATAGTTTGTCTGCATCATCACAAATCTCATCTCAATCAATGATAATTGCTGGTCCCGACAGCAGCCTCCCAAGAGAATCTTCAGGGAGCAAGTATGCTGTGTTAGTCAGTTATAGGGCTTGCCTTTCAAAATTATATATCCGGCATTAAATACAGTGGATACTGGACATTAACATGATTTGAATGTCTCACATGCCTGAAATGTTAGAGGGCTCAGATTAAAGGTATCTAGCTTGTTAATTGTTAGTTCCAATTATTAAGCTATCTTTTCAACAGTTCTTTGTTCTGGTATAGTAGGGTGGCAATGTGCTCTGCAGCTGAATGCTTTACAGCTGAACTCCATCCTGTGGCAACACTGATTTTATCACCCAGGATGCAGTAGGACCCTTAAATTTGGAGTGACTGCAGTACAGTGGCTTTGCTCTCTGATTCTGGGGGTATTACTGGTGTTCTATATACCTGCGTGGTCTGACAAAGAAGCTACAGGACCAAAACCTTATTGTGTTCTGTATGTATATGCTGATCTTGAAAATAAATTACATCTTCCCAGAATACAATTGTCGAATTAAATTGAGTAAATTTCATTCCCTTAAATTAGGTTTGATTTTTGTAATGACTACTCAGTCCTCCAAATATCAGTACAATGGGAATATAGATACACTCTGGTTGAATGTGGATCCTCTTCTGGCTACACCAACTTGATTATATATCCCAGTGGATCTCAAATAAGGAATTCTGGTTCCCTTAAATCAAAATGCCTGCTTCTTTGTCACATCATTAAGAAAAAGTTAGGAATCTGATTAATAGTAGGGCTCCAGGCCTCTTTCACAAAGACAAGAGAAACTCTGCAAAGAAATCAACAGGTACGTTAAATATTGATAAGTGCATGGCACTGATGATTTGTAGTTTTTTATCTTGGAATGGAATAATATATAATGGAAAGAAAGGAAAGTTATAATGTATATATATTTTTTTTTCAATAAAGAAAATTTAAATTATTCTATTCAAGTAAGACAATTCCGTCCTTACAAATCAGATAATCTGATCTCAGGTATTGAAATTCTTCAATGTTTGATTAGTCAAGAAAAAAATTTGATCAGTTAGGTTTTAAAATGTAGCAGCTTTTTATTTTATGTTTCTCCCTAAACCTCCCCTTGCTATCCTGAAAAACAACTGTTTAATCCAATGCTTAACTTCGCAGTTGCTCACAGCAGGGTGGATGTAGCAATGTGATGAACCCTATATTTGTAAAACCAACAGTATTGTCTTGGCAGCCTTTCCATGATGGTCTAGGCCCTCACTCAGTGGTTTTTGAAATTACTCAGGTGTCAGATGTAGGCTAGCATAATCCACCTCAGTACAGATGAGGGCAGAGGGTGAGCTGAAGGATGATGGTTTTTTAGTGATTTACGTATTATGTGCATATTCCCAACCGTTCGGGAAATGCAAGCCTAAGAGGAACAGGAGGGGCCAGGATGGCACAAATCTGAGCAAAAGAACTCACTAATGGGCCAGTTCCCCATGTGTGATCCAACAGAAAATTATTATGAAAGGGCAGTGCAGGGATACAATAGAATAGGCTTAATGTAACCGTGATTTTGTTTGTATTGTTTCTGGTTTTGTTTAAGAATATGTTGAGCTCTCCCCTTGGATTTTTTATTTTTCTTTATTTTGTATATTTCCTCTCGTAATGAGTTCTTAGGAAGCTTACATATGCCAAGAACTGCAGCATATCTTGTGCATCTAATCACGAGCTATGTACAGTTAGAAAGTGGAGCTACGGCTGCTAATCCCTTTTGACTTCCACATGAATTGAAATGCTCAGCTGATACATACTAGGTCACAGGTTCATCTCATTCACTGGGAAAAGTGAGTACGGTCTGAAAACAAACCATCGGCTGCACAGCAGTTGAGCCAGGCCAGATTTATCCTTTTTTTTCTTTTTTTTTTTCCAGGTCACCAAGTCATGGCAAATTGCTTCAGAGCCCAGTGGGCTCCATCCAAAGCCTACTTTCAGTTTTGGAGGCTTTTGTGGGATTTACCTAGGGTTGTATCCAAGTAACAGCTAAATGTCTTTTAGAAACTTGATGTAAAATACACTGAGATCCACTGAAAATCTTCTTGTTTAATTTGGACTAGCCCAAAACTTTAATTAAGTTTTCAAGTCAGGCTCTGCCTCCTATTAGCTCATGAAGTTGACTTTGTGACACCAATGTGGCATGAGACATTACATCAGTTAAATGTGGCTGGATTGCATTGACTTGCTCTTGCACATCTATGTACTCTGTGCATAATGCTGAGATGCTTGTTAGAGTTTTCTTTCTTCCTGTAGATACCTACTTATACGTTCTGTCAGTATGCATGCACACGCATAGTCTGCTTACAACTATTTCAAACTGTTGTTTTCATATCCAAGCATGTCACACATTTAACTGTGAACAAATATAGGAAGCATCTTTGACTCCTTATGCCCAGAAGAAAGAATAAAAGGAAAAACATGCATTTTTGAGTAGGAGAAAAAAAGGATTGCTCTCAGGAGACTTTCTCTTCAGATACTGTGATGAGTAATGCTGCTGTCAATTATTAGGTTATTCAGAAATTAACTTAAAAAAAAAAAAAAAGCTTAATTTTAGCCTTTTTGGATTGTTGTCATTTCTAATCCTGTGAAAATAGGTATCCCCCACTGAAATGAAGAACTCTCAGCTGGATGGAAAATCAATGTCAATTAAGATCACAGTAGTGATTAAGGACTTACCACCCTGGGTATTCATCTGATATTTTACTAATACTCTGGGAGTGATGTATGCAAGCAATTTTTTTTTTTTTTAAAGTAATGGGAAGTTTCCCTACAGTATTTGCTTTTGTACCTTTAGTATAAGCCACCAATTACAGAAATAAGTATTTTTTTCTTATATCTGTTTTCATAGCATAGTACTAGGGACAGTAATTGATGAATTGATGGATTAATATAGAATCATAGAATGGCTTGGGTTGGAAAGGACATGTAAGGATCATCTAGTTCCAAAATACCTGCCATGGCCAATGACACCTTCCACTAGACCAGGTTGCTCAAATCTGTTACTTAACACCTGTTCTTGGAGAATGTAGAATGTACCACAGTTTTTTTTTTTTTTTTAATGTGTATTTATTATTATTGACAAACAAAAAGTATGCTTCTGAAACTGGTTAAGTAGTCTTTCTCTATGATATGGAAATAACATGGCAATTCAATCCACCTATTTTAGGTACCAGCTTTAGGATTAATTGCCCTTTGGAAGTCACCTCTCATTGCAGGGAGAAGAAACTTGAGAAGAGAGGGAAGACAGCTTAGTCGGTTGCTTTTTTTTTTTTTCTTTCCTAATTTTGCCCTCTGATATTCAGTGTGATATGGAACACAGACTAAGAACATAATTCTAGGTTGTAAACTTCATTAGACTGAATGAGACTGCCAGCTTCCATTCCTCTAACAATATTTTAAGTGGGTAAGTTTATGGGTTGATCCCATGCACTTACTGGATTTCATGGTCAAAGTGTCATTCAGATTTAGAAAGAAGGAAGAGAAACTTAAGTGTCAGGGTTTGTGAAGGTAAGAGATGTCAAGTGAACTCCTTCTGCATGGTGTCCCCTGCACTTTTGCTCTCCCTTCACACTGTTTAAGTCTGTTTTCTTTGTGCTGATGCCACTGGGGAGTGGCTGTAAAAGTGATGTGAGAGCTTGGATCTTCACGTATACGCTGAGGAATTCTGTGACCTGAGCATGGAAACTTTGCTTCCACAAGCTGAATGTTGAGGTGCATAAAACTGATCAGGTGGTTTCAGCCCCCACCTACATTGGCAGATCTGTGTTTGAGAACAGCCACCATTTCTGGCACTAATTGCAAAATCTCCCAGGAGAGCCCTGTGCGGGGAAAGAGAATAAATTGCTTCCTAAAGTTCAGCTTTAGAAAGTGTACAGGGAGGCATCATAGGAGAATTTTTGCTGCTCCCGTCTATAATAAGGTTAAAAGGTAACTTGATCACAATCTTTCACTATCTCCAAGGAGAATATCAAGTATATAGCACAGAGGTGGGAGAGGGCTCATTAATTTTAGACAGTCATAACAAGAAACAGTAGCTGGAGATTGAAACTTGATGAATTAAAAATGAAAGGAGGATATTTTTTATTTCTGATTTATTTTTTTAACAGAGGTAATTAACAACTTGGCCTGACCACTCAGAGGAAATCCAAAGTTTTCCAAGTTTTCCATCACTTTCAATCTTTAAATTGCAATGAGATAGTTTTCTAAGAGGGCAGATTTAACTGTTTCAGAAGTTATTGAACTGAGTAAAGGAATTCCTGTGTGAACTGTTGTCATTAACATTACCAACACTAGCTGTGTATAATATAGTCTTTCAAGGCCATTTTGTTGAATGGTTGAGTTCTTATGATATTTTACCTGAACGTTTCTGCATGCATGTACACTTCTTCTGGGCTATTTGTGCAGTTCTCTTAAGTCTTAACTGCACCATAAACAACTGCCTTCGTAACACTGCTGCTTGAAATGAGCAAAATTGAGGAAAAAGTGTAGGTGATTGTGGCTCTTGTAACTCATTCCTGGGCTTCTCTCTGAGATTCTCTGAACTCCTTCCCAACAGACAGCAATGTGTCTTAAATCCACATCTTTTTAGGAAGAAAATAATGTCTCTGGGGCTTTTCTTAGTCTGTCCTTATTGTCCTTGTAATTCCTAGACATTCCTTGTACAGTCTTCTCTCTGTAAATCTACAAACTCTTTCAATGACATTTTTTCTTCTCCGTGGGCTCATTTCTCTGGCCTCAGTCCAATGAAGATCTCAATGACCTCCTTACTAATCAATTATCCTCACTTTCTATCAGCTGCAGGTGGAAGCTGTACCATGCTGCAGAGGATGAGCAGAGCAATGAACTTGCAAGAGCAGGAAAAGGGAGATAAAACGAGATCTGTTTAGTACCCGTATCAGGAATCAGCACTCATTTTCATAATGAATTTGCCTGTGTTCATCATCACTTCAGCCTTTTATTAGAAATATGACAGCTGAGGTTTCTGTGTCTGCCATTTCCATGGTATCCCCAGCAGTAGGCTGCTCAAGCAAAGATGTCTTACTTTAATCACTGTTGTGAAGTGTTTGGTTGTGGGTGGGACTGGGGATGTTTCTGGCAAGATAGGGAAGAGAAGAGAATTAAAGGAAAGCTTTCTGTGCCTACAGCTTGTCAGCTTACCACTAATATATGTGCTCCTGAACTCTTCTTAACTCACTTCTTTATTGATTTATTTGTACACGTGGTACTTCATGATGAAGGAATATTGTCCACCCTTCCTCCTGAAATACGGTTACCTCTGTGGGGGATTGTGATGTGTATTTAGTGCTAACCAGACAAATGATATTTCAGAAAAAGATGATGGGGAAAAACAGCAGATTTGTCTGACGCATAGCAGAAACTAAGGAAGTAGAATCTTTGCCATACCATTTGTGGAGCCCATTTAAACAATATATAAACACAGCATGCTCATGTGGCTAAACAGTCTTTGACTGTATCTGGTTTAGGGAAGTACAAATCTGGGTTCTTTAGCCACACAATTCAAGATTTTGATATTAGTTTACAGGAAATAATTCATCTTTCAGGAAAGATGGTGGGAAAGCCAATTAAGCTGAATTGTCAGGTTTAGGTAAGCTGGTTGTCAAACCATCTTACCTGCCAGTGTTGTCCCTTGGCAGTAGCCAGGGACTATACATAATCTGTATGAAGGAGCACAGAAGTGCAATTGTTTTTCTTTGCTGGATGGGATTTATCTGACGAGTCTTCTATTGTCTCCTTGGTAGCACAAAGTGTTTAAAAAAAAAAAGAGGCTTTGAAAAAAGTAGTATTTATGTGTAGATAGAAGCTAGCAATGCACGCAGAGTGGCTTTGCTTGAGATGAAGAGGCATTGAAGCTTTGCTTTATATGCTTCAGCTTTTCCAGTCTTAGCAGACATAAGTACTGGGTGAGGTCTCATGTAAAGTGGAGACAGAGAAATGATTATCTGTTTATCTTGCTTTCCTTTCAGAGCGGAACAATGAAATCAGCAGAACACTCCTCCCCTCCTCTCTTTCTAGCAAATAAACCTTGTTTTAGAAAAATTAGAATGCGTAGTGGATAAAGGAAGGTCACCTAGGTCTTGGATCTGCTTCCTTCATTAGCAGCAAATTGTCATGTAGTGATTGCTCCTTCTAGTATCGGTGCTGGAGCATTTAACTAGTCAGAAGAGCTTACAGATGCCACATGAGAAAGCCAGTGATGCATTTAATATATTGCAGGAATCATAAATAGCTAAGACAAGGGCTGGTTATTGCTTAGTTCAATATTGTTGTTTAATAGGAACTCTAAACACACTCTGCTGGGTTAAATATTGTACTATTAACTTCAGAGATAATGATCTTTCTAGATTGAATGAGGGACAATCATATTATGGTGTGATGCATTTCTCTGAGCTCCCCATATGTGAGCAGGGTAATTGAGGGGATGAACAGTTCTGTAAGCCATCCTGAGGGTCAAATTCTCTCATTGTGCATGCTTTCCATTCCCAGAGAGGTCAGGAGGACTTGCTCTATGAATATAACAGCATTAGATGTCCTGCTTTGTATATTTGTAAAGCATCCATGAACCCTGTGTCCCAGCCTGTGGATATTATCAATCTCTAACTAATTATATTTATTCCATAAGACTGCATATTAGTTTCAAAGATAACAATTTGTCTAGACTTTTCCCTCATCCTTTCTTATAAGTAACTATTTGAACGATGAAATTAGTTGTCTTTGTGTTGATCTTTTCCTTTCTCTCTTGTCTAAGTGAGCTCGAAGAAAAACAAAAAAGGGCTCAGCAGAGAAAGGAGTCCTGTTTCTAAAACAGCAGTAATGTTCTTGGAAAATGTTCTACCCTTAAACCCAGCTGAATAGTTCAATGACAGCATAGATCACATAGACTGTAGGAGTGGAAGCTTTTATGATATATAGGAATACATTTTTAGCTGGCCAAACAAAAAAGAAACCCGGAGGATGAAAGAAATGCCCACAATTGCAAGTCACTGTTGCTTGCAACAGTCAGTTCACTTAACTTATACTGTGCATTTGGTACTGGATTGCCTCCCTTTTTCTACTTATGTTCTCAATTCCTGTTTTATTCAGTGCTGTATTTAAATGCTTCATTTAAAGGATTGAGAGTTACTGGGAAGAGGAAATTACACACATGCATATACGTGTGTGTGTATATTTATTATACATATACATGTATAAAGTCAGTAACAAAGTTTTGTAGGCTTTTCTATTTGTCTGAGATTTAGCCCTTTACCCCCATTATGTTTTTGCTTTAAATTCAGGGCTTTTAGATAGCAAATTAATGCTGTCTACATTGACAAATGCTACCAGAAGCTGGCTTTGGTAGTCAGGAGGGACTTACTTCTCAATTCTGTTGTCCCTGCTCCAAATGACCATTTGAATTTGTATGATGGACATTCCAGGTCTGCAGAAACTTCACACAGATGTATAGAAGGAAGATTGTGTTGGTTAGTTATGTGAACCATTTCCTAGCTTCTTGTTTTAAGACACAGAACTTCATGAATCTCTTCAAGTCACAATTAAATGTAATTTACCTTACTTGCTCCATGTTTTCCTGAGTAACGGTGAATTGGGAATGATCCAGTAAATCACAGAATCACAGAATTTTCTAGGTTGGAAAAGACCTCAAGGTCATCGAGTCCAACCTCCAAGACTATAAACAGTTATTTAAAACTTAATTTATACCAATCTATTCTGCAGAATGACCTCTGCAAATCTTGCGTATTGGGGGCATTCTGCACTTATACTTATTCCCATTTTTTTCCTTTTTTTCTTTTTTTCTTCTCCCTTTGAAGGTCATCTTCAAGGAAAGTTGTACTTTAGGCCTATTCTTTCGTGGAGATGAGGATTTATTTTTATTGTTTATAAGGATGGTTTGTATGCTTCTGATTTGGTTGCTGGTATCTTTTTAATTTCATTATGGGAGACTTGCTGCAGGATGCACTGTGATTTTAAGTCCTAATTTTATTGTCTATGTAAAAGGAGAAATTTGAAATGTTTTCCACTGAAATGCAAAGATACTTTTGATTTGTAAGCCTATTGCTGCCTGTGAAACTACTTGCAAAGTAATGACTGCTAAGTTCTGGATATATCCTGGTGTAACTGTTGGGTATGTAAATCCTCATATGATTGTCAGCTATAGAATGACTCATGATACAGTGGTAAAGATACAGTAAAAGTATAGGCTTGTAGGAATGTGAAAGGGAAGATTCAGAGGTTTCTGGTTCAAAATGAGTTGCTGCTTTGCTATTTTTGCGATGACTTATGAATTCCTACAGGGATCCCTTTATTCCTATATTTTTTTTTCCATCTATTAGTTTTCAAATTTCTCATGATTCACAGAAATGGAACTAATCAGTTTGAAGAACATATTCATTTACAATAATTCAAGACTTAATCGTCTTTGTCTTCTTTGCTTTGATGATATTTATTTTATTTTATGAAAATGTATCCTATTTCCCCCAAAGCAGAAAGAGACTAAAATTCCACAGTGCAGCATAATCCTGAGCAGAGTCCAAAGAGATGCACTCTGAAGCACTTGCTCGTATTATTGAAACAAAACAACAACAAAAACCCTATTCTTTATCGAATAAATGCAATGCAGCATAATATACAGGGTCATAACATGAAGAGGCATCAACCATCCTTATAACACATAAAATAGAAATTATGGGGAGTTATTGAAATTGCCATAGAACAGATGCTTCTTTTTATGAATGGAGCAACCATTTACATTGAAATAAATGTCTATCAATCTGAACTGACATCATAAGGTAGCATGTCCACACTTCTTCTTCTTGGAAATATGAAAAATAGCAAAGCATTCTCCAGTCGTTTTGATACAAGAATAAAGAAAAAGCACATTGAGCCAGAGCTGTGTATATTGGCTGGTGGAGGAGTCAGTTGTCTAATAAAAGTAAGAGCTCCATTAAGGGAAATTATAGATTTAACTTCTGATGTGAATGGGATGTTCTGTTGTGTTTAAAACTATGAGGAAAAAATATTCTGCGAAACTGTAGTTTCACTCGTCTGATCTTTGCTATGTATAGAGGTTTAGAACATGCCTGGAGGGAAAGAACAAGTAAAGGCCTGGATATGAGTAGAAAGCAGGGCAACTTACAACTCAGGTTTGCTAGAAATTGGTTATATTAAGTAAATATGATTATTATATATATATATATTTTTTTTTTGTGGGGGGAGGAGGGGGTGGTTGGGGAGGTGGGGTGGTCAAATAAACATTCCTCTCCACAAGGTAAAAGTAGATCCCTTATTTTTTCTGTCTTCAGTAAAGCACTTTATGTGATTACGTGCAAAATTTTGAATTAAAAATATAGATTTGAAAAATGAGGGAAGAAATAATTAAGAGAATATTGAATGTGGGAAGGTTGGACTAGAAGTAGTCTACTAGCTAAGTTACCTGAGGACTGTTCTTGGGGTCTTTTTTTTTTTTTTTTTTTTTTTTTTTGTGTGTGTGTGATATTTTTATTAGGGACTTCGGTGCAGTAAGAATTTGCTGATGGTACAATATTTAGAGACAGCCATACAGACGAACGACAGGATATCATTCAAATGAACTCAATGACCTTCAAAGAAAGTAACAGAAATGGAAGAAAATTCAAGCTAGCAAAGGGCAAGTTCATACGCTTAGGGACTAATCATAAGATTTTTCACATTTAGGGTGGGAACTGTGCAGTGGAATGACAGAGGAGGAAGAGGAAATGGATTAATCGAACAGCAGATGACTGCATGCCTTTGTCTTGCAGTACTTTAAGATAGACAAATAGGACTTTTCAGCATACCCAGATAAGTAATATCCAATTGAGACAAAGAAGTATGAATTTCATGGTAGAAGACAGTGATACAAAGAAAATCATTGCATAGTGCCACGTGATGGTGAGACCATCTGAAATGCCATGCTGAGTCCTGGTGGCTCCTAGAAGATAAAGCTTTGAGGTCTGGGACACCTGCAAGTGAGGTCTAACACAAAGATGAATTAAAGGAAACTGACACAGGCTGGTTTGACAGCCATGGCAAAAACTGAGGAAAGTCTGGAAGGGGATCAGGGAAACTTTTTTAGGCTGGACTTGTCCTGTATAAACAGCATGTGGACCAGAGCTATTGAAATTAACATCTTTTTCTGTCCATCAGGAAAGGTGTGTCCTGCTGCATGACTGTGTACTGGGCCCATGGGGCAGCAGTGGAGGGAGATGCACACACCTCCAGGGTGAGACTAGGGTGTATTTTCTACTTTCCTGTTGTATGGAGAGAGTCATGATCTGAATATAGTTCCTACATGAGTCATGATCTGAATATAATTCCTACATCTGGACAAGTAGGGTACCACAAGTGCAGTGGACACAGGAGATAACTTAGGTGCTGAAAACTGCACTAAATAGGTGGTGTTAGGCTTGAATCTGCTCCTCTAAGGACTGTTTCTAGTCCCAGTGATTTGTGCTGTTAACTTTCATCCCTCGGGACATCCCTGGGTTCTGCTCTAAACTTCTACTGATTCCAATATTGCTACTCTTAGGATGTATGCTGGACCCAACATATTTCTGATCAATTGCCAGACTGTGTCTGAACTCAGGCACCACATGAATATTTATATAATCATAGAAAACTTGATTTTATATTTAACTGCACTATTGAACATCATGATCTATGCTCTGTGATCTGCTATCTGGCACCATCTGAGACGTCAAGCTGCTATGTCAAAGGTTTCAAATAGGTACGCATGATTTCAGTCTAAGTCACCTCTACTTCTAGAAATTAATTAAACATTATCAAATTAGTCACAGCTTGATGACTATCAGCCTCTTGCTATAATTAAGATACAAGAATTATACAAAAGCTTCCACTTACCAGGTAGGCAAAATCTACTGCTACTCGATCTTTTTCTGCAGTAAACTTTTTAAATTTTATATTTAATAATAACAGAATAAAATTCAGTGAAGAGAAGTGCAAAACATGGTACATACGAGAAATTCTGTTGTACTAACACAAAACGGAAACTATCTGGCTCAGCAGCAGTAGTCCTAGGAAGAATATGATTTGAAGAAATATGAATATGAAGAAAATTTTGGTCTGTTCGGTCTGGAAAAGAAGAGTCTGAAAGGGAGGCTTTAAAGCTTTTGAGTACATGTGGATTGTTATAAAACTGATTACAGTTTTATTGATTTGTATATATTGATTGCTGTACATGGAATGTTGAGCAAGGAGTTGAAATAGAAGGAAGGAAGATTAGAGATGTATACTAAGCTGGTGAATCTGGAATGTATTTTTAGATAAATCTATTTCTGGGGTTATCTAAGCAAGCTATGTCCTGCCTCAAAGTAGGGAAGAGTGTCTACCTTCTTCGAATGTTAGGATTCAAAGCAATTTACAATAACGGAGGACATGACCAGTAATGTATGAGCCTGACATATCTACTGAGAATCTTACATAATTGCACGAAACTGATGATTTCACTGTTTTCAAATGCAATGGGGTTCTCAAAGTCTGATAGGAACACTTATCATAAAGGATTTGTTATTTATTTTCTTCTCCTGGAAAACTGTGTCCTTTCTGTTGTTAATTAGGTTGGCAGCTTGGAGATGCAATGCATGGAACAAATGTGCAAACACAGGTCCAGTGTAAAAATCAATTTCCAAAGACAAGGAGTATCTCATTTATAATCAGGCACTGTGTGTTAACAAAATTAAGATGAAATACGGCTGTGAATAGTTCAGGAAGGATAATCATCTGATGAAATCAACAGAATTTCCCGCCTTAGATAATTCTGTTTTTAATAACTTGGTCTTTCAGAGTGCTGTAAATCTTTGGGATGATGCTGCATCCTTGGTGAAAGTCAAGGAAATGAAAACATCATGCACAAAAAGTGTGTACCTTACTAGTTCACTGAATCAAGTCTTAGAGCTATTAAGAAAGACTCTATAACTTAAAGAAAATGCCACTGTTATGATTATTTGTCTTATTCTGGGAGGACTCATCTTCCATAGAAACCTGTTACAAATTCATCATGTCTAAATGGATAAGGAAAAAGACATAAACAAAGCATTTCTTTCACCAGGTGAAATTCCTTTTTAACTTGGGAGAGACAAGTTAACAAGTATGACAGCTAACTGCGGAGGAGGAAACTCCATTTATGACATCTTCCTTATGGCAGAGATTTTTTCTAATGGCCTTAGAAGATCCCTTACAATTAACTTGAGGCAGATGACTAACTCCAATAGACAGTTTCCAACACATCAATCTGCCTTTCCAGGTAAAGGTGCGAGTGATTTTTTTCCCTACTTTTATTTTTTTTCCTCCTATATTTGATTACTACAGGCTCTTATTCACTTGGAAAATTTGTACAGCAATTCAAATCACAAACTGCGCTTAAAAATGGCTAGAGCTACTTTGTCAGAGCCAGATCTGCAGTGCCTGCTCCACTACCTGTTTATTGCAGCACTCTGTAGTGCACACAGCCACAGCAAGGGGCTTTGATAACATACAGATCCAGTTTTCTTCCATCATTCTGCAAACATCTGAGGGTGTAAAGCATGTGTTTGTCTGCACAATGTTCTGATAATGGTTGATTCAGATTCATCCCAGTGTGTCAGAACATATGGAGCAGGCCGGGAGGGTGAAGGCAGTGCCTTGTGGAGTGACTCCCAAACAACATAACTTGGACTTTCAGACCAGCCAGCAGGTGCTGATGAATCCTGAAGGCGACCTAATAATTTTTGTTTGGGAAGGGGCTGGCGAATGATGGATTTGAGGCTGGACCTCCCATCTGTTACTGATTCATCTTCCACTGAAGCTAAAGAATGAGAATGAGCAACCAGGCAAAAGTTTCATCTGGCTGTCTGGGGATCATGTCACCAAGCCAGACGGCAGTCATTTAACTTTATTCTCTCATAAGACCAGTATATACTGGCAGAAATTTATTGTTTCTTCATTACTAAGGATTTACTGGATGCTTCGTTGTTCTTGGGGGATGTATAGGGAAAGGCAATATTTCCTTCTTTGTAAATGTGACCTTTTCTATCTGGATATTTTTTAGCCAGCTATATTTTGCTTGTATGAGACAAATGTGTACAGCATTACAGAGGACAAAGTCCCAATGGAGGATTAATAAGGATTGTCCTGCATGGTGAGGAATACTTAGCTGTGTCATTATCTAAATTTTCATGTAGAATATTTTCATGGGGCTGTGATGTAGCACCAAATGGCTGTAGAAAATCTCCAGATTGAACTGAAGGGAGAAAAGCAATGAATTGTAAGGAAGAAAAAAAAAGACCAGATCCGTAATGATTGAATTAGTGATGCTTGCTTAAATGTAATGACACTTACATCCGCAGAAATATTGGTCACATCCACTGCAGACAGGGACCTGGGACTGTGGGAACACAGACCCCAGAATGACATGGATTGCGTGCTGAAGACCAGTCTGTTTTCAAACAAAGTGAGCGCTGCTTGTTTTTGCAAAAGGGCAAATCTGCTCTAGATTAGCTCTAATTAGCCTCCTGTCTCTATGGTTGCAAATGAATTACTTTTTTTTTTTTTTTTTAATGCTGTAAATCTCTTTTTAGTCTGTAAAAAGTCTGTCATTTATTTTCAAAGCAGCTGTGGATTTCTGATAGATGGACATCTGCTCTGGTTGTTGTATCAGTCTAACACATTCATGGTGGCTTTTCCCATCATCTTGCTATGCAGTCACCTCTTGCCAAATCAGTTGAAGTAGTGAGAAGAAGCAGGAGGAAACCATCTTTGATCTTTGGAATTTAAGGTTTAAGGCTGCTACGTGTATGTTGATTATTGAAATAGCTGAAAATACAAAACACCATTTTATTATACATTTTAAAATATCTGTATACGCTGGAAACAGTCTCTCTATGACATTCAAAGAAATTGAAAAAAAATCCAGATGGAACATATGTAAGGTGAACAAGTTATTTATTGGAAAATTGCTCTCAGAGCACCTGCTAGTGGTTCCTAATCAAACTGGGAGGATATGTGGCATTGTGTGTACAGGAAACTTGCTTGACACTAGTACTATTCATTATTTTTATTAATACTAATCTTTCATTAATAAGCTAAAATATTAATTTATTAGCATCTTCTGTGGTGTAATGAGTATAGCTTACTGATGCCATAAAACTGGGAAAGTCTGCAGATGCCATAGGCACTGAGGAGAATTCAAAATTATCCTCATAAATCAGAGGAGCTGTGCAAAAAACAAAACAAAAAAAAATTGTGATGAAATAAGAGCAAATGAAAAGTATCACACAGAAGTTGAAGATTACTAGGCTCAGCAGACTTTCTGCAGGAGTGGATCTAAGGCTTCTGTAAAGTTACAAACCATCGAGCACCGGGAATATCACAGTACTGCAGAAACACCAGAAAACTTTTACCTAAATGTAGGGGAAGAAGTGTTGCAGGTAAAATGCTTTTAAAACAAAACAACTCAGCTACAATTATTGTTTTGCTTATTGGCTCCACGCTTTAAGAAAAATGAAGGAAAATTGAAAAAACAGGCTTATGGATAGCCACGGAAATTATCCCAGCATCTAGAAAGAGCCAAGCTAACTGATTATGAAAACTTCACTGGAGTTAATGAAGATGAGATTGGAAAAAAAAAAATGGTATTGATGTAAATACGCATTAATGTCTTGCTGCACAATCAGGGAACAGACCAAATGATATCTTGGAGTTGTGCTCAGCTATGTGGCTTCTGTTCTTTTTTTTTTCTATTGCAAGATGAATTTTCCCCACCTTTAAAAAAAAAAAAAAAAAAAGTAAAAATCCTAAAAACTTATTTGATCAGAAATCTGGAAGAAAACTATACAGTATTTTAGCAGGTATCTATCCCATTTATGGAATTACATGGGATAACACAGGATAACTGTGCCTGATACCCAGACTTCAGGAATGGAAATGTCAACTACATCCAATTTGTAGCACGGTAATAACAAGAATGAAGTGAAACCATGTCTCTAAATCACGTAGTCTTGTACAAACCAAGTTTGAAAGAGACCTTTTGACCATAGAATAAGGGGTGTGTAGTGTGAAGGAGTTTAACAAGGATAAGGCTTTATCCTTAGACCTTCAAGCTGAGCAGTGTGCAAGGAGGTGTGAAATGGCCTGTCTTCTGTTCTCCTTGCCCAGAGTAACCCATTTACAACTTGCATTTAGAACAACATCTGTGTGTGATGCTGCTTCAGTGGGGACTGTCAGTAACACCCCAAAGCTGCTTTTAATATTAAGCATAATCTTATCTTTTTATAAAATATTTATATGTGCTTAGAGCAAAGATAAGAAAAACTAACTTCTTGGGCCCAGCATCTCACTTGGACTTCAATTTTTTATTAAATCTTTTTGCTGCCTATGTCTCCTCTTCTTGTCTTAATCTATTGAAACTTGGTAGGATTGTGATGCTGAGACAATTTTGTGCCAACCAACATGGGAATTGCTTCACTCTTTTCACTACCAACATAGTAGCATCTGTTTTTCAGATGTGATGCCAAAAGAGAAACACACTCTTCTACTTAGGTATCCTGCAGTACCAAGATCAATTATACAAAATCCATGCTCTTGGGCTTTAAAGACTGTAGATAGTGAGGATTTGGAAATTAGATTGAAGTAGTTAAGTGTTGCAAATTTCCCCTCTTGAGTGGCTGTGGATTGATATGGCTGCTTAAAGGATTCTTTGGCAAATGGATTGCATTTCCTAGTGGGACTTGTGTTGTGAATAAATAAATTTCTGTAATCAACTACTGATACTTCTGCAGTCTTCATAGCTTGCCTTAGAACTGAATGCACACATAAAAATTCTGTCCATTTAAAATCAAGTAAGGCATTTAACTAAAATAAAACCCCACACCTAGAAAAAATCTTTTTACTTCCCCTTGTAAATTTGTAAATTTTGTTAGTGCCTTGGCCTACTTAATGTTAACTAGGTGTCAGTCAAATGCAGAGCTGACTTGCCAGTGGGAATGCTCTGGAAATGAAAGGTAGCATCTTGCAACATCTTGCATTTAAAGAGTGATATCCCTTCTGCTTTCCAAAAATGTATAATTTCCTTTTAAACTAATGCTGTAACAAATCCAAGCAGCTCTCTCATTTCAAAAAACAGCAGAATTAGGGAATGCCAGCCTAGAGGGAAGGGAGCTTGAAGGAAGAACTTCCCTAGGCTAGGTAATGAAAAGTCTTTAGGCATTATACTTAAGTTGATAGTTGATCTTCCAGAACACTGATAGATTTAATTGTAGTTTTGTCATGTCTTTGGGGTTCGTTTTTGTTTTCCCTGATCTTTGGAACACTTTGATATTTTGCATGCATCCTAAAGAAAAGGAACTGAAAATCCAGTCACTTATTTGGTCCTGAAACGGAATCTCTTCTGAAAACGTTGTTTTTAATAGTAGTAGCTGCTGTCAGGCATGGGGATGTGGCACCTCCACAGTTACAATTTTGAGCCCTAATAGCTTCTGATGGAAATAAGGTTGTCTGTGAGAAATAATTCCACAGTCTGAATGTTGTATACAATTGGTGATGCACAGTGCTGTGACTGCACCACTGTTCTTCCTTAAATAACTTTCTTGCTGTTCCTTGAGTCTTAGTCTAGTGATGCTAGAACACAGCTTAGGGGGAGTTCAGTGCATGCCAATGCGAGAAATATCTGTCAGTTCATTTGTGCTACCATTTTAAACATTCTTCTCTTACACTGACAACTGTTAAAAGAACTGATCTATTTTCTTGGCAAAGTTGAAGTAAATAAATGCCCCACCTATATAAGTACGCTTTGTATCTATCACTTCCCACAGAAAATTTTGTCCTTTCACTCTTTTGTTTTTGTTCTCTATCTTCTTTGCAAGTCCCACAACCTAGAAGTGAAGTTTAGTAGGAACTTTCTCCTAGGTGTGTCTCCACTTTGGAGAAGTGACTGTTATTTTCTTATCCTTTAAAAAATGAAACACCTATTTTCAATTGTACCACAGTGCTGTGGCCGCATCCACTGGGTGGTGCTGAAAGTTTCAAGCTTGAAGTAAAGTAAGAAAAAATGAAAATGATCGACACTGACATAGCAATCAGGTACTAGGTCAGGATTCAGTCCTAGTTCTGTCAAATAGGTTGTTGCCATTTCTTTTTTACATTTCTCATGGGAGCAGAATCAACATGGAAAATAAAGGGTTTTCATGTCACTGGAATGGGATGTAATTGTATAATGATATGACACTTAGTCCTTTGCCATCTTATCTCCCCTGATTTTGGGTTTGTAAGCCGGCTTTTTCTTGCTTTTGCCTCTAAGTGTTTCAGCAATAAAGATCTCCATTCTAAACCCCTACATGTAACCACAATAGTTATGTTTCCCCAAAAGGTCTATTACATTAGTTGAAGATATTTACTCCTTTTTCATTAACTCACTTGATAATAGTCCACTTGATTAAACACAAAGTGCCTGCAGCGTACACATACACAAGTATATATAATCAGCTCAAGAAACCTGATCTTCAGATGACATTTACTATTTGTTCATTTTTCATTGACTGAGGCATGTTAAAAGGCAGGGAATTGTCAGTTGTCACTACTCTGTCACAGTAATTTAGGACACGGCAGAGCTCAGGATCCCATCTGTGGTGAAATCAAACCTGTATTACTCATTCCAAGGGAAAATTCTCAGTGGGTGAATGGCAGGAGAACAGCCCTGCACAGAGGCTGCAGTGAAGACCAAGGACAGAGCAGAGAAATGTCTTCGTTCACTATCTGAACCACACAACAAAGGGGTTACTGCCTTCCTCCGGCATCACTTCTACTAATACTACTTCTTCTCTAACACTTTCCACAGGAAAAACTCAAAGCTTTTGCCTACTTTCACTCTACGTCTTGCTTACAACTTTGTATAATTGTCATCCATAAAGAGGCCAGCTCTCATAGTGCTATAACAAGCTTGTGCAATTTGGAGTTTGCCTTAAATCTTTGACTGAAGTCTGAGGCTATGGGAGCAGTATGAGTTGTACAAAATGAGGGTATCTAGCCCGGCTTGCACTCTCAACCTTGTGAAAAGTGTGCTGTGCAAAAACCATATTGGTTTCTAGGTCTCTGGAAATGATCAGCCATCATGCAGTTCCTTTAAAAGCGGGGAATAAGGTAGCTTGGCAAAGATAATTTCAAAAAGATGACTGTTTACATACAGAAGATAAACTGATGTGTCTGGTTTCTATAGAGTGCAATGGAAGCTTCCTCTGCTTTGTATGTGCTTATGACAATCTTTCTTCAAGGCCGGAGGGTGAATGAATGGTGCTGCCTGACATACAGGAGTGGCCTGAAATCTGGTTTGAATACCTGAGGCAACCTTTGAATTGTTGTAACCCCTGATGTGTCACCAGTCCGCCTTTCCTTTCTGTAACAAGAGGGTTTGTGGTAGGTGCATCTCTGCCCAGCTAATGTTGTTTGCAAATGAATTTCTGGTCACCTTGCAAGCAAAGTTAAGAGGTTAATTAAGATTAAGAGGTTGAGCCGGTATTGGCACATCCACCTGGCATGCCTGTTTAAATCCATTGTGCTTTGGCAACAGAACCCTAGCTACTGGTGCTAAAAAGTTGGTGAAAGGAACCTTAAGACACAAAGGACAGTGGTGGAGGAGAAGCAGCAGGTGCCAGGAAAAAAGAAATATTGAAAAAGGAAAAGAAGGGGAAAAAATTAACGTCAATGAGTTTTTGATGGCAGTACTTTGTGTTCAGCAATTAATTTATCAGCTACTGCCCAATTGGCATGGAGTGGAAGAAAGTTACAAATAACTTCCTTGACAAATTAAACTCAATTTTCTCCAAGTGTCTGCACCCATTTATAACCCCAGGAATTGTTCCCATATACAAATATTTTTTTATTTTTTATTTTTTATTTTTATTTATTTTTATTTTTATTTTTAAACAGGGTATATTTGATCAGCATGTCAGCTCTTGAAGGATAGTTATTAGGGCTGGCTTCTCCATACCACTGAACCTGTAATTTCACAAATAACACCTATTGTAACTTCATCATAGAAGAAAGAGAAGGAAAAAGGCAGTGGAAGAGGGCAAGGGAGTCATTTCTATCAAACAAATAAACCTGATGGAGGCATTCTAGATGAAATTCGCATCTGCTGAAGGATTGCACTGTTCTTGTCTGTTTCTGTGTCTTTTCCCCTCAGTGAGGCAATAGGTGCTATGATTTGTCCAAGCTGTAGACAATGACTCCAAAGTGGTGCTCAGGTGTCAGTTAGAAGCACTTGAATTTGTCAGAAGAGTTGATTCTCCATCCTTGACTTATTTTGTGTTATCTAGCTATTTCTTCAGATGAGAAATTGAACTAGGCTGGATTTACTGAAGCATGTGTTAATGTTAAACTCTGTCCAGATGATCATGAGGTGGAAAAGATGAGTGGCAAGCAAATGAATTCTTCCCAGTTTCATCCAGCTCTAAGAGGGAACAGCTCAAGCAGATCTTGGAGTGGAAGATTTTTCATTTATTTTCCTCTTTTACTATATGTACACCTCATCCCAAAAGAATACAGCTGCAGCAGACAGGATGAGCAAGCCAAGGTGGGACGATGGAGTTTGGACACTCTTCATTGGTACCTTTGCTCATTACATCTGTGTTCTAAGTAGTTTTTGTCATAAATAGCATTGCACCCCTTAGGCAGTGACAGTACTCCACGAGCTAATGCATGTCTTATTTATGTGTTTATCCTCCCCTTCCTTCTCCAATGCTGTCTGGACTATGCTGCTCCCAAAACTGCACAGTTTCTATTCTGAGTTCCCTTGAACCCAGACAACTCAGCTTGTATGTAGAGGTGACTTGTTGCAATACTTCTCTTTACTTCCCCTCTGTTCCTACATACATTATACACTCAATTTCTTGGTCATAATTTGAGCCTGTGTGTTGTTTTCATATTGCCTAGGTGACTAGGGCTCATTAGAATTGTATTAAGTGTTTGAAATCACCTTGATATGAGTTATTTACATTTCTGAGAAGGATCTTAAAACATACATGTATATTTAGTTTCCAGCCATAATGTTCCCACCTTGTTCATCTACTAATTCTCTCAGCCTGATGGGCATATCCTGACCTCCAGGTAAATTCAGCTGAATCCCTCTAAGTGTCTGTAAAATAAGGAATTGCCTTAGGAATAATATAAAACTAGGACCAGAAGAGACTTCTAGGTCACTCAGTGCTGTCTCCTGGTATTACAGGCAGCCATATCGTTTAATTCCTTTCACAAACTTATCAAGGTTTTTCATCCTAAAAGTAGTTTGGCCTTTCTAGGAAACCCAAAAGGGATTTGAAAGGGCAAGTTATATCCAAAGCATTTGATGGCAGTGGATGCACAGGCTTTAGAAGACCACATTTTATATGCTTTTTTTTTTTTTTTTTGCTCTGCTCCTGTGTCTTGAATGCATCTGGATATCTTGTCATTGGAAGCAACAAAATTATGGCTTTCAAAAAAAATCAAAAATCTATTGTTTCTCTCTTCTCCCAAAAATACAATATTAATAGCTTTTCTTTTCACAATTGTTTGTTTCCACCATGAATGCTTGTATCTTTTGACTTCCATGAAGGCAAAAAATTATTATTCAAAAAATTATTATTTTTTCTCCATTGCACCCTCTTTAAACTTTTACTTGACAAAGAGCAATAATTCCCAAGAAAAATAAAATAACTCTTGAGTAATTTGAGTAATAAAGTGGAAGGACAATGGAGGTGTTGACCAAAGATCAAGTAAAGCACTAGTTAGTAGTGCTGCTATCACAAATTCAGAACGTGAGCAAGTTGATGTCATTTACAGGAAATTCAGAGAACAAAATACTGAAATTACTCCCAATGCTACTTTTTAAATATGCCTTCAGATTCTGACTTGGCAACTAATTGAGGGTGGTGACATGACAAACAATTTTCTTCATAATATTTTCTTTTTAAATGTTTTCATCCATGCTTCATATCTTAGCATAGATACTGATCTCTGATTTAGTGCTGCTCCAGTTTTACTCCAAAGAGGGAAAGTGGAACCTTTTAAAAAGAGTAGTTTTGATTTTAAATATCTTGGAAACCTGTTTTTGGTTTATGGAAGAGATGGGGAAGGCTTATGTCATGTAAGAGACCTAGGGAAGACACAGTCATCATTTAACCATCAACATTTATTTTCTAAGCAGTCAGTCTCTAGCTAAGGGTTTTTATGCACACACAATTTGTGTTGAAGTCAGGAATGCTCATTAAGAAAGGCCCCACAGCTTGTTCTATGAATATGAAAGATTTAGAGGGGTTAAAGGAATACTTTTAGCTATTCCCTTTCCTCTCCTTGTCTACAGGAAACAGCTTCTGGAAGTCTGTCAAGTCAATGTTAAGTTAGTGGAGTAATTCTGTTTGGGTGTCTTTTGCCCTTTTAGTTCATAAGATTGTTGTAGTGTCTAATTCTTAAGTTTTGTAAGAAATGAATTTGCAGGAGCCTAAAAGCCTGGGATGATGCACTAAAGGGATACAGTACTTTAATTTTCTCCCTTAAAATTTCTAGGTAAAATGAGGGAAAACTTGAGTTCTGGTTTACCTGAGGGCAGTTCTTGAAGTACACTGCATGAAAATTTCCTGATTTACTCAAAAATGCTCAGAAGGAAATTTGAGAGCAACCCAAGAACGCAGATGTTTATCTAAATAATTAGGTACATTCTGGTCACATTCACTCCCTTGGCAGACCTCTTGAGATAACTTCTAGCAGGTAAGTGTTACTATTCAGATCTCCCATTGGCAGTGTGTGCCCTTATCAGTGAGAACGGTAACCCTGAAGAAGTTGAGGCTACTCAAGAAACTACTGTGACTGGACATATTTAGAAATGTGTTTTTCATATGGTTACTCGTTACATGAGGGATTATAAACACCCCCATTTCCTCTCTGTCCTCTTCTACTCACACAATGCCATTGTTGCCAAGTTGTAGATGGTATAGACATATAAATATTTTTAAGGCTTTCTTTCTCTTTTATTGTTTGTACTTTTTTTTTTTTTTTCCTCCAAATGGAAAGACAACAAGTATTGGAACCTCTTCTGATAATTAGATCTTGGGTGCCAGCCCATCTGTTTGTGTTTATGTGCTAAGCAAAAAACGTCCATTTTAGCAATGTTAACCGCCAGAAAGGTCCAGAAGTCCTTTTCAGTAATTATGTACTTTTCGTCTTTAGAAAACACATTTACTAGCCAGTTGACCCTGGTGGAATACCATTTTATAGAGGAGATCTTTGCTAGCAGTAATTGGCCAGCTGGAAATTTCCCTTGAGCAAGTTTAAAAGACATCTTCTTTATCTGCAATGGAAAATAAGTTTGTCCTATTATCCTCCCAGACATAAAGATGTACTTTAGCCTCACAGAGAACTTTGAAAACATTCCCATTGGAGAAAGCTCTGCTTGTATGCAGGAGGGCTCAATATGTTTAGTGATTATTATGTGGAGTGCATTTGCAGAAAAATAGGAATTTTGTGGCTTGGCAGTTCATATATTTCTCAGCCAGATCTGCCATTTGCTGTCATATCTCTAGACTCTTTGCAGCATTTTAGTAAATAATTAAAATACTAGGTCTGATTCTCCACTCCATTACCAGCCTTTATAGCAATGGAACTTCATTTAGCATCAAAATTATGTATATCTATTGCCTCCTGGAAGAGGGGGTACAACACAGAGAGGTTCTGTCTGACAAGTCAAACATCACTAAAGAAATTTCTGGATGGGAATAACAATTTTTAATGTTTGGACAAAATAACCACAAAGTGAAAGAAAAAAAATCATTTCCTGTTCACCTACAGGTCACCTCAAGGATAAATGATAAAATCAGAAGTGAGGCCAAATTATTTCATTTTTCAGCATTGGGATTTAATGAAAAGACTTTATTTTCCTCTGGTACTGTCACCATTAGTTTTTTTGGGGGAGGGGGGGACATAACTGGAATCAAATGTGATTGATTTCAGGTAGGAAGACAAGTAACAAGGGCAGAGTACTT